>NW_006913046.1:3645643-4926477 GCF_000585515.1 Cladophialophora yegresii CBS 114405 | reverse complement strand
CTAACCCTAACCCTAACCCTAACCCTAACCCTTATCGAACTGGCGACTGTCATACTTGGGCGTCATACCTCAGATACTCGATTGCTTACGCCAACACGTGGGCTGTATAGTCAATAACGCCACTCACGCCTTCATTGACAAGGAATCCCGGAATGAGCGCCGGCAATCACAGTCGGAGCAGGACACCAACATTGGAGCCAAGTACGAGTTGTACCACATCACGACGGTTATGGAATCGGTCGTTGTGGACGCCGTCTTTCCGTCCTTCGTTTGTCAGCTGTCTCCAAAAGTTCAAGCGTCATTATCTCCTATCCTTCGCCTCTTTTGATGGGGACGCAGAAGAGTGGTGGAATGTGATGCAAAAGCTGCACTTCGTCCTACTCGAAATTCTCGGCATTAATCACGACGACCCTAGGGCATGCTTGCCCACTGGCGTCGAGTTGAAACCCTACCTCGACTTAGGGGTGCATGTCCAGGTTCTTATCCCCGATGTCGATGCCACGGCCATGAACGACCCGGCGCCGTCAACTGATGAAGGTGGTCTCCCGCCTGATTGGCTAGCTCATGTCTATGAGTTCTTGTAAGCGGACGCCCCCGCGCAAATAAAGCCACCGATGAGATACTTGGACAGGCGCTGTATGTACGAGTCGACAACTCGAATCAATATGGACCTGAGGTTGCGTTAGACTCGGGGGTGTCATGAAGCTACACCGGGAAGGCGGAGATTAGATTAGCTCAAACTACGACCACAGAATCTGTGAGCGGTTCCAATGAATACCAGAACGAATGAGCATTCTAGATGAGCATTGATGAGATCTGCCTTTCATGCCGGTCTTGCGCTGTGGACTCTGCGCTCGACATCATGAATTTTCACCGCCTGCAATCTAATCTTTGACTTGGGAGGGTATCAAGGCTCGTTGTGCATTCACTCAGTCGGTATGCCCCAACTGTGTTTGCTACTAAATGCAGTACCCTTCCTAAACTCAGCTTCAACGACACCCACGCCACGTTCGATGCTACCCAGTCAGTGGTCGGGTACGGAGTACAACGAGGCGACAGCCTGGCGCAGTTCCGAAGTGGAGCATCTACTCGATGTGGTGAATGTGGGGTTTCCTCATGGAGTCCGGGGCTGTTGGAGCATGTGGGTGGAACAGGAATTGGAGGCTACTCAAATAGCGTCAATTGGACATGCAGCAAAGGACAAGGACATCCAACAGCCATGGGTTCAACAGATAACAAGTTTCCAATCCGCTACGAGGACCCAGAGTACCAGTCAAACCATCGCAATCTGTTCTCTGGAGTCCTTCTATCTCCCTTGGAAAATGTGCTTCCACCGGGTGTGAGCCAGCAACAATTCGACCAGTCAGTCACAGCCTTTGAGGATGCGGTCGGAAGGGATCATGTCTTCCGGGGCCAGTCCCTCGAAGAGTATGTAGATCCCTATGAGCTATGGGAGAAGGAAGGCAAGCGGAAGATGCCAAGTGCGGCGGTGTGGTGAGTTTTCCTGAGCAAAGCATAGAGTAGAGCTGACGTGGGAAGCCCGGCATCAATAGATGAGTTACGAGCAGTACTGGCCATAGCGAACAAGCACGGCATTCCCGTGTGGACATTCTCACGCGGCAAGAACCTTGGGTGAGCCATCCACACCAGCAGCCAGCGGATCTAACGTGTCAGGTATGGCGGACCGGCACCAAGACTCAACGGATCTGTCGCATTGGATCTCCATCGCATGAATCGCGTCATCGAAGTCAACGACAAGTTTTCATACGCAGTTGTAGAGCCGGGCGTCACCTTCACTGATCTATACCAGTACTGTGCAAAGCACAAGCTTCGAGTTTGGCCGAGTGTGCCCTCGTTGGGCTGGGGAAGTGTGGTTGGAAATGTACGTGGTCCTGTACGACAAAGACACAGCTAACGGGTGGCAGACGGTTGACCGAGGAACCGGTTTCACTCCGACGGCGACCCATCATCAACATATCAGCGGGATGGAAGTCATGCTCGCAGACGGCGATGTTGTCCGCACAGGTCAATTTGCCATCTCAAACTCACCTTCAGCGCACTTGTCCAAGTTCAGCTTCGGCCCATCAATCGAGGGTCTGTTTCTGCAGAGCAATCTCGGCATCGTCACAAAGATGGGCATATGGCTTCATCCCCAACCTCAGGCGTACATGTCTTGCTCCTGGGACATGCCCAACTTCGAAGATGTTGAGACGATTGTTGACATATTCGGTGCCCTACGGAGAGATGGGTTGCTCCCGAATACGGTATACGTCTCAAATATTGTCGAATGGCTCGGTATGACCGGCAAGCGTGCAGAGTTGTGGCCAGGAGAAGGACCGATCCCAGACTGGAGACTTCGAGAACTGCAGAAAGAGCTCGGCTTCGGGTACTGGAACGTCAAATTCGGTCTGTACGGTGCGAAGGATGTGGTCCGGTCGCATTTCAATGAGCTCAAGAGTATCATCGGCAAGAAAGCTCCTGGCCATGAGGATCGCCTGGTCGGTCAAATCTTTTCCGGAGAAGATGATGAACTGCTAGAAGCAACATCTATACCAGAACCGCATGGTGGATTCTTCGTCGGCGTGCCGAGCTTGTGGAGTCTGCCCATGGTCAAGTACCGGCTGCCAAAGGAAAAAGCGGGCATCGGTGCTCATGCGGACTATTCTCCCATTATTCCCTCCGATGGCAAGACTGTCCTGGAATGGGTAATGACAGCTCGAAAGATCTGCGAAGCTGAAGGATTCGACCTGTTTTGCGACTTCTTCATGCATGAGCGGCATGTCATCTTCGTCAACATGATGGTGTTTGACAAGTCCAACCCGGAGCACCGACGAGCGGTCGACACCATTTTCCGCAGTCTGTACAAGGAAGGCCGCCAGAGAGGTTTCAGCAAGTATCGATCGCATATCAACTATATGGGTAGGTCCTGATTCGTGTCAGTGTCGACTCTGCTGACGAGTTGCAGATCTTGTCGCGGATGCGTACGATTTTAACGACCACGCATATCGAAGGTTCGTGGAGAGGCTGAAGGTATGTCCTCCGCCAAACCCATCATCATTCAGCTCGCTGACTGCTGCAGGATACTGTTGATCCGAATGGGATCCTATCGCCTGGCAAGCAGGGTATTTGGCCAGCGAAGTATAGGAACTTCAGGGAGAAGTTGTAACATGCTGCGTCCCTTCTGTAGAAAGAAGACTCGGGCGTCGGTTTGAAAAACAGAGGATTGACAGGATGTGAGGGATGGATTGGAGAGGTGAGGAGGCGTAGCGAAGTTGAGGTTGAGGACGAGCTGGGTTGAAGCTCGGAAAGGGTCGGGGGGCAAGGTCGGTTGAGGTGAGGACGAGTTGAGGGGGAGGATCCTTCGAGGCTGAGACCTCTTGAAGACAGCTTCCTGGTCGCTGTGCGCTTGTCACTTGGGTCGGGCTGTTTGCGCCGAGGAACAAAAGAAGGAACATGGACACAAAAACAGAGCAGTCACACCATTTTGCATGATTCGTTTGCGATTGATAGCGCCTGCTGGAACAGAGCAGGCGGAAAGAGGCCTAGAGTCCACCTGATTAGGATATCGCCATGAAATCAATAGTCATGTTTGTGCCGCTCAGTGAAGGTGAGCTGGGGGGTCCCAGGGGGAGGTGAACTCGTCTGTCCTTCGGCTCAGTTGGAAGGACGTATGGTATTACTTCACCTCCAGGGATGATGCACCTCTATCAGTCTACCTAGAGACGAGCTCGTCAGACTGTGGCATTTTCCAGAGGCCTACTGGAAAATAGATAATTTACATTTTAGCGATGGCAGTCAACAGCTTGAAAACGTCCTGCATCATACTTTCAGTTGCCAGTGTAGAGTACTATTCGTAGCCAGTTCAGCGTCCTGGGAAGCGTCCTCTTGACTTCGGTGGCCCTCACCGGTCTAGGATGTCACCGGAGGATGAGGCGCTCGAACCCCATCGCGTACTCACGTGCTGATGCGGAAGCTTGTGCAAGGGACTTTGGCGATAGTCAATGTTGCCATCGTACTAACGTGACAGAGGAGACGACACTGTGTGCAGCTGGACCAGGGAGAGCTGGTCGTACAAGAATTGCACCGATACCGGTTATGCTGTGAGGCAACTGTTCAAGGTCGGCGGTAAAAGATATCGCGTGTTCAACTTGAAGCTTTCCATCTGTGGCCGGATCTCGGGCACAGGTCCTGTATCCGAGGTTCTGGTGATTATCGTCTTGGTTGGGTGATCGATAGTGTTTGATAAGCTCGTTGATTGCCAACGTGCCATGCTCAAGTCGGATGTCGTTGAACGAATCCTCAGGATCAACCCGGACGTCACAAGAGATGTGCCTCCGTGTTGAAAACATACTCGTCCAGGCTGATCAAGTCTGGTTCGCTGAAGATCAGATAGAAATACTTCACCGTCTAGGCCAGCCAAAGGCTTCCCATCCAATCATCCTTTGGAGGCAAGCCGTTGACAGCAGTGGCAGTAACATCGGCGACAGCAGCATTGGCGAACGGTTCACAGTGATGTGCTGTATTGACTGAAACATTTGCCACGCCTTTCCTGGTACAATCTGTCGCCTGTAACGCGATTCGTGATGAAGATGCTCTCAATCGCCTCCGGTCGGAGTATGTAGCGGCGATTTCAGTCCCGGAGAGTTATTGGCATGTGATTGCGAGGCAAAGACAACAAGCAGCATCTCTCCGACTTCAACAGCCTTGGTCGACAGTTGTCTCTCGCCACTATGGTCACGAGCAGACCAGCCAAGAAGCTCCCAAGATAGCGGATTGTGGTCTCAAACATCTTGATTCTGGCATCCGTAGAAGTCGACAGGTTGATATTGGCGGCAGTTAAGGTAGCTGGTCTGAACTCGTCTTTCAACTCCGTAATCCAGAGATTATCAAGTGCGTCTATCAGAGTTGCAGCCCAGCCACCAAATGTATCACGGCCACCACCAGATACTGCCCACAATTCGTCCCGCATCCAGGCCTTCTCGTGATATGAAGTTCAATAACTTTTGGAACACCTCTTTGACCTGCGGCTGCCGGCGCCGTTGCACCTCCACATCCTGAATGACCAAGGCCGTAGATTGACGCTGCACCAGCGGTAGCTGCTTCGGCTTGCCTGTGAGGAGAGGACGGAGTGCTCGAAGAGGTAATATGTTTGCCAGGACCTGCAGAACGAGTTGGGCGCTAAGACGGTGGGCTTCTGGTGAGGGGACGTAGCCTGCGGCGACTTGCTCTCGTGGGGCTTGACTGCGGTAGCAGCGCTGTCACGGCGGCTTGTAGCTGATACAACAGGAGCAACGCTGTGCATGCAAGGACGACAACAATGGGAACACGACGTGTAGTAAGAGGAAGTACTTCAACGCTCAACGTCTGTCGAGCAACTGGACAAATGCAAATGCGTGCTTGGAGACGTTAGTGGAAGAAGGGAAGGGCAACAAACGCGAAAGACAAAGACAGTCCTGGCACGAGCGTCAGGCTGGACGCCGGCACGCTTGACATCTGCCGACTGAATGTTCCATCGGATTGATTATGTGCAGTGTCTACAGTCACAATCTTTCATCCTGGCATCTTACACGGAACGTTGCTGCAAGAGAAATGCGGCAAGTTGTTCTAGCCGTTGCCAAGAAAATGTAATAGTCGTCAAGCTAGCGGTACTAATCCGTACTTCCTGGATGTCTTGCTAGGGAACCAGAATAAGCTTGAAGTCGCAAATAACCGCAAAATCAGTCCACAGTGCTCTGTACGGCTTTTTGGATACCTATCACTATTGCCGTCGTTTCTAAGATGCATGATCCGCACGCGAGGCCGCCCGACTCGATCCGAGAACGTTTCAAGGAATTGCGGAAGCGGCCAGCTTCAGAACTCGATGCCGATTCGCACATTATTGATCCTCACGATCCAGATCATACAAAAGTGTCATCTCTTCCTCATGCAGTGCCTCTCAATGGCTTCGAACAGGGTACCTGCTCGAGAGACTTTGGTATCGATACCGACTTTTTCACTTGTCTCGGCGAGGAAAAACTTCCCCACAAAGCTTTCGAAGTTAACGGTCTGCCCGGTATGCTTCAATCACTGTCAGCGGCTTTGAAAAGGGCTGACTTATGGTAGGCCTTCAGATCTTTCCGTCTCTGCTTTCTCCTCGATTTCAAGTGGCGCTGCTGGATAAGCTTCTCCATCGTGACCTGTCAAACCCTATGCACAAAACAAATCTCCATCTCCACCACCATGTTCAATATCCTGCTATTAACTGCAGCCTATCATCACGATCCTTCTTTGCGGCAGCCCGCAATGTAGCCCTCACGCCAAAAGATCATACGATTCACAAACCAATCACGTATGCCCAAATTCTGGAATCGAAGTTGCGATGGGTTACTCTCGGTGGGCAATACGACTGGACAAAGAAGGTCTATCCCAATGAAGCCCCTCCGCCGTTTCCTTCTGATATTGCCGCTTTACTAAAACATCTGTTTCCCTCTATTGACGCTCAAGCCGCCATCGTGAACTTCTACAGTCCCGGAGATACTTTGAGCGTCCACCGGGACGTCAGCGAGGAATGTGACCGAGGTCTTGTAAGTATCAGCATCGGTTGCGATGGTATATTCCTTGTCGGCGATGAAGACGGGAGTCATGTCGCGTTACGCTTGAGGTCCGGAGATGCCATTCTCATGTCCGGGGCCTCGAGATACGCCTGGCATGGAGTGCCAAAGATACTAGCCGGTACGTGTCCGGTCTGGTTACGAGACTGGCCAGACGTTCCACGACAAGATCAATATCAACAATGGCGGGGATGGATGAACAACAAGCGTATCAATCTTAACGTACGACAAATGACCGAAGCAAATTCCACTCAACATCCGAGTGAAACAGAGCAGCCGACTGCGGCCGACTCGGTATGACGGATTCTAGCCCAAACAGGCAGGAGACTCTGTCTTAGTTTATCAACCTGCGATAGTCCGTGGAGGCAATAGCCGTGCGAAGGCCGAAGGGTGATGGAGATGTGCGACTCCAACAGGCTCCAGTGATCCCCTCATTGAACAAATCCAAGAGGGGCATTATCATCCATACTCTTTATAGGATCAACCATCGGTTCTTCGAGGCATCCAAACACTCAGCTTGCCCTCACATCTCTGCAACATGGTCGCTGATTGGGAGTCCCGCGCAAAGGCGAAGAGAGAAGCCATTCTCAACTCGATTCCCGAGAAATGGCGCCTTCAAAAAATTCCCAGTGCCCAGGAGCAAAAGGATGTCACCGGAGCATATATTCAACAATTCCTGAACGAGAAGGAAGTTGCAATCACCGAAACCGACGCTGTCGGCATTGCTGAAAAGGTCGCCGCGGGAGAATGGTCCGCTGTCGATGTCACAGAGGCGTTCTGCCACAGAGCGTCGTTGGCACATCAATTGGTCAATTGCCTTCACGAAACATTCTTCGATGCCGCCCTGGCTTCCGCGAAAGACTTGGACGAGTACTACGCAAAGAACAAGAAGACCGTAGGCCCTCTTCACGGAGTGCCTGTATCACTAAAGGACCAGTTCCATGTGAAGGGTGTGGAGACCACCATGGGATACGTTGGCTGGATCGGAACTTTCGAAGGCAAGCCGGATGACCAGCGAAAAGGGACCTATGAGAGCGAAATGGTCCGAGAACTTAGAGCTCTGGGTGCGGTCTTATACTGCAAGACGAGTGTGCCGCATACATTGATGACTGGAGAGACGGTCAACAACATCATCGGCTATACTTGGAATCCGAAGAACCGATATCTCTGTTCTGGAGGTAGCTCTGGCGGTGAGGGCGCCTTGATCGGATTGAAGGGCTCCCCTGGCGGGTTTGGCACCGACATTGGAGGATCCATCCGCATTCCAGCAGCGTTCAATGGGCTTTACGGCATTCGACCAACAGCCGGAAGATTACCATACGAGGGCATGGCCAACAGCATGGATGGTCAGAACAGTATCTTGTCCGTTGTCGGTCCGCTTGCCACCACCGTCCGAGGGCTCCGGCTGCTCACCAAGTCCATTCTGTCAGAGAAACCCTGGTTGCATGACCCTCTAGTCGTCGACATGCCCTGGCGCGATGCCCAAGAACAAGCCATTTTGGACATTGTCAAGTCATCTTCAAATAAAGGCCAACTCAGCTTTGCAGTCATGAGATCAGATGGCATCGCCAACCCTCAACCACCAGTGGCGCGAGCAGTCAACATGGTGGTTGAAGCTCTGGGCAAGGCCGGGCACAAAATCATCGAATGGAAGCCACCTTCGCACCAAACGCTTCTCGACATTTCACTGATGACATGGAGATATGACGGTGGAAAGGACGTGCACGAAGCATTTGCTCTCTCCGGCGAAAAAATATCCCCTCAGGTCAAGATGTCCTACGGGGACAAACCACGTGAACAATTGACAGCGGCTCAAGTTGCGGCCAACAATGTGGCCAAGAGGCGCTTCCAGAAAGAGTACCTGGATTACTGGAATAGCACCGCTCAGGAAACTGGGACAGGCCAGCCGGTCGACGGTATCATCTCACCTCTCGCGCCTTATCCAGCGGCGAGACCGGAACTGTACAGATACTATGGCTACAGCGTCTGGGTCAACGGCTTGGACTACACAAGCGTTGTGGTCCCGGTTACCACATCGGACAAATCGGTGGACAAGTATGCAGACGGATACACACCGATCAACGACCAGGATAAGGAAGTTGTCGACTGTTACGATGCGGAGTTGTATGATGGAGCCCACGTCGGCGTCCAGATCGTTGGGAGGAGGTTCACGGAAGAGAAGATGTTGGCCATTGCAGAATACATCGGTCAATTGCTTGGGAAATAGATGACATGAATTGCTACGAAACCGAGGTCACCCTAAGTCCACGTTTGTACACGCCAGGCCGTCACGCTGATGTACAAGAGTACAGTCAATCACTCCGTCTTTGTCTTTCCCAATTCGATTTCTTCAAAATTGGCCCAATCCATTGCCACCAGGTCGTGCAATGTTGTGTCATAGTGAGGCAGTTCTAACTGCAAAGAGGGAACGAATGCCTTGCTGCCGAAGCTCTTCTTCTTCTTCCCGCTTCCCGTCTCCTGCATCGTACCTTTCAACATGTCCAGAGTCGGCTGGTGTGCGTCCGTATCAACCATGCTCTTCAAGATCTGATCAAAGTCAACCTTCTCATTGGCGGTTGATTTGCTCTTGGTTCTATCTTGCTCTGTTTCACGTTTTGCTTCGCGGGCTGATTCGGTCACAGTGACTTTGGGCGTCACCGATGCCATTCCCATATCACCGAGTGGATGTGTATCGATGGGGTACCGACACTGGCTGGGAAAGTCACAGGACTCGCAGCCCTTGAAGACTCTGTCATTTTGTATCGTTCGGAGGGCTTTCCGACGCCATTCACCCCACATTCTCCATGCGCCGTAGTCAAATTCGCTCGAGCAGGCCTTCTGTTTTTTCTTCTTCCTCATACTTGGCTTGTCGCTCTCCCCGGAGCAGTAGTAGTGTCCATCGACAAGACATCGTCGCGTCACTCCGAGCGCATAACGTGAGTGACAAAGATGGCAGATCCATATCCATTCCATGGGCTTCGTGGCGGGTGGCGGTGGTAACGAGGGTCTGTTCTTGGTCTCAGATGTGGACTCGGCAAAGAATCTGGTGTGGTCGAAAGGACGGGCTGTTTGTATTGATGGCGAATCTGGGATGTACGTTGGGGTTCTTGGTGATCTCACTCCCTTCTCCGACTCGAAACTGACGTATGAGGTATCTAATCTTGACCCAGAGACGCAGGCCCTGAGTGTGGAGGAGGTCATCGTAGCGGTTGGCGGGCGGAAAACGGCTAGAAAGTGCGGGTGTCTTGGACTGCGGCGCCAGAGACATTTTGGACTGGGACATCTAGAATACAGTAGCAGCTTCTCTTTGTCGCAATGCAAACAATGACACCGAAATAGGGTCAGCAACAGGACTGATGATGTGTGGGCTTTGTCAGAGTAATTCAGCGCAGGACAATAGAAGCGGGAATGACTGGTTGCAGAACAAAGGCCACAGCTGCACAAGATCTAGATGCAGGTACAACAGGCTCACAATCAGCTGCTATAAGGCTGCGGTTCGTGGCGAAGACATCGAGGACGGCGAGGACAAGAAGCCGGCTAGGATTGAGACGCTGCAATGCGCAGTTTGGATGGAACTCGACGCCAAGTTGGTGATCCTCCATGCTGAGGCTGTCGTGACAAGGTGCGTGGATGGAATTGATGCAGGCAACGACCTGCAAGCTCAGATAGATCAAGTGCCATGGAAGACATCAAAGGCATTCCTGGATGGTGATGAATACTCCTGACTGTTCAAGATCTGTGCGGAAGTGTTTCATATGGGTAGAGGGTGTGGCGCAGGCAACTGTGCCGTGAGGAGCTCAGAGCTGAAGTTGCTGTGGTGAATGGAGCTCTTCTCCCTTCCGGCTCTTCCACGGTCGTATTCTTTCACAGGGCGTTCTGTCGCGAGTGGCCACCTCCTGTAGGTGGCAGAAAGCTTTCTGCAATCAATGGTTTCGGCTAGACCGACGCCGAGCCGTCCTCGGTTATCTCGATGGAGACTCTACCGCAGATCCACTCGCGTTAAGCCTGATCTCCATCACCGATCGCTGCGGCCTTTACGAGCTACCGGCAGCAAATGTGTACGAACAGGGTCGACTGGAAAAGCTCCCCCGGTTCTCGTGGCTCCCCTGGTTCTCCTAGTTTTCCTGGCTCTCATGGTTCCCCTGGCTCCCCAGATATGAGTGGGGCGGGACGTGGTCCAAGCCTGAACTCGGCCCTAACACGGGCTTTGACAGCATTGACATATGCAAGTTCAGCCATTGAGGTGAACGAGGGATGTCGCCTGTACCTGGCTCCTTACAGCTGGTATGGCGCCACCACTTCCTGAATGGTTGTGCCTTGTGGTAGACTAACCCCATTGCTAGGTCAATCACGTCTGCCGCGTCTTTTGACGTGAGAAATGTCTGTTGCCCATGTGCGAACGGCTCTCAGCCAGCAGGTGGCAAAGGGTTGCTCCCAAGATATGATGATGTCCCCATCTCCCGTTTCCAGATCTTCATCCTGACCGTTGCGCTCCCGCCTTGTCCTACAAACCGATTGCCATCGAATTCCAGCAAACAATTACCGCGGCTACAATGGGGCTTAATCCGAAAGGACGCAATTGGGGCTCTCTCGTCAATTGGGATGACTTGGGCAAGTTTTACGCTGGCTTTGTCGTTGCCTGGACAGTCATCCTCTATGCTGCTGTTGCATTCTTGATCATCAATCGAAATCTTGCTTTCATCAAGATCCGCAACCTGCCCCTCGCCATCGCCGCCGTCAGTTTTCTCCACGTCTATCTGGTGAAGATCTTCCTCGCATATACCACTAACGGACACTTCCTATGCTCGGCAGAGTTTTGGATCATGAGCATTTATCTGCCATTTGGCATCGCTCTCTTCCAAGCAAACCTGGCACAGCTCAGAAGTATCAGTGACCAGCAGAGAGACCTCGTGTATACGAGACATGGATCATTCGATGGACCCGCGAGCCTCTCTGCTGCCCAGCAAGTTCGGCATCGATGGAGTTCACTCTCTGGAATCCAGAAGTCTTACGTCTACATCGGCACGGGAATGACGGTGCAGCTCATCATCACCGCTGCTCTCTATGCGACAACCCCCACTCTTCAGGGCGACTGGTCAAGCTACGGCGATGTGTCTCATGCCAAAGGACAGGCTCTTTGCCGCAAGTCTCTGGAATGGATACCTTCTGCGTTCTGGCAATTAGCATGGTCCTGGCTCTACGGACCATGTCTTCTCTTCCGTGTGCGGAATATCCATGATGTCCATTACTGGAGACTGCAAGTCATCTACAGTGTGATTTCCGGTCTTCCTGGGACTCCACTATGGCTGGCGGCCCTGTACTCGACTGCTTTCAAGCCTGTGAACCGTTGGTGGGTGCCGCCGATGTGGCTGGCTCCGGGCATTGTGGTGATGCAGTTCACAACAATCTTCTTCCCTATTTATGAAATCATCAAGAGCCGGCTCCAGCTGCGCCAGACACTTGCCATTCTCGAATCGTGGGAAGACCGACGTGGCATCATCCAGTCGAGCAATAATGCGGACTCGAGCAGGGCGTCATCCGACCAGCCATCAATCACCTCCTCTCAACAGCGAGATTTATACACCATGGCTGCATTGGAGAGAGCGCTGGCAAGCAACCCGAACCCGTTGTTGAAGTTTGCCGCTACTAGGGATTTCACGGCCGAGAACATCTTGTTCCTGATCCAGGTGCAGCGGTGGAAAGAGGCCTATGCATCTGCTCTCCGCGCCAACAACATCCTCTCCGAATCTGTGCAGTCCCAATTGTTCCAGTCAGCGGTGAACATCTATATCTCTAGGGTCAATGACAAGACGACCGAGTTTCCAATTAACATTGAAAGCAGGATTCGTCAAGATTTGGACACGGTGTTTGGTCCTGCTGAGCCAACCACTCGACTCATTCCGGACGAAGACATGAGCTATTATGAAGCTGAGAGCTGGACCAAGTCACCCAAGACGACCTCTACATTCCACATGGGCAATTCAGCACACAGTGGGGCCTCAGTGGAAACACTCACAGCAATACAAGTGCTAATGTCTTTTCCGGTGGATAAACATGAGTCAATGTTCCCGCCGCATCCTGGCGTTGCCCCACTGGGCGAATCCCGAGCCCAAATGAGGGCAGGCTTCGACGAACACGTTTTTGATGCGGCGCACCGTAGTATCAAATACCTTGTCCTGACCAATACATGGCAGAAATTTGTCAAAGACCAACAGCCAAGCATTGACATCAGAATCTCCGACTGAGGTTTCGAGATGTTGTGCCTGCCGATCACTAGCACATCTAGTGTCAGGCTCCATCACGCTTCGGGTCGGACTGCCTCGCGTTCCGAACAAACAGCCTATTCAAACGCGTCCTGACCTGACGGCGTGGTACTTCGCTAATATCCTGGACGATTCACCCTCCTGCCTTCAATTGGACGAATTCCTGCGACCAATATCCCTGTGTTGACTTGTGACTGACAACAATGTCGGCCAATGGGCGTCGTCTGACAGACGCGGTGTAGCGCTCAAGTTCGGAAGCCTCTGCTGCAACGCCTGCTGCCTAGTCAACTCTCTTTAGCGCTTCTGGTACTTGATTACAAATTATTCCGCCTCCCTTCTGTTAGACATCAGGATCACGTCTGCCAGTCTCCGAACAGCGATTTTCTATCGTCCACATCAAAAGCACTGAGTCAATCCAGTCCCGAAGCAATCAAGAAATGTCTGCTCCGACTACCGAGGATGGCAATGTCCAACCTGCAACCGGCTATACTGGTCCGCCCGCGCACATCATGATCAAGGAGCACATCCTCACCGATGAGATAATCAAGCGCCACAACGACCCTGAATCAATCCTCGGAGGTCCAGAGTTGATCCTCCTCAATGAATACGTCCAGGCTCCAGATCGCAGGCTCGACATTCTACGGGCGCACGATATGCTTGATGCGGAAGGCGCTAGAACGGGCTCACGCGCTCAAGAGGCTCACCATAGTGTTGTTGGCTGGGCAATGGCAAACGAGTATTTCAACGAGGAAGATATTGCAAAGCTCAAAGGATGGTTTGATGCAGGGAATGCTGACGAAAGTATGAAGGAGCATGGCTGGAAAAGGCAGTGAGACTTGTCTCCAGTGTCAGAGCGTCATTGCTGCTCAATCCTGAGGGATCAAGGCATGGCAGTTCGATCATTCACCGTGGAAGGTGCTTCAAGATCTGGCCCGATGCAATCATGTTCAGGATCAATTCATATTCCACCAGCTCATGCTTCTTGAAACGATCTC
Organism: Cladophialophora yegresii CBS 114405; assembly: GCF_000585515.1. Classification (NCBI taxonomy): domain Eukaryota; kingdom Fungi; phylum Ascomycota; class Eurotiomycetes; order Chaetothyriales; family Herpotrichiellaceae; genus Cladophialophora; species Cladophialophora yegresii. The sequence goes on along the minus strand of NW_006913046.1, from coordinate 4,912,629 downwards.
TCTCATATTCAGTGTCTGGAAACGGCCGCGTTCTTGTCAACCCAAGCCAACATCTGCCCCCGATCTATACACCAGTGTTCGACACCCCATCCGCGAAGAGCACTTTCGCCAACCTCTTGCTGTTCACCCGGTCCCTCCAAAGTATTCGGTAAGTAGCTCACGGGTCATTATCCGATCTGCGCTGTGGGCAGCGCTCAGAAAGGTGCTTGGAACAAGGAAAAGTCCAAGTTGGAAAAGATCTGTCTTGTGTATTCGAATCCCGAGGGCTCCTTCTATTGCAGTGGTCCCCCTTTTCATCTCGGACGGATCTTGGTCCCCATACAAGATACCAAAGGCTTAAGGATTATGACTCAAGCCTCAGTTTGTGTCTTAGTACTAAAATAAAGATCTCTAAGTCACGAGGAACCTATGTGCTATCGGATCAATCGCCGATATGTCCGTCTAGATTTCACGTGATATCGGGCTATAAGTCCGATCATACTTGTCCACGCCAAGCTCAGTGCTCTCCGGGCCTAAACTTTTGGCAACAGGAGCTTCAAGACAACATCACAATTCTCATTCCCTTCTTTCACTCTCGCTTCTCCTGAGATGTCGCCTATAGCATACTTGCTGTATGACTGCGACCTTGATCCGCGATACGGCGCTGCTGCTGGCCCACCAGGATGTTCGTGTGGCAGCAATGGCAGGTCTTCGTGGGTGATATATGGAACTGCGTCATACCCAGCCCTCAAAAAAAGTCTCGCTGGCGCTGCTTTTGAGTCTCGTTATACTGTCACGACCGTGTAAAGTCATTGGAAGGAAGTCTTGATTTGATGGGGCCGTCTTGGCTCAATAAACAAGCCAATCAACATTTCCTCGTCGAGCGAGCGGGTTCGCGCCGCACAGGCCCTTGTCCAGGCGCTAGATATATTAGCCCCCACCATCGGTGTGACACGGTGATCGCTCACCCGGCTCGCCCTGACTCGCGCGAGCCGGGGGTGAGCACAGGGCGGCAACACCCTCCGCCCCAAAGCAGGGTGAGCCGCCAGCAGTTTACCACACCTTGGCTCGGTCGAGATCTTGCTCCACTATCCGGCGTCTTCCCCAACTTATTACTCTAGCTCTTTCAGGAACCTCGGTCAGACCTGTCGCCGTCCTCCATACTCCGTATCACGTTTTGCACCTTTAATGCGGTTCATTACAGCCGGAAAATGGCGGCGCATCTTTGCTTTCTTCTGATCTTGCGCGGCTACGCCAGGGATATTACCGAACAAGCAACATGAAGCGCAAAAGGTGCGCGTCCATCTCGAAGCGGGAGAAAATTGTCATTATTTCGCATTCCGGGCTATCGCCATCCGGAGATTGCTGTCAAGAGCCTGTAAAGACTGTGCGTGCCGCGAGAAGGTGTTACCTGGAGACATGGAGAAGCCACTCGTGCGCTCAATGGCCTCGACTGTGGTAGCGCTCGTTTTGCTCAGATGTGTGGATGAAGATTAGGGCCGGGTTAGCTACGATATGGTACCCAATTTCCGATGGGTAAAACTGTCAGAGGAAGAAGATATAAAGTCTAGTCTTACGTCCTTCGGGAATCATTCTCAAGAGCAACTTTCTTACATAGCACAACGTACAAACGTCCATCATGGTCCAATTCAAAAGCATCCTGCTATTCAGTCTCATCGGCGCAGCTGTTTCCGCCTTTCCACCTTCGAAACTTCCTGGATGCGGAGAGCTCGACATCATCTTCACGTATGTTGACTCCTCGCTAGTTAGTCGACTCTGAACTGATCAGTTAGTGGCTTGCCTCCGTATCACCCTCTCGTCATTCAGCAGGGATTCAATGCCTCCGCTGTCGATGCAGGTCTGAGGCACGATGCTGCAGATATCGTGAAAGCTGGCTATAACCTCCGAGGTGGTTCGACCTAGCTGTCCATCAACTCTGCTGACTTGAGATTCAGTCGTTCTTATGGGTCCAGAGCAGGACATCAACGTTCTCGCCAAGCAGACGAACGGTGTCCGCTGGGATGGTACAGGAATCGGCTATGGCGTACGAGGTTCGCACCTCGAAGATCTGACTGTTCGCTTCGGCGGTAGGTTGTACTGATGTTCGCGGGGACCATTACTCACGCCGGCCAGACATCGTCCAGCTGTACCGCGACAAAGCTCCACAAGCTCCGATCCTCTTCGACTATTCACCCGTCACGGCCCTTTGGGCGATACAGAGACGCTTCCCTCTGTCGAGCAACTGCACAAAATCCCCAGGAAAAGACCTCGTATGGTTGAACGGCCCTCTGAAGCGAACACGCTAGCTAACATTGTTCTGAACAGGGATTCGAGGTCTTTTGCGACGTATGCGCAAGCTGAACCAGAGGGCAGTACGGAGTAGCGGGATTGATGATCTTTGCACGGAGTTGCACACGCGTTTTCTTCTCGAGGACAACGGAGTCCAGCGTCAAAACTTCTCTGAGCCGTCGTGGCCGTCCTTGCTGTGTAGGGCGGAAAGCCGCCTCAGTATCATTGGTTGCAGCTAGCTGTCCCCCCTATTTCCGCTTTTGGATCGCCAGCCTCGCGACTCGCCCAGCCTTGACTTCTCGCTTCCTGCCACTGACTCTCCAACCTCTTCATCGCCGTCACCAGCCATCAACCTGATGAGACATGACTGTGCGCGAGGCTGGGCAGGTCGCTCGCGTTTGACTACATGTAGACCTTATTGTGCACAGTGCTCTTTGCTAACATTCCATCTTGCACAGCAGCCTCCCCTCGCAACTAACCAGCAGCAAACCAGCATTTGCCACGAGCACGTATCGCACTCAGCTTCGAAACCCCCCGACCCATCACAACTGACACAACGGCGTCGCCGACTGCTGTCTCCGCATCGAGTCCCTCGTTATCTTCAGCGTCACCTCCACCGTCGCCCCGCTCACTGTTATCTCGAAGCTATCAGTCTGAGCCCATCCCCATCAGACAGCTGCCCAACAGTGCTTCCCTCCTCTGTGGCCCCAGACTCAGTCCACCACCACCGGCCCGCTTCCGTCTAGTCGAGCCCTCGCTGCATTTCCGTGCTCGGAGTGAACCCTTTGCGCCTCACGCTCCTCGAACGATCAGCCATTCGAGGACCCAGTCCTTTCCTCCATCCGTGACACAGCCTCACATCGACCAGATTCATCATGCAGAGAAACTACGTGATAGCGATCATTGTGATCGTTCTGTTCGTGTTGCTAGCGCTGGTGGGCTATGCAATCTACGCAATCCAAAATCGAGTGAGCCTGTTTGCGAAGAGGGAGAAGGATCTAGAAGAGGCGGAGGAAGAAGAAGAGTAACGGCCTCACAAACCGTACGCGCTCGTGCACGGGTACGGTTCCAACTTGACGATGACGACTTGCAACAGGGTGTTCCGGCGAAGAACAGGTCGGTCTCTGGGATATTACGGTTGGAAGATGACGCAGATTATTGGTTTTAATGGCTGTCACGATTTGAGCGAAATTCCCGTTGGTCATGTATGCTACAGTAGAAAGGGACATGAAATCTGCGATTGACACACAATGTACTCCGTACAGATTCTGTCATTGAACACTCCTCACAGATCTGAGAGGATGCTAATGTTCCCTTTTTGATTCCTCATGCTCCGTCGTCTTTCTTCCAGGCTGTTTGGCGCCAATCTATTCGACAAGCCGTTTATGCCTGGCTCACTCTGTGTTTTCTTGAGCTCCGACACTTTCGACACTGGTGGTGGTCCGGCTACGACCCCGTCCATCGTCTGCTGAGACTGCGGAACGGGCATGCGCCGATTCCTGTCCTCCTTCACGTGCGCTTTCCACTTGTTGACCAGTTTGTCAAAGTCCCATTTGTCACCCAGTCTCGTAATCACGCTTTCACCAGGCGCATTTATCCTCTCGTCAGCACCGCCTGGTCCGTGCGAACCAGCGCGGCCTTTGTTCAGATTGATCATCCGCAACTCTTCGCGCATAGTGGCACCGAACGTCTTTCGCTCGGGAGGCCACAAGGCCATCTCTCGTGGCCACTGACAGCGGGACAGGTATTCGACCTGCTGTTGCAACTGGTCCGCTTCTTGTTGCAGCCGCTCTAGTTTCTCTTCCATTTCTCGCACCTTCTGCTGTTCTGAATTATATGCCCGGAGCAACTCCACCTGCCAAAGTAGATTGCGGATATCGACCGGATGCGCCATCCAATTCTGGTAGCTCGCATCTACGTGTGCAAGGGTAGATTCCATCCATTGCTTCGCATTGTGTGACAGAAAGTCCGCCTCTTCCCCAATGTTTGAAGACGTAGGCTGAGCTAGCCGCAAAGCCTGCCATTTCCAGTAGTCAATTGCAGCGCTCAGCTTCTGGCGGAGAGGAGCAAGCTGGTCTGGACCAGGCGGGTTGATCGGGATCGACTGTGGCGTGGAGAATGGAGAGGCTTGGAAGAGAGTCGCTGGCGCGGGCAGGACTTTTAGACAAAGGGAAGGGAAGGTCTGCGACTGAACATCGAAGTTGAAGGGAGAAGGTTTCGGCGAGGTATGCTTGGTGGCCGTGCGAAGAGAATCGAGGACTTCCCGAAGAGCAAGCTCGAGTGCTCTCGTGGTCACTGCATTGTTCGCGGGATTGAGGTCTTGGGCGTACGTCGAGAAACTGCGCTTCAGGCCCAAAGGGCTGGACACGACAGCCGGCGTGGGTGGAGCGGCAATGACTGGGGAGTCGAGGGTTGCTGGATCTGTAATGACACCTGTAGCCTCCCAGTTCAACCTGTTCAAGCGCACGTGCATTCCCCCCGGAGGTATACGGTTCAGTTCAATCGCCGAAGAGACCAGTGTGCCCGGTTGAGGACTTGGACCGAGCGCTGGGGAACCCTGGGACGAGCGAGCATCCTCGTGTCCATTGTGCTTGTCTTTCCTGCTGCTTCTCGCCGTACGGCGCGTGATGCCTCCTCGCAGTCTTCGTATTTCGTCCACGTCGTGGATGCCGTCGGGTTTCTTCTTCGAGATGAATTGATCGAGATGACGGCCGAGGGAGGAAGATGTGAAATGCTGGTGACAATACTGGCATTCCTTGTCCTTGACCGTAGCTGCTTTGGCAGCAGCCTGTTGTGCCGCATTGGACTCGTCACCTGACTCATGGTCCTGCGACGGCTCGGATGCAGGTGAGTCGGCCATGTGAATCGCTACAAAGTCATCGGAAGGCGAAATATCGTGTCAAGTGTCCCTGTACCCCATCCAGGAGCATGGTAAAGAGAGACAGACGAGCAGGTCGACGGCAGCGCCTGACCTTCGTGCTTTCCAATGCACTCGACCGAGAAAGCCGATTGAGCGGGCCACAGCGGGGGCTCGGGATTAAGAAGCATCCGACGGCGATTTGTCGATCGCACTCCTGAAGAGGAGGTCTTTGCGAACACAGACGGGGCCGGCGATGGACTTGCCCGTGCTAAGCTGGAGGGAGAGAATCCATGCTGCGGTCATCGAAATACTATTCAGCGTGATCCGCTATATACTATACATATCGTGAGTCGGCAGACTCTAACCTGACTGACTCGTCATATCTCTCTCTCTCAGGTCATAAGTGCATCTCCATGCAATCCAAACGTCGTGGGTATTTCGTTATTGTCAGAATAAACTCATTGTACAATCAGACCAAGTGCAAGCCATGTTCCCTAAACAAAGCTTTCTCCTGCTCCTCCAGGACTTGTAGGTTTCCAACTCTGTCGTCGACCTGCAGCTCTCTGCCGCCGCTCTTCTCGTTCCCTTTTGCTCTGCTCTTCGAACCGCCGTCGAGTGGCTTCTGCTTCTGGACTCTCTGTCCGAGCCAAACCGTATTCATATGCATCATTCACTCTTGCGTCCTCCGAGACTCGAGGCAGGTGACCGTCGCCATCCGTCCTGCGAGAACCAGTGTCTGGGTGCCGACTCGTGTATCTCGGCGGGCTCGTCGACGAACTCAGGAAATGGTCTGATGCTGCTTGAGTGGCTCTGCCCCGTGTTGAGTCTTCTCCCACCATGATCCCCGGTATTGCTCGGTCGTCGTTCGCGCTCGTCGGTGAACTCCTTATGAGTAAAGGTGGTGGCTGATAGATTCTCGGCGGACTTGGTCGTCGCCGGCTGCTTGTCGTCGCCGGTGGTGGTGCGGCTGAGATTATCTCGTTCGGAGGATTCTCGGTGCTCGTCATCTGCCAACCATCAACCTCGTCAGAATATGACAGAGAACGTTGAGGAGGAGAAGGGTATTGGTAACGGTAATATTCGTCAACACTGCTGGTGGAGCTGGATTGGGAATGGGGGTCGGTAGGGGCATAGGGCATGGAGTGAGCTGGGTGTTCGGGCGAACGAGGAGATTCATGTTCGAGCAATGAAACGTGAGAATCACCCTTGACAAGTCCCAATCTTTCCTCCTCTGATCCATTCTTGAAGGCGCGCCTCTGCTCGTTACTGCTGGCACGGTGCGATCGCGGCCGTGACGGGGTTGAATCAATGTCTGGTGTGCGTGAACTCGGGCGGAGGAAGTTCGTGAAAGAAAATTGACGTCTTGCTTCTGGAGCTGGTCTAAGTGACGGGGACGACGACGGTTTGGGCGGTAGCGGTTTCGAGCGAGGCGATGGTTGAGCCGCGATTGAGACGCCTCTTTCCTTTTGAAGCTGGCCGTGTGGGAGTCCATAAATCCGTTCTTGGGCATCTTCGTAACTGCCTGGACCATAGGGCACAATGGGTGACTCGGACTTGGACGAGTGGACCTTGATGTCGGTCAACGCAACTGGATGTATGGGGCTCCGCAGAGAGTCCTCGGGCATGTCTTGATGGCGGCCAGGGGTAGGGTGCCGGATGACACTCTGTGCGCGATGCCGAAGGTTCTCAAAGAAGCCCGGACCATGCTCGCTTTCTTCGTCGTCCGGCTGTGGAAAATGCGACATGCCCAGTGGTGGACGAACAGTATTTCTTCGAAGGGGAGCACCAGGTTCACCGAGAACGGTTTTCCGTCGTCTAAGCCCGTCCCATTCCACAATTTCATTTTCGCGCACCGGCTCGAGCTGATCTCTGAGCGTGTCTTCCCGTAATCGCCTGGCTTCCTCCTGTTCCATCTTCTGTCGGGAGGCGGACAATCGTCTGATCAGAGCGGCAGTTCCACGGATAGCGTCGGCCTTGGGTTCTGTTTCGGGCTGTTCGACCTCCGCGATTTCTCTGACTTGGTCGAGATCTCCTTTGAAAACAGCTGCGTCGGGCACATCCTTCGCAGACTTGGACATTTGCAAGAGTACAACACCGGCGCAAATCTGCAAGAATCCCATGATCACGGTCGTAATGGTCACAGCGGTCCCTTTAAATCCACGGAAAAGGATAGCCGAAGTGACGATCGTCGCACTGGTGAAGATCACATAGTAGGTCGGGGTAACAAGCGCGGCGTTGAAGATATTCAGAGCTTTCTGCAAAATGTCAGAGACGAGAAAGACGACGAAAGCGATAACGACTCACGTTCAGGTAGATAATCTCAGTCAACAGCGTCGCAACCACAAAAACCAACAGCACATAAAGAAACCACTGGTTGAACTGGGATTTGCCACTAGCCTGAGCGACAATCGCGCTGCCCAAACCCTGAGTTGCGACGACGCTGAGACCTCCGATCAAGCTGCAAATAGTGAGATATACCAGCATGCTCTTCTTTCCGTACCTCGGGCCTGCCCAGAGGGCGATGAACGTACAGGCAACAATGACAACCCCAGCATAGCTGAGAAATCCAGGCGCAATCACAAAGTGTTGCATTTCCTGTATATCCGCCACGGCGCTCTGTTCGGGCGCATTGAGGACAATGACGATGCTGCCGATAATGCAATTGAAACAGCCCACTTTGCCCACAAAGCTCAGCCGCTCTTTGAGGAAGATCGCAGACAGAATCGTGGTGACCACAACGCTCAGAGCACCTAGGGGTGTGACAAGAATTGCGTCGACAAAGGCGTAGGCCACGAAGTTGCAGATTTCACCCACAATCATCAGTGTCATGCCTGCCCACCACCAGACGTTCTTAAGGTATCCGTAACCCTCGCCGGCTTCCTCGTTGTATTTCGCATTGGCTTTGAGCAGTCCCATCTTTTTCAGCACGAAGGAAGTGCCAATGAACAGACCAGAGGCCACCGCCAGAGAAAGACCGATTGCTTTGTAGACAGGCGGGCGACTGGGTGTGGCAGGATCGGTGGCCGCCGAGGTTGAATTGCTTGTCTCATTGCGGGCGATCAGTGTATGAGCCACAGCCCATACCTGTGGCGGTACATTTTCCATGGTATGGGGGAGGGGCGTAAAGGCGCCGCTGATGGCGGCTATCGAGGTGAGCACGTTCTATGAGGTGCTAGCCATCAGCGCGATGTTGCTATGAGGCTTAAGGAGAGAGCAGGTTCTCGTATGCGATTCAGTACTCGGCTAATAGACTGGTGGGTGAATATCTTCGAAAGTGGAAAGGCAGTCGTCACCCGTCCTGGAGAGAGAATGCGTTTCGTGGAGGGTGTAAACAAGGTAGTAGTACAGGTAGCGGGTGTATGTGCACGACTCCGATTCCGGTTGCAAGAGGCTCGATGACTGCTGTTTCAATGATAGGTGTCGTGGAGCTGTGAGAGTCGTTTCGGCGAAAGCTGGCGACGGTGTTCGGCGTTGAAGAGAGAACAGAGGAAACAGAGTGAATGGGAGAACTGGACATTCGAGCACGCAGAAAGTGAGATCTACCAACCACTGACGCAGTTGTGGCTTGTGTTAGCGCCTGAGACACGAGTCCAGAAGCGAAAAGGGTTGGCTGGCGACAGACCCTCTGGTATCAAAGCCTTGGAAACCCGTGAAAACCCACTGGAAAGGCAAGGGGAAGCCCGTTCTTGGACCCACAGAGTCTGGACCAACCCGTTTGGCGGCACCTCCGTTGCTGGGCTCTGCCTCGTTATCGATATTCACCCGAGGGAACTCAGCACCTACTGTAACCATTTGTTCTGGCACAGTAGCTAACTCGGATGCACTGCCAGGATGGAGTCCGGAATCTCAACGACGGTGCTGGTGGTCATTGATTTGACCAGCATTATTATCGGTGCTGTCGCCTTCATGCGGTGTCTCGCCCTGTGGCGAGCCAGACATCGACGAATCAATCCCTGCAAACCCTTGCGGCTCACGCAAGCCCGTTGAGACACTGTGTGCGTTGAGGCTGTGTTTGAGCATCATCGCAGTTTGCGCGTCTCTTTCCGATGGGGGCCACATCCAACACCTTCCCAGTCACGGTGTCGCGATCCACATCCTCGTTAAAGGCCACGACCGGATCAGGCCATCATTCCTCGTGGCCGTTTCGCGCTCGATCGGCGTCGCACCCGGTAGTGTCTCGTACTCCTGTTTGCACGATCCAACGTTCTCCAACCTGTCAATGGTTTCAGAGCTCCCTTCCCCTGTGTCTCAGGTACGCTTACAGCTGCGTGAGCATGTGCCTCAACCCTAGACTACCCACTTGTGCGTGATTCAATTTACTGCGTAGACGACGATTGCTGCGAGCTTTCTTTGGACAGCTACTCCGTACGTACTGGATTACCATTTCGTTCTCTCATTTTCCCTCAGCCCTGTGCGGCAACTGGCGGGTTCGGTGAGACTCTTCCGCCCTTGCGACGAGAAAACTTCTCCCATTGACGACTTGTACGGAGTACTCTTCAGCCAAACTAGATAAAAACTCGATATACGAAGGTGGCCATTCATGGACAGGTTGGGTCTGAATAGCAATTATTGTGCAGAAATGCTGAGGACATGGTGTGCTCGCTCGACGAGCCCTCCAATACTGCTTCGTATGGTATCACCTCAGGGATCTTCTTATCGTGACAGTGCCATCATCCTTCCTACACGGAAATTGAAATCTTTGACAAACGCAGGCACTCTGTCAATAGCCTCTATGAGGTAGGATCCTGAACGAGGTTGGAGTCTCGTTGATTGCTCTTACGTACGACATTCCCCGCGTCCTCACAGGGCTGGCACTGCTGGTTGCCTTGATAAGGTTACGGGCAATGCACTTCTCCTGAACTCGCGTCCTGTCAACCGGTACATCACAACAGCCACATGGCAACGCGATCGAGGCCATCGCAGATAGCTGCGGGCTGTCTGCTAGGAATTGCCACGTTCGATGCAGGAGCTCATGTCAAGCCTTGATAAAGATAGCGCAAGAATCGCCAATACTTGCGACGCACTATCTTGGTACCATTGATAGCGAGGGCAATCGCTTGGCAAGTTCAAAGCCATCCACGCTACTGACTGCAGGTCTATCTTTCTCCTCAGGGCGTGACGAATGAAACCTCTACCTCCCCTCAAATTGGCGAGCTGGCGAGGAGCGGCCGGGCCTCTACAGGCAATGCACAAGCTACGACTCGCATCACACCCTGGACGCCGACAGCTAAAGATGTGCGCCTCTCATCCTCGAAGCAGAACACCGGCTGCTGATAAGCCCAACAACAGCATCCCGCGCAGCCTCTTCCTCAAGCCAATCATGGACTCTGTGGTGGTGCAGCGTCTGAGCGGACATCCTCCGCGCATTTACCAGACAAGCCTTGGAACACCCTGGATACATTCTCTCCTTCTGCTTCGAGGGATAGTGTCATGGGTATTCGCGTTAACATGGCTGCACCACCTGTCTCCGGGCAATCGCTCCTGCATGCGGAGACGATCTTATCGATTGCCCTAAAACCTACAACGACGACACCGTGGATGGACGTGCGGATAAAGTCTGTCCTATTCCCGCTTTCCCACACTATTTTCCTGGACCCTCGTGCTGTCGCATACTGCCAACACTTCAGCCTCTCTGACCATGGCGAGTCCTCGGAAGGGATCCGTCTCTGTTATTGACGAGGACGCGGTCGGCGTCACGTCCGTGTTCGCGCAACAACACACCCATGCGGTCGTGGAGGAGGGTGCCACCAAGGACGAGGTTACTCTAGCTGCCCTGGGATACAAACAAGAGTTCAAGAGGTATGGGCCCCCAGTGCTGCTGGCCGTCGCCACAAGCTGATCAGATGCCAGAGACTTCACCATCTGGGAATCGTTCTCAGTTTCGTTTGCTGTTCTGGGAATCCTGCCTTCCGTCGCGTCTACGATTGGCTACAGCTTGGGCTACTCGGGTACAGGTGGTGCCATGTGGGGATGGTTGATTGCGGCACTCTTCATCCAGTCCACCGCTTTCACCATGGCCGAGTTGTGCTCGAGCATGCCTACCGCCGGAGGCCTTTACTATGCCGCCGCCGTGCTTGCTCCTGAAGGCTGGGGCCCACTGGCCTCATATTTCGTTGGGTGGAGTAATTTCTGCGGGTTCGTTACTGGCCCATGCTCTGTCAACTACGCATTGGCGTCCATGTTGATCACATGCGGGATGATCGCCAATCCTGACTACGAACCCCAGACATGGCATGTCTATCTGACACTGCTACTTCTCCTCGTTATCAACGGTGTCGTCACCATGCAATCCACATTTTTCATTGGCTGGCTGAACAAGGTTGGGACCGTTTGGAATATCCTTGTGTTGCTCATCTTTGTCATTTGGTTCCCGGCGGGCTCAATCAATCACCCCAAGACCAATAACAGCCACGATGTCTGGACGACATTTGAGAATGGCACCGAATGGCCGGTCCCATGGGCCACAATCATGGGATTCCTCACCACAATCTGGACCATGTCGGGATACGACGCCCCGTTTCACCTCTCCGAGGAATGCAGCAACGCCAATATCGCATCACCACGGGCCATTGTAATGACTGCGCAGCTTGGATTGTATCTTGGCTGGGTGGTAATTTGGGTTATTTGTTATACCGTGAAGGATATCCCAGATGTCGTGGCGGGACAATATGGTCAGCCGTTCGGGAGCCTGTGTCTGCAAGTGCTAGGCAAAAAGGCCGGCTTGGCCATGTTTTCTCTGAACATCATTGCCCAATTCTTCGTTGGGGAAAGCTGTACCATCACTGCATCCCGCGTCGTCTTTGCCTATTCCCGGGATGGAGCTATACCCGGCTCCAGATGGTGGAGTCAGGTTCACCCGAAGACGAAGACACCCGTGTATGCCACTTGGGGCGTCTTGGGAGTGGGGGCATTGCTCGGGCTATTGATGTTTGCCAGCCCGGTCGCGATTGGTGCGGTATTCAGCATTGGTGCCATTGCGCAGTACACAGCATTCACCACGCCCGTGGCTTTGAAGCTGTTCTTCGATCATGGAAGATTCAAGCCCGGTAAGTTTGGACGCGTGTCCAAGCATGCGTCATTGCTGACTCGTGTGCTTCCAGGTCCTTGGCATCTCGGTCGGTGGTCGAAACCATTGGGGGCGGTGGCATTTGGTTGGTGGTTGCTGATCACCCCAGCTCTATGCTTCCCGGCTGTCAAGGGCAATGATCTTAATTCGTTAACGATGAATTGGACTTGCCTGATATATGGAGGCTCAATGTTCTTGGCCATGTCCTGGTATGCGATTGATGCCAGGAAGTGGTTCAAGGGTCCTCGGATCAATGTACACGTCACTCAGGATGGGATGGAGGTCCTTGAGGGACAGTCCGGTGACAGCAGCAATGGAAACAAGGCGGCGGAACCCGAAAAGGAAGCGATCAAGTCGGAGTGATAGCTGGTTTAACAAATGTAAAAGCAGCAATGAGTAGCTCCGAGACAGCCCTGCATTGACTCCCCTAACTACCCTGCATTGTACATTACCCTACGGAGTATCAGGGCTGCAGAGCCACTGCAGAGGCTGGTCACGTGTGGTGCCAAGATTGCAAGCAAAGGCCACCACGGCTTGATCTTTCTGCTGCGCGCGCAGAGTTACCATTTTCAGAACCGCGCATAGTTACCATTTTCAGAACTGCATGTCAGTCTGCTGCTTGTACTGTGTATACGGAAGGTGCCGCGTCACCGGCTTCGCAAGGTCTTGATTCTCGGCAGCGCTAGAAGGCCCATGGAGTGATCTAGCGATGGCGAAAGAACCAACCGAGGGCTCGTACCCAACCCCCCGGTCTATGTGAACGAGAGGCGAACTTCCTGCAGGTGGTCGTAATTACGCGGTAGTCTGACTTAGCTCCAACCTCACTTGCTGGCTTCCCCAAGATTCTTCCCCTTGTCTGGAGATTCTATCCCGGTAAGCATCGCGTCCAGACCTCTTCAGCTACCCCAGAACGCAGTGGCAGTACGCCGTATAGCTCGAGGCACCAAAGCTGTCTGGAATGGCTCAATGCCAAGTCAAGCCCATGGGCATTAGCAGCGAATTTGAAACGGGCCATTCCTACTCCGACGGTCGAATACACGTAACCTCTCGAGTCTCGACCGAGAAACTCGTTTGCTATTGCTTGGAACTTTTGAACGGCTGGTCCTAGCAGATCAGATATGACCTCGAAGTCGCCGATGGTGGTGTTGCCACAATGACAACAACGCTTCGATCACCCAACTTCCTGACAGAGCAGCTCGTAGCACGCGCCGAAACCAGAAGTTGCATCTTGTTGCACGATTGTCATCAACGTATTTTGGCGGTCGCGAACAGGCAGCCCCCTTTGATCCAACGCAATGCCAGAATCACTACTATGGATCAATAAGGACACTGGCTCAACCGTCCTCTCCCGAAGCTCCAGGGCCGAAACGAAACAAATCCGCAAGCATGTCCAGCACGAAAGACAGGTCAGAGCCAAGGCGGAGGCGGCCGCCAGACCTGCACCAACAAGCGACAAGTCGCCTCGGAAGCGAAGACCAAAAGATAGGCCATCACCTGAACAGCAGGTCGCCGCTGTCGGGCAGCCAGAGCTCCGCCTAGATACGAACGTACCCGCTCGAAGGCTCGAACATCAGCGCTCAATCTTTTCCGGAATGTCACCAACCTATACGTCTCCGATTAGTCCATCCAGTAGGTTACTTCAGGCTGTTAGTACCTTCCCAGGACTTGAGCCCGAAGAAGTCCGCAGCCTGGTTTTCTTCTGCCATAGGACGGCTCCAGAATGGTCTGGGTGGAGAGATGCAGCGTTTTGGAACAGACTTATTCTGCAAGCATGTCACCTCAATCGATCTATACTTCACGGAGTCGTCGCTCTTGGTGCCCTTCATGAGTCTTCCGAGGCGGACGGGGAGTCGGATGAGCGTTCGGACTTGCAGCGGCTGGCATTGCATCAAAGCAGCAAAGCATCTCGCATGGCTTATGAGACAGCAATGTCGGACATCACGACCCTGATCTCATGCGTCATATTTATTTGCCTGCAGAACTTACAGGATAGTCGCACAGCTTATCAGCTACTCAAATCCGGTCACAGCCTCATCACCGACATCGATGCAAGACTGGCATCTGGCGAGCTTGTTCTGTCTGACAGTGAGAAGACTGTCCTGAACAATTTGCTCCGACCCATTATCGAGCGCTTGAGGATGCGATTTTGTAGCATCGTCGATATCCCTTCCGCACTGACACTTAGCGCGGCCATCAACCGAAGCAAGACAGAACATCGTCTGGCGCTGCCGGAAATTCCCTACTGTTTTGGTAACCTTCTAGAGGGACGAAACAAGCTCGAAGAGATATTGGACTGGGGCCAGGAAAACATCGATTCCTCGCTATCACACTGCGAACCACGAGAACAGGTGCAAGCTCTACTGTCGAACTGGATCGCAGCTCTCGATGATACTCCCGTGACGAAACTCGAACGGTACGAGGCATTGATCACCTCCAAAAAGCTCCTTCGGGCGGCTGCACTCGTCGCCTCAATCCTGTACGATACGCTTGGGACCAGCGAGGAATGCCACTATGACCGCCACGTGGACAAGTTTGCGGAGATCATCGAGCTGTATCACGATGCAATCGGAAACCCAGCCAAATCGCCTAGGACTACATCGTTCGGAATCGATTCTGGCGTCATTGACACCCTCGCATTCGTCGCTGGACGTTGTCGTGACCCAATTATCCGAAGGTCAGCCATTGCTCTGCTAGCTCAGACGAATCGACACGAAGGCGACCTTCAGGGTGGCACAGGCAGCACTATAATGCAGACACTTATGGAGCTTGAAGAAGAAGGTCTTAATGTGACCGAAGCAATCGACGTACCAGAGTCTCGACGGCTTCGTATTTGGGAGGACCACCAATATTGGCAGACGGGCGAGATACGGATTCTTTTCGTCAAATGCCCATACGATCCGTCTTTAGGTGCCGAAGTTAAGACAGCATCGGTCTACTTGCCCCTGAACTTTTCGAGAGCTGCCAAAGAAAAGGCGGCGCCAGGCATTCGCGCTGGATTGCCCAACGTCCGATACGGTCGAGGGTTTGGTGCCTTTCTTGAAGAAGACACCCAGACATATCATCAAATAACCTTGTCTTCGTTCTTCATGCCCGTGCCAAGACTCTGATGCGAGAATAGCCGACAAGCGCCTAGACGGTCTGCAGCGGTGGTTTACACGCGGAATTGATGAAACGGATGGCATGTATATGTCTGGCACCATACCTTTCGCGTCGTGGAACGAAGTATCGCCTCCACCTTCACCATCGATGATGACTATCAACCTGTCTCCGTCACAGTTGCTTCCTGATTCCACGTCCTGGGTCTCGACCTGAGCAATATGGCTTTCCCAATCGGTGGCGACCCAGCACTTGAGACGTCCCAGTGTGACCAGGGGTTCAGAGCCGGAGCCATGGCTCGGCCAACTACTTGTTACGGTCCAACGCTGTATATCCCTGTTAGGCCCCAGATAGCCTTCCTGCTTTGAGGAAGTCCAGCCAAGAATGCTGTTCGGGTGCTCATCACTCTAACTCACCACGACACCCACTCCGGTCACGGCACCGGTCTTGAAGTCGTGCTCCCTTTGCGGCATCCGTACAAGCTGTGACCGTTCGACAGCCGACTCACAAAGCACGCTCGCACACGAGGGCTACCGCTTTGCGTGATTATCACAGGATCTCTTTCTAACAACGGGCGCGGCGGAAGGACAGGGTATCAGCGATGCTGCGGCAACGCCTCCAGGAATGCCTCTCAGTTCTCTTGATATAGCAGGCAGCTGCTGGCAGCGCAGAGTGATTGTTCGTCATATTTTAGTATTCAGTGTCAATATGTCCCATAAAACAAGTCAGCTATGTCGTGTCCGACTGCTGCTGCTTGCTATTCTGACCTTACTCACGCGCCTCCGCAGCTCAGATCGCGCCGAAAACCGCAGAAGTGGTGTCTCGCCTCACCATCTCTCGAAGCACGCGAGCCCGGATGATCCCTCGCCACGACTGGCATCAAACATCGTGCACCTGTTTCCCGCCAGTTTGGCCACGAGCTCGAGCGGAGGCCATGGACACCAGAGGGTCGTTCCATCCGCTGTGACGAAGTCAGAGTCCACGTACGCTGACCTGATGAGGCCGATGAACTCCGATCTGCTCAGTGCTGGGAGAGCGACTGCCAGATTGGCCTGATCTTTGGGAAAAGCTTCCCCCTTATCGTATCATCCGTTTTGTGAACGGACGGTGGCTAGCGATGATTACTACACGACATTGTACTGGAGGAATGTCAACCTGGCAACGGATGCGATCGAGCGGTTCGCGGCCTATGGTTATGAATTCAAGGGAAATGATTCTATGGACAAGTTCCATCTGATTGTGTTGGCGACTGCGTTTGACACGTTCTCATTCCTGTCGGCCCCGCACAATAACTGGACGAGATGAGAGCGCCGTGACTTTAAGATCTGGGCTCATGTTCCTTACTTAGGTATCATTCAAGGGGTGACGGTACGGATCTGCCTAAGTTTAAATTGCTGTACGTTCCGAACACCAATGTCTCCCGCAACTTCCTCATCCACGTCATTGAAGAGAAGACCAAATTCATCTCCGTCCTCATCGATAATGTCCTCTAGGGACGGCGCCAAGGTCAAAACCTAGCGCTCTGTCCGCTTGAAGAAACGGCCGTGGGGTATTGGCCTGACGTGCAGCCAGCGTTGCAGACAATGTCGTTTTAAGATCCGAACTGTAATAGTTGGTGGAAGCGTGATGATGGGGTCATAGCAAACAATCGGGCAGGGACAAGCGATCGATTGCCAGAGCAACCTGTCAACGCTCGGCTGGGCGGATTACTCTGCATTTGCATTGGCCACAGGTGATATCGAGATTCTCGGGAAGAACGGGCGCGACGACCAACCTTGGCAGAGTAGTGGAGGAGGCCACCTTAAGTAGGACTGCCTTTGTGTTTTCGTTGGGGTGATTTGTGGGAGTTGTTGTGCAAACCATCGTTAGGTGGATGTGATGATACGGGGGCCGCCCTTCAAGCTATCATCTGTGTCGATGCTCTGAGCCGTCGTGCAAAACATCGAAGGCTTGATCTCTCCTATCGCTTGTGAAGCCTTGGAGTCGTATCCGAGGTTTGCCCTCACCACTGCCATTGTGGCTGATTGGGTCCCCTTTGCTCGAGCTCCGCGTTCCTATCCGACAAAGCCTTAGTGTCGTCTACACTACTCGCGGCGTGACATGTCCAATCTGCGTATCTTGACCATCAGTGGGCTTTGACGATTCTCCACTGGTCTCGAGGCTTGTGGACGACGTTCATTATGTGTGTGGTCGACCTTTCCTAAACATGCTCCCACGTATTCCACCCGACTCTTTGACATTTTTTGTCTGCACCTGATATGTTCTTCGAATTCAGACATTGGAGTCCGGCCACTGGTCTGTATAGTCGGTCTCGCCACGCAGGAGTTTGTCCATATTGAGCCTCACGCTCCAGCGGATGTTTTGTGTGAACGGCTGACTGCGATACCCACCGTTCGGAGCTGAGATGTCGCTATCGATCTCCGACGGCCCGATGGGTCTGTAATGGTCGAACAGCTGAGGCAAAACGCCGATACAGCGATGGGAACGGTCTTCATGAATACCCTCGCACCATTCGCGTAACATCAAATCGAAAGCGTTGTCCACCCGCTTCAGACCAAGACTGTTCAGGAGCCCGCGAGCACCGCTTTGAGAAACAGCGTACGCAAGTGAGCAAACCCCCTCGTGTTGTTCACCCACGAGTCGCGTATGTGGTGGATAGTCCGCCAGTGGCGAGACCTCATCTCGATCCCACGAATGGAGAAAACGAACTTCGGGCACCGTCTCATCGTTCTCTCGGATCACGGTGGAAGAGGAGTCAGCTATCTCCATTCCACAGTGTCCAAGCCACAGGACATCCCAGCCATCTCCGTAAGGTGACGTTCTCGGAACGTGCGAGTAGGAAAGCTCGTGGAACTTCAGCGCAGTCGAGTCATGCCGCGAGAGAACGGTGTCAGAGGCCAATGCGAAATCCGTGAGCAAAGGTCTCAACCTAGTGTCCCAGTCCACATCATCTTCAAGGATCAATGCTGACGTCCAGTTATTCTCCACGACTCTGGGAGCGATCAGCCCTTGACATCCGCGCCGGCTTCGAGGGAATATTTACCGGCTAATAGCATTGATATGGGCACGCCAGCTTCCAAGTCGAGCCGGGTCAATATGCTCCGGATGATCGGGCGGGAGGACTTTGTCAAGAATTGTGTCACCACGCACACCATCCACAAACTCAACGTGCAAGTTTGACACTGCAGAGGCAAGTATCAGGCCATCCCTGTGGTCGGTTCTCTCGGGCAAATTGATGGCAAGGATTCTTTCAAACTGAGTGTTCTTTAGCAAGGTGTACGGCGGCCGCACGAGCTGAAGACATACCCCTAAGGTGGCATTGTGGATAAATTGCAGTGACTTTTGGCGTGAACTGCTGATCCCGCCGCGTGACGATGACGCGTGCTGGAAAATGACACCGAAATTTGAGGAAGAGGGATGCCAAACTACGAAGAGGAAGAGAAATCCAACAAAAGACAAAAATGCTAAGATGGTGATCCGATTTGGCTGAGAAGGAATGCTGTTCATGACAGAGGCAAAGGAGCGCACCATGAGCGGTTCAGGCACTGCAGGGATGGCTTTCTGTGCAAGCCAGCGCCCTAGCTAGGATATCCTAGAAGTGTCTGCTTTGGTTGAAAGCTTCTCTTCACGTCGAATGTCCTCTTGACTCGTTGTTGAGTGCTATTCGGTCACAAAGCGAAACGGTCTCGCAGCTAAATAGACCTCGAGAGCCTTGTTCGGGAAACGCCATTTCGTGACCTGACATTTGCTCCCTGCTTCTGGCCCTTTGTACGATTGTCAAAGCTCAACGATCCTATTTGACGGCATACGGCATACCTTGCTGTCCCGGAAACGCCCCGCCATTCATTGTTAGGAAGAGCCCATGGAGGCACATTGCACTGAAACTTGATGGCCTGGTTTGACTCCTCACAGTAACCCCCGGCCGTACCCACCCCGATATGCGCCCCCACAAGCAGATTGCCTTTCTGCTAAGCCTCGTCTCGGAAGCTTGCCGCCACATCTGCTCCTTGCTAGTCCCAACCCCAACTGCGCCATCCAAGCTACTACGTACGAGGTTGCCGGCATGCGAATTACTGGAGCCGTTCCGTTAGGCGTCCTAACCACCAATCTGAGCAAGGAACAAGCGCCGCATACAGTGCATCAAACCGAACCAAAATATCTCCATCATGTCCTTCCCTTATTCGCAGCTACAACCACTCCAACATAGAATATGGCGATCTTTAAGGTGATCCCGGCTATTTAGAAGACCTTGATTCCCTGCAGAGCCCGGGTCTAGCCAGCTGCTTTCGATTCATCTCTCGCAGTGACCCTGCCCATGGTGCCTAAGGTAATTCCAAACTTCTGACCTGCAAGCTCAACAAACGCTACCTAGGTACTATTCACAGATCGGTCCTGCATATATGTCTCTTGAATCAACAGTGTAGCGATGCTCGAACTATCGGGGGTGACTCTCGAAAGACACCTTCGATGGCATGCGAGGTCAGTCCGCCACCAGTTGTATGTGACCGTACATTCTGATACCATCCTCACACTTGGGCCGGAGATGACCCAAATATCTCTTTCACTCTGTCCTAAGGTGAACTGAGGAGCTGAGCTGTTCGTCTATGGTTCCCGCAGAGCTCTCCATTCCAAGCGATACTTTTTCTCCCTTGCCTTGCTCCCGTTTATCACGGTTTTCGCAGGTAGTTCCGACTTCTCTCTTGTTGCAATGTACAACACCTTTTTCGCCATTGCGATCTTTCTTTTTGCGCATGTCCTTTGCCAGACGCCCTCCACCTATTTTGTCAACCCTCCTGCGGCGGGAGGCGAACTATTCTTTGCGGAAAACAAGGCCTACGCTGTTGGTTCGGTGATTGATATTCAATGGGTCACTGATGAGGATGACTACAACATATTCCTATGGCAGCAAAGCCTTGGTGTCCAGTCTGCTGCCGAAGGTAGCGGCCCAATATACAGTGAGTCCAGAGATCTCCCTTCCCTCTCTCGAACAACCCCTCCACATAGTGACTGCGTCTGCTGATCGGCTCTTGTAGCGAAAATACTCGGCTCGGATGAAGAAGGAGGGTTTTCCTGGACAGTCACACCACAGCAATTCAGCCTCAATCAGTCCAATGTCTTCTTCCTGGCGTTAACACCAGCTGGAGCACAGGATCTGGATGGAGCAACAACCTCCCATTACATCAACTTGACCGCAGCTTCAGATACAGCACCACTGAACACGACACCGCTGGTGTCTTCCCCAGCGTCATCCACACTGGCTCCCTCTACCCAAGCCACATCGACGTCAAAACCAACGACCACAGCGACAGCCACATCCACACCTTCCCCAGTTCCTCCCGCGCCACAAACCGCTAGCCCGTCCACCTCCTCATCAAGCACGACGATTGGTGTTGGTGTCGGCCTTGGGCTTGGCATACCCCTGCTTCTGCTTATCGGCTTCATCGCAATACCACGACGGTACCGCAGAAAACTCTTCGCAGCCAAGCCGCCTTCGTACGCCAACAGTATTGACAGGGACAATGTGTATACTTTTAGTGCCCAGCCAGCCAAGAGCTACATCGGTGAGCTACCTAGCAGAGAACTTGGTCACTCTTCTCTTGCGGAAAGTAGGCCGAATGTGCATGCGGAAGCAGTGGAATTAGATGGGTGGCAAATGCGGATGTCAAGAGCAGGCCGTACAGTTGCAAACAACAGCTGAGTACGACTAAAAGCGCTATATGTTGGCGAGGGACTGGGTGGAACAATCAGCGCGAACGTATGGGACGGGGCAACCTTGAAGAGACGATGGTCGTGATGGATACCTAGGGAGCAGGTGAAGAGCCCCTCCCGAATCTGGTGTAGCATTTGGTTCAGCTTTGACCAAGGACGCCGATATCTGATGCGCATAAAGAAATCACTTCGATCATAATGCCAGTTTTCGACGTGGTAGACCTGTTCATACAGTAGTACTTTTCGTCTTCGAGGAAGTGGAAGCTATTGACCAATCCGCCCCATAATCTTTCTCTCGGCTATTTTGCAAGCGCTGGAAATGCATTTTCTCTACTTGCGAGACGCTGTGGAACTACCGGAACAAGATACATGGTGTCGGATGGACACGTATCCAGAACGCCCGTCCTGGTCAGAAGATTACACAAGGTAGGTACTCGAACGCGAAATGTGAGGCGTATTTTGAGTTTATGAGGCGAGTTCGAGCCGAGGGCCAGCCGAATCCCGACGAGGAGCCACGAGCAGTTGTGAACGCTTTGCCAAAAGCAGCACAATGTCTACATCCCACGACTCCGGGTCTACAAAGTGCCATCTGTTCTCATCATGACTACCTCTAGGCCGCCATGGCACCTATAAGCAAGGCTATTCTGCCCGGCGGCAATGGTCTGACAAGACCACCTGAAACATGGCCTCCAGCTCAGAAGACAGTGATGCCGACGTGACCGATCTGAATCCCAGGGCGAGCGTAAGTGGTAGGTGGCCTGTGTGAAAACTACATGCTAAATTTGCTACGCAGCTGCGTCAATCATCCTACATTGACCCTTCCACTGGCGCACGATTGAGCAAAACATTCACCCTCCACAACTTCGACCCTTTCGATGGCTCCCACGACAGCGTTGACGAGGCCAGTCCCCTCCTCGGGCAAAGTCGTGAGGCCGACACGTCCACTTCTCCCAAACATGGTTGGCTGCGGTCCAAGAGCTTGGAGTTTCTGAAACAGGTCAAGCAATTCATACTCTCTGACACTGGCAAAGGAGTCTTCAAATGCGCCCTCGCATACCTCCTGGGCAGTCTCGCTACCTTCGTCCCGCAATTGAGCGATTTGTTCGGCCGACAGAACTCCAAGCACATGGTCGCGACGATCACGGTTTACTTCCATCCTGCTCGATCCCTGGGAAGCATGCTCGATGCGCTCATTCTGGCGACGACGGCGTTTCTCTACGTTGCCCTCGTCTCCTTTATGAGCATGACCGTTGCGGCTTTCTTCGCAGACACGGTCCATCTTATTGAACTTGGGCACGCTATCGTGCTGATCTTTTTCGTCGGCGGTGGTCTCGGGGTGGTAGCATGGGTCAAGCTGAAGAAGAACGATCCTTTGGTAAACATAGCATGCTCGCTTGTATCCCTCAGTCTGGTCACCATCCTCACGAAAGAAGGGGCAATCCAGGCTGGGGACTATTCCGCGAAGTCGATCCTCCAGATCCTGAAGATGATTGTGGCTGGGGTCCTGGCGACGATGCTAGTCTCGTTCTTGATCTTTCCCATCTCCGCCAGGCACAAGCTGAGGAAGAATCTTATCCAGGTTACCGACGCTCTTGCTGACATGCTGGCGCTGATCACTAGTAGCTTCTTGTCCGGGGACGAGGCAGAGCTGGAGGATCATGTGTTGCAAGGGATCAGCGATCAGCACAAGAAGGCGTCTTCCACCATCACTCAGAATTTGAAAGAAGCACGGTATGAACATTACCTGTTAGGCACCGAGCGACAGGCATTGATCGAAGCCCGACTCTCCCAGTGCATTCAGCGAATCTCTCAGAGCATCGGTGGTCTGCGAAGTGCCGCAGCCATGCAATTCGTGGTCACCAAACAGCCTGCATTCGGTCCCATCGAATCCTCAGCACAGCATCCTGCTACGGCGGGTTGGATGGATTCCATGGAGAGCTCCAGAATCATAGCAAATGACCGTGACATCTTGAGCTACTTTACACCACTGTCGCCAACTCTGACAGCCAATTCACAGCGTGGTTCTACAAATCCGGCCCCGTTCAGAACACCTGGGCAAATTTTCGAGCTTTTCATCCAGAACCTAGGTCCAGCTATGAGATCCTTGGCATTCACGCTCAAGGAGATCCTGGACGACTGCCCATTTGATGCGTCCAAGCACTACGTTGTCACGACCAATCCGAAGTTTAAATCTAGTCTCGACCGCGCACTTGACCTGTACCGGAGTTCCCGACGTCAGGCGCTCCTTGTGGTGTACAGTCAAAAGGACATGGATCGCTCTCGTCCGATACATGTGCAAGCAGACTGGGAGGATGCCGCTGCGTGTTGTGGGCACTTCTCTTACTCTTTGGTTGAGGTCGCCGAATCTGTCAAACAATATCTTATCATCCTCGATGAACTCCAGCTCGAAGTCGATGAGCAACCAGCTGGGAAGACTTGGCGATGGTTGCAGTTCTGGCGATCACGGTACGGTGAAACTGATTTGGATGGCCTTGAATCCGACTTTGCGAAAACGGTGAAGAGGTCTGATGAGGCCGAACTCCAAGTGAGCAACAAAAATCTCAGGGTCGGGCGACACCACGACGAGCCTCATTGGCCTGACCAACCACGCGTCAAACAAATATTCTTCCGTTACCTGTACGCAGCAGCATCCTTCCTTCAGCGCGACGATGTCCGATTTGCCATCAAGGTGGGTCTGGGTGCAATGCTATATGCCGCGCCGAGTTTTATACCTGCTACACGACCAATATACCGGCACTGGCGCGGAGAGTGGGGCTTGGTGACATATATGCTTGTGTGCAGTATGACGATTGGAGCTTCGAATACTACGGGCTACTCCCGAGTGCTTGGAACTTGTCTTGGAGCTTTCCTCGCTGTGGCCGTCTGGGAGATATCAAGGGAAAACCCAATTGTCCTGGCGCTCCTTGGATTCGGCATGGCATACTGGACAGCATACATCATCATTGGAAAGGGCAAAGGTCCCATGGGACGATTCATCATGTTGACGTACAATCTCAGCGCGCTCTATGCGTATAGTCTCTCAGGAGTTGAGGACAGGGACGACGGAGACGAAGAGCATGCCGGCAAGCATCCTCTTATCGTCACTATTGCTGGACATCGAGTAGTCGCCGTCATTTCGGGTTGCATATGGGGCCTGATCATCACCCGGGCTGTATGGCCTATCTCTGCACGGCAAAAACTGAAGGACGGGCTAGCACTGCTGTGGCTGCGAATGGGATTGATCTGGAAAAGGGATCCGTTGGCCACCTTGACCGAAGGCCTTCATCCCGACCGATACATGAATCTGCGGGAAGAGTTCTACCTGCAGAGATTCCTGGCTAACCTCCAGAGCCTAGCGGAAACCTCCAAGAGCGAATTCGAGCTCCGCCGACCATTCCCACACGCGATCTACAGCCGGATACTCAAAACCACCGAGCAAATGCTGGGAAGCTTCCACGCCATGAACGAGGTGATCCTCAAGGACCCACACATTTCACCGGGCGAAGAAGCTTTGCTCAAGGCTACAGTCAATGAGCGAGCGCAACTGTGTCGACGCATCAGTCACATGTTCAGCGTTTTGGCAAGCTCGATGAAGCTTGAGTACTCAATCACCAGTGACGCGTTGCCGAGCATAGAGCACACGAGGGACAGGCTGCTGGCGAAAGTATTTGAGTACCGAAGAAGCGATGCGCAGGAGCAGAAAGTCAAGGATGAAGACTATAGCCTGTTGTACACGTATGCCCTCGTCACCGGCCAGCTAAGCCTCGGGGTCGAGAGGGTGCTGAGGGAGGTGGAGAATCTTTTCGGCGTGCTTGACGAGGAGGCTCTGAGGCTTCAGTAGTGATGAGCAACCCTGCCTGCAGGTATGCGATTCAACCTTACACAGAATTAAGTTTCTGGTAGACGCGTGTCTTTCTCCTGTAAATCGTAGTAAGTTACATTACTGCACTCTGTCACTCTATCGTGCCTGGTGCTGACCCGCTCGATTGGGACAGTCGCAGTAGTGGATGACGCACAATTGGGTAGGCCAAACGTTCTTATTTGGGTCTCACTAAACCTGATGGGGCCCTTAGGCGCGAGCCTGGGGTATTTTGCAGCCTTTCGGTCGCCTGAGCGTCGGCGTGTTTGCGGCCGTGACATGCTCAAGGCTGCATTCGTGATATGTGGCTGTGCCTAGCAAGACGCCCACAATACGGAGTAAGAGGGGCGCGTATCACACACTTGCTGCGCCTGTTGATGATGAAGTACCCTTTACAAGCTGATAATCCAGTTAGTTCTACCAAAGATTCGTTCTTCTCTCCACGTCTCTTCCTGTGAAAGTGTTACCTCGTTATGCGCGGACCGTAGACGTGATCCTCCTAATCGCCCTTGACTGTCACATCTCTCGAAGAGATGCTGGACGAGAATCTTCCAAGTACGTGTGACACCTGTGTCTCGTTTTGTCAGGGAGTACTTGACTGATGGGCACAGCTTTTGTTCTGAAGCCATCCAAAGAGAAACCGAAGCAACTATCGACCTTCCTCTTCTCCCAGCATGGGGCCGAGTTTGAGCCTCATTACACGCTGCGACACCTAGATCCGGAGCAACATGCTTCGAGAAACCGATATGCCGCAGCTCTTTACGATGCCTACAGCCCCGATGTCCTCTACGCGGAAGTGCTCCTCATTCCAGAATGGACACAGCCTCCGCCACTGTCAGAACAAGCGAAAGCGAATGGCGCAATTCCACCTCCACCAGAGCCCATCCTCCCATCCCAGTTTGCGATACAGCTGTACAACCCAGACCAGCAAATCATTGTAAGGCATAGACCAGCAAGTGTCACCAAAGCTGCGGCGTGGGAATTTGAAATGCCGCAACAGACCTTTCGAGCGCCTTCAGGTTCCGTGTTGGACCGCACGCAACACGATCCTGCTGGTTCAGAAGTCACACCGAAAATTGTGTTTAAATGGAAGAAGGACAGCAAGTTCTCGAAAGACCTAGCTTGTTTCATGTCTGGCAAGAGCACGGATATCGAGGGCAAGGCGAAACACCGAGATCCAGACATAACGGTAGCAATATTCCAGAGCCTGAAAGAGTTGACCCTGTATGAGCCGAACCTACAGAGAGTCGACGTTGAGGACCTAAAAGGACTGGAGGTGGTTCTTCTGCTCGGAGCTGCGGTCATACGAGATGTTTACTTTGGAACTCTCAAAGACACTTTCAACCTGAACACGAGAAAGAAGTCTACTGCGAACGACTCTAGTGGGCCCACTATTTTGTACCCGGATGCTGCTACTCAGTCAGCGTCGCCTGTCCAAGATTCCCGAGTACCTCCAACAGACCCTCGAACTCAGTGGGAACTCGAAGCCGAGGCTGCGAGACTGCGGCGGCAAGCCATGGAGGAACAACGGCAGAAAAAGCGCAGAGAAGAGGAAGAAGAAAGGTTGACAAGGCAGTTGCTGGAAAGGGAGGAGAAGGAACAGCGAAGAATGCAACAAGCCAAAGTTGAGCAGGAGACAGAGTGGGTGAAGCGAATGTATGGTCGAGAAGATGCATCTGTTCGCCCGAACATACCTCCTCGAGGTCCTCCACAAGGAAGGCATCACTCTGAAACTGGACAATCTGCATATGCCCAAGCACAGCAGGGGCATTCTTCTGTGCCCCAACATGCCAATGCCTGGGGCGGATACTCTCCTGCTCCCTACATGTCCGGAGCCGCTTCCCAGTCCAGTTTCCTTACGCCCATCCCTACACAACAACATAACTTGAAGCAGAAATCGAGTTTTTTCAACTTCCGCCGGCGTAGCGACCACGATGCGAATAAGTTGCAAAGGAAAAGAAGTGCCGTGTTCTGACTTATGGAGCTTCCTATTTCAGGCAGAATGAACCCTGGACACGGACTACGATCGGCAATACTCCCGGTCTCTGTCATGTCATCACTTTCCCGCGATCTGGATAGGTCGTGAATTCTTCACTTGCACCTCGAACTTATTTGCACTGAGTCTTCGGCCCCCATCAAAACTGCTATACCGTGGATCCAAGCACCATGGCTACCACCGGAAAAAGAATTGCCTTCACTGGCGGGTCTGGAAAGGCTGGCCGACACTGTATCCCATATCTTCTGGAGAAAGGACACCAAGTGTTGAATCTCGATTTGGTGGACTTTCCAAAGGATCATATTCCGGCCGGTAAAAATGTCTATACCATGAAGACCGACCTCACCGATAGCGGGCAAGTCTTCAACGCCCTGTCATCGCTGTTCTCAATGGACGAGTACGCGTTACCAAAACATCCCGGTCCACCCGACGCCGTCATCCATTTTGCTGCGTATGCCCGCAATATGATTGTACCGGACAGCGAGACGTTCCGTGGCAATGTCATGAGCACGTACAATGTCATCGAAGCAGCTGCCAAATTGGGAGTGAAGAAAATCGTCATCGCCAGCAGTGAGACGACGTACGGTGTTTGTTTCACACAAGGTGACGACGACTACTTGAAATTCCCGCTCGAAGAGGACAACTACGACCGGAACCCGGAGGACACATACGCCTGCAGCAAGTTGGCTGGCGAAAGAATTGCCCGCGCATTTGCGCGCCGTTTCAACATTGATATCTATGCCCTGATTGTCGGCAACGTCATCGAACCACAGGATTACGAGCAGAACTTTCCACAATTCGTTGGCATGCCCGAAACGAGGAAGAGGAACGCCTGGAGCTACATCGATGCACGAGACCTTGGTCAGATTTGCGACCTTTGCGTCGCCAAAGACGGCTTGGGCTTCCAGGTGTTTAATGCGACAAATGACACCATTACCACTACAACGCCGACAGAAGAATATCTGAAGAAGACCTGCCCGAACACACCGATCACGAGAAAGATGGGTGAATGGGAGGCACCCTTGTCCAACAAGAAGATTCGAGACGTCCTGGGATACAAGGATGTTCACGATTGGAGGAAATACTATACTCACAAGGAATAAGCAGAAGCGTTGTATAGCCGGGTCCATGATGTTATGGCTAGCAGGCTTGAGACCGAAGTAGGAAACGCCCCAGCTGTGCGGCCTTGGGGTGCGACAGACGGCTCTTGGTTGGCACCAATCAGTGTGAGGCTGCTGCGTCTACCGCCCTTGCTCAGCTGAACCCAAAGTTGAGGGCAGTGGCCGTGCCGATGCCGCCCGGGGCCCAACTGCTTGACTGGTGGAAATCCTGTGAAACATTGAGAAGTGGCTCAGTCAAGCTATCCGTATCACTTCCGACAGTAGCGCCCAAGAAGCAAATACTTAGTGTCTCGTTCGAGGTCTACTTCATAGCGTCGCAGGTGGCTTACGTACATGTCAACCGAGGATGAAAGCTAGTTAGGCGAGTGAGCTATTGTGGTGTTTCTCAGCTTTGGCGTTGCAGAGCCCAGCCACTCAAATCTCAGGCCAGTCGCACTTGCATAACGCGCAAGACAATTCGATCAGCGCGGCTGCCAGCAAAGCAGCCTGTCCACACAGAATCCTCGATCAGTTCTAACACACCTTTCATCTGCGCACGGCGACCATTGATGGTTATCGTCAAACATCTTCTCTGTGCTACGTGACATCGTTTCCAGTCCAGTAATGATACCACTGCCTTCAACGACATTCGCGCAACGAATTCCCTTGAATTGACTCCGCATGTTCAGAGCGCCCCGACCGCTTCGCGATCCCAGTTGATTGCGCAATGGGGAAATCAAGCTCTGGCCGGGATCGCGCCGGCTCAGAAATGTCATCAAGGCCCGACCGACGTCGCAGCTATGACCACGGTTCTTCTAGGCGGCATTCCGGTGCAGATTCGATTGATGCTCCCTCCCGCCGCAGGTCGATCCGACGCGACGGCTACGACGACGATGGCGCTACGTTTACGTCTACGATTACAGAAGAACCCTCGGAGATATCGGACCGGCGGCGGAGAAGTTCAAGAAGAGAGAACGATGACGATGATACGCGAAGGTCAAGCAAAAGCGATAGAGGTCTGAAGGATGAGAGAAGGCGCGGAGACGTGGGAGGCGCAACTAGGGAAGAGGGCCGCCGCGACTCTCGCAAGTCCGGCAAGTCAGACAGGAGGGAGAAGGAGAGAGGAAGCACACACGCCCTCGGAGACCACGACGCTGCCTTGCCTCAGAATCAATTCCCAGGAGAATTTCCTGATGCCTACGCTCAGCCATACCGACCGCCCGGATTGGCTGCGGAGTACTATAACGACCATGGAGAATCAGTACAGTCCCAACCGGGCGTCCGACCCAACCAACCGAGCGTTGTGACGAATGCGGAACAAGCACACCTCATGGAGCCTACAGTAGAACCAAAGCCTCCACCTGAGCCCAGCAGCTTGGGCCAGATTGGTGCAGCCGCGAGCTTTTACGGCGATACTAATTACGAGAATGATTCTGGACATCAAACAACCCCTTCGAAGCCTCCCCGGCTGGGTTCCGGATCATACAGGCCGGTCAAGCACAGCACATACGGCGCGAGCCCGAGATCAAGCCCTGTGCCGCAGGGGAGTATGACACCGTCTACGCAGACTCCAGGTAGAATAGGTTTCGCAGCACCCGCAGCCGCTGTGGTTGGGGCTGCAGCCGAGTATTATGCAGGAGGCGGAGGAGGGTCTGCAAGCGCATATCAGACACCAAGTCGACCGCCGCCTGGGCAACACCCAGGATTCACTCCGCACTCCGCTCCCCCTGGGATAGGCGGCTCGCAATACCATTCCAATGCGGCCCTGTACGGCGGAGCTGCGGCACTCACTGGCGCAGCAGCTGGAGCTTACATATCATCTCATGGTCACGAGCATCACTCCCACAGCCATCAGCAGGCTTCGACCCATACCTCTGCTCATGCGAATGGGCATGCCCAGTCGCATGGCGCACAGATGCATCAGGCCCATCGGCACAAGCACAAGGGTCTCTTTGGCAAATTTGTCGACTGGTGGCGAGATCCTGAAGCAATTGCGCAATATGAGCAATACACGGAGGCAATCGGTGTATGCAAATACTGCTTTGACCCTATGAGCACACCAGCAGATGCGCCTCGCAAACATGGCTATCGCCGTCGAACCCCTTCCGGTGGTCGGCACGGAAGCACTACTCGAGTAGACAAGACGTACAGATATTCTTCCGACGAGGAGCGGCGGAAACGCTCTGGCACAAAGGTAGCGCTTGGTGGTTTGGCCGGTTATGGTGTTGCTAAAGTGGGTGAGGCTATGTACAAGCAACGTCACGACTTTGACGACACGTACTCTGTGAAATCAGGCCAACCTGTGAATCAGAGCAGGGTCAGTTTCCACGACGAGCCCCAGTATGAACGCTATGGAGACGTCAGGCTCCAAAGACGCGACAGTGATAGGAAGACGAAGAAATCCGAAAAATCCTCGCACAAAGAGAAGCCCCGACGTCGCAGATCTCGGTCATCTTCCTCCAGCTCCTCCTCACATGGCATCTCTCGTGGTGCGGCAATGAGTGCTGGTGCTGCTGTTGCTGGCGCTGCTATGGGTGCTGCGGCGCTGGATAGAAAGACCCGGCCGCAGAGTCGAAGCAGAAGCCGATCACCCACGTCAAGGGAAAGATACTTTTCAAAACGGGTGTCCCCAATGCATTCTTATGTGGATCTTTCAGCGACCAATGAGGGGCGTGGTGGCCTATTCGGCTTCTTCACCTCTCCTTCAGCCAACACGAAGAAGGGCAAGAAACCAAAAGGGCTGTTCAATTTTGGGAACGATTCCAGTTCTTCGTCGGACGCGGATCTTCAGTTTGGGGCCGGCACTGTCCGTCGAAAGCCTTCCGCAAGGCGGTTACGCACGAGACGTGAGAAACCTCAACCGGACCACTCGGCTGCGGCGATGATGGGGATGGTGGCTACAGGGGCTGCACTCGCGGCTGAAGTTGATAGGAGGCACGAAAAAGGTAAGCGGGAGCATGACACTGACAGGTATGCAGGCCGAAGTAGCAGACATGCAAGCGAACACAGGATATCCATGGACGAGCACGAAACCGGCGGACGTGATGATGAATGGTACGACACGGATGGTGATGCCGAGTCTGATACGAGCGTCGACACCGCGTTGGCGTACGGGGGAGGAATTTCTGCCGCGCAAAGTCGAGAGTCCCTTATCCAGGATCGAAAGTCAACAAGGCCCAGCCACAATCTCA
The DNA here is from genome assembly GCF_000585515.1 of Cladophialophora yegresii CBS 114405. Lineage (NCBI taxonomy): Eukaryota > Fungi > Ascomycota > Eurotiomycetes > Chaetothyriales > Herpotrichiellaceae > Cladophialophora > Cladophialophora yegresii. Next base: position 4,881,484 of record NW_006913046.1, on the reverse strand, counting down.
GAGAGAGGGATCAGAGAATGTACCACGATGGCCAAGCAGGTTATGGTCCGACGACCTCCTTCCCCAACTCCGCAACTCAAACCACCGTCGCACCAGCTGCAGGAGCAGTGGGAGGATGGATGGCGTCAGACGCAATGCACCAAGACCCTAGACTGCCGATGAGCCCCTTGCCACCGATGCGGGAGGTTGAGCCTCGACCACTATCAGATCCACCGTCAAAAGCAGTCGCGCCCCAGGTGACGCGTGTTTCGTCGACGTCTGTCCCGCTCCAGCAGCCGCAACCGGTCGTTCCGGTCGCCCCTTTTATCAACGACCTTGGTTCCCAGTCGACCGACGTCCAAAGACGCATGGGTCGAGAGGCACAAAGTGAAAGAAGGCGACCAAGACGAGACTCAAGCCCTGCCAAGCTACCCACGCAGGACCCGAAGGACCCGAGAAACAGCGTCAACTTCAGCCTGACCGACGAGCAGCTCGAGAACGAAAGACGCGTTGAAGACCGGCTCCATAGGGGGAAAGCTACTTCAAGCGACAATGCCCAGCGAAAGTCCGCTGATGCAGGCAACCTCGCGGAGACTTCGACTAGGCGAGTCGAAGTACCCCACCAAGAGAGAAAGCCACGAAGTAGACGGTCTTCTGAAGCGACTCGTAGACCTTCTGATGGTGATGAGCGCGTTGCTGAGATCGAACGAGAGCTTGAGAGACTCTACGAGGAGCATCGGCAGGCTGAGGAAAGAAAACGCAGGAGAGATTCAGGATTAAAGAAAGCAGCCCAGGGTGCAGGTATAGTCACCGCGGCTGCCGTGACTGCGGCAGCTTTGGCCGGGAAGGACAGCAAACCTGGGTCGGGCGAAGATTCGACGCCAAAGCGGAAATCAAGCCTTAAGAGGAGTCGCGAAAGGGAGAGTTCGCCGCAGTCTGAGACTCAGCAGGAACGGATTGCCAGGATGGCTGCTCAGAGGGTTAGATCCACTCCATCACCAGTCCAGCATGACAACTATGGTTCTTTCTTTGTCCCAGCCGAACTCAGAGAGCATCTGAAAGAGCACAATGACAGAGCTGAACATCGAGATGACATTGGAGCAAATGTAGTCGAGATTGTTCCTGGAGCACCGAAATCTCTTCGACCACATCCGTTTGATCCCTTCACATACCGCCATTTTGTTCTTGAAGCAGATGACGATCCTTCTCTCCACCCTTGGCCTGTTCCGGTGCTCGCCTTGGTCGAACCGACTCCACCAGGTAGCAAAACGCACAGCGTTCGCGGCGATGAGACTCCCGTCATAGAGCCGAAGAGAACAGAGCCGGTGGAGGAGATTGGTGAGTCACTTGAGCGGCGGGAATCCAAGGTCACATGGGGTGACCACGACACCTATGTCTATGAAGTGCAGACTCCCGAGTATGAGCGCACTGATTTCACACCTGATGGGGAGACGGGCGAACCGAACGTCGCCGATATGCCTTCACTAGACGAGATCGTTGACGAGCCGAGTCCGTCCAGCGAGGAGACTCAAAGTCGACCCGGTCTTGGTCGCACTTGGACGCTCGAGGACAGTGAAGCAGAGAAACTCGAGAAAGAAGTGCCCATTGTTGATGACAGACCTCAAATAAGCCGTGCTTGGACGGTCGACGACAAGGAGGCCGACGAAATTGACCACGAAGTTTTAGGATCATCGCCCGATAACGGTGTCGCCACACCTGAGCCACGTCCGGATATCATTACAGCTGAGCCCAAATCTCAAGCACGTCCTCCATCTATTGTGGCTGAACCAGAAGAACTACCAAGGGCACCCTCGCCCCCTGGGCAAGCCAGAGCGGACCGGTCCCAGACCTTTTATCAGAGTCCTTTTGCCGAATCCGTCAGCGATGTCGGCGCAATGGGCGACTTCCATACACCAGCCCGCTCTGAAGCTGAGAGCCTGCGTACAATCGAGGAAACTCACGCGAGGCACGAAGAAAGCCGAAACGAAGATGATACGTCTGAACCACAAGTGCTGGAGATATCTCCTGGTCCCCGGACGAGCAAAAGTGAACAACGTCGCCGAGAGCGTGCAAGCTCTTTAGCTGACATAAATCAACCATTCGGGTCTGAGCAACGTTCCGCTGAAGACGAGAGTGATACCGCTTCTCCACCACCAGTACCGGGCACCGACAGCGTCTTTGATTATTTGGTGAATGGCAAAGCGGAGAATGCCGCCTCCGCTTCGGTCTTGGGGCTGGGCGCGTCGGCGGTCCTTGTAGCCGACCAGGTTGCAAAATCAGGGGACGAGCACGAACAAACAAGGACCCCTGTGCCTGCGGAAGAGGATCAGCCCTTGAAGCCAAAGCGGTCGAGCACATTCGATGAGTCCAAATCGCGACGGTCACGATCGGGGTCAAAAGCCGGATATCAGTCCGATCCCGAGGACTGGGAACGCTCAGCAGATAAGTCCGGAAAGCCAAAATCTAGCTCAAAGAGCGACATTGGTACCAAGTCGTCGAGCAAGTCAGAGAGCCGGCGCGAAGTTGACGAAGCGAGTTTCACGCCACTTCCGAAATCTCCTGCCGGGGATGATCTCGGCGAGGATGCGGCCTCGCGCCGGAGCTCACGGCATCGCCGCAAGGACTTTGACGAAGATTCAACTATCAGCCGCAAAAGCAGAGATGAAGGCAAGACGTCACGTAGCCGCCGAAGCAGAGATGCAGATGGTAATCAGGATGATGATGCACGTTCGGTTGCGAGCAGCGACTCGAAAGGAAAGAAAAAAGAATCAGGGGGATTCTTCAGCAGCATCTTCTCCAGTAATAAGAGCGATGTTAGTACGTCGAGCAGAAAAAGCTCGAAGTCTACCAAGTCAGAGAGCCGAGCAGACCGTGGTCGTGACGACCGCTCTGAATCTCGCAGGAAACGCAAGTCCAGGGACAAGGCAGATTTGGACGACGTGGCTTCAGCGGTATCAGAGCCGACCCGAAAAAGCCGTCGGAGCTCAGATCCCCAAGAGGCAGCTACCGACCGGAACGAACTCTCGAGAGATCAGAGTCTTGATGATGGTTTCGTGTCTGCTGAAGAGGTCGCTGAATCACCAATGAAGAGTGTCAGAGAAGGCGAGTCTTTTTTAGCGAGTCGCCCCGAAATGCCAGAACCAACGGTCATGGATATACCAATGGGTACTGATGGTGTCTCGGGGCCAACATCCGAGAGAGGTCCATCTACACAACCTGATACTGTTGCCAGCACTCCGGTCAAGGTGCCAATCGAGTTGGAAGATAATGGTCTTGAACCACCTGGTCTGTCACAGATCGCTGAATCACGACGTCTATCTGCCATCCGGACCAGCGACGTGCCTTCTAGTCCTATCACCACAGGTTCTCCGACCGCTGTCCCACTGCAGTTCCGCCGCCCACACATGTCGCCAACCAACCAGCGCTTTTCAATGAGTTCACCTGTCGCAGCACCCAGCTCTCCACTATCTACGCCTCGAACTCGACAAGGTAGACCCAAGTCTACAGAATTCCGCAACAGCAAGGAGTTCCGACCACTCTACCTTGTGGAAAGACAAAATTTTGCGAAAACGGCTGCCACTGAACCTGAAGAAAACCTGCCTTCGCTACCATCTAGCAGGACCAGTTCGGCACACCCGTCGATGGAAGATCTTCGAGCAGAGGCACAAGCATGGGAACAGTCCGACTACGTCACTCCATCTCGGAAGAGCGCTGAAATGTTCCGAGAGCATGGTAGACGGCACAGCTTCTCGTACTGGCGCGACAATGGGAAGCGACGTGAATCCCCGGATTACTTGGATTCTCGATCGGCTACCCCTGTGCCGGGTGAAGCACAAAGAGCTCGTGATCAAGAAACAAAGCCTAAGCTGAAGTACGAGTTCCATTCACCCAGCGAATTGCTGCAAGATCCAGCATTGTTACGTGACGTGCCTTCGGTGGATGATGCCGACGCACTCCAAAGTCCTCTTCCCAGTGTTGCGAGCACAGACTTTGATCAAGACTACATGAGCGCACGAAGCAGAAGCTTGTCACCGACGACAAGGTCCCGAAGCCTGAGCAGGGGTCGACGGAGCGCTTCGACCACAAGATCAACCTCGGCATCCTGGCACGATGCATTGACTACTGCAGCAGCTGGTGTGTTGGCAGGGTCTGCACTTGGCATCGCTGCTCATGAAGTCCTGGGAGAGCCGTCTGATGACGTCCCGCCAGATGAAGTAGCGACACCACGGAAGTTTGAGTTCTTTCCAGAGGAGGTCGCGGTTCTGAAAGAGGAGCCTAACTCATTCGATCTTCAGCAGGATCGGAGTCTTTCTGCGTCTGCGCCGGCAACCGAGCAGCGACCTCTTGAAGCCACCACTGAGGAAGTACGAGATACTAGCGGATGGAAGAATGTCTTTGCGGAGCTACACAACCGTGAACGTAGCTTGAACCCTATGTCCCAAACCTTAGACGTCCCCACCGGCAGAAAGTTGGTGTCCGAGGGCTTGATGGAGGAGACGGCACCTGAAGCTCTTCTGCCAGTCTCTCCACTTGTGGCACTTGGGGAAGAAGTGGCCCACGCTCATCACTCAATTCCATCTGTGGTCAAAGGGCCAATATCGCAAGAAGGGGACACCGCGATGTTAGGTAAAGATGGGCTTCCACGGACAGTGCGGGATTATGAAGAGCTGATCCAGGAATCAGGCAGCAGAACGAAGAAGTCGAAAAGGGATAAGAAGGGCAAGAAGAAACGGACCACTCTGACATTGGACGAAGATTTGCCACCGACGCCAGATGAAGGTGTGGTGCCAGAACAGAATGAGAGTGTGCTCAGAGGACTGTCGTCACTTGGGGTGCAAGCAACCGATCAGGAAGCGGCTTTGGACCTGCACAGAAGCGTCGAAATCGCCCCAGAAGCAATGCCAACACAACCTGAACCAGGCGTGCCGACTTTACCTACCGTTGATGACGAGCAAAAAGATGTAGAAAGGCCGCACGAACAGATCTTCACTCTAGATGACAAGACTATCGACGATAAGGCACACGCTCCAGCCGAGATCAAACAGTTCACGAACCCTCTCGATGAAGCTTTCGACGCGGCTCTCCAAACAAGGGGTTTGGCCGACGGCGCAACTGTGGAGGCGGCGTACCAATCATTTCATCCAGAAGATCCCAATACTGATGGTACTCAATTGACAACTATACAAGAAGAAAGCGAGCTATCTACTCCTGCTACAGCACAAGAGCCTATATCTTCGGACTCTACCTTTCTGGTTCGCCGCCAATCATCGAAGAGAGACAAACGCAAGCAGAAGCAGTCGAAGCAAACTCTACCTAACGACACGCCTGACGCGGATCTGCCGCCGGTGCACGATGCGGACCGAACGGAAATCGATATCGATCGATCGCTGACTGTTACTAGCGAGGATCAATTTTTGCCTGATCAGCGCGTCTTTGCAGAGCCTACTCCAGCACCTGAGCGCCCAAGTCCGTTTGGGGATGATTTCGAGATCAATCCTGCAGAAGATGATGTACAATCGACTACCATCGGTAATAGCCAGGCGCTCCATAAGCCAACGGGTGAAAGAGACAGCGGACAGGCTACTCCCAAGAAGGGTAAGAAAGACAAAAAGAAGAAGAAACGACAGTCTTCCAGCTGGGAAGAAGAAGCTGCCACAGGACAGCCCGAGACAGTTACGCAAACCGGAGCTACCGACCCTGGCCCTCAGGCAGTGCTTGACGAGCCAACAGCCACAGACCCAGACGATGTCCCAAGCCGCGAGGTTGCTCTCGAAGAAGAAGTATTTGCTACCCCAGCCGAGAGTCCTCGGAAAGAATCAGAAGATCCTTGGACATTGGACGTTAAGCCGGGAAAGAAGTCGAAGTCGAAGTCAAAGAAGAAAGGTCTGCCTACTGCATTCGACGATTCGCCTGCGACAGCCCTCGAAGACTCACCTTCTGTAACTGCACCGATCTCTGAGCCTGGCAACCCCACCCAGGAACTCCAGGATTCAGCAGACAAGACCCAAGATGCTGTGTTTGCGGAGCACATAGTCGAAGAGGCAGGGATCAATGACATGCCTGCACCTGTTCCCCTTTCGCAAGGGATAGGTCCGCTTGAAAAGTCTCCTACCCAGGTTGAGTCGGATTTGGCCACCGGTAGCATCACAGACATGGCCGAAGCAGAGCAAGGATTTATCTCCGAGGCAGCAAAAGAGGAGCACGATCCACAATCCCGACCAGAGGAGAAATCGTACACGGGAGACGAAGTGGGTGTTGACACCGCTTTGGGAGCGACTGCCACAGCGCCTTCCGTCACCATGGATCAACCCCAGGTGGAAGTATCTGAGTCAGTGCTGGAGGCTGCTGAACACCTTATAGAGAAATCAGATGCTGAAGGTATGATCGAGGCGGTAAGAGAAGCCGAATCTGGTTCTGTGGAAGATGCGAATGACACAGACATGAGAGACATGACTGCAACTTCTGTACCTGAAGGTCCAGATCGCCAAGATGAATCCAATGAGCAACCTGAGCCAGAGACTGAAACTGCGACTGCTCCTCCCATCAGTGACCATGTCCTAGGACATGTTCCAGGCCCGGCGGACCACGAGCACGCGGAAGAATCTGTGCCTCCTTCACTGACGGGAGTTCCAGCAGAGATTCTGCGTGCTGACTACGAGTCACCGTCTCAGCAGCAGGGAGAGGACTTCTTCCCTATCGTGAAGAAGTCGAAGAAGGATAAGAAAAAGAAGCGGACTGCTACCTCTGAAGGCGGTCAACTTGTCAACCCCAGTCAAGAGCCTCTGGTGGAGGAAATGATCACACCATCAGTATCTGACCCACTCGTGGAAGACAAAAGGGAAATTGATGTACCAGAACCTTCAACGCCTGCCGAAGCACAGATTCCAGTTGCCCGAACGCTGGATGAGGCAATACCTCCCCCTGAAGCGCCCACTGAGGATATATTCCAGCTGGACGACGACCGCTGGGCCCTTCCGGGCAAGAAATCTAAGAAGGACAAAAAGAAGAAGAAGCGGCAATCAGCTCTAGCTGAGAGTGATATCGCGTCTCCTGCTGAGTCTGCGACCGTTACCGACGAGAAGACGATCAGCGCCGATATTCCACGAGAAGTAGAGCCCTCCGACGTGCCAGCCGGCTCTGTTGACCCTTCAGCCGAGTCAGTGGCCCTGGCGCTTGTTGAGGATGAGCCCAGGCAAGATGAAGATCTCTTTTCAGTACCAACCAAGAAGTCGAAGGGCAAAAAGAACAAACGCGGTTCAAATTTAACCTTTGATCAGCCAGATGTGCTTCCCTCGGACGAAAATGTGCTCTTAGATGAGAACAACGTCCAAGACACTGGAAGCTACGAAAACACAGTTGCCCCAGATCTACCACCAGCTGCTGAAACTGGCGAGCTCCAAGCCGACGCGGCAGCGACCCTTGCCAAGGAAGTACCTCCAGAAAATGATGATGGATTCACACCCACGACGAAATCGAAGAAGGACAAGAAGAACAAGAAGCGACGGACAATTATCAATGAGGCTGACGAGCCGCAAAAAGATGCAGTTGATAGCCAGGAGACGGAAACCGTGGCGACTACCGTTTCGGAACAGATCCCGGAGCCTGATGTGCTGGCACAAGAGTCGGTGAAGGCTACCGACAATGTCGGAGGACCGGAAAAGACAGATGCTCAGTTTGTGGGTGTAGACACCACCGAAATCCACGAGCCTCAGCCAACTTCACAGGCGGCTGCTGAAATCGTCTATGATGCTGCTGTCACCCGCGACCCGACAGGTACCACGACCGACCTTGAAATTTCGGCTATTCAAGAGGTATCCGCAACCGAAGACCCACAGACGATGAATGCCTCTCAGGAAGACACTGTGTCTGAACATTTGGCTGACGTGGCTCCGCAAGCTGAGGCACCATCCGTTGGGCCTTCAACTGAGGCTTCAATCTTGGAGACTCCAGTCGCTGAGTTCCCGGTCCGTGACTCCATCAGTGTTGAGACGAGAACCGTCGAGCCTCCAGCTGTTGAGGCTCCGGTTGTGCATTCTCCCGTCCCTGAGCAAGTCCCGGCTGAGACACCAGCTATTGAGCCGCCCACCGTTGAGGCGCCGTTACCTCAACGAGTTATTGTTGACAAGGCAACCGATGAGCCATCTACAGCTCAGCTTGCAGTACAGTCCCCAATCGAGGAAAAAGGTGCGGTAGAGACTGCGGTCGTTGAGCCACTCACTGGTGAGGCTCCAATCGTACAGTCTCCCGTCCACGGGACAGCGACTCTTGACCCTCCTGTCGATGATGAATCTGGTGTCGAGACACACGGCCGATCTAGAGCGAAAGAGGCTCACTCTGACGCTCCCAACGCGGTCGAATCTCCAATTGTTGAGCCTGTTGTACAAACACAAGGTGTTGAGACTCCTGGAGATGAGAAAACTGCGGCTATTGGTACCTCTGACGCCGATGCGACCGCTTTAGATGTTCCCTCCGTGCCGGCAGACGCACAGTCGGCTCACGGCTATGATTCTTTCACGGTCGAGACTTCAGCTGGCGACCACTCCTCTGCTGAGTCGCAAACTCGTGAGACCTTGTATGACGAGGCTTCTGGCGTCACCACAAGTCCACTTGAACCTACCGCAGTCGATGTTCCGACCGTTGAGACTCCAGCTGTTGAGGCTCCGGTTGTCGAGACTCCTGCGGTTGAAGGTGATGCAGTGACTGTAGGTGGCGTTGCACCCGAAGCTGAGGGAGAATGGGACATGCCGGTCAAAAACTGGAAGAAAGACAAGAAAAAGAAGCGACAATCAGCCCTGGCCGCAGAAGCACTCGAATCTGAAACTCCAACAAGCGGCACATGGGAGCAGTTGGTGGCGCCAGAGTCTGCGCCCGCAGTTGGAGATGAGGTTGTCGGTCCTGAGGCTACGCTGCCGGAAGGGGATCATACCAAGCCAGACGCTGACATGGGCAATGACGGTCAGGATGTCGCGGCTCCAACGTCGAAGTCGAAGAAAGACAAGAAAAAGAAGAAGCGACAATCAAATTTGGCTGCAATTTGGGACGATCCACAAGACGCACCAGACAAGGCCGAGGAGGTCGTCCAGGAATCACAGCCCGATGATGTAGAAGCTCTCACAGTTACAACTGAGACTACGAGAGAGGAACCTGAGGCCGCCTTGGATGACAGCGCCCAACTGGCTACTGGTGTCGCTACAGAAGAGCAGACTCCAGATTCTGGAGAAGTTACTCAAGTCATTCCAGAGGAGTCGTTCACATTCACCAAGTCGAGAAAGGACAAGAAAAAGAAAAAGCGTCAGTCTACTCTTGTAGACGATGTGATCGAAGGCGATGCCGCAGCAGATGATAGCAAGGCAACTGTCGACGAGTCAATCCCCATTTCGCCGGATGCCCCAGTCAGCGCAGACGCCCAAACAGATGAAAACATTACCGGATCACGTGACCTGGTATACACCAAAGAGCCTTCGCAACCGGATGACATTGCTCTAGCCGACGCATCAGGCTCACAAGATGTTCCTGATGATGAGTGGGCGTTCACAACGACTAAGGCCAAAAAGGACAAGAAAAAGAAGAAGCGCCAGTCCGCGCTGGAGTCTGTAGCCACCGAGTCAGCCCAACCTGAATCCAGCGAGACGCAGTCGGGCACAGAGACTCAACCTGAGCCCCCTTTGGCGGAGGAGGCCACAACAACAGAGTCAGCCATGCTGTTGGGTGGAGAAAATGGGCCCACAGTTGTCAATGATGGATTCGATGATTCATGGGCTCCGGCATCCAAGAAGAAGAAGGACAAGAAAAAAGGGCGTAAGCCCAACGCTGATGAGATCAGGACTGTCGATGAAGTGTCAGGGGGGTGTCGAGACATCGAAGTGGGTGGGAAGCAAGACGTGAAGCCGGAGGTGGAAAATGTGGACGCGCAGGCTATAGAACCCGATGGGGATGCCGCACTCTCGGCAATGGCCGAGCAGCACCCTACTCACCTTGCTGATTTGGAAGATGCCGCTGCTGAACCCGAACTTGCGGGGCCAGCGTCGGTAGTTCAACCTGCAGAGCGAGCCCAAACACCAACCCCGATGTCTCTGCAACCGGACGAGGTCACAGAGCCGCAAGAGGACCCCAAGCTCAAAGCTCCTGAGAAAGGACAGCTGGGGGAAGATGCCGCAGAACGTCCTGTGCCTCCAGAATCTGAACCGCCGCTCATACAAGAAGAGACAGCACCGCCCGAAGAGATAGCACTGCCAGAGGCGACAGCAGCAACCGAAGGGACGACAGAGCAAAAGGTGACCGTGTCCAGCACAATCGATCCAGCTCCAGAAGATCAAAGTCTTGACTATTTCAGTCTCTCAAGAAAGAAGTCGAAGAAGGACAAGAAGAAGAAGCGGCAAGTGGTCCTGGAGGAGCCACAGACATCCGATGTTTTCGAGACACCAATGGAAAATGCCACACCAGCTGAACCTCTGCAGACCCCTTTCGACACACCCATGGATACAGCAGGTTCTTCTTTCATTGGAACCGAAGAGATGGTGCCTCATGCCGAGGAGGAAGAGCCAACGTCTACGAAGACCAAAGCAAAGAAGGGCAAGAAAGGGCGTAAGTCCGTGGTTGAGGAGCCTGAGCTGGTTGACGCAGCTGAGACACCTCTTGAACGAGAAGACCCCGTTGAGCTTCCTCTTGAGGGTGCAGAGCCCGTGCTTGAAGACGACTGGTCAAGGCCTACGACTGCCAAATCAAAGAAGGGCAACAAGAAGCGACAGACTAATTTTGACGATGCTCTCACCGAACTCACGCCTTCTATGTCAGAGGCAGAACCCGGGCACGACGAGGCTATGAATGACAACTTTGCAGGAAGTGGAATACCGGTGGCAACTCCGGGAAATGAAGAGGAAGATCGCAACATTCTTAAGAAGACAAAGAAGGACAAGAAGAAGAAACGGCAGTCGACATTCGAAGATACCTTTGCGGAGCCTGCTGTTGTCACCAAAGAAGCCGAACCCGCATCCGTCAACAAAGCGGTAGAGTCTATCTTGGAGCCAGGCGTGAGCGAATTGCCCCAAGAACCCACCAAGGAGCCTGTGTTGGCGGACCCGATTGCTAGTCAAGCTCAGTCTGACGCGGATGACTACAAAGTCTCCAACAAGGGCAAGAAGAACAAGAAAAAGAAGCTTCAGTCAATTTTCACGGACATTGCAGACGATCCGGTCGTGGTCGAGGAGAGAGCCAGCGCGGCCTTTGCACTTCCAAGTGAGGAGCCTCGTGAAGCGACCCAAACTGCAGACTCGACAGGAGATGCTTTCGACACAATGCAAGTGGAAGCCGATGAAATGCAGGCTCCTCCTGAAACTACCGCCCCTTTAGACGTCCATCTACCTGGTGATGTTCTGGCACACGAGAAGATGACCGCCGAAGAGATTAATGTGGCTCCATCTGCGGAGCGTGAGGGAAGTGATCTTCAGCAGCTCGTGTCTCTCGAAGAGCCTGCGGCAGATGTGACCCCCGCTGTCTTGAGTGAGAGCAAACCTGATGTTGAGCCTGGTCAAGACTCTATGGAAGCTCCGGAACTTCCCAGCGTTTCCACGGCTATCGAACCTGTGGAAGACCAGCCACCGACCACAACCGTTGAAGAGCCAGAGGCTCAGAGCACCGCCCTTCCGGACGCGCCAGGTGTAGTGGAAGTTCAAGTATCGCAGATGAGTGAAGAGTGGCGACCTGAAGTGGCTGTGACGACCCAGAATGAGAAGGTAGAGCCCGCAGAGCCTTCCTTCCCAGACACGCCAATGACTATGAAGACTACCGAGCCAATAACCGAGGGAGGTCGCCTGGACTCGGGAAGAGAAGTGCCAGACGAGCAATCAGCAGCGTCAGGTCCAGAAGTCCTAGCGGCAGAAGTCCTAGCGGCAGAAGAGCCAGCTCCAGAGGTCCTGGCTCCGGACGACTTCTACGTACCAAAACCCAAGAAGAGCAAGAAGAAAAAGCGGCAATCAACGTTTGAGGAGCCCGAGTTTGATTCACTGCAGACCGAAGCAGGAGAGCCCGTGAGCAACCTGCAAGGTCCACCAACAGAGTCTACTGCTGAAACGCAACCGCTGGACCCTGCGCCAGTCGATCTGACCTCTGTAGACGCGACAACAGCAGAGCAGACTGTTGAGGAAGAATGGTCTATGCCATCCAAGAAGTCAAAGAAGGCCAAGAAGAACCGTCAATTCGCTTTCGACGAGCCTGGCCTTGGCGCTCTACAAACCGAAACACCCGACGCCATTGCGGAACCCGAATTGGCAAAGTCTGGCGATACGAAAATGCTCGATGTGGCAATTGGACCTGGGATCCAACCTCAGACGGTTGAGCCTGCCACGGGTGAAGATTGGGGGACGGCTACAAAGAAGTCTAAGAAGGACAAGAAGAAAAAAAGGAAAACACTTGTAGGGGAGGAAGAATCCCAGCCTTCCACAGCTCTTGAAGAGACGCTGCCTGAAGCATCTATTGTTGACGAGCAGCAGCCCGATGCGGGCGTTACGACCACGTCGGCCAAACAACTTGAAAGGGATTCGGCGTTCGAGGTCGACATGGGATTAGACACGCCCGCGGAAGCCGCTGTCCTCTTGCCTGACGAACAACAACCGGAAACCGAACCACTTGCCCCAGGAGATACCACCGAAGGCAGATTGCCGACTGATTCACTCCTCGCTGGGGAAGAATGGGCCACATCGACAAAGAAATCCAAGAAGGATAAGAAGAAAAAGAAGCAGAGATTGGCTCTTGATGATATCGACATGGACGAGTCCCAGCCTGCAATTGCGGCAGAATCAGCAGCCGTGGAAGCACCCATCGAGCAGGCCGCTGTTGACGTGCCAACGGGATCTCATGAGGTGCCGGTTCTCGAGCTCAAAGTGGAGCATGATGGGCCAAAAGGCGCAGAACCGAGGTCTGCCGCTTCACAGCCTCACATGTTCGAAGACGTGGAACAAGGTTCCAAAGAACCATTGGCAGAGGAGCCACCTGCGGCCTCGTCAATTGCTGAACCAATGGACATCGTCTCTGAGGAGCCATCAGCTATTCTCAGTGGTCACCATATCCAAGAGCCAGAATTAGAATCAGCCCTGCCAGGAGCAGCAGTTGAGTGCGAGCGAGAACTTGTGCCAACCCTGGACGAGCCTACACAGGTGGAGACTGAGTGGCCTTCGGCCAAGAAGTCGAAGAAGGAGAAGCAAAAGAGCAAGAGACAGTCAACTTTGAACAGTATCTTGCAGCCACAAGAACAAGTATCAGACCCTGCAGTAGCGCCAGAAGTGGAAGCACCCCTTGATGTGCCGCAGGCCGACGTCATTGCCGATGTGCAGCAGTCAGCAACCGATCCTGCTCCAAGCGAAACGCAGGCCCAGGAGGAATGGGGCTTTTCAACCAAGAAGTCGAAGAAGGGTAAGAAGGGCAGGAGTTTGGCACTTGGTGATGGTATCACGACTCCTGGGAGTGAAACACCGAGATCAACTGATCAATTCGACTCTGCAATCCAGACGCCCTTGGGTCGCACCACGTCTCCAGAACCAATGGAAGACGTCAAGGAACCAGATACACCAGCGGTGCAGGTCGAAGCTAACGATGGATATTTTGTTCCAGCAAGCAGGAAGAAGTCGAAGAAGGACAAGAAGAAAAAGTCACTGTTCGCTTGGAGCGCTGACGATCAGCCGGCCGAGGAGAAGTCCGAGCCAGGGGCATCAACACCTGCCTTGGCAGCGGAACCTAGCCAGGACACGGACCATAGGCTGGAAGCGAATGACGAGCCACTTGCATCAATGGCAAAGGACGTTCTCGATGAAGCAGAATCATTCAATGATCGAGAAGCACCGAAGACAACAGAACATCTTGAAATGGCCACAGCTGTGTCCGGCCCAGAACCTATTCACGACCGGTCAGTTTCGGGTGAGCAGTACGAGACTTTGATGGGCGATATTTCCGGGCCCGTCAAATCCAAGCTTCAGGTTGATCATCCAGCTCGGGATATCGATGTTGACATGGCGCAAGCCCCAAAGCACCCTGACCTGCACCCCGAACAATCTGCTGATCTGCAAGCGTCAGACGAGAACCTTGCCCCCACCACACCTCCGGCGGATGCTCTCCCAGAACAAACACGGCCGATGGTCATGACAGACAGACCCGAAACTGTTCGAGACCTAGATGCTGAGCCAGCCATGCAAGAAAATGTACCACCGGCGTTCGAGGACCCAGTGCAGCGCAAAAAGAGTAAGAAAGACAAGAAGGCCAAGAAAGAGCGTAGGGTCTTTGAGTTCGCTGGGACTGAGATTGTACCACCACCAGTTGCTAAACCTGAAGAGACTGACCTCTGTGAGCCTGATGTGATGGAGATTATCCCAAAGGAGCCCGTCGAGCCAACGTCAGCAACAGCGTCAACTCGAGAACCTCCACCTCCGGAGGACATGGAAAATCATTCTGACGTGAGCGAGAGCACCCGTGAAAGACGACGGAGACGGCGGTCACCTCCAGTGTGGTCTGGAGAAGAACCTGAAGATCTCCCCAGAGACCGTGCTCTTACCCCACCGCCTGAGCACGACGACATCATGGACACGGCTCTGGGCGTCGCGGCTGGACTTGGATTTGGTGGCAGAGAGCCAGAAGCGACAAGAGAATCTCCACCAAAACCGAGCTCGCCCGCTCGACAAGCATCGACTGGATGGTCGTTTGCAAGACTAGCACCTGGTGTCACTACAGCAGAGTCCAACCGCGACAGTGGTGTCCAGTTTGACTCACCTGTTCTTGCCACTGATCACTTTTCGTCTACACGGGACAGCGGTTTCATCCCCAGTCCTGCCATCGCACATGTGGAGTTCGACGGTTCCAGAGATGACGGCCCAGATACGAAGCTACGGCCTCCTCGCCCACGATCACCCACCAGTTCCTCTGAGGACGTCGCTAAAACGCGGACAAGCAAAACACGCCACGAAGACACCGCGACACTGGAGACGCCGAGACGAAAGCCATCGCCTGTTGAGTCTACTTCGAAGGACCGAACTTCAGTCCTATTCAACTCTTCACCCGCGGTGCCGTCTCCTTTGATTACAAGCGGCATTGCCAGAAGTCCTCAACGGGGCCAAAGTCCTCTACGCAGGAGCCCAAGCATCCACGGCCATCACCACAGTCGAGAGGAGCTCAGACAGCCAAAGGCTAAGGTGATCCAGCATCACGAAGACAGCGAGCAACTTGCATCCAACCTCATCGATCAGTCTGCTGCTGCTCCAAGCAATCGCTCAGTATTCGACGCAGAAAGTCGTGACCGCCCGTTCACTCCTGCAAGGTCTGCCCTTGGACCCATCCAAGAGGACTCTCCTGAAACCGCCGGGATGGCGCATTCGTCTCCCAAGACGCCTCCCGGGCTTCCAGCCCAACGAGATGCTGGCAAGAATGATGTCGGCGCTCTCGGCATCGTGACGGCGGCGGGAGCAGCAGGCCTCGCAGCCGCTGCTCTCGCTTCACGTGACTCAGGTGCTAAATCGCTTGGCAGGTCTAAATCGCGAACCTCGTCGTTGCGCAACTTGCGCGGCAACTCCATCTCCCCGTTCGACCCGGCCAATTTCACGTCCGGGTCTTCGCAAGATCCTGTCAATGCTCGAGACACAGGCAAGGCTGCTGTCCGCGACAGGGACATGGCTGACATCTATGTACGTCTGCATGCGTCTAACCCGTGTCCGCGCTCTCCAATGCTAACAGCCTTGCAGGATGGCTATGGGTCCTATCCCGGCAGCCCCAGGTCGCCGACCCGACCTCCGAGCGTACGGCGACGACAAAGCATGCAACAAATAAAAGATCTCGAGGCCCGACTGGACCAATTGGCCAGTGAGAATCGCGCGTTGGTCGAGGCCAAGATTGTCGCCGAACAACATCTGGAACACGCGCACTTCGAAACAAATCGCTCTGAGAATGCGTCAGCTGCATTCAGTGCGCAGCTGCAAGAGCGCGACGCCGAAATTGCGCGGCTCAGGCAAGAGGTGGCATCCCTGGTCGCGACACACGAGTCGCTGAAGAAAGAGCACGAGCAGAGCTTGCTCACCCTCCGTCAAGAACATGATCAGGCTCTGTCGCAATGGCAAGGCTCTTCAAGAGAATTGGAGACACTGCGATCGAGGCACACCGAATTATCCACCGGCATGGAGTCGATCGTCAGACACGAGATCGACTCGGCTCTTGCAGAGAAGAACGCGGAAATCCAACGGCTTCGCGACGATCTAGAAGTCGCAAGAGAGAAGGTCCGGGAGTTACAGTCGCAGATCCTCGAGCGACCTGTAGACGACGTTGTGATCTTCCACGACGAGGACTATTTCGAACAGGCATGTCAGAAACTATGTCAACAAGTGCAGGGCTGGGTGCTGCGTTTTTCGAAATTCAGCGATCTCAAGTTGTGTCGGACCACCAGCGAAGTCCGCGAAGAGAAGATTGTGGACAAATTTGACAATGCGATACTGGACGGCTCGGACGTGGACGTGTACCTGGCCGACCGAGTCAAGCGACGCGACGTCTTCATGTCGGTGGTGATGACAATGATCTGGGAATATGTCTTCACCAGATATCTCTTCGGCATGGACCGAGAGCAACGGCAGAAGCTGAAACAGCTGGAGAAGAACCTGGGCGAAGTAGGACCGACCAGCGCGGTGCATCAGTGGAGGGCGCTTACACTTACCCTGCTCTCCAAGCGCGAGAGCTTCAAAGCTCAGAAAGAATCTGACACGGAAGCGGTCGCGATTGAGATCTTCTCGACATTATCCCGGTTCCTCCCTCCGCCACAAAATTTGGAGGACCAGATTGTGGGATCCCTGCGCAATGTCATGCGCACGGCAGTCGAGCTTTCGATCGAGATGCGCACACAGCGAGCGGAGTACATCATGCTGCCGCCGCTGCAGCCAGAGTATGACACTAACGGCGACCTTGCACGGAAAGTGTACTTCAATGCAAGTCTAATGAATGAAAGAAGCGGAGAAACAACCAGCAACGAAGAGCTTGAACGCGCTCAGGCTGTTGTGCGGATGGTGCTCTTCCCACTTGTGGTCAAGAAGGGAGATGACAACGGCGTCGGTGATGAAGAGATTGTGGTGTGTCCGGCACAGGTCTTGATTGCGCGACCGGATAAGGCGAAGAAACCGCGGAGCTCGACGCGCCATGTTAGTGGCGGCAGTGATGGCAAGAGCTTGAGAGCTATTAGCACCCACAGTCTTGCAATGAGCGGTCTTGAAGGGAACGAGAACATGTTCTGATGCACATACGGGGCCAGAGTTTGGCTTGATCGGCATGGCGAGGTTGGTGTTTTCTACGGGCGCGAATGTTTTGGAAAAGCATTTCTCGGGGCGTTCAAGACTTGCAGGTTTTATGGACGCCGATACGAATCTCCTAGATGCTTATTACCTAGTCAGATGCTTGTTAGCTACCTAGTTACCTAGTTAGATATTGTAGGAATACGGTTACGAGCGTCATTGACTGCCTCTGCCACCTCTTCTCCTCTTTTCCTGGGCCTCGAAGTGGTTCGAGCACGAGCAGGCGAGTGAGAAGGTGGTGAGTGGATATCGAGAAGCGGAGTTGTCGACAGCTTGAACTCGTGGTCTGCGAGTCACAATTCCGCCCACGTCATGGCAATTGCGCTTGGTTCGGCAGGCGTTCAGTGATCGGGATCGGCTTTGCCCAACACCACCATCTTAGCCGTTCCTCTGTAATTCACTCGTACCTGAGTCTGTCACATTTACTGTTCCCTTGGCGGCACGAGCTATCCATCGTTTCTCCTACACAGTACAGCTTGATCCATGATCTGCTTTGCGCAGGAAATTCTGTTGATCGCTCCTTCGAGGCTCTCGAGGCCGGGCTCACTCTTTTCTCACACTTGAATGCAGCCTCTCCCGCCTCCACAGAGAGGGCAGTCTTCCCAGCCGACTGGGGCACGCGACCAGACTCGACCCGGCATGAATTCCTCGGCCACTGCTCCAAATGCAGGCTCAGCTGCGGCGGGCGAAGGCAGACTCTCTACGGTCTCCACAGCAGCAGGAGATGGCAAGAAAAAAAGAAAACACCGTGCAGGGAAGAAACGCCGCAATCGTCGTCAGTCGTTTGCGGCTCCTTCAGAAACTTCTGCCATGACCAGCGGTCGGGATGGCCCGACAGACGATCCTTTGATCGAGGAACCACAGCCTCCGTCGATTCGACAGTCGCTCTATCGAAGCAACAATCGAAACCTCAGCAACGAGAGCCTGGACAGTGGAGCTCTGCTCGACCATCGCGATCAACCTACTTTACGCCCGCGTCGTGACAGCCGATTGACCCCCTTGTTTGCAACATCCTACCGAAACAATCACTTTCCTAACTCCGAGTCGAGTACGCGAAACAGGCAAAGAGGAAAGCAGGGCACTCCCGGTCGTGATGACTCGGACAATGAAGATGCCAACGACAGGACTCCTTTGATATCCGGCGCACAACAGCACAAGAGCCCCGAACAGACAGGTTTCGGACTTTTTAGGGTCAAGTCCAACACGTCTACGCTATCGGCGGCATCGAAGCAACCACGAAGACAGAAGACAATTGGCACCCCTGGTCATTCAGTCCCCAAATCGGATGCGAGCTACAATGTCAACAATCCTCCGTCTGTACCCGGGAGTCCGACGCTGGGCGCTCTCTATGAGGATGTCATGGTCGACGAAGTCAACTTCCTCAACCGTTCGCCTGACAGCCGAAGAAATCTTGCCAGTGGGAACAAGGACGTCTTGATCGACATCGATGATGATGGCGATCATGAACCTAACTCGGCACCACTGAGTCCTCGACTCAGACCAGGGGGTCTGCAACGACACCGTTCAACGACAATGCATGCCGAGGCGGACGTATGCTTCCCAGCCGAAGACGCCTCTGAAATAGGCGATCCATTCAACCGGTCGCAGTCTGAAGGGCATTTCGCAAGTGGTCAACGACGGAGACGTCGTCAGCGGGAAGACTGGCCCAAGTTATGGGTGCTCGACGAGTGGGCTCGAGAGGAAAAGGAAGCAAGGGCTGCAGGTGAACGGCGGGCCAAGAAAATCAGCGAGCCGATGTTGGTTGAGGGCAGACTACGTCCTCGTAAGAGTGCCTGGCATCGGGTCGAAGAAGACAAGCAATATCGATTCACCTATTTCAACGAGGACTTCGGGAGCACCATCCACGCCGAGACGATATCAGAACTGCTGCAGCCCGATGGCAGTTTCCGCGAGCTCTTCATCCCGGACCCGCCTGAGATAGCCGATTCCAGTGAAAGCGAAGACGATGACGTCCTGGATATGACGACCAGTGCCTTGCAAAGCCCCAAATCCACAACAGCGATCGAGAGAGAGTCCGGAATGCCCAGTCTAGCGGATTCACTGAAACCAGGCACGAGTGGAAAGAGTTCAGATAAGAGCAAGAACTCCGGGAGCGCGACACCACAGAACAGACATTCGTCGATTCGAGCGCCCAAGCCCAAAAAGTATGGCCCGCGTCCGACATTTTGGCTAGACGTTTTGTGTCCCACTGAGACGGAAATGCGTGTCCTGGGCAAGGCCTTTGGGATTCATGCGCTCACGACCGAGGACGTCTTGATGCAAGAAGCGCGAGAGAAGGTGGAGTTGTTCCGCAACTACTACTTCATCAACTACCGGACCTTTGAGCAAGATCCGCATAGTGAAGACTATTTGGAGCCCATCAACATGTACGTCTGTGTGTTCGGGTACGGGATCATCACCTTCCATTTCTCTCCGATTCCGCATCCTGCCAACGTGCGGCGGCGCATCCGGCAGCTCTCGGACTATCTTGTTCTGAGCGCTGATTGGATCTCGTATGCTATCATCGATGATATCACCGATGTCTACGGCCCTCTGATCACACATATCGAGGAAGAAGTGGATGCCATTGACGACCTCATTCTTCGAGCATTTCAAGACACCGCTGCCCTGGCGGGAGAATATGGCGAGAAGGGAATCAATGAGAAGAGCACGGATGAAGGAGACTCGGGCGTGAGCGGCATTGACATGTTGATCAGAATAGGAGAATGTCGCAAGAAGGTCATGTCGATGTATCGCTTGCTGGGGAACAAGGCCGACGTGATCAAGGGGTTCGCGAAACGCTGCAACGAACAGTGGGAAGTGGCGCCCAAGTCGGAGATCGGCTTGTACCTTGGTGATATCCAGGACCACATCTTGACCATGACGGGCAATCTGTCGCACTACGAGACGTTGCTGAGCAGGGCGCACGGCAATTATCTCGCTCAAGTCAGCATCCACATGAACGAGAGGCAGGAAAAGGTATGTTTCCTCACGTCGCTACCTGAGCATGAAGCTAACTGATTCGCTAGACCGCCGACGTCCTGGGTAAATTGACTGTGCTGGGGACGATCGTCCTACCCATGAACATCGTGACTGGTATGTTTGGCGGCAACTTCAAAGTCCCTGGTCAGGATGTGGACAACTTGTGGTGGTTCTGGGGCACTACCGCGGGATTGCTCGTCTTTGGCGTCATCTGCTACTGGTGGTGCAAAAAGGTGTACAAAATTGTGTGATGTGGTCCGATTGGACACGAAGATAACCAAGGTATTGACTGCCAATCGTCGGGCAAGGATCTCGTTCTTCGGTCTGGTCAAGGAGGTATAAACATGATACTCCGTGGTAGTGGAGAAGGTCAGCCTAGCAGTGGGCATCCTGAGTCGTGCTCGTGAGGGTTTAGTATCACTGGCACAGGGGCCTTCGTGTACACGTAGCGAAGAAGTGGTAAATCAGGGAACTATGCGCTGGCTGCGAAGCAAGTCAGCGTACGTCCTGTCATCGATACTTTCCCGTACTCCACTACCGTCCCTCGCGGATGGATGGTTGCAGTCCAGGCGAAGGCGGGCATGATCTGAGGAGGCTGAGTGGGAGCTTATTCCGGACAGGAAACACTCCAACACCATCTAGTGTATACTAATGATACTAATCACCAAGTCATACCAGTAGTCTATATCGAAGCAGTTACATATGCCATTCATATCATGTCATGTCACATTCTACCGTGTCGTGCGCCGGCTGTTCAAAGTTCGCGTGTGCATACGGAGGACAGTGTACGTGCTTGTAGGCCTCGGCCGGGCCACTGACTACACCTCTGGGACCTATATTTCGAGTCCTACTGGCGTTGCACTGATTCGCGCGAGAAAGATGGTGATGACGCGAGAAACGACAGCATGGCAGCAACAAGCAATGGATCCAGAAACGCAGAGTCTCATTGTTACAGGTCTGTTTCCCTCAGTCTGTGCCAGCTATGTCTCACCCATGTCCGGCATTAATGATAGCCATCTCTGTTTGCTATGCATATCAAACCACGAACAAAAAAGGCAGCCTCTTCTCGAAGCCAGAACCCACCAATAGCCACGCGCCCAGGGAAATGCACCAGTTGGAAGGGGGTATCGTTCGTCCCAGTCTCCCAGTATACATGTATACCAAACACCGTGCCTCGCCAGCCACCCGAGCCGCCATGCAGAAGGTGACATTGCTTGTATCATTCGAGGAATCCGTTCTTGTTTTCGTTCATTGACTTCACCAAACCAAGATCTTCGGCCCGTCACCCCGACCGACAATCCAGCTGATAGTGTCCGCGTCACCCACCGGCACGATCTCACCACCATAAACCTTCCCCGCGATATTGGAGCACGGGAACTTCCCCTCAACAGTGGCGCCCGGCCCAGACCCAGCCTCCCACACGGCGCGACCGGTGGCACTCAGCTGAATCGTGCCCAGGTTCTGGTTTCTCAAGTTCCCGCTCGGCCATGTCGCTGAGTCTTCGTCGGCCGAGGCTAGGGAAGTGAAGAGCTGTGCTTTGCCCGTGCCCGTGACGTAGCCTGACGGATCGTTGCCCTGGTCGAAAATGAGTTGGCATTCGTGGTCGGCGTACTGGGTTGGCAACTCGAACGTGACGAGCGTGGTGATGTCTTTGCCGCCGTCTTGGGGGAGCCGGGAGACCAGGCCGCGGGAGGTGTGGAAGTCGATGGCGCCCGTGGAAGCGGTGTACTGCGAGGTGAAGTCTGGGAGGATCGAGGCGACAGGCTGTGCTCCAGTGTTGGAGGAGGGCGCCGGGGCGGGGGTGCTCGAGACAGGGCTGGTGCTGGCGCTTGAGGTGACGCCCATTGTCAGAGTGCTTGAAGTGGTGATCAATGTGCCATTATTCGAGGCATAGGTGCCGGACTCGGTGCGAGCAGTGAGAGGTGCGGCAGTAGTCAAGGCGGCAATGCTGAGGAGACCGGCGACGATGGATTGAGTGTACATTTTGGACTGTGCTTTACGTCCTTCGAGTGCTTGGTCAAGGGTAGAAACTGACTGCTAGTATTGACTTGGCTGGAACGAAGGTAGGGTAAATGAAATACGCTGAAAGGAGTGCAGTGTCGATTACAATTGGATAATGAGCGTGTCAAGGAGACAAGAAACAGACTGACAATAGGAAAGGAAAATAAGGAGAGTACTGGTTTAGCAGTTGTTGCTATGTATTCAGTTGGGATGCTGGGAGGAAGAGACGTTTGGACAAGGCAAGTGTCCAGGCCGTCTTATACTCAGGATACTTAGACTCCAGCAGCTTAGACACCCACTGACGGCTGAGCACGCTGCAACAGCTTCTAAGCGAGTCTGGCGTGGCACACTTCGAAAAGAGTACGAGCCAGAATCCAAGGTCAGGTGTTACTCGCAGCGACACCAAGTTGTGCAGCAATGGGAGGGTTTCTTCTCTGCGGGTGCTTGGCTGCAGATGCGCAGCATGAGGCTGAGCTCTGAATGGCCAAATCGCCAACCAACTTTGCGGCTGGGTACGAGGTTCAACCCCAATACACGCTGACACACGGAAATAGGACCACCACAGCTGCAACTAAGGACTCTTCGGGTTTCCGTGGCTTGCCGAGGACGGCTATCTTTTGTTGTTGCAGTGGTGTTGGTCTAATGTCCATGCATCGTGGTACATAGTCTCTCGAGGATTGGGACGCGGACATCCTGAGCACGAAAGCCCCTCTCAAGCCTTCTTGCTCTTCGTAACTATGCCTGTAATGTCCTGCAGCAAGCTGTTTGCATTGACTATGGGTGCCGATTACTCATGGCCGTCCGCATCTGAACAAGGCAAACAGCCACAGATCAGATTTCTTCCCGAAAGACTGAAGCTGTGCCCAGAAATGATGTTTTTCGTGCGCACTGGCATTACCTCACGTGCTTGTTGTCTTGTGGTGCCTGATATTGATCCAGATGGAGATGTGTTACTGCTCAATGGCCAGCTGGATCGTACAGAAGAAGTCACCACGGTCGCAGTCGAGCGGAATGCATCAGTCCGCGTCTTTCTTTGACCCATCCATCTCACATGAGTTCCTGAGCGAGAACATGTCTGAGATCATATCGATTCTGGCGTCATAATGCGACATCCTCCATCTCGGCGCCATTCCCATCCTTGGGTTTAGATGGGTGTTGGGGCTCAGGCGGCTCTTCTTCGTCCTCGTCCTCGTCCGCATCTGCTGGCTCTTCGTCAGTGGCCTTTCCCTTTCCTTTTGATTCAGTTGTTGGTCCCTGAGGATCCTTCGGCTCTCCCTTTCCCTCTTCTTCTTCTTCTTCCTCCTCCCCCCCGTCATCGTCGTTATCGTCGGCCGGCGTTGGTGGTAAGTCCTTGCCCAGTGGAGGCGTGGGAAGCATCTCTGGACCCGGCTCTCCGCTGACTCTGCTTTCTCGGTCAGGGCTTTTGGGGGTTGGGTCTTTCGGCCGTTGAGGAATATTGCTTTGTTGCGGCGCATTCGTTGTAGAGGGGCGAGCTTGCGCCAGAGAAGGATTAGATCCGACTTGTCTCTGTTTCGGATCTGCATCGAGATAGTATCCACGAACACCGATGATCTTGCCTTCCCGTTCGCAACCTTCGACCCACTCGGGTCTCACAATCGGGATATTCATTTCATTTGCCCTTTCCCACTCCCGACCACGACCTTCGGTGCAAACAAAGTGGGTGGTATCGATTCTGATGGTGTCGTTCATCTTGGCTCCAATGCGTTCAATGGCCATTTCGAGGCTCTCCCTCAGTTGTGGAGGAAGTATTCCAGGAGTGACGGTTATGCCGGTCAAGTTGTTCATGGTGTGCGTCTTGACGGTCAGGGTGTTACTGGTATAGACGCCGCCGCTTGTCTTGAGTACGAGGTAGAACGAGTATTCCGTGTCGATCTGCAGCCCGCTCATCTTTGTGCTCAGCGTCTCCAAAGGCCGGGGAATATTTCCTGCTTTGCTTCCATTGCGGTAGAGAGAAAGCGAACGCAGACTTGTGGTCGCCAAATGAATAGGGTCCCATTCGAGGACGAGAGACGTTTGAGTGGCATTCCGTAGTCGGAGGACAGGCGTTGCTGGCACGTTGATCCCATACGTGTTGAGTATCCGGCTTTGTAGCGCCGCGAACGCCGCTTGTGCTTTTTGTTCTGCTTCGTGGTTCTGCTTGACTTCGATATCGACGATTGAGCCGGAGGTGATGGTCGAGGGGAGTAGGATGGAGGGAAACTCAATCTAACGCGAAATGTGAGCACCATGCGCCAGTTCGCGACTTGTCCACCTCACCAGTCTCTTGTCTTGGGTGAGGAGGACCGCAACTCCTGCGTCAACCTTGCCCACTGTCAAGGACACTAGCATATTGAAAGCTCAGGTATGGCTTTGGAGGCGAGGAGACACTAAAGCGATCGACTCGAAGGGCACGGGCGAAATCAGAGTGAGCAGTTGGGTGTCGCGTCTTCAGCATAACGGAAAGTCAACGGAAATGACGGGTCACGTGATTATGCGGATCCCCGTGCTCGTCGTGGGGATCAGGCATACTGAGAGAGCACCGATGAGCAGGCAATGGTAACGTTATCTGGCTTGTTGAAAGATGTCACCCTAGCTTAGGAGCTTTATGTCCTATCACAACATAGCATTCGGTCTTGAGGGACCCTCACGAGACACTGGACGCTGCACACCTAGCACATGTTCTTCTCCACATGAAACCCCCATTATTGACATCACCCGTCGCCCAAGCTTCCTCCTGATTCTACGATATCAAGAGCAGGATATTCGACCATGAGGTTGGCCGCTGTCGGCTCATCTCCCTGTATGGTATGCCAGGAACATCGAGGTGAGTCCAGAAGCACTCGTGTGCACGTTCTGTAAGGCGACGGCGCAGTAGGAGGATCTTCAATGTACTTGTCTGATTGTCTCACCACTCTTGTCGTTTTCTGGAACCACTCTTCCATGTAACAGGTGGAGTAACAGGTGGAAGGCCATATCTTTGTCGAGGAGCTTGACAAGCTCTGGTGAGCCAGCTGTGACGGAGCCCACTCGCGGCCAGACATGGAAGGCGACGCTCCCTCTGTCATTGATATCACCAAACACCTGAATTCAAGTCAAACAGGGTCGCTGTATTCCAGATCGTCGGAAGGATTGATCCTCTGAGGAGCCACCTCTGCGTCTAGAAAAAGGACGCAGCGCAGATAGTGCCGTTGGAAAAGCATTTCTGGGAGATCATGCGAAAACCACTCGTTTGCCAAAGCGTACGATCAGCTCGTTCACAGGAGTTTTCGCCAGAGAGACCAAAGTGAGGACGAAACTCCTCCAGCACGTTTATTGCTCCCTCCAACATCCTGAGCGTCGTTGTCTTGGATGGATTCAGCTTTGGGTGCCAGTTGTTGCACCTTCCGGACCAAAGACTTGACCAAGGCATGAGACGCGCCCACAAGTTCGCTGTGAGGACAAGTGATGCCACGATCGGAGAAGATGAGGATCTCAAGCGTGCCCGTCAGACCCGGTATATATTTCTTGCCCTCTTTCGGGCCTCTTCGCTTCCTCCCATTGTGATAGTAGCCATGGTTCTTCAGCGCTTCTGCGAATGCGCTAGCCCATCTTCGCTTCAGGCGGTTGCGTAGCACGGCTTTGTTGATCTGCTTGGAGCTTATGTTGGTGATGACGCGCCAGGAGAGTCTGTCAGGGGGCAGTCGCGAGTAATAGTCGACAACGGCAGCGCGTTTGGGGCTGTAGCGGTCGACGATGAATTTATGGTCGAAGAGGGTCGGGACATTCTCGATGGGGGTGTAACGTGCTTTTAAACCGAAGCCGAGCGCTGCTGGGATCTGGAGGGTCCTGAAAGAGCGACTGGTCGCCACAGGTGCCATCGAATATACATCTTTCCCTGGCAAGAGAAGGGATTTGGAGAGGCAGCCTCGGCGCCCATCGAACAATGCAAGGACTGTCAGGAGTGTTTTTGGGGCCTGCCAATCACGGCCTAACGTTAATTTAGTGACAGCCGCGCCCAATGACGGCGAGCCCCGTTGCAGGCGCAGGCACAAACAACGTCAACCGCCGCGCACTGATCTTCGCTTGATTTCGCAGTCATTCTTCCCAAAATCAACCTGCACCACCCCTCCAAGACGAAGTCCTGTAGAACAAGTTCTCGCGAACCGACCATCACTCCACACGGATAGCACAATACACTCCCCTACTGAGGACCCATCAACATGCCTAAGAATAAGGGAAAGGTGAGTCCGCAACATCCCACTTTCTCAGCCGCCACACCGCATGCGCCCTGCCTCATTCCACACAAAATACCCCGCCGCCGGCGAGAGCCACAAACGGCAACCAACAACCACATTGACACAGAACCCCGGACATTCATACTAACTAACATATGTCTAGGGAGGTAAAAATCGACGTCGAGGCAAGAACGAAAACGACAACGAAAAGCGCGAACTCACCTTCAAGGAAGAGGGGCAAGAATATGCTCAGGTCCTGAAGATGCTGGGCAACGGCCGGCTCGAGGCTCTGTGCTTCGACGGTGAGAAGCGCCTCGCTCACATTCGCGGAAAACTGCGCAAGAAGGTCTGGATCAACCAGGGAGACATCATCTTGCTGTCGCTGCGGGATTATCAGGACGAAAAGGGCGATGTGATTCTGAAGTACAGTGCCGATGAGGCGAGATCACTCAAGGCGTACGGCGAATTGCCCGAAAGTGCGAAGATCAACGAGACGGATACCTACGGTCACGAGGGCGTTGACGACAACGTCGAGTTCGACGAGGATCGGGACAGCGACTCGGACAAGGATGTCGACATCGACGACATCTAGACGGAGAGCGGCGTTGTTTTTGCATCCATTCACATTAACGTGGCTGCCACGATGCATTTGATGTGGTGGTGCAGCAGTCTTATGAACAGCATTACACAAATACGACCGTGATCATGATCGATGGGAGTTCGGGCGCTGGATTCAGTTTGAATTAGAGGTTCGCAAACCGTTCTTGTTTGCACGAATGCTGCTACGCATGTTGATTCCGATTTTTAGTTTGCGAATTATCCTCTCGTTTCGTTGGTGATTCCGCATGGGTAATTTGGAGCCGGCTTTCCATTGACGAACTGCCACTATTGCATGACACCACATACAGAACTGCCACTTCGCTTAGTAGCCATATCTGAGATCCCAGCCTCCGCCTGGCCGCGCCTGTTACCTTGATGGCCCCGATCCGCTCGTTGGGCTTCCACCCTGAGCGATCGTCAACATATCAGGCGTCTGCGTGCTGCGGAACAGCAACAACTGTAAACTGAAGACATCGTGGGAGAAAAAGCTAGCGCAGCAGATACTGCGACGCAGCACCCGTCACCATGGGCCCGGGCACACCGTCGGTAGCAGTATAGGGCAAGGAGGAGCTCTCGCATAAGCCGCGGGCCCTGGGGTTGGTCATTTGGCATCGTGAAGCCACGTCAATGCACGATAATCCGAGTCGTCAGTGCGAGCTGAATACCGGGGTCCGAGGAGGCTGTGAGATGCGTACATTGACCCCGTCCTGTATCGTACTGAGGTGGTGTACGCTCCAATCGACCGAGTGTTCGTCCAAGCCTTGAAAATTTTGAAATCGAAAGGGATTTGAGCACCCTGCCTTATCTGACGATGGTGCTCTCTCGTAAATCAGAGAAGATCACGACTTGACCTTCAACAATCGCTGCTTTGAAGGTTGATGCTCTGTAACCCGATCAATGGCTCACATGATCTGATCATCCTCGTCACCAACCCTCCGAGTGAAGAATCGGACAATCTGCCGGCCAGATTCTCGGCCAACAAGGGGATCAAGCTCTTCGAGGCTCATGTTGGCAACCTCCAACACGTTTCTAGTTTCGAGGTACAGCCGACTCGCATTCTTGTCACTGACACCCGGTATCGCTCGCAGCAACTCTTGGGGTCCCGTGTTAAACGTTCTCTCTTCCGGATCTTCGCCAGCGGCCAAGCCGATCTGTACTGCCTTATACGGATCTGGCTCTTCCTGCTGTTTCTTGAGTTCTTCAAAGATTTCGGCAGTCTGATATGGTGACGAAGCCCAGATGATCTTCAGTCTGGGGAACCGGATCGTGAGAAGAACAAGTTTCGTCTGCAAGCTCCTCGTCTCGGCATCGGGCGCTTTCAACGTGCCGGATAAGTCGGCGAATGGATCAAGGGTGAAGGACTTGTTCTGATCAAATTCAATCAACAAGAACGGATACGTGTAATGCTGAAGCATCGTTTCTGCTTGATTGTAGAGTCGTCCATTGTTGAAAGAACCAATCAAATCCGGGATTGACTTTCGTTCCACGCAAATGTCTGGTGATAGGACGTAATCGGCAACAGTAAGTTGGCACGGCACTATTTGCATACTTCGGCCGTGGAGCAAGCTTGGCAATGATGAACGAAATTCTCTGACATCGACAACCACCCGTGGAGGGGCTGCCGTGGCTGCGAGTCTTCCGCCCCCTGCAATCCTAGTATTGACAGTACGCAGAAATGCCTCCTCAGGGTCAACATTAGCATCCGCCAGGGTGACTGCCATACTGCCTCGCTCTTTGATGAGCTTTGTAAAAGCGTCTTTCTCCCGTCGAACTGAAGATAGGTACCGCTGTTCTTCGACGCTGTTGCCGTAATAGAGAAAATAAACTCGAACACTGCGATCCGAATGACTCGATCTGTACACTTCGACCCTCCGTATGAAATCCGCGGATGGTGAGAACATGATGATGTACTTCGGCCTGATCTCTTCGAGCAGTTGATCGTCTTGGTCGCCGTCATATGGATGAACAACGATCTGGTCTTCTGGAGTATATAACTCAAAGAAGTCTTCTCCAGCTTCGATCAAATCGTCAACCATCACATCTTCTTTCTGAAGAGCTTCGGCACCTGTAGGTCGCAGATCGGCAAGGAGACTGGCAACGTGTGCTGCCTTGTCCTCGACCATGGCAACCGCCCCGCTAGCCGTGCGAAATGGATTGAGCCCTGATGCACCTCCACCTCTGACCCGTCTTCGCTTGTTCGCCGGTGCCTTGCTGTTGAGGCGAGCAGAAGCAGTATTGTTACCTTTGATGTTGTTGAGCGATTTTTGGTTCTCTTCGAAGAGAGAGGTGCTGACTTGGGTAAATGTATCTCTCCAGACTAGGTACTCCCGAAGCTTTCGTCGTAACATAAATTCGGCGGAGCCTTTCGCTTCCTGCTCTTCTATCTCGTGAGGAGCCCGACCATCATTCGTGTCCTGGGGAATTGGCTTCACGTGCATGGTCTGGAGATACTCGCGAATTTGACGGCAAGTCCTCAAATCGTTGCACATTACCAATATCGTCTCGTTGGAATCGCTCCGTGTCGGAGTCAGATATGCATCAGTCTCAATTTCCTGTAACAGTTCCGCGAGGACCGCCCACTTCGGTTGCTCTTCCAGGACCGGTGTCAAAGAATCGGGCAGCTTCGACGTGGGCAGTGCGCCCCCGTCTTCGACTTTTCCAGAGTATACTCTGCCTCTGGCTGATTTAAAGATGACTGCAGCGGCATCCATGTATAGCCAGGGCGATTGATCTTGCTGCCTGGAATTCGGGGGCGGAGAATGCGTCGCAAGGACAGTGTCGAGATATTTGAGAAGCGACACGCAATCATAGCTGAGAAGAGAGTGTAATATGGTCCGCAATACTGTCAGGTCATTTGCAATTTGTTTCGTCCGCCAACTGATCCGGTGCCAAACCGGGTCGAGTTGCCTGCGAACAATGGCGTCAAAGTTTTGGTGCAGGGCAGAGTCTAGCGTCCAATCGTCCATCTCCAGGCCGGAATTGGCCTTTTTCAATTCTGATATGCTGGTCTCGACGCATTCCATGACGGCCTGCTGAATTGCTTTCATGGATGCTGACATTTCAATCTCCAACTCGATAACCTCCGCTTTCTTCTTGCCTTCGAGGCTCTGCGCGATAGAGACATGGAACCTCGGCCATAGAGAAGGCTTTCTCAAGAAGAGGTTTCGCATCATGCTTGCCAGAGGTGCATATGACGAGGTCAGTGGTTCCGGCGAGTCGCTAAAGCCTTTGAGGAAGCCGATTTTGTTGTGCTGTCTGAAGCTTCTGACGATGAACGCTTCGATACTGGTAGCGACAACGCGCTCTGCGTGGAGAACTACAAGCCCAGTCACAGTTTCCGGGTCCAGCAGTTTTGAGAGGAGATCCACAATCAAGATGCGGCTGGTAACTGAGACGATGCCCCCTTCCGAGTAGATCTTCTCCCGTGCTGCTACGGTAGCCTTGTCAGTATTGATGACTCGAAGGCCTTTCGCCAGAGGAGTTCGGGAAATGGCATAGTGCTCTGCCAGCGCTTCGCCGATCCACTCATTTTCACGATCTTCTGCTCCTACGATGATAACGAGCGAATTGCCAGCCGCATCATATGTATGCAATAGATTAGTCACGATTCTCAGGAGGCCTAGCCCGCGAGCGAGGATGACCAGTACATCTTCTGCACGCAAGAGCTGATAGATTTCCTGCTGAAATTGCTACAAACCAGTTAGCGATCAAGGGCGGAAGCAGCTGTCGTGGCCCTCATACGTAAATAGTGCTACATCAAGGAAGACTCACTAGGGGAAGCGAAAGCTTGACCGGCGGCTGGGACGTGGCCGCCGGCATTTTACATTGTACTCCGAGCAGCAGGACAGAGAAAGTTGAAGTACGAGTCAAGCGACCAACAGCAAATGCAACTGGGGTGTGGCAAGGGCGGCTCAGGGTTTGTGCTCCGCCGGAGTAGATGTACGGCGGAACGCAGTTACAGGTATCTCTACTCCGTCCTCGCCGTATTGAAAGGCGAAACCCGGGCAAGACGTGGGTATTTGCACCCCTGTTATTGAAGGAAATATTTTATATGGTTGTATACCAAGACCTATATGCTCGTGTGGGTATCTGGGTGACCAAAAGCAAGATTCATGAACTCGTACAATCATTTGTGATCGGCTGGACTTCCCAATGCTTCCGTCATTGCAAATTGTAGATGAAGAGAGACAATACCACCACCAGCTCCCCTGCTCATCTCGGAATAAACTCTGGCTTCTTGTACCTGTTGACCTGTGGTGGCGGCTCGTCGTCGTCCGGATAGGGAGGTCGCGGTGCGCCGTAAGGCCTGACGGGCGAGATATGATGTAGAGGACGAACGGAAGGGCCTGGATCGTTGATGGGAGTTTTGGGAGGTCTCGGGGGTGGTAGCTGCGATTGATTATATGCAGAATTGGGAGGTGGTTGGTGCACGACCATCTTGTCGTCTCTTCCTCGGTATGGCAAATCGCTCGACAGCCGTGGGGGAGTTGATTCTCCAGGAACCAATGCGAACTTGTCCTCTGATGGAGCATACTGCTTTTGATATGGGGGGTTTTCAGGAACACGATAGTGCTGAGGAGGGGTGGTTTGGTATGTTTCCTCGTCGGCAGGCAGCTCAACCGCTTGCGGGTGAGACGGGGTTGGAGGAAGGTTATTCTGTCTCAGTGACCAGGTAGACTCCTGGGTGTGTTGGGCGAAGCGTTCTTGTCGACGTTTCATGAGCTCGATCCTGGCGATCTTTGTAGCCATCTCCATCAGTGCCTTTTGAACCGGCGTTTCATTCAGATACTTCCTCGTGTTTGTCGTCATCGGCGACAGATACTGCCATTCATTCATGGCGAACTCGCCCAGGCCGACAGAGACGTTCAACCGGCAGTAGTTTTCGACAGGCACTCCGCGCTTAGCGAGCTCGGTCTTGAGCATTTGTTGATGTGTCTCCTCACAGCCCTCGATTTTAGCAACAAGTCGGCGTCGAGCCTCGGCAAAAGCGCCCATACTGCCCCCGACGAATCCTTCCCACCACTCATGTTGACGGGCGTTGGTGCCTTCTGGACGTTTCCCTGTGCCAATGCTGATAAATGCGCCAACTTCTCTACCCGGCCACTCATTCACTGCAGCCTCTTCGAGGAGCTGTGGGGCTGGATTGTACTTTCCTGCGCCCTCGTCGATGAAGACGGTCTGGCCAATTTGGATTGGCTTGAAGGCCAGACCCACTGCGGATGTGGCTCTCCCAGCTTCCCAGATCTTGCAATTGAATTCAGGAGGGGGTTCTTTGCGGCTGTCGTAACTCCTTAGCAGGATAGATGTACCCGTTCGAGGATTGGTACCTTGTACCACCGCGGTGACCGCACTAGAGCTGTCAGTTATGAACCAAGTCTGTTCGACACAGGCTCACTTACGTCTTGGTTCGGTTTTCCCGGTGGTCGTATAGACTTGCGTTGGCGTTGCCCCAAGCCGGGAAGGACGGAGAGACGATGGAGTTGCGGATTGGGGTCGAGGGACTGTTGATCGAGTTGTTGCTCCTGATGCTCATTGACCTCCTCATTGCAGCGGTGCTGGCGGCGCTCAGCGGGCTCGTTAGGTCTTGGAACTCTCTACCGCCAGATGCTGTGCCATCGTTCCCCTCGTCTTCGAATAGCGTGTGTTCCTGGACACATAACTTGATGGCCTCCTCCAGTTTGGACGCCTTGAAAAGAGTATGCTTGTAGGGAATGCCTGCAAATGTCTTGTCTGTCTCAAACACTTTTCTCGTCATCTTTACATAGACGTCCATGCACGTCTCTAGATCCATGCGCAATCGGCCCAGCATGATCGCGATCAGTCCTCCCGTGCCGGTGCCGCCGATGAGATCGAAGTAGTCGCATGGCTTCGGGGTGCCAGTCTGCACGTCGGGCGGTTTCCCTTCGGTCTCGACGTAGACTCTGTGCATCAGTTCTCGAAGGATAATGAGCATCGAATAGCCGCGCACGCCTCCGCCATCTACGTCCGTTAGTATATCTCACAGGCAATACGGAGAGCCCCACGAACCGAGTGAAAGGATGCGCAGAGGCGGGCCTTTGGTGGTGTCTTTGCGCCTGAGGTTGTTCTGATCCATGTTGACTGGCAAAGCCTGCTGAATGTGTAGGAGAAGGAAAGGATTGCGACTGAGAAGAAGAAGGTCGTATTGAAGGTACTTCGAATTTGTTCAGCGCCTAACTCATCGCATGCAAGGCGAAATGCGGTCGTGACAGCCTATGAGGAGTAATCGCAGGCTGCATGAACGCCTGGGCGCAGCTTTTCAAGCGTGCCGAGTGAGACAGTGACGTTGCTGCCTCGTTTGCGATAACCGAGCTAGTCTTCCTTGCCTTTCTGGCGCTTCAGCCTCTCCAGGCCTTATTTCACTGGAGGTTGGAGACTCGAGGGCCACCAGGCACCACCAGAACCAACCACAGCGATCAACTCAGTGCCGGGAACCCCATATCCGAACCTGATCTTCACTTCGGGGTACCCACCATTCCGACGGCGGATGCCTGGAACTCCGCTTACAGCCTTGTTGCTCTCAGCCTTTACCGGACTGAGTACTATCACGACTGTGTAACTCGCACTTAATATCTTGGCTCAGGCAGAGAATGGCGTAATGAAACCCAAAACAGGTGCTGCAGGTTCCGTTCCTGCTTCTGCGCCTCGCCGTCCTGGCGATCTCTGCAGCATTGCTTGTTGCATACTCCGTACCTCATCTGACGGAGAAATGAACGGCAGCAGAAGTGATCCGAGCAAGATCTTCCCTCGTCGCAGAACATCAGAAAGTCAACAAGCCCCGTGTCGTTGACTACCTCCTGTTCTGCAGAACAGCCACGTTTTGAGTCCGCTTCACACCCTGGCAGCCTTTGCGCAGTTTGCTGCGGTTGATACACGCGTTTCTTTGGCCAATCAAATCATGCATGGCAGCGACTTTGGGTAACTTCCACTTCCCCTTCTCACGATGAGATACGCTCTTTCTTCAGCTCCCTCCGTCTTGCAGTACGAGTACCGCGTTCTCTAGAGCCCCGAGCCACACCTTTGCCTACATACTCAATAGCGTGCATTTTCTCTACGTTGCCGGTGGACCTACTCCATACTTCCCACTCTAACACAGGACAGTTCCAACGCTGCATGCGCTGTGTGGTTTTCGCAACAAACTCCCATCGACATTCAGTTTGTTCAAAGCATTCTCTACATAGTGGATTTCTCAAAAGCCCCATGAATGGTCCTTTCAGAACAGCGTTGCCGTTGGAGTTGTGCTCTACTCCTTTAAGCTCCACACCGTTCTCAGCCTCACCGCTCCTGAGCCGGATGAAGACCTGAGAGACGCGTCCTAGGCCGGTGCAGTGTCTTTCTTGCCTCTAGCCGTCCGCCAGGTCTGCCGAGAGACGCTGAACCTACGCAAGCTCACTTCCTTTCTGCTCAGCTCTTGCGCATATGCAGTAGTTAGGAAGCGGCCAAATCACTGCAATACCTCAATGTTCGAAGACGCAAGGCCGATGTGCATGTCTCGATCCTCATAGACCCGATGAAGGTTCCCCCTGTTGCATGTCACTGTCAAGAAGTGGCCGATGTCCCTTTCCACTGACCGTCGAACCATGTCCTTCCACAGCCACCCAGACAGCAAGCACTCCCAAACCTTGTGTGACTCTGTCGAGTCGCGCGTACGACTTTCTTACCAGATCGAGGGTGAGAGTGCCAGCAATTTCATCGATCTTGGGACAGGGTCTGCCAGCCCCCGTTCCGAATACCATTGTGAGATCCGTTATGATGGGAGTGTGAAAATCTGGAACACCATTGGCAACCACAGGTTCTCAGTCGAATACGAGCCAAAGCAGGTTGCTTTCGAGGCCCTGAAGAAGCGCAACGCTGGAGGTGAATGGGTTTATCTAGACCCGCGATACGACTCATGGACGCCAAGTGTTCGCGGCGAACCGGATACGCAGCTCGTTGTGCGCATGCTTGACGATTCACCGACTGCTAGCCTTTCTCGTGCGAATGACGCACAGCGGAACTCTTTGGCTACCACCAACCTCTTCCCTCTCGCTCGATCATACAAGCTGTTTAGTCGGGTCAAGCTGCAATTGTTGGACGCTTCTCGCGACCGGATATGGCGTCCTGATTCGATTATCCGACTCATAACCGAAGCAAAGCTTGCCCACACCCGCAAAGATACCCAGCAGCCCGATCACTATGTGGTGATGGAGGATGTTTTAGGTACCCCGGAGACGCGTGACCCGCATATGAAGGCCTTCCTCGACACCGAAGAAGCCGCCATAAAAGCCGAAGGAGTAGACGGCGAAGCGATAACGGCGGCGGTAAGAGCAATGAGGGCTGCATTATCAGGACCGGAGTCGAACACCACATATCGGATACCCATTAGTGCGGTGTTTGATTACCAAGCGAAGGCCGTCAAAGAAGTGGTGCCACTCGCAGAAAAGGGCTATTCGGTCGATTTCTCGCCTTTCGACGACATCAACCCGTCTCAGGAGCGCGCGATTCGGAACATCTTCGTGTACACAGCGTCGCTTATCCACGCTCCCAATGGCTGTGCGTTGACGGCCACCATTGTTTTTGCGACAGAGGCCATCCTACGTAAAGCTCCGACAACGAAGGTCCTCATCTGCTCGAGGTCAAATGCCGCAGCTGACAAAATCGATTCCGGGTTCAACATGCGTCGACATCTATGCGGTTTCCGGTTCGAACATCTGCGGTTCTTGCCACGCACGACAGACGAGCTCCACGATGTCCGAGTCGTTATTTGCACGTACGCGACGTCCGGGGTTGGGCGGCTCTTGAGACAATGGGATCCTCAGGTCCTTATTGGTGACGATGCTGGCAGAATCAGGCACTATGAATTAATTGTTCCGATCTCGGCGCACTTAGAATCCCTGAACAGGTTGGTTCTCCTGGGCGACCACACCCAAAATAGTCCTTCAGCATCAACAGCAACGGGACGCGTCGCTTGGGAGAGATCGATCTTTGAGAGCATGATGGACAGAGGATGGCCCCAGCAACTGCTCGACATAAATTACTTGACGCACTCGGACCTGTGGTACCCGACAAGTTTTGTCTTCTATCACGGCCTAGTTACAGCGGCTCGAAGCACGGCCGACCCAGGGCCATTCTTGACCAAACTCCTGACAAGATTCGACCAGGGTGTGGAGATCGAGGACAGTGTTGGAGACACTGCGAGGATCTCTTCGTTCGCGCATTTCTTTGACGTCCGCGATAAGCAGGATGAAAGCATCGACCCCGAAGTTAGCTGTGTGGAGGTCATCGTGAACGCGTTGCTTCAGAGCGATTCGTGCAAAGCAGATGAGATAGTCGTGGTGCATGGCGCGCGTGAGTATCACGATCTCCTCACATCCAAGTCCAAGAGCAGTGGCTGGTGCGGCGTGGCCATCGAACACATCGCTTCCACACAAGCTCTCTCGCGGAAGGTTGCCATTCTGTGTCTACCACGGAGTGAAGTGAAGCTTGTCGACTCACCCATGAGCCAGCGGCGGAACGTCAGTACCATGATGTCGCTTGCCTCGGACGCAGTTTTCGTCGTTGGAACGTGGAAGTCCATCTGCCTCCTGGCCCACACCAACGACCTCCAACGAGTGCTGTTCTGCATGGATGAAACGATCGAGAGGTTTCTGCTCCGAGTCGGCGGGAGTCCCTACACATACAGTGGAGATGCACTGGTTAATGTGAAGGCCCAAGGGGAACGTAGGCGGTAGACGACAGATTTCTAAACCGAAGAAGCATTACTGAATAGCCCGGGCCGCGAACAATGTACCATGGTCATGGCCGACGTGCGATCTATTGTCATTGTCGGTGCTGGATAGATGTCGATATTGATAGGGTACGTGCGGTGCTGATCTTGCTCCAATGTCCACGTTGCAAAAATCCATAAAAATCATGGCAATCCACGCCAGGGACACGTGCAAGAAAGTGCTGCCCCGCCACATGCTGTGGCGCAGGTGGCGGTGCAGCCTCGAAATCCCCGCATGCCGCAAAATTTCAAGGCCGACAACGCCAAGCGAGCTGCGCCGGAATTCATCCGCTCCGAACGTGGCTGAGCTGCGCGGCTGCGCGGCTCGGTACTCGGAGCGATTCTGTCTGCTGAGACTCACCCTCATTCCCACTGCAATTAGGCACATATGGACCTCGTACTCGCAACTTATACTGTATATCCGTGCTCATTATTGCGTTCATCGTTCGATGCGACACGAAACGGCGAAGAGCGGAGGCATCTCCGCGGGATCGCTGGAGGAGGGGCTGGGAAGGTACGCAATTCCTCCTTCCAGATGTTACATAGCGCGTCGCGTCGGGCAGCAGGCGAGGACGATCATTTTGTACCTCAGGAGGAACAGGGGTTGATCAGTGGGCGATCGTCGACCACTCTTACTCGTACGAGTTACACACTTGTGGTACGGAAGGTGCCACGTCCGACAATATGCGCGTCTATGCGAGTGTACTCCGGATCTGTTATCCCGGGTCCAAAAACCTACATGATTCACATTGAGGTTTGGTATGTATGTATGATAGATAGTGTACTCGTACAGTGTGAATTCAATTACCTGTTTGTGACCGACCGACCGTCCTCCGTCCGCCTGTGTTGAGACCTGCGCGACTCCGAAGAAAAGCAGCTCCCCCCGTTATGTCTGTCCCCTCAACACACCTGCTACTGCTGCTGCTCGCCTGTCTTCTCTCGCCTTCTCTTTCCCCTGTCCAACAAACCAGGTATATAGTATGTGACAATGGTAATAAATTTGCTGGTGATTCTGCCGCCCGACCATCCTTCGTGTAGCTGTACATTCCTCTTCCTCCACATATACAAGCTAGGACGCGGCGATGTTGGGGCAACCAGCGATAGATAGCGAAAAAACAATCGACAATTTGACAAATGTCCTCCCATAGGCCGTTAGAAAACAGGTTTTAATTTCAGTATGATCGTAAACTCCGTGGAAAATGATATGGTGGTGGGCTTCTTGTCTGCTGCCGCTGCTGATGGTTGGATTTCGCACACCCGAAAATGCCGGACACTCGACGATGCTGACGATATTGGTATTCTTTCGCTCGGAACGCTTTGACAAATGCCGTCACGACTTTCGCCGGAAATGGAGGAACCTGCCCACATAACACACACGTATAGCGCAACACATGCAAGAAATTCTTACTGACAGAGCTCCGCCCGGGAAATCAATGTGTACATGTACAAAAGGGACATCAAATCTGCTCGGGCCGGTCCGCGACTCGCTTGAGCTCACCGATTCGAGAAGCTCGAGGCAGTGCTACCCGGAGGGTAGTTCGAGGGGGGAAACACCTGCCTCCGCACATGCTCCAGGATCTTGAGATCCTTGGCCAGGACCGGCGAAATGGCTTCGCTCTCGCGTAAGATCCGGACCGTGCGATCGTGCAGTCGTCGCAGCACGTCCTCTTGCACGAGGGAACTGAGGCCCGGATGAGGCGAGGTAAAGGTCGCATACAGGACGAGCATGTTTCCGAATTGCCTGCCATTGTCAGTACACCAATCATGACGAGCGGGATATGTTACTCACGCGTGTGTCGTGCCAAAGATGTTGGTCACGACCAGACGGCGGGGCACTTTGTCAAAGGATGTGGTGCTGCGAATTGCCGCTTCGATGCACTTTCTCGAGCCCTCGAGGAGCTCCGGGCGAATGAATGGGTAATCCTTTGCACCTGGCTGAGAAGAGTTGAGATTCGAGACCGAGGGTGATGTGACTTCGGACCCCTGGCCATATCCCGCAGGCGATTCCGACGGCCGCTTCAGTCTCGGGCCGTGGGTCGCTTGTGATAGAGCAAAGCGCAGAGTCGGCCTCCAAATGATGTACTTGGCTCCGTAGTATTTCCCTCGCATCCGGGCCACGTTAATGTTTGGGTGTTCGTGGTCGTTGTCGTCCCAGTCCCAGTCATTCAGCATCTTTCTCCAGTTTTCCAAGTTGTCGTCCAGCGCAGACATGATGCTGTCACTCGGACGCGTCTGCAGGTTCTTCGATTCCCGGTAGAGTGTGGCGTGTACACTGTTCATTGTGGTCCGGAGCTGGATCTGGTACGAGTAGAATCTGAGGATGTCATCGTCGGCGCTAGACTCGGGTATGGCATCCAAGGTGATCTTGGTCGGAAACTCCTTGTGCTGAGGACTCTCATATCGACCGATTCCACTAAGAGGCAATTCCAGCTCGGCCGCAATATCACTTTCCAGCTGCAAGCACGACCAGAACGCGAAGTTGATCAGATTCCGCCGGGCCGGCTTCATGGTATTGGTCACATAGGGTGTTGACTCAATCAGAATCTGAGCTGCAATGCAAGCTTTGTTGATGTAGAAATAGCTCGGAATGATGCGTGCTAGCTGACCCATATACAGGCCCGCAAGCAGATAAGCTTGAATGTGCGACACATCGGCACCACCAGGCAGTTCTCCCAAGATGTCGGCAGCCTTGGCGAAGTATGCAAGGCCCGGAATTATGTCCATATTCTTGCCTTGCGGATTCGCTGGGCTTGACACTGTGCCATTTAGGGTGGCCTGGTTGTTGTATGGCGACGTGGGAGCGGACGCTGGGAGGGGCAGATCCGAGTACAGCGCACTGTGTGGCGTCGAAGTGCGCATGGCGGCTGTCGACGCTGGGCCAGGCAAGGGTTCCCGGTGAGCACAGACTTTGCCCAGCGCCACGACCAGCAAGACAATAGCATTTTTGATTGAATGTTCAATTGAGGGGACCTGACTGGCGTTAAAGACTTTGGTGGGTTGACGATTATAGTCATCTATCGACTTGGGCGAGTCGGTCGTCTCTCGCTTGCGCTTGTTGCCAATGGCTGCAACCTGTTGGGTCGCCCGGTAGTCCCAGCTGTACTTCTTTTTGAATGCATGGACCATGCCGCGCAACACTTTCGGCTCAAGGAAAGGGTGTAAGATGTGCATGTTGTCCATGAAGCTGCGGAAATATTTGTCGACTGCATCCGAATCCAACATTAGTCCACCGCCAGGACTGAGGCCACCAGGATGCTCCCGCGCAGTTTGGTTTTGATTGGATAACGGCACGTGCAGTTGTCCACTGCCCCAAACGCCATGCGGTGATGCAGATTCTTCCTCCATCCGTCGACCTTCGGAAGAACTGCTGTGAGCAGGGCTGGGCGCGCCTTCATGACCGTCACCCTTGTCTTCGCCCTCGCCACAGCCATATAATCGAAGGAGCCCTCTTGAGGTTTCCTCGTCCATAACGTAGGACGGAGTGATTCCCTTCGGAATCAAGGCCTTGATTGACGGCCACAAGACAAGATTCTGCGCGGCGGTAGTGTGCTTTGCAGGCATAGGCGTATCTTCGAGGCTCTCCGTCTCAGTGTTCCGCATGTGCTGGATGGATGCGGCGGAAGGATTTTGCGCCTGCGAGCCAAATCTGACCTCTGAACTATCCTGTCGCCGGAAGCCAAACGGTGGCGGTGGGGGCTGAGCGGGACTTGGTCGCTCCTGGTTGCGCATCGGGGTATGGCTTGGTGGGTCGGTCATGGCAACATCCATGGTGGCAGCAGGCGTCTGCCGGCTCTGCATGAAATGCTCCAGCAACATGTTCATCTTGTCATTCTGCTGGATTAAGAACTGGTCGATCTTGTCCTCCCGTTCCTCCG
Source organism: Cladophialophora yegresii CBS 114405 (assembly GCF_000585515.1). Classification (NCBI taxonomy): domain Eukaryota; kingdom Fungi; phylum Ascomycota; class Eurotiomycetes; order Chaetothyriales; family Herpotrichiellaceae; genus Cladophialophora; species Cladophialophora yegresii. Next base: position 4,840,764 of record NW_006913046.1, on the reverse strand, counting down.
ACTTTTGCGCCAACACCTTCACGTCCTCGGCCAGGGAATCCAACTGCGTGGTGATCTGAAGGACCTGTTTCTCCGATTTCTGCGGAGGAATCTCTCGGTAAGAGCATTTCAGCCCGTTATCCTTGCAATGTTGACATTCGGGTCTTCCCTCATCACATTTCGCTTTGCGTTGTCGACACGAGTCACATGCTTGTGCAGCTCGCACCGCTTTCCGTCTCTGCTGGTCGTTGTATGGCGCAGAATACACGTACGGGTAGCCACCAGCAGATGGAGGTGGCCCTGCCGAAGGAGGGCCATAGTTGGGCGGTCCTGGGGGCTGTCCGGGCATCATCTCATGGCCGCCGGTCATGACATGCAGAGGGGGCTGATGATGAGTACCGTTGGGTTGGGGCGGTGGGCCTGGATATTCATGACGCGGCCTGTAGTCCGCAGGGGGATAGTACGAAGGTTCGTGGGGGTTAGTACTCACAGGATGGTATGGAGGTTGTTGAACTTCCGCCGGCGACCTAGTAGGGCCAGACACGCTTCCTGGACGTCCGTAGCCTGGATCCGGAGGATAACCTGGAGGTTCGCGACCTGGGGGCGGAAGTGACGGAGGATATGATTGAGGAGGAGGTGGTGGTGGATATGGTGAAGGGTGAGCCATGTCCGGTGGCGGCGGACGATGTTCTGCAGAGTCATTGTAGGGTGAGGGCGTCGGGTTCCACGCCTGGCCTGGCGGTGGCATACCTGCGCCTGGTGGAGGAGGATAACTGTACGACGTAGGGGTCTCGGCTGGCGGCATACGGTGGATGTGGTTTGGCGGTGGGTGGCCGTACAGATTGGACCGCTCGTGCTTGATATCCACGTCACCAACTTCATCCATTTTCAACCTGGGATCCTATGCCTGACAACCAACAAGGGCGTACCTCCCGCTTCTCTATACCCAAGGGAACGTGGTACGACAAATGCGGCATGACCTTATGCACAGGCGAAAGCGGCGCACACGATCAACAGGAAATGCTCATGGCCCGATCGTTTCTACGGCACATGCGCCAGGCTGCATGAAATTCCTGTAGTCGCACGTCCGATTCCTGGTGCGCAGGTCGGCTACCTGGGGTCCAGTCGGCAAGGGAAGCGTCGGTTGGTGGAAAAATGGGAGACCAAAAAGAGCGCGGCGCGTGGCGAGGGTTTGCTACTTTTGCGAAATGTCTTTCCTTGACAAGAGCAAACCCACCTGGAATCGGCGCAACCAGAATTATCGCTCAGGCGGATTTGATGACAGTCCGGTGGCTGGAGAGTGGGATGCAGCTGGTGGTCGGAGGTGCCAGACGAGGTGTTGGAGGTCGTCTAGTAATCAACAAAGCAAACAAACTGACCCTCCCATGAACAAACAAATTGGAGCGTCCTGGACAGATCTCGAAAGGATGCGAGCTCGAGGTCAGGTTTATGCAGGATTGCGGATGGCGCGGCTATTGTCGTCTGAAATTTTGGGGGATTGGGTCGCGACGTCGCGAAGAAGCTCGGTGTCGCTGCCCAGTCGATAAGTCTATTTCCGAGATCTGGATGGGCGCATGGCCTCGGAAGGAGAGTGACCCTGCCGTTGGGCAGCAAAAAGGGATATCTCGGGTGGCTCTTGCTGAGCTATGCTGGCTATGTTCGAGCAAAAATGGTCTAAAGAGAGGTGGTGATGTGCTTCTTGGAGGAGCGTAAGTGGGGAAGCAACCGAGGACTGAGCTTCGAGACTGTGGAATGGCTGCCCAAAGGCGAATCGTAGCTATAGAAAACTGCTTCGGGGGCCGATCATCCTCCAGGGACTCCAGGTCAGATCGGACGATGCGAGTGTTCAAACCAGGGCAAGGCGGCAGGCTGGAGAAGATGAGGCAGAGGGATGTTCTAGGATGTCGATCAGGGAAGAGTGGTAGAAGAGGTGAGGTCAGAGTGTGTGATGGTCGGATGGCGGATGGAGTTGAGCGGGCGCTGCCAGATAACTTCTTGGGGTCCCGGTAACCAGGCCAGAGCCGGCAGAGCTAGCAGCGGTGATGGAGGAGATAGCAGTAGCGTGCTTTGTCTCCCAGATGCCCTGCTGTCGATCGGCGCTGGACAACTAGGTTAAGACACAGAGGGGCCTGGCTTGACCTGGCAAGGTGGAGGCGACTGGACGCTGGCGGAGGATTGGAAGACGACCAGAAGCAGAAGGTTACGGTGCGGGTCGGGTCAGGTGAAGGTGAGGCAAGGTTGATGTGGATGATGCTGGTCCGACCGTCGACAAGGCGTTGAGGAAGAATGGAAGGGAGCTAGCTCTAGCTACGAGTAGCTGATGGGACGATTGTGGGCTATGGGCGGCGGGCTGCTCGCCGCTGGGCTCCAGGGCCCTAAAATTTGAAGCCTGCAAGTGCCTGGGAGAGCTCCGTGACCCCTGTCGCCGCCCTGTTGCCGCTTCGGGCTAGGTGCCAACCCGAGCCTACGGGACTGCCTGTGACTGGTACGTACGCCGTATCCAGTTTTCAGCGCACGCCTACGAGTACCTTGAGGCGTGGAGGCGTTTTCCCAGTAGATCGGTTGCCACTTGCTATGCAGATGGGATTCGCGCAATGCGATTCGAGCTCTGTCACCGACAACGTGCGATGGCGACGCGGGAGGCGCAGCTGGACAGGCGTGGAAGGGAGACTTTCGAGTGACAGAAAAATCGGGGCTGGACGCTCGCTCCGTTGATTGTCGAGTCGGTTGAAGAGAGATCACCGACACTGAGGCCAAAAGATCAAGGATGGCAACGCTCCGTCGGCGAGCCTCAGGTATTAGATCGCAGCCGAGACAAGGTACTGGGCACGCAGAGAAAGGGCAACTATCAGACGAATAATGACAACGGCCAGGCAGGACATTCACCTACTCGAGGCTCTTGCCCGGACCACGGGAAATACCTGGCTTGTACAATTATGGGGCGGAATACATGATACACTCGGATGCAGCTGAGGATCGATAGAACGTGATACTATTGCTACAAATTCTTCCAAGATGTGGGCACAAGTGGAAACCCGTTGATGAATTTATCCAGGTGATACTCACCCAATGCTCGATGGAGGAGACAATGAAATGCTTGTTCAAAGGCTAGGGGTAAGCGAGGGTGGCAGTCTCGCGACGAGAATACCCATTACCCCAGCATATCATCAATTGGATATCTCGTCAAGAAACTTCCAGGCCGCTTCTGGCATGACGCTGGCAGAGCACAGTAGAGATCGGTTTGTAATGGGGCATCTCCTGCCGCAATTTTGCACGGAATGGCGGGCTGGTAGGAGTCGAGCTTGGGAGACGCAGGTACGAGTGCCCTAGTACTGGGTACGTTGGGCGGCCGTCAAGTGACTTGCCCCTCCCCCGTCAGACCCGGTGAATTTTATCTCCTTCCTACCTACACACTAAGTACTATGCGACAGGGCCAGGCCAGAGTGGAGCCATGCGGCTTGGGTCATGAGGTCCAATTGTGGGATGCGACAGTGATTTTATTCACCCCACGCGTAGATACTTGGACTGTGTGGCGGTTATCGCTGTACCTCGTAGCTCATCACTCATCGACAGCACCCTTCGAATCTCTCCTGAAGTGTCACTCTGCAAGTGCATACTGTGGACCTGAAATCCGCACAGCTGGATCTATCGTGTAAGCCTTGAGTTCCAAAAGGATTCTTGTGGGAAGGATAAAATGAGTCCTCGGGGATAGCACGGCTTGGACAGTGGCCTAAATTGTCGATTGGCTGCTGCCAGCGCGTGCTTAGATTGTTGGACTGACCTAACCATTTCTCTCCATGCGGGCCGGATGCCGAGGTACCCAGTACCTCCTTGCTCCCGGCCATGAATTAGTGCAACCTGAATCCAGGTACGAACCTCTTCTATGGGACACTCCGGGCTTCATCTTGCGGTCCGTTCGGGCTGCTGTCAATGCTGGTTGGATGAAGCATATTCCGTACTTAACGAGAGACCCTACCTACTGTAGGTGCCTGGTACTGTCTTAGCCCTACCGCTGGGCTCAATAAGAGATTCGAGTCGACCTCATCTCAATAATCAGCGCGTCGACTCGAATACGAGCTGCCGGCCTGGCTCAGCCAGGTTTCACGCCTGCGGTTGTTCAGCTTCGCTTATAGACTTTTGTATATAATCTATCAGCGGGGTGTGTCTCGAGATGAATTGACCGCAACACCATGGGGCGGATCTACATGCTTCTTTCCTCGATGCTGTCCATTCGAGGCTGACTCTGCCCAACCAGAGTACACAGTACATACGAAGTAGCTGAGGTCTCCTGTTCTCTGTACTTGCTTGGGTCACGGGGTCGCCGGTGCCCTGGGGTTGGTCACATGAAAAAGATCAATGCGTCTGTTCAGGATACGAGAGAGCTTGGCCACAAATGTCCGGAGGGGTTGATCCCTGTTACAAGCTCGGTCCGCTTGTGCATAAACTCCGGGCAGCCCTTCGTATAGATGCTCGGAGAAATTTGCTTGTTGCGAAGAACTTCTGGCGGGTGTCCTTTTCGCCACACCTCACCCGTCCCGCCTGCTCTGAATAGACGTCCTCTCACTTTACGCTCTTCTTCTTGCCTATTCCAGCTATCCCACCGACTCGTCTACACACAGCTACTCAGGGGTATGGCCTGAAAAAGGCACCCCCGCCACTCAGCCCCCCGTCTCAAACCCTCCAGTTATCGAGCAACTGCTACTTTCAAGCAGTACTCAAAATACCTACACATTGCTTCTTGTTCGCCATATCGCTCAGAGCTTTCTAGCCTGCATTCGGAGTATCACAGATGTGACCCGTGATTCAAGAATGTCATACTTCTGCTTGCTCTTCACCGACGAGCGAACGTCATCTAAACGTCCACCCTGATGGGTCACTTCCGAGCAACGGAATATGGCCGCTGGGTCGGTTGGAGTTTCCAATCGCTAGACGTTTCATCATTCATCCACAACACGACTGTATACCTGAGCCCTACAATCCGGACATTTACCACAACATTGCTTTCAGTGCTCCTCTGACATTGGGTAATCATGATCTCCACAGTCGTGTCACCCGCCTCACCCTCGGGTTCATGCAGAGTCCTCGCCTCGAGGGATGCAGCAAGTCGCAAGTTTGCGCTGAAGACGCAGATTTCAACCTGAAACACTGACCTCTCGGCGAGCTGCAGGTGCGATGCGCGATGACCCCCACCTCAGCTTCCCAACCTCGCCTTTTATAGCCCGTCGCTCGCATGGTGTGTTCGAGGTTCAGTTTGCACCTTACTCGAAGTCCCCGAATCGACCCGGTCGAGCCTAGAAACGCGCTACCATCCAATAACAAGTCGTCATGGCACGGTCTAGAGTGGAATGCCGGTGCGCAAGCTAGACAGAATCCTCTGCACCGTCGACCCGATAGCTCTCCACTCCATCGGACCAAAGCGTCGGTGGTGCGAATCATTTCTTGGAATTTCTTGTTCGCGTTTAGCGATTTTGGAGACGCCATCCCCAGCACTAAGCAGAGAGCGCCTTGGCAAGCTATGTCTAAGAGAAGGTGCGAAGAGCTAGAGGATACCGTCGGCCATCAACGTGGAGTTCCCATTCGTCCGGAGAATGTCCATCGTTGGGATCCACGCCACCACACTGCCGCAAAGTCATCTGCACGACCCTGCGGTCTCCGTGGACGTATTACTAGCCGCCTCCTTCGAAGACAGCCATGGCCTGGAGCACGTAAGTATACCTGACAATCGGTATCCGCGACTGCCGCGACGAGTCCCAGACTTTGGCAACTCACTCGGCGCGAGCCTTTTTCCGAAAGTCTTAATACCGTGTAGACAAGGGACATGCACGAGGCTACGATTCCTTGCCAAACCCTCGACGATGGGCAGCATTCATGGGCAGATCTTGCCTTGGTCCAGAACCCAACGTACACAGGACACAGTAACAGCAATCAAACTTTCTGATCATCTATTCCGACCTCCGAGGTTGTCGACGTCCCGCCGAGTTGCGTGATCCATGGTCGTTGGACGCCCCAACGATCTTCAGCTCGACTGCTACATTTGAACCTTTGGGCAGCTGCAAAGAATTGTGCCAGGGCAAACTTCGGGAAGCCCGAGTGCTCAATCGGGCCGCGAGGGGTGTCGCTTAGTTCTGGGGCGACAATAATTCTGCGCCTTGCCTCAGCTATTGGACCGTCACCACAACGTTTACGAGCTGTGGTCGGTGATTTGATGCCTGTCGGGCATTCATGCGACTCAGTGTCGAAGCGAGGGGCCACCGCTCATTTTCTTTCTCCATGCTGTGCGATTGCGCACAGGCAACGTTTCCATTGGCTAAATCTGAAAATTGCCTGACTGTCAGCAGCGTTTGGTTCTGGCAAGCTAAGAAGTCATCTCGTGCTTGCTTTGCCCATTGAAGACCCGAGATGCGAGTCCTGAGATATCACTGGTGCCGACAAAGTCGCCTCTTGCAGCTGGAATATGCCTATTGATGCTTCCCCGCCTTTCCGTCTTTACCGAAGATTCTGGCGCCACTCTACTGGGTTGCGAGCCGGAAGGGACGACGGGAGCGGACCTTAGATGCTCCCTTTCGGGCTCCTGGGCCACAAATCCGCCCTGATCGCCTACAGTAAACCATCGAGCCGTGGCCACTGACGGAAGTCCAAATGACTGCTGAACACCGGATGGTCCATCCCTGTCAGGCGCCTCGCTTCGATCGCGAGGCTGAAAAAGCTACCCAGGACACCAAACTTTGATCAAGGGAGTTGGTGGACCATCGCAGTACGGAGAACAATCAACAAATGTCTCAGGTTGAGAAACCTTGCCAAATCATCAGGAGGCCTTTTGTAGACTCAAGCCTCTCACGTAGGGCCGTCATCACCTAGCCACCTTCTGCATCCCACAAGTGAGTCCGAGTCAAATCTCCTTTCCGCAAACGGTCGATGTTCCTGAAAAGGACAATCACCGCACCCCATTTATTTCTCTAGAAGATTGAGCCGGCTTCTGGATCATTCCAGATGTCTTCTTCGATCTAAAAGAGTGCCTCATCCGCCGTGCTAGAGTGCACAGGACACAGCATGATGAAGCTCCACATCCCACTATGGCCCAAGTAATTTCACACACGGTTGGCAAGGTTGCACCGAGCCATGATTACGTACTCGTAGCTCCCGTACGCAGTACTGAAGACCAGAAGAGCCATTCGTACCTGACAATGATGACAACCGTGTGGTCTGTGGTCAAATGTGCCCACTGACTGCAGCAGAAGGAGGAGCAGCCAGACGGAATTGTCAAGGCGGCATCCCTAGAATCCAGTTTTCACGACACCTTTCCCATCACCAGATCGTCATGTCCTGGCAGTAAGCACCAAATCAAGGAGGATTGGCCAGCAGGCTGTGCGTCGGCCTGCGAATCCCGAACCATCAAAGGGTGCTATCCTTGAACTTGCCCGTACTGAGTAGTGACCAAAACGGGCAGCCAGTCTCCTCTATCAGGTCGATGCCTGGCTCTGACGGCATTCGCTAAGACTGGCGAAGGTGAAAATCGTCGAAACCCCTGGCTGCGCTGAAGAATTGTCAATGGCGGCTTGTGTCGGCTGTATGATTGGACGAGAATCACAGACTTGCGGGGGATGTGTCGGCTTGAGACCCAGGGCCGTGGTCCTGGATTTCGACTCCTAGTAGCCAAAGCGAACGTGGACCTCCAGCAAGTAAAGAAGAGCGATGGCATCATACCAGCTCGACTTGTGCCTCTCCAGATGTCCAAGAGGGGAATAGAATACTCGGTCTACACAACAGGGGCCGTTCACTAGCTCCTGGGCGGTGGGCGGGCACGGAATTGAGTCCAAGACGTGCTCTCCCTGGGACGAGTCACGGTACAAGCACTTGCATAGTATGATTCGAAGGCATCCCCGAAAGGTAGAAAACGTGGCGGACAATTTGTCCTCGATCCGGTACTCGAACTCAGAGTGGCTCTCTCAGCTCTCAGCATCCCGTCAGCAGCCACCATTCTTGGCGGATGTGACGGTAGGTTAGCCTGTCAGATAGCAGAGACAAGGAAGGCCGCTTGCAAAGCGAAACGACTCAGCTTGCCTTAGTCAGTGCACAGCGCAATAATAGTGAGCTGCAAATCCAAGTACGATTGGTGTCTCTACGAAGGTCAGGCGTAGCTCGCATATTCTTCACAGGCTGAACTCGCCCACCACCCAATCATCCCGCTAAGAAGTACTTATATTTAACACAGTAGTGACACAAAAGCGAAGCCAGACTTGATGCGATGCGAAATTGTGGATAGCGTGTTTTGGGGCGTATCCAGCACCGGAGTAGGGGTATACAGTTTCCTGCGCACTTGGTACTCAGTACGTATCACGGAATCGGCATGATTCTTTGACTCTGAGAAATCTGAGAAATACTGTATCGCTCGAGCAACTCCACGGCATGTCCGCAATGATTTTGCTGTAGGTGTGGCGCCGTCAAGGAGTCGTGTCAAACTACACAGTACGGAGTACTCGTAGCCAGGACATGTCTACGCCGTACTGGGGTGATTACTGTACGATAATGCTCTCCCAGCAAAGCTTCAATCCTGACATTCACTCGTCCCCTTTTCCGGAGTCCAGAGGCAAGAGCAGCACAAACAAGCACGCACGGGGACGCTCCGGCACAGGAGCTCATTGTGATTGCTCCCTGTCGAGCTGACTCGAGGGAGTGCCATTCTTCCGTTGGTGCCCAGGACACAAAAACAATCGTTAGATCTTACCAAAACTCACAATGTATTTGTCGTGACACTGTACGTACTCAGTACTGTGTCCGGAGTAAATGCTGCTCCCTCCGGAGCCGCCGCCACGTGGGAAGCTGTGCGACATCCACGAAAGCAGATGGTGCGACTTTCGGGTCCCCAGAAGGGCAGTGCTGCCGGCCAGGAAATCAGCGTGGGATGTGCAGTGTACCGTAAGCTGGCCAGCTGCAACCGACACCACTAGCACCGCCAGCTTGGAGCGGAAAAGAGACGCAGACGAAGACGAAGTCCTCGGTAAGGATACTCGGTACCGTAGGTACTTTGTCCACAGTCTCCATTTCACCAAACGAGCAGGTCAACTGAGAGGTACCACTCACTCCTGAGTCCGCTGACTACCCTATTACTGACACCGGACCCAGTACTGTTTTCGCATCTGCTCGCCCTACGCGACCGCAACCGCTGGTCCATGGCGGTCGCGTGCAAAAAGCGACGTGCACTCATTGGATTCCTCATCCTTGCAGCCTCTAGCGAGGAAGATCAAACAATAAACCTGAAACCTCCATACACCCGGGGGGAGCCATTGCGCCAATTAGCCCGCGCAAATCCGCGTCCGGGCGAAAATCGCCAGCGTGGGAGATTGACAAACGGCGAAGCGCGGGTCTGCACGGAGGGCATCACAAGGACCAAGGCGAAGACAGGAAGAGCAGCTAGACGAGCAAAGCACCTGGTGACAGGCATCTAGAGGCACGATATGCGATATCCGATACTCATACACCCCGTCGGCGACAGTGACCGCCACTGCAACTGCAACTGCATCAGTACCGTCGAGTCGACACGCGGCCCATGCCAGACAAACGTGCCTGTCAAAAGGAAAACACATTGCACAAAGGACGATGATGATCCTTTCGATTTCCCCATTCTGCCAAAATGCATGCGAGGCCACGCATCAGACCCGCCTGTCGCCTCACTCTGTGCGCTGCCGCAGGGATAAATGCTTGCACCGACTGTAGCGGCACCGGCATTCTCATTGACATGCATGGTCCTTGTCGTCCGGCTACTGTACAGTATTTTCGTGCGTGTCACGGGAAAGATACTTGCCACTGGCGGCGACAGCAACGGCAGCCGCAGCGGGCTTTGGTGAGTGATCGCCGCAAGGACAGGGCTACGAACACAATACGGCGTATATCGGCGCAATTGACCCAATCGATAAAGGTGATGGCGGACGCGCAATGTCGCAGTGTCGCAATCCTCGCCTTGAGTTGACGAACATCCCTCACATCGCTTTCGCCTAATCTCGCCAGCAGCTACCATGAAAGTCCAACCCTGACAGCTCTTGTCTTCGCAACGCCGCTCAAGTCTACAACATCCCGGCCTAAGCACCCTGCGAGTCCACCGTCCGCTAGGTATCACATTGGCGGAATCACCGTGGCTAAACTCAATCATGTGTGAAGTAGCATTATTTGAAGGTGAGGTCGAGAGTCCCCCACTACAAGAACTCGACGTGGTTGTGGGACAGGCCGCACCGCCAAATTAGAGAGGGGTGTCTTGATAGATGATCGTCGCGCATAAAGTTCCCTGCGGCGTGAGATGCTGACAAGGTGAAATCCACGGCTCGTCTCGAATCCCTGAGTCTCTGGTGCCCGGTCATGCGTTCCTTAAGGCTGGTGGTTCGCCACAAGGCTTTTTCCCTTGCTTACCGCCAAAATAACATCCGAAGTTTTGGGGGAAGATCTTCGGATACAGATTCCTCGAACGTCGGCCTGATAAGCCACCAAGCAGCGCTGTCGCTGTCACCGTCACCACCGCCACTATGGTTACCCAAAGAACCATGCATGGAGGCTTGTGCTGGCCCTCGGAGATGTTCTCTTCTGACACGGAGCACGCCTTTGGTCTCGTGGCCTGCGAAACCGTCAGGTCAATGTGATGACCTGAGATTGACAGGTCGATTTGCACTCGCGATTGCGATTGCTGGTGCGATTTGTCGCATGGCGTTGTGGATCGTGGGGGGTTGGTGTGGTTACACAGGCGCAACATGATCCATCACAGACACGCAGGCAGGGATTGAGAGAGAATGCGCCACCAAAATGACTGGACTGAACTGAACTGAAAAGAAATGTGATGAGATGTGATCTGTCCACTCCGCCCCTTCATTTCTTCCCGTTCCCTGCCAGATGAGCACGTCGAGGTAGATCGCATCCGAAAAGTCTACTTGTTCTCCCCGAGCCGGAGTCGAGTTTCTGGGTGAAACTGACCGTCATGCACGTGGACCGACACTTTCGGAAAGCCGATGCCGACTGAGCTTGGTGTTGATGCTGATGCAGATGCAGGAGAACCTGGCGCTCAAGTCGCGGTCCTGCTCAAGGCCACGCACCGCACAAGACGGAGAACGGGAGTTCGAGATCACGACCACAAGATACGATTCTGGGAATACGAACAGAACCGTTAGGATCGTCTGCAGACACAGCGTTGGTATTGCAAGGCACGGCACCACAATGCACCACACCACACCGCGCTGCACAAAGGTTGGATTCATGATCTTTCTCTGTCCTTCTCTTCCTTACAGCTTCCCTCCATTGCTGGTTCCCTCGATGAAGTCTCTGGCCAGATGGAGTGCCTCAACCGCAAAAGCCACCATGTTTGCCTGCCTGTCGTTGCCTAGCCCCGTGTTCAATTCCTTGCTCGTCCTATCGTTCTGGCTCGCCACCGCGAGTGCCACGTATGACCTGTTTTCAGCGCGTCAGTTGATTTGCGCTTTTAGCTTTCAGGCAGAGGAAGCCGGAGCACGGGTCTTTCTCCCGGGGTTGACGACCAAGAGGTGGACAAAGACGCCGAGGAGGACGAGGACAAGGGGGAATGCTCACGGCTGTCTATTGGGCTTTTCACCCGACGCGGTTGGGCCAGCAGTGCCTGTTATTAATGCCATGCACTGGCGGTCAACACACATATCCTGCTAGACAGGGAACATAGCGGTCCCGCGTGACACAGACACAGACACAGACATGTACGTACCGGACTAGACACCAGAATCATGTAATCCCGTCAGTTGGCATGTCCTCGTACAGCAACATGTCATTTCAAATCTCTCACACGAGTAGCACAGGGAACATAACACGGGACATACCTCGCCGATGCAATACGTCGCGTCCAACTTATCCCTGACACTGCGCGCCAGTCCTTCGACCAATGTTGGCGTCGGCCCATCATAGACATCAATGTCCCGATGCGTCCAGCCGGCGAACGCGATGCGGGATTCCAAAGTATACAGCGTCAAGCCCTAGCATATGTATCAGAATCCGTTAGCCTATTATCCACTGTACGCTGAGGCCTACCGTCGCAGCATGTCACTGGACATCGATCGAGTCCTCCATCTAGGTAGACAGAGAGGTCTTGCAGAGTGGGGAAGAACACGCACACCACGGTATATCTTGCTCGCGCCCGGCGTGGCGAGCAGCGCCGCGCTGATCAGCCCGCCTGCCGCCGTCTCGGCCACACAGACGGTCTCGCCGCGCGATTTGAGCAACGCGGCGACTTCCTCGGCCGCGGCCTTGAGCTGAGGTGGGGGAAACTGTGCTGACATCCTCCTGCCGTTGACACGGAATGGCTGTGAGGACGGTTGCCTCGGCTTCCGATAGATGGGGAGGGATCGAACTGGCAGCGAGATTGTGAGACCGAGTCCGTGGGATTTGGTCAAGAGCATGAATACAAGATGGAAGAGGTCACCCAAAGGTTGCTTGTGATTATATGCCGTGTTGGAGTACATGTACAGATTACACATCTATCTAGGTAGGTGCCTATCGTTCACCAGTGCGGGGCATCAAGGAAGACGATCGATATCACGAACTCGTCTCTCCGTGAGCCTCGGGACGTCAGCCAGTCAGTCAGTCAATCAGTCAATCGATCATTCGCGGTACCCAGTGGGCACGTAATGTTGCCGTCACTCTCACCGTCACCGTCACTGTCACTGTGATGGTAGAGGGAAGTACGTGGGCTTGCTGAGGACTAACGACGAGGATGCGGACGAGCGATCGTAATCGGTTGTTCATGTTGATGTTCATACATCACAAGTCCACCAAGACGCGAGAGATCAACCCAAGTAATTACCAGTGCTGCTCGATCTCCTACCATGATACTGGCGTTTCCCTGTCACTGGGCCTTGACTTTCAGAATATAGACACATCAACGTCCATGATCCCTTGTCAACGGCCCATCATTCACAGATCTATGGTACACAGGCCGCTCCAGACCGTTCGAGTGAAGAATTTGAAGTGTCTCCAAGCGCACCCTGAGCGCATATGAGACCGCGCAATGCCTAATCACCCCATGGTTGGCTTGCGGTGTCATCTATTGAACATCACCCAGCCGTCCCCTGGGTTGTGGTCCTTCCTCCACCCCGAACCTGAATCATCCGTCCGAACGGCGAGATTGAGTCGCCCCTCAGCTACTGTACGGCAGACAGAATCTCCTGTTCGCAGAGGTTGTACATGCATTGCGCCACGGACCAGCAAAGAGACTACGGCCCGATGCGGGCTCGAACTGCGTCCCTCAAGAAGCAAAGTATGAAGCTCTTCGTCAAGGACACCGACAATCAATCAATATCCCGATAGATGGTAATCGTGTCGGCGAAACGGCGCGTTCAACCTCGTCTTCGGACGATGGACACCCTCAGTGTGTCGTTTCCACGCGGCTGAACCACGAGTGGATGGTTACCTGGGCATCAGGTACGATCGCTCTTTACCAGGCCTCTTCGCCTGCACCTATTTACTTTGCTGGCGGTGCAGAATGTGTCAAACTCGATCAGGAATGGGCTGGATCGTGGTGACCTGACAGGGAGGTAATTAGGTACCTACATACATACCTTCGTGTCTACCATATCTACGATCCGGGCACCCGGGACGGTCATCTTACGGTACCATTCATCGACTCTTTATCGGAGACAGCATTCGCACGCTACAGCTGGACCCATCCGTGAACCCAAATCCAGGAACTATCGAGGAAGCCTAGGGCTTGAGGTAAGGACAGTACCCCCGAGCAGCAATGGGCGAAAAACGGCTGAAGACTTCGACGGGCTTGACTCGGGCTGGAATCAGCGTCGCGAGGTAACCATTCAGAAGGATAGGGAGCGATCAGGAGAGTCAGCATATCCAGAGATCAAGTCGACCAGGCTGAGGTGATATACTCGCAGTAAGTAATTCCATACTGCACGGCGTACCTACAATCAGAAGCCCGAAACAGTTCAAGTCAAGCCACGTTGTGTCCCAAGTATCATGGTCAATCTGCCATGAACTGGCGCAGCGAAGGGGTAAAGGGTGAATGGGTGTGATGGTTCGTTCTCCCTGGGCATTGTTGACCTACTGCACAGGGAATGGGCAGGGTTGCGTTCGACGTTCTCAAACAAATGCCTGGAAGTCTGCAGCATGACAACGCCAATGTCAATGTCTGCTGGGCCGATGTAGGTCTGGAACGTGGCGATACGAGCCACTCTAGCGGCTCTACCTGAGGACAAGGATGAGTTGCTACCCGATCATCCGATTGAAGTCGAGTAGTTTTCTACGAAAGCTGGTCCTGCCAGGACTCTGTGGACTTCGATGATACCTCGTGCGGTCCTTGTACTACCAGCACTTTCTGATGGACCGGGCTACCAACCAGAGGGGTAATAGCCATTTCCACCACCCTATGCCTTCAATTCAACCCGCTCCTCAATCCGCTTCTCCTCTCCTTCCTCTTCATCCTGCTCAGCCTTCTTCATTCCACTCACAAACTCACTCTTGCTGAACAGGAAATCCACCTGCTCCAACGTCTTCCCGCCCGTCTCAGGGCAGAGGAAGAAAACAAAGGCGATGGCCACTAGATTCCCGCTGAGCACCCACAGCCAAAACTTCCAGCCCACATTGGTCAGACCGATAGGTCCCGCAAAGACCGTGATGAACGTCATCAACCACTCACCAAACCCAGTAAAAGCACCACCGATGTGTCGGTATTCGAGCGGGGCGATCTCGGAGCAATAGAGCCAGACGCAGCCCTGCCACGCGTACCCGAAGACAAAGAGAAAGAGGAAGATGATGCCGATCCCTGCCCATTGGATGGAAGTCGTCGCAGGGACGGCCTGCAGCACAGTAAAGATGAGGATTAGGACGGACATAACGCACGCCCCGTATAGGAGGACAGAGCGGCGGCCGACTCGTTCAATGGTAAAGTAAAGCGGTACACAGCCGAGAGCGAAGAAGATATTGAGCACCCCAGCAAGGAGGCTGACCAGGGAAGGCCGAGCGCCAACTCTGCTGAGGATGACGGAGCCTGTGGCAGTTAGCATCAGGACCGAACTGACCGGTGTAACTCACTGTAATAAGCCATTAAACTGCTACCCATCCACTCCCTAATCATGGGGAGCCAGAAGCATATGCACAGCCTTCGGATGATCTTCATCGGTGTGCGGTCGATGATGCCCGACGTGAGGAACATTCTCCAGTGGAGGCTTGACGCGGCTTCGTCCTCTGCCTCGATGGCGAGCAGAATCTCTCGCTTGATCCGCTGGACTTGTTCAGTGTCAATTGCCGCATCATTCAGCCGTTCCAGTGCGTCGTCGCCTTCGCTATGCCGGTTTTTGGCGTAGTAGTAACGGGGCGTGTCGGGGAGGAAGAACATGCAGCCTCCGCCGATAATGGCAAATATGCATTGAAACGCGATGGGCACCCGCCAGCTCCATTGTCCATTAGATTTGGTACAGCCATAGTCGATCCAGTACGCCAACGGGACGCCGGATATCAGCATTATCGCGTTGAAGGCATTGGCAGGGCCACGGTCGCCGATTTCAACTCCGGTCTCCGCAAGGTAAGTAGGGACAGCGCTCGAAATGCAGCCGATAGCAAAGCCTGTGATCACTCGACCGACCTATATGAGAAAGAGAGTCAGCAGAGCTCGGAAACAGTCCTGCAGGCACATTGCCGTGGGACTCATCGACTGCTTACAGTGAGTTGTGCCACCGAGTTAGCGGTCGACTGAATGACCGAACCGACCACAGCGGCGATGTTGCCCAAGATAATGGTCCCTCGCCGGCCGATTTTGAATGCAAACGTCGCCACGATGGCGCAAGTGATGCATGCCGACAAGGAGTAGGAGCTCGAGATCCAGGGAATCACCCATTCTCCGGTCGGGTTGTCGATAGCGTCGAGAAAAGGCTTGTGCAAGAGCACGCCTCCCAAGACCCCGGCGTCATAACCGTACATCTAAGGAGCCCATCAAGTCAATATCATGGCCAAGTCAGGCACGGAAGAGCCAGGTGACCAGCATTGCCTGCTGGCAAGCCAAAGCTTACCATAAAACTAATACCGCAGATAAACTTCATCAGCCAGTAAAGGCTACGGCCACGGAGTGTGATGAAGGCACCCATCGTTGCTCAGAGGGACACCAGTGTTCAATGTTGTCACCACGAATTGCGAGGTCGAGGGCTGAGGAACGTGTAGGAGCCCACGCGACCAGCTTATATCGGTTGTGGCGGGTATTCTTATCATCGCCGAGGTCAGAGATCCACATGGTCGTTACCAGTCCCTTTGCAGAGACATGAACGGACAGTCACCGGCGTGCTGCCAATTTCGAGAGAAAGTTTCTTTCATCGCGGACACCGTTGGCTAACATGGATCCTCCGTCGGTATAGAAGGGTGCCAAGGGTGGAGAAAAAGCCTTGTGCCTGCTGTTCAGAGGAGACAAAGTCGACGGGTATGGATAGATCGGCAGCGTTGATCCATCGTGCTTTGTGGAAACGAACTGTGTACATATTCGAGGCTCAGATGCTGCAACTTCTTTTTCCCAACAGCATATACGTAGAAGCCTCATGCTTAGACCTACCATTTGCTGCCTGCTGGGATCGACAGTACCTCGTATTTCTGTCTGGAAACATCCGACCTGCCTGATTAGCAGCTGCTTAACTCATTGTTTCCTGAAAGTATTTTGATGTGCTGGACTCCTCGTGGATGGAGTCCCACGGTGGCATGGTGGATGGGAAAGTGGATCATTCTCCACATGGACGTGATGCGCGTGCGGAGAAGACACTCGTTGCTCTGCCGGTCTCGCTGCCTTCGCCGGTTTCCCATGTCAGATGCGAGTCAGAAATGGATGACTACCACAGTCCATCCGCGGGAATCGTTTTCCTGTGGTGCATCGCCCAGCGAAAGAAGGTCACGCTTTAGTAGCCACAAGGGAAGCCATGGCGACTGATCACAAGGACAGCATCCGACAACTGGTCTGGCCACGACTGCGGGAGGTCGCTTTTCCAGACTCGAGGTTCCACTTTGACTTCTCCAGCTTTATCGCAGATTTCCATGGATCTGACGCTGCCATTGAGCGACTCGCTTCTTTGCTTTGCTATACTCACGCCAAAGTGGTGTTCATAACCCCGGACAACTGTCTTGAGCTACTGCGGTTGAGAGCTCTTCAGGACGGCAAGAAAGTACTGGTGACCACCTATGCTATTAGAAGGGGGTTCTGGTTGCTGGATCCGGCTATCATCACGACAGCAGAGGATAGAAAGCTTGCGAGTCTCTTAGACACCATGGAGAAGCCAGGGCTTGGGAGACATTTGACACTTGCCGAGATGCAACAGCTTGACCTTCGTGTGGATTTGATGGTGACGGGCACCGGGGCGATCAATCAGGCTGGCATCCGATTCGGAAAAGGCCACGGCTTCTTCGATCTCGAATGGGCCATGCTGAGCAGTATCCACGTTGTCAATTCCTCTGTTCCTTGCGTTGCTGTTGTTCACGACTGCCAGGTCCTGGATGAGGAGTTACGGCCGGAGGTGTTTGACACTGTCTGTGATCATATCATCACACCAACGCAAGCCTTAGAGGTCCAGGGCTCTGTACACAAGCCCGATTGTGGCATATTGTGGGGAAAATTGCAACCTGGCATGCTTGAGGATATTCCTCCTTTGCAAGAGCTGCAAAAAGTGCAAGAGAAGTGCTGACCTTCTCAGCAGGACGCAGAATTTGGTCTCAGCACAATCTCGACAACGCGTTTCGCTGTGACGCTTGTCAGTCGAGATGTCTCAGCTTCCGGGGAGTCATGGCGAGGCACCGTTGCAGCGATCCTCTTTTCCTTGAGCAGCTCACTGTAGCAACCCGCAGTTGCACAAATCTTCCTCTAAATTGCGCTGGATTTTTTCAGGTAGATGCAGACTAGGGTCGGATCCCCAAGACAGCCGCATGAATAGTAATCAGATCGCTTCCCGTGATGACAGCTGGTTGCGAGCCACATTGTTCCGCTCGAACATCGCATTTACCTTGAAGGGCATCTGGTCTAGCTGCTCCGAACAGCACAACTGTGGAAGAGCCGCCGAACAGCTTAGTCAGGAGAGAATCCAACTGCTTGTTCCTGGACTCCACTCGCCAATCCATAGCCTCTTGCCGAATGCGGCAATTAGCGAAGATGTGGGTGGCGCATGCAACATTCGGTCGCCTGTCACCATGGTAAATAGATCCCAAAGAGAGGAAAAAGCAATATAAACACGCTCGTAGACAGATGTTCGCTCGATTCAGGCACCTTGCAAGAGTCAATCCCAGTTCCCGCCGTCGGCCTACCGTCCCCGAGAAGAATTTGCACAGCCAGCCATGGGTATCGACTTCACTGTGTTCAAAGGTTCAAAATCCGGAGAAATACTGGAGTCCAAAGGGCACAGGGATGTTGGTCCAACACAGGCTCTCGTCGAACTGTCGCATTGTGGTGTTTGCGGTGTAAGCCTTCCAGGTGCTCAAGTGGTGCTACTCGTAGGCTTCGACTGACGGACGCAGACGGATGAGCATTACAAGCATGCAGACCAAGGCCTTGGCCACGAAGGCGTGGGAATAATTAAGGAGGTCGGAAGCCTTGTCGAGCTGATATCGGATTTGAGAGTTGGTGATCGTGTTGGTATGGGTGTGAGTACTCTCACGCTCTTGAGAGGACCTTGCGCTCCAGTGTCACCCCTGTTCTGTTAGTGTCGATTCAGGCTAACTGAGGCCGCAGTGGATGCAGTAAGTGATACGCAAAGCGCGTGACAGGTGCTGGCCGTTGCGGATCTTTATACTGTCTTGATGCAGTTCTTGAATGCTGACACCAACGTAGGCGGTTTTGTGGATACTGCAAGCCATGTCTTACCGGTGAGTGAGCTTATCTTCTCCTATTCCTCAGCATGATCTTCCCAAATAGCACGCTATCTGGTGCCACCCATTTCCGGAGCCAGCCATATCAAGACCGTAGCCAGAGTTGAGCAATGTTGAAGCTAACCTAGACCTCAGGCCAGCACTTCAAGTGTCAGAATAGCGAACAATTCGGGACCGCCAACCTGGACCAAGGTTGTTTCGGTAGCGGTGTGGCTTGGGATGTGACGGCCCTATTCAAAATCCCCGACGAAATCTCTTCCGAGTCCGCAGGCCCATTGATGTGTGGTGGTGCCAGTGAGCCTTCTCCTTCTTGTCTCCAGCACCGAATCCGTGGGATGACGTGCTAACCGCCTCTGCGACAAGCTGTCTGGGGCCCATTGTATGAACATGGCTTCAAGGCAGGCGACCGCATCGGTATCATAGGTCAGTGTGCTGTTCAAAGCGTTGATTTCGGTCAAGTAACATGGTGTACTGTGTAGGGATTGGAGGTTTGGGACATCTCGCCATTCAAATGGCATCGAAGATGGGTATGGAAGCCGTGGTCTTCAGTGGAACCCAATCGAAGAAAGAAGAGGCGTTCCAGCTCGGCGCGAGCGAATTCTATGCTACTAAGGGCGTCACGAAGCTCCAAGGGGTACAGCTTGTGGATGGTTTGTTGATCACGACTTCGGTGCTGCCTGATCTCGCTCTGTAAGTCCGACAGAAACTGGATTCATCGAGCAAGTGCTAATGACAGGTACCTTCCTATTCTTGCACCATTCGCGAAGATCTTTCCGCTCACCATCAGCATGGATAAGATTCCAGTCCCCGCGCTCCCATTTGTGTTGTATGGTTATAGCATCATTGGGAGCGGAGGAGCGCATCCGCAATCAATCAAGGCGATGCTAAGGTTCTGCGCGAAGCACGACATCAAGCCTGTTATCGAGAAGTTCCCCATGACAAAGCAAGGCGTCAATGAAGCCATGAAGAAGCTGGAAGAGGGTAAAGTAAGGTATAGAGGTGTACTCGTCGTCTAGAGCCTCGAGCCTACAACATCCCGAGCAGACCGTGGTTTGATAAAGTGGCAAGGAGAAAAGGAATAATGATAATTGTCGTGATTGTTTAGAATTTACGCAATTCGGCGAATGAGTTTTGCGACGCGGTTCGCGTGTCTTGGCCAAATCGCGCGTTCAGACTTCTCGGCGTATTGTCTCCAACGAACTGCCTTGAAATTGCACATTCGACATGTGAATCTCCAATGGTCCTTTGGTAGTTGAATGCACCTGTAATGTCCGCGGTGAAGCCGTGGCTCGAGAATCTCACCATTGCTAAGCTACATCGACTTGCTATCGCAATTGGCGCACCATGCAGCGGCACCAAGGCTGTACGCATCGAGGGTATTCGACATGCAGTGACGAATGTCGCAAGCAATGACCGAAGCGACCCCTCTGACTTGAGTCTCTTGAGCATTGATATGGGTATCAGAAACTTGGCGTTTGCCCATATCACAGCGCCACTACAGGCAACAAACTCGGCAGAATATCTGCAGTACCAGAAGCCCACATTGCAATCATGGCGTCGCCTAGCAGTATCCCAGTCACTATATGCCACAAGTACAGTGCCCCTATCGTTCCGCGTCGAAAGTTCAAGCGAGACTTCGGCTTCGAAAGAGTCGTTTGAACCTGCTGACTATGCATTGCACGCATACGAGCTGATCAACCACATGCTGCAGACTTATCAGCCAAATCATGTTCTGATCGAGAGACAAAGGTTTCGCTCTGGCGGCGGGTCGTCGGTTCAAGAATGGACGATACGGGTGGGGGTATTCGAGGGAATGTTGTACGCGTCTCTTCGGACCATGATTGAGGAGCGAAAGATGCGGTTGAGGGTGGAGCCAATGCAGCCATCCCGGGTAAATCGATATTGGCTTGGAGACTTTGTGCGTCCGTCCACCCGTAAGCTGGTCGGACAGGAGGTGAAGAGAGCGAAAATTCGGCTCGTGGGCAATATGCTCCAAGGAGCAGACGCCAACATCTGCGTGGGAAAAGGGATGCAACCGATCGTGGCTGAATTTGTATCCGGCTGCAACAAAGTATCCAAGAGCAAGCCAACAGCAAACGCTGGTAAGGTGAAGCTGGATGATCTGGCAGACTCATTGCTGCAAGGATTGTCATGGATTAAGTGAGTCCCTCCCACATCGAATGCCCGGCTCCAGAGTCTCTATCAAGAGCTTTCTGCTAGCCCTTGTTCTCTTCTGTCAAGATCTCCTTGCTAACAACAAGACAGGTGGCAAAATAACCGGAGACGCATCGAAGTTCTGGGTCGAGATGCGATCGACTTGGATTCTGGACCCGTGTCATGAGACTTTGCAGGCGGCACTGGGTCCATGACGACATTTCATCTCAAGATGACTGCTACCTGGGTGACCAGCCGCTGTGGTTGCACGTCGTATGCGGCCAGGGGGACCAGTCTGGTCCTCTCTACATAAGAACAGCCCTTGCAGCATAATCAAAAATGACAGTGCGCAACAGCGAGGGGGGTGGACACATCCCCATAAGTGTATCTGAAAATCAAGCAGCTGTCCAAGCAAGAATTCGGACTGGAGCAGTCTGCCACGACGTTCTCTATACCAAGACAACGGAAGAGAATATTTTACCCTGCCATAGACTGCGGAATCATGATGCCTTCCTCGGAGATATCGAGGGTCAGAGCCTATGGATCAGCAAAGACGAAGGCAGACCACTGAAAGTGCACAACAGTGGGAGCCAGTCGATTAGGTAGTCGACAATAAGCAAGGCGCGACCCAACGGCAATGCAATTGGAACTGTAGGTGCCCGCAGCCATTTTCACAGAGTCGGAATGACCAGCAAAGTGCAGACAAACTAAAAGGCCGGATGTTGTACGAAGTCGATGGGTGCTGAATCAAGGCCTTGCGATGTCTGTGCATGGGAGCCGGCGTGGCTGAAAGGTGAAGCCGAGCATGTAACGGTCATATGCGTCCATCTGTAAGTCTCTGAACACGATCAAAACAATAACAAGAACCAGCCGAGAAGGAAATATTTCACAGATATCGACTTTGCGCGCCGTCTCAAACCACGGGAAGCTGCACTCGGTGTGACGAATACAGCTGTGAGGTCCCGTAAAAGTGATTTGAGGAAGGTACAGACTTTCTTCATTTCTCTCTCAAATACCCTTCAACACACTACAGCCTCTTTGTGTTCTCGTCACTGAACTGTACGCCGCTCACTCTCTCACTTCTGACCCTGTCAAATCACTGGCTCACCCATCAAACATGCTGCACTCGCTTCTTCTCCTCACCATCTCACTCTTTCTTGCGGTCGCTTACGCCTCTCCCCAGCATCAAGCTGACTATGATAACCCACTCGCAATCAGAGACGTTGTCACTGTGACGAGTACTCTGACTGCAACTGTCATCGCTTCGACACTCGCTTCGACACTCACTTCGACCACAACAAGCTCGACCACGACCTACGCCACGCCTCTCACTCAGCCAACGTCGTGGCTCACCGTCACTGCCGCGCGGAGCGGCTCCGAGATCCACCTCCTCCCAATGAATGCTGCAGGGCTGCGCTTCTGGTTGGGCGGCAACACCATATCGTACTGCCCTGAGCAAGTTGAGGATCAGTATGCTTGCCCGGTAAGTCAGCCTTATTAGTGGCAACATTGACAGGTTCCATATCAGTCCATCAAGATCAGTGCATGCTAACCGGTATTCGCAGCCTGGCAACACCACAGTCCTTTCGGTCTGCAGCATGGTGAGTCGACGTCTGCGGACAGCCACATCATAACTGGCTAACTCGATCAAGGGCGTTCTTGTTCCTGGCGGCCAGCAAATCTATGTCACCCCAAGGGGCGAGCTGGGCTACACCCAGGCTCATAGCATATCGATGCCACCTGGAGCAGTCTCATGTCCCTTCACTTATACAAAGGCACCCGGAGCATACATTGGGCGTCTTTTGATGTCAATTGGAGCTCCTTTTGGGATCACAGGTTTCATGGCTTGTCCAACGCGAAGCAGAGGGATCTACCAAGTGTTCGGCAACCTGAAGAATGCAACGGTTCCACTGGGCAATGTATCTCAGTGTATTGGCTTCGATCCTCTGGCCGCGGATGCTCCTGGTCCTGGTGCATGGCAATATACTTGAGCTCACATGGGATGGTTGACACCGGAACAGAAGGCATGATTTCTGCGACAATCGAGAACAGCCTATGCATGTATGAAAACTTCTTCTAGCTTGTGCCTGTGCACACTGGAACCACAGAAGCCATGAAGCTGATGCACTCGTGTCGTTGGAGACTGGATGATATCGGTCGCTTCACAGTTTCAGTTCGTTTGCGGAGCTCGTGCCCAATCCAGCGGGTACTGTCACCCATTTGTGTACACAGTACTCCGTAGACGACAGATGACCGGAAAGTTGGAGCAAATCGGGCTTCGCCGCTTGTCCTTGCCAATGGAAGATCCCGCGCAACGGCTGGACTTCCAATTTTGCAAGGGCCTTCAACCTCGGCACTTTGTTAATGCTGGTTGCATGTCTCCGCCGTGTCCGTGACCAGAAGTTCCAATGTAGCAGCCCAGTATCACAGTACTGGTCACGTTCAACACCTCCAGCATTACCATCTCTCCCTCCCTCAAGTCAGCCGGCAGAAGGCGCCGGACATGGGGGATTGCTAACTGTGACTACTTCTTGTCGCAGATTCGAGGCAACTCTCGGAAAAAAGGGACAGACGTCAGCGACGTTTAGTGATGTCTGGGCTTTCATTTACCCCACACTGACTGGGCGTCGTCAACTGATTCTTGAGCTCATCTCATCCACATCCCCAGCTCTTGTGGTCGTTAGCGGGTTCGCCGGAGTCCACAGGACCAGCAGTCATTGGATGATGTGGTACCGGCAACATCTCCTCGCGCACATCTCGTCGAGCGGACATGTGCTCTAACGCTTTCGAGCTGGGAGCTGCTCTGACGTATATCATTATATCAGTCTCCTCGACTGCCTTTGCTTGACAATAGCCATCCTCTCTCCCGACTATCAATTTGTGCTGTATCTTTATCCAAATTTCTACGAATCTTCATCATGGCGAGCATCGAGAAAATCAACGAAGGCGTAGCTATCAATGGAGCTGTGAAGCCAGAATATCGCAAGATCCTATCGCCCGAGGCCACCGCGTTTCTGGCCCTCCTGCACAGAACCTTTAACGGCACCCGGAAAGCTTTGCTTCAGCGACGAGTGATCCGTCAGCAGGAGCTTGACAAGGGAAACCTGCCCGATTTTCTGCCGGAAACCAAGCACATTCGCGACAATGATGCCTGGAAAGGAGCTCCACCTGCTCCGGGCTTGGTGGACCGTCGCACCGAAATTACAGGACGTAAGTGGTGAAATCTCGAAGCATTCGGATCGCAATCTGACAATCCACAAGCCACCGACCGCAAGATGGTTGTCAACGCCTTGAACAGCAATGTATGG
Source organism: Cladophialophora yegresii CBS 114405 (assembly GCF_000585515.1). Classification (NCBI taxonomy): domain Eukaryota; kingdom Fungi; phylum Ascomycota; class Eurotiomycetes; order Chaetothyriales; family Herpotrichiellaceae; genus Cladophialophora; species Cladophialophora yegresii. Next base: position 4,816,486 of record NW_006913046.1, on the reverse strand, counting down.
ACTTATATGGCAGACTTCGAAGGTAAGCTTCCGAAACCAAAGATGATTTCGCAGCTTCTGACGTTTCCTGTAGATGCACAAGCCCCGACATGGGACAACCAAGTCTCAGGTCAAGTTAACCTCTACGATGCCATTCGCAAGCAGGTCGACTTCAAGCAGGGAGAGAAAGAATACAAACTACGCACAGACAGGGTCCTGCCCACACTCATCGCCAGACCCAGAGGCTGGCATCTGGAAGAGAAGCATTTTACAGTGGACGGCGAGCCCATTTCCGGCTCATTGTTCGACTTTGGTCTATACTTCTTCCACAATGCGTTTGAATTGGTCAAGCGCGGCACAGGCCCATACTACTATCTTCCCAAGATGGAGTCACATCTGGAAGCGAGACTATGGAACGATGTGTTCAATTTGTCTCAGGACTATATTGGCATGCCTCGAGGCACCATCCGAGGAACTGTTTTGATCGAGACTATCACTGCAGCATTTGAGATGGACGAGATTATCTACGAACTCCGCGACCATTCGGCCGGCCTCAACTGCGGCCGTTGGGACTACATTTTCTCGGTGATCAAGAAGTTCCGCCAAAACCCCAACTTTGTCCTTCCCGACCGCTCCGCCGTCACCATGACCGTCCCCTTCATGGACGCCTACGTTCGGCTCCTCATCAAGACCTGCCATCGCCGCGGCGTGCATGCAATGGGTGGCATGGCTGCTCAGATCCCCATCAAGGATAACCCGGAGGCCAACGAAAAGGCCATGGACGGTGTCCGCCAAGACAAACTTCGCGAGGTCCGCGCCGGCCACGACGGCACCTGGGTCGCTCACCCTGCGTTGGCGGTTATTGCCTCCGAGGTCTTCAACGAGCATATGCCCACGCCGAATCAACTCTTCAAACGCCGTGAGGATGTCAATGTCACCAAGAACGATCTGCTCAACATGAACATGCCTGGCACAGTTACAGAGGATGGCATCAGAAAGAACCTCAATATTGGTCTCGGATACATGGAGGGCTGGCTGCGCGGCGTCGGTTGCGTACCCATTAACTACCTCATGGAGGACGCTGCAACGGCCGAAGTGTCACGATCGCAATTGTGGCAGTGGGTCAAACACGGCGTGAAGACTGCCGAGGGCCAAACAGTCGACAAAGCTTATGCTCTCCGGCTACTGAGGGAGCAGGCCGACGAGCTGTCTTCAAAGGCACCCAAGGGTAACAAATATCATCTTGCTGCTCGGTACTTCGAGGGCCAAGTGACTGGCGAAGATTATGCCGACTTCTTGACAAGGTATGCTTTGCTGATGTGGTCCTATTATCCCAGAAATTTGCTAACTCGCCTTGATCAGTCTATTGTACAATGAAATCACCACCGTTGGCTCATCACAGCCAGTGGCGAAATTGTGAGCTGATTGAGGGACAGAAGGGTAATGGACGGACGCTCAGAATGACGCGACACTGTCGTCAGAGTGGAAACAGCCACGAATATGGTCTGATATTGGTCACTGTCGCAGAAGCAGAAATCACCCAATCTTGTACAGAAGTCACTTGTTAGGTCGAAATGCGTTTCGCTTTCTTGCGGTGTTCCCACATGAGGGCGTGCGTTTGCCAATTCTGCAGCATTTTCAACCCATCTCGGAACAATGTTTTACTGGGCATATGCTTCGCAGTCATGAGCGAGACCGTGACAACCATGCGGTGCCGGTTCGGGTCCGCAATCGAAGCCGAAGTTTCAGAAACACCTCACATCTGTCGCACGCTCTCGAGGTCTCAGGCACCGCTCAGCCTCTGCGGCGCCTTGCCTACTCTGCCTACGAGTCTGCATTCGGTACAAGAGTCGCGTAGGGCGGGCGTAGTGACACTTTCCGGAGCACTCGTCAGAATCATCTGGTCCATGGCACAAAGGCCGCTACGAAGTACACCAAGTCGAAACAGACGTGAACTATGCCACCGTCACAGTGGGTTCTAGGTCAAGCAGCCTAATACCCCAAGGGAAGCATTAGTGGATTCGACCATGTTGCAGTGAGGACGTGATTCTTGACACGATTCTTGACACATGGAGCAGTCCAAGCTCATACGTACAGCAAATGCATTCGCGCGACTGCTCTCTTCTTCATGACTGTGCTTGTTTCCCGAAGCGGCGAGGCGTGAGTGCCAGTTCTGCGGAGCGCCTTTCTGCATTTCAAACTCAATTCATCTGCAACTCAATTCATCCCTACAACTGACAACTGTGCACGCACTCTTCCCTTCGTCAAGCATGAGAACGGACCTGTCATTGACAACGGCCAAAGACATCGACACGGTCCTTTTACCCAGCCTTTGCAAGCCTGACGATTTCGAAGTCGTCGTCGCGTGTTGAACACCTTGCGCGAACAGGTTCTAGCGCGCGCGTCTCCGTGCAGACCGACGCAGGTGCCGGAAATGGTCAATATCTGACCCGCTTCATGTCAAAGTTAAGCTTCGACTTGAGGGAACCCGTCTGTCGATCTACCGAAAAGTAGACACAAGTACGGAAGTACGTACAGTCTGTTGGGTTCTCGCGTGCTCAACTGCAGTGCAATTTATTGCAGCGACCATGTCGCGTCGACGAAAATCTACTTCTACTTCCTCATGTCGGCCGCAGACACTCTCCCGTCAGCAGAGGTACCTCTTATAAAGCTGAGCCTTCGACGATATTCTGTACCTTCTCCTCCCACCAAGCTGGGTCTTCCCGCGCCTTCCCTACGTTCATGCACGTACAAGGACAATCCTTGACAACTCGACGCCACTTTCCACAGTACACTTTGCGCCAGTCAGTCCCCCAGGGCATCTAACCATCGCGGGGAGATTTCTGTCCCCCTGAAGCCAAAGTCTGATTTCTTCCACAACTGCTAGCTCAAAGTCTATCAAGCACCATCCTTTCCAAACCTCGGATGGCTCTGCGTACAATGACCCTCAGACCGCCGGTGAATATACTGATACATGATGGACTTGTCGAAAAATAATCGTCCCTCGGTCGCACAGGAACTGTGGGGTCGGACAGAATGATCCAAACCGATCCCCAGAATCCTCCTGCAGGCGCCTATCCTCTAGTTGATACTGTTGGAAGCACAGCAACTTCAGGTGGAACCGTCAGTCTGATAGATGCGGGGCGTCTTAATGTCGGGAGACAATAGTGGCTTCGTCTGGATCTGCGAACTGTCAGCGTCTTGCTAAACGAGAACTCTATCTGGCCTACTCAGCACGGGCTGCAACACGGCATGCAGCTGACGGTGCTCTTATCGCTTGTCTCCTCCGTATACTAATGTGCCCTGAACCAGAATCTGTATCACTGGGCTTGACTTTCACCTTCAGCCTTGATCCGTCTGGAAGGCCCGACTGGAGATATCAACATGGCGGATACGCTGCATCGTGAGTATCCTCGATGAGCACGACTTGTGTATGTTAACAAAGGTTGCAGCTCCTCCCTCAGTCGTTGCGTCATGGCCAGAACCAGACTATGTCGATCCCCAAACCAGAGGGCCGGGTTTGGTGCAAGCCTGTATCATCTTCAGCGGCCTCGGGATTATCATTGTTTCTGCTCGGATATATTCGCGTCTGGTCATTACTAGAGCACCAGGATGGGATGACCTCCTGGTCGTCGTCGGACTCGGATTCAGCGTTGCCATGTCCGTGATGGTTGTGGTCGGCAACGAACTATACTTCAGCGGCCGACACATATGGGACGTGCCATCGTCTACGTTGACGCCGCACCGTCTCAACGTCTGGATCAGCGAGTGGCTATTTGTTCTTGCCGGCACCGCAATCAAGACCAGTGTGCTGCTGTTTTACCAGCGACTAAGCGTCAAATTCAAGAAGGGATTCCTGGTTGCGACGTGGTTGGGGATTGTCTACAACGTTCTATACCTAGTCGCCTTCACATTCACACTTCTACTCATCTGTCGTCCGGTCGACGCGTACTGGAAATCTTTCGATCCAGGATGGGCCGCTACCCACAACTTCTACTGTGCGAAAGAGGGAGCATCTATCCCAGCGGCCGTGGGTCTAAGTGTATTGGGTGACTTTTACAGTACGCTGCTACCGCTTCTGCTGGTTTTCAGCTTGGAGCTTCCGCCGAAGCAGAAGCTCGGCTTGTACAGCTTGTTCGGCTTGGGGTTCTTGGCATGTGGTTTGGGTTTGGTCAGGGTCGTCCTCACGTACCGGCTGTTGAATGAGACGTATGACTTCACATGGCTTCTGTGGGAAGTATGGATATGGTCTATTGTGGAACTTTACGTTGGGATATTCGCGGCCAGCGCACCGGCCCTCCAGCCCGTTTTCCGTCAGTTCATGGTTGGGTCGATTGGCAGCCTTGCAAGGTATTCGCGACAACGTGGCGACACGGAGGGAACTGCTTCGGATGTCCATCAAGAGGAAAAGCGAGGGTCAAGCAGCGGGGGTGGTGAGACCAGAGCGGAAACGGCGGCGATCGGAACGGCGTTTGGCGGTGACGATACGACTGTGCCGGAAAGGGGATTCTGGAAGGACATGGGCCGCCAAGGAACCCGGCGATTTGCATTGGGGTCAAATCGCGACGGCAAGGTTGTTCTGGTACAGGTTCGGGAGCAGGACGCTGCTCCTCCTTCGCTAAATGGTCAGGGACCAGTGTCAGGAGAAGGTTCGAATTCCCCGAAAGCAGACGGTGCGGCCGAGAACTGGCCTCTACCTACTGCACTGACCAAGCCTCTGCCACCTCTCCCGCCGTGCTCATCACCGGCCGGCAAGAATCGATGGTCATTGCCCTCACAAGCCTCCCAGCAAACGATCCACGTCGGGCTCCAGCTCGATCCTGAGATCCACGACCCTGATCAAGCCGGGTGGAGCGTGAGAACAGCGAAACTCCGCGCGGGATCGCCACTTGCTCAGTCTCAGCACGGGCATACTGCAAGCATGCTGGGGAGAAGGAAGCCTATGATCGGAAGCCAGTCAGCCAAGGGGCTGGTTGAGTCTATACGACACGGTGCAAACTGTACACTACACGCAGCCCTCCTGTCGATCAATCGACTGGCCACCATCAAGGGCAACAACGGGTCGATACGCTCAGCTACCACGAAAGGAAGGGGCTTTGATCCCGAGAGAAGGCCATATGTTCACGGGCTGAGAGACGGGTGTGCGGTGTGACGGCGTTGGAAACAAGCATAACGACGGCAATGAAAAAGTGCCGGAAATTTATCAGACGTCGGCGACTGGTGGAAGAATCAGGAGGCGGTGTTTATTGACGATGACCAAAACTTTGAATGATGGACGAAGGATTCTTGCTTTTATCCCTGTTTGACCACCATTGGGTGTTTCCAACAAAATAGAACATTTGAACCGGTCCCACCATCCGGTGAGAAATACTCATTTACATACGGAACAGGGCTCACAGCTCACTCGCTCGTAGATCGGCTGAAGCGACTCCAAGGATTTTGTCGCCCCTCTTGCTTGTTCCCCCTCATCATCACTACAGTACACCGGCGTCAGTCACCGACGCTCCGACCAGCTCCTTCTCCAACTGGAGGCACGAACAGTTGCGGGCACGCGGCGACGGAGTAACTTTTGCCAGGATGGAACAACACGAGCGTCTGCACGGCAGGAATCCCGTGTGTTCATCATGAGCAATCCACCTTCTCCCATGAATTGCGTCTCATATATCGGAACCATTTTTGAGCAAGTCAAAGAAACAGCAGACCAAACACACGTGGATTCAAGCAACAGCTACTATAGTTAAGCAACAAGGCGCCAATCTCTGGAACAGCAGCGAAGCACGAACAAAGAGCTGAAGGCACAACGTGACATTTTCACCTCGCCCCCTTGTCAGCATGAAAATCCTCATCACAGGAGCCGGCGGCTTCATCGGGCAGTTCCTCGCCCGAGAACTGCTGTCCAACCCGGACAACAAAGTGGTGTTGACAGACATCTTCGACGTGCCGGTGCCCAAGGGGGCGAAACACCCCGAGAATGCCACCACCGTCAAGGCGGACCTCTTGAAGGACCGAAGCGTGGTCACGCCGGACCTGGACGCCGCGTACATCTTCCACGGCATCATGTCGGCCGGTTCGGAAGCCAACTTCGACCTGGGCATGAGCGTCAACCTGGAATCGACGCGCCTGCTGCTCGAGACGATCCGCCAAGTCCGCCCGGGCCTGCGCGTCATCTACTCGTCCAGCGGCGCGGTCTACGGACGGCCTTTACCGGCTGTGATCACCGAAGATGTGCTGCCCACGCCCGAGGGCTCGTACGGGGCCGCGAAATTCATGTGCGAGATCCTCATCAACGACATGACGCGCAAGGGCTTCATCGACGCCTTCTGCATCCGCTTCCCCACCGTGACCGTGCGGCCGGGCAAGCCCGCGCCCGCGGCGTCGGCGTTCATCTCGGGCATCATCCGCGAGCCGCTGGCGGGCAAGGAGTGCGTGCTGCCCGTCAAGGACCGGGCGTTCCCTTCGCACGTCACGTCCCCTAAAACCTTGATCCACAATCTGGTCTACTGTCTCAGTTTGCCGTCGGACGCGCTGCCCTCGCACAAGCGGGTGATCAACGCGCCCGGCCACGTCGTGACCATCCAGGACATGATGGACGCGCTGGCAAAGGTCGGGGGCGAGGATAAGCTGCAGTACGTTCGGGAGGAGCATGACGAGCCCATCGCCAAGATCCTGTATACCTGGGCGGTCACGTATGATAACTCGCTGGCCTATAAGCTGGGGTTCAAGAAGCCCGACAGCTTCGAGCAGTCGGTGAGGGAGCATATCGAGTATATGGAGGAGCAGGAGAAATTGGCATAAGAGGGTGAAAATCGGCACGAAAAGCGGGGAGAAGGGGCATGGGTAGGATAGTGGTAGATACCGTAGCTGGGGATTGACGGACGAGGCTGAGCCGAGAGGGAGAGGCAAGGGCTCTGGCTGTGGATGGGAGGAGCTACACCCGAGTCCTGCGCACAACATCGAAGCATGGCCCTTTGTTTGCTGAACGATTTCCTGATACTGCCAGATTCGACCCAAAGGTTTAGTTCGAATTTGTCCATCACGGGTGGCGGTCGAGAACGCCGTCTACGAGTACTGTACTCCTGCGTAGGCAGACAGGGCCGAAGCATTCTGCGTCAAAAAGCCTTCCTGCTTTCTCAGAGCAGGTACACAGTCGACCGCAACTTACCACAGCATTGCCATTTTGCCTATTAGCATTTGCGCGGCCTTGGTTTTGGCCTCGGTGTCAAAGCCGATGGATGCCGGATAGTTATACTTTGCCCACATCAAGAAGATCCAGCAATCTGGACGAGATGTAAGGGTATCAGGATGAGTGAGCAGAAGCACAGGCTGCGCAGAAGTTGAAGTAGCTCCGCTCTCAGCCATGGAATCGGACGCGTCCCTAGTTTCGAGATTGCGTGTGGACGTACGTACTGTGTATGAAGCCGACCTCGAAAATCAGGGGCAAAATGCTTAAGGTTCAATAGCCGACAATGACACCGGACAAACAGCACGCAGCACCCCGCCATGACCCCTGCCAAACCCTGTGCTTGTGCCCCTCATCTTCATGCGGAGAACAGGCCGACGACATCATTCTTCCCTGATGCATTCATTTTTCCTTCGACGAGGAATCTGGTGGATACCTACCTAGGTACTGTTTGAGCGGCCGCCTACGCACGGCATGTTGCCGACGATGATTGCTTGACGGCATCTGCGATGGCCTGCAGTGTCGGAACGCAGCCGAGAATTTTGCCCTTCTGTATGGCATTGATTGCGTTGAGTTGAATTTTCGAAGACCCGGCCAATTGAGGATAGACCTTTGAGCTTCAACATTTCTTCCGTTGGCCTTGACTATACTCTGTACTCCCATATACACACTCATACTGATCCTCACACCTATACTCAAAAACAACACTGCACTGCTAGAGCAGACAGAATAGAAGCATCATCACAGTCTCTTTCGGCGCCGACGACCCAGAGATACCGACTCCTTCCTCCTCCAACCCACCCCCGTCAACATATCAGCCATCAACATGCCCGACCTGTCGCAAAACATCAGCGTGCGCATCCTCAAGGCCGCCGAGGCCGGCCGCTACGGCGTCCCCGGCGTGGTATGCTACAACCTCGAAGCCATCATCGCATGCCGCAAGGCCGCCGAGGCGAAGAACTCGCCGTGCCAGATCCTCCTGTTCCCCTGGGCGCAGGAATACGCCGACGACAACCTGGTGAACCTGGCCGCGGACGTGTGCCGCAGCGCCACCGTGCCCATGTCGCTGCACCTGGACCACGCGCAGAGCGAGGCGGCCATCAAGCGCGCCGCCCACACGGGCAAGTTCGACAGCATCATGGTCGACATGTCGCACTACGAAAAGGCGGAGAACCTGGCGCGCACAAAGGAGCTGGTCACCTACTGCCACGGGTTGGGGATCGCGACCGAGGCCGAACCGGGGCGCATCAACGGCGGCGAGGCCGGCGTGCAGGACACGGGCGATCTCGAGGGCATCCTGACCACGCCCGACGAGGCGCTGCAGTTCATCGACACGGGGATCGACTTTCTGGCGCCGGCCATCGGGAACGTCCACGGGCCCTATAATGGCGTGGAAAACATCCATTTGGACTTTCCCAGGCTGGCGTCCATCCAGGAGGCCGCCAAGGGGAGGGTCACCCTCGTGATGCACGGGACCAACGAGTTCACGGCCGACATCTTCAAGCAGTGCGTGGCGGCGGGGATGACCAGGTTAAACGTCAACCAGATCGTCTTGTGGAAGTACGAGGACTACGCGAAAGAGAAGGCTGGGCGCACACCGTTGACAGAATTCATGGAGGAAGGAACAAGATTGATCCAGGAGAGGATCGAGTGGATGATGGATAACATCGGCAGCACGGGCAAGGCCGGCGATGTCCAGAAAGGAGATAGCAGATGGTGAGCACAGATTAGCGGTCAATCCTTGAAAAGGATTTCTTGCTCATCTAAGAGGCCTATTTTGCTCGATCAGGCCAGATCGTAAACGGCTTCACTGCCGCTCCAAGGTCGAAAGGTCGACGATTCTTTTAAATTGACTCCCGCCATCATGGGGTATGACTCTCCTATGGTCTTACTTGGATTCCGCAGCTGTCCTTTCTGTCGTAGCTGGCTCGGCGTCTTTCTTATCTTCAATCTTCTTCTCATTGTCATCGTCGTCCTTCAAGGTAATAACCTTCGCATCCTTCTCCTCGTCACTATCGCCCAGACTGAATGGATCGTTATCCGTTACTGGGCTCGGATCAACACTTTGTAGCGGTTGCCATTTGCTCGACTTGGTGGTTGCAGCACCTGCTGGTTTCGGTGATGCGCTGTACATATCGCGGATCTCCTCGGGCGGGCCATCCTGGAAAGACACCTTCCGGTTGGTCCCTGGCGAGGGGCGACGGTCTAGTCCTTGAGACTTAAACAGGTTGGGATTCGCGACTGGTCGACTTGATGTCCGTGGCGGTGCGTCACCCTCTCGGAGTTCCAGCTTGGAAAAGTCGTCGCCAATCGGTTGCATGTCCGCATCATAGCGTTGGAGGTCTGCACTGCGACGCATCTCGCCGCTCCGGCGACCTGTAAAAGGTGATTGTTGTGTCGGCCGAGCCGGCAGGGGTGGCTGAGCCTGCCCAAATTCGACGTCGTCATCGTCCTCGCCGTCGATTCTCTTCTTGAATGCGCTGATCCAGCTGTTGACCGTCTTCTGTGTCTCAACGAACCCTTTCCGGATATTGTCGCGGATCTCTGGGAGGTCGTCTGTCACAGCGTCTATTAGCGTGTATTTGTCTGAGTGTAAGCCGGGCGCTATACCATCAATGAAACTCCGCCACGGTACATCATCAGGATTTGGGCTCGCTCCTGGCCGTCCAACCCGGGAGCCTGGCAGGTTTTCGTTGTATCTTTCGCTGGAGCTACGGCGGCCTCTTGGTTGCTGTCTCGGTGCGCCAGCATTGTACTCCTGCGCCAGCTGTCTCGCATATAACTCATCGGCTTCTAGCTGAGTGAGCTTCGTGGATGCAGGAGATTGTTGAGACGGTCGAGGAGGTTTGGGTGGAGGTGTAGGTTCGGGCTCTCTTTGTGAATCTGGGTCGCTCATCCCAAGCAGCGCATTGAAAGCCGGTTCAATATCGCCTCGACTTGCGGTAAGAACTGCTCGAATGACACCAATTTCAATTGCAGGGAATGCTTCTTTCAAGGTGAGTTCTGCCTGTTCGCGCTGAGATATTGGCCGAGGTGGTTTTGAAGGCGGAACCTCGTCCTTGGGAGGTGGCTTCGGGATCTCGGTCTTGGTCGTCTCTACGGTGCCCGTCTCTTGATCGCTATCGAAATCCAGGGGTCGTGCAGTGGTCGGGGACTCTGGGGGTCCATCCGATGGTTTCAACGGAGATACAGGCGATGACTTCGCATGTCAGTACAAGCCCTGCCAGGTGTAAGCAGAGGGACTCACCGCTGTGTTGCTTGCCATGTCGATGTTGGATGATGGTGTTCAACTCGGGAGGTAGAATCGTATTCAATGGAAAGGTTGTGCAATCTTGCAGGCAGCTGGATTACTGGATACGAAACAACACATGTCTCCATTCGGGGGAAGCTGCGGTCACGGCTTCTCGGTGGGGTCGGGAGTCCTTTACGCGGCGCAGTGGCTTGGCGCAGTGGCTGCGATGACGTCGGTGAATGCGGCGTCATTTGTGGCGGTGCAATGTCGATTTCTCCGCAAGGGACTTGTGCCATTGCGCCTGGTAACCATCGAGGGAACACGCAATATGGCCGACTTTGACCTGTCCTTCATTCCTGCTTTGTACACTCCCTCGGCCTTACTTCCAATCTCCAGGCACAAAGCTAGTCTCCTGTACACGATCGAGACATATCCAGTTACGGTGATTATTGGGCAAACTGGCAGTGGAAAGACCACCCAGCTCCCTCAGTACTTAGAACAGGCAGGATGGTGCTCCGGTGGAAAATGTATAGCGGTCACTCAGGTAGGTGAGTCAGGTCCTTACAAAGAGCCAGATTGTATTTGACAATCTCCCAGCCAAGAAGGGTCGCTGCCACCACAGTCGCTGCCCGCGTCGCCGAAGAGATGAGATGTCAAGTGGGTGAACAGGTTGGCTACTCGATCCGCTTCGAGGATGTCACTTCAGCCAAGACCAGAATCAAGTTTCTTACCGATGGCATGCTGCTGCGGGAGGCTTTGGTTGACCCGTTACTGACCAGATACTCGGTCATCATGATCGATGAGGCGCACGAAAGATCGTTGAGCTCGGACATCCTTCTGGGCCTCCTGAAGAAAATCATGAAGCGCCGCCCAGAGTTGAGAATTATTGTCAGCAGTGCAACCCTCGAAGTTGAAAAATTTGCAGCTTTCTTCGCCAATCCAGAGGCCCCTGATGACCAGCAGCAGTGCCGCATTGTCAGTATCGAGGGCCGGACATACGCCGTCGACACCTTATATCTAGATCAGCCGACTGACAATTATGTGGAGAAAGCCGTGCAAACAGCATTTACTATCCATCAACAGGAAGGTCCAGGGGATATCCTCGTCTTCCTCACTGGGAGGGAGGAAATCGAAACAGCCGTACAAAAGCTCTCCGAGTTAGCATCAACACTACCACCACAAGCTCAAGCGCTTCAACCCCTTCCGCTCTATGCCGGTCTCAGCACCGACGACCAGATGTACGTTTTTTCCGAAGCGGCAGAAAACACGCGAAAGGTGATTCTCAGTACAAATATCGCGGAAGCCTCCGTCACAATCAACGGCATCGTCTATGTCGTCGACTGCGGCTTTGTCAAGCTGCGCGCATTCAACCCAAACACAAACATAGAGACACTGACCCCTTTCTCCACATCAAAAGCCTCTGCAACCCAGCGAGCCGGCCGCGCAGGGCGAACGCAACCAGGGAAGTGCTTCCGACTGTACACGCAGCAGTTCTACGCCTCCCTGCCCGCAACGACGACCCCGGAAATCCAACGCTCGAACCTCGCCCCAGTCGTCCTCCAGCTCAAAGCCCTGGGGATCGACAACATTGTACGATTCGACTTCCTCTCGCCTCCACCCTCACAACTCCTCATCCGAGCGTTCGACCTCCTCTACGCTCTCGGTGCGGTAGACGACTATGCGAAACTCACCTCTCCCCTGGGAACGCGGATGGCCGAACTGGGCGCCGTCCCGCCCATGATGGCGAAATGCCTCCTGACTTCCTCCTCACCGCAATTCGACTGCCAAGCCGAGATGCTTACCCTCGCCGCAATGACTTCCCTGCAAGGTAACATCTGGTTCCACCACGAGGGCCAGAAGAAAGCCATGGAGTCTTCGCGCCGGAAATTCGCCGCCGAAGAAGGCGACCATCTCACGCTGTTGAACGTCTACCAGGCATTTGTGACAAAGGGAAGGAAAGAGGCGAAATGGTGCCATGACCATCACCTGAATTTCAAGAGTATGCAGCGCGCAGTGAGTATCAGGAAACAGCTGTGGCGATATCTCGAGAAGCTTGGGGCCGCAAAAGGAGACGACCCGTCCGCACCTGCGGCCGCTCAACACCAGAACAAGGCACAAAACATCCTCAAATGCCTGGTAATGGGGTATTTCTCGCACGCCGCGAAAATGCAACCCGACGGATCGTTCAAGTCCGTGTCTGGAAACGTCACGATGCATGCCCATCCGACGAGTCTCATGTTCAACAGGAAAGCAGAGTACGTCATCTTCCACGAGTTATTGGAGACAGGGGACAAAGTGTACATCAAGGATTTGAGCAAGGTGGAGAAGGGCTGGTTGGTCGAGTTTGGAGGCGGCTATTACAACCTCAAGAGCTGAGAGCTAAGCCAGTATCTAGAAACCCTCTGCACCTTCTGATCTGTGCATTATTTCCAGTCTATGCCATAATGCCCGGTATCATGCTCTCTAATCCTGCCCCGTCGTCATTCGTAGTCGTCGTATCTCATGGGTTCTCTCTGGGTGAACTCGATGGCCTGCTCCTCTGTTGCTAGCCCCTTTTCTTTCCGTTGCCTCAACTTTGCTGACCCTTCTTTGCACACATCACAAGCGTAATAACATTCGGCAGCCTCCTTCTTGTCCCCGAAATAGCGACTAACCAGTTCGTGGCGACAGGTGCTAGTGTTTTCGCAGAACTCGACGATCCTCTTAAGCGATTCGAACCTCGACTCCGTCTTGGCCTTGCTCTTATCCTTGGCTGCCTCGCAGCTCATGCGATATTGGCAACGAGTGGCCTCCTCCCGCGTATACAATATGATGCTGGAGGCGGCTTTGTTGTCCCGTCCTGCTCGACCCGACTCTTGTGCGAATGCCTCCATTCCCTTGGGAAGGCCGTAGTGTATGACGAAGCGGATAGAAGCAACGTCAATGCCCATACCAAAGGCCGTTGTGGCACAGATGATGTTGAAAGACGCAGCTATGCTATCGTTGTCTTCCACCTGCAATAGCCGTGGATCTGCTTTTGCGTGTCTCTCGAACAATCTCTGAATCTTCTCGCGCTTGTCTGGGTCCAGGCCGGCATGGTAGGCGCTTGCTCTTATGCTCACACCAGTCAACTTTGAGGCTACCGTATCTGCTGTTGCACGCATGGTAACGTAAACAATGCCGGTAATTAACGGTATGGTTGCGGATGGATCTCGTTGTCTAAGATGCCGGATCAGTGCGACTCGTCTCCGATGCATAAACTCCAGCTTGGACAATAGGTACGGAAACATGTCGTCTTCACCGGTTTTCGGATTCGACTCGGAGAGGTACTGGACCTCGTAGTGGATGTTTGGCCGGGACGTTGATGTTGAAAAGCATTTCGTCTTCTCATTATCGAGACCAAGAAAATTGAAGATATCATCTCTTACTTGCTTCGTGGCAGTGGCAGTCACTGCCATCATTGGCACAGACGGGCAATTCAGGCTGGTTTTCAACCATAGCAGCTCTTTGTAGGCTGGACGGAAGTCATGGCCCCATTCGCTGATGCAATGTGCTTCATCAATGGCAACCCGTACAAGTTGGCCCTGGCGATGAATCTGCATGATGATGTTGCGGAACCGGTCCAGCGCGCAGAGCTCGGGCGTGACATACAGCAACTTGGTCTCCGGATGGCCGCAAAGCAGATCTGCCTCGATACGTCGCCTGTCCGTCAGCGGCGTCCTGCCGTTGATCATCTCGACAGCAATGCCCAGTGCTTTGGCTGCGTGGACCTGGTTCTCCATCAAGGCCAGGAGAGGCGAGATTACCACAGTGACTCCCAAGGAGACGACGGCAGGCAATTGATAGCATAACGATTTGCCAAACGAGGTGGCTGCGCAGACAAAGACATCGTGGCCAGCAACCACCGCGGTGATGACTTCTTCCTGGACCGGTCTGAACGCGTCTTTGCCGAACACGCGGCGGAGAGTGAAGCGGAGGTCTGTGATGCTCACTGCGCCCCTCAATGAAGCTCGTCGCATTATGACCGTAGAATCATATCGGGATGTGCGACAACCAAGGGTCAGCGGGGCCTTCAATCGCTCTGTTTGTACATTCTTGATGGCACTGGTTTGGTATCTTGTATTTTTTATTAAGAAGAGTAAGAGCGACTACTCTTCTTACGTATTGCTAGGTGCAACAGCTCTTGTGCGAGAAAGGAGGGAAAAGATGCGCTGGTCACTTTCGGGACATGCGAGGAAGCGCATTTTCGGGAATAATGGTTCGCAGTAGACGCGCGTTGTCACGTGTGAAATCTACGGTGGGGTGTTACATCATCTTTGACCACGGTTCACAGGGCAAAAGAAAATGCTCTCTCACGGTGTGACCAAAATAACTGGGGCACAGCACGATCCTCACCAAAATACACTGTTTTCATGGCAGCACATAGACATCCACAACACAGATGGATAATAAATAATTACACCAGTATTTAGGCAGATTATGAAACTACTTATCCCTCTAGTTTTGAGCTTTCATTCCGAGTCCTTCAAGTGTAGTGTTGTTGTAAATCTTCTCGAGCGCTGTAAAACCGTAGAATCTCACTATAATTAGTAGAGTGCTTAGAACTTCTCAGTATAACTACCTATAAGAGAGAGAAACTATCTTAAGTTTCCACATATATATAAAACAAGTATTTAGTAACACAATGCTCGAGTATTAGTTATCCATCTGTACTGTGGATGGCTCTGTGCAGCCATTGAAACAGTGTATTTTGGTGAGGATTGTGCTGTGCCCCAGTTATTTTGGTCACACCGTGTCTCTTTCCTTTCCCTTTGTTACTTTGAACCATATTCGCGTCGAATACCTCTCAAAGTTTTCGTCACCGCCAATGCATCAGATATGCTGCAATCTATCGATCGAGAACAGTTCGCTCTGCCGGCTGTCCTTTTGAAGTTTGACACAGAACACTTCCTCCGCTACTCTGCCCTGCCTTCGAGTCTCCGGCGCGCCATGCGGGTCAACCAGAATCGTGTTGTGAGATTCCACTGTTCTGGCATTGAAGGTTTGTCTGGGTACCTTGTATCAGATTGGACTCAGCAAGATGCCACTAAGAATTGACTGTCGTCTTCGGGCTATTGCGTGAGGCCAGATCTCCAATGAGCAATTTCAAGCGGAAATAGATGACTTTCTGCTAGTATGCACCGCTTCTTTGCATGCGAGAGTCCTGAAAACCCGTGCCGCGCGTTGATATAGGTCAGTAGCTGTTTCAAGTTTCGGTCATTGTGGGGACTCGACATCTTATTGGCACTGGACACCAGAGTTTGGGAGACCTGCTCATGTGCATCCAGAATTCTTCGCCGAATGAACCAATTGCGGTATGGTCAAACGCCACGGATTTCACAAGGCTAACAGGGCGTTTTCCGCCGCAAAAGCACCATCACCACCTCCTCCAGGCCATGAACGACCGCTTTGAAGGCAGACGCATTTCCGCATTCTCGCAAAATGCCCTAAATTCTCCCAAGCCCTTCTGCTCCTCCTCGTTAGATTCAAGCCTCTCCTTCCCTGTCCTGTTCTCGTCGCCAGCCAAAGACATCCAAGCCTATCCATGGGCAGCACTCAATGCCTGATCGGCAATCATGGTTGGAATAGCAAGAGCTCGTGGGTGTGGCACTTGCAGAAAGCGCAAGATAGCGGTACTGATCCTTTGCTCACTACTGGCCAAGGAGGCGCCCTCTGACAGTAACCGATGATAGTGTGGATTGGAGAAGCCTAGTTGTGCTCAATGTCTCAAGTCAAAGCGAATCTGCGTCGGATACAGGAAGTACCCTATCTTCATCACTCATCAGCCGCCTAAGGAGAACAAGGTAGAAGACACAGCACAAGCGGATTTCGAGTCTGATAGATGGGCACAGTCTGGAGACTCCCGAGCCGGGTATCCAGACTTCAATTCGGCCGTCACCACTGCAGTATCCCCTGGACCCCACCTTGGCCCGACAAAATCGCTCGTTCCACTAGGGGCACAAGTCGATGCCAATCCTGTTCTTCGGCAGCAGCTTCTCAAAGTGTATCTGGATAGCCATCTCTCCAAGACCCGAGTCGGACCCATGCAGCAAAGGATCTGGTTAATACAGATACCCTGCCTTCCGCATATTACTCCTGCATTAGAGATCTCAATGATGGCGCTGTGTCTAGCGAAATTGGGAGATCTCCACCACGACGAAGGACTAAGCTACGAGAGCCTCAAGCTGTACCGGCGTGCCCTCCACGTTCTGCAGTTAGCGCTGTGGGATCCTGCATTGATGCTCGACGAACAGACTCTTACTGCCTGTGTGGCCTTGGGTATGTATGAAATGAGCCAATGTCCGAACCAATCGAAACACGGCTATGTCAGCCACACTCTAGGTTGCCGCAGACTTGTCCAGCTCCGCGGTCCCGAGGCACACGTGGATGGTTTGGGCCATGCGGTGTTTGTCCACTGGCGCATTCAAGAGGTAAGCATCCGGGCACAGGAATCCAGCAACAACTGCCTAACAAAGACGCAGATCCTTTACGCATTGGACCAAGGCGAATATTCTTTCCTGAGAGACCCGTTGTGGCAGGAAGTGCCGTGGCGCAGACTACCCAAAACGCCATACGACCGCATCTATGACTTTCTCATCCGTGCTCCTGAGCTTCGCAATCGGGGCGAGGTGCTCGAGTTTCTGGATCCTTGTAGTAAAATACAGCTCGCGACGGAGATTATCTGGAAGTGCTGGGAGATGGACTCAGAATTACAGTCAGTCTATGAGTCTCTGGAGGCATGCCATGAAGGACCATTGTCCTGGCCCGAGCTGGCGCACAATAAAGACCTTCATGGTGACTCTGAAGATGGCATGCTCTTTCCAGTTGCCTTTCATTTCCCAAACCTATCGATCGCCAATACCGTTATCATCTACTGGGCCGTCCAGGTAATACTGTGGCATGGGATGTGGCAGCTCTATCGTCTCCTGGACGAGTTGGAATTGCACTTCCCTGCAGCGGCCAAAGTTGAGCACGGACATGCTGTCAGCACGCGCTTCAATTTTCCCCCTCTCGACCACCGAGCAGACTTTGCCGCACCGTGCCGCAACATCTTCCAGTCGGTAGAATACGCATTGGAGGACAGCCTGTTGGATCAAGGACCAAAAAGTGTTGCCTGTCCGTTGAGGATTGCGTACGAGACGCTGCGGCTCTATCCCAAACATAAGCAGGAGATCGCTTGGGCAGAACGGGCGAAGAAGATGGTTGAGAGCCGCTCGTTACGGTTGCTTACCTACTATATTCCCCGGAGATAGTTTTGTATTATACGCAATGTTTGCCACTGCCACTTCAAGCAGAGCCTCCTGGATCCGACCAATCACGATTCGCCAAGGACAGCCTGGCTTCATCGTCGTCGTCTTCTTTAATTAGATGGTCACTCACTTTGTTCCTCCATGTCTTCTGCCTGGTTCACTGATGACCTCCATAAAATCAATCTCCTTGCTATGATAGCTACTTAAGGTGGCCGTCCCATCTGTCAAGCACTGCTACCCTGACGCGTTCCTCCACCTTTCGCCACCGACGACGACATGGCTTCCGAACCAGGTCCTGTCATTCAGTTCATGGGCAAAGTGGCCTATCACTTCGAAATGATGCAACCGCTCTTGCCCACATACCTCCATCTTCTTGTGTCGGCAATCTTCCCGATCTACACTGCCGCTCATGCATCTTTGACGAGACCACCGTCCGCCGCACCACGAAAACCGAAGAAGAACGGAGATGACGCTGAAGACGACCGCGACGACACGTCATCAACGCAAGTCGAGAGCTTGACTCCCTCGGACGCCATAATGTTCCCTGTCCTCGCTGGCGGGACACTAGCATCGCTCTACTTCATCCTGAAATGGCTCCAGGATCCCGCCTGGTTGAACTGGGCTCTCGGGCTCTACTTCTCCCAAGTTGGTCTCTTCTTCGCCACAAAGTTTCTCAAGGACGCATTTTCTCTCATGAGATCCTTTATGCTCCCCAGTCAGTTCTCCAGGCGCCGTTTATTGTGGAAAGCCGACCAGCAGGCGAAATGCTTCAAGACTGAGACTGGAGAAAGCACTGGCTCCCCATTAGCCGGACCGCTGGGACAGATACCGCTTCCCAGTGCCGTTTCACTACGGATATGGGAGATTCGGCGGCTACTTTACACGAAAGCACGATTCGAGCTCCACGTTCACAAACTCATCACCCTGAAGGCGCCAGTCGAATTCCTTGATGTGCTTAGCCTGACGCTCTCCTGCAGCATCGTGTACTACCACACCTTCGTTGGCAAACCTTGGTTTCTCACCAACTTCCTGGGCTTCTCCTTCTGCTACGGCTCCTTGCAGTATGTGACTCCAACAACAGCATGGACCGGGACACTCATCCTCAGCGCTTTGTTCTTCTACGACATCTACTTTGTCTTCTTCACACCAATGATGGTCACAGTGGCCACGAAGCTGGATGTGCCGATCAAATTGCTGTTCCCTCGTCCTGATGGCTGCGTGATGCCGGTCGGCGCGCCTGAAGGATCGCCAGAAATGGAAGAATATCTCAAATGTCTGGCTAAGAAGCGAACAATGGCCATGCTTGGACTGGGAGACATTGTCGTTCCGGGGATGGTGTTGGCTTTTGCGCTGCGATTCGACCTGTACTTGCACTACCTCCAACAGAACAACACGACTAAGCAGGGAGAAATAACAAAGACCACTCGACCAACCTATACCAGCGCCAGGGGGGGCTGGGGCGAACGATTCTGGACCAGTTCGCGGCTGTGGGCCAAGGAGATGCGAGCGAAGCAATTCCCTAAACCATATCTGTACGCTACCATCACCGGCTATGTCGTCGGCATGGTTGTTACTGTGGTTGTGATGCAGGTGGCTCAACACGCTCAGCCGGCATTGCTGTATCTCGTCCCAGGTGTCCTGGGGTCTCTCTGGGGCACTGCGTTGGTGAAAGGCGATCTGAAAACACTGTGGAACTACAGTGAGATGCCGGAAATTGGGAAAGACAAGAAGGAGGATGCTACTCAGGACGAGAAGAAGTCACTACAGTCTGCTGGGGATGCTGTTGAAGACGAAAGCCCACTTGCGAACGGTCAGGTCAGTGAAGAAGATAAAGACACCAAGCTGCAGAAATCCCAAGCTGGCAATAAGGGGACTGAGGAGGCCCGTCGTCATCTGGTCTATCTTTCAATCACCATGCCCGATGTATCGCATGACAGTGACTCCACAATATCAACCGAGTCGACAGCCGCGCTTGAAGGGCCGAATCAAGCTTTTGCCGATGATAAGCGAGTGGCAGAGAACCGAAGCACAGAGCGAGCCAAGGACGGCGAACCGCCAGGGAAGCGAGCCAGGAGATCATGAAGTGAATACAGATCACGAACTTGTCAGCTTGATGCATAGCGACGGATCGATGGCGGAACACTGTTAGAGAAGGAATAGAAGCAAGCATCTTGCAGCGTTGGCACCAGAGAGAAGATGAACACGTTGTTTTGTCTTGATCCTGGTTTATTCCATTCCTTCCATTCCTGGGCACGCATGCATATGTATGTGTATCAATGCCTTTTGTGATCCGTCCGTCCCATTATGCATCATCGAGGAAGTGAGCTACTTGCTGACGTGATCGTTCATCTCCTGCGCCTTGGCCTTGAGTTCGTCCTTGCCTTTTGCCTCGGGCAGATCTATGGAAGCATTTGATGTTAGTGATGGCTCGTCGCATTGACTTTTAGGTGATGAATGCTCACTGTCTGAGAGCTGAGGTCCCTTGCTCTGGTGATCATAAGCGTGTGCCTGTTCCTGCTTTCCCTGATGAGTTGGGTGGCTGGAGGCTGTCGAGTGGTCGGACTCTTTAGCGACCTTGTCGAAGATCGAGTCTTGAGCGCTGTCTGATGTGGCCATGTTTACGGTAATTTTGGTACCGATGATTGTGGGTTTGTAGTAGTGCGGAATTGTGTGAGAGAAAGGTAATCGAAAGATCAGAGATGAAATCGGGACGTTTATGTACTTGTATCACCACTCTCACCACTCTGTGATTGCATCTGCCTTATACGCTTGTTCACTTGTGGTTATGACGCCTTCTTGTTTGGGGACGCACGACGTGGGGTGTGGTGACGGAATGCTTAACGTCCCTCCAATTGAACAGGCTCGATTCACCAGGGGCTGCCCTCACGCCTAAGCCCCGCAATGGGCATCCCTAACGAGGGTTTCCCGAGCCCGAGAGCCACGCGGCTCAGGCCCCAATTAGACCGCAGCGGCCCTTTGGAGATTGCCTTGTGCTTGTCCCGATTCTATCACTCCACAACTTCATGTTCCTGACTTTGTCCGTCTTATTCTTCCTGCAACAGACCCAAGAACACTCCTGCCGCCTGCCTCTCCGCTAGCGTCGGGAGAGAAATCGCCAACATGCCTTCGGTCCTCACTGACGCCGACAAGGAAACCGTCAAGCGGACCGTGCCCAAGGCATCCAACAAAATCCAAGCTGTCGCAGTCGCTCGACTGTACGTCGCGTACCCCGACCGCAGTCGATGGACATACTCGGGCCTCCAGGGCGCTGCCGTTCTTTCGAATGACTTGGTGGGAAACACATTCTGGATCAAACTGGTTGACGTCTCGCCCGCCAACCGAGGCGTGATATGGGATCAGGAGATCTACGACACTTTCCAATACAATCAGGACAGGACCTTTTTCCACTCGTTCGAACTCGAGCAATGTCTGGCAGGCTTATCCTTCGTCGACGAGAAAGAGGCGCGCCAGTTCAAGAAGAAGATGGACGAGCGGGAAAAAAATGCCTCCAAGAACACAAAGGCGCAACCTTTTGCTTCGTCCGCAGGAGGGGGCCAGGTTTTCGTGCCCGGCAGCACTCACAAACACCACAGTCGCGTGGGCAACTTCTTTGGTCGCCACAGACAGAGCTCGGCGTCCCTACAGCCTCAGGCCATGGCTCCCCAGCCAATTTACAGCCCCGGTCCAGCACCGGCCAGTCGACCACAAAGCGCAGGGGGAATAGATCTCGCCGATCCGTCGTGGAGGCCTATCTTGGACGAACTCCTGCAAATGGGCATCACTGAGGATCAAATAGCTCAAAACGCCGACTTCATCAAGGCCTACGTCCAACAAAAACAAGCAGAAGAAATGGCCAACGGCATTGCTTCAGCCTTGCCGAACGTGGCTGAGACGAGATCGAGAGCGCCTCCTCCACCTCCTCCACCAGCACCACCATCAAGAATCAGCCCCGAAAATACAGGTAGCACTACTTCCGGTCGACGAGGGCCTCCGCCGGCTCCCCCGCCATCAAGACGACCAGTGGGAGGACGCGAGGCTTCACCACCACCACCAAGATCAGTGTCTCCGCCTGCTCGAACGCCATCCCCTCCTGCGACCCCACAGCCTAGATTCCGTGCACCGCCTCCTATTGCAGACGCTGGCAAGTTTGCCGTGAAAGAAGGGCCAGCTCTCCATCCCTCAGGCCGAAGTCGAGCCTCGTCGGGCTCTCTGGCGAATCCAGGCCCTCCACCTCCGCCTCGTCCCCCGAAGACGCCGATCGAAGAAGAACAACAGCCGCAAGGTGGATTGTTTAGGGTCCCTCCACCTTTTACGGGCGACCGAAAATCTTCAGCACCTCCACCTCCGCCGAGTCGTGGTCCTGTTCCCCCTCCACCTCCCAGTCGAGGGACACCCACTCTTTCCCCCGGGCCGCCGCCACCACTGCCGCCCAAAGCAGGACAGACGCCATCTCATTCAGCCCTCTTCGTTCCTCAGCCGCCGCCTCCTCCGCCTCCTGCTCGAAATAATGCTCCACCTCTACCGCCCCCCAACACTCGCGCAGTTCCTCCTCCACCCACGGGTGCTGGCCCACCACCGCCGCCTCCGCCTCCAATGCCATCCCTTGGTGGCCCTCCACCTCCACCACCCATGCCATCCTTTGGCGGACCGCCACCACCGCCTCCTCCAATGCCCAGCTCAGGAGGTCCGCCTCCACCTCCTCCGCCTCCTCCACCGGGCAGCTCCGGTCCTGCACCGCCGCCTCTTCCGTCCGGTGGAGCGGACGGCCGCGACTCGCTCCTCGCTGCCATTCGCGGATCCGGTGGTAAAGCTGGTGGCGGCTTACGCAAGGTTCAGGACAGTGAGAAACGTGATCGAAGTTCGGCGCTCGTGCCTGGTGCGGAGAGTAGTGCGCCTGCGCCGCCGGGTGGGACGGCTTCCCCTGCCACGCCGGCAGGAGATCAGGGTGGGTTAGCAGGTGCGTTGGCCGCGGCATTAAGCCAGAGGAAGAAGAAAGTTAGTGGCAGCGGTGAGTTTTCCTTTTTTTTAGTTGCCTGCGTGTTTGTATCGGTTTGCATACTGACATTTCCACTATCTAGATGATGAAAAAGACGACGATGACGATTGGTGAGCAATTCGCATGCAGGTGCAGATGCGACGTAGATGTAAACACAGGCACGCCAAAAGAGGAGAGGAGTCGGATGGAGAGGTGTTCAGTCCAGACTGATGGGTAAGATGGTGAAAGAACCGTGTAGTGGCAAGGGTCGAGCAGTAGAAATGCAGAGGGTCAAGGTCATGGTCAAGGTCAAGGTCAAAGCTGTTGAACGGCACGGCACAGCACTGCACGCCCGGTCCCAATTCTAGGCACGACCAGAAGGACGAGACCAGATGAGACAAACGCGGCAAAGCACAAGCGCCGTCAGCATTGGACAGGACAGCAAGCGGGCAGTTGAGCGAAGGGCCACAAAATCTTACTATACCGGAAGAGCGAGCGAGGGGCGTATGTACATATGTGTTAGGGCGGACAGAGCGGATCGGTAACTGCCTTGCTTCTAATTACCTTGGTCTATGAATCAGTGCTGAGCGAAGACAAATCGACAGGAAGTCTGATCGGAGTGCGTACTGTGTGTTTGTGCAACCAGAAATCTATTTTCTGTAGCCTGTCAATCCAACGCCAATGCCCATGACATGCCCATGTTAACACCCATACCGCTCGAACGCTGCGAAGAGCCCATCTATAACAATCTGCGCGCCCCCAACTGTGTAGATATGGCGGCCAGATCCAAGTACTCCGTGCACCACGTACGTTGAAATCATCAGACTGTCATGTATGTTGTACAAGGAGGCGGAGGGAGATAAGACCGAGTCGAGAGCAGTTCATTTCTTTCACTTCTTCTTCTGGCCCTGGCCATGACTCTTTGCCGGTTCCTTTGGGATTAGCCCCTTCTCCTTCTTCGCATCGGCCTTCATCTTGTCCTCGACGTTCTCGACATCCTCGTGGATCGTCATGCGCGGTTGCGGTTGGTCTGGGGCAGGTCGTTGCCGGCTTTCGCTCCCGGCCGCACCCACGCCCCCGCCCGCTTCGGCATTGTTCAACCTGTGCATGCCCAAACCTTCCATGCCCGGCCAGAGCACGCGGCCTGGATGCGCGTTGCCGCCCAAGTTGAGGCCGCCGCCCTTGAGCCTGCCGATGCGGTGGGCATGGCTTTCGAGGGCCTCGTTGCGCCAGTTGCCTCGGCCCCCGATTTTGCCGTGGTCAGCACCGGTACCGCTGGGAGGACCACCGCTGCCGCCTCGACGAAAACCGATACTGTGATCGAGGCCCTCGCCCCACATGCGCACCTTCTGGACCTTTTGCAGCTTCCGCATGCCGTAGATGCAGATGATCCAGGAGAGGCCGAAGCAGACGACGCTGACGCTGCCGAAGCCCCACTGCGTCTCCTCGATGAAGTTGTTCAGGTTCATCCCGTACAGGCCCGCGATGAGCGTACCCCCCGCGAGCCCCAGCGTGCCGATACTGAACTTGATCTCGAGCAGCATGAGTTGGTTTCGGTTGGCGTCGAGGATCGCGCGGACCACCTCTTCCGTGTTGCGGATGTTGCTGATCAGGTTGCCGCTGATCTCGACGATTTCGTCGCAGATCTTGTGGTACGACTCCAGCAGCATCTCGACTTCCTGGTGGTCATTCTCGGCTCGTTGTTTGCCCGTGGCTTTGCGCTCGGTGAGGTACATGGCCGCGAGGTCGTCGTCGGCCTCGAGCAGGTCGTCGATGGCGTCGCGGACCAGGCGCGCCTTTTGCTCAAACGTGCCCAGCTTCTTGCTGTGGATCAGGAGATGGCGCAGCTTGTCGCGGTCAATGTCCTCTTCTAACTCCCTAAGGATGTGGGTGACGGGGTCGCGGACGAGCGCGAATTCGGCTTCGAGGCCCGACGTCACGGAGATGAGCACGGCTTCGAGCGCGCGCAGCTCGTAGGGGAGGTTGTAGGACCCGTTCCGCGGGTCGGCTTTCTGGCGCAGTTTGCCTTCCAGGTCGTACATGAACAGCGACTGCGTGTAGGAGTCGGTACTGCCGTAGGCGTCGAAGACGAGGACCCGGTCGGACTGGATCAGCACGCGGAGGTGGAGGAGGTTGATTAGGATGGCCGACGGCCGGACGAGGATGTGCGGCAATACAGAGGAATCGATCTTGCGGAGATCTCGTGGTAACAGGCCGTATTTTGCTATGAGTTCTGATTTCCTGAACTCGCCTGAGACCATCGTGACGGAGCCGTTGGCATCGAACTCGGTGCAGCGGAGTTTGAGTTCGGCGCCGCTGCTGTTGCGAGACAGCGCGCGCGACAGGTTGAACAGCTGCTCAGAGGTCTCGTCGTAGCCGTTGTTCGACGACGCCTGGGCGGCCGCCTCTCTCTGCCGGAACCACCACCGTCGCCAGAAGCCAGACTTGCGACTGTCGGTGCTTGCATTGCGAGACTGCGCAGGCCGCGGAGAACTGTACGTCGGAGGCGGGAGTGCTTTGCAGGGTTCTCGTGCCGGCGCCTGACGCCATTGATAAGAGAGCCGCGTTCTCGGAGCCGATGTAGATACTCGTCGGCAGGGTACCCTCGTAGCGGCTGCAGCAGGGGAAGTCGAGTCGAAGACGAGGTTGGACTGAGATCGGAGGAAGCGCAACAGACTTCGGGACGGCGCCAGTGGCGTCTTCATTGCCTGGGACCAGCTATCAATCACCTGGCAGCGAGGTGAAGGACGGGTCTCTGGCCCTTGTGGCACTCTGAGCTTTCTATGCGTGGGATATCGGAGTCACCAGCATCGTCGGCTCGAGATTCAAGGATCCGACATGATGCGAGAAAAAGTCGCCTCTGCGCATCTCCAAAAGGCTTGGCGCGGTCATGGTTCCGATCGATGTATTACAGACAAGGCTACGCCGAACATTCTTTACATAGAGAACAAGCAGAGTGCATGTAGTTAAGAGTTTTGACTAGCAGAACGAAATTACTCAGATTACCAGTCCAGACTCGTACTTAGGCAACTCCATCACAACGTGTCGATATGGCCCAACAACCACTGCAGGTGTCGGTAGGACGACCGCGGCTGGAACTGAGGTTGCATGTGACCGCAGTAGTACGTCCTGGACGGGAAAGCGGATTAGTTCAAGATGCACGACTCTGATCAATCAAAGGAGCTGACTTACTCCGCCCACATCAAGCCGCGCTCGAAATGTTGCACGCCCATCGTCCCCTGAGGATCATCCACGTCGTCAAAGCCGCTCGAGGTGAAGACGGCCTCGTATTGAAGATCCGGCTCGGTTATGGTGATGAGTTTGGACGGCTTGGTCTGGAATCCCAACTTACCGCCCCATGTCATGTTCTGGATCGCTAGCTGAGTTCCGGCGGTGGGGGTCTCGAAGTCAAGATCCGAGTTGGATATAAGCACTCGTTGCGTTGCTTCAATGACACGAGGCAGGACACGTTGGATGGGATCGGCCGACAGGTCGCCAAGGTTTTGTGGTCCACCCTTACGACCGAGGAACGGATTGCCGTTGCAGAGCGACCATTCTCGGTCGATCGGCGCGTGCATGGCCTTTTTGACGTCCGTCCGGTTGAAATAGACTGGGACCCCAGGATAGCTGTAGATGAGATCGCTGGGAAAACCCAGAGGGTCTCCCTGGAGGGGACATTGCAGGCTTATCAGGTAGGGATTGAAGCAAGGGTTGGTTGCGTATGCGGCGAAGTATGCAGTGTGCCATATATCACAGTCTGCATCTCTGGTGGAGTTGAAGTACTTGGGAGGTTGAAGCCTTGCAGGCGGGAACTTGAAGTAGGTCTCTCGGTAGTCCGCATAGCCACAGGATTTGTCGAGTGCCGCCAGTTTAGCCATGAATGACTTATTATATCCCATGACGTTGGTGTTTTGCTGAAGCAGAGGGTATATCACAGCTTGATTCTGGACCCACAAGAGCTCGCCAATAGTAGGGTTATACGTAAGCGCACCTGGACACGGTCAGTATATTCAGCTATGCGCAGCGTGGTGAGCATCAGCTACCAGAAAGATTGAAGTGGGTGGAATCGTTCCTGTCCAACATGCCAGACGCGATGTAAGGGACATATCTTCCTGCGTAACTTTCTCCGGTGACGTAGATCTTGAACTTTGAGATACCGAAAATTATCTGGAAGTTGAGAAAGAAGTCGTTGAACTCTTCAGCGATTCCCTCTTCAGTCGTGGCACGGGACTCTCCGATGGAAAACCCAACACCGACGGGATATTCAACCCTGATGATCGACGACATGTGTTTAGCCAGCGAACTTGAAGATAGGAATTCTGAGGTCATCTACCATAGCATGTTGGTGAGGTTAACCCAAGAATAGTGATTGATGGTCGGCGTGAACTGGCCCCAGGCCCATTGAAACTTGCCATTCTCCTGAAGAAACCCTTCAAGGGAGCTGCAGCCTAGCAGGGTCAGTGCCAGTTCAAGAGAACACAGTACCAGCTTACCAGGCCCGCCATTCAACCAGATGGTAATCTCATCGACCGGTGCTCCGACACGAGGCTGAAACACAAAGAACAGTCCTCGGGAGGCGTTGTTCGCGTCGATTGGGATCACACCCGAATACAACTCGCCTAGGTCGAAGTCCATTTCAGGCAGAGACTCGACGAAATATTCTATCGAGAAGTGTGAGCACGGTCTGAAGAAGCACACAGATTACCTGAGACAGCCAAACCTTTGGTATCGTTGGTGTAGAATCGATGAGAGGCGGCACGTGTTTCTAAATTCTGCACTGGGTTCAATGCTGGGGCTGCCGCTCGCATCTCACGCTCTCGACGGACGGCTTCTGAGAGCATCCCGCCTCGTCGCATTGCACCCACGCTTCCCAGGAGGAAGCTTGCGACCAGCAGCGGCACAGTCCAGATTTGAGACCGCATTTTGAGCAGATCCTTGTGTCGGAGAGAGAAGAGGAAGAGTCATTGAGAAGACAATCATGGCGCGCGACTAAGTTGCACCGGGCGGACTATAAATGCTCGTCGACGACAGGGAATTCTGGGAGCGAATCCATTTCAGGTGACCGTCTCCGATGCAGCGCGTAGTACACCCGCCTTCTTCCACGACACATATGCTGTCAACATGGCAAAGCATTTCAACGCACGCTTGACAGACTAGCAACCGAGTTAGGCCAGATTAGGAAACCGTTCTCGATCCGTCAGGTACATATCACCCGACGTAGCCAGGCATTTCGACGACCTCGAATCGGCGCGCGGCCGTAGAAGGCATAATAAGGATGTCGGGGACATCGAACCGAGGAGCGAGGAGCGAACACGGATTTTCAGCTCAAGCCACACGGCCTCAACCCTTCAGCTCCAATCTGCGACCCACCACTGTGCCGTGTGGTAGAAGACGACCGCACAGCTAGTAGTGTTGCTCTAGCAGGAGAAAAGCTCTGAGACCACCTTGAGTGAGCGACGACGATCCTCGGCAACAACATCGATACAGTTCAGAAGTTATAAGTATGGGAGACTTGAGAAGGAGAGTGAAGTGAAGGGCCAACGAGAAGGGAACAGGGAGGAGTCAACGGCAAAAGAAAACTCACGTGACCGAATAGAGCCGCTCGAGGCAGTCACGTGAGTGCGTGTAGTGGGGGATGTAAGGAGTATGTGCTGCGTGTTTCTGTGGAGCGCAAAGTTCATTACAGGATTATTCCCATCACCTGGACAACAACTGAACAATGAACGAACACTCACGCTCGATGGAATCAGCGAGGGCATCATCGTGGCCCATCCCACAAGATGCCGACTCACCACCCTAGAAATCCGCCTCTGCCTTCACCAACGCGTACGATCTTCGATCCGTTCAATTCTTCCTCGACGGGCCATCAAAGAGCAGAGAACCGACTGTCAGGGAGCACGTCATGGCGCGACTCACGAACACATAAGCTTACACATCAGCTCAGAGACGCCACCGGGCGTGGCGGACACTTGCACGTGTCCGACCTGGTAGGAGCAGGGAGCGAGAACTTCAACCAGGATGGCCGCAAGGAGAACGGAGACTGGGAAGTGGGGGCACCAGGGTTGAGGGAAGAAGGATTGCAGGATATCAGGGGTCTTTTGAACGGGAGCCGGAAGCGATTGGTTGCGCGCAGCACGAATACAGACTCGAAACACGAAACCAAGCGATCGAAGTTGATGGACGGACGGCACGAGGATACGGTATCAGATCGTGAAAACCTCCTACCCCCGTCGGGCAAGCAAGCAAATACACAAGACGCCTCTGCATCGCCATCAGCTTCTCAAACGGCACCCCAGATCTTCCGCAATCTCAGCATGTACCTGAACGGCTCCACCGCACCGCTAATATCCGACCACCAACTCAAGCATCTCTTTGTGCAGCACGGCGGCAATACCTCGATAGCCCTCGGCCGCCGCACGGTCACACATGTCATCCTGGGCAACGAGCTTTGCGGTGGGCTGTCCAGCAGGAAGATCGACAAGGAAGCCAAGCTCGTGCGTGGCTTGGGGAAGGGCGTGAAATACGTTACCGCGCAGTGGGTCGTGGACAGTGTCGAGAAGGGTGTGAGACAGCCCGAGAGTAGATACGTGCCAAAGGGCGTCGAGGGCAGGCTGGGAGGGAGCGGGCAGGCCAGTATTCGGGGAATGTTTACGCAGGGGACGAAATGACGTCGAGGTGATGACTTAGCATGGGCTTGGATGATGCATGAAACATGTTACGACTGTGCATTGGGTGCGGGAAATGAATCGACGTGGTGAGCATCACAGAGTGGCAAGAATGTGCAGTGCGCATTGGAATATTGCATGGACACGGGAGGCAGGATTAGAATATTGCATGGACACGGGAGGCAGAATCGGAATATGCACGGACACGGGAGGCAGGATTAGAATTATTGCATGGGCACGGGACGCAGGACAGAAGCATGCATGATTCCCCAGGAACAGGATACGAGGAGTATATGCATCAAGGCAGACATCGGTGGACGACCGGCTTGGAGAAGCACGAGTGCTGGACGGGCAACAGGACGCCAGCCGAACAGGATACCTAGGTATGTATCAGAGCACAGACAGGCAGACCCACAGACACAACCCCCACAGCCAAAGACACGTTTCCATCATCATTTCATCTCTTCAATTGGTGCTCAGATTGGGCCATTCTATCAGAATACAGCCAAGTCAGCTCCGGCCACATTGCGGACTCCGATCACGACGGCGGGCGATGGATGGATGGGAATGCAAGGACATGGGCACAGCGAGTGAAGACCTAACTTACCAAACCTCGTCCTCTCCTTGTTCCGCTTGACCACCCTGACCTCATCGCCGACCTTGATAGCCGGCGCTTCTTTCCCCTCAGGAATCCTCGCCAGAAACCCATACCGGCCAAACACAGGCGACCACTTGGCCCCCGCGTCGACGCGGCGATCGCTCTGCAACTTCTTCAGGATCTTGCCGGCCTCGCCCTCGCCGACCTTGCCCGTGCTGTAGTCGACATTGAGACTATTGCACCGGGCACAGTTCTGCGTGAGCACGATCTTTGCCCCAGCCCCGGCGTCGGCGTCTCCAATCTCCAGCTCGGCCCAGTAGTCCTCTTCAAACTCGGCCACGGCGCCCTCGACGACGATGTTGGGGCGGAACTTGGAGATGTCCAGGACCTCGGAGGGGGAGTCGAGGCGCCGCTGCGCGTTCTCCCACGACGTGGTACTGATGACGAGGTACGGCGCGACGTCGGCGAACGAGATGCCCTGGTCCACCCCTCCGCCTGGGTACTCGCCGCCAGTGGCCACGGTGACGTTGCGGAGCAGCGAAGTCGCCGTCGAGGTGATGTTGCCCAGCCACGAGCCCGAGCTGCTGCCAGACTGTTGCTCTGCCGCTGCCGCTGCCGCAACGTGGGGCGGCACGTTGCCCAGAACCTTCCTGCTGTTCCCGCCAATGTACAACAACTTGACCTCGTAGCCGAAACGCTCGGAAAACCAGGCATTGTACTGCTCGCCCATATCATAGCCGATGACCGGGCTGGAATGCATCGTGATGTCGACCTCATCCAGGCCTTCGGTCGCCGGGTCGAGCGAGACGTGCAGTGGTTCGGCGCTGACCTTGTTCTCGGGCTGGTCAAAGACGTGGTCCTTCGTGTACGTGACGACGACTTCGCTGGGTGTGGTGGCGTCGTCAAAGGCCGTGGTGAAAAGACACATCTCGACGTGGTAGGCGATGTGCATGTTCTTGCCCTGTGTGACGTCGAAGAGCATGAACCGGCGGTCGTGCGGGAAGCCCGTGTACGTGGCGCTCAGGCGTGGCAACGAGATGCCTCGCAGCGATTTGATCGGGTACGTGTAGACCTGCGATCACGGCAACATGAGTCTCACAGGAGGGTACTGCTTCGCCTTTCCCCCTTTGAATGTCGAATTTCATGTAATTACAGCACAACAACCACGGGACGACACATACCTGCTTCACGCGCATCTTGCCTGACGCCGTCGTCGCTTCCGCCATGTCGAGTCGGTCGCCGGGGATAGCACTCGTTGATTCTCCTGTAGTTCTGTTCTCTCTCCCCTGCCTTGACTCCACGATTAGAGACCGAGACTCCTATCGGGCTATTCTTGGTCCGCTGCCTCGAAATGCGGAGAAAGGCGTTGTCAGTCCGAGCACGGAGACAGAGTCAGACCACCCGCGACAGTCGAAGCAGTCGAAGGCGGAACCAAGACCCTCGAATAATCTCTGACACTAGGACGTCGACCGGTCGACACAGCAGGAGGCGGGCCTACCTGGACGTACACGGTTTCCCACACAGTAGTTGCCAACTTGGATAGGGTCATCTAATGTACTCTCGTGACTTTGTACCCCGTCCGTACGGCTTACGCCCTTTCGGACAATGGCGACCCCGCACTGTCAGGCCCGAGGGCATCGAGGACAGGCGTATCAGATCGTGGGCAAAAGTAAGCGTGGGGCTGAGCACGAGGTAGAACAAGCAATGCGGCATACGAAGACACGGATAAGATACTGTATGCCATCTACTCTGGAACCAGTCGAGCTAGCTACCTGCTCCTGATCGTCTCCTTCTGACTCGCCCCATCGGGACGTGAGCGCGCAGATTCGGGTCCTTCCTACCAAGGATTCGTACCAGAGTTGTCCACCACTCGCCATCAAGACTCCTGTATCTTCCTGAACAGGGGGTTCCTGGCCGTGAAGCTTCGGCACCGCTTGCCGTATATCCACATCGGCACGGTTAGCAGGCAGATAAAGATATGGAGCCCGCCGATGATGGAGAAGACTTCGAGCGGGCCCTGCTTGGTGATCCAGTCTGTTGGACGCGATTAGCTTGACACTTCACGAGATGGGAATCCCCAACTTACCGCTGATGAAGTAATTCATGCCAAAGCTGTAAATGTTCCGGAGGTTGAGCGACGCAAACGCCTCGGGCGCCTTGTTCCGGTGGCATTCGGTGATGTAGCCGTAGATGCCGATGTTGAGGAACGACATGGAGAAGTAGATGATGCCGTAGAGCACCACGGGCCCAGCCCAGGGTGCCTCGTTCTCCAGCGTGGCGCCAAAGCCAAAGAAACCGACCACGCCGAGGATGAGGGTCAGGAAGTTGAGGGCAAGTCGGAACTCCTAGATCAAGGCATCCAAGTCAGCATCCTTTCGGGGCAGATCGGGGAGTTAAAAGACCTTACCGGCTCGTAGATGCCTCCATTCCAGCGAGCAAGCTTCTTGACGGTCCAGTCGTTCATCGGCCCAGCGACAAAGCCGAGCAACGAAGCAACCAGGGCCGCGATACTGATGAGACCGACGTCCGAAACGGTGAAGTTGTAAGGAGGACCCGTGAAAAGCTGCGCCAGCACCGAGATCATCACGACCAGCCACGACGTTGAGAGACCGTACGTAATGAATCCGTACAGCACCTGAGGGAACAAGAGCATGCCAAACGGCCGGACGATGATCGCCAGCAAGTTCTCGTCGGACTCGGCGCCCCGCCAGGGACGCAGCTCTTCCCAGAATGTGTACGACTTCTCGTCTGCGCCCGTGTACAGCACTTCTCGATGCGCAACCTTGCTGCCTGTCTTGGTCGTCTCGAGGTGTTCCATATGTTCGCCCTTGCGCTCTGTCGCCTCGAGCGTCTCGAATGTATGATCCGTCGTGCCGAGGTCGAGATTATACGCGGGATCTCGCTTGTAGACCGTCTCGGGCACAAACAGGAAAATCAAAATGATGAACACACCATACAAGATCGCACAGATCCCGTAGGTCCAGTTCCACCCAAGGTCTTGGATGATGTAGCCAGAAATGCAGCTACCGCCGCCAACGCCAATGCTGAGGCAAAGGCCCCAGAACGCAAGACGGATACCACGCTCGTGTACGAAGTAGATGTCTCCAATGATCGCGGTGGTAAGCACTTCGAAGGGGGACATGCCAATGGCGCCGAAAATGCGGCTTGCAAGCAATGAGTGGTAGCTGTTTGCAAAGTATCCCCACACCGAGGAAATGAAGAGGAGGAGGTTTCCGAGGATCATGACCGGTCGACGGCCGTACTTGACCGAGAGTCCATTGGTGATGAAGCAGGAGATACCGATAGCGAAGATGGCCCAGCCCAGCCCTCCATTGAGGGTGTTGTACGACATGTGCCAATCCTCGGCCATTTGCGCGAATCCAGGACTGATCATAGGCCCCCACGCACCCACAATACTGGTATCAACGCTAATAATGAGGAGGAGGAGATCCTTCTTCCATGTTGGCCAGTTCAACGGATCTCTTGGGGATTCGCTGGGTTGAGGGACGAGCACAATGTCGGAGTTGCCTCCCTTTGCGTGCTTGAGTCCAGAAGTATCACGACCTGATCAGGATTAGTTCGCGATCTTCACTGCCAGGCCTTCACTGCCAGGCCTTCACTTCAGGGTTCCATACCATGGAATTGATGATGCTCTGCATCCGCCATATCCGAAAGCAAGGCCGTGCCCGGAACATGATCCAGATGGCGGTCTTCGAGAATCCCGAGACCCATGGTGACTTCTCTTCCTAGAGGGAATCAAGCTTCTCGTATTGAATCTTGGCTCTTCTGCCCTAGATTGGCGACTAGATTGATCACTTTCAGGAATTTTCTGGAGGAAGATGGTGCAGAAGGGCGTCGCCTGCTAGCTGTATATAAAGACGACGCTTTAGCCTTGCGGGGCGCGGTCGGCAATGAGCAGGGTCATAGGATGGGTCTCGATCCACTGACCACAGAGCGGGTGTGTTCCCCAGAGAATGGATTTCCAAATGCAGGTATCGGCTGCGCTGGCGAGGTGGAACCAAGGAGATTCCCCAGACGAGTTTTCCCCAGGAAGAGAAGTTGGAGTTCCCCATGGTGAATCACTGTGGCGCACTGAGATGCCTTCTGTTGGCGGTTGCTCATATCTTGAGCAGGGAGTCTCATTCGCTGCACTGATTCGAGAAGGATCGGCACATGTGTAGACCTCATGTGTATCCATGCTGGAAGCGGGCCGTTCATCATCTCTGTAGGGTTGGCGAGGCAGGTACATGCACGACTGTGACCGCCGCCATCTCCATAGGACATGGAAGATGCGACCCCTCTGCTTCGACGCGAGGTCCGACAAGGTGGTCGCACAGGCCAGAAAAGACGCAGGTGGGGAGAGATGCTACTGTGGTAGAACATGAATAGTCGGCGCTGTTGTGATTGGACATCACGTCAAGCGATGCCAGGGAATGCGAGGCGGAGGTTGACTGAAAGAGCGGAGAGCAGATGCTATCCCCTTTTAAGATAATGGACTTTCTGCGTGTGCTCGCTTGACCATGCTCCAATCTCCACAATCCTCAAGCGCTGGCAAGACCAGAAGATCGGCGGTCTCAGAGAAGGGTCCGCGAGTTGAGTTTAAATGGGTTCATTCCTGACTTCTCGGGAAATGTCTCCTTGATTACGGAGTACTTGCGAACATATTGGGCGCAGCGGCGCTATCCTGCGCAAATGACCAGGATAACACCTCGCTCCCAAGTATTTTCAAGATCATGAATGAGTCTCGCCAGATGTGGTCGGCACAGGGAAGCAGAGCACCGAGAATAAGAGGTAGCAGGTTCGCAGGCAACGCTGTCCTGATACCTGTTTATATTTTCCCACGCCGATCAGTGTAGCGATTAGCGAGCAGGTATAGCTGAGAGTCGATGACAAACGTGGCCATGCAGGTGGACGGTTCAGTCGAGGCACCATCTTTGTCTCGATGCGATTTCCGAGCCTTCGAAAATGCTATGCATACCTTCGCGTACGAGAGAGAGTCGTCCATTCAACATGGTCGTACCAGCCCACAGCAGATTCTCACCCTGAGCGGATACTGGTCTCTGGACGTGCTCCAAGACGGCAGCACGACCTCGCGCCTGGTATTGGCCCACGAGACTCTCATCCTCGAGGAGCGAGGCATTCTCAACGTCGAGCTCTGAGTCAGAATCGCAATCACGTTCAGGGGTGTCAGGATCCTGGAGACATTTCCTGAAAAACTGGTAAGTCTTCATAACCAATGGCAGTTCAGCCCCGATCCCGACCTTGCGGAAGACGAAAGCTGGACATAGTGTCTGGGCAATCAATGTGCCGTCTTCTTCGGCGACAATAGCCACTATCAGGGAAACCCGCGTCTCAAATCCCGGAGTAGAAAAGTCTTCCTGGAAAGAGGTAGGGTTTAGAAGAGCCAAGGAGATATCGGGCATATTGTGGTCTGGCACT
The DNA here is from genome assembly GCF_000585515.1 of Cladophialophora yegresii CBS 114405. Classification (NCBI taxonomy): domain Eukaryota; kingdom Fungi; phylum Ascomycota; class Eurotiomycetes; order Chaetothyriales; family Herpotrichiellaceae; genus Cladophialophora; species Cladophialophora yegresii. Next base: position 4,781,150 of record NW_006913046.1, on the reverse strand, counting down.
ATGCGAAACGGTACACCCTCCTGCCCGTCAAACTGCCGGCAGCTCACATGATACCATGTGTCTGGGCCAGTTGTCACGAGGAATGATTGTATGCCACCGCTAAGCTTGCCCAGTAGTATTCCAGGACAATCAAAAGACAGTCCAGAGCATGATAACATGGCCTTGTTACACTCTGCTGATGGGCCATGGTCCCAATCTCTGAAATAGAGATTGCTGTTGTTGAGAAACGAAGCCGGTGCCCACCGAAAGCCTATCTGTTGGAGACGATCCCCATGCCAAAAGATGATTTGTTTGCTGATGGTAGGTAGATTGCTGTAGAACGTCTCCATACGTTTGTTCTTCTCACTCTCGGAAACTCTTTTTACCCGTTCAGGAGACAGATTCGCCAGCGTTGACAGGCATAACGCTTCGTCGGAAGCAACAGATGTCTTGCGGAACTGCAGCGGACGAGACACCCTGTGAAGGATCTTTTCGGTATAGTCGTCATCACCAGAATCCAATAAGATTCGCAGCTCTTTGTACGCTCCACGGATGCTGGGGTAGAAAATTGCCTTGCTGGAATCTTGCCATCTGGAGTATACCTCGTCAATATCCACGGCGCGATCGGCAAACTGGACAAGCAATTTCCTCGCCAGTATGCCTTCCTGGTAAGTCCACAATCGGCGTGTCCACCCACAAGTGACAAAGCGCAGCAGGATACCGAGGTGGGTCAAGTTCTTGCTATCCACATCAAGGAGAGAGTGGTCAAGCACCAAAACAGTTTCGGCATCGCGGTATGTCCTGCGCATGAAGGCGATCGCCTGACCGTAAGCCTTTCTGGCTCTTTCGCGTATGTGCTCATAGTCGCGAGGGCAGGAGATGGTGTCTAACCAGAGAGGTAACGCTGGCTGTGACAAACAACAGGCCAGATCCTGAAGTCGGCTGAGCTGACATCTGTAGATCGCATTGCGGTGTGGGTTACCGAGCCCATCGGACCATACGTGTGAAATTGCGATGTACTTCGGGGCCTCACCAGTGCTTTTCAACCTGAGCTTTGGACCATTCCCCTGGCTGGGATCAATCAGTGGCAGATGCCCGTCGTCAAGGATATCGCAGATCTCGACAGGATCGGCCACGAACTCCTCGCACCCGTTGCAGTTGTGGTGCTTCCGTAGGTATTCGCCGGAAACAACGTCGTTGGCATAGCAGCGGACGCTGTCGCATCTGTCATGGGAGCCTGGATCTCGGGGAGGTATCTTGCTTGCAAGGGTGAGAGAATGTAAGTCGAGCATCTTGGTCACTTTCTGCATGTCGCTGGGACACCATCCGACCAACCGCATGTGGTTCTCCAACAAGACATCTGATAGAGGCCATTGGCGGCTAGGAAGAACCGATGTGCTGGGGTTGATGGACAGTTGCAGAGCATCGCACAAGATCATGACGGAGAAGAGAACTTTCTCTAATTCCTCGTCAATGTCTTGCAAACCCAAATGTATCCGACCCACGAACTCTGCAGCCAGGGCAATCGACTTCTCGAGCTCGTGGCTGCGACTGCTTGCTTCAGGATGAGCAGAGCTCAGGAACGTATCGTAACACAACCGCCATAAGGGGGCCGTTGTCACCAAGGCTTGACCACTTGGGTCGACATCAATAAAGTCGCGCTGTCGTGCATGATGCCCGAAGGCTTCGTGGATGAGGCCGAAGAAGAGCCACGTCTGAATTGTGTCTGCCAGGGCCGTCTGCGAGTGGCTGCTCTGCTTAGGGCTTAGAATGTCGTCCACTGTCCAGCTTGGCTTCCTGTCGATGTAGGTTGAGAAGATTTGATTGTCATAAGGACCATCACTGGAGTCTGATGATGACAAGAAGGGGATCTCGAAGCAGCGATTAGGCATTGCGACCAGCCGGGAATGGACCGGCAGCCAGGACCCGGTGTCAGACGAGGATCGGAGGAAGGCTTCTTCGACCGGCAAGACATATGGCTGCCAAAGCAGCGCCGCTCTCTCCGGCTCTAGGATGTCCAATCAATCCAGGCACTGTCGCTGGCCTCGAGGTCAGCGTGTCGAGGCCATGGAAGTTGAGGCCAGGGCGCACAATAGTTAGCAGTTTGGCGTCCAGTCACCGTATGCGCAGTCCACTCTGCAGTCGTCGTGGTAGTTCTGTACCTTCCTTGAGGAGTAGTCATTACTCACCATCCTGTGGCTTCAAGACCTCGTCGAAGATGCCAAGCGGCGAGTTTTCGGAACAGTCGCACGCCTCCTTCCTTCACTCCTCGTGCGAAAAGCTCTGACAACGCATGAGACGAATGACAGAGACAACATGAAGCTCCAGAAGAAACCATGATTAGGACGAACGCCTGCAAGGCTTGACATGAGCATGACATAAGCTGCAGTAGATACTTGGCTGGAGATGTGTGTGATCAAGGCTGGCTTTAATATCCGCACGATCACACCCCGCTTTCCCAGGGGCTTAGATGGTGCTCGAGGCTCGTCCGTCGGTGGACTGTGTAGATACACCACTGCTGCTGCTGGAGGACAAGTTTCAGAGCCATCACTACACACAACGTACAAAGACAACCCATGGCATTGATTCTGTCTGTTCATTATGGACTACAGCGCCAGCATGGACGAGGCAGTATTCATCCCCTTACCCTCTGACCAACTGGTCATTCCTTGCGCACCCTCTCTGTCTGATTTCAGAGCTAGCCGAAAACGCCGATGTTAAGATCGACTTTTGCCAGCCTCCGTCGCTACATTGGTATCATGTTGAAAACACTTTTGGTCGTTCATCCATTTCATCTCGGTCATACACCCCCGTGACGCCGTCGGCCCGGATCAGGTTGACTGATCCAGCATAAAACACAACCCATTCCCAGAAGCCTGTTATATGGCCTTTACTGGGCTTTGACGTACTGGGAACGGAAGCTCTTGGCCGCATTGACCATGTTGGTCAAGGCAGCCTTGGTCTCTTTCCACTGTCGAGTCTTGAGACCGCAATCGGGATCGATCCACAATTGCTCCGGCTTCAAGTACTGCAACATCTCGGCAATTCTGTCGTGGATTTCCTTCTCAGAAGGAACACGGGGAGAATGAATGTCATAGACACCAGGTCCAATATGACGTGGGTAAGCCTCGTCGACGAAGACTTTGAGAAGCTTAGCATCAGACTTGCTGTTCTCGATTGAGAGAACATCAGCATCCAGTGCTGCAATCGCGTAGAAGAAGTCCTGGAATTCGGAATAGCAGAAGTGGCTGTGGATCTGCGTCCCGTCCTCAACGCCTGCGGTGGAGAGGCGGAAGGCATCCACAGCCCACTTAAGGTAGTCTTGTCGTTCCTTGCCAGTGCGAAGGGGAAGACCCTCACGCAGGGCAGGCTCGTCGACTTGGATGACATAGACGCCAGCCTTCTCAAGATCAACAACCTCATCGCGCAGAGCAAGTGCCAATTGTTGGGCTTGGACGGACTGATGGACGTCATCACGAGGAAATGACCATCTCAGACAGGTAATGGGGCCTGTGAGCATGCCCTTCATTGGTTTGCCCGAGATAGAAGCCGCGTACTTTGATTCTTTGACTGTCATCGGAGCAGGTCGAGAAATGTCGCCCACCACAATGGGTGGTCGGACACATCGGGAGCCGTATGATTGAACCCAGCCGTTGGTGGTGAAGGCATAACCATTCAGGCGCTCACCGAAGTATTGAACCATGTCGTTGCGTTCTGGTTCACCATGTACGTAGACGTCGAGATCGAGCTCATCTTGAATCTTGATGACATCCTGGATCTCCTTTTCAATGAACTTCTCATACTCCTCAGCGGTGATCTCGCCCTTGGTGAACCTGTTTCGCTGGATACGGATTTCTTTGGTTTGAGGGAACGATCCGATGGTCGTGGTAGGGAACATTGGAAGATTCAGACGCTTCTGTTGCTGAGCAATCCGCTCAGGGAAAGGTGACTTGCGGTTGTGCATCTCCGCATTTACCTTGCTCTGTCGCTCCTTGACGGCTTGGTCGTTTGTTCGGCTTGAGGAAGCACGAGCTTGCATCGATTTGGCATTGGCTTCGAGAGCCTCACGAACAGACGCCGGGCCGTCTGTGACTGCCTTGGCGATGATGCTGATCTCCTTGGCTTTCTCGACAGCGAAGCTGAACCAATCAGCAATCTCGGGATCGAGCTTCTTCTCGCTGGCAAGAGTGTGAGGGGTGTGCAAAAGAGAGCTAGAACTGGCAACAATGACTCTGTCCTTTCCTAGTTTCTGGATGGCATTTTCGACCAGCTCAATGGCGTGCTTAAAGTTGGTCTTCCAGATGTTTCGACCATCAACTACACCCGCTGATAAGACCTGTTGAGGGCCCAACGCAGATGCCACTGTTTCGAGCTGCTCGGGGTTGCGGACCAGGTCAACGTGGATGCCATAGAGGTGCTTCAAGGACTCGAGGACATCGATGTTGTGAACGACGTCACCAAAGTATGTGGCCAGGATGATCTTGGGGGCACTGTTGCCCAGACGACCAAGCTTCTCATAGGCAGGCTTGAACGCCTCCTTGACACGCTTGGGCAGATCGAAGACCAGGACGGGCTCATCAATCTGCACAGTCTCTGCACCAGCATCCTTCAATTGCTTGAGGAGGTCCTCGTAAAGAGGCAGCAGCTTGTCCAGGGCTGAGATTGGCTCAATGGTCTGACCACGGTCGGCCTTGCCCAGGGAAAGAAAGGAGACGGGTCCGAGAAGGACCGGGCGTGTGTTGATGCCAGCTTCCTTGGCTTCGAGGAACTCGGTGACGGGCTTGGGTTTTGAAGACAACTTGAAGGTCTGGTTGTCTTGAAGTGTGGGCTTGACGTAGTGGTAGTTTGAGTCGAACCACTTCACCATTTCCTGAACAGGTCAGTGGAGGTCTTGCAGGCGTCAACATACACGTACCAAGGAGGGCACATCGACAGCAGGAGAGCCGTCGGTGGCAGGCTTCTGCAGCCCTCGACCCATGGCAAAGTACTCGTCAATGGGAGCCAAGTTGTGCTTTGTGTACCGCTCTGGGACAACGCCGAAGAGCTGGATGTGGTCGAGGACCTGATCGTAGAAGGCGAAGTCATTGCTTGGGATGATGTCGATGCCAGCATCTTTCTGGATTTTCCAGTGCTCCAATCTAAGTCTCTTCCCTTCCGCCAGAAGCTCGTCCTGAGAGAGCTTGCCAGCCCAGTATGCTTCGGTGGCTTTCTTCAGGTCACGGTTGACCCCCATGCGAGGGAAACCGAGGATGGAGCTGGGGAGGTGTCAGAATTTGCAGAGGGAAGAACAGCGGATTGATTGACTCACGATTGAACCATCTTCGCAGTTGTCTGTGATACCGTTGTGAAGACGGTGAGAAGAGCAGTGAAGATAGCCTTTCGAACGGCTTCAGGATGAACAGGAACGAGGTGAACAGAAGACAGAAAAGAAGAAAAAGCAGAGACTGGAGAAGTCCAAGTCAGAGCGGTGAGAAAGTGTGAGCAGGTCGGACTGTCTGAGTAAGTTCGAAAAACATTGTGAATCTCTCCGAGTGACGGAGGCTTGTTTTGGCGGGCTGGTGGGATGATTGATCCCTTGGCTACCGCTTCGAGCTTACTGTGTTAGGTACTACGTCGTCCTCCGGGGGCCCAAGCGGCCACTACGCTGCCTGGATTAGGCCCTTTTTGGCCCACTAAACCCCCAGCAATGGTCAGCGAACCAACGGACGCCAGGCCTTCCTCGGCTTGTTCCTGCGTATCCGACGTCCTCCCCATCACGCCATGTGACAAAAACAGTTACATCTTCGGTTTGCCTTCCGAGGTTTACGGAGTTAGGCTGGCATTGCGTGTTAGAAAATCTACCTAACTGTGCAACCCATTCATATCTTGATCGGACCAGGAATGGCTGCTGCTCGGCCTCCAACAGCTCGTTTGCCAAACTTTGCCTCGTACCACTTCCGTCCGGTAACAGCACGAGGGAGCATGGTCGCGATCTCGCACACCAGAAACCAGAATGCAGCGCTGTTCGAGCCCCATCCGAGCCCCCATATCCCTCCGAGAAGCCAGTATCCTGACCACTCCAACCATTCCAGAACGTAGTGCGGGTACAAGATGTGCTTGAAGAAGCCCTCCACTGGTGGGATCACATATACTTTGTCGTAAGTGACGACTGCTTTTCCCTCCGCCTTCGCCTTCCGCCGGGCTGCTCCCCGTCGCATCTCATATAGCCTTGTCTCTGTCCAGATGTTGCCTGCGAGACCCAGCAGAAACATTGTGACGCCAATGATCGAACCGAAGGAGACTATGGGTCGACTTCCCGCCTCGACGTCCAGTACCGAGTATACGAGCCAAGTCGCAATGCTCGTCGAGTTCGTAAACTGAAAAACCATCATAAAAATCGTGACGAAAACGTGGATGGGTGACATGCTTGGATTGAGGTATAGCGGGCTGACCAGAGCACGGTTGACGTAGTGAAGAAGATAGAGGCAGGCCAAGATCACGTTCTGAATAGGTAGGCCCAGCACTAAGGATCTCGTCGCCACTTCTGGCGGAGGTCTGAGCTTCGAAGGCAGAGTTGTCAAAATATAGATCAGGTTTATGGGCCCGACCAATTCCGCTGCAGCCCAGGCGTAGCGTCCAGGAAGATTAAAACGTGAAGTAGCGTATGATGTTTTGCCCATCGCTTGTAATCGACCTAGAGGAGTCCATTGCGCAATCGAGACCTGTGGTAGATTTGTCAGGTACAAGTATCTTCTTCAGACTCAAAGTTCATCATCGATAGGTGGGTGGAAAGGCTAGGAACTTCGTCTTACTTTTGGTACTTACCGGGATGTACAGTCGAAAGATATCGAGCGCCAACTTGGCTGCTCTTGGGGTTGGCGGGAAGAATTCCCCCAAAGAAGGCAGATTCGATAGATACGACGCCATATCTTCAGCGAGGTCACCTAGGATCGGAGAGCGAGTTGAGATAGCTCGGCAATCTGGTGGTCGTCCTCTTGATGCCGAAGAAAGTGAGAAGTCATGACGAAGGTTGTCCGGCCTCGCCTATTGCAAGGCTGTGACGCTGCTTTTACACTGCCAGAAACCACTTCCCTAGTTCCATCACCTACACTTAACTGGGACAAAATGACAGACGTCTTAGATGACCTTCGAACTCAACAAGGCCCAAATATGGTCAGCTGCTTCAAGGGCGCTTCCAAAAGTCATTCGAACAAGTGTGTGTTGCAATTGCCTAGGTACTTTTGGCTTAGGAACCGTCCTTGCACGCTCTAATAGCAAATCTTGATTTCCCTGATCTTTGGAGTGGCTAACATGACAGCGGCATCACTCCTTGATCAAGCGGAAGGAAAGTAGAATGGATTGAATTACATGTTGCAGACACGAGCGATCGCACGGGACGAATTTCGATTTCGAATGCGGCGCCGCTCTCGAAAAGCACAGTTTACATGAGGACCAGTAAGGTGATCTGGAAGGCCTACATATCCCAAATCAACAGAACCCCGCCCTTGGGACGCCTGCCGCTACCTCACAACCGTCGAGAGATGATTAACCGGGGGGAAGGGTGCTCGCATCCACCACGTCGTCAGCGTCACGCACAAGCTCTTCATTCGGATCATAGAGGGGTGACCGGGGAAGTGCCATCAACCCCGTTCTCGTTGACTCCAGAATGCCGAATGGGGCGATTAGCTTCATAAATGAGTCGATACGGCTAGGCTTCGCGGAGCTGCAATTGCGTTAGCATATTGAATACAACATGGTTGGTTTGGGGCAGGAGACTGACACTTCGACGATGCAGTTGTTCGTGCTGATATCCAGAACTTTGCCGCCGAACTGATGGGTGAGATGTGTAATGGCCTCAAGATGTTCATGTTTATGTCTGAGGGCTTGACTGGCTGCAAGTCGGCTAGGGTGATAGCTGTCACCCTGGCCGAGCATTTCCTTGGCTCGTTGTACGAGGCTGGATTCTTCGGGCTTGTTCTCTTCTAGCTCCTGCAGCCTTTTGTCCGCGTTCTCCTCGGCGTCCTCCAGATCTTCTGCAGTACGTTCCGATTCGGGGCTGGTCATCTCGCGATGGTGCTCCATCAGCTCTTCATAGACCTCAGGGCCCAGAATCGAGATTTTAGCGAGGAGCAGTTCGCGCTGAACCAAAGCAGCCGATGTGTAATCCAACACAGCCCATACTGGTACCAAGTCCTCCAGTTGTCTTCTGGCCTGTTCAACAACGCCATCCTGGCCTTTCAACACGATGGTCATTCGACTAAGGTCCTCGACCTCAGTGTTGCAGACGACCAAAGAGTCGATATTGAAACCTCTCGCTGCCAGAATTCCGGACACGCGGGACAAGACACCAGGCTCATTCTGTACCAGGCAGTTCAAGACGTGCTTCTTGGGCGGCGCCGTGGAAGCCACCGGCGTTTCGTACAGGATAGACGACACGGCAGCTGCGGCGCCATACTGTGGAGAGGTGTCTGATACGGGAAGAGGAAGGGGTGACCGTCTGTGGAGAGCCTTATATGCCAGAGCGGAAGTGGATGTGCTCTTTGATCTCCTGGATGCAGGGAGGACCGAGTCGAGAAATGAGGTCCCGGTTGGCGTTCGAGTTGAGTGATTGCTGGCTCGGTAGGCCAGAGAGAGAAGATTGCGCCTGCCCGCCATGATGGCGGCGAGGTGAGCTCGGTATGTAAGTCTGATTGAAGCTACCTCATGAAGCAATATAGCGAGTCGTCTCAAGCGATCGGAGCACCGTGACTCACTCTCGTGGAAAGCTGAGCTTCTATCCAAATTTTAGATCAGCGCACCGAGTAAGTCCACTGCAGGGACAAGCGAATTTCGGAGACAGCCAAGCGGCCGCGGTGACGATTCACGTGATTTACTCCTCATTCTTCACCTTGAGCGGCTTGGCAACTGTAATCACCGACATATCCGGCCGCACAGCTGTTTCAGGATTCGCGTTGACGCCGCCCTGATGAAGCAACTTGGCAAAGTTCCCTTGCTCACCTTCTATTGATCACTTCTTTCTCCCGCCTCTCCCTAAGCCCTATGACTTGATTTGAACGAGGTCGGCATAGTAGCCAGCTGTGTCATTGTTTGATCTCGGGAGAGTCATCGATCTTGTTCGGCTTCAAACCACGTGGATGCCCAATCTGACATTGATTCGTCTGGTTTGCTTCGTGGAGATTCCTTCTATGCCAAGAAGGAGTTAGCACAAGAGGTGGTATCAGTGGTAACGGCCGGGCTTGTATGACACATGCAGCCGGCCACCGCAACCAATTCGGCCGCCCTATCGTGCTTACCATCTTCATATGCTCGAATGTGACTCTCACGGGCCTGTCCACTGACATTACCGGCCAAGCCGTCTGCATCAAGGAATGTTCCTTCAAGATACCTGACCAGGCCAATTATTGTGACACGAGTACGTTGGAGTTCGAGAATCTACACTTCTCGGACGTGTCCGGGACCGTCAGCAGGAAAGTCGGCGTCGCACTCAATTGCTCGGCACCAGCTCCTTGGTCGAACATGGTCTTTACGGACTTCCATTTGAGCAACTCTGCTACCAATGCACCTGCTGATACGACCTGTGTGAATGCGAGGAATGTCACTGGCATAACATGTAGCAGCATGTTGGAGGCATGAAGGCGAGATGAACGGAAATAGTCATGATAAGCGGAAATCTGATATGAGAGAAGGACTCGTCCGAGTGGGGGCGAGAATGTCGCCCTCTTGTCAGAGAGATGCTTGCGAGTTCATCTCCGCCTCCCCAGCGGCTTCTGCGAAATCCTTGAGAAAAGCCCAGCGAGCTCTTTCGCTACAACCTTTCTCTTTCCAATTTCTGAGAGTGCCATCTGGGAACCACTCAATCCCGACCTGATCGTCCAGTAGTGTTGCATCGTGGGCTATGATGACAAAGACATTTTCCGCGGCATCAAACTCCTGCATGTGGCTACAACTTTGCTCGGCTTGTTCGAGGCTGTGTGGTACGTGATCCTGGAGCCGGTAAAAAGGCTCAGACCCCTTCCCACCCGGATGTATCGTCTCGAAAATGTGACCCGGGCAAGAAGTGGGATACTTGCGGCTGAAAGGCGACGGCTGGATATATTTGGGTAGCGGCAAATATTCTGACGGCCGGAACTCGCCGCCGTGGTGAGCAGCATCGGCCCCCATAAAGATAAAGGTATCTTCCTTGTCGCACTCGAGACTCGAGGTCACTCTGGCCAGCCCGCAAACATGGCCAATTGCATGGCCCGGTGCGTCAAGCAGGTAGAACGAGCCGTCATTGAAATAATCGATCGCCCGGAATTGACCGATCTTGAGTGTAGGTGAATTCTCGAAATCAAGTGATCTGAGCTCTCTTCCCTTCAAGTCGCTTTCTAGAAGAGGAGACTCTGGATTTGTCGGGTATCCGGGCAGAAAGGCCTCCTTCATCCCCGGTCCAGCGATAATAGCGGTGCTGGTCGGAAAAAGGCTGGGGTCGCCTGTATGGTCGAAATGCCAATGACTCCAGACGATAGCCTCGATTGCGCCCGCCGCGACATCAACGCCATTCTCCTGCAAGATTTCGGATACCGATTTCTGGACGTCGACTTTCCACCCGGGCCCGTTAATGACCTTCTGAACTGCTGGCGGGAAATTCTGCCAGTCCTTCCGACAGCCCAGGTCGAAGAGGATTTTCCGACCTGAAGAGGGTTGCTCCACTAGAAAACTGAATGCCGGCACGTGGAGAAGTTCGTGGCCGCGTATCTCAGGATACATGAAGACCCCGACGGGAGCCTGAATGGTCGCGGTGGAATTGATGATCCGGACCTTGGCGGAGGCTCCAGGAGGGATATTCAGCGCAGGGGCGGGTTTGGCGGGATAGAGATACTCCGAAGCCATTTCCCGCGATATCGTTAACTCTGACTCGTTATTCAGCTAGTGATGAAAGCAGTGAGCGATTAGTGGGAGCCTTCGGCGTTGATGCCTGACCACAAACTGAGATATGTGAAATGAACAGACCTCGGGGCGGCGGCTTATTAAATCAACCTACTGTGCACCTCGAGCCAATTGACGGTGACCACGGAACATGTGGTTACATCGTGCCTGTTATTCTAGAGTCGGGACGTAGTCCGCAGTAGATCAGATGTGTACACAGTACGGCTCGATCATGGAGCATGCGATCGGTCGACGACGTCGTCGTCGAAGGTTCTCGATAAGGCGGCCAGGACAGAAGCGACGCTAAACTGATTTGGGATACTTCGCTCATTCGTCTTCCACTAATTGCACCATCCCCTGTGTCATTGAGCCCTGTGCAAGCACATTGCTTCCGATTCATCAGCGACTGCCGGTTCAGAAGCCGTTGCTGGGAAAAGAACGTTGTACTAGAGGTGTTAAATCAAGATACGAGCAGCTGCCATTCATTGTGGTGGGAAAGAGAAAGAGGCGACAGTGTCAGAACCCTGCTATGTCTTGGCATCCAGGAGTCGCAGCCTCATGGATTGTACCTGCAATCACGGATTGAGGTAGACATACTCCGTGCTCCTTACGGTACGATCTCTTCAACCGTGTCTAGGCAATGGAACTGGGAGCATGCCTTGTTCCAAAGAGATAAGAGGCGTGCAAGAGGCGGAGGGCAAGACCTTGATATCAAGCACGCCGGATCAGGATATCAAAGCCCAAGCAGCAACTATTACCGGCACCTCGGCTGCCAATCGTGCATGATGAGACGCCACCGGGAGGACATCAGATGATATTGTCGACTGTGTCTTTTTCTCGGGTCTCCTCCTGATCACCAAACCCAACGAAAGACTGCTGTAGCACTCGTATCAATTCGTGCGCGAGCCGGGCTGGAAATTGACGTCCAGGATTGTCGCGTTTGCGTTCGTCAACACGAAATCCACCGACACTTGTCCTGTGAAAGTACCCATTGATTTTCTCTCGATCACGTCGAGACTTGTTTTTCGTGCTGCAGAACGGGGAGCTTTGGTGGTTTTATCAATGGGCCACCTTTCTTGAGAAGGATGTGTATACGCCATGATGCTGCTATAGAGATCTGATCGAGCTCTGTTGGGACAAGAGGGGAGAAAGGGAGTCTATATTGTTGTTGGCTCGCTGAAGTTTCCTGCGTGTCGTGTATCCTCTCTTTCTAGGAAAGCTGTCTAAACCGCATTGGGGAGCTCTCGGTCCCGTGGACATAATGCTGCAAACGCTGTTTCCATAGTTCCCAGTCGCCGGTTGCTGCTTCAAGGGGTGGCGAGAAGAGCGACAAAAGACACAACTCATACACGTGCATTTGCGAGAGCGAGGTCTTCCTGCAAGTACACCTGTCAATGACGGTCCGAGACTGTCAAGGCTGTGGTGGGGTGTCATGGCGCCGTGCCTTCGACTGTGAAGAGACCGAAAGTTGCTGCAGATTCGAATTTGCTTGTCGGTCCAATGTGTTGATCGAGTGTGGTGGTCTCATGGATGAAGCATCAGTGCTCGGGAAAGACGTTGTCTTTCTTCTTCCATCTAGCTCTCCAACCTTGCTGAACCGGCATCGGGTGGCAGATTTCCTGACCCAAGCTCTACTTGATCCTTCGAGCTGAGACCCATTCCACCACCATTTGATCTCGTGGAGTCCCACTCGGTCAAGCGGTATGGTTCGTCCTTGCTCTTTCGCTCGCTGAATTCAAAGATGCGATAGTCGGCATTTGCAAACCATGTCCCGCTAACGGCTAGCCGCATGAAACTCGAATGCGAGACCACGATGATCAGCTTCTCCGGCCGACCGTAGAGTTTGCCCAGAGCGGTCTGTGCGCGCGCCAGGACGGCTGATCTATTATGAGCATATCGTCTGCCCTCGGGCGAGCTCTTATTTGGGTAGACCGGGTCGACGATTGAGAAATCGAAGGCAGGAAATTCCGCCTCAAGATCGGAAAGTGGACTTCCAGTGTCGCATGGCTTGTCGTAGATTTCCTGCCAGTCTGCATCGACTTCGACTTCCACGCCTCCTGATATCAGCCAATCCAGCGCGATCGAAGCTGTCTGCAGAGTTCTTCGCATAGGGCTGACTACGATCAGTTCGACATCCACGGGCTTCGGGAACTTTTCCTTCAACTCATTGCGCAGGGCTTCACATTGCTGGATGCCAAGCGACGAGAGCTCTGGATCTAGAATGCTAGGGTCATTTGTCTTGTTGTGCAGCGCCTCTGCGTGGCGGATGAGAACAAGAGTGGGGGCCATGACTGCAAGCGGAGCTGGGCGTCCTGGCACGAGTGGTAGCTAGTTTTGGTTGGGTCGAATCCAGTTGTTGAGACTCCGACCAGACCAAGATTGAAAGTACGAGCAGACTGCGAGTATGGCTTGGTCAAGGAGTCTGCTTACACGAGATGGAATGGGAGATACAAAACTGAGAGTCAGTTGGGGTCCGTGACGTGATTGTCGCCAAGAAGGTGAACATCGCGACCTCTTGACAGCGCGGTATTTCGATTTCCCTTTCCGAAGCAAAGTCGGCAGCGGTGGTAGCAAGATGAAGAGACCGCGCCCTGCTGCTAGGTCTCGACAAGAACGAAAAAGGTTCAGAGGCTGGTGCATTGTCACCAACCAAAGGCGTCGGGAATCGAAAAGAACTCTACTTTGGCTGAGTTGTCAAGGAACGCCGGGATAGTCTGAAGGACTCCGAAATGATTTCTCAGATATCAAGCGAGATGCCACGATTCAGATCTCTCACGAGAGAGTCTCGTCTGAGAAGTGACAAGATTCTCACCAACAGCATGAGAGATCGCTTGCAATTTGAGCGAAAGTGCAACCGTCCCCAGAAGCAGAGCAAGCACATGGCAGGATCCGAGGCGATACACACACAGGCAGTCGAGGACTACACCCACATCGTGGATCGGTGGACCAAGACCCCAACACCGTATCAGCTGTCGACAAGCTGGCTGTGGTACTTGGCGAGCAGGTAGAATGGGGAGACGCACAAGCCAAATGCGTCAATCGCCCAAAGTCAGATGGGAAGGGGGAGTCGGAGGGAGGATGCCGAGTACAAGGTGGATGGAGCGCCTAGCAATGCACGGGATGCCGGCGGACAATGATGGGTAGAGTCCCCCAAGCATGCTCCTGCTTGCCTTGGGAGAGTTCGAGACTCTCGTTCATGCAGTTGAATGAACGGTGCGCAAAAGGAGCTGCCCAGGATCCCTAAGTCAATGCTCAATGCTCCATACCTGCCATGCGTTCCAATCGCCCGCCTGTCTCAGTCGCTCTCATGTGCAAAGCTTCCACGATGAATAAGGCTTGAACGCAGCATCATGACAATTCCCGGCCCACGCAAACGGGCCTGTTTCTCAGCATCTCGCCGTGACCGCTCGAAGCTGACAGTATGTAATACATGCATTCCTGACTTGCGGCGCGTATTTGACCTAAGCTGGACCAATTCTCACTTAGCCTCAATCACTCAACACTTATCTAATGCTGCTGCCGCAACCGCGGCGCCGGAGCTGCCTTCGCAAGCGAATCCTACCTCCCTCCGCCAACCCGGGAAGCGACTCCAGTAAGGCCTGTGAGTAGATACAGGATCCGGCGAAGAAAGGCAGGCACAGCCACAGCGAGGTGGCCTCAGGCGCCGCGGAGAAGAGCAGCGAGCATCGAAGAAGAGCTGAGCAAAATGCCAGGCCATCCAAGACTCCGAAGAGGATGACTGCTACTGTACGAAGTACGCGCCATATGCATTAAGTACACAGTGCTTACCCAGTGCGTGGCACCACGCGAATATCAGCTTGTATTTGGCGTGGTGTGCAGCCACAAGCCGGCGACCTTACCGTCGCTACTAGTAGCACGCAACAGGCATGGCTCATGGTTAAGCGAAACCGGCCCGCCGCATTCGCAAATCACTTCTAGTCCGACTATTGAAGATCGACACAGGCCGTTGAGGAGTTCGGAGGTTTTCCAATCTCTTCAGACCTCGGGATAAGATCTTTTCACACCAGCTTCGGCAGTCCTGGATCCCGGGTCTCGAGTCTGGAGTCTCGACCCGGCCTTATAGCTCTTTTCAAGTGCGAGACAGCAAGACAATGAATCTCAGTGACTGTATGGATGCAGCACCCGCCGAGCACCTCCTTTGCTGGGCAATTGCTTCATCTCTGTCGGAAACAGACTCAGGTCAGACCCGGAGAGATGCTGGGCAAAGCTGATGGTCGAGCTTGTCACTGCACGAGTAAGTCTAGGCCCTTCGGGCGTCTGGTGCAGCCAAGAGCGTCGCTCACCCCCAATCACGACTGACGCCACAGCTAAAGGAGTCTTGGAGATTCTTGGAAGCGTCCCCTTTCTCCGCCAGCCGCAGATCCCGTTGCAACGGCTGCCAGCCACGCGCCCGCTGGGAGGCCCTCGCTGTTCCTATTTGGAGCTGCGCTATCCCCCTACGGGCCCTGCGGAGCGTTCCGGTTGCCTTGGCTGTCAGATACCGCTCGGCGCCCAGATATGTGCCAGGCCGGCTTCGCATGCTTTTACGATCTTTGCATGGCCTTGTCCGCCTTGTCGTCGAACGCTATTATTGCCAATGCTCCGAGCCCTTGGTGCGGTCAATCTGGTGGTCCTTTTCCCCGGAGGCTTTGCACCGGAAGGCTGTGGCCTGTGAGCTGTGAGCTGTGACCCGTCAGCCGTGAACACCTCGTATGCATGACGGTTCGGGGGTTGGCGATGCAGTGCGCCTGGGTTCCTGGACGGTGCGCTAAATTCGGTACTACTACTCCGTATTGTTGTCATCCTACACTAAGGGAACATCGGTTTCGCAAGCGCTGCAGACAAACCAGTATTTGCCATGCGTTTCAGCAGGGCTGAAGCATATCAGGACTGGAACAGGCAACGACTTGGCATCTCCTCCTACCCTCAGCGAGTCGGCTGTGAGAGATTGACTCCCCCTCGCCGACGCTTCCTCCCCCAACGGAACATAAAAGGTGATGGTCCCCGCCCACGAGGAGCGATCGACATATCAGACGATCAACTTTCCTTCAGTATAGAGCGCCTTTCCTTCCACAGCGATATTTTTTCCATCATTCTTTCAATTTCCCTATCGTCCATCACTTGATATCAGTCGTTCAAGTCTTAGCGAGCCGCATCTGCCCTTCTTTTGACAAAATGCTTACCTCGCTCTTTCTCCTTTCTGCTCTCTTCTCGACAGCCTGGAGCTGCCCGAAGCACGACAACTACCAGTCACATCCTCACCTGGGACGAAGACAAATCCGAGTCGACAAAGGCCGGGAGCCTAAAGACTGGAACTACGACGTCTCTGCAGACTGGGCGACCATTAACCCTGGTACGTCGTGTAATGCCTTCGTAGCTGAAACAGACCTTGCTGACGCTCTAGTAGAATATGTTCTGTGCCAATCTGGAACACATCAGTCGCCCATCAATATCGCTCAACAAGATCTTTCGACCCTCCACAAGCCGAATTTCGAGGGCTACCAGTCCGTCAAGATCCCGGGCAACTTCTTCAACTGGCAATTCGCCCCAGCCTGGACGCCTCACCATCCGGAAGGCGATGTCACGGGTCTCCCTAGCTTCAACTTCGATGGCGAGGAAGTCTTCAACATCGGCTGGCACATTCATGCACCGTCCGAGCACCTCATCGACGGCAAGCGCAGTCGCGCGGAGATCCACATGGTCCACGTCACCGCGGAAGAGCATGAAGCGGCCGTGATCGGTATTCGACTCGCCGTTGGCCCACAAGAATCCGCCTTCATCAAGCAGCTCGGCCCGATGATCCACTACAACGATACCGCCCAGCTCGAGGGCCTGGAGGTCAATCTGCGCCTTGCCATCGATGAAGTAGGCGGCGTCGAGGAGTTCTGGACCTACAAGGGCAGCCTGACCACGCCTCCCTGCAGTGAAGGTCTCCGATGGTTCTTGCCCAAGCAGGAGCTCATCGTCAGCGAGCAGCAGATGGTCGAGATTCTCGCAGCTAGTCGCTTCTCCCACCGCGTCGAACAGCCCGTTTGGCTTCATGACATCAACTTGTGAGCCGAACGCGCTGTGCGGGACCCAGCGCAGGCCAAAATGTACATGATGACACAAGGAGTATTGTCCGAGAAAAATGTCCAAGGACTGTAGAGTGATAGAGGGCGGCGACCCTGATGTTCGTGTTGTCTGCATAAGCGCCGGAGTTCTGGATTTGATGTGATTTGACCTTGACTTGTTCGGCTCATGAACTGTGCCAACACTGCTGCTGATGGCTCAGGCCTGACCAAAGGAGTTTTGCAGAACAGAAACCACCAAGCATTGTATATGATTGTACTTCTCCACGGTCATTACCACAAAATCCCACTGATTACCTTATACCTGAACATATCTACCAATATCACCAACTACCCATGAGGGCCAACATTGTCTCACCGTAGTACTTACATGGTTCTGTGCACTCCCAACGGCGAGTCGATTTCCCGATAATGATGAAATAATATGGCTGGGATGGGATTGTGAGCGATGCGCGTTTCGCGAGCTTTGGCATGATGGCTGAGATGGATATGTGTCCTGGTCCTAGTCCTCACATTCGTGCTTCATCGAGCCCGACTTGGGACACTGGCTTAGGATCCAGCCAGCCCAAGCGACGAAGCCGGCTGCCTCTGCACGCCAAAGACCCGTGGCACGCGCCGCCGCGCCGAGCGAGACTGTGTTTGATGCCTCGTCATCGTGCTGTGTCAGGCCTTCGGGATCTAAAAGATCCGGAATGGGCTACATCAAGGGGACCGTGGGGCTGGATTGTCGAGACAGGACAGAGCCTGCTTGCAGGCCAAGGTGGACGAGGGACTCGGACGATCGTAGGTACAGAGACTAGATTTCCATCCACAGGAGTGTCGAAGGTGCTATTCGCAATGGAATACTGGCAGCGTGACTGTTGTATCAGGGATGTATCCATGCGTGGATTCCCTGGAGCGGAAAAGGTTATGCTGTACCTGCACTTCGAGCGTAACAATCTGTCAGTAGGTCCAGGGTACGGTTTGAATTCAGCATCCCCATCATTTCTCTGCTAACGGATAATCTGTCAAAGCGTCTATTCACCACGAAGGGGCTCAACGTTTCCAGCTCTGATAAGTAGCGACAAGAGAAGCCTCGAGGAGATGAAGACTGGTGGTCGCGTTGGTGGTACTCGTATTGGCCAACATGTTCTGATCCATTAGGTCCTTGGAGATCAGCTACTCGCGCCGGCTCATGCATGAAGATGCCGAACATTGTCGGTCTGATTGCATATCGTGCTGAGGCGATAACTTGGACTCAGCTTTCTACCACTCCTGGGTGACCTGTCTGAGCCTGTCATCACCTCGAGCGGCCCAGCAGATCGCAGAGTTCAAAAGACCGAACTTGGGTTGACCCCGCCGCACCCAAAGAGTCAACTGAAGCGAAGCATCGGATGACGTGATGAACTTCGGCACCGGCGCAGTATTCTTCCGATCTCGGTCGCCGTCGCGACCGTCGAGCCGCGTCCCATCAAGCGTACAGCTTCACTTACAAATGACAACCTTGCCTCGGAAACCATGCACTCCGATATATCAATCGAGTGAGGCACGACGCGAGACTACTCGTACTATTTGATCTCGCCAGCGTGGCCTCGCGAGAGAGTATAACAAGGCGGAGACTGCTCAAGGATGAAGGCCGCACTTGACCAGGCCTTGACAAGGGTACGCTCTCATCTGCATATTCCATCTCCTTCGACAGCGACGCGTATTCCTGCATCTGCACTTTCTGCAAGGCAAAGGCTAAGTCTTCGACCTGCAAAGCTGCTCCAAGTCCAGTCGGCCTTCCAATCGTACATCTCGCCTGTCTTCTACTATTCCACCAACGCGACGGCGTCGGTCGACATGGCAGCGGCAACAGCAACACCACAGATCTCAACCGCGCACCAAACCGACATCACGCGCATCCTGGAGTACTGGTTCACGCCGTCGAGTCCTGACGCCAGCATTACGGAGAAATGGTTCCGCCCACCGAACCGCGACCAAGTCGACGAAGAAATCCGCACGAATTTCGAACCACTGATCCAGCAGGCGCGGAACGACAGCCTCGACAACTGGACCACCACACCGTTGGGTTCCCTCGCTTTGATCATCCTGCTCGACCAGTTTCCCCGGAACATCTACCGCGGCTCGCACCTCTCGTACGCGTCGGACGCCAAGGCCGTGGACGTTGCGGTCCAATGCGTCGCACGGGAATTCGACCACTCGCCAGAAACCCTGACCGAGTTGCAGACTCTCTTCTTCTATATGCCCTTGATGCACGCGGAGAGCCTGATCCACCAGATTGCAGGCGTCAGTCTGTTTGAGCTGTTGGCTGCGCGCTGTCTCAGTAGCACCAAGTTGAGCGCCACCGAACGGGAGGAGGTGACGAAATTCGTGACGAGTTCCCTAAATTTCGCAAGGGCTCATCGCGACGTCATCATGCGGTTTGGCCGGTTTCCGAGCAGGAACGAGGTGCTTGGGAGGCAGAGTACGCCCGAGGAGGTGCAATTCCTGAAAGACAATCCTGGGGGGTTTGCCATGGGAGGGTCGGGGAGTCGATAGACGGGTAAGCAGGTACGTTGGACGGGGTTCACATGTATCTACCTTGAGGATACGGCAGTGCTGTGTGTATCGACCGCGACGTTATTTGTGTTTCGCCGGAAAGGAAATACACCGCCAGGGCGGCAATGCACACGCTTAGAGCTTTACAGTGGCCGAACGACTCAGCTGGTTTGTCGCTGCAAAATAGCAAGCAACTCGCACTTCGAGTGTCCGCCAGCTTCACAAAAGCCTTCGTGGGACTGCACAAACAAAAAGAACGACCAACTCCTGACGGTACTTGGATTTGAACCAAGGACTTCCTCTCTATTCGGCAAGGGACCTACTTTCTATCGCGGTACTCTGTTCCACGCGACAACCACAGCTGGCGCTATGGTTGAGGGCTTCCCAGAGGCGCCACTGCTTTTGTGAGGATGTGCTGAACCGGCTACACCATACCGTCTTCAAATCAAGATGTGATTGTAGAGTGAGATTTGAGAGGGTGAAAGTGATAAAAAGGGGTGACGAAGCCTGTATAGGTGGGTGCTTGCCCTCGATACCACTGTCATGGCTGTAACAGGTCGTCAACGCACAAAGGGACTGCATGCCTGATCAAGTATGTTCATGTTATGATGCAATATGTACCTCCGATGTTACTCACTTCTGGCTTGACTGTAGGCTTACTCTCCAGATAACTCCATTCACTTCTTCAGAACAAGTTCGCGCTCCCCAATTCATCACGCCGCCCCAATCTTATCCTTGGGCAAGATAGCAAACACAGTCCCCAGACCCGCCAGCGAACCGCAAACTATCAACAGTCCCCAGTCGAGGATCCGTTCCATCAGTGAGATCTCTTTACCCTCCGAGCTGAAAATCCTCAAATAAAAGCTTACAGGGAGGATGATGCAAATGGTGAAACACAGTGCCGACCCCATGAGCGCCATTATGCTGTCAAAGTCCGGAAAGCCAATCGAGATGCCGAGTTGGATGAGGTTGGCCACGACGGCGATGGAGCCACGGGCGAGGCGGTGTTTCCATGATCTCTCGCTATGCATGCGCGCCTTGGGGTCCATCTGACGGAGATCAAGGTAGAACTTCTTGTTGATGGTATCCGTCATTGGACGGTTCGAGAGAGGGATCTTCGTGATGGGGATGATGGCAATGAGAATAACGATGACGACCGACAAAGCGTGGGGATAGGCCGTCGATCGCAGAATGTTGGCGGTCACTTCGTCACGGACATTGTTGCCAAACATGAGGTAGCCTAACACGGCCATGGACAAGTCAAGGCCATAGGTGAATATGTAAGTGTACTTCAGGGCACGACCGTATTTCTGTGGATGACGCATGTCCTTGTAAATGGCAGGGAACACACTGTGGCCACCCCACGGTGCCATGAAGAGACCGAGACTTAGCGGGATGGTCCTCCAATCTTCGGGAAAAGCATATGTTTTGGCCACATCCCGCAGGGAGCCAGGTGCTCGAGGTTTGATGAGGCCGTCGGCAAAGACTATTGCGACAATCCCAAGACACGAGAAAATGCCAATCACGCTGCTGACACTAAGTGTCTTGAAGGGAACGAAGTTCAGCGGGATCAGACCGATCGCAACGATAGCCTTCCACTCGGTGACACCGACAGCAGGTATGAGCGAGTTCATACTGTCAGCGAAGAGGATGATAAGGGCAACATTGGCCGCCGTCAGCTCTAGGATGAACAAAGTCTCGACGAAGTTTCTTCCCCACGTATCGAACGCTAGAAAAGCGATGTCTCCATACGTCGTCGAGCCGGTGTTCGTGTCGAGGCATTTGGCTAGCAGCTTGGCAGTGTAGGACGTACCGAAAGCGGCCAGAGTCAAGAAGATAAGACCTATGACCCAGCCCGAGTATCTGATACCGAGCGGGAGAGCGAGAATCCCAACGCCAATAAGGACGTTGGTGGAGTTGAAGATGGTCATGGGCACAGTAGACTCGCCAACGGTCCGGTCGATGACTTCTCCGTCCGCTCGTACTTCTCGCTCGATTTGTCGTGGAGGTTCCTCCTTGAACTCCTCGGGTTCCTCTCTTGCCCGACGGCTGGCTTCCTCCTGCTCCATTATCAGGATGGACGCTCTCTGCCGGGCGGCGGCGGTGAGTCTGGAAGAAATACTGCCATAGCTGGTCCCCAACGCGCTGGGCAGCAACGAGCCTGGAATAATCGAGCCGGTTGTCGACTTCATTGTCTGCCGGCTAGCCATTGGCAGCAGGGCGGACTCTTCGGTAGCGTCTTCTGCCTCCGCCGTGCGATCATCCTGCACTGCGGATTCATTCGGCTCTTGAAACCGAAAGTCTCGTAATTGCTGTCTCAATAACGACCTGTTGTGGCCCGTTGTACTCTGCTCCGGGCTCGACCGTGCTGGACCCGCCTCTTGCTCTGACTCTGACAGTGTGACCGAATTCCTCCTAACAGGCGTGATCTCTCGAAACCCCGCAGCTCTTTGCAGTGACTTTGCGAAATTATCGATACTGTTCGGTCCGCCCATGTGCCGAATGCTGTCGAACCTCTTGCCGAACGAAGACCTCCGCCGCAAGGCGCCTCCATCTTCTTCATCTCCTTGTATAGGCGGAATGTGATGCGCTGTGGGAGTGGATGAGGACAGCAGATTCTGCTGTTCGTTCTCGGGAACCGATTCGAGAGAGCCAAAGGAGGAGGCTCGGCCACGCTCGTACGCATCCCAGGTGGAGGGAGCTTGCTTATTACGCTGGCTCATGCTGGGCACCTAAAGGAAGTAGGAGATATACAAGTGACGTAGCTCGCGGCTGGTTGAGCTCTTGCAGGAAACCTTCCACCTGCGGAGAGCTATGCTATACAGAACACCAAGAGAGAGAGAGCACCGTCCCAGAAAAACTCCGCAGCTCGAACCCATGCAGAAACGGGGACTGAGGAAAGGAGGATTCAAAGGAACAAAAGAGAAATTTTAGATGAGGCACATATGGATTCATCTTCCGAAAATCTAACTAGCCGACGATAACCAGGTCGCATGTCATTGCCATCTCCAAGAGCAAAAAGTGGCGGCGGGGAAATTTCTGCGGGCTTCGCAGAGTTCGAGTTGATAACGGCGCGGCGCGAGGAACGTGACATGGTTGAGAATGGATTGTGACTGGCAAGTCAATTAGGCCGCATTTCACAGCCCGCTCACATTTCCACTCAACCCACTTGAGCGTGTCCACGATTTGACTCTTACTCGAACGTCACCTCGAATTTCACCGCCCTCCATAGATTCCGTTCTTCTTAACGCTCCTTTACCCTCCTCCTCCCTTCTTCCTTGTCGGCACTGAATCTTGGTCACCTCCCGTTGACCAGTAGGCCGCTTTTGGTGGTGCTTTCACTGCAACCATGTCTGCCCCTCAGCCCAACGAGGCAGAAAAAAACATCGAGATCTGGAAGGTCAAAAAACTGATTAAACGTCTCGAGGCCGCCAGAGGCAATGGCACCTCCATGATCTCTCTCATCATCCGTAAGCAAAATCTCATGCAGCATTCTGACTCCCCTAGTTGCTAACTCAGGTGCAGCGCCAAAGGACCAGGTCTCTCGGGCGGCAAAAATGTTAGCTGAAGAATTCGGCACCGCCTCCAACATCAAGTCTCGGGTCAACCGTCTCTCCGTCCTGTCGGCGATTACTTCCACCCAGCAGCGCCTCAAACTGTACTCCAAGGTCCCGCCAAATGGCTTGGTCGTCTACTGCGGTGAAATCATTACCTCGGAGGGAAAAGAGCGGAAGATCAACATCGATTTTGAACCCTTCAAGCCTATCAATACCTCGCTGTACCTCTGCGACAACAAATTCCATACCGAAGCCTTGAGCGAGCTCCTCGAGTCTGACCAGAAATTCGGCTTTATCGTCATGGATGGCAACGGTGCCCTCTTTGGGACACTCAGCGGCAATACAAGAGAAGTCGTCCACAAATTCTCCGTGGACCTGCCCAAGAAACACGGTCGTGGTGGTCAGTCCGCTCTGCGTTTCGCCCGTCTAAGAGAAGAGAAGCGGCACAACTATGTTCGCAAAGTAGCAGAACTGGCTGTCCAGAACTTCATCACGAACGACAAGGTCAATGTTGCCGGGATTGTCCTGGCTGGTTCGGCAGACTTCAAGAACGACCTGAACCAATCCGACATGTTTGATGCTCGTCTGCAAAGCAAGGTCATCAAGGTCGTGGATGTCTCATACGGTGGGGAGAACGGTTTCAACCAGGCCATTGATCTCTCATCCGAAACTCTTGGTAATGTCAAGTTCATTCAAGAGAAGAAGCTCATCGGCAAGTACTTCGAGGAGATCAGCCAGGACAGCGGTCGAGTCTGCTATGGTGTCGAAGATACCTTGAAGGCACTGGAACTGGGTGCTTGTGAGACACTGATCGTCTATGAGAACCTCGACGTCACCCGCTGGGTACTAAAGGCCTCGGATGGGACCGAAAAGATTCTTCACACCACAAAGGCTCAAGAGCAGAACCGTGAGGAGTTCATGGACAAAGAGACCGGTCAAGAGATGGAAGTTGTCGATCAAGGGTCATTCCTAGAATGGCTCGCCGAGAAGTACAAGGATTTTGGCGCCACGCTGGAATTTGTTTCGGACAGATCCAGCGAAGGCAACCAATTCGTGAAAGGCTTCGGTGG
Organism: Cladophialophora yegresii CBS 114405; assembly: GCF_000585515.1. Lineage (NCBI taxonomy): Eukaryota > Fungi > Ascomycota > Eurotiomycetes > Chaetothyriales > Herpotrichiellaceae > Cladophialophora > Cladophialophora yegresii. The sequence continues at coordinate 4,757,066 of NW_006913046.1, read as the reverse complement.
TATCGGCGCCATCTTGCGATACAAGGTCAACTTCGAACAGTTGGCTGATCTTGACGACGAGGACGAATTCTATGATGATTGACAATCCACCGACCTCGCAGTAGAGTGCGAGGAGCTTACATCTACACATAAGAAGCGACAAGAAGTCGAAGCTCTCGACTGCAGTTCGAATGCAGCTCCGCGCTCTACTGGGCGTCCAAATGACGCACCCCTATCCCAGCCATCAACGCAAGGGACATATGCCGATAACGTGGACAGAAACGCCAAGCCACATCTCCTCAAGCAATTCGGCAAGTTGAGCACCAGGGACAGTGCCCTTCTCGACGCTGAGCGAGCAGGAAAGCCGCCGGCAAGGCAAGAACTCGACCTTCGTCATGGTAAGTTTGATCCAAGTTTGGCTCAGCAGCACTGCAGCGACATCTAACATTTTCTGCCTACAGGACGCTCCAACTTGCGTAACATGGTCATGGTCTGAATCGGCGACGGCGTTTAGGCTTTGAAAGTCTGGGCCGTCCGCAAGCTCACCGAGAATCTCAACGAGTATCCCGGTCAGGTTGCGGGAGTCCAGTCTTCAGGTCTGATGTAAGACCGCCTCAACGCACCACTCCAAGGAGCAATACCGCAAATCGACACACAGCCGACACCTTTTAGTCGCCCACATAGGTAGATGGCCGTCCATCAAGTCTGAAGCTTCCACGCTTTGAAGCTGTCCAACATGATCAGATCCTGTTTGTTTTCGACCGAGCTGGTCTCTCTTTTCAACATCAAGCTCAACTTTGTTCGCTTTTGGTTCGTCAGTATGGCTCTTGTCTATTGGTGCATCAACCAAGTGGTAACACTGGCTCAGAGGCTCTGAGCAGAGGACCCAAGGCCGCTCCGCCCCTGTCATCAAAACCCAACCACACAAGGCCATGTATGTTTGCTTAAGCAGTTCTCAGATAGTCACTCCTTGGTGGTCTCGTCAATCTGAACATCTCTCTATCTTCTCAGCCGTCATCTTGCTCGGGTAAACGATCTACGAATCTCCCTAGATACCGCAAGCTCTCTGTAAACTTGTTCAACTCGTCCAGCATCTCCATGACTTTACCCTCTCCCTCTGTACCTGCTGAGGGGACGGACGCGTCCGCATCCTCGCACTCCACGAAAAACACATACTGCCAGTTCCGTCTCCGCGAGGGCCGCGTGTCGATGCTCGTGAGATTGAATCCGCAGTTCTTGAACACGGCCAGCGCATCGGCCAACGCGCCCGGCTTGGTATGCGGGATGGTGAACGTAATCAGCGATTTATGCCGTCTAGGCGAGTGCGTCTGCGGCTGCGTCTGGCTTTGGCCCTCTTTCTGCCCCACGGTCTCGAAGTCGATGATATCGTTGTCTCTAGAAGGTGACGGCTGGCGCGCACGCCGCCTGTTCCGCACGACGACGAACCGCGTCGTGTTCCGCCCCGGCTCGTCCTCGATGTTCTCCGCCAGACACACCAGGGCGTGCCTCTCGCCCGCCAGCTTCGAGGCGATCGCGGCGTTGAGCCCACCGGACGTGGACGTGGTGGCCGAGTAGGCGTCACGAGCCACGAGCTGGGCGGCCGCCGACGTGCTCCCTACATCAATCCGCTCGACGTCCTTGGGCGAGAAGTGCGTGGCCAGAAAGCGCGCGCATTGGCCCCACACTTGCGGGTGGGTGTATAGCGTGCGGATCGCCCGTGTTAGTTGTGGTTGATCTCCATCGTGGCTTGCGGTGGCGGTGGTGGTGCTTTCCTGAGTCGAGGTGCGCGGCGCGGATATTGAAGTTGAGAAAGAAGAGGAAGAAGCAGACCGGGGTGAGACAAACAAGCAGTGATGCACAGGGAGATAGTACTCGGCGCAGACTTCTAGGTCGGGGTACAGCGCGGGCGCGACGGGGCCGCACTGTGCGATCAGGTCGAGGACTTGCACGACGGAGCCGTTGGTGCTGTTCTCAATGGGGACGAGAGCGTAGTCATAATGTATTGAATCCTCGGGTGGTGAGGCTAAAGACTGTGATTCTAATTCTGATTCTGAGCCTATTCCGTCCGCTGCTGCCCCTGACGAGTTTTGAATGCCGGAAAAGATCGCTGAAAAGGACGGCAGGGGATGTAGAGCGACTGTTCGATCTGTTGTTGGTGGAAAGACTTCGAGGGCTGCTTGGTGGGAGAAGGAAGCTTCGGGGCCCAAGTACGCGACGTGGAGAGTCTTCTTGCTGCTCGATCCGTCCGGCTGCGACATCGTAGTAGCCGAGAAAGACTGGAAGATCGGAAATCCGTCTTCTCTCTGGCCTCCTCCCTCTCTATTCTCCTGCACACCTAGAGGAATTCCAGCGCTTTTAGTGAGCGGTGCTCTACCTCCCGTCCCTCTTGCCGAGAAAATTTGTTACAGTCCCAAACGGAGGTTGCAGGGAAATTTCCCGCCCAATTTGGCAACCAGCACCGCCGCTTTTGGAGGCGCGCTTTCCTTCGCCCACACCCATCCGGGAACCCAAAACAAACACTTCTACCCTCACCACAATCACTGTCACGATAATCACCCTTACCCGCACCATTACGATGGCTGACGAAATCGATTTTGGTCCGCAGGCTAACTTCAACATCCTTGCTACTGAGATACTGAAGATACCAAATACACCTGCACTCGCCGGCGGTCAGCAACTTCTCGACGAGCTCCGTGCACTAATGGCGCAGTTGACGGGAGACACGAGGGCAATACGACAAGACATTGCAAATGTCCGCCAGCAAGTTATCGATGTTCGTCAAGAGCTTATAACTACAATTACTGCGTCGTATGTACAGTTCGACTTATTTTCATATTACTATACTAATTCTACAGGAATCATAATAACGCAGCCCGCGTTCAGAATACATACCTTCGAAGTCAAAACGAAAATCTTGTACCGTTTCTTGACGCTACTACCGGTGCCGCTGTCCTTCATTTCCCTCATACCACGTTCGAAATCGAACGTATGGCAAGAAGACAACTGGATTCGGTACTACAACAACTGGGTATTCCTACGCAGGGTGCAAATTTAGCGGAGAAGAAGCGGTTACTCAGAGCTCACATCGGGTTACCAGAGGTCGCAGGCTCACCGCCTCCATAAAAGACATGATTCTAGTAACATGGACACGCTGTATGAAGTGCACGAGTCAGAATTGTATTGATAGTTGACGATTGATGAGAATCAAGATCATGACCTGAAGCAGCGGCTAATTTCCCTGCAACAACTTTACAGTATCAGCCTTCTCCAACTTTCTGCTCAGCGCTGCCTGACGTGTCTCCATTCTGTCACTGCCCTCATTCGCTAATCTCAGGGTGTCAGGGCGTGTGAAGGTATTACGCGGCGGTAAGCATCTTGTGGGTGTCATTAAATGCTATACGAGGGGAGGACCAATGATAGAATTGTTGCCAACTGCTATGTTTGCTACAGTATGATGGGTGAAAGACACCAACGAGTGACATCCCTAGGTGCTTGAACCCGACGCTTTTGTCCTGGCTACAGATTTCTCACCCTCCTGCTTACCGAGTCTTCGCAGCGTGCCGTTTCAATTGTCAGGAACAAAGTCCACAAGCTGTGGGAGGCCGTAGAACGCCCTCAAGTCCTTTTTGTCCGACTCTTGAATCTCAGGCGGGAACAAGTAGCTCATGACCGAGTTGGGATCCTTTGAGAACAGTCGAACAGCTCCCGCGCCCTCGCGTTCGATGGCGAACTCGTGCCGCAAGCCCAGCACATGGCCCAACTCGTGCTGGAAGACGTTCTTCATGATCTCGTAGTTCTTGAACTTGGTCACACCATCCCTCCCGACTCTAGGCTCCTTGTCAAAGGCAAAGCTATACACCCAGACAGTGTTCAGGGGTTCCGCGTTTGGGAAGTAAGCGCTGGCCAACACGCTGCCTTTGTCTTTCCCGTAGGCGAGGACAAAGGCGGCATCCTCGAGATTCGGCACCCAGTTGAACTGGACGCCAAAGTCAACTGCGTTCCACGAGTCTGCTGCTTCGATGAGCGCATTTGCGGCGTAGATGGCGTCTTCTTGGTTCGGGTACCCGTCTGCGTAAGTGGCGTAGTTGATGACCGAGCCAGGTTTCCAGCGAGGAATGGTGCGGTCCAATCCGACAACAATGGATGCAACTTGTTCGGGATCGATCTCGGTGATGCAGGTGTAGGAGAGTTCAGAGGTCTCAGGCACGCCCTTGGGCTCGCCCGGCTTCGTCTTGAGTTGGTCTGCGGTCAACGTCGCCATGGCGTTGGTACCCAAAGACTTCTGGGCCTGTTGGATGGCTTCTTGCTTCGAGCCAGGCCGAACGCTGAACACCTTTGGAGCAGCCATGGTCGGTTTGGTTTTAAAGGTTCTCAATGAGATGTCAGAGGCAATCGGCGTTGCTTTTGTGCCCGTACCGCACCAAGTGCTGGAGCTGTCGATATCCACAATGACGGAGACAGAATGTTTGTACTTTGGGAAGTTGAAAACTAAGACAGTCGTGAGGAAGGAGAGAGTTGGGTTACAACCCGCTCGAACTCGGCTTTATAGCTGAGACTGAGCCAGAATTTCCCAGCTTCAGCCCTCAAGTCGGGCAACAGCCACGCTGAGCATGTAAACGCTGCCAACACGGGGTCATCCGGTTTCATGAGCCCATCACGTTGGGAAGCACTGCTGGCGAGCTTGGCAACTTACCTCCATCTCTCAGCTCATGTAGTGTTCTGGCAGTCTCGTGCTTCGACGAGCTCAGATCTACTCCAGATCGCACCAATGGCAGTGTGCATTGCAAAACCTGTGCAGTTTCCCTGCTCGAATTCCCAATCACGGAAGAAGGAGCTGTCACGCGCACCATCCTTCTTGAGACGCTTTCCACGCAGCAGCGTTGGTGTGGGAGGGTAAGGCTGAAGCTGCGAGACCTGATCAAGGACATCAAAACGAAGCTGCTAAGGATTATGGATGTGATGTCGCAGGCAACAGGCCAGGAGACGTCCGATACGAGATGCCCAGCCTTCGGCTTCAGCACTTTCAGGCCTGTGGTTTCAACGCACAGCACAGCGGGCTTTGTGAAACGGTGGGTACTCGGCGCCGATCCATCATCAGCCGCCTAGTGCCAGGGGAAGTGCTCCTCACAAGACTTCTTGGCATCTCAGCCGTTCCTTGGTCCTCGAGTAGAGGTATTGGCATGACATTTCCGGAAGTGCCTCCGTCGCACTTGGCCGTGGTGATGGACCAATCCGGCAGTGACCAATGTGCGAATGGGTACTCCGTCCTCCGTACTCGGTATATCTGCGTCGTCCGTCAAGGGTGCTGCCAACTTCAACAACACGAGGATGAAAACGAAGCTGAAGCTTTATAGGTCGAGATTCGAGCTAGGCTAGATTTGGTTCGCGACTACCACCCAGAGTCTATCAATCCGCCGTAGAACAAGCTACGGCCAGCCACATGTCAAGCAACACGCATAACCCAAAGGTGAGGGCTTTACCATGTCTCGCCAGGTGTACCAGTATCAGCCTGCAAAACCTTCTGCCTGGCTTTGTACCTGTCAAAGCTTCGATGGGCAAGCTGCTTCGGCATGGGTCCACGCTCCACATATCGATGAGGCGTATCTCATTCAACCTCGCCGAGATGAGATGGGAGGCCTGACGGTATGTAGAGACCTCTGACGAACGACAGTTGACAGATCGTGGACTTGGCCAGAAGACGAGCCCATCCGATGGTCCTTGCTCGGAAAAGGAGGTCGGAACCACTATCGTCACGGAAGGAAGGACTGTTGCGGTTGCCTTCGTGAGACGACCATGGCTTCTTCTCATTACTTTAATCCCCTTTGATACACGTTCCACGACTCTGAAGATCTTGTCTCTACCCGCTCTCACCACTAGTTTCTCACTTTTGGCTTGCGGTCCATTATCCATCAATATCAACACCAATACCATGCCGCACAAGTCAATCAGGATGTCGTTGGGCAGGTCTCCCCCGGATCTCTGGAGGGACGTCTGGGATCCAGACAAGTGCAACCTCGAGCGAGAAAGATGCAAAGTCGCCCTTACTGAGCAGAAACTACTGATATGTGAATATCGAGAGGATCATTCCAAGCCAACGAGCTCATCCAACACTCCTACAAGACGATTTCCCTCCCTTACCTTATCCCCCTTCTTCCGCCAGCAACCAACAGACCTCAGCAGCAACCAAAGTTCTCCTACGGGCAATGAACCCCAGCAAACTGGAATGTCCTACAAAGTTACTGGCAAAATCCGCCTAGGGGGTAAAGACAAGCTGCCACTTGACCTCTCGGAGGGCCTCCTGCTTCCCAAATCGCCATGTGGCTATCAAACACACACGGAAGTGATGCGCGCTATTCACGGCTACCTTGGACAAAAGCCAAAGAGGAGAAACTGGAAGATCATTGGAGTCCTGCCGAGCGCTGAAGGCCGCAGTGGGAAAGCCAGCGTAGACCAAGCCGCCGAAATGTCAGAAAACGTCAGCTGTTCTAAGCACCAGTGGTTGGACGAAAGCCTGCCGCCACCGCACCTCGTCCTGATCAAGCGCAAGTACAGGTGTAACTGTGAAGAGTCATACCATCCCCGCCATAAACTCAGGATTAGATACAGGCCAGGGTATACGCCTCCCAGCCCGCAAGAAAGGAAGAGGTTGTATCACAAGTGGAAGAGACTCACAGTAAGCGGCAGCGGTGTTAGACGTTACTGAAGGAGACCTCAGTAAGACCACGGGCAGTGACTATGTGCAGGTGTATGAGGACGACAAGGTTCGATTGGCCAGGCATATCATTACTTGGTTTTGCGACCTTGACTAAGCAGTCTAGCTGTGCGTTTTCTATCGCATCCTTAGTCGATGAGCTCTAAGACCAAGAATATCGGTACCCGAACTGCTCTCATTGACCGTTTGATATGCTGAGCACCCTGCGCTGCTTCCGGAAATCGAGGAACAACCTCAATGCCACAGCCAAGGGACAGCCACATAAAATGCACCCCCTTGGCTTTCTAGCCCATCCAGCAAGACCAGGATGACCATGGCTCTCATGGGGTCCGCGGTGCCGACATCCCGATCAAATGGGCGCAGTCTCCCTCTTCAACCACTTCGTCGTCCGCTCATCTCCCTCAAAGTATCCGCTCGTCTTCTCCCACACCTCTGCGTGGTAACTGTTCAACCACTCCCTCTCCTCCGGGTCCAGTAGCTTCGGATCAATCAACTTCCGGCACATTGGCACCATGGTCACATGCTCGAACCCGATCCAGGGCTTGTCGCCGAACTTGTGGTTCGTCTTGGCTTCGCGCGCCATGATCATGTTCTCGATGCGGATGCCGAAGTTGCCGTCCTCGTAGTATCCCGGCTCGTCGGAGACGACGTTGCCGATGGAGAGCGAGACCTCGCTGTAGGCGGCGCGCGTGCCGATGCCGATGGGGCCCTCGTGCACGTTGAGGTACGAGCCGACGCCGTGGCCCGTGCCGTGGCGGTAGTCGAGGCCCTCGCGCCAGAGATGCTGGCGAGCGAACGCGTCGATGGCGAACCCTGTCGTGCCTTTGGGGAAGACGGCGCGGTCGAGGGCAATCACGCCCTTGAGGACTAAAGTGTAGGCTTTGATTTCCATCTCTGAGGGCGTGCCGAAGTGTAGCGTGCGGGTAGTGTCTGTCGTGCCGTCGAGGTATTGGGCGCCCGAGTCGCAGAGGTAGATCAGGTTGGCGTCGATGGTCGAGCAATTGCCGCGTTCGGGCGAGTAGTGGATGACGGCGGCGTTGGGGCCCGTCGAGGAGATGGTGTCGAATGACAGGCCTACAAAGTGTTGGCCTTTGGAGCGGATCTCTTCCAGTTTGTCTGCGGCTTGGACTTCGTCAATCCATGAACCGCTCTGGAGTTCGGATTCTAGCCAGGCGAAGTATTCGGACAAGGCTGCGCCGTCGCGAATGTGGCATTGGCGCATGCCTTCCAGCTCTGTGGCGTTCTTGATGGCTTTGGCGTCGGCGATGGGGCTCCTAGACTCCTCGACCTTGTCTTCGCCGCCGAGGCCAAGATAGAGCGCCCATGAGGACTTGTTGGACAACAATAGCTTGGGAGAGTGGGGCTTCTTGGTGGCGCCGTTGGCTTGAGATTCACTGGCAGCGGCTTCGGCGATGGTGGTGAGATCGCAGAATAGCGCATCGTACGGCTTGATGGTCACCGTGCCTTCCAAGTGCTCCTTGACTTCTGGACCGAGTTTGGAAGAGTCAATGTAGATGGTGGCGGAGTCGGGTGTGATGGCGGCATAGGAGAAGAAGACCGGGTTGTAAGGGATATCGTTACCTCGTAGGTTGAATAGCCAGGCGACCTCATCAAGCATGGATACGACCATCCCGGCGGCTTTCTTCTTCTTGAGGTCCTTCCGCAGGTCATCAAGCTTTTCTCGATAAGACTTTCCCGAGTACTTTTCCGACAGGACAATTACCTGTTCCGTCGGCCGTGGTGGTCGGTCTGCCCAGATCTTGTCGACCAGGTTCTCGGAGATTCCGACCAGGGTCGCGTGTGATTTCTTTTTCAGTGTCTCGCTGAGCTTGCGAGCATCCGAGGCTGTAATAACGGTGGGATCGACCCCGACTGTCTTCCCGCCTTCTGCTTGCTCTGTAGTCCTAATTTCAGCTTCAGCCCCTGTACGTGGTCAAAGCGAAGATCATCCCTACCATTCCTGCCAGGTTGGAACATCCTCCATGCCCTGTTTCAGCAAGTGCCAGTTGTCGTCGAGCTGCTTAGAGGCCTGGTTGAAATACCGCCCGTCTGTGGCCAAAGCTGCTTTCTCGAGGGTGACGACAGCGGTACCAGCGGACCCCGTGAAGCCAGAGATATAGGCTCTTCTCGCATCGCACGGAGCAATGTATTCCGACTGGTGGCTGTCTTCTGAAGGCACGATGTAGACATCCACCTTGTGCTCGCGCATCAGCTCGCGGAGTTGGGCCAACCGCTTACTTGTGTCCACCTTTTCCATGTCTGCAGCTTGCAATGAACTCGAGAAGGAGAACGATCGGACGGATTGTAAGGGCGAGCAACTGGAAATCAGTTCCCGATTGCGGGCGGGATATCGACGTCGCGAGAATGGCAAGCGTAAGAACGACCAGCGCATCGAAAGTGGTCTCGAGGGGCGAGAGAATAAATGTAGCAGAGATCGATCACCTTATGGCAGCCACTGCCAGAACATGTGCCATGTTCCTGTATCTGTTTGTTTAGCTGGCCTGGCATTTAGTCGACTGTGGGAGAAGCGGCATCCACCCGTCCACCCCGATTTACGACGAGGCTGAATCTCAGCCTTGTCGCGGTCAACCCTTTTCGTTCCATTTTCTTTCTGTGTCTTCAGTTCTTGCTTTATCCAACTTACCAGAGGTCGGCGATAGTGACAAACTAGCCATCGCGGGGTCCAACCAGTTCATTCCTTTGTACGAACAGCAAACAGTCTACAAGCTGTTCAGAGCCTCTCATAAACAGCGATCGGCTATCGACGGCTTTGTGTACGATCTTTCACCCAAGGGTCTAGACGTCGGGAATCACTGCTTATATCAAGGCAAGATTGTCATAGTGACAGCCAGTTCTGCGCAAGATTGTATTGCCGTGGCCACTCTGGAACGAAAACTTCCTTAACATTTCATTTTAAGTCTCTGCTCTAAGCAGACATGTGCTGGTCGATCCTGTCTTTTGAGCACAATGGAGCGTCTGATAGGGGATCTTTATGATCCGGCAAACCAGTCATCCCCTCAGCACATCAATGTGATCCAGACGCAGATTCAGCGACTGCAGCGGGAGAAGTCTGCGTGGCAGCTCGGGCTCGACCTGCTGCACCATGGGGAGGCGATCGTACGGTTCTATGGCGCATTGACGTTGACCATCAAGATCAATGCGGATTGGTAAGTGTGGCTGTTTCCTTGGCCTTCGAAGCCAACTAACCGTAGGTCAGGGACAATGATGGTCTAGGCAGGGACGAACAGATGAGGAATTACCTGCTCGAAGCTTTAGTAACCAACTACATACGTCTCATCACTCTCCCAGATTCGAAATTTGTGTTGCAGAAGCTCGTCTCTACTCTCGTCACCTTCTTTGTGCGACCTGATTCGGGTTGGACACTGCCACTCAGGCATATCCTGGCCTGCATGATTGGCAGGCATTATGTTCCTGAAGAAGGCTTACCGGAAATCGAGCAGTTGCTTACTCGCTCCAACACCCTGTCTAATCATCAACTTAAAGGGGTCCTGCTGCTTGCCACGGTGATCGCCGAGGATCTGAGCAATCGCACTTCAAGTACAATGGACGACAGCAAGCTCAATAGTCGCGTGGCTGCTAACAGTCTTGACGCGTTACAGCTCTTGAGGTACTTTGCAGCATTTGCCCCAGGGTCCCGGGCTACAGCGTTAGCGAATGGTCCCGATCACCGCCAGGTAGAGGAAGAGTCAAAAGATGGTAGAGCTGTCGAATTGCTACACCTCGCTGTTCAAGCAATACCATACTGGACCAACATGATCAGATATTCTAACGGTACGGAGACTCGAAGACTCGAAGATCTCGCTATACAATGTATTTCTGCGGCCAGTAACTATCTGGAAACGGCGGGTATGACCGGGAGCGTCCTTCAGATGCTAATCTCTCTTGAGCACTCATCGGCCAGACTTCTACAGCAAGCTCTTGCGGGTTTCCCGTCCACCATCGTGTCCTCCAATATGGCCGCAGAAATGGTGACTTTGCTAGTACGAGGCGACTTCATCCCTGACGCTCTGCTCTATGTCGATTTCTTGGAGTCGATCATGAATCGTGCTGACACCACCAAGCCTGACTATCTACATGATCATGGGTTGGCAGAGATAGTTCAAATCATGGGTCGGCTACTTCGCTGTGACGGAGTGGCCGTCATAGAAGACCCGGTCTGCCACATCGTCCTCCAGAAAATCACCGAGATCGCCGAAGGATCTACGGACTGGGAAGATGTGAATGACCCGGCAATGGAGTTCCTCAAAACCCTAACAGCAGATGCCTGCGAGGCGTGCCTTCTGAAGATCAGAATCCCCTCTGAGCAAATGTCCAGTGAGACCCAAGACTGGGATGTGGATGACCGGGCAAGGTTTCGCGACTTTCGCTACGACGTGCACGATTTCTTCCAGTCAGCTTTTACTATACTGGGGAATGCATTGATCGAGGAAGTCGTCAATACCGTCGTTCAACAGGGAGCGCCACCGGAATGGAGTACCTTTGAAGCCAGCACGTTCGGCCTGATCGCATTGTTTGATTGTATATCCTCAGAGGCGGACACGTACGATCTTCTGATCACCACCGTACTGGGCAGCCCTGCTTGGAGTTACCTGCTTCAATCTAGTAATGTTCCAGATCGGGCGTTGCAGACAGCAATCAACTTCATCGCCGAGAACGTCACTTACCTCGAACGGCATTCCGACCGGCTCGTCCCTATTCTCAATTTCCTCTTCTCCTCGCTACACCTCCAAGCGTCAACAACTGCGGCTTCACGTGCAATTTTCAAGCTCTGCGACTCGCATCGAGTGATACTTCGGGAAGGACTGCCCCAGTTCATGGGAACCCTGGGCTCAATAGGAGATATCGCCGAAGCAGAGAGACACCGAATCTTTGCGGCTGTTGCAGCGATCATCCAAGCGCTTCCTGGAGACGAAGCGAAAACTGAGCCACTCACACAACTTCTGGCTACCATCGGGCAAACCCTTAGAAGTGCGGACGATGGCACCGTAGACAAAGACGGCATGGTGAGAGTTTGCACGGACATTGTACAAACCTTGGCCTCGATCGGCAAAGGTTTGCGATCGCCTGCAGATGTTCCAGTCGACCTGGAGGCACCGACCACAAACCCATCGGAGTTCTGGACGAAAGGGCCTGGTGCACATGTGCAGCAGGAGGTTCTGGGCATTTACCATGCCACGCTACAAAAGGTTCAGTCCAACATTGATCATGTCTTCGTCGATGCATGCTGTGACTTCATCAGATCAGGGTTCACCGAGACGCACCCATCGCCGTTCAAGTTCTCAGACTCGGTCGGGCTTGACTTGATAATGGAGTTTATCAGCGTCGACAATCCGAGCATCGACAACGCCATGGCGTGTGCCACTAGCTACCTGGCCTCGGTGAGTTCCGAAAACATACCAGTAAGTGTGAGGGCCGTGTTGTATGCTGTGGTCTCCCATCAGCAGCATATCCTCTCCATCCACCAGCAGACTGCCCAGGGGCCAAGTAGCAGTTTCCCTTCTGCATCGCTGGACTTCTTGGGGCGCTGCTTCGGTAAGTGGGGGAAGTTATGGTTCGAGATACAAGACTCTCAAGAGACGGTCGCGGTAGCTATGGAGCTAGGATTGATGGTGATGACAGATTCTGACACGCTGCCACGACGATCCGCAGCGGCATTCTTCGCAGCATTTGCTGACTTTAGCGGGCCTGAGACTGGACTTGATGGCGATGCAGGCGTAAGAGTGGGCACTGTCTTAGCTCGATTTGGTCCTCGCATCCTGTCACTGCTGCTGCGACTACTGGGTGGAGAATGTGCGCGATCCGAACTCGACAGCTTGTCAGAGACGCTGAAGCGATACGTGCAGAAGCAACCGATGCTCACCAAGGCAGTCTTCAGGGCAGCAGTTAAAGAAGAGGCTGGGGTAATGAACGAAAAGGCACTCCAAGCTACGACGCTAGAACAACGGAAGCGGTTTGTCTCTCAGGTTGAGGCATTGCGAGGAGCTCGGAAGACAAATGAGGTAGTCAGGGACTTTTGGATTGCGTGTAGGGGAAGTGGCTTTGGATACATCGCATGACCACGGACACCAGGGATCTTGAGGTGGCACAAGAAGATAGAACACGATGCTCACGAGGACACAAACGAACGAAAAGATGCGTACAGGAGTTAGATACCCCATAGTCCAGTCGGTGCTCGCTACATACCCCGTACAGTACTGTACATACTTAGTGGAGAGTCGCGGCGCAGTTGGAGACGCGGAGCCTCGACTCGGTCGCTTGTCACCACATACTGCATCTTGCACCGCACGTCTCACGGTGGTCCTCCTGTCTCATATGCCACAATTGCACTCGTTCTCGGCAGGTCGCGCGTTCTTCCTTTCTACGACTCGGTGGAAAATGCCAGTCTCTGGGGCCCGTCCCCTCGATTTCCGACAGCATGAGCGGTAACAATCCCTATGCCGTCAACGGCGGGCAAGGAGCATACCGCCCAAGCAACGAGACAAACCCCTATGCACCCACCGGTACCTCGAATACAGTAGCCGGTAGTCGCTTCGCGGGTCCTTATGCGAACCCGCAGAACAATGCGTCCTCCGCCTCCGTCAACAGTTTCGGCTCTCATGAGCGCAGGCGCAGGTCGAATCCCTACGACACACGCGATATAGATGGCGCCAGCCCGATGCCCTCGTCCAGGGCTGGATCGGGTACAGGACCTCCCCTGGGAGCCTATGGGGGATTGCCGCGGCCCAGGTACGCTGATGCCGCTCCTCCACCGCGGAACGACTATGGCTACGGGAGAGAAAGAGAGCCCCAGGACCACGACCAGAGGCACCAAACGCCGCCGTCATTGCGGGGACGAGAACGAGCCTACAACGAGAATCAGAGAGCCTACAATGAGAGCAGGAGTCAAGAGAGGAGAGATATACGGGAGCGAGCTCAAATGCCCCCTCCGTCAACCATGCCCGCAAAACCGAGTCTCCCCCGGCTGAATGAACAGACGCCCACCAACGGTTATGCGACGCAGAATAACTTGCCTCCCCCCGAAAATGCCAACAGGCATTATTCACCTCGCCGACCGGTCAAAGGCATGGAAGAAGTCATGCGCCACATCCAAGGAAACTGGAAGGACATGGAAGGAGATGATTGTGTCCCAGTCAAGGTGGCTCTCAGGCTCATGGATCCCAGCTCTTTGGGGCTGGCGGAGAAAGAGGGGGATTTCTCAAACACACATGCCGACCTGCAAAAGTGCCTGAAGTCAGTCGTGAACGAACACTACGCCGACTTCAACAGCGCGGTCGGAACATATCACAAGATCCAGAACGCCATCAATGAGAGTCAGAGTCGTGTGAGGCAACTGAAGTTGGGCTTGATGAACGTCAAAGACGGCATGCTGAGCGCGCGGCCTGAAGTGAAGTCACTGGCCGAACAAAGTGGTGAGCTCGACGACATGCTCGCAACTCTGACCACTATCGAATCATTCAAAGCTCTCCCTGGCAAGTTGGAAGAGAGGATAAGCGAAAAGAAGTTCCTTGGAGCCGTAGATCTCCTGATGGACAGTCTCAAGAGCATCACCAAGAGCGACCTCGACGGTATCGGCGCCATTGCTGACCTGCGAAGCTATTTCGCTAACCAGGAAACCACGTTGCTGGACATACTCATTGAGGAGTTGCACGATCATCTGTACCTGAGAAGCCCCTACTGTAAAGACCGGTGGAAGGGCAAGAAAGCCAATGGCGAGGATCGAGACCCCAAAGACACCATGTTAAGCTCCGGTGTGAATGCTTGGGATCGACCGTTCAGCCATTACCTGAACGACTTGGACCTTGCATCACCCATGGTCGAGGATCCGACCAAGAACCCCGAAGCTGACACGTTCTACTACGTTCACATGATTCTGGAGTCCCTGAACAAGCTCGGTCAACTCGATGAGGCAGTTTCGAGGATCGAGCAAAGAATGCCTATGGAACTGTACAAAGTCGTGGAGAAGACGAACCACGACATTGACGCGAAGTATCCTGGTCACCGTAGAGGCCATCTCAACAGAACGAGTCGGAAAGCCATTTCGCTTCACACAAATGACGGCAGAGCTCAAGTCCTGTCCGACTTTCTCTGGACGTTGTACTCGAAATTCGAGGCCATCGCCGAGAGTCATCGAGTGCTCCACGAAGTCATCGCTGGTATCGCACTTCGAGAGAAGGTAGCGAAGCCTGAGACCTACACAACGGGTTTCAAGGAGCTGTGGAAACTGTACCAGATGGAAATGCGATCGATATTACATGACTACCTCGCAACCGATGGCGAGAACACGGCGCGATCTGGGTTGAACTCAACAGCCACCAACGATGTGTTTGCGCGCGCCCAGCGCGACAAGAACAAGAAGATGTTTAAGCTGTCCGAAATGGACCAGAAATCCGAGTCCATGAAAGCCGAGGAGGACGAGCTGAATGAGATTCTCAAGAGCTCAGTGCCTGGCTTGGTCGGCAAAGGTCGAGCACGAGATGGCACGGATCTAGTTTCGGATCGTAGTGGACAGGACAACACAGTGGCTGGACACAAGCTGTTGATCGAGCCAGGAGTATTCAACATGACGACGCTCCTGCCGCCATCGTTGACATTCCTACAGCGCCTCAAGGACATTGTCCCGTCGACAGCCCATATCCCCATGAGCACACTGACATCTTTCCTCGACGACTTCCTGATCAACGTCTTCCATCCACAGCTTGAAGAGGCCGTCACAGAGCTTTGCGCCCAGGCCATGATTGACCTGGAAGCATTCTCTGAAGACGTGCAGTGGTCGAAACACGCATTCCATCCTATCTTCAAGGGGACCGCTTCATTCATGGCCTTGGTTCGCGCGTTCTCCATCATGCTGTGCGCCATTCCCCAGGATCAGATGTTTACTCAGGTCATTATCGACCAACTGATCGTGTACTACGACAAGTGTCATGGTTTCTACAAAGCACTTGTGAGTCGCGTGGCCAACCCCGAGTCGCCTCAAAACGGTAGTACGCTCGCCATGAAAGCAGCCGCTTCGTTCGCATCCTCGGGGGAAGTGCACGATACAGCATTAGAGTTGCTGAAGTACCACAAATCCGGCGGTGACGGTGCTTCCAAGTCAGAACTTACGGCGAAAGAAGTCCAAGCCCTTCTCGCCGCTACCAAAGCAGCTCCCCTGTCCGCGTACGACATCATCTCCGACCCCAAATCCGTCCATCAACTGTCGCTGCTCTACAACAGTATGCAATGGCTCGCCTCGGCGCTGGACCAGCTCCGCCACGTCGAGAACAGCACGCATTTCGGCCTTGTCGACGCACGCAAGGCCTCTCAAGCGAAAGGAATCCGCCGATGGACGCTGATCACAACACTCAACGCGCCAGGCACCAAAAGGCACTCCAATCCCGGCGCGCCACTGTCTGTGTACCTACCACTGGGCAGCGAGACGGTCATTGCATTCGACCAGACCGTGCAAGCCTTGCGCACGCTAGCACAGACAAGCCTGCTCACCCTGCACGTCGACATCCGGTGCGGAATCATCCATCAGCTCTCTCGGACACTACGCGGACCAGACGGAGTGGGTAGTCCCGCCTCCGCGAGCGATCCTCGCGACTCGGCTGCCGGTATGGCCCCTGCCTTGGACTCGGGCCTGTATCCTTACGTGTTATCGGCGGCGCCATCGTCTGCCTCGCCCCTTATCCTCGAACTCAACAACGACCTCATCGCCTTCGACTCGAACATCGCGACGTACCTCCCGCCCAAGGAGCGGACCTTCATCCTCCGCGGCCTCTCCCACCTCGTGGACCGCTACCTCGTCGTCGCGGCCGACAGCATCGGCGTCATGAACGACCACGGCGCCGAGCGGATCCGCATCGACGCCATGGTCGTCCAGCAGAACTTGCGGGCCCTCTTGGCCAACACGGCGCCTGCGGGGCGCGCGAGCTGGGCCGCTAGTGTCCCCACGCCCCGAGATGTCGGAGCCGGGCTGGGCATCGTGTCCGACTCGAGCGCGACGACTACCAACGAAGAGCGCGCAGCGGGAGGTCGCGGTCAAGGAGTCTCAGACGACGATGAGGACGACGACGGCCACCTCAGGTTCTCGGGCCGGTACTTTGACCTCTTCCTCGCAGGCGCGGAGGGCGTGCTCGCGTTCGTGCGCGAGTGCAAGGCCTCCCAGCGGGACGTCGGGTATACGTACGACGAACTCAGGACGCTGGTGGAGCTGTGCTACAGCGCCAAACTGCGCGGCGAGGACCGCGAGGAGAGCGTCCGAGCGCGGAAGGGATTGCAGGATGCGTTGCTGGGGTTGGGCGAGGGGATGTGGGATTCATAGGGTCCGGGGCCTTGGCGGTACAGCAGGGTGATGGTACTCTGATCGTCGGTGTAGTGCAAGGCCAAATTGATGAGATGACCAAGGTGACCTCTTGACGATTTTCCGGAGCGGGTCGTGTTACTATGTACGTACAAGGCTGAGGCTGTGCCAAGGCTAGGGTATAAAGGTATAGAGGTACTTTCGACTCGTACTCTGTTGTCACCAACTGCGGCATGCCTCTCCGGGTTCATAACAAGCATAGAAGCTGAGCGGTCTATGATCCAGCGTGAAGTGGTATGATTCTCGTTCTTTCTGGGCGATCATCAAGGAGCCGTCGACCTTTCCCTGATATCTGTACTCCGAACCTACCTAGGTAGGTAGACAATAGAAATATATATATGCCCCGAACTCTACTTTGTCCATTACCATCTTCGTTCAACAAAGGCAGCGAGAGGGAGCGCGGCCGCTTTGATCGCACACGTGACGCAGCATCGAGGAGCCCCGGCCGAGCACGGAAGAGCCTCGTGGGAGCCCCTGGCAGACTACATACGGGGGAGCGCCCTCGAGCACTAGGCGAGCCATACGAGTAAGGCGCGCTCGCCCGATGCCCGTTCTCAGATGCCAGTTCCGGCTTAGGGGGCACCTTGAATTTTGGTGTTTCACGTCTTTGGAGGGGCCATCTTCCGGGACATGTTGCTCGTTGCTCGACTATTCTAGCCTGGCTTGCTGGAACCCTTTTCGGCCCGGAGCGCCTGCCTGTAGGGAAATCTCCATGAATCAGTGACATGGCCGGTTGTGTCCAGTTGACGCCTTTAGTTTCTCGACGTATCCAAGGATACCTGTGAATTTTGGGTCTCGTTTTCGTTTCCCATGTCAATCCGGATGTAACCTTCTTCAGGCTCTTTGTGCCAGTTGACAATGTTACGTGTAGGATTTTGCGAAGCGTAATCACCATCGTTCAGAAATCTTATCCAAGTTGGTCGCAGAGCTACTGTAACTGCGTCGAGCAATATCCCTGGCTAGGTAACTTCCCGTTCAGGGTTTCCCACGGAAGAATACGACCGCGTGCAACCAGTACAGCTGCCTCATGGGGTCGTAGTGCGGCAGGGGCGATCGCTACCATTATTCAGGCAGCAACGACATGGTACACGACCTTGCACCCTCAACATACGATACCGATGTAGTACAGTTCGTGATGGAGTAGTAGCAGAATTCAACGTTGCACGGTGGTTCAGGATCGACGGCGCTCGAGAGTGCCGGCTCCTCTACTGTGACAACATCTACAGTGTCACCAGCAAAAACTCCGTCAGGTAGCACCAACTCTGCTGCTGGCGTCCTCAGGAGCCGGCGTTTGTTAACCCTTCTGGGAACTGGGGTGTAACTCGCTGTGTGGTCACTTCATTGATCAGGAGGATGGCGGGATCCTCGGCATCCATGTCGTTGCTGCTTGTCATGTTGACTTTTCACATATGCTCTTCCTTCGCGCTCAGAAATCAACTATACTTTCATATCAGAATACTTCCCTACCAAGTGCTACTTTCCAATAGTATCGCAATGCGTATCTATCTAGGCATGTTTGAGACTGTTAACATACACTCTTGACAACCATTACAAACAATTCAGCTGGGGTCGAGATGTGTGACTCAATTGGAGGACATGATGAATTTCAGGAAGACCCAGCTATATAGTTACGAAGGCCTATGTAAACAATACGGTATCGTACAATAGGGGGTATGGCCCAGTACACCTCTTGGCACTGTCTGGCCAACCCTTCGGATAACCTTCCCAGTTACAGATGGACTTGAGACTCGGCACGTGAAAACGCGCAGTGGCACCGGAACCCGTCAGATAAGCATCGCGACATACCACACCAGAATAAAGACCTACACATCCCTTATGCTTGATCAACCTACTTGCTTCCACACTGATGATTTTAGGGTGTACCGCATAGCTGGTCACCTACGCTTCAAGTTGCAGATCAAACCACACATGTTCAAGAACAGCGAGGGATCTCTATCCTCCTGTTCACATAAAGCGGCGTCTTCACCATGGTTTCATTTGGAACTTCTGTCCCACTTTGGGCTGGCATGCTGGGAAGAATGCTGCAACTAACTAGCTGGCCTATCAACAAGGAGGATAAATCGGAGGAATAGCAAAAAGGAGCCAAAGGTCCGCCCCTCCCTCCTTATGTCGTGCGTTCCTAACAGCGATGGGAGCTATTCACAAAGTTTGACTCTGCTTGCCCAAGAACAATGGAGTTTTCATGCCGCTTTATGACCATGGTCTTCACCATGGTGTTGTTTAGCATGCAATTCTTCCACGGGAGCTTCGACACGATAATCCATCAGTGTGCGTAGGTCGGCCAGGAAGTAGCACAACAACACGGCGACTGCTGATATCGGGGCCGCAATGATGAAGACTAGGCGCAGGGAATCGGCCGATGCTTGCTTCGCCGCAGCGGCGCAGGCGGCGAGGACTGACGGCGTCACTCCAGCTATTTCGCCCAGCGCATCGCCGTCTTTGCGAAGAAATGCCTGTACAAACTCGGGGACTGAGCTTGCGGGGACCCCGGTTTTGGCAGCGGCCGAGGCGACCATGGCAGGTAATTTCTTGCCGATGGAGTCGGTAAAGACCGCCGTGTACACCGAGACACCGACTGTCAGAGCGAGAGCACGAGTTGTCGTGAGGACGGCGGTCGAAGTCGCGATGAGATGATGCGGCGTGCAAAGCTGGATAGCGGCGACGAGCAGAGCCAGGATCACCCCAAATCCCAGCCCTGTGAGCACGGCGAACGCTATCGCACTGACCGATTCACCGGGTTGGATCGTGGCGAAGCCGACCAGCCCGCCAGTCAAGAAGAGGTATCCTGCAGCAATCCCCCCCCGCACGCTGCGCAGCTTGGTGCTAAGATAGCCAAAAAGTGCACTTCCGAGGAAACAGCCGACGTAAAAACCTTCCTGACGGGCCACCACCTCCATGGGATCGGTGGTGAAGAGCGACTCGGTCCTATCGGCGTTCGTGGTTAATAAGGGGAGGGCCGAAGAAAGGGTGGGAAGCTCACATGACTGGATAGAAGATGACGAAGGAGGCGCCGACAAATCCTTCGATAAACATGAGAAGGGTAGAGATCCACGCCGTCCGGCCAGCCCCATTTGGTCCCGTGAAGAGTTCGTGGGTGAAGATACCGGTTTTGGTACCGAGCCACTCGTACAAACCAAATGCGACCAGGAAGACACCCCCGATGATGAGCGTGGACAATACCCTTGCGTTCGTCCAGGCGTACAGACCGCCTCCTAGACTCAAGCCGGTCAGGAACAGTGTGAGACCAACGGTGACCAAGAAAGAACCCGGCCAGTCCATCCGGCCAAGCTTTTGCCATGCAGAAAGATGATCAAGCCTTGTATGCCGCTTGGGAGGCCGGTAGCCGACGAAAATGCCAATGGTGGTCAATCCCCAAAGACCCATTTGTACCCACTGTGAAGGACGTTAGCATGCGGATCAAAGAACAGGATGCTGTCCTCTTATACATAGAAATTCCGCCATCCTCCTACGCCGTCCGTTTGCAAAAACGCGCCGAGGATGACCGGTGCGATCATGGCCCCTACAAAGCCGCCAATCTGCATACAAGCTTGTACCACTTTGACAGGGTCAACTCGGGTTGCCATCCTCGTCGATAGAGCTACTTACTTGGCCGCCATTTGCGGGGGACGATCTCGCTCGGGACGCAGTAAGCCAGTGGGACCGACGCGAACCCAACTCCAATCAATGTTTGACCGGCAATGACCTGATACAAAGATCGAGACCGAGGGACGATAGCAGCACCGACCACTGATATGAGAGACGACCCGACGAGCAACGTCTTGCGAGCCTGGAACAGATCTGACCCAGAAGATATCACCGGTCCAAGGACCGCTTGGACGAGTGAAAGGGCATTGGGAACCCAAGACTGCAGATTCTGCTGACCGAATTCCCCTGCGATCGTTCCAAGCTGCACGAGGATTTTGGTTAGCACGGGACTTTTCTCTTTTCTCGACAGGGACCGTCTCATTCACTGACAAATACTGGTGGGCCATTCAGCGCAATAAGTTGCACCATGTTCAGCATGACCATCGCCGCGAGCGCGATCCAAGTCCGGGCGTGGAGGATGGGCTCTTGGTCAGCCTCGTCGTAGTCGAGATTCGTCTCTGGAGAATGGACGATCTCCACCTGTTGCGCCGCTGGACAGGATTTCTCGTCAGCGTCGTCACTGGCAACCTGTGCGGGCGCCTCGTGCTTGGTAAACCCCAAAGCCATGTCGAGAAGGCGGCTAATGCTTCTGGCACCTCGCTTTCTGGTAGAGAATGTCGTGACTGCGTAGACCACAGTCTCTGACAAATCTCTATTTAAGTCCCTCGACCTTTCCCCGTGCTCGTAAGACTCCCCCGGGGTCCACCGGAAATGCCGCCAGATGGACGAGGAGAATCTAAGACTGCCAAGTAAGTTTTTCCAGCCACCACAACGCCCCAGAATGCCCCGATGAAGGTGGTCGGGGGAACCATCGCAGCCGCGTGAAAGCTAGGTTTTCGCTAGCAACCTCTGCACTCGTAGCAGGGGCGATGCTGTCCGAGGTTGCTGACCGGTTTACGAGCATGCCGGCGGCTATGTTGATGCCGCCGGGAATTCCGCCTACACAAAGCGGGTGGAGATGAAACCTCCCAAGCATTCTGCTCCCTCCCGGTACCACCACTGTTGGGTGACTGTGCTGCCGGCTCAGAATTACCAAGCACTTTCCTTGTCGTTCACGTATGTAATCGGTGTTGAAAAGGCCGACATGCCAGGAGAAGCACGAGGCCACATCAACGAGGCTAAATAAGGCCGGATAGTCGACCACCACGATTTCACGCCTCTAGCCATGGCGACCAAGTTCTGCGACGGGGGGATTGAAGTCGCATTCACGCCAGCCAACCGCGACTTCAGCAAACGCTGGAAGGCTTTCGGTCCCTCCAAAGAAGTGCTTCCGAAAGGATGGCGCAAAGAGCCAGGTCGGCGCCCCTTGGACAGTGACCTGATTTTCGAAAGGGATGTGCCCGTTGTTCTGCGAGACGGGTGCAAGATATATATGGACGTCTTCCGACCTCCATCTTCGGACAGCACACCCGTCGCGGCCATTGTGGCATGGAGTCCGTACGGGAAACAAGGGAATGGTACGTCGTTCAGCCGTTCCTGATCGCTGGGAAATCAGCCCCTAAGCTCCCCGCAGGCTTCCAGAGTCTGGATCGTGTCCCCTGGCGGGCTGGGATTCCCAAGGACTGGACAAGCGATCTCGAGAAGTTCGAGGCTCCCGATCCCGCCGAATGGTGTCCACGAGGCTATGCGATCGTCAACATTGACGTTCGCGGCACCTTCGACTCGGAAGGAGATCAGGTTGCCCAAGGAACACAAGTGAGTATAAACCCCCCAACTTACAAGCTGTCACCGTCCATCCTAACCGCGTGCCACGGTCCAGGAAGGCCGAGACGGTTACGACGCCGTCGAATCCATTGCTTCGCACTCGTGGTGCAATGGTGCCGTTGCCTTTGCCGGCAACTCGTGGCTTGGAATCTCCCAGTGGTAGATCACAGCCTTGATAGCGCCACCCGGGTTCATGGAGCTCACACACCGTCCAGGTTCATCGCGGCCGAGAGACCGCCTCATCTGAAGGCCATTGCTCCTTGGGAGGGTTTGGCCGACGTCTACTGCGAGATGCTCGGCCGAGGGGGCATTCCGAACCCTTCATTTGTAGACTATCGGGGCGAAGGCTACTGCGGTAAGACATGACCGTAAAGCTGTTCCACCGGCCTCCCACGCTGACAAGGCCTTTTCAACATGCCAGGCAAGAATGGCCGTGAAGATCTCGGCGCGATGATCCGCAAGTATCCGCTCTTCAACGAGTACTGGGCGGATAAACGCGCCAAACTGACCCAAATCAACGTCCCCGTCTACGCCCTGGCCAGTTTCTCCAGCGGCATACACACTCTGGGCTCCATCAAGGGCTTTTTGTTCTCATCCACCAAAGACAAATGGTGAGTAGTTTGTCCCCCCCCCCAAAGTGGTCGCTCCTACGAATACCCCTGATAATACCGACAGGCTTCGAATTCACCACACGCAAGAGTGGCACGACCTGTATCAAAAGTCGGCAAACGACGATCTCCAGAAGTTCTTCGACCGCTACCTCTACGGGAAAGCCAATGGCTGGGAGTCCACCCCCCGGGTCCGGCACAGCCTGCTCGGCTTCAACATCCCTTCGGTCGTGGACCGGCCGGAGCCTGTCTACCCACCCACCTACGTCCGGCACCGAACATTCTACCTAAACGGTCAATCTGCCGCTCTCGAGGAAGGCGGTCCGCCCCCCGAGCCGTCGACGTCGAGCTACACCTCCGACTCGTGGGACGACGACGGCGCGCACTTCACCTTCACGTTCGGCGGATACACCGAGCTGATCGGGTTCTCCCAGGCCAAATTGTACGTGTCGTGCGCCGAAACGGATGACCTCGACGTCTACGTGATTGTGCGCAAGCTGGACGCCCACGGCCGGGCCTTGAAGCACCTCAACATCCCCCTCGACAGTCTCCCGGCCGGGACCACGCCCGACGACGTCCCCGACCTGAACATCTTCAAGTACCTCGGCCCCAACGGCCGACTCCGCGCCTCGCATCGCCGGCTGGGCGCCGACCCGAGCATCCCGGCCGAGCAAAGCGCGATGCTCGCGCCCGCCATGGCCTACCACGCCCACGACCAGGAGGAGAAGATTCCCCCGGGCCAGATCGTGTGTGTCGACATTCCGCTGTGGCCCGGAGGGATCGTTTTCCAGCCGGGGGAAGCCATGCGGCTCGAAATCAAGGGCCACGAGGTGACGTTGCCGGAGTTTCCGCAGCTGTACCGCGCCGGCGAGAACCGCAACCGTGGAAAGCACGTCGTATACTCCGGACCGGAACACCCATCCTCGATCGTGGTGTCCCTGGCTGCAGGACGCCCTTCTAAATAGAGCGTGCTCAAAAGGAGGAAGGAAGGCGTGCTAGATGATCATAGGGAGTGCTTAAAGGGGGAGAAGCCTGAGTGCAAGCAAGACTCAAGAAACAGAGGCTATATTTGTAGTATGAATCAATCATGTTCCCAAAAATTCCAGCTCCTGTGCCCACCGTGTCCAGAATGAAGCCTGCTTGCCGTCATCGAGGGGATAGCTGTTGAGCCAACCGAGATCGCCCATGGTCTCCTCATCCTCGATAACCCCCGCCGTCGGATACGGCTGCAACAGCGGTTCCACGCCTCCGGGCCCTTCGGCCTGCTCAAAGGATGTGGGCAGGAGCAGTGCACCGTCGCCAAAATCCACCCCACGCGTTGACGGCCCCTGCGCTCCGTCCAATGCGGGCTGCGGAGCCCTTTTCGCCCGAGCGAGCGAGCGCTTGATGATCGCGGTCGCAGTCCGGGCAACCAGGCACTCATCCATGGCTTGCAGGATCAGCACGGCACGGTCAATGTGGACGAAGAGGTTGTCGAGCGCGTGCTGGCTGGTCGCCAGTTGTTGGAAGACGGCGGCGAGCAGAATGCTGACGGCAAACAACGTATACGTGGCGTTATACCACCTGGCATCAGGATGAATCAGCGACGGACAGGCTCAGACATGAAAAGACATCAAACTCTTGAGCTACAGCTCCGGGGGCGGGGGGAGGGTGGGGGGAGAATTGGTACGTACCACGTCTGAAAGAAATGGTCGCTCAAGAATGTGTTGTATATGAGGTCAATCGTACTTTCGGCGGCCTCTAGACACTTGCGCTGACACTCGCGCACGGACATGGCATCGGCTGATGCGTCGCTGACTGATTGGGTCATGAATGCGGCGTGGACCATCATGCGCAGGTTCAGGTAGCCTAGACACCCGTCAGAAGGCACCTGTTCCGTGCAAAAGGGGGTTTGGTCTTGATACTTACGCAGCTGGAGCACGACGGACTGTTTCTTAGCGCGGCTGGCCCGACCGCTTTGCCTGAGGGATTGGCCTGGAACCTGGTGGTGGTCGATGCGGAGGTAGGCTGGGATCTGCTCGTGCCAACTACATAAGCCGGCATCGAGGGTCTGTGCCCGCTGGAGCTTCTCGTCCATCTCGCAGGGGACCGTGTACAGAGCGAGTGCCACTTGTCGCATGATCCTCGAGAGATGCACCATGCAGGGGACAATGTCTAGAGCGTTGGTGTTCGACCGTGCTTTTCCCACAGATTTGAGGGAAAGGTCTTGTGTATGGTATTCGTCAGGCCCGAGGCTGTCAGGTCGGCCCAGTGCAAAGCTGGTCTGTCTTGATGGAAGTCAGTGCTCGGCTACTCCTGGGAGTGGCTTTTTGTCGTACATGTCCAGACAATAGACAGCCCTGGTCACATCAGCGAATCATCAACGGAACGTCCAAAGTCTCGCGTAACGTACCACCATGTTTTCGCTGCCATCATCGAAGCTCTCGGGTCAGTGACGTCCGGGCTGATTGGTCGTCGATTGATTCCGATCGCCAATGAAGTTCTGGCCGCTTGACCGGAGTATAGATAGGCCACTAACAAACCATATCAGGCCATGTGTCGAACAAAACGCAGCCTCACGTACCATGAGGGTTGAGTTCGTGCTGATATATCTTGCTCTGAGTGGGGTTGGTGTTAGTTTCGAAGCGTCGAAGCATGTACCGGAAATCCTCACCATCATGTAGAAGCATTGGACCATCTCGATGTCCGTCGTCGTGCCGAGCCGTGTCACGATGGCGAGCGCTCGATTGAACAGCCTGCGACTCCAAGTAAAACGATCGGCTCCGGCAATCTCGGGGGTTTCAAAAGTCATGACGAGGCTGCCCAGACTCAAGGTTGCATAGTAAAGCGCCACGAAAGACAGCGGTTGCTTTTCGGGCGAGTTGAACCAGAGGTCCTCGCAACGACCCAGAAAGACGTCTTCATCGAAAATTGGTTGGATGTGGTGGATGTTGGAGAAGTAGGTGTCCAAAAATCGTCTCGCAACACGGAAGTGGAATCGGTCGGAGCTGGTACTGGCCTCTGGCGCCGCCTGCCGGTCGTGCGGCGTGTCGGGGCAGAACTCGGTGTTGTGCAGGAGTGAGGCTAACGAGCACCTCGACTGTCCGCCGACGGGGTCGGTGGTCTGGCTGTTTGATAACATTTCCATGTGACGGAGGAACGCCACGGAGGATGATGATCCGTAGAATTCGAGGTTGCTGGTGTGCAGGTTCGTGTCCATCACGTCCGACGCCGCCCTTTGTGGCGTGCTCGAGACCGAACCGGCACGGTTCATATTCATAGAAGACAAAGCAGGCTGCTTCCGCGTCTCGTTGGTCGGTAGAAGACGGGTAGCTGTTCGTTCGACGGGCTCTGCGTGGCTCAGGGCATTTGGCCACGACTCGACGTTGTTCGGCTCGGATTCTATGACGGGAGATTGATGGAGCCGTAGAGAGTCAGGATCCATCCTCTGTGGCTCGATTTGCATGATAGGTCTGTGTATGTAGATGGTCAGGCCAGAGGTACATGCACAGTCGAAGAAGGGTCACTTGCCGTGATCGTGGTCTCCTGTCGCGATGGACACGAGAATATGTGCATTCTAAGCCATGATCTGATTCTTTGCGTGAGCCAGCTATGCAAGGAAAGCCAAAGACCACCGAACGCTTACCCACGCAATATGTGCACGGCTGGTCCTCGCTGCAGCGGTTTTTCCTGGTCCGGCATACCTCACATGCCTGAAGCGCCCTGGCGCGCTTGCGCCGTCCGCTTTGCAGCATTCTTCGACAGATGCAACCTTGGGACCGATGCTTGATATGAGAGTTGATGCAGATCACCGTCTGCGGGCAGCCCTAGGAGGAGTCAGAAGAGTCCTTGCCGTCGAGTTGGGCGGCGTGCAAGGCAATACCAAGCATATGGTGGGGAGGTATGAGGTGATGAAAGACGGCGAGGTAGCGAAGTCGGCGCTGATGGTCAAGACAAAGGGAATATGATGGAGGGGCTGTATTGTGTTGTATGGTCTCTAGAGCAGCTTATGAAATGACAGTCATGACTGTGATGGAAACGCAGGCAGCAGTGCCAAGGCGCTAGAGGCCTCACAGCGCCCTCATGGCTGGGTAAAAGCTAAAAGAACTGGACGCCGGCTCCCAGGCCTACAGGACCTGGCTCTAAGGCCTGGACCACTCCCTAGATAGCTAAGGGTTATAGCCTTTACGGTGCTCGGATGCAAATGGCGACGTCCAGCCGGGACCCCACAACCACCTTTCTTCCACCTCGGCGTAGGCTACGGAGCAAGTTATCTTGCTGGCATACACTTGGCATACACGTCTCTTATTACAAGCGATCAATCACTTAATCCGACTTCATCAGCGGTGCTCAGGCGGCGGACAGAATTGATCCTGCAATCCTCCCCAGCTCTCCTCGGAATAATCGGGCTGTCGTTTGGCGCACTTGGTCAACCCCCAGTCCGTGATCCCAACCATATAACAGCTCTCGAACATGAAAGCCATACTTCCTATCCCAACTTTGACAGGCACCAGCTCCTCGTTCGAGGCTTTGTCGAAGGCCGCCCTGTCCGGGCCATGGCTGCTCATGCAATTGTGGAGGCTGGCCCCGGCTGCTTGGAAGCCTCCTTTCCCACCCTCCTTGGCGATATAAGATCCGTGTATCAGGCCCATGAACTCGCTCATGCAATTCCGATGGTACGATGGGGGCCGGAACGTATCTTCGGCGACGAGCCAACGCGGCGGGAAAATGACAAAGTCCGCAATAGCGGTGCCGGGATGTGCATTGGAGGTGGCGGTGAGCACAGTGTTTAAAGACGGGTCTGGGTGATCGTATGAGATGGTGCCGATGGTGTTGAATCGACCCAGATCGTATTTGTAAGGGTAGTATCTCCCTTCCCACGCAACCACGTCAAATGGTGTATGAGTTTGGCTCGCCCGGAAGAGTTGGCCCCGGAATTTGTTGTATACCAGCCAGTCCGACTTGGTGTCGTGGCTGTACGCGGCGACGGGGATTTGAAAATCTCGGGCGTTGGCCAAACAATTGGATCCTATAGGTCCCAGCTCGGGAAGCTGAAAGTGGCCATTATAGATCTCGAGAGCATATCCCCTGATCGGCTGCTCATCCACTAGATCCACGCGGTATCTGATCCCACGGGGTAAGACACAGATTTCGTTCGGTCGGACAAGCAGCCGGCCCATCTCGGTCTGGATGTCGAGCGCCCCTTGTTGCGGCACGATCAGCATGTCGCCGTCCGCATCATAGAAAGCAGTTTTGTCGGCCATCGACCGGGTGGCACCATAGATATAATATGCGACGCCGTTTTTCAAGGCAGGATCTCCGGCCCCAGCAACCATGTTCAGCCCGCGAATCCAGTCCACGTCGGCGTTGACGTCAAAGGGATCCCATCGAAGTTGGTCAGGAATGTAATTGAACCTGGTCTCCAGACTTTGGTCCGTAGACACAGGCGCAAACGTCGCATGAGACGCCGAGGGGATGATGCGATACACCCATGTCTGCTGGTTTTCCCACCGGGGCGCCGTGAATGCAGTGCCGGAGATCTTCTCTGCATACAGGCCGTAGGGGCATTTCTGCGGTGAGTTTTGGCCGATGGGCAGTGCTCCCAAGATGGCCTCCGTTCTAAGCACGGAGTTAGCGTCGGTGTATCAATATCTTCAAGCCACCCACTCCACATTGGCCAGGAAACCAGTCTGGTACGTATATTTCTCTGGGATCTCAAAGGTCGTGTATGGCATCTTGACGGTTCAACTTGTCTGGAATTATGATTGCTGAGATGCGTCCGCAGCACAAGATTGCTCCGTACTTGAACCGCTTTTCTCGATGTTGTAGAAGAACTACATGTCACCTGACGGAACTGTTCCAAACTTGCGTGTTTGTCATCTACAGTGATATGAGGGGTCTTATGCCTGAGATGGATCATGGCGTGGTCCAGCACTTCGGAAGCATTTCCGTGGTCAAAGGAATTGAGGATGACATCCGCCGGGAAACCCGCCTGAATGCTTCACAGTTGCCAGAGCCTCGAGGACAACATGTGAGTGTCAAGCGATAAAACATGAAGAGAGGAAAAGAAGGGATGTGGTGTCTTCAGACAAGTGTGCTCTAAGAGACAGATCAGCAGAGATGGGAGCGAGCAGTTGGTTGGATATCCCCAAAGGGTCACATTTCTCGCTGGCCAACATACCATTTGGGATCATCACGAACCCACGAACTGGCGAGAGACATGCAGCAGTGGCTATTGGGAACCTCGTCCTGGATCTACACGAGTTCGCGCATCATCAGGGCTTCACTGGACTTGAAGGCTTCACCCCCAGTCAAATTACAACCTTTTCAACTCCTGCGCTCAACGACTTCGCCGCTCTGGGCCAGGATGTCCATAGAAAGGTTCGCCGATATTTGCAGGATGTCTTTGCAGAGGACACTCCATTCCCGGCCTTGCTGAAACACAACGTCGAATCTCAACGTGCCTGTCTCTTTCAGCAAGACCAGGTCAAGATGCACTTACCCGTGAAGATTGGAGGCTACACCGATTTCTTTGCCGGCAAAAACCACGCGTACAATTGTGGTTGCATATTCCGGGACCCCGCCAAAGCCTTGCAGCCCAACTACCTTCACCTCCCTGTGGCCTACAACTCACGAGCGTCGTCGGTGGTCGTGTCGGGCACCGACGTGCGCCGACCTCTGGGACAATTCTTGCAGAGTCCGTCCGACACCCGGCCCAGCTTTGGCCCATGCCGACGATTGGACATCGAGCTGGAGCTGGGGGCGTTACTATGCAAAGGCAATGACCTGGGTGAACCGATTGATGTGAATGAGGCAGAGAAACACATCTTCGGCTTTGTTTGCTTGAATGATTGGTCGGCTCGGGACATACAGCAATGGGAGGCGGTGCCTTTGGGGCCTTTCTGCGCCAAATCATTCGCGTCGACCATCAGCCCTTGGGTCATTTTGAAAGATGCTCTCGAGCCATTTCATGTTCCGGGGATTCCAAATGAAACGGAGCTGCATCCCTATCTGCGGGAGGCCCGCAAAGAGAATGTCTACGACATCAATCTGGAAGTGGAGCTGAGAGGTACGTTGAGACTGCAGTCCGATTGATGCACTTGGCAAAAACTGATGGATATCAAACACAGCACCTGACGGCGAGTCTGCAATTTTGTCACGCACCAACGCCCGCAATCTCGTATTCTCGTTCGCACAAATGCTCGCCCATCACACCGTGGGCGGCTGCCCTCTGGAAGTCGGTGATCTGATCGGGTCAGGGACCATCAGTGGCACCGAACCTGGGACTTTGGGCTCTTTCCTCGAAGCCTCCAACGGAGGCAAGAGGAGTTTCGATCTATCTGCTACGATCCGCCGGACTTTCCTGGAGGACGGAGACAGTGTTGTCATTCGAGGATGGTGCGGTGATGATGATTCGAACCTGGTGGGCTTTGGCGAGTGCTCAGGAACGATCCTGCCATCGATTAAACCGTCATGGATATAGAGATATATTGCAACCTAGACATACTTGGGCTATCATGGTGCTCGGAAAATATCTGCAATCATAAGTTCCTAACACATTTTCCTTTTACTGGGACACGGGTATCGCGCTGGAAGTCGGCCCTTCACATCTTGTAATGGAAGCAGTCGCTTACAGAAAATCTTCGGCGGCCTCTCTACTTGACCACGGTGTCCAAGAGTCTTGCAAGGACTTCGGTCCATCTTTTCTGCAGGTCTAGCGTTTCGGATGGGAGCCTAGGCCCGAACAACCGCCCTCCCTGTCAGGATCCGAAGATATTGGTCGCTTTCCGCTCGTGCAAGATGCCGCCGGATGTCCCGGGCAAGGCATGGGTAGAAGCGAACAGCTCTTCGCGGTTAGGTGGGTACGTTTGTGTTCGAGAACTCCGGCCAGACTGATCGTAGCTATTGCCCTTGTGCAAGAGGTGAGGTTAGAAATCTTCAAAAAGACGGTAAATCGCCGAAACCACAAAAGCAGAAGGTAGTGAGGACGAGCTGGATCAGTGCCGTGCCCGTTTGCTCTGCTTCACCGACCGAGAATGGGAAGCAGCATGGCAGACCTGCTGCCGGTTGCAGCGGGAAAACTCCCCCGAACGGCGAGGCTCAGCGAGCTTCTGAACACTTCCTTCGCGTGGGTTGCGATCTTTGCTGGGCTGGTGTTTCTGGTCGGGGTGGTATTGATCTTCGACACCACGGACGTCCCGCACATCAGACACATGCCCTCCGTACCTGGGCTTCCCATACTTGGAAGTCTTGCTCAATTGGGGAGCGAGCAGCCCCGGCGGCTGGCAGAGTTGTCCAAGAAGTATGGACCGGTATTCCAGATCAGGTTGGGAAACAAAGTGAGCTCCAGAATGCATCTTTACTCATGTCTGAAAAGCAAAGACAGCTAACCGGTCCATCCTTCTGGCCAGAGGTTCGTCGTTGCAAACAGCTTCGATTCCGTCCGGCAACTCTGGGTCGGTAATCAGTCAAGCCTGATCTCGCGGCCGACATTGCACACCTTTCACAATGTGCTGTCTTCATCGCAAGGATTCACCATTGGCACATCACCATGGGATGAATCTTGCAAAAGGCGACGCAAGGCTGCCGCCACTGCATTGAACAGACCTTCTGTTGCGTCTTACATGCCATTTGTCGACTTGGAATCCTATGCCAGCATCAAAGAACTGGTGGACCATATCGGGGGAGGCGAGGGCCAAGTCGACCTCGACCCCTATCCCTTGTTTCAACGCCTGGCACTGAATTTGAGCCTGACTCTTGGCTATGGATTCCGCATTGGCGGCTCGGTCGACAACAATCTTTTGCGTGAGATTATCACTGTTGAACGGAGCATCAGCACCCTCCGAAGCACCAGCAACAACTGGCAAGATTTTGTCCCGCTGCTGAGGATTTTCTCTACGCGGTCTAACCACGCATCTGAGCTTCGGCACCGGCGAGATGTTTACCTGGAATACCTCTTGCAAAGACTGAAGGAAAAGATCGCCAATGGCTCCGACGTCTCTTGTATCACTGGGAACATCCTGCAGGATCCCGAATGCAAGCTAAATCACGGTACGAATTTTGATTTCCTTGACCCTTTTTATTGCTTGGTGTCCGCCTGGGCCGATGAAGATACGTTACAATACGAAAACATCCGCTGACCGGGACATTCCATGTAGCGGAGATCAAATCAATCTGTGTGACGATGATTGCCGGAGGCCTGGATACCACTCCGGCCTGCATGCTGCTAGGCACTGCCATTCTTTCGGGGCCCCAAGGGGCCTCACTGCAGAAGAAGCTCCTCGACGAAATCGACCGCATCTATCCCGACGGAGACGCCTGGGGAAAGTGTCTCGTGGAAGAAAAATGTGCCTACATGATGGCCTTTTGCAAAGAAGTCCTTCGCTTCTGGACGGTCATCCCCATGTCTCTGCCACGAGTGAGCATCAAAGATGTGGTCTACCAAGGGGCAACCATCCCTGCCGGAACGACGTTCCTCATGGTAAGTCGAACACCTGCCCCAGCAGATGAATTCCCCATCCTCCTCGTGTTTTTTCCTCTCGATGAATTGAGTGTGACTGATGTATCACCCAAGAATGCGTGGGCGGCCGATCACGACGCAGATCACTTCCAGGCCCCCGAAGAGTTCAGGCCGGAACGCTTTCTAGACCTCGCAGAAGGCTCGGGGACGCAGCATTTCGCCTTCGGCGCAGGCTCGCGCATGTGCACCGGCTCGCACCTGGCGTACAGGGAGATGTACGTCACGTTTATCCGCATGCTTGTCGCCCTTGAAGTCCTGCCAGCCGAGGATCCGGCGCAGCGCCCGGTCTTGACGGGCCCCCTCGAGTGCAACGCCAACCCGACGGGGCTGTCCATCGAGCCGAAACCGTTCAAGATCGGGTTCCGCGTGCGTGACTGGGGGCGCCTTCGAGAATGGTTTGCGCAGACGGTCGAGGCCACCAGCCACATTGAGCAATGATTAGACAGGGATATGATCTACTCGAGGCCCAGTGGTATCTGTGTCTCTTTGTCAACAAGCCCTTTTTTTCCCCGCCATATTCACGCCGCCTGCCGAGTATCGTTATAGTCCTTTTACTAGGACAGAAGAAAAGATAGACCATGCCCGGCCGTCTTCATTTCTCCGTGGCTGGCCAATGTTAATAAGAATAGTCATTGAAGCAGGCACAGAAGGAGGACGCAATCACGTAGCCATGTTGACGAATGATATTTTCATTTCTGCTACCTTGAACGAACGGGTTTGGTAAGCATAGTCGATTCCTACGCATCTGCCGTTCTTGCCAACTGGAGGATCCAGTCGACGGTCTCCTTCTCGGCCGTCAGGTTCGGCATGTGGCCCGTCCGCACCGCCGTCACATGTACGCTTCGGCCACTTTCCAGCTCCACCCTCTCGATCCAGGATCTTTGCAGATCGGGAGGCCCGACCAGATCCTCCTCGCAGAGCAAGTACGACACGGGAATGTCCCTGTACCCAGTCTGGGTCACCGGGTCGAGGAAGCTTCGGGCCGAGTGCTTGGCAAAGTCCCCGACGATGGCGGCCCCCTCGTCAGGCGGCAGATGTTGGAGGATGAGGCCGGCGGTCGCCGCGGGGTCGGCCATCAGCATCCAGCCATGTTCCTGAAACAATGAGGATTTATGAGCGAGAGTCTCGAGCCGACAGCGGCACGGTCGCGAACAGGAAATGAGCAGGAAAGGGGAGAGGGAAAAGGCTTACATCGACGTCGATGGGAGGATGTTGCTCGGCTGGGACCACGCTTATGGCTCCGCGCGCTGACTGGCCGAGGGCGGGGATGATGGCACTCATGTAGCCCAGCCGAACGATGCCGCCAGGTTTGCCCTGGACCTTGCGCTCCTCCTTGCCCAGGCCTTGGGAGGCTTGGGTCATCGGGACGCCGCCATACGAGTGGCCGACGATGATCACGTCCTTGCCCTCATCGGCCAGCCTTTCGACCTCCCGTGCGAGCACCGCCGCATCGTCGTACATGGAAGGCGCTGTGTGCGCATAGCCTTGTCGGCTGCTGGGTCCTACCGTCGGTGGATGGATGCCCTTGATCTCACATCCCGCTTTGGTGACCGCGTCGAGAAGGGGCTGGTAGAGGGGGAGCAGGCAATACGAGCCCGGGAAGAAGAGAACGAAAATTTGCGACATGGTGATAGTTACGACCAAAGACCCCTTTTGACAGTTCGCGTCGTCGAGGCCAGGACCGTGGCGATTCAGAACGGCCCCCCTTTTGAGCTTTTTCACAAACACTGCAATCGCCCTGGCTGAGACGGACGGGTTTCGGTCGAAATGGTGTGTGTTTGTAATGCTAACACGCGTCGCTCGTTACATCCGCTGGGGGTTGAGAGGGCGTTGGTGCTACTCGTTCCGTCTAGACGGCCCGAGGTGAAGGTTAATGTCGGATTACCCGCCGGCAATTCTGCCACATAATATATTAAAGGACGATTCGTCATGGGGATCGCCCAATGCGAGGCGCGACTTGACCAGGCATTGGTCAATTTGCTGGAATGGGTTTTATGAATGACCTTCAATAGGACAGAGTCGTTACAGACTTTGGGTCACAGGTCCCGTTGACGAGGCTAGAGAAGGCTGACCGAGGCCGGCCAACCGGAGGTGGGCAAAGGGGATGGAAATCTGGCCTCGCTCCCTTTCTTAAAAGAAACTAGTGGGGGATAAAGGATACTTCGTGGTCTATATAATATATACATATATAGCCGAGTTGAGGATAGTGGACGCATAAAGGACCCGTTATATGTGCGAACAGGTACACCAGTCAATCCGAAGTTATTTTAACGTTCAGTTATCTCATTGACGTTTTATCTCTGTGTTTGCTTTCCGTTACCTTCCCTTACATACCTTTCCACTTGCCTCGAGAGTGACCATCACATCTACGTAGTGTAAATTTCGCCCTTACTTCACCTTACCTGGCCCCTCAATCCACATTACCTGACCCTCACTTTCAGCTTTGGATAGAACACAACTGGTGACAGTACTTGCAGCCTGCGGTGTGACCTGTCCTAAAGCCGATAGTCCTCGTCCTCTCGTGGTACATGCCGTGATCCTCGTGCTTGTTTCCAATCCCGATGCCATGCCCATCGTCCCAAGTCCGTCCTGGAGCGCAAGTCTACGAGTGAACAAGAAGGGCGAGATACTGATGCGATGGTATTGTTTCGATGCTAGGGATGAGCACAGGGGGTAGCGACAAGAAACAGTCTACAGACCGGAACGCGCCATGCAGGTCCAGGTCGGGCAGCGGAGTAGGCTGGATAGACGAACATGTCCTGGTAGCTCCAGGAAGGAAGCTGTACCACAGTACCCCGATGCAAATGGACCGAAAGTATGACGACCATGACAAGCAGGTGCATACGGAGACAACGGGGGTATGATCGCGTCAAGTCCGGCGCGTTTGTGTTGTGAATCACTCATCTTCATTTTGAAATTGCTGGTGTCAGTTCCTTGCTTTCCCCGGGGCGAAAACCGTGGTTGCGCCATCAGGATGACAGGACTCTGGCGGCGTCGGGCATTATGCGAGTGGCAAAACTACTGAGACATCAGTGCCGTTCCGGCGAGCCAGTCCGCTGCGAGGCCGTCCTATCCTGGCTGTTCGGAATGGTTGAGGGGCCTTTTGACGGCGGGAACACCTTTGACGATCCTCGAGCCATCTCCGCAGGATCGGCAACGTTTTTGGAGTGGCGGTAAGCCGTATCTTGCTGCCTTGTCTAGTCAGAGCCTACCTCGTACATTGCATATCTCCCATTGCTGCCACCAGCGTGTTACCAGGATATGCCGGTCCAGAATGCGTCAATTAGGAAGAGGGATGGACATCAGAGGTTGGCGCGAAAGGACGCAGTCATCTAAGCCGTCAGCATCTGCCATACCTGTGTAGAGAATATTGGCTCCGGACGCTGGTGGGGCTTGAACGACAGGGCACAAGCCTGAACGGGCAGTGGAAAGCGAGACCAAACCCAGCGTCGATCTTGCTCCCAACAGCTTAGAGGGTTTCAAATCCACAGAGTCAGACCCGTTGCTGAGATGTTCGTGACAAAGCAGAAGGACGACGAGGTGATGCTGTGCGCGGTGGGCCGTTTTGATCGTCTGTGATGCTCGGTCGCCGTCACCCAGTTCGAGCGATGGCGTCTCGCAAGTGGTAACTGCGCAGGGTGGACTCCG
This sequence comes from Cladophialophora yegresii CBS 114405, assembly GCF_000585515.1. Lineage (NCBI taxonomy): Eukaryota > Fungi > Ascomycota > Eurotiomycetes > Chaetothyriales > Herpotrichiellaceae > Cladophialophora > Cladophialophora yegresii. The sequence continues at coordinate 4,720,887 of NW_006913046.1, read as the reverse complement.
TACGAGCATGCGTGAGGTGCAGTGGGAGGGAATCGAGCGCTGCGATCTTCGGGCTTAAGGGCGATCGCTCCAAGGGAGGTCTAGAATTTTCCGGAGGGTCTGGATCGGGAGGAGTTGTCATTGCTGAGGATCAAGGAGGGGTCCGAGAAGGGTCATGGACTGCCAGGGACTGCTCGCGAGCATGTCGAGTCGAGACACAGTGAGACTGGGCAAAAGCTCGTACATAAACTCGGATCCGCACCGAGTCGGCAGAAGGAAGAGCCCATGGTGCGCTTAGAAATACTTTTGGTTCTCCAATGACTACTGTGTACATGCGAGGTACCTAGGTGCTGTGTACTATGTATGCTCTGCCGGAAATGCCTCCTGGATAAAACATCCAGGCGAGGTGGGACATGGTCAGCGCCTCTGATGGTCAGCGTGGAAGCTCGTTCCGGCCCAGTCCCGGGCGGTCAAATCCCACTGCATGTGCGCAAGATTTCTGCAGCCGGGGCAGCTACTGTGTACACAGTACGTTTACCGCCAACAGCACAGTCCTTCGGTAATTGATGTGTGATGGCCGCTGGATCGCTTTTACCCACCTCCCGACAAAACGGCGAAAGTACTCCGTACTCCGTACTTTTTGTCCTCTGATGGTAGAGTCACAGCCACGTGGCGACAAGTGGCGGTTGAAGGGAGCAATTTTGCGCTCGCACACAATTGGCTGCTCGATTTCTGGGTAAATCCGGGAAACGTAGTTCCAGGCGTTTCTCATTCGGGGATCTCGAAACCCGACGCCTCAAGACGCTTCCAGAGATGTCCAGAGTTTTCGCGACACTTCACGATACGAGCTACGAGCTCCCCTGGATCCCCCACAAGCCACAGCTGTGATACCCGCGGCATTGAAGCAGACACCGGCTTCGTGCTGAATGCGCCACTCGCCCCATCAGCCGATTGGGACGCTCCGATCTACTGTGTAATGGTTGTATCATTCGTGGCTGCATAATCGAACGGCATTTGCCCCGATTCTCTTCTTAACCTTAACCTTGACACCAAACGGCCTCGACATTGCCACTTCACATTCGCGTCTCGTTCCATGAACGGGGGGAATTTTCCGCGGATAATTTTCACTGCATGAGACGAGGCGTGCCAGAGAAATTTCACGAGGTACTGCCTTCCTCGGACGACCGAACACTTCATTGGACGCGATCTCGCCGTGGCGGGCCTGGCAGAAACAGTGCGCGAGAGCTGAGTTCAAAGTATGAACGAATATACCCGACTTTGTGGTTTCTATTTGCCGCGTAGATCTGGACACTGGAATCCTCGGTAGGCCAGCCACGCACCTCTTCGCCCGTGTCCCCGGAGTCAGAACCACGGCCTCGACGTAACGCAGCCGTCCGTCAAAAGCGACTGCGAAATGCCAAACCGCAAAGAAAGCCAGGAGGGCCGACCGCCTCCGAGACCCGGAGTCACTGACCTCCCGAAATCTCGCGTTAGAATAGGAAGGGCATGCGATCGGTGCAAGGTCAAGAAGAGCAAGGTAAATCTCACCCTCGGTAACAGGCATTGACGGGCTCGACATGCTCGGAATCGGACGTGCTAACCTTTCCGCACAGTGCGATGGCAACGTTCCTTGTTCAACCTGCACCGCAAGTGACAGTACCTGTGAATATAGTGCGCGAAGGCGGAGGGAGGCCAGAGACTGGTATGTGCTCCAAGAAAACCCCCAATACTCGAATTTCAACTTTCAAGCTCTGTAATTTGTGGTCGAAACCTGACGTGTTCCTTATAGGTACTGGGGAATGCAAGACATCATCGACGAAGCGTTGCAGAGACTCTACTGGGCTTGTCGAGAAGGAACCGGGTTCCCAGGAGTCGTCCCGGATGAAAGTGGCGGTCGTGTATCGACGGATGCCATCCTTCGAGGGCTGGGTCTGAGTCCTCCTCGAGTCGACAACCAACGTCCTAGTGGTTCCCGATCGGACTCAATGTTGGATACACAGACTCAACTGCTTCTCCCAAGATCATATCACCCTCCGGATATCCGGCCGCAGCCACCAGTCCCATCACAGAACTTGACAACTCCGTTCACAATGACGCCTCTGTCGACGACCAGCGACGACAGAAATATGTTCGGGGAGAGAATGTCGGATCTAGGGCTGGGGAGGCACAGTACATCGATGATGGAGGTGGATGGAGAAGACGATGGCGTATCGGAGGGGTTTTCTGATAGCATGGCCGATGGTCTCCCCGATGGTTTAGCTGACAGCTTGCCGGACGGCCTCGGTCAGGAGCTCCAGGATGGCATGGACGCCGGTATCGACCCCACAATGCTGCGAAGCGGGCATGCTGGCTCTACTGGCGGATCGACGTATGCGAGTATGGACGCGTTGCCTTTCGGGACTGCGGTACACATGGGCTCCCAGGGGCGCAAAATGCCTGCACAATCGGTGAACCAGTTCAGTGTTCCCACCCTGGGTCAACAGAGGCTGCAGTCCGTCACACAAAGCCTCGGAACCATGGAACAGCAAGTCTGGCAGGGACGACATGACCCCAAGTCAGACGGGCTACTCCCATGGCCCGGAAACATGGCCTCGATGCATCCACAGGGCAAGGCCGACGATGGAGGACGTGGGTTTGATAATGCGCCCGACGGAGAACGATGACCCCGGAGAGTGGCCGATGCAGCAATCCGATCGCTCCTCAGGCTGGAGGAGAAGCAATTGACGCGAACGTGGTCGACCCGGCCTCGATAATTCTACCATAAACCTGCAAAACAGAAGGGCAGGTCAACAAATGCGGTATGAGACGAGAAAGAGAAGAGGCCAGAGCCCAGAGAACGCAGACAACAGAAATAGGTCAAGGGGAGTCGAGTATATCTCTACTCGAAAGCGGAGCATGCAGCAGGGTTTGGAGAGCGCAGGCTGTCCAAGCACGAAGGAGACGCCACGTGTGAGAAAGGAGCAGACACGAGCAGAAGGAAAGATCAAGTCTTAGTCACAGACATCTTGTGGGCATACCACTGTATTTAATGACCAGTGCAAGGAAGGTCGGTGGTCCGTGGTGAGTGGTTGACGGTGCGGGTGGAGCCACACGGGCGGAAAATGTTTCCCCTCAACGGCGGGAATCGAAGCAGCCGAAGGAAAATGAATCCTGAAGGCTTCTGATTGGGCCGAACAGCCCGCGTAGCCAATAGGCACCCCCAGAGCTTAAGCTTACTGTGCAGGGGTGCCGTCATGGGGCCCCGTCCTGGCGACTGCAGGCAGGCCAGGCATAATACCCAGTGACTACACAGTACTGTGTGCCTGCAGCTGCCGCAACTACACAGTAACGGCGTTGTGTTTCTCGAAGCATCCATCCCCCGCGACAACCTCCGAAAGCACGTCTACGTCACACTCTCGGCGACAATGGTTTTACCCGATGCTTGACTGGCTCATGTCATGGGCTCTTGCATGGACTCCGCTATGCCACGCGACCTCTGTTTACGAGTTCGAGGTACGAGTTACACAGTACTCGTATTGTGTTTACGGAGAGTTCACGTTGGGTACATCGTGGTGGCACAAACTGCTGGAACAGAGTAATTACCCTACGTAGATTCTGGGAGGAGTGGAATGAATCTGCTGGCTGTTTGCCGCGGGGCCGGCACCGCAACTAATCACGTGATGGCTATCGATAAGCTCCCGGTTCTGCCTTCTTCGCCTGCGGTCTCACGGCTGTCACTACGGAGGACTCGTAATCCGTAAAGTTCTCTGATTTAACAACCATCCTTCCCAATTTACACAGTAACTGTAGAATACCATAGCCACTCTCTAGGGATGTCGTCCAACGTCGGCCTTTCCACACCCCGCGGGTCCGGCACCTCAGGCTACGTCCAGCGCAACCTCTCCCTCCTGAAACCTCGAGCCGCGGGCGTCGGCGTGCCTTACAGCCTCGACTCCGCGGCAAAGGCGCCACCCAAGGTGCGCAAGCCGGACCAAGAGATCCTGAACCACGACCGACTGAGAGAGATCGAGGTCCAAGTTTTGGAGTTGCGGGAGAAATTGGAGGACGAAGAAGAAGAAGAAATCGACGAGGATAAGATTGACGAGCAGTGCGATCGGTTGAGGGAGAAGTTGACGAGAGAGATGGAGAGAGAGAAGCAGCAACGCACGGGACCTAGGAGGGTCGACGGCAAGGGGCTGAAGAGTTATCAGGTGCACGAGCTGGCTGAGGCCAAGGAACGGGAGAGCGAGCGGTTACGCAGAGCGCTGGGTCTCAAGCCCGGCGAAATTCCAGAGGATGGGGAGCATCCGATGGCGAGGCAGGAGAAGAGGCGGCGCGAACGAGAGGGATTGCAGGAGAAGCCTGATGCCGATGAACGTGCCTGAGTTGATGTTCGGGTCAGGCGAAACGACGACACTATCGTCCCACCGGATGCCGCACCGCTCTGCATCGAATTGCCGCCTTCTATGCCCTCAACCTGCACAAAGTCGCAATGCGGGAAAATGTCAGGCACTCGGGAGCATCTAGCCCAGTCCCAGACACTGCGATCGCCAGGTTTGCCCGAGCCAGAATATCTCTCTACGACATTGCACATCACACCAGCGTCATCGATGCAGACCGCGGCCAAGCACGTCAGTGTCCAAGTGGACTGAATCAAAGACCTGTTAGAGCAGGCCTACAGTGCAGGCTGGACCTGAGGGGGTAATTGGCTACCACGATATGGTGGGATCGCAGTGCAAGTCGCTGGAAATCTCCTCGACGAACTTCAACAATCCAGTGATCCTGTCATCAAAGACGATGCAACCATCCAGGCACATCAGCAGGCGGCCCATTCAACGCAAAGTCTATCTGTGGCGACGCTGTCTTGCGCCCAGGCAAGATCCATAACAACACATGGCAAATCCATTCAGCTTTATCCGACATGATGGATATTTTTAACCTCTGCAACATACACATCCAGCTCTTAATCTACAAGCTCCTCTACAGTATCAGAAAACTGATCCTCATAGTCTGTATCGCCACGCACGATCTTATCCATATTCATCCTGACACTCCACCGGATATTCTGCGTGAAGCCTCTGTCTCTGAACCCCTCGCTCGGCGTCCCCATATCGCTATCCCCAGCCGTCGATCCCGCCGGCCTATGCGACGCAAACACAGTGGGCAGCGTACCCACGCACACGTGGGGGCCATCCCCATCCTGCCCTTCGCACCACTCCCGCAGCATGATATCCACGGGAGCATTCAGGCGATGGAGGCCCAGGCTGTTTAACAGCTTCCGCGCCCCACCTTGTGTCACGGCGTATCCGATCGAGCAGACGCAACCTTCCGGCTGGAACACGATGCGCGAGTGAGCAGGGTATTCTTCGAGGGGCGACCTCTCGTCGGCATCCCAGGTCCGCACGAATTGCGCCTCCGGGACGGTGTCCTCATCTTCGATCACCACGATGTTCGAGCCTCGTTGGATCTGCATCCCACAGTGGCCCAGCCAGAGGACGTCCCATCCATCGCCGTACGGGGAGAGTGGCGCCTCGGTGACGGGGAATGAGAGTCTAGAGAGATGAAGTTGCTGGTCTTCGACTCCTTGTGGGGAGGAGGGCGAGAGCAAGGCTACAGATCCCAGCGCCACGTTCGTCAGCACGTCCCTCACCCGCACGTCCCAGTCGACGTCGGCTTCGAAGATCAGCGCCGTCGTCCAGTTGTGCTCGACAACGCTGGTAGAGGTTAGCCCAGCAAGGTACCCTCTTGAGCTAGGAGCTAGGGGTTCGGGGAGAAGAGCAAGAAGTGGAGACGGACCTCCTCAGAGCATTGACATGGGCGCGCCAACTCCCCCGTAGTGCCGCTTCAGGGTTCTCGACATGCTTGGGCGGGAGGACTTTGTCGAGGACCGTGTCTCCATGCACGCCGTTTATGAATTCGACTTGGATGTTCGAGACAGCCGCCGCCAGGGCCAGTCCGTCCCTGTAGTCGGTCCGTTCGGGAAGGTTGATGGCCAGGATCTTTTCAAACTATGCGTCGACACAAGAAGCACAGCGTCAGTCGGTCTCGCACATTGAGCGGTGGTTGTTTGACGGTGGTGGGGGAACAAGCAACGAGCAATAATCAATGGTCAAGGAGTGACGAGCTTACCCCTAGCGTGGTATTCTGGATCGCACCAAGGGACTTTTGCCGCGCAGCGCTGATGGTACCTCGACCGGAGTCTGAGGGCGCAAGCGATGGTGATCTGACATTAGTAGGCGAGTTGCGGTAACCGAACAATAAGAGGAGAAAGCCAATGAAGGACGCAAAGGCAATGACAGCGACCCGAGAGGGCTGAGTGAAGAGGCGGCTCATTGAGGCCATCAAGCTTTGCGAAACGAAACCTTGGACCATCTTAGCGGATCGAGTGAAGACGGCGCCAGTGAATGGGAGCAAGCATATCATGGTCTCTTTTCCTGCCTTGGTCTGCGTTGAAGCCGTCGACCAAGGGAAGTGAGCACCACAGAAGCAGCATGTGAGCACACACTGAGCAAATAGTGAAAGCATGACAAAAAACTTGCGGAGGTGGCTCGCCTCAGTGAGAGGGAATTGAATGAATAGTTACTCATCCTGCAATCAGGCAGCTTGAGGTTGCTCTGTGTTCCCCTGATGATCTCGTGTTATTCCAGCGGTGCCGGCGCTGATCACCATGCCAGTGTAACAGGTGTACCTCGTACCTGCCCAATTAAGTTTATTCCTGCTGCCTGGACTTTCACCTAACGTTCAACTCACCCTCAGCTTGCTTTAGTATACACGGACCTATATAGATACTTGTTACTGAGATAGAGACCTTCCTCCGAGCACATCACTTATCCCGCAAAAGTACCTAGGTATCTGCGCTGGGCGGACGCGTTCGACGCCTGATATGCTGCTATTCCATGCACACCGGCGCTTGACAATGGTCGACCGACATTTTTGCACAAAGCGGTGCTGCTCTCTACGTAGCTATGAGCTCCGTCCCTCAGTCGTACTGAGAAGCTCAGCTGACACCATGACGATCGATGCCGAGTCTAAAGACAAGGTTCCGTGGTCAGCGCCTGGTAGTCGCCTCAGTCCAAAGCTCATTCGAGGTGCAATATTTGCAACAGCGCTTCAGCTAGAGGAAGGCGTTCCTCCATTATCCCCAGTAAAAGTGGTGGCTGACAAGGCGGTAAAGTAAACGTTGAGCAATTTTTTGATCCGTAGAACAGCGGTGTGCCCGGGCAGCTTCCATCCCTACTCGGATCGAACAAGCTGCGTGGTGATCCAAAGTGCGCTTTGCAGGCGAAACGGAAAGGGGCAAGAGCTGCTGCGTGTTGAGTGCACTCCCTGTCTCGGGTGATGGCCACGGTGACCGCGCTGCCTGGGCCTGCTATCATCTCAGGTTGTGGTCGTCAACACGGCTAGTCGCACAGTCGTTGAGGCTGTGAATGCCTTCTGGCTCGCTTTCCCCACGAAGAGGAAAGCCCGTGGGGGTTTTGTCATTGCGTGCTCGCGTCATTGGCCGAGGGTCCATCTTACTTAGGTGAGTCTGCTCTCGAAACAGAAAGAGCTCAAATTCCTCAAGTGGAAAGACGTTCTGATGTCGACTCTCAGTCATGGAAGACGCCAGGACTGATTGTGGTGGACAGTCTCGGTTGGGCGAGGAACACCCGCCGATTGGGCGCCTACGGGGCGTCCCTGACTTCAAACGCCCGTGCCTGCAGTAACCGCCAATTGGCATCACTGAGCCAGCCTGGTGAGCCTGATGCCCCTTGATAGGCTGGAGGGCTTGTTTCATTGCGGCAGTTTCTGCAGCGCGCTTGCCCGCCTGATTCGATTTTCACCACGACACTCGTGTTGAGTTCAAACACAGTCCTTGCCATTCATTATTCATGATCGTGTATCATTTCTTAACCACGCAAAGGACCATACTCGATATCCTCTGCGTTCTTGCCTGGTGCTGCGTTTCATGGTGCTCGGGCCTGTTGCGCTGCGTTGCCAGTCTGCTGGAACCGTCAGAGGCCAACAAGCCAACCTGAACCTTCAAACTATCCCCTGGCCGTCTAATCTCCACAGCCGCCATGCATCAGCTTCTTGTATCTGGTCCACCACCTGCGACATTCGCAACGGTTGGAATCTCTCCTGCGGCACTCTTCCTTCGCCTTGCATCGTCATAGCGCTTGAAGTGTTGCTCCATGAGCACTCCTGCGCCGCTTGCGGTTGCTCAATCACAGTCTGACGACATGGTGACTCCTCCCGGGTCGTGCCGTGTGTTGGTGCCACTTCGAGCCTGCACAACCCTTCACCTTACCTGATGCCCGCCAGGACAATGTGCGACACACAACTCTGCTCTTGAGCATCCCTGTGGCAGCGGCTGATGATCTCCCAATCATCGGCAGCGCCTGGCATTTTCTTGGCCGTATGAGACTCTATGTTGTACCCCTCTGCTCTTTGCGTTCCTCATGTTAGCACAGCGTCGGCTTTCTCCTGATGTCCACCTCGTTTCGACCATGTGATGGGCATGCCAGATGTGTATCGCGCGCTTGTGGTTGACGTGACTCCCTCCTGATAGGGATAGGGAAGCTGGACACCTGCGCGTCAGAGTATTTAGTTGCTGCCTCGTCCTGTGGTCGTGCTTCCACCGTCAGTCTCAGGATCCATCCCCACTTGATTCGGTCCACCACAAGTACCGAGTTCAGTTGCCGCAACACATCCTCGATTTCTTCTGTTTGCATAGAGGCCTCAATCTCTCCCACATCTCCGCATCCAGAATTCTCCTTTTCTTCAAAATGAAAATCATTTCGCTCATTGTGGCTTTTATTGCAGCGGTAGCCATGGCTGCGCCAGTTGATCCCCCTGCCGGTAAGTTGACACAACCTGGGACGCCGTCGAAGCTGTCTGTTAAGATGGAGTAGGGCTCATGGACCGTGGCGTCACTGGCACCGGTCGTACCAAGGGCAATGGCGGCTTCAGAAGGGATGTCGTCATCGAAAGAGATCTCGATGGTGGCGATATCGCAGAACGAGGCGTCACTGGCACTGGTCGAACCAAGGGCAATGGCGGCTTCAAGAGGGATAGCTTTGTCGAACGGGGTCTTAGCGAAGGCAATATCGCATCACGAGGCGTCACTGGCACTGGTCGCACCAAAGGCAATGGCGGCTTCTAGAGGCGCCAATGTGGGGAGTGAAGTATCGAAAGAGATGGCCTTCTCGAGGAGAGATGGCCCACCATTCGCTATCTGCTCGATGGCAGGTCTGAAGATTGGTCAGATGTTGAGCCTCCACAATATGGGCTACAGATACACGGGCAGCCATGAAATGGCGGTTGCGATTCCACGGATGCCAGTGATCTGGTACCTAGACCCCTAGGACGGCCTCGCAGACGGAAGTCCGGGATTTCAGGTTGGGCAGGAACTGGGGTATTGATGGCTATGACTTCAAACCCATGTATCATAGTTAACAGCCGTGTCGCGCTCGAAACGTCGAGCATAGGGCGGCGCAACAACTGGAGGTGGTGATGCTATGGGCCTGGCCATCCTCCTTTGACGTTCGCTACGAAGTGTCGGGATCGCAGTATCCGGAGTCGTGAACTCAAACTCATTCAGGCTGATGGCCATCCAGGATTCCCTGGCTGGACGGGGAGGTGCTTCACCCGTCTTCGGAGGACTCAAGTGCGAAGAGTTCGCATGAGCGTTCCAGATGGAGATTGTGCGATCATCTGGAGGTAGTGTAGGAGAGGACATGCGATTGATTTCTGGTGTTGAAAATCTCGTTTTGAGCTCAAGGCCCCTGTTAGGGTTGTGCCGGCGAGAAGTTGTTCGGCTCAGACGTTCATCTGGCTGGAATCGAGGTATTACAGGGGTACGATCCCCAAGCATATCAAAATGATCCCAGCTCCTCGGCGGAGGTGACTTCCTGAAACACTTCCTCAGCAACGCTGCGATGTCTTCGATGGTAAGACTGATAACGATTGCTAACGTCCCAAAGATGACGATCAGGATGATGGCTAGCAGGCTGAAGGACTGATAGACGATTGACTGAATCATGAAGCTCTTGCAAAACCATTTGTCTGGCTCCTCGGTGGGAGGAAGCAGATATTGAGAGTACTGCGGCTCTGGCGCAATCTGTCCTGTGGCCCACTGGACGACTTCTCGTTGCAGCTGTGCCATGGCAATCGAGTGCCAGAAGCCCACCTCGAGCGTCCACTGGTTGTCCGGCAGTCCTGGAGAGACCACCGCACCGGATTGCCCGCTCATGCTCACGTTGGTCGCCAGCATCGGCGTGGTCGTCGTTTCCAGTTGCATAACCACATTTCTCAGCCCAGAGTAGGTTACGGCACGTAGTATTCGGTCGAAGGTAACATTTTGATGAGGTGAAAGTCCGGCATTGAAGGTTCCGTTGTTTTGGACTTGGTCAAATCCGCCAAATTCTGTGCAGCTGCTGTTGCCGCTGCAGAAGCGATGCTGTTCTGTGCACCCAAGAGAACTGATCGCCGCGTCGCGTGAGAATCGGGACTGCAGAAAAACATTCGGGTTGGGAAAATGTGCTTCTCTGTGTGCAGAAAACCAAGGATCCTCGATGGGGTCCAGGTACATCCCGGTGAAGCTGAGAAAGAACATGTTCAAGTCGGCCTTTGCCTGCACTAGTTCCGGGATGGGCTCGAAATCGCCAAAGCTGTATTGTGGGTCGGCAACTGCGTAGGCCATCTCGACGTCGATCTGATATGGGAGCGTTACTTGGGCAGAGAAGTCGTTGTAGAAGGATGCGAAGTTCGAGTAGGAGTATGTCCAATTGCCTTCTTTATATAAGGAGGGCCCATAGTAGGCAAACGCCGCGTCTGGTGCAGGTTTGGGACTTGAACTATTCGTGATCGAACCGTCCCAGCCTCTTATGTAACCGCTGTCGTCGAGCACTGCACATGTTGTTCGCCTCTGATACTTTAAGCGGTCGCCCGGAGAAGCGTTGATGCCAAGGTCTTCGTGCGAGTCGATTAGACCAGTATCCAGAACAATGACCTTCGAGTCCTTATGGCACAGGTGCGGTGCAAAAGGGCACGTACTGTCCCATACAGTCCAATTCAGTCTCGAAGTCTTCAGCGTGTTGCAGGTGGGTGACATGCCGTCGGCAAAAGCTTGAGACAGATAGCATTCCTGTGCATAGCCGAGGCTGAGTTGGATGTCATGTCTTTGTTTAGCTGCATTCTGAACAAACAGACCGTACTCGAACTCGTTGGAAAAGAGCGAATCTTGTGCGATAGCGCGGTAAGTTTCGTTCCACACTCCGCATCGTTTACTTCGTGCCAGCACCGCCGACCTGCCGTCTTTCGTGGCACTGATTGCCTTGTTAGAGAAGACGCCCGCAATCCAAAACAGCACCGTGTAGGTTATGGCGAAGAGACCAATGCCATATGTGCTCCAACGTCGCCTGTTGGTGTGCCGCCGTCGAGATGAACAGGCTAGGTTCAGCATGAGCCATGCTGTCGCCAGGTCCGAGCCTGCATTTCTTAGAATGACTTGTCGCTTGCGGAGATGCGGACTCATTCCCTGTCGTTCAGAGGCACTCAGCTCATAGAGGATGAATCGGATGATGGTCCATAGCCGAATCCCGCTGATCGTGACAAAAACCGCCAAGGCGTTGGTCAAAAGGGTGGCTTGCGTTGGGCAGAGCGTCCATGTGAGTCCCCATACTTTGCCCCTTGACCAGTCTGTCCAAACGCCCTCATATATACTAGCACTCGTCCCGAAAGCGTCAGCCATGTAAAGATTGTTGCCAGCTCAGAGAAAAGAGTGGGCTGTCGCTTGAATGCTACCTCGTCGACGAGAGAGGCTGGTGATGTCGCTGGTGATGGTGCATACTTCGTGTCTATCAGGACTGGCAGATCAGGTAAGACGACCAAGGCTTATGGTTAGGGATTCATGGAGAGTGGCGGTATAGGATGAGCGTAAAGGCTTCACACAACAAACATTCTTTCTCTTTGCCTACCTGCTTCAGCCTCATCATACGAGTATATCCCAGTCGGTACTTGATCCAAAATTGGTCATTGCAGGCCATGAAGGCGGTGCAGATCGCGCCGGCCCGGTGTTGGTCAAGATGAGGCTGCCGGCTCCGCGGACGTGTAAACGACAGAGGCTCGGGCGAATTATGACCTCTCAAGGTTGGGAGGACGTCGACGCAAGCCAGGGCTCATCCGTCCCGTTCGTGGGAATATTAGCCACGCCTCCGGATTGCGTTGTTTCGCAACATGGTCGAGGCCCCCGGAAAGGAAGAGTTAGCCGCGATAAATCTGCATCCAGTTTCATGTAGTTGTTACTGCTCATGGTTGGCGAATATGTAGGTCATCAAAGGCTGGCGCCAGGTAAGCGCCAGAGATCTCTACAAAAAGCACAAGGCGCATGAAAGCTGCATGATGTGACATGTCATACTACCACCTCACTGGGACTTTAGCGCATGGGCAGTCCTAACAGAAGCACCCAAATTAGTTCAGATTCGTGAATAGAAACATCCCAAGAATTGGAAGCGGGTTAAGGTTCGAGGGAATGAGGTTTCCGGGATAGAAACGAACACGGATCGAAACATAGCAGAGCCTCAACCGCCAAGGATGCTTGGGCAGCACGTGTGATGACTAAGTCTTCAGTGCTCCTCCATCTCCACCAGCTTGCGATGCATACTTGTGGTTGGGCTTTGGTCGATCTCGATGCAGTTCAGGACGCTGTACTTCGTTCGCCGAAATGGAATTGGGACTCGAAATTCTAGGCGCCGCAACGGCCAACCACGAGTATCAGCCTTTGCTCTATTCTTGCTGCACCACTAAGCATCGAAAGAACTGATGTAGTACTTATGATGCGTCAGTCTCTGGTCTGAAAGTGGACAATTCGAACATACCGTGAGGCATGGGTCACCTTCATCGCCATGTTCGTCGGCCGGCAGATAGACATACAGCACCAAGGCCCCCTCGTTGATGAAACACGCAATGACTTTTGTGCAAACTCGGCCAACGCTGAGCACCCTTGACCAGTCCTTCGCGTCGATGCGGACTTTTGACCAGCCTGCCTCATTCTCGCCATTCGGTCCACCTAGCTCCTTCATCCTAGTGGTCGGGTGATTTGCCATGTCTGGGAAGAATGCGGGATCAAGTTCGGGATGTGCAAGCCCTGTCCACCTGCTTGAGATATTGAGGGCATCTGTTTTGACGGAGATTTTGAGCGAACCGTACATGTTAGCGCTAAGTTCAAGTCGAGGGCTCACGCTGGAGGAGGTCTTGGTAGTGGCGAGTGCTAATCTAGTGAAGCGCTCCGATATCGTCTTGACCTGAGTGAGGGGGGGAAGGCAGATGTTCACATCCGGCTCTGGGGTGCGCGGCTGGTGCAATCTCTCAACGACCTCCATGGCGAGTACTTTGACAGGTATGTCTTGGGTGATGACGGTTTCTCGTTCCCTGGCTGCCTCGCCCTGGGTCTCATTGAAGGAGAGGTCATTGTCATCGAAATCGAACGCCCCGGCACCGGCTCGTTCGCGAGCGGTATTTGCAGCCGCGACCACGTTGTTGCCACTACTGAAGGTATTCGTGACAATAGTCAGCGATAGCATGGGCACATTGTTTTTCTTGGTTAGTCTGATCTGAGTCGAAGTTGACCCGAGTGCGGATTTGAGGGCGCGTGAAAGCGCCTGGATCGGAACTTCTAGATTGATTGTGTTCTGGGGTGACGCCGACTGGAGGATGTAGGTGTCGAAGATCATCTCCGGTCTCAAGACAGACCACACCTGGCTTCCCTTGTCGGGGATGATGGTGAATTGGACATCTTCATCGTTGAGTCGACACCAGGCGATTTGCCCAAGTGACGCCAACGAGGCACAGAATTCTGCCTGCTGTTAGCCGAGACGCGGCTGGAAATGAGAGGCTGCATACTGGCTAGCAAGTTCACATTTCTAATCTGGCTTTTGAAACGCATGGCATGTTTGGCAGAGGACAGTCGGTGTCGCAGCTGGAGGGGAATTTGGGTTGCTGATGGGTGGACTGTGTGGAAGTGGTTAGCTTGAAGAACGTCCAGGAACACGAGCCAACGTTCCGCGCGCCGTTGCACCGGAGAAAAACGCGTCATGGGGGAGGAAATACGCGACAAAAGCTCATTTCGCCTATCTAGCAAACCCGGGTTAGTGGGCGGTTAGTTAAGAAAATCGGGGGGACGAACGCCTCTGGGAGCGCGTACAAACAGGGGCGCACCCGTTAGGAGCCGGTCCAGCCGAGCCCCAAGGCCAGCGGCAGGCGCAGTCAAAATGTTTCTGGGGAAGGTTCAAGCTGCAGCCCAACGTGCAGACGTAGCCTGCAGTCCGAAGCCTGCATTTATCCAACCTTCCCACTTGAGACAGATTGAATTCAGCCTCACCTTTCCATCTCTGGTGCGTCGCCGATATTTGTATTCCATTGACTCGTCGCCCCCATCGCCTACATCACCTACCACCGACCTCACCGATCGATCGAGGTCTACACTCTCCTGTCGCCCTAAACATCGCCTCATGCCCTTGCCTCATCCTCAGTATTGAATGGTTTCGACTTCGTCCAGCATGCTGTCATCTGGTTCCACGGGTGTTGGAAGTCGTCGACTATCGAGAGCGTTTGCTTGCTGGCAGGATAGAAGCATTCTTACACAATTCTGAACATGGCGCCCACAACTCCCACGCTACAGAATTTCCCCCGCCTCGACCCAATTGCTCCAGACCGTTCGCCGTCCCGATCTCCTCGACGCAAAGCCCAATTCGCCTTCAGAGAGCTCGATCCGTTGTTGGGGAATTTGTCACCACATTCGACGTTGAAGGCATTACAGGCCACAGAAACAATATCAACCGGGGCAGCGCAGGAAGATGCTTTGACATCCAGCATTGCAGATGCCACTCCAGCAGAGCGAGAACTCGGCATAAGGGCCGCTTTTGCCGCTCAAAAACTGCGTGAGTGGAAGGAGGAGATAGCCAAATGGAAGTGGCCGGGCAAGCAAGAAAGAGGGTTTGGTCTGGGATTCATCCCCCCGCCAGACGCACAAGACAATGGCGTCGAGTATCACGGCTGTTTGCCTGCATCCGTGGTGGAAGACTACGAGACCAGACTAGAGGAAATTAGGGACGATCTGGATAGTCTGGGAATCAACGAGATCAAAGATCATGTGCTCGAAGCGCACCGTCCATCGAGCAGCTCGGCAAAGTCCAGGCCTGCGGGACCTCGTGCAAGTTATGGGAGAATGCGTGATTTTACGGCTCTGATCACTGCAACAGTCATCCAGGCCTTGCCCGATCTGGCCAAATTGAACACATTGCTGGATACCTGGGACATTCGATTACGGGTACTTAGGGAGCTGCCGAGGTTTCTCGAGGTGATGCAGTCCACTCAGTCCGGCATCCAGCGCGCTTTCAACCAAACCAGAGACCCGAACTCTGCACGAAATCTGACAGAAGCAGTGTTGGACAATCGAAAGATGGATCTGGGTGGACAGGTGTCAGATATGGGCCGACGCATTGATCGACTCCTTGACATGCTCGAGGGCCAGGATGACACCCTACCACAGGCCTGGATTGACAGGCTCGAGAACATCGAGCTCGACTACGCAACCTGGGTGGTTGAAGCTCAACATGTGCTTCTCAAGAACCAGCTCGTATTTAAATCAACACAAGGCTATGAGCCAATGAAAGTGGCCAAGAGCTTGGCTCATATTGAAGAAGACCACAGGAGCATCGCCCCTGCATCGCCTCTCCAGCCAAACAATTCTCAGATATTGTCAGCAGAAGATACCACTCGAGAAGGGCACATATCAGAGCTGCCTAGCCCAGAGATCGACGAACCAAAAGCGAAGCGCAAGCCTTCGTTGAAGCTTGACCTGGCTCAGCCGAGGAGTCATAGAAGAGAAGTCTCCAAAGTTTCTGTCGCTGAATCCATGTACTCGACTTTCTCAGACATTTCCAATGCAGAGATTATGGACGCAAAATCCACCAGCGTTCTCCCGAGTCCCAAGGTCAGCGTGGTCGACAATTCGTTCCGGGCCAGTCGTGATGAAATCACCTGGTTCGGGTCTGCGCCAGCAGCTCAGCAGCAGTTGGCTGCGAAGCCACCGATGCTTCAACGGGCGTCGACAGCCTCGATCGAAGTCTTCCCCAAGGAGAAGCTACGGGAAGTCGTCTTACAGCGTTCGGCCAGTTGGGATATGCTCTCGCAAAGAACGCATGCACGCGAGGAGACACGGTCGAAAGCTCTGGCGCAATTGACGGGGTCCGAGGTACCCAATACATCAGATCAGGGAGCGGGAGATGCTGCGGTGTTGCCATTAGCACCCTCCATCGAAACAGCACCTTTGGCAACACCGTCTCTGCAAATTGAGCCTCTGCACGTCCCTTCGCGGCAAAAAACTCAGCCGGTGCTGCCCAGGCGGTCGAGCAAGAGGAATACTTTGATTGGATTGTCTCCCATCACACCCACCACGAGCGCCGCTACGGAGGATCTTGTGCAGCAAACAAGTCCTCCCAGTAATACAAAGCACCCATCAAGAAGACATAAGATGTCCGAATCACTGGATGAGAAGATCCAGGATATTCTCACCACCTTGCCGACCAAAATTCGGCTGGCGAAGGACGTAGACTCCGAAAGCTCCTCAACATCGACGACGCGTTCGTCCACACCTACCCCTGCATTGACTCTGTCGCCTGCTCGAGCAGATCAATCTAGCCGCAAGGGTAATCTTGCAGATCCTGATATCAAGCTGTATCATCTGACACGGACCGGACAAGGACGTGGGGTACCGCCTATTAAGCTTTTCGTGCGGACTGTTGGAGATGGTGATCGGGTAATGGTCCGTGTTGGCGGAGGCTGGGCTGATCTCGGGGAATACTTGAAGGAATATAGTCTGCATCATGGCAGCCGTGCAACTATCGATGGTCGGCTTGAGGTTGCCAGCTTTCCTGGAAACGGTCAGCCATCCGCTTCCAATGTGGCCCCGGTTTCGCAAGGACGACAAAAGCCGAGATCCCCTACAACAGTTCAGACGACTTTTAAGACTGCTGACATTGTCAATCCCAAGACCAGATCGTCGACGCAGCGGCCTGGCTCGCCTGAAAACCGGACGAGTAAAGGGGATGGAATAGCACCGCCAGTACCTCCTATACCGTCTTCTTATACCATCAGATCTGCTACGACTACGTCTGCTACGCGACGCGAAGCTGGGGCTACAACCGACATTGTCCACGCAGATGTAGGAGCTCCGGAAACACCCGCGCAGAGGCGCCATTCAGTTGTCAGTAGTCAGGGTGGCATTACAACCACGACCGTCGTCACTCCTCCCGTCATCACCACGAATTATACCCCTCTAGGAGGTGCTGGCCCCAAGATGAACGCCCGAAGGGTACCAAACACGGGAGCGAGTCCCAATAACAACGACGCGTGGGTTCAAGGAATGGTCGGCAAGGCAAGGGCCGTCAGTGGCAATGGGCCGACAACTGTGCAGGGACCGAATAGCACATCCACAACAGTCACAACAACGACCACTGTCAGCTCCACTCCGCCTTCGAGTGGGCGTCGCGCATCGTCGCACTTCAGTGTCAGCCCCAATAATCAGAATTCGAGCCCCGTCACAATATCAACGAGTCCAAGTACGTCATCTGTTGCGAGTGACGCGAAGAGTGGCCGGCGAATTAGTAGTTATACATCGGGAAGCAGGAAGAGCAGTCGAATGAGTCTAGGCGACATTGGTGGGATCAAGCGGGTGTTTTTGAGGAAAAAGTCCGATGCTGTTGCCAAGTGATGACTGCTCGAATATTGTCTGGCAACAAACGTCGGTTCCCGAGCAGCATAATGTCTGTTTGGAGTACTTTCCTTGGGTTGTCTATTTCGAGCGCTGGTTGGATTGCATGGGATTGGAGCGAATCTGCTTGGCTGAGGGGAATTGGTGCACAGAACATGAACATAACCGGGGTGACTCGGAAGAGCAGGCTTCAGTCGTCGAGCGAGCGAATCGACTGGGAATCCCTCGTGGACGACGGGGGTATATGACCCCAGGTACATATTCCGTACTGTACACTCTTGTAATCCTTAACTTGAAACACCCGCACGGTTCGCAGGACCATACCGATCTCGCGTGGACGTCTGCGTCTGCTCATCACGAGGCTATTAATATCTCGGTTACAGAAACACGCAATTAGCGAACCCTGAGTGCCTGAGTGGTGCGCGAGTGCCTCCTTCCGCCTCGAGGACTCCAGAACCGAACGCGCCTTGTGAGATGCCCGGCCGTAACTACGGAGTACCTAGGTATGGAATCCAAACCACACTACCGACCCGTCGTGCCTGTCCTGGTTGGCGCATCCCCTCTCAACGCACCGAGATTGAGTCTGAGTGAGACACCTACCTAATCACACCGTCACAAACTCCTGCCCAAACAGGGACGGCGGCGCCTGGAGCGGAAATCCGCCAAGGTATGCGACGAGGTATGCAGGGCCACGGGAAACATCGCTATACTGCAGGTAGTGCGCTACTCCCACCACGCCTTTGATTGCAGCGTCCCGGGGCTTACTAATTACCTAGAGGCGTCAAAAAATGCAAGACATTCGCTTGGTCGGTCGCGTGGTCGCGTGGTCGCGTGGTCATTGACGTCGGCTTCGCGGCAGGAAAATCTCCGACGAGCCAAGTGGCGGCTAATTTAGTAGGGAAGTACGGAGTATGTACACGGTCCTTCCTAACGTGCTCGTCTACTGCGCATTGTACGGCGTCAGTACGGGGTACGTGTGAACATATGCGAGTGAGGAAGTGAGTGCGAACCGCCTCGCCTGGCCACTCTTCTTCAATCGTAGCACTGCAATTCGGGCAGACAATGAGAACGGCAAAGCCGCATGTTGGCAGTTGGGTACGGAGTACTCCGTTTGTGCTGTGTAGTTACTACCTACATTGTACTGTGTACCCCTTGCAATCGCCTAATGAAAAGGTAGCGCTGTACGGAGTACTAATGCCAGGTACGAGCAGCGACGCTCTCTTTTGCGCATCAGAAGAGTTGCTGACCTGTTCGCAACATGGCCCAGGCGTTGAAGGATGTCTTCTCTGTGCTTCTGTATTTGGCTGTGTAGAGCGGCAAGGGACCACAAGGCGTGTTTCATCAGACGAGTTCAAGGGTAGACTTGTAGTAGTCGCGTGGTCTATAAGTAGTACACAAGTACTTGACGTTCGAGCCGTTGGAGCGGTTCGGGGAATTTCACCCTGTCGTCGGCGCCTTGGCAGACACGAACACGCTAGATTGACACGGTCCACACAGTAGGGGTAGGGCCACCTACTGCACTGTGTAGGTGAGGGCTTTGACATGGCACCCAGACGCGGGATCCTCTTGTGACGAGAGTGGGTATTCGCCGTACTTGTACGGATTGCTAAACTTAGCACACTCGGCTCCTCTATTCTCGCTTCGTGCGTACCACCCTGCACAGCAGCAGAGGGAGGGGGAAAAGGGGCCCAAGTAAACGCCGTTCTTCCAGTGTAGACCACTCGTGCCCGAACCGTCGAGGAGCCTCTCCCTGCAATGCCCGTCGAAATTAGTACGAGTACTGTCTAGACACATCTCGGGCCCAACCTTGAAAGCCCATCACGTTGATCCTTCAAGCGCACGTGTCGTTGAACAAGGCCCGACAACGTGCACTCTCCACAATGTTGAACGTCTTGCCCTTGATAAACTCGAACTCGGCCTCGTCCACGGGCTCGCCCTCCCCGTCGCCGGAATCGACGGGACTCACATACCCCAGATCCTTGGACGGCTCGTAGTGGTGCATGATCTGCGGGTTGACGACCAGACACCGCAGTTCCCTCTCGCGGCAATGGTGCGACAATGCGACGTCGAAGGCTTCGTCCGCGCCACGCCCGAGGAGAGTGAGGATCTTCTGCGCCGAGGCCCTCGTCACGCCGTATCCGAAGCTGCACACCGTCGTGGTTGAGACGTGAATCATGCGGTGCCCTTCGGGCAGTCGCTGTTGGAGATAGCCCGTCGACCACGAGGCGTACGAGTCGGTGGGGATGCGCGTGTCGTCGGCGTAAATCACGCCCGGGGGCGCCCAGTCCTCGATGGCGCCGCCGCAATGGCCCAGCCAGAGGACGTCCCAGTCCGCGCCGTAGGGCGTGGGATCGGACTTGGGCACGAATGTATAGTTCCGGACGTTGTCGGAGATCAGTTTGATTTGGTCTTTGATGCGCACATCCCAGTCAACGTCATCTTCGACAATAAATGCGGTCTCGAGGCCAGATGCGATCACGAATTTGAGGAGGTCGAGATGCGCAACCCACGCCGAGGCAGAGCCATGCTTGGGTGTGGTAGTCTGGCCGAGGCCGATGTCCTCGAACGCAACGACGAATTCCACGGGGTTGTGCGGTTGTGGCGGTATGGTGAAGTCCAGTCCCGTGAGCTTGGCGGCCGCTTGGAGGCCGCGAGTTCTCCAGCTGGGTTTGGACGAAAGTGCTATCAACCTTTGGAACTGCAAAAGCACTATTAGCAAATATCAAGTATTCGGTCGTCTGTGTGATGCTTACCCCAAGGGTCGCATTCGCCGCGGCTTGTCTGGGCTGGACTGTTGAAACTGCAAAAAGACGTCCTAGTTGGACGTCGCTCGAGTATGGGTTTGGCAACAGGATAAAGACCAAAAAGAGTACAACGACGGCTGGCAATATGTGTAGGCGAGGGTTCGCATGTACTCTGAACGTGCACAACTGTCGGAACATGGTATCGACTCGCGTGCAAAAGTGGCCTCGCAGACACGATCGCGGTGGACATGTTGACTTATGGTTGTGGCCAGGCCAGTGTCTGGCTCTTTCGTACACGCCGTGCTAATCCAGGCATGGGGAAGCGAGAACACGGGTCCACTCGCATATGTAGTGTGGTAGGATTCTGACATGTTCACAGCGGCCACCTGGCTAGACGAACAATATAGGGCGGTTTCAGATCAGGGTCCACCATCAGGCTGCGTTGTTGCTCTCTAGGTCGGAACCGTAAGCCATGGATTGACTGACGGATGGGCAACGGGCGCTCTGGTTCGGCTCTTTCCTATTCAGGGCCTCTGGATATTTCGGTCAGAGTGAGTAAGAACGGTGGCTTCGCGATCTTGAAACAGAGAAACAGCGTGCTTTGCGTGATTAGTTTGCCCAGGCCGACTCTTACCCGCGCCAATTTGGCCAGAAAGCAAGGTCAATTAGCAGACGTTGTTACGGTGGAGAGATTTGGCTTGCCGCAAGCCGGATTGGCATCACCACCATCACGAGAACGTGCCCTTCGGTTGCGGTCTGGCGTGTCTTGGCCTGTGCTGGGGGCCATTAACCCAATACCACATTCGGTAGGTTTCTAGCAGCGTTCACCTCGGAAAACGATCCCCTCGCATGGAATGGGTTCTCTGTTTTCTCTGTTTTCTCTGAATGTGGGCGCGTGAACTGTGCGTCCAGGTTGGACGCGAAAAAACAACGTGATAGGAGGGTAGTCCGGAAGGAAGAAGCGCACCAAAGGACAGAAGCGGGAGCTGGATCTCGGAAGGCCATAACGAACTTGAAAGATGCGGCGCAATGTCAAGCAGAGTGGAAACGACATCGTTGCTGAGTGGGAAACCTCGTGATAACGCGTATTCATGCACAGGTCAGCACCGCTGCCGTAGCTTCAGCCGTTCTCAAGTCGACATTAGGGACACCCCTAATCGCTCCATATCACTCATTTCTTCACTTGGGCCTTGAAGATAGTCAGCAATCAAGAGTGTTCCAAAATGCGACGGGCCAGAGGTTGTACATTCTGCCCCGGATTTGAGGCTTGGGTATTGCCAGGCTGAATTGGCGCGGCAGGTTTGAACTTTTCGGCCCTACAAGGCAGATACCAGGCCACAGGTCAGCATCACACCATCTCAAGTGAAGCATAGCGTGCTGGACCCGAGGACAATATCTGGGGGGTGGAATGCTTGAGACAGGAACCGGGACCGACGTACTCCTTGCGGCGGATGTAGTCGTTCTCAAGGGCTTTCTCGCGTTCGTTGAACTTTGGCACATCCATCTTGGAGTTCGTAGATAGGTGCAATCCAGAATATGCGAGGTTTACTTCTTGCGCTCGACTTTGAGATGCTGTATAGACTGTTTGCGAATGGAACAGTTATGACGACGTGCAAGCACGCCGTACATTATCAAACAGTTTCGCATGCTTTGTACATGTCACCACAGTGGCAGTCCCTGTGACATCAGGATGTCTACTGTGGTTGGAGCTCACGGAGGCTAACCAAGGTGGGGAGCGCGTTAAGCCTAAAGAGTGTCTAGGACTAAGCAGAACTTGCCGCTTTATACTGTAATAGGTTTAGCGGGATACGGGCTGGTAAGCGACTCCAAAGGGGGTTGCCAAAACACCAGCTCCGACCACAGTAGAAGAAAGGAGTTCCAGGGATATACCTAGTCTTCCAGGTGTTCAGGATACACGAGGAACACACCAATCAACAGCAGACACAAATTACATGGTGATAATTGTAGAGAGCGAAAATTTGTTCAAAAATGATACAGCATCGGTGGTGTAATGTACGTTACCATCTCACCAGAATTTCGACGCTACCTGCTAATTGGTGCAGGGTAACATTGAAGCCTTCCAGTTACTTGTTAACTCAGCTTTAGCCCCGGGTTCGATTCCCGGCCGATGCATTATACGCTACATTTTATCTCCATATTTTTCTCCTTTTTTTAAGCTTATTAATAGTATTAATTTCTAAAGTATAAAGGCTTTAAAGTCTTATAAAGCTTTATAAAGCTCTATATATCTAGTAATTTAATAAGTTTTTATAGTTAATCTACTTAATCTAATTTAATCTAATCTATTATTATAAATTATTTATACTTTATAATTATAATAAGTAAATAAGTTAAGAATTCTAATAACTTAATATAAAAAGCTAAAGTATTTAGTCTTTTAAAGTAATTTTTAAGAGGTTATAACCTCTTTTAAAATTTAATTATTTACTTTAATATATCTATATTAATCTATAAAAATAAGGTTAATATAAAGTAATTAGCGCTTAAATATAGTTAGCTAGTTATAGCGTTAATTAGTATAGTTCGGGTATAGGGGGTATAGGTAATATTAGTAAAAGGACTAATAGTAATACGAGGCTATACTATAACTTGAACACCGTTAGATATAAATCCACTATGATGACGGATTTTTATCACTTTTCTACAAAGTTAGATAGAAGCACATAAAATGTACTAATGGACAATGTACTCGGCAACGTCGTCTAATGCCCGACACTTATCAGCGTTGAACTCGTTTGTACCCCGGAGGTATGTATCAGTACGCGCCCCTGGCGAGTTCCTTACTTCCATCCTCCCGAGTCTCTGGGCCAAATACTGTAGCATATCATGGCCAGGATCACTTTTTAAAAGAACGCCCCAAACCCATGCAAAGCGTAGAGAAGTGCATACATTAACACAGACCTTTCAAGAAGGCGGCGGTCCTTTCCCTTGACCCTGGTGCTGATCTAACAACAGGTGCGGTTTGATAAAGTCCTCGTCCAGTTGACGGAACCAGGCCGTGTGATCTGCCGTGGCGCCTCGGAGCAGATTTCGGATCGAGTTTGTGGCGCCGGCCAGGGGCGTCGATGTCCCTTCCGTCTGGGCTGCGGTGCCCATGTCGCCATGGTCCACGCCAAGCGGATCATCTTCTCCGTCGTTGAGAACGATATCCGGCGGCGCCGAACGCGTCCGTGCATCATGACCCGCCGCGAGAGGAGATTGTTTCCTTCGTGGTGCTGCAGGGGGGAGATCGAGATCCGCAGCATCCTCCTCGTCATCCGAGGTTGATCCGCTCATGCTGCCGTTGCCGCCATACAGCAGCTTCCCTTGCTGGGCTGCGTTCTCGCGCTCACGATGAGATATACTCGAGTTCTTGCGCTGGTTTCCGCGCCGGACGGGCGGGGAGCGTCCGTTGCTGCTGCTGTATCCTCTGTCGGGGCGAGGGCGAGACGCGGAGCCATTCGGTCTTCCTTCACGTGCGTTGCCCACGTAATCAAGGCCGATGGACGACGACCGTGGATTGTGGCCGAAACCTGTTCCAGAGCGCTTATAGTAGGTGCCGCCGTTTGCTGTCTCGATGTCAAATTCGTCGTCAGAGTCAATCTCTTCCACAACGCCTGTGCGGATGTTGAGGATTTCCAGCATGCGTGCCGTAGTTCCGCCGAAGATGATGACCGTCAGTACGACCACAACCAGCACGGTCGCACGCAAGGCAGGACCTTCGTTGCCTTGCAGCCCAGCGGCCAAGGCGACCCCGACAGCGCCCCGTAGACCAGCCCAGAACAACATGACCTGATAGTGCCAGGGAAGTTCCTCTGCGACATCTCGCCCGCGCCGTTTCGCTCGCACTCGAATGATATAGTTGATCGCCTTGGAGAGCGGAAATACGGCCAGCCACCGCGCGCCACAGATGCCGACCACGGTGACAAGAATGAAGAGCGGTTTGAAGACCAGATCTGTCTCGGTAAATAGTGTGAGGCCCAGGTAGATGAAGATGAAGTTCTCCGAGAGCTGTGCGGTAATCTGAAAAACGAATTTGGTGGTGAGCTGAGTCCGCCTCGACATGTTGTAGTATGCATAGTGCTTGAGGGTGATTCCGCAGAACAAGAGCGACACGATGCCTGAGGGTGCTCGTCAGCATGCCGACATGAAGGAAGGGGATCGCATTGCATACCTGACATATGCACGCCGTTGGAAAAGAAATAGCTTGCATATGCGATCAGAACAATCAACGAGCTCTCGATCCGTGGGAACCTGCGCACATAGGTATACTTCAGCGCAAGAGCGGTGCCAATTCCTACTACCACGCCGATGACCAAGCTGGTGAAGAACACAAGCAAGAAAATCCCAATCGCCTCGAACAGACTGATGATATTCAGATTCCCAGCCGCGCCGCCTTCCCTGTATCTTTGGGCGGTCTCGAACAGGACAATGGCGATGGCGTCGTTGAGGATGGACTCGCCAAAGATGACGGTGTAGAGTTTCGGCTCGACTTTGTAGAGATTGAAGATGGCGAGGATGGTGACGGGGTCGGTGGCTGACAGCGTAGCACCAACCGAGATAGCCTCGACCCAGGTGATCTGCAGGCCGTCGAAGGGGATTCTGGTCCATAGCCAGAGGATGAGACCTAACGAAACAGCAGAAATGAACGTCCCGGCAAACGCAAAGGTCAAGATGGTGCCGATGTTGCGAAAGAAGTTGGCCTGCGCGCACTGTTCAGTATGTTCCACACCTCCGCAGGGCCCAGCTCTTTCTCCATGCACTGACCTGGTGTAACTCATAACCCGAGGCGAGGATAATCGGCGGAAGGAGGAGATTGAAGAAGAACTGGTAGTCGAAGCTGACGGTATCTTGTATGATCGTCCCGGGGGTTATCCTTATGACCAAGCCAACGACCATACCTAGGCAAGCCATCAGCGGGTGAGTCGACGCATACGGGGACACGGCTCACCAGCGAATATGGATATGACCGTCTCATGGACCGCTTGAATCTTCTTCTGCTGCAGGATGTAGCTCATAAAGAGCGCCGCAATGAGCAGCATGATCAGGATGAAGAGTGCCCATGATGAGAAGATCTCTTTCTGTCCGGCCTCGGAGGGCTCTGCGCAACGGCATATCAGTGGGGGGCTCGTCGCGACAGGTGATTTACTGGTAGCTCGTACCGTCTGGGTCCGCGTCTTCAACCTGGCGACCTGGATGTGAATATCAGCGACGAGGACTCGCGGTGTGGCCGGGACTTTCGTACGAAGAAGATTCAACGTCGCGCCCACCAGACTCGACGCCATATTGGCGCAGATGCGCAGCTAACATTCGCGGGTGGGCGACGTGGAAGGCATGAGCAAGCAAGGTAGCACACAGATGGATGAAGCAGCAATACGGATCACGGTGTAAATCAATTGCTGTTGACAGACAGGCTGCGACAATTGTTGGAGAGCCGTCGCGATCCTTCGCCATGCCATGCACCGAAAAGGGATCATCTGCACCGGCCCTGATCTCCATCTCGCTCTCCACCCCCGAGCACCCCCGAGCCCCCATCGTTCGAAGCCACGTGCTGGTTGTCGTGGTCCGCGACAGACACAGTATTCCAAGACTGAAAGTGCTACAGCATCGAATACGTCTCATTGCGAGCCGACTCGGGCCTCTGCTTCAAGCTATGCTAGTAATAAGCCCCCTTTCCAGCTGAGGGCAACCTGCATGTCCCACAATGTAGAACCACCCAACTCCAATCTAAACACTTATCTCCATTCCCCGGCCATATTTCGTTATGGTACAATAGTACAGCCATTATTCCGCACCACTGCCCGCCCCGCTTGTGGTGCCATTGGTAGCAACCCCATTACTGCCACCCAGCGTCAGTCTCAGCTTCGTCCCACCCATGGGAGCCACCGAGCCTCGAGGCGTCCCGGCACTGGAAGCCGCTGCAGTAGAGTCGCCATCTTGAGCCACCCGCTCCCCCAAAATAGGATTCTCTGCGATCAGCTTGGCAATCATTTGGTTGCAGTGGTTCTGTATCTGCGGTTAGCGACCTCAAGACATCTTAGCACAAATGCGCGGCTTACCTCGATAACAACCGCATCATTGTAGATCATGCTGCCATCCTCGTTGTACGTCTTAGCATTCTTGGCCAAGAGCGCAACATCGCTTTGCAAGTCTTTCAGGCTGGTGTACTGATGACTGCTGATGCGCTTCTCAATCACGTCCATGGCGATTGGTTCTGTGATGAACTGGTAATAGTCGGCGTACAGTTTCTTCGACGGAAGCTCCAGGAACGGCCCGATGATAAGCCTGGTGGGCGGTTCGTCGTCACTGTCGTCGTCAGAGGGCTCCTCCGGCTCCGAGTCGGGCACCTCTAGGGCTTTGATTGACTCGATGATCGCCCGAAGAGCCTTCTGCAGTGCAGATCGCTCGGCACTGCTGAGTACATCGACGGCAGGCTTGTTGGGCTGCCGTCCGCGCTTTCGCTTCGTCGGCGGCGTCTCTTCCTCGATATCTTCGCCTTTGCGCTTCTGGCCAGCTGCTTTGCTGGGACGGCCTTTCTTCTTAGGTTGCGGCTCCTCCGAGCTTTCACGTTCTGGTTCCGGCGACGACGCAACCCCGGCTGCCACGCGTTCGCGCTTGGCTTTGTTCGTGCGTCTCTTGTCGATCCGTGCCTGTTTGCGCTTCGCTGCCTCCCCGATAGAGTCATCCGAATCATCGACCGCCGCTAACCACTGTTCTTCGGTGAGTCCGTCGTCATATTTGACCTGAGTCTTAACCCGTGCACCACGACCGGCATACTCCTCCACCTCCTCTTGCACCGGGTTGTCCTCGGCCACATAGATGTCGGGAAGTTCACTCTCCTCCATTAAACGGGCTAATGGACGACCTGGCCCGTAGGGGTCGTTCTCGTCCCGATCCTTGTCCATCTTCTTGAAGAGGGTCAATTCGTCCTCGGACCGAGCCATGAGCTCGTTCAAGTCGTCATCGTCCATCTCCTCTGAGTCTCCAACTTGATCAGCGGCTTCTGCTGCCTCAAGCAGGGTCTTTAGGAAGGCCTCTCGCTCTTCGTTCGTAGACTTGTTGTCAAATTTACCTGCTTGGATGACTTTGCCGTCCATGTCGAGCTTGAACTGAGCACGTTCCAGGATTTTCTCCTCGACAGAGTTTGAGCTGATCAGACGCAGAATGCGGACTTCGTTCTTCTGCCCGATTCGGTGAGCACGATCCTGAGCCTGCAAGTCCTGATGTGGATTCCAATCTGAGTCGTAGATGATGACTGTATCTGCAGTCTGCAAGTTCAAGCCGAGACCACCTGCACGAGTCGACAGCAAGAAGCAAAAGTACGGCGAGTTGGGTTCATTGTAAAGACGTAGCAATTCAGCCCGATCTTCAGCCTTGGTAGCACCATCAAGCCGGAGATATTGGATACCACGGAACCGCAAGAAATCCTCCATGATGTTCATGATCTGGGTCATCTGGAAGAACATCAACACACGATGGCCGGTGGCCTGGAACTTAGGCAAGATTCTGTCGAGCAGCTCGAATTTGCCCGCCGTTCTCCAGATAGAGTCGTTTGTCCCCTTGCTTGGGTTCATCTGGTCCTCCACGGGTTCGAACACGTAAGGGTGATTGCATAGCTTTCTCAGCTGCATTAACATGTTGCTGAGACCGCGCATGCTGGTCTTACCGCCCTTGCCATCAGCCACCGTCAGACGATTGTGTGTCATCAACTGCATGTAAAGTTTGGTCTGGAGAGCGGAGAAGCGGCATTTGATGACACGCTCCTGCTTGTCGGGAAGATCCTTCTCCACATCTTTCTTGAGACGACGGAGCAAGAACGGCCGCAGCACCTTGTGCAGACGACGGATAACGAGAAGTTGCTCTTCTTCGGTCAACTCCATCTTGTCTTGTCCACCAGTATTGGCAAAGGGAGTGTTGAACCATTCGTCGAAAGACTTGACTGACTTGAAGATTGTGGGAAGGACGAAGTTGAGAAGAGCCCACAGCTCCGGAAGATTGTTCTGGAGCGGGGTGCCCGTCAAGATCAGGCGGTATCTCGTGGTGTAGTACTGGGTGATGGTGCTGCTTAGCTTGGACTGGGCGTTCTTCATTCTGTGACCTTCGTCGACGATCATGTGAACCCATTTAATCTTGCTTAGAATCGGCCGGTCCTTGATGATGTATTCGTAAGTAGTGAGTAAGACCTGGAAGTTGCCCGATCGAATTTGCATCTGCTGTTGTTTTCGACTGTTCGGCGGTCCTTTGTAGACGATACGTTTGACTGATGGAGCCCACTTCTCAAATTCCAGATTCCAATTCGTGAGCGTACTGAGGGGTACAACGACCAGAAACGGACCACTTTGACGCTTCTTCTCGATCAGATAGGTGATCAAACTGATCGTCTGGATAGTCTTGCCCAGACCCATCTCATCGGCCAAAATACCATTCAGATTGTTGTTGAAGAGGGAGATCATCCACTGCAACCCTTTGAGTTGGTACTCTTTCAAAGTACCACCAACCAATATGGAGGGCTGAATGGAGACCTCTTCCTTGATCTTATGAGCCACGGCATAGTAGTCGACCTTTCCATGGCCTTCATCGTCGTCGGTCACGTCCTCATCTTCGTCGTCCTCGTCGGCGTACTTGTCTTCGCCCCATTTTTCTGCAGCACTTCGCTGTTGTTGTCGGACAGAGGCGGCGAGCTGCTTCAGGAAGCCGTCTGTCTGCTTGAGGAGATGGGAGATACGGGAATCCTTGGCTTGGCCGAGCAGCTTCAGATAGGTTTCTTCATCGTTAGCTTTCAACGCTTGCAGACGCTGCTTGGCAGTTCGCTCAATGCGCTTCTGTTCCTCACGCTCCATATGTTGGTGGTGAGTGACCATCATACGACCAAGCTTCTGGATCCGTGAGCGTTGACTGATTGCATTGTTCTTGATATCTTGAGCATGAGCCACGATGGACTGTAGATGGGTCGATTGCCGAGCCTTCTCCTTGTTCTCTCTGGCATCGCGCTGTTGCTTCTCGAGTTTTTCCGTGATACGAGCTTCGCGCAAGGATTGTTTCTTCATGCGGCGGTGCATGGAGCGATTGGCCGTCATCGCCAAGTTGTCGTAATGGAAGAGTTCTTGCTGAATTTCTCGTCGGAAGTCGCGTTGCTTCTGAAGCAGACATAGCTTCTTATATTCAATCAAAGCCTTGATCTTGAGACTGTCGTCGGCGGTAGGCTCAGCAGATTTACTGGTGTCCCAGGCCGCAATATTGACAGGGAGGGCAGCTAACTCGGCTTTACGAGCTTGGATGCGGTTGTACAGCAGACGTTCTTGCTCTTCCCGAACTTGGTCCGAGTCAATGCCCATGGGCAGGATTGCGGGTATCTTCTGCCGCCTAATGCGCTGCGAGTGATCCGAAAAGCTGATGGGCTTTGTTAGAAGATCGTAAGGTGACTGGTAGGTATCGAAGAAGGCTTTGGACCGGACTACCTCCTTCGATACAGCGCCTTTGGGCTCAAGGGTTCCATCTGCAACCTTCTCCCCTACAGCCGTCGAGTCCGTGGGAGGTGCGGCCTGTTGCTTGAGAGAGGGAAAGAGCTGCGCCTGTACCTTAGGATGCAAAGGCTGGTTCTTCGACAGCGTCTTGAATGCGAAGATTTGCGTTCTCAGAAGGTTCAGTTGCTCTGGAGTGAAGCTACCGGTCGTTTGCGCTGCCGCACGCTGTGCCTGGGCTTGGGCTTGTGCTTGCGCGCCAGCAACTTGCGCACTGTTGGCGACAGATGTCTGACTGGGGGTGGAAGACCCATTGGCGGCAGGTGCTCCAAGATCTTGCTGGCCATTCGTCGCCCCGTTCGCTGTGGCATGACTGGAATTGCCATTCACCTGCGGAGGGGGTCGTTGTTGGGCGGGTTGTGGCTGCATGAGTTGTTGAGCTTGTTGTTGAGTCGGCTGTTGGACTTGTTGTTGGGCCTGGTGCTGAGCCTGTTGCTGCTGCTGGGCTTGCAGTTGCGCCTGTTTCTGTGCCTGCAATTTGCGAAAGTTTTGCTGTTGTTGAACGGCAGTGAGGAACCGGTAGGCTTTGATATACTCGGGGTCACTTTCGGGGACATTCTGGGCTTTCATGCGCTGGAATTTCTGTGACGAATGTTAGTAGACAGACCGAAATAGCAATGGCATCTGATGATATGAAAGTATTGGTTGAGCGTTGCGTACCTGATACACGTCCTGCACTTGTGCTTGTGAAAGGTTGGGTGGGAGCGCCGGGACGTTGGATGGCATCCCAGGCGCGGGTTGGACTGAAGCCATAGTGCCTTTTCAGTCGGCGACTTCAGGCAACCGCAGGTTCTGGCTATGCGTGAAACATCTATCGGAGCATCTAGTCTGTGGGTGACGGCTCCAACTGGGCAGGGATGATGCAGCCTCGTGGACGTGAATACACTTGGCGCAGTCGGCGGAGGAGAGGGACTTTGCAGTGAGTCGATCTCGGGTGAGGTGAGGTTGAGTGGTCGAGGCAAGGGTGCCTAATTAATGAGGGGACGAAGAGGTGACTGCCGTGTGGAGGCGCACTCTTCAAGCGGTGCTGCTGGTTATCGGTGACGGTTTGCGATGGAACGAGATGGTTGCGACGCGTTGATTGATGATTTTCCCGGGCGAGGGGCCTTCACGTCTGCGAGAAGAGCGCAACAAGAAGGCGGACCCAAACGAGAAGAGGCTGACTGCGCGGTCAGCCTGTCGCAATCTCTGCCAAGCCGTGTCATGTCACGTGAGATTAATATCACGTGAGCTTTCACTCAGCTTGTTCCGAAGGACGATCAGCGCGGGTACAAGCTCAAAAGGAAATTTGCTTAAGGTGCGAACTGGGCTTCCAACGACGAGAACAGTTCACGTTCTCCAATACAGACATCCTCCAATTGATGCAGTCCCCAAAGCGCTCGCAGCCATGTGCCACCAAGCGACTTTCCAAGACTTGTAGCTCGGTCCGGCTCTATGTCTACTGAAAAGGCCTGGCTCAGCTCAACGCCAACGCCAATCTGTGTGGTATCCATCCAAGCAGCATTCCATAACGACAACGACATCCAGCCATGCTCCTCAGGTGAGAACCGACCTCTTTGCTGGGACAGGTGGTGGCGGTGGCTTCTTTGCTCGGGACGGAGGAGGTGGTGGAGGGCCACTCTTCTTGCTCGTTAGAGGAGTGGCTTCGCTACCATGAGACGTGGCAGGTGATATAGCTTGATCCCCGTAACCACGGTCAGAGCTGTTGGAGTAAGAGCCCGAATCGTCTCCGAAAACGTCTTGCTCATCCACGTTGCGCAGATTTGATCTTGCTGTGCGAATCATCAACGAATCACTCGGGATGCGCGAAATCCCTGGTCTAGTCGCGGGCGATAGATCCCTGCTCGGCTGAGGAGAGTCATTGAATGTAGCGGCCCTGGCATAGTTTGCGCGTAGCTGGGGCGCGGGTGAATAGTCGGATGATTGATACACATATTGATTGCTCCGAGAAGTCGTGATCTTGGGGCGTACATCGACTGGGGCTTCATCAACTGGCTCGGCCCCGTGGGTATATGAACGGACTGTGTTCGACCTCGAGCGTGGGTTAGGCCGGCCGCCACGGGTCGGTAAAGACCTAAACTTGGTCAGCAGAGTCGTGCGCAGGACGTCGGAGATTGCACTCACCTGGCAGGCCACTCGCTCCTCAACTGTAGCAAGGCCTCCCTGCATTTATCGTGGTATGCCAACTCGGCATCGAGAAATGATCCAAGGTCGGCGACACTTTCAGGGTCGGCGTCGCGAATCTCTTGCATTCTGCGGTGGACGTCGTCCTCTGATTCTTCGTATTTGGCTTTCTGTGTGCGCAACTCCTCCTCGACGCGGAAATCTTCCTTCTTGGCTTTCTGCATCTTCGCGAGGGACGTATCATACGCCAGTCGGCGCGTCTCAAGTCGCTTACGGGCGGCCTGGTACTCTTTCATCTGAACAATAGACCGCTCAAGGCACTCTAACCAGCTAGTCGTGGCGGAAACGATATAAGTCTCCTGAGCCCGGGCGAGTCTTTCTTGTGTCCGGCCAAACACTGTTTGCTGTCAGCTAGATGTGTCGAAATTTCGAAAACTTCCCCACAGGCACTCACTGTTCAGACATTGGCCGTACTCAGAATCGGGCTCGAAATCTTCGCCGTGGGAGATCATGGTGCCGCCCATCAAGGCGATTGGAAGCGTCTTCTCCTTGCCCTCCACTTCGGAGCGTTTGGAAATTGCTTTGATGTAGGCATTCATCGATCGCTGCATCTTCTCGAGACCTACAGTAGACTTAGCATTGAAACAACAACGGGGCCCCTAGACAGCAGCTACGCACCTTCCTGGCGCAGGCCCATCTCGACCTCGAGTGCTTTGAAATTGTCCGATACATTGGTCTTGACCTCTCCTCCCATGCGCTCTCCCGCCCATTGTTTGAAACGATCGAGTTTCTTGTTGACATTCATTATGGCGATCGCAGGATGCTGGTGCTAGTATTTGGTTGGCAGACGATGGAGGATTAAACGAGTGATTGATAGTGCTGATGTGACGATTGATAAGGAAAGGTGTTATGTATGCTCACTGCGCCCTTGGTGAGCGACGGAGTAGTCGGATCGGACTGCGATCGGTTCTGATGTTTTGACTGGAATGCGAGCTGGACTACGGGCCACAAAGAAGCGAAATAGAGAAAGTCCGACGAGCAGTATGAGCAGAGGCGGAATACAGAGAAAGCAATAAACGATTGTCTTCGCTGACAGCGCCGAAACGAGGGACGAGATCCAACAAAAATCAGGCCGAACAGCGAGTGCATCAAGTGTCCCGTGGGATGGAGCAGGCGATTGTGCATTGCGGTTGCCAGTGACGCGCACCAATGCATCCTCTTTAAGCTTTTTGGGACCCTTGTTGCCGTCGTGTCCCTCGTCAAGTTCCACCGAGCAACCACCACCAGTGGCTTCCGGCTACTGCCCCTGATCTCAAACCCTGTTGCGGGGCGTGGGCTGGGCCTGGTCGACGCTTCACGCTCTGGGCATCCCTCTGAAACAAGACGCCACCTTCTGAAAACATGAATATCCGCGAGCATTCTACAGGCTGCAGTTGGTGTTTCTATTCTCCAACATGCCGTTCCAGGCGTGCTACGCTGCAGAAGACCAGTAATCATTCATGCATGACGAAGTCATGTAAGCATGAGATGCATGCTCCGACGGTGCCAGCATGGCAGACAACGCTTCATATAAGTTCCTAGTTCCGAAGTGGTACGAACACAACTTTGACGCTAATTAACGGTTGCGACTTTGTGGCTTGAGAATCAGAGAGTAGGGAGGTCCAGTCTCCAAATACTGATTTAACTGTCACCATCAAAGGGATGATCATGAACCACTACACAAGGCGATGGACATCTTCTGATCTTTGCATCTGATCTGTGTTGTGATGCGGCTCCCGTTTGCCGTTGCTTCGCCCCAACTTGGACTTTGCAGAAGCCAAGTACACGTATCGGCAGTCTTCGTCACCATGAACCGGAACTGATTCTCCCGCTGTGGAGGAACCTCATTTGTAGAGTCCTAATACAAGCCTCGGATTTTCGCGATTCCCCAACGCATATTCCATAACTACTCCTTGGTCTTCTGGGTACCACGTAGCAGACCAGTTCTCCGAGCAGCAATGAGACCAGCTTTTTGACCTTGAGCGGCGTATCGCGAAATGGTAGAAGCCTTGCCGATGTGCTGATGGTTACCACCACCGTGAGGATGGTCAACAGGATTCATGGCAACACCACGAGTCTTGGGCCACGAGTTGCGCTTCACGGCGAACTTGTGCTTGGCGCGAGACGCCTCTGTGATACACGTTAGCCGACCGTGATTGCAGCCCATCAATCTGTGTTCACGTACTGAGCATTGGCTTGTCGGTTCGTCCACCACCAGCAACGATACCAATCATGCCTCGAGCTGAGCTGAGCACAACCTTCTTAGCACCAGAGGGGAGCTTGACTCGAGTCTTGCCCTCGTCGGGGTTGTGCCCAATGACGGTGACGTAGTTGCCAGATGTTCGTCCCAAAGCGCCTCGATCCCCAGTCTTTTCCTCGACGTTTGAAACGACGGTACCTTCAGGCACTTGACCCAGCGGCAGAACATTACCGACACTCAAAGCCGCATTCTTTCCAGCGTAGATGAATTGGCCCGTCTACAAGTTTGTTAGCGCCCAAGTCCAGGTTCAGGACATCCAAACATACGTATAGCCCTTCGGTAGCAATGAAGATCTCGGTTCTTGACTTAGGCGAATATGGGTCTCGAAATTTCACCTTCGCAAGAGGCGCACCTCGACCAGGGTCATGGATGATCTCTTGAACTATGCCTCGAATGTAGCCATGTCGTTCTGCGAAGTCGAGGGTTCGGAATTTGGCAGCACCGACTCGGAGGCGAGTATGGCTCGCTAGGAAACCAGTCAGTAGACGACGAGGACAATTGGGGATCCAGGCAGCATGGAGAAAAATAACTACAGGCGACCGGTGAGAATGGCAGACGTACTGAAAATAGAGCCACGGCCCTTTCTCTGATTTCTGATGACCCTACCCATGGCGGCGTAGAGCTGTCGAAAAGTTCGCGACGATGAGGTCGAAATCAGATTCAGCAGGTTCAGAGTCGTTGTGGCCGCAGTCGCAAATGCTGTTTGTGCGCACCCAGCCGAACTCTTGGCGGCGATAGGGGGGCGCACTGGCGTTCCTCGCGCAGTTGAAGGTTTTGTGTAATTGGACAGCTTTGGTCCAGTTTAGCTTTCTTAGCTCTTGCCGGAGATTCCGATTTTCCGAGAGCACCTCAGTCCTCAACCCAACCTCAACATCTGTGTCTTTTTTCGCTTTGTCGTTACACCCATAACAGTTCTATCACCAAGCAAGAACTTGACTTTTGCGGATGCTCTTCTGGCCCTTTGCTGCTGTCACACCTATTCATGATACTTTCACGTTGGTGTCCTGCAACGGGGTTTGCGGTGGTCTAAACCTACCCAATAATTGATCAGCACAGTCCTGGTTCTCCCACAAACCAACATTGCTGGAATGGAAATTACGCTTAGTAGGTCTGTGCTACTACTGGTAGGTTCTTTCTGCTTAGGAGACGGCTGTGAAGTCTGCGGTCCTCCTCACGTGCTGCGGACTGCCTACAATCAAGTCGCTGGTCTTGCCGGCTGTGGAACTGCTTCTCAGCACAATTCTGGCGAGAGAAAAATGCAATTTCTCCATTCAGGTTGGGCTGCAAGTCTTCCGGCCTGCCAGAGTTTTGTATGCGAATGCGGTCTTGGGGGGCTGCAGCATGCCTCGGATACGCTGGTCCCGCCTACTCTCGAATCCCTGGGCCATCTCTCCTCCACGACAGGCATTAAAACTTTACGTTTGCGCTCATTCAATTCAGCAGGTCCAACTAGCGACAGGAGGAGCCTGTTTACTTTACAAATTCGAACGGGTCACGCGAACTCCAGTATCCATGATTGTTTTGAGCTGCTGGAATCACTACAAATTGACAAGCAGATAGGACTTCACAAAACGGTGACCAGGCGCTGAGCCCTGAGGTCAAGTGCCCAGGCTGCGAAGCTTGCTGAGCTGGCACAGGGCAATGGACGCCGGATAACCCCGCGTTTTCTCGGGGAATACTAGTGCCTTCCAGGATTCGAAGCCTGGGCGAGTTATGCCGCAGCAAGAGGCATGGGGACGTGCACGGCTGATGACCGTTAATGGCTGGAAGCAGGCTGATGCTTCAACCCTTCAGGATCTTCGACAGGAAAAGGTCTCGTTGCGGATGACAGGCCCGTGATCATCGGGTGTGCAGGTCAAACTGGAAAGGGGCTTCAGAAATCGTCACGCTTGGCACGATACCCTCCCAACATCCAGTCGAGCACTTCATTCTTCGTCAACCAAGGACCATGGGATCTGTTCTGGTTCCGTGGTTGTGAAGGAATATCAGCTGTCGTACTCGGGACCCTGATTCCATATTGATGTCGCTGTGAAGGAGAATGCAGATGATTGTCATTGCCCGGGTACATATCAACGCGAGCCATTGGCCGTGTAGCGCGTAACTTGCCTTGAACGCGCCAAGTTCAATTCAATTCAGACCGCTCCCTGAATACTTTGTCATCGCCATTACTTTTCTACTTCTGTGCTCTTGCCCAACACACACCGTCGCGCCTGGCTATCTTTCGTGCATCCCACCCACCACCCACAAACATGGCCGACTCTGACTCTTCGTCCTTGTCATCTGCGCCAACTTCGGACGACGAGGAGATGATTCAAAAAATGACGTCGAAACCCAAAGGATTAAATCGATACTTTAAGCCGGCACCCAAGCCCGAAGCCTCACCTGAACCTCCCAAGCGCGCCCCGTCGCCCCCTCACGAGTATACCTTGGCCGACAATGATGCGATCGCGTTCATTGTCATGTTCAGAAGCCGTTTCAGCGAGGCGTTCCCAAAGTCTCTGCCTAACTATGGCCCGCAAGATATTGAGAGAGGCGTCTCGGGAGAGGTGCCCGATGAGCAAGTCGAGAGGCTTCTCTGTGCGCTCTTGGGGCTGGTGTTGAACAGGAAGAAGGACGTGGAGTGAGGGCTCCCGACAATGTACACAGTACTCCGGCTTGCTAACACCGAGTAGACGCGGGCACTATGGCCGAGCACTCGAAGATGCGATCTCTGCACATCACAACCAGTGGCCCACCGAGTGGAAGGGTCACAACCCTCTCCATGGCGGAAAGAATTTTAACAACATGAGCGCGGAAGAACGTGTACTCGTCGCACTTCCCCCTGTATGACGCGTGGCTAATACGATCATAGTTGAGTCTTCTCAAAGCACTGACTCTATGGGCCCTCAATTCCTCCGAAGCGGTGCAAGCGCTCATCAAAGAGTCGTACAAGCAGACGCGGCGAGACGACGATCGTAACCAGCCGCGCAGCGTTCAGCCCTGGTTCTCCGACCAGTACCGTCGCAAATATTGGCTGATAGAAGGACAAGACGATTCACACTTCCGCATATACAGAGAAAACGATGGGAAAACAGCGAAGACAAACACCTGGTTCAGCGTGGCGGAGTCCATTCCCGACGTGATTGCCCTGGCAGACAAGTTCGCAGAGGAGCATACAACCAACTCAAAGGTCATCAGTGACAAGCTGAGGGCTGCGATTCCGAGATTTGAGGCTGGCGAAGAAGTAGGCATCCCAGGCTTTCAGTAGCTATATGTTGGATATACTGACCATTCTACAGAAACGCAGACGCCGTGACTACCGCCTTGCCCGCAAAGCCGCCTTCGCTCGACCGGATCCGGGATTCTCACTATATGAAGGGAGAACAAGAGGCAAGAGAATGCGATATACATACTCAGACGAAGAGGACGGGTCAGACGGCACAGGCAGGCGATCTGCACGAAACTCGGGCATTTCTACTCCCTTGGAGAGCGGCCCTACTGTCACAGCGAGTGGCCGGCAAGTCAGGTCAAGAGTTGGCGGAGTATATGGCGAGAGCATACTGGTCGACCAGCGGAGAGAGTTGGAACGAGTAGCGGGTGAAGGGCACTTTACCGAGACAAGTGAAGACATGCCAACCACGATGCCGAATGGTCGTGGTGTGAGAACGTCAAGATCAGGACGACAGGTCAAGCCTCCACGAGCCAGATACGGTGAGACTCGGGAATCAGGCGAGAGTGACGAGGCTCAGTCGTCAGGCAAAGAGTGGAGTGGGAACGAAGATGAGCCAGACGAGTCCGAGCCAGACTTTGATGGTGAAGACCGAGACCAAGACATGGATGAAGAACTTTCGGGAGACGATGAAGCAGAGGAGGACGAAAATACTCAGGAAAGTCTGGTCGTGCAACTGAGATATGGAAGAGGCGGACAGAACCCGACTCCTCCCACCGCACCAACGACCCAACCGCAGGCCCCTCATCAGCAAACGCCTACCAGCAACGGAGTCGCCGTGGTTGTCAATGGTACCAAAGCAGCAGACCCTCACGAAAAAACAACCGAGTCGACTATGGGTGACACCATCGAAGTGGCGGCGCCACGAATCAAGCTGGTACATGGTGTCAACAGCAATAAGGCGCCGCATTATCCCCTACCGCAATCATCTTGTCCGGTGGTCGAAATGCCAGTGCAGCCAATGAATGTCTCCTGACGAGTGGGAGTTATGTGTGTGATGGTGAAGGCAAACCAGTGACGAAAAGAATCTGCAAATTGTCAGTGAGCCATTGATATACCAACCACTCACCCAAGTTGGATGTCAGGAGACAGACAAGCACAGCATACCGGTCACGCAAGACTCTGTACTCAAGCAATGAACGCCGTATTATAGATGTGAATAGAGTACCACGAGACCAGCCAACCACCATAGAGGGAATGATGTGGGCATGACATATATTAGAACTGCAGCATCGCAATGTGTATGACTGGGCAGCCTTAGGCGCCTAAGTTCAGAGTACCGCCAATATGATACCATCATGACTCTGATATGAAGCCCACCCACCCGAGCCGTGCCAACCGGGTAGGAGAGTATAGTCGGTATGTTCTAGAAGCGCAACCTGTATACATGGCCTTGGTTCTGATGCATCCAATGCTCCGTTGAGTGGGAGATGAATGTATGGATGCCGAGCCAACCAGGCAGGAGGCTAATTAGGTGTATATTCTAGAAGCCGCAGCCCCGTATACATGGCCTTGATTCATAGGCATCTCGTGTTCTGCTGTGTGTGTGAGAGATGACCTGATCATGCCATTCCAGCATCTCGTACTGTACCTAGGTAGGTGGGCACTGTACCGTACTCCGCACGCCATCAACGCGGCACACGTATGTACTGGAGTTTGCCAGAGTCAGGCACCTGCATCCGAAGCACAGTGACCCCAAGCAGGGTCTCGGATAGGTATCTACCAGAGGCCGTGCATGCCATGCCGTACATGTGAGGGTCCAAGTTCTGTGAGAACCAATATACCGTATGCTCATATGCTCGGGACAGGCGGATAGATGAATGGATACGTAGTAGACACTGTACACGGACGACTGAACCTGGAGTCCGCACAGCTACTCACCTTGCGAATCGCACTTCCAGACGTACAGAGCGGATGTATGTGGATGAGCTGGTCCAATCGTGTATGTTTAATCATATTCGCCAGCTGTTACAGTAGGTACGCTTGTGGGGTTCAATCAACAGAGTACGGAGTTCTTTTTTTCAGAAGATGGGATACGGTCTCCTGGGAAGCTGCGTCTTCCTTCACAAGATAAAGTCTCGAGTCCAGTATCCGTTGGTGTACTACATACGGTAGGTGGCTACTCGTATACCTACATATCAGCTACTGGCAAGGTACTTGGTCGGGTGTACATGGCGCTTCCTGTACTGTGGACATAGATGAGTACATGGTCACGCTGTACCCCTGGCTTGAAGTCCGGTAATCAGAACATGAAAAACTAACGGAAATTGTGCTCATCGTCCGCCTTGCATATCATACAGGCTGCCTTATGGTCTTCAGATATGCTCCTCGCTGTTCGGTTTCACGTGTGGGCAGCGAACCGCAGGCCCCGGGTATCTCGTACGTGAGAGCCTCTCATGCCATGGGTAACAAGAACTTCTCCTTCAGCAATTCATCCGCACCCGGTCTTTTCTCATGGTCCGCCTCGAATGTCTTGTTCATGAACCGCTTAGCATCCTCGCTGGCGACCTCGGGAATTGTGGGTTTCTCGTTATTACTGCCAACGGCGAACAACGTCTGCAAAGTCGTCATTGACGGGAAAGGCCGAGAACCAGTGAACATTTCAACCACCAGACAGCCCACGGACCAGATATCGGATTTCAACGACTGTCCGGATTGGCGGACGACTTCAGGAGCCATCCAGAAAACACTGCCCTGCAACGACGTTCGTGTGCCAGGAGCGGAATTCATGCCATTGAAGTTGGTCTTTTTAGAGACGCCAAAATCGGAGATCTTGACCGCACCACGGTTGTCGACGAGTATGTTGGCACCCTTGATGTCGCGGTGTATGATATTGCGAGCGTGGAGGTAAGAGAGTCCTTCGAGGATTTGGCGGGTGAAGTTCCGGACCAGGGCTTCTTGAAAGGTATTGTACTGCTTCAGCATGCCAGCAATCGAGCCACCAGGGACATACTCAAGGAAGATGTTGAGGTGCTCTTCATCCGACGATGTGCCCAGGTATTGCACGATGTGAGGATGTCGTAAGCC
This sequence comes from Cladophialophora yegresii CBS 114405, assembly GCF_000585515.1. Taxonomy (NCBI): domain Eukaryota; kingdom Fungi; phylum Ascomycota; class Eurotiomycetes; order Chaetothyriales; family Herpotrichiellaceae; genus Cladophialophora; species Cladophialophora yegresii. The sequence goes on along the minus strand of NW_006913046.1, from coordinate 4,680,251 downwards.
TTGCAAGAGAGTGATTTCTTGCTTCAGAGCCGCAATCATGGCGGTCTTCTTCTTGTCGCTTTCAGTGCCCTTGGCCACATTGGGCAACTCCACCTGCTTAACGGCCATTAGTTCACCTGTAATTGCATGGAGTGCTAGGTAAACGCTGCCGAATGACCCTTCACCAATAAGGTCACCCTTCATCCAATTGCTCTTGTCAAAGCTGTTGCCCTGCAGGAACGAATTGAGAGCTTGATCTTCTTCCTCGCCATCTTCAGCAACAATGACCGAGAGACGTTCGTTGAAGCTGTCGTTGTTCAATGTGCCCGCAGGACTCTCATCGAAGTAGCTGGTTCGTGACGCGTCATTGTTGGCAGCTGTGTCGGAACCACTGTCAAAGGACACGTAAGACTTCCTGTTCGGCTCGACAGGAGACTCTTCTTGCAATGGCTGCAGGGTTGACGAGGCTATTGAATCCCTGTATGACTGGCTAGGCAGATTGAACCTGTTCGAGACGACAGATAGGGGTCTTGCCGTGGGTACCCGGGGATTCAGACCACTTTGGGCGAGCCAGGAATCAGCAATGCTGGGGATGCTAGGTACAGGGGGGGCATCTTTCAGGCTCGACGCCATGCTCAGATTGCTCATAACACTCAGGCGACTTTGTGCGCGACTCATGCGCTGTGACCGTCGCATCGACAGCCTCATTGTCTTTTCAATATCCTCGCGCTGATGACCGGGAAAGTAGGACGTCAGCTCCTGTACGATCATCTCACTTGGAGGTCGAGCACCGTAGAAGGTCCGCATTCGGGGCTCTTGGTTGTTCGGGACTCGGAGATTTTGCTGTGCTTCTTGACGGTCATGTTCATCTGCTGTGGCGATGATGTTCCGGTTTCTGTCTGTCGTTGTGACTGGCGAGATAGGGACTTGGATGTTGTGCCAGGACTCGCCTGTGAGTTTCTGAAGCTTGATCTGATTGCGCATATTGTTAGTGCTGATTGCCGTGCTGTGCAAAACTTGGGATTCGTCAGCAGCTATCTTTGAAGCCTTCTGTAATTCATCCATGTCAGGAGGCCCATCGTTGATTTTCCTTAGGATCAGCCTGTTCCTCTCTGAGCGCGTTGACTCATTGCAGATCCTCATCAGCTCACTGTCGCTTACCCGCCGACAATTCGCAAGATCAGGCTCCAAGCCATTGAGGACATAAAAGCAATAATTGCGGAAGTGGGTTTCAGGTAGATGTAGCTTCTTGAGGACAGTCGATGTCACGTCGTCGGCCGTCCGGCAGAATTTGATGTTCACAACTTTTGTTTGTCCGCCATTATGGATGATCTTGATGACTGGAGAGCCCGTTGGTAGCCCGCCCGGTGTCAGGCCGTCGATGCTGGAGTTCTGCCGGAGGTGAGCCGCACGCGTTGTGTGCGCGGCAAGTTGTGGTGTCTCGGGCCGTCTACCAGACGTGGAACTGGCTGAACCTGGCTGGCTGAAATATCCTCCACCAGAAGTATTCCTCGCGCCGTCCATTGGGCTCTGAGCATAGCGCAGGGGCCTTGCCCCTGCACTGTGAACATCAGCCAAGGGGGAGTTGGGTCTCGATCCCACCTTAAAACCGGTACCAGCCGAATTGAAATTTTGTAGAGCCGAAGAGTCGAATTGGCGGGAGAATCGTTTGCCGCTACCATTGTGTGACTTGGAGCCATGGGTTCGTGGTGAGTCTGACGAAGAAGGAGTGCCAGCAAAGCCATCGAGGATCGCCAGCGAGTCTCGGTTCCTCCTTGATCGTAACAATGACGATTTGTTTCGTAGCTGTTTGATAGCAACATTTATTCGAACACGGTCACCAATCTTCTTGATGCCCATCTCCGATAAAATCTTCTGGTCACATTCCAGGAGACTCTCGCCTGTGAAGTTGTTGGCCTTGAATAAGGCTTCATATTGACCGCAGCGGATCGAGTGTAACCATTCTCCTACTTTCTTCTCGTCCCAAGCCCGGATCGAGTCCAGCCCGTCGTAGACATCAGAGAAATCGGAATCGGTTGGAGAGGTGAAGAGGCCGTCTTGTAAAGCCATCGAGGTCAACTGCGTCCTGACCGAGGACTCGGAGAAGTTGCGGACGGGTATCTGCTGCGTAGTTCCGATGTTGGCAGCGTATGGAGACTTCGAAGCCAACATTGTGGCGTGGGCTTCTAGGCAGACAGCGAAGGCGTCTCCTTCTCTCTGCAAGAGTTGCTCATTCCACGAAATTTGGGGGATGTGGTGAACCAGACAAAGAACACTTCCCGGGAGTGGTCAGTCCCAGACAGGAGTGCTGGACAAGGGATCAAGGGTCGGTGGAATTGATTAGACAAGCCGTGCGGCTCCGTCGAACAAAGAACCAAAGGCTCTGAGGGTGTCTATGTCGTGGGCCGTTGAGTGGATTGAGTACCGACTGCTGTAGTAGGGAGGAAGCCGAGGAGAAGTCACTCTGAGCGCTCACAGCCTAGTCAGTTGGCGGATGCAAGATGATGACGAGTCGAGCGGTTCTCTAGCTAGTCTGTTGGCATCGTGGCTGCAGCACCTGAAACGCGAGATCAACGACAAAAAGGTGGCCGATCGCTGAGGAAGAGGACAAGAACCGCGCTTGTGGCAGAAACATGAAGCAGCCATGGAGAGACCAGGAACGTCCAGAGTCTGTTGGTGCATGGCGAAGGGGCACGCCTAACACCCAATCAGCGCGCGCAAACGGCCGCCAGAAGACCCCCCAAAGCCAGATTTAGGCATAACCGCTGCACGTTGTTTGCCCTATTAGGCCTGGCGTTTTCACCCGGTGACCCAACCAGCGTGTCTGGCTGCCCAGTCGAGCGTTTGCTTTTCCATGGGATATGCCAGCCTGGCCGAGCGCACCTCACTCACACGAACAGCTGTACACAGTTCGGAGGACGTATCTCAACCCAATCGACGCGGGTAGCATTATCCGATACTGTGGTTGCAGCATGGGCCAGCGTGCCGGATAACCTCCTGACTGGCCCGGAGTGAGTCGCTCATTCAAATCCAGAAATCTCTGCCTCACCTGGACTTACACCGCCATGGTCAAGCGATCACGCGAGTCATCGATTCTCTCGATTGAAAGCGACGAGCAAAGTCCAGTCACACCAAGCTCTGAATCTCACCCTCCTGCGAAGGTTGCAGCCGCTATGGTCGATGCTCCGGCGGCGAAGGCTGTTATGCTGTGTTCCTTACCGCCTCACCGGGATACCCTTGATTTCGCTTCTATTGAGGACTTCGAGATCCACTATGTCAAAGACCATTCGAACCGGTGTACTTCATGCAGCAAAAACTTCCCTACAGCGCATTTTCTAGCCTTGCACATTGACGAAAACCACAATCCAATCCGAGAGGCATTGCAGGCCAAAGGTGAGAAGACGTATGGCTGCTTCGTCGAGGGCTGTGACAAGAAATGTTCCACCCCACAGAAAAGGCGCCTCCATCTAATTGACAAGCACTTGTTTCCCAAGATGTACAACTTCCGCATTGTCGATACCGGCGTTGACCAGTCGACCTCCATGCTGCGCGAGGATCGCCGCAGGAGAGTCTCGACGACCGCTGATCGGACGGCCTCAAGTGGTACCCGGAGACGGCAATCTCAAGCAGGGAAGCAGCAGATATCAGCCGCTGTCCTGCCTGATGACAAACGCCTGAATTTCCATCCCGAGCAGAATGTCTCGGATGCAGCCATCAGAGATCTGGAAACATCCATGTCCGCGTTGCGATTCGTGCCCCCACAAATCAGGCAGCAAAACACGCGAAATCCAACGTGATGAGGCCCTCTCGAGCACCATAGAGTTTAAACCCAGGAGGATGAGCTCGACAGCGCTACCGTACTCAAGCAGCGTGGAGGCAAGTTAGCGCAACATGAGCGAGCCTCGAACATGAGGATTCCTGTCGGTTGACCTTAGCTATCTATTACCTCGACTCGATTGAGGCCCCTCACGAGGCTGGCTTCTCTCAGCTGTCCGCGCGGCCGCCAGTTGATCGTATGAAAAGACATGTACCTGTGACTAGGTTCCTGGGACCCGAAGTTGACCGTTTCGATTTGCGCCAGCAACGGCTGGCAATCATCTAACTACCCCACACTGTTCAGTCAAAATCGGCCCCAGACCGATTCCCTTGGTAAATATGCTTCAAATGCATGCGGGGGATGTCTCCTCACATCAGCGGCGAATTGTTGCATTGAAAAACCGAAGAATATCCCCGGCATGAGTTGAAGCCTCACAGAAGTGGAGAGTTGACGGTCGTACTCCTTACTTTGCTATGATGTCTACGGTGTCTGTACATGCTCTTAGCACTGGACACATCACGATTCCAGAGAGGTTCTTCGTTGTCCCTGCCGACCCAGTCGCGAAGCGCACTGTACCTTCACTGTCCTTCTTGGTACAGCACAGAGATGAGAAATCTGGAAAGCTGACCCGAGTGGTCTTTGATCTGGGGATGAGACGCGACCTGGCCCTCTACCCGGCCGAGTTGACTTCTCATCTGGCCAACCGGGGACCTGTATCTACCCAGCCTGACGCGGTTGCTTCATTGGCAGCAGGAGGGCTGACGGTGGACGACATCGACTATGTTATATTCAGTCATGTCCATTATGACCATGTGGGATATCCCAAGGATTTCACCAACGACAAAACGAGGTTCATTGTCGGTAACGGGGCGCTCGATCTTCTGAGCGGCAAAGCAAAATATGACCTAGGAAAACATATGATCTTCGAGCCAGACCTGCTGCCACCGGAGCGGACGCTTGAGCTGCCTCCTCCTGGTAGCGCGGATTCGCACTTTACGTGGCAACCACTGTCAACGTTTCCTGACGCGATAGACTTCTTCAAAGATGGCAGCTTGTACATTGTAAATGCGCCCGGCCACCTCCCAGGCCACATCAATTTACTATGCAAGATCTCGTCTCAGCCGACCAGGTTTGTCTGCCTCGCGGGGGATGCATGCCATGATGGTCGTCTCTTGACTGGCGAGTGCGATATAGCAACGTGGACGGACGAGACTGGGAGGTATTGTTGTATGCACGTGGACATTCCTCAATCGAAAGCCACCCTGGCGCGGTTGTACGCTGCTTCGAAAGATGGTATCAAGATCGAAGCAGAAGACCAGCCAGCGAGTATGGAAGTGATTTTTGCTCACAACTACGAATGGGAGGAAACGGCGAAGAAGGAAGGGAAGTTTTGGCCCGGAAGGCTGTGATTACGAGCGCGTCAGGTTTTAAAGTCCTGAATGGGCCATGTAAGCTATACCTTCAAGCTCATCTAGCCTTCGGGAGTCTAGAGCTGACGACGGCAAGGAAACACCAATACAAGCGTGGCGGAGTTGTCATTCGACCGAGTGAAGCAGCTCTCGTGGGCGTTGCAGTTGCGTGTGGCTCCCGCTTCTCGTTATATCCAGATCTTCAGCATGGACCAGTGCACACATTGCCGAGAGTTCCTGTGAAGATGAAAGAGTCATCCTCATTGCGGGTCTCTATGCCCAGGGCCAGCATCAGCCGCTTGGATTTCAGATGCGGTTTGACGAACCTTATGATAGGGGTTCATAACGTTCTTGAAATCCCTGAGATTGAAGCGGGAGCAGGAAGGTTATCATAGTACCATCCGCCCTCGACAGTGAAGCTCAGACTCGAGACCAGAGATAGAACAAGAACAAGATGCCGAGCCCAAAGCGAGAGAGGACTTGAGTGAATACAACACCAGGGCTTGACGTCCTGTGCTGTCGAAAGATATGAACTGGAAGGTATCTAGCCAGATTTGAATTGGGACTCTACCACCATTCCTACATTGCCTTGTCACAAGCTGGCCCTGTGCCACCCGATAGATTGGATCTCAATATCGATGTCTACTCCTTGATCGAGGGCGTCTAGACCTCCCTGGACCTCCCTGGTGCGGCTGTATGAGTGCCGGACCGGCATATCGATGTTCCGGTCAACCTCGGCTACCGCCTTCTCCAAGGTTCAGTTCAGGTCCCGCCGCGTCGTCCCCGCAGCTTTCCTACTCGTGTCCATGCTCGTTCATGATTAGTCTACGAGGCACTGGCAGCCCATTGTAGGAAGAGGTAGGCTGGCTGATAGTCGAGTCCCAATGCCGATGCCGAGGGCCAGTTGAAACTTTTTATATATCCCGAGATATACTTACTCCAGTGCAAACAGCAGCTCGAGCACTCGCAGCAGAACTTGCCCCTACCTACCTACCGCAGTACATACAGCATTATACAACCGCCTGCAGCAAAGCCTCTGCACAGCATCACCCTTCCGACCTCTACCTATACCGCCGTTAGACCTTGCGTCCGCACTCACTCTGTTGCCCACTCCGCCATGGCGAATGTCGCCTCTCCCGAAGAGGCGGTCCTCTACCGCGAGCAGGGCCGCATCGCCATCATCACGCTGAACCTGCCCAAGAAGCTCAACGCCATGACGCAGCAGTACTACTACCGCATATCGTGCCTGCTGCGCGACATCGCCGAGAACCCGGCCATCAGCGTGACGGTGATTACGGGCAGCGGACGGTTCTTCTCCGCGGGCGCCAACGTCACGAGCACCCGCCCGGGCGTCGGGCCGGACATGGACAAAGACGCCGCCCGCAACGACATCCTGAAGGGCTTCGTGGCGAACAATCTGGACATTACGCGTTCGTTCTACGCGCACCCCAAGGTGCTGATCGGGGCGCTGAACGGGCCGACGGTCGGCCTGTCCGCCGCGCTGCTGGGATTCTGCGACTTCATCTACGCGGCGCCGCACACGTTCTTGCTCACGCCGTTCTCGTCGCTGGGTCTCGTCGCCGAGGGAGGGGCCAGCTACGGCCTGGTCCAGCGGATGGGCATTTCCAAGGCCAACGAAGCGCTCATCATGTCGCGCAAGATTCCGTGCGACGAGCTCGTCGCGTGCGGGTTCGTGAACAAGGTGTTCAGCGGGAAGGACCAGAACGACTCGGACGGGTTCCTGAAACAGGTCCTCGCCGAGGTGGAGGACAAGTTGGGCGACCATTTGAACCAGGAGTCCATCGTCAAGATCAAGCAGTTGGTCCGGGCGCCCTACTTGGAGAGTATGGAGGCGCAGGGCGTCCGCGAGGTCATGGAGGGGATGAAGCGCTTTGTGGTCGGCGCGCCGCAGGAGGAGTTCAAGAAGATCGCCAGTGGGCAGAAGAGGCATAAGTTGTAGAGGAGGCACTCCGGGGCTGAGGTACTACGTTGTTGCCGGTGGTTGAGGTGGAAGCCCAGTGCATTATCCGTGATATAGGAGAAATGGAAAACGCCATAATGCAATCGTGCATGCCCATGACAGGGCATGGGCGTTCCAGAACCACCGCCCAAGAGAAATCATAGGATGTGACCGCCCGTACCACCTATCCTTGGCTTGCGGTCGGGCTATGTCTGATGCCACGACTCTGGGTTCAAGATCGGTAGACAAGCATGTAAACAGCCATACAGTATCGGGGTGAAGACTACCCTGGCGATTTGCTGGCCCAGTTTCACAAGTGCGCGCTGTCAGAGCCATCGCTCCACAGCATATTGTGGTGGTTGGTAATGTAAGTGAATCAACCAGTATCTCGAGCCTCCACAGCTCATTCACATTCCGACCTCGACCACTGGTAAACAGCCATGTGAGCAGTATCCTCTCACAGCCCGGGAGGGCGGACACAGCCGACCAGGGTGTGGAAGTGAATTCTTCCTTAGTCTCATTAGGCTGGAATCTCCCAAGGTGTCTTCTGGAACCAGCTTACTCGCGAACTAGACACATAGGAGGGGCGCCCTGGCTGTGGCCTCGCCTGGATGATTGGGCGGGAGCCTGCGAGACTGGAAAAGCAGCGACTCAAAAACAGCGATCACTTCCACTTTGCTGGTCCATCAAAGTTCCTCTTTCAGTCATGAACGGGCACAGAATGGGAAATCCCTTCGTTCAGGGGGTCCTTCAAGCAGCCTGGGGCTATTTCAGGCAGCGCATGCCGGCATCAAATGCAGAGACGAGGGATCCCTGCCAAAGATGGAATGACAGGGTGAGTTGGCGCGAGGTTGAGCCTGCTGTTCTTCAAGGACAATGAGACAAGTTTGGAAATCTCTGTGAAAACAGCGTGAGACCGGAGCGCCAAGCGGCCATCTCTCTCTTCGTGGAAGGGAACGCGGCCGCACTCGGCATTCGTCGTGGGCTGCTTTATGCTCCATGGTTCAACGCTAGTACAGAGTGAACGCCCTTCTCTATAAGCACAAGATGTGGTTAGGGCAGCGGCGCCGCCTGCCACAAAGAGACATACGAACCCTTGCTCATCGACTTCGTTTTCTCTCGGCCACCGTTCGACTTACAGGGGACGAGCTCGTCTGGAAGCGGCGGGCACAATAGTCTATACCAAGAGCATGTCCACCAGTGTTCTTGGTCCTGATTGACTCGGGGGGGGGTTGCGGGCCAGTCCCCTCTGCGAGCTTTCTGCCTCTTTTCAGCTCTAGTACAGTACCTCTTCCAAGCCACAACTGGGTATTCATCTTCATGTACCTCGAGCAATACTCGTTGCACATTCAAGTAGCCGATGCAGGAAGGAACGAGGCTTTCCTTTGTCAGCACCCTTGACATCGTTCTCATGCAAGCCGTGTCATCACACATGTCTTAGTAGTCTTGAAGATGCGCTGTATAACAGGCATCCACTTACATGTTTGCTCACCGAAAGCACGGCACCCAGCCAATTTGTCAGATATTGGCTCAGGCCGTTCATTGACCATGGCCTTGATGGAAAGATCATCGGGTCCGTACCGTAATAGTTCCAGCTGCGGGTGACACTGAACCAGGGAGACGCCTTGTGTATAAGAGATGTCATACCCTCGCCTCCGGAGTCTCCTCAACTGAACCGCAACAACCCCGAAGTGGAAACCACAATAAAACCCAGACGCAACATCTGCCGTTGAGAAATACTCTTGAGAGCCTCCAGCCACGACATGTATGCCACACTGCCTAATGGAATCCGAGTCTTCTATCGCGAAGCCGGCTCTCCAGGCAACCCTACCATCCTCCTGCTTCACGGATACCCTTCCTCCTCATACCAGTATCAAAAACTCATCCCCATCCTGTCCGCAAAATATCATGTTGTGGCCCCTGACCTACCTGGATTTGGCTTCACTGAGATCCCTTCGACCTTGGATTTCAAGTACACCTTCGCCAACTTCGCGATCACCATTGGTTCCTTCCTCGACGTCCTGAAGATCGAGAAGTTTGCTGTTTATGTCTTTGATTATGGTGCCCCGACAGGCTTTCGACTCGCTCTGGAGCGACCACAAGCCATCACAGCCATCATCTCGCAGAATGGCAACGTCTACGACGAAGGGTTGGCTCCTTTCTGGAACCCTTTGAAACAGCTATGGGCATCCGCCGCCGGGTCTGACGAGGACAGACAACTTCGTGAGACGATATCCAGGGCGATTCTCACTTTTGAAGCCACAAAGTGGCAATATCTCAATGGCGAGCCCGAGGCAGAGAGGATTGATGATCCAGCGTCGTATTACCTCGACTACGCTCTTCTTTCCCGTCCAGGCAACAAGGAGATCCAACTTGACATATTCAGGGACTATGGTACCAATGTCGCCTTGTACCCGGAGTTTCAGCAATACCTGTGCAATAGTGGTGTTCCCGTGTTGGCCGTTTGGGGAAGGCATGACGAGATTTTCCAGGCGCCAGGAGCGGAAGCATTCAGGAGGGACGTGAAAGACCTCAAGCTTGTGTTGTTGGATGGTGGACATTTCTTGGTGCAAAGTCATACCGCTGAAGTTGGGAAGTTGATACTCGAGTTCTTTGCCGACAGGGGCATTTGACCGGTGAGCCTTTTCCCATGGGAAGTCGACCAGCATTTGAAGAATTGACATCTGCACCTATTGTCAGTAGTAATTGATACAACTCTTATAATCAGCCGAGCACTCTTTCTCCCGTGTCTTCTGACTTCCACCTGCTTTGTGTCCCCAAATCCTACGAGCACGTGTGGCTGATTCTGCGACCACGACTGCTCCGCCCGGCATAACAATGAAAGCCGCACTGGAGTGCTTGAACTAACTCCCGCTGCCGTAGCCGTCGCCATCGCCAGTTTTCTCTCCATCGGGATATCAAGGTGAAGATGACTGAACCGCTGCACAGCATTTCCGTAACCGACTGTACGATACCAACTTTATTCAGGCGTCCACCAATTGCTGGCCGTCAACCTGGGGAGGTAATCGGTATGCCGGAGAGCCCCTGCATGGTGCGAACCTCGGCACCATTCTGCTGTGGCACGACTTATCACAAGGTTGGGAGCGCGCCTCCAGTATTGCGTCTTCGCCGTCTGCCTGTCAGGTCTTACGAGGCGTGATGCGCTGCTCGTGTCATTGTAGAACCAGTGGCGTCTGTCTCTGGCAGGACCGAATAGCGGGGTAGAAGTCATAGCGGGGGATTGGAGCCTTCGTCTCTTCCGAAGCTCTGCGACTGGGTAAACCGATGCCCGATGGCCGTCACGAACCGCGATGTGACAACGCTATGACAGGCACATGGCAATCTGATAGAGCAGTTCACATGTCGATGAACGGTCATGTGCCACATCAGCCGAGATAAGCTGGCGTTGGGTCCACTCGAGGAATCCTCGGAGAGGCTGCTTCCTGCGCATCATGCCAACTTTACGCCATGTATGACGATGTTCGCTGGGTCTGCGGAGGTGTTCGTGTCGTCCCTTCGCAGTCATTGGTTCGCAGCCATCGAGGCTCGTGGCAGTGCTGCAAGTTAGGGACAACCCGGTTCAAACGAAAAGCAAGGCCAGTGATGAGGCTTCGCGGTGTTTGGGACTTGGACTGATGATCTCACGGTGACTCCTGCGACTCTAGCTTCATGGATCTTGTGGTCGGAGCTGGGTTCCCAGCCTAACAGAGATACTGGTACAGGTAGGGCAGGCAGGGCCAATTCCTCCCTTGATGGTAGGTGTCCAGTGCGAGCGCCGTACACAGTACTGGTGGTGGATGTGTACCAAACGCCAACGTCACTCGCGAAGGGAACGCTATGACGTCACCCCTTTTTGGGGAAGAACGAACTGCAACTTGCCAGTGACGCACGGCAAGAGTGACCGAATGGACCCACTTTCCTGAGAACCTGCGAACGTCTTCTCGACTACATATATCGTTTGGTGTCTTCTCACAGAACATCTTCCTTTATTTCGCTCATCACTCGAACACAAACCCCGGAGAAAGCAACCTTCGATCACCAAGTTACACGAAATCAAAACACAACCTCATCCACAATGGAGTCCGTCAAGAACGCTGCCAAGTACGCTGCTGTCCTCCGACCTTGTCCATCCTCTCCTCCTTGCTAACTCTTCGACAGCTACGTCGGTGACAAGACCAGCGAGCTCACCAGTGGAGCGCAGAAAGAAAGTAATAAAGAAGTCGCGAAGGACTCAGACGCATCTCTCGGTACCCGTGCGTCTGCCGCCAAAGACGCTGCCAGCAACAAGATCGACGAGACCTCCAACTCTGTATGTTTTGTCACTTTTACGACATGGCTTGCAACTGACGGATAGAACAGGCTTCAGCTGAATCGAACAAGCAGAAGGCTACCCATTGAGGTATCGACCTGCCATGCCTAGCAACAATTCCTCAGATTGATACTCTTACGCCTAACATGGTCGGTTGGCGGCACAAACACCTCGCAATAGACCTGCAGGTTTTATGAGCTTCAGACGATGACAATGTATTTCTTACAAGAGACTCTCAAAGAGAGCATCAGCCTCACAAAGGTAGCTGCAATGAAATGATATCCTAAACAGAGACTCTTGCTCCTTTCCCGGTGAATCGATATTTCTACGCGTCTGAAGTGCGGTGGTGTTCTGAACTAGGCCTTTTTCGATGACTTGTGTTTGTTACTGCCACTCAGTATAGGTGGTGCATGGGGTGATGTGAACGGTTCTTGTCTTCCCACGCCTGAGATTGTGAGACTGTACAAGAGACAACTACCAAATCATCACTACGGCATATGGTTCAAATTGCCCATTCAGGGTAGGAAACCTAGAGGATCTGCGACATTGCAGCGACAAATCAGTTACTTTATTTGTAGACAACTGATTTTCAAGGCGTGGTCGTGAGCGAGACCTTCACAGCATGCACATTGAAGTGTGATGCTGCTTTGATGGCTTCATTCAACCGCAGGTACTAGAACATTCGCACACAGCCTTCCATCCTTCACAAAGACATGACCACAGGCCACCGCGTGACAACTCTCGCGGCGTACTGCATGCTGTGCACTTTCGACCCAAGTTGTCGCGTCCTCCAGAAACTCAGTGAGAGACATCATGCAATCGCAACGCCAACGAGTGTACTCTTTCTCATCCAACGAGACCATCCTCGAGGTCGACTCTTCTTCGCCCCCAAGCAGCACGGAACCGGTGTGTAACCACACGACGCCCACATGGGAATCATCGACCGGTGATCAGCTCGCGCCGTCGTGTTATGGAACACGCTTCTGCTACAGCCATGGACTGCAAACGCGTCATCATAACACCGCCCAATCAAGTGCCACTCTCAACGGAGAACCGGGAAACCTGGATCTGATGGAAGTGGAGGGCGAAGAGGAATATGAATCAGAGGAGTCAATCGACTGGGATGAAGATTCGGAGGAAGAAGAGGAGCGACAGCAGCGCCTTGCATACTGGAAACAACCGACGGCACATTCCACCTTCCCCCAGACAATAGGCTTTTGGTTCGACTCGTGGTTAGCAGAAGTGGGCGCCAGGGCGGTGAATGTGAGTTCGGGTTTCCCCATTTTTGGTAGAGCCGCAGTACTAATATGGTGACAGCTCGACTTGCAAGCCTTGTGCGGGAGTATCCAGCTGTGGAGAGCGAGGACCGACATTCCGAGGAGACCGACACTGCGAGGGCCAGGACAGGAATATCAGCAGTATGAGCTTGGATCGCCTTTTCCTTCAACAACGGATAGCGTTGACGTGGTCGACAAGGAAGATGACTCGCTCGCGTCTCAGACCGGCTGGGATACGCTGTTGCGTGAGATGAGGATCATGGCCAGAGTCATGCATCAATGCCGGAAGCGAAGGGACGAATGGAGGAACGTGATCTCAGACTCGTGCGAGCAGTGGGTCGCACAGCTGTCGGAGCAGAGAGGAGCGTTCGTCGAGGAGCTTGAAGTCGGATATGAGATTGAGAGACAGGTCGACGGGACAAAATGGAATCTGAAGCTAGGGTACCGCAGGAATGATGCGGTAGCTGAGGACATGGACTCGGAGTGGGACGAAGACAGTGAAGGTGTGGCTGTGGCTCCTGAGGAGAATGGCATGGATGATGAAGTCGGTGGGGAACAAGTTGTTGATGATCAAGGTTGTCGTACTGCATTTGGCAACGGAATTGGTGCCGGCGTCGAGATGACGCACATGCTGAATCCTTGACTGGATGGAGATTCGCATGGATGCTGAGCTCGGACAACTTCATTGCGCATTGGCCGCATTCCAAGCAACACAGTCTTCGAATTTCGCGCCAGATCCGCCAAAGACATCCAGAGCGCTACCAATGGTCAGGTCGACTTTTCCATTGCTGGACTGCTTGACGCGGTCGAGGTCTTCTACTGTACGAGCACCGCCAGCATATGTGACCGGTATTGTGCACCACTCGGACAGCTTGGCGACGAGGTCGGTGTCGATGCCTTGCTGGAGGCCTTCATTGTCGGCAGCATGTATCAAAAATTCCGAGCAATAGGGTTCGAACATTTCGATACTCTCTGTTCGTGGCGTTAGCACAAGGAACGCGAGCACCGCCGTGCAATCTACCTTTTGTGATTTCCATCTCGGTCATAGTCTGCCACTTGTTCATTGCGACATACCACGTATTGCCCTTCCTCCGACAGCTCAGGTCAATGACGAGTTTGTCCTTGTCGTTGTCCAACGCAGAGAGCACGGATCTTAGTCGGTCTAAAGAGAAGCGACCCTCGGGAAACAGAAAAGAAGTGATAATGACCTACCGTGCAGTAACTTTAGACACATGCATTCAAATCTGATTTCACGCAATACATTCAGGTGCCCTGATAGATTTGGGACAGAGGGCTTACCTTTTCCGCACCGGCCTCGATCCATTTCTTCGCATTGGCATCCGTGATACCACCACCGACTTGAAGATGTCCAGGCCAGGCTGCTAGGGCTCCTCGCGCAGCATCCTCGTTTCCTGGTCCAAGCATAATCACGTGCGCACCCAGCGAGTTTGCATCACGATAGAGTCTAGAGAAGTATTCCGCCGGGTGTTTCGAGACATGGTTTGTCTTGAGCTCGGACTCTTGGGTGCTAAGTGTGCCGCCGACGATCTGCTTGACCTGGCCGGCGTGCAGGTCGATACACGGTCGGAACCGAGTCATTGTCGATTCTGTATGGCTTTCGTACCGTGAAGCTAGAAAGCCAGCGAGGGAGCAGGAAATCTGTATGAAACATGGAGGAGTAATTAGAGCGGTTGATGATGTTTGAAGAGGCTGAAAACGCCGGCGAGAAAGTACATGCGAGGCTGAAGCGGGCGAGTGTGATGACTAAGCAAGGGCTGTACCTGCGCAGGAAATCGTCGCATTTCTCAATTTTACTTGTTCCTTGCGGCAAACACACAGCGAATATTTCAACTACGGTCACGCGAGGCGCTAGCAGGGTTGAGGTGGCGGCGTGGCTCTTCAAAGGCAATACGGAAATCACAAGAATATGGCCTCAACAATGCTGGGAAAACGCAAACGCCAGACTGCGATCGCACCTCGACGCATGGCCCGCATTGACGATGAGAAGCTAGCTGTGGAACCCCTTTCAGCCTCCGATCATGAGATTTTTCGCAGACATTTCGAGTCCATATTCGAGCCATTACCCGAATCTCAGACCGCGACGAGTCCTTCCCTTTCTCTAGACGATGTCGACGTAGTGGGCGAGCCTTCAGATGAGGAATCGGAATGGGGAGGTCTCTCGGAGTCGGAACCGGGGCTGGAGCCGGACAATGCTACGATCGAGATTGTTGAGCACCGAGCAAAGATTGATGCGGCGGCGGATCCCGAATTACAGAGGCAGCAGTACAAAGCATTCATGGTGAGTGCTGGGCGCAGAGTACCTAGGCCGAAGGAGCCAGCACTTGGGTTTCCCCGACGCTGACACT
The DNA here is from genome assembly GCF_000585515.1 of Cladophialophora yegresii CBS 114405. Taxonomy (NCBI): domain Eukaryota; kingdom Fungi; phylum Ascomycota; class Eurotiomycetes; order Chaetothyriales; family Herpotrichiellaceae; genus Cladophialophora; species Cladophialophora yegresii. The sequence continues at coordinate 4,665,134 of NW_006913046.1, read as the reverse complement.
CTGGACAGAGCTCAAGACCTCCAAAAGAGGTGGAGGTTGTGGCAAGGACAAAGTCTGCTCAGGAGATCGACGAAGAAGACGCTTTGGAGGCTCTCAACCTGAAACACGATCTGGATCTCCAGCGATTGCTCAAGGAATCCCATTTGCTCGAACAGGCAAAGGCTTCGTCCACACTGGGTAGCCATCGGCACAAAGCGCTTGACATGCGAATACAGTCTCTGGGATCGAAGGGGTCCGTGTTTCACCAGGAAAAGATGCCAATGGCGCACAGAAGGGGGATCCTTGCGAAGGCGGCAGCCCGGGAGAAAAGCCGGCGAAGAGAGGCTTCAGAAAATGGCATCATCCTGGAGAAGTCGGTGGCAAAGTCCAGAACAGGAGAACTTCGAAGGGAGCGGGCCGTCGATGTCCCCGCTGTGGGCAAGTTTCGAGGAGGCACCTTGCGGCTTAGCAAGAGAGATGTGCTCGACATTCAAGGTCCAGGTCGCTCTGGGCCTCGCGGCAAACCACGCCGACCATAGTCAACGACCGATCTATGATCTCTGCGGTAATGTGGTGCGAGCTAGGCGTGCCCATGATCACAGCACCTCGCAGGCCGCTCAGTCATTCCTTCTCTGCACCCATCATTTCTTGTTGTGGACTGTGTCTAACATGCGAAGTGTGTCTCAAGTTCTACCAGGATCCTCTGTATTCACAGTGCTAACGTCACCACTTGGCTTATCCGGGAGGGTCTTTTCTCGGAGCGCTCTATGATCATTGGAGCGTGGGAGGCCATTTGTCTTGCTACGTCTGCTCATGTAGGGCAGCTTCTCGGTGACGACAGCAAGGTCTGAAACAAGGCGCTCTCTTCGACCCTCTGCTCTGCTCTGTTCCAGTCCAACACACATTTCACGGTCACACCACTGCTTCAGCCTTGGCTCGGTAGGCGCAGAAGCTGGAGTCGGTTATCATGACAGACTTGCCCAGTCGAGCAAGCGAGGCTTCCTCAATATTAACTGTTTCACAGTGCTCTGATGTCCGCCTCATCCGTGGTGCCCGACCTCCACTGCATTCGGAAATAGTAAGCTGTGATCAATTATTTTCCGTTGACTGCTTGGATGCTTCGGGCACTTTGCGACTCGACATGTCCTTGGACCTTCCCTACAGGGAGGTGGACTACTCGTCGGAGATTTGCCAGGGTTGGCCTTGTTCGGCACGATTACGCCACTTGGCCGTTGGCAGTAAGAACAGACCGGCTAGACTTTCATGTTTCAGGGTGCGGAGAGCCATGCCAGATCGATGGTAGGGCGAAGCACAACAATACCTGCACGTTGTCGAAGAACTGACGAATGCATGCGCGGGATATTTTCCCAGTCATTTGCAAAGCCGATCGCGCCTCCAACGGCGGAAGCTCACAGGATTGCAGAAAGGGAATGGCGAAGCCAAGCTAGAATACGGAATACCTTGCGTTGATGTGCATTGCTGAACCTCGGGTGATGGACGACCCAATCACTCGACTCACGGAGAAATTCCTCTCCAGGAACAAAGTGACTTCAAGCTTGCTCGCATCGCGGGTCACAGTGCAGTGGCCAATGTGGCGGCCGAATAGCAGACAACATGAAACGTAGCGCCATATGCAAGCCCAACCCTAGGGTGATGGCGCGTGCGTCCAGATTCTGGAGATGTCACCACGATTCTCGTCTGCGAACGAAGCTTGTTTACTCGTACTCGACTCGCTGGGGCCAGCATCTCGACCCTCGCCTTCTGAAACTGTTGGTTCGGAGAGCTTGAGCGCGCCAATCTCAGGTCTCTCGTCCGCACGAGCCTCTTCCGGCTGGAATAGGGGAGCCAGCAGCTACTCCGCACGTTGAAGCCAACCAGCGCTGGATGAAGGACAGCTGGAAGGGTTGTGGGGAGGACTTGTGACCTGACCACGGAAGTAATTGGTGTATATTGACTGGCTTATGGCGCGTCACTTTCTCCGTCACGTGTACTGCACTGCGATTTGCTTTAGGCTGTCAAGCTGTCAACTTGCATTCGGCACGAACACACCAATCACAGAGCCAGGACGAGCTGCTTTTACCAGATTCACCCTTTTTTGGCGAACATCAGCATGGCACTTCACCGACCTCGCGGAGGCTGAGCGAGACTTTACTCCGTACGAAACCTCCTTCAGTGATCTTACGTGCCTGCACTTCGTGTCTCCCTAGTATCATCGGTTGCATCTTCAGCGATATGAGCTGGACCTGCATGAGCCCTGATTCAGTTCATGTGTGCGAACAATTACGCTTATGCATTGGTGGATCGGATGGGTTCGGAGATATTTTCGTTATTGGTCAGTCACAAGCCCAAAGAAAGGGGCATCCAAGAAAGAAATGAAGACTTGTAGACGGGCATCGGGTCTTGTTCTGCGTTTACACTTGTGGGTACTCCGTACTGAGAGCGAGGAGACTTTCATCCCGGCGTCAACATGACAAGAACCATCGGGTCAAGCATCGAACACCCTCGAGTGCTGCGGGCAATAGATTTCGGACACCTCCTCCGCATGCAGGTGCAGCTTTTCTTAGCCCGAAACACACCCACGGTGTGGGCGTCTGTTTGAAATGTGTTTCTGAATCATCAAACTGTTGGTCGAGTGGCTTTGGCGCCGGAGTGGACCGGCAGCAACCCAGACAGCCGCCAACGCGAGACTATTCGTCCAGCTGGTCCGCCGTTGTCAGCCACTCGTTTCATCAATCCACGAGTTTGTCTGCAGGCCGCATTCGCGATTGCTTGCTTCCAGCGGCACGCTGACCATGGGATGGCTCTTTTCCTTGCATGCAGAACCCCTCTGACCCCTCTACTACGGTCAAAATAGCAACGTCGCCGTGCTGAAGAGCTGTTCCTGGAGGGTTTGGCCTTGCATGTCCACTACAGGGTTGAAGATGGAAAATTTCTGTAATCGTGTAAGGGCTTGCGCTTGACTCGGGTAAAGGCACAGGAACTCATGGTCAAGGTGGTGGCTGTGGAGCACATGGCTGTGATAATCAACGCTCGTACCTCCCACTATCGTAAGTACTTTGCCGGATATCCTTCCGCAGGGACAAGCGAAATGGGGATGCTCGCTACACAAAATAGAATCCAGCAGAAGCAGTATTTGTCTCAGTACTCGAAGAGTTCGCGCTGCAAGAGCACTGAGAATCCCGGCTCTTCCAATTCCCGATGATAGACGACATGAGATCTGGGGGCGGAGGGAGTCATGCGATAGCGGAGGGAAGCACATCGCAGCGTGCGGACCACATGCGACCATACAGGTCAACATCACCGGCGTGTGCACGAGTCACCAGGAGGGAAGGTCAACAGAATCAACAAGTGGATCTGGTGTACCTGTTCTAGCGCGATTTTGTTTAGAGTGGGACAGACGGAGGCTAAAAGTGGCGGCTAACCCCAAGTGTGAACCCGGACAGTGCAGCTTAGGCACAAGACAGCCAGGCACCGTGCGAGGAGGACTCGAGGACGCCTGCCATCAGCATTTACAGTTCCGCCCGTGGCGGCAAGCCAGCTCCAATGCTTTTCGCCCTCCCTGTGGAAACGCGTTTAAGGAAACGTCGAGTCATCCTTCTTGAGCGACGCTGGCTGGACTCGCGGATAATAGCATCAATTGGCCGTGGCAAGGGAGGATACGACCATAGACGACGTTATCCCTTTCTTCGTGGCATTTGTGTGGATAGCGCCTCTCCAGTAACCCATGCCCAGAGATCTTCGTCCCGGGCGCCCCTAGAGGCTGACTGCCCACTGAACACTCGTACCCTAGCAAGTGCTAGCGGGCAAAGCGGACTAGCCGGGCCTCTTAGTATCAGAGCGCCCACGCCCACAATTGCCCGCGCCCTCACTTCTCTCCCATTTGGCGTGCCTGTCTCTCGCTTTGCTGGTCTCAACCCCCGACCTTCTTTGTGTCTACACAACCTTCTTCCTCTTTTCCTTTTGCTACCTCTTACACCTCGACACCTCTACCTTCTTATCACTCCTCGATCTGTTTCACCTTGTCGTTGCTACAGCATCCTGCGAGTTCTTCTTCCTTGCAGACCTTCACTTCCGTCCCCAGCTTTGTACTGAGGACTTTTCGAGAGACTAGCTTCTCTCCTTACCCACTTTCGTTTCACCTGTGCTCGCTTCTCAGGTATTCGAGACAGGAGCTCTACCGCACGTCTGGATGTTTTGCGAAGCTGGCCTCGCACTGACTCCATTTACATCATCGATACATTCGCTATACACGTCAACGCCTCCCGCCCAGCTGCTCTGTTATTTTGGCACGAGTACGCCCACCTCGAATCCTCCCCTGCGCAACTGCTTCCTCGTATGAACCACATACTTCAGCGAGAACTGCCACAGTAGCACTTGACCGTCTCGCGAGCACCGAGCATAACTCTCGCTACTCCTCGGTGAAGACAGCCAAGGCCCTCCTCTTGCTCCTTCACATTGTCGACTGTGTCGACACTGCCCACACCACCGCCATGTTTCCGTCGAGTGGCGCGCCAATGGCTCAACCTCAAAAGCCAGAGACCTTTATGCTCTCGAACGAGGCACAACAAAGCTTGCCACAGGATGCGCAAGTCGCCCTGCAACAAGTCGACAACCTAAAATACTTCCTAATATCCGCACCCGTGGACTGGAGCCCTGACTCACTCATCCGAAGATTCCTCCTACCCACGGGCGAATATGTCTCCTGTGTGCTGTGGAACAACCTCTTCCACGTATCCGGCACTGATATCGTGAGGTGTCTGTCCTTTCGCTTCCAAGCATTTGGCCGACCCGTCAAGAACCCGAAGAAATTCGAAGAGGGCATCTTCTCCGATCTGCGGAACCTGAAATCTGGTACCGACGCATCTTTGGAAGAGCCCAAGAGCCCCTTCCTTGACTTTCTATACAAGAACAACTGCATTCGAACACAGAAGAAGCAGAAGGTGTTCTATTGGTACAGTGTGCCTCATGACCGGTTGTTTCTCGATGCTCTGGAAAGGGATTTGAAGCGCGAGAAGATGGGCCAGGAGGCCACCACAAAGGCTGTCGCAGAGCCAGCTCTCTCGTTCGAGTTCGACTCATCGCAATCGCTGTTCGAACAGCTGACAAAGGCCCAGCAAGCGAGTTCGTCTTCGTTCGCGACTGCGAATGCCAACGTAAACTACTCCCAGTCAACGTCGCCGGTCCTTCGAGCAGCGGATTCCATGCCTCCTCCGTCAATGGTGCCAACGCCGATGCCACGGTCACAGGAGCAGCCAATGCAACCCATGTTCACGACAATGGGCATGAACCCGAGCTTGCCAGCTCCGATTGCGACCGTGGGCATGTCGCGAGAGCAGGATTTCTCGCACATGGCCTATGACCGTGCTCACATTCGCCACGCTTCGATGCCTGCTTACATGGAGTATTCTCCTGCTCCATCCTTCGTGTCGTCGCATTTTGAGGACTACAGCACCCGTGGGCTCTCCTACGAGCCCATCACTCCTCCTCAACACGCCATCCATGGCGCAGAGCCTGCATATATTGCGAATGAGGATACGGGTCTCTACTCAGCCATCCCGGAAATGCAACATATGCCGGCGTACAATCCAATGCAACATATGCCACCGTCAACGCTTGGGGGACCGCTCCACGTCGCCGCACCTCGACCGTTCCCACCCTCAAACGTCTACTCGGTGATTGAAGGATCGCCAACTTACAAGGCAAGACGGAGGCGCTCCTCGATTCCTTCGTCCATCATGAATGCCGTTGCAGCCAACGCAGTCGCTCAGGTGACGCACGGAATCAAGACGCACGTCCCTCAGAGGCCGAGTGATCTGCGTCGGTCGATGTCTAGCTCTGTTCTGCCGATTGCGGAAGGCGACGAGACTGGCGATCAGTCTCCTCCCGACCTGGCGCACAGTTACGCCTCTTCATTGGTAAACCGCGACCATCTCCATGATTTCTCCCGGCGAAGCACGCCTTTGCCAAGTCTGGAAGAGGATCCATCCCAATCCCAACTGTCGGCTGGTACGGAACCCATGCCTAGCTTTGGAGACGACATGCACCCAGCGTCGTTGCACGCTAGCCCCGCGGTTCGGTTGGAAAGGCCAGGGCCGATCCGTCGAGCACGAAGTGCAACAATGATGGAGCTCGGTGTTCCCTACAAGTCACACTCCTGTCCTATCCCGAGCTGTGGGCGCCTCTTCAAGCGCCTAGAGCATCTCAAGCGGTAAGTCTGGTGGTCTTTAATCTTCCTTGGCGCTTACTGACACGGTTGGATTCTAGACACGTCCGGACACATACTCAGGAACGACCATACGTCTGCCCCTATTGCAATAAGGCGTTTTCACGATCTGACAACCTCGCTCAGTGAGTCTTCCCGAAGCACCATAATGTTAATTAGACTAATCGTTATCAGGCACCGCCGTACCCATGAAACACAACCTGATGGTCAGCCGGCGCCCGTAAACAGTGAAGAAGAATTGGAGAACGAAGAGAACGACTTCGGCTCCATGGACGAACTGTCCTCCCCCGACGAAGTTACACGGCCCTCGAGCGTCCAGGGCATGCTGGCTATGAGCATGCCACCTCCGTCGACACTTGTCATGCAACACCCTATGACGTCTCAGCCCATGATGGCACCGAGTCACCTTGTTCAACCCTCGATGCTGCAAAACTTGTAGATCTAAGACATACATTTGACGACAGCTGATGATCCATTCGCCACAAAATGAGCTGAATTTCTCGTTGCTTTTCTTGATACCCCAGGTTTTTCGGGGGACATTGGTTGGGGGAACCGGTGACTTGTTCGCATGGCGAACCAGAGCTCACTGCATTTGTTGGATTTATGGGCTGGAAGCCTAAGTTGGTGATGGCTTTGGTGCTCAAAACTCTTGGATTCTTGCATTTTCGCTTGCCTGGAGCGACAAAGCATTTAGCGGTCTGCTGGACCAACTGTACTGTACATATAGCCGCATTTCCTATTTATCTGCCCCATCGAATGAGGGCTCAATACAATGCTTTGACAGATGTTCAAGCATCCGTAATCCTGTAAAGTTGTCTCGTACTGGACAATCAGATGCATCCTAGATGACCGTGGTGCACAGCGCAACCGCTCTCTGTTGGGGGCGTATATGGCTGAAAGAGGTCGCGGGACAGTACCAGCGCCCTCTACAGCTGAGAGCCGGTGCGAAATTTACTACGCGCTTACCTGGGCTGGCTCATATTCTGAGGGCGAGGAAGACTTCCAAGGATGTATCGTATGATTTGAGGAAGAAAGCAGTAATATTCGTGTCTTGAGGCCTTCGTGCCGTTCACCGTACCCTACGACGAGACCGGCTCATGTCCTCGTACTAGTACTTCGTCTTCCTACGACGACTTGGCCTTCTTCGCTCTCGTCATCACTGTCGTCGCGGAATCCTTCCTCCAAATCTCGGCTGAGCCGACGGTTTGAGTCCACTGCAACAGGCTCGTTCCTTTGCCCACTGACAGTCCTCGTTGCGGCATGCATATTGGAGACCTGCCTCTCCAATCCGTTCCGCCTTTGATTGCGCTCCTGCACGTCGAAGCCCACCATCGCTTCGCCGGACTCCTCGTCAAAGAGAGCCCCGTCGTCGGCGCTCACGATACTATTCGCGCGTCCTCGACCGGGGAAGAAACGATCGCGAAAGGCCCATGTCGAGGGCAAGAAGAGGCGGAGGAAGAGTGTCGAGAGCTTGTCGCGTAGAGAGGAGGGTTGTAATGAGCTCGGTAGGTGCGAGGATAGCGATGAAGCGGTCTGTAGGGGCAGGTATTGGGCGTAGCGGGCGCGATGCCGGCGGTAGAGCGGAATCAGGGCGTGGAAGAGGACGAGGTACAGCGCCAATGCGAGGAGGAGCGGGAGGAGGATTGTCTTGATTGTGTGTCAGTCCGGTTCACTTTCTGTGGTCCCCCACGTCTGTCTTTACCCTTGAGAATGTTCCGATTCCTCCGGCCATGTCGGCGCCCTTGGTGCTGGCAGTCGCGGTCGTGCTGACTGGAGCAGGCGGCGTCTCTCCGCCTTCTGCTGCGAGGGTGCCGGGCAGCGAGCGACTGGGTAGGGACACGAGAGCCATGGTTACGCCGCCATGATGGGCGGCGCGCAGGTGATGGGCGGAGGACCTTGATAATATATACTCGTATGGTGTGAGGAGTTGAAGTGATCCAATTTCAGTGTCGCTGTGTAAGATTAGGCGTGGCTAAAACAGGCAGGTCTGGGTCGTGGGGGGAGTGGCCAGACCCGTGGTGGGAGGGGGTCCTTCAATGGTGGAAGGAACAGCTACACCCATTAAGCACCCGCAGTACTACAGCATGGGGTACTATGGTCAAGATACGTGGTCATGCCTGAGCTGCTACTGAGCAGTCAGAAGCGTGAGCCTGCAAAAAGTGCCAGGGGAGCACATCAGAACCGAACTAGCTGTGTGGAGGGACCTCTTCATAAAAAAACACATTCCGAGTTTAGCTGGAGCTTCGTCCGCACACGCGACCGCTGGATCGCCTGCATGGAGCGAATTGAGATTGGGTTTAGCTTTGGATGGCAGAGGCAAGGGCCACGCTTTTAGTCGGCGCTGATCACATCTCTAGAGAGCCCGAGTAGGGGGATCATTTACCTGCAGCCATTGGTGCAGGGAGAGCACGCCGCCTAAGTAATGGAGTCTGCGTAAATGGCCGACGGCCTGGCGCATGCCTAAAATCCCATCTGATTGAACCCCTGGCGGGAAGCGTCCATCCACGCAAAGGCAACTGCAAGGACGCTCTCGCCCATTTGCTGAGCGGCTTCCATCACTAGACCGTCGCCGCACCTCCGCCGTTACGACCTTTCCAACAAACTGCCGCCAAAGTCAACGGCCTCTTGTCCCTTGGTCGATCGGTTGTCGAATGCAAAGTATTGTCCTGTCCCTTTCTTGACTCGTGGCCTCTGCTTTTCGCTGACGTGCGCGGCCATCCAGCCTGCTTTTGTTTTCGGAATCCCAATCCGTTGTTTACCGCTGTGCCCAGCTGAGCCACCAGCTCGCTTCTTTGTCCCAACCCGCGAGCGAGCGACTCTCGAGGACACGTGTATCCCGTACCCGAGACCGGTCGAGCTGTCAACGACAGCTGCATTGGCGTCAGAAAGCGCAGTGACAATGCAAGGATAACCACCGTCCCGCAGCCGAAGCCGAGAACGTCACAGAATCAGGGAGATCTGTAAAGAGGGGAGGAGCGCAAGTCTCAAACAGGTGGACTTCCCCTTCCGGGGGCAATAGCAACCACACAATCATACACATGCGTTCTGTGCCCTCACCCGCGCCTCACCGATTATGCCCCAGGTAAATCCGAACGAAAAGACGACCAGACAGTCGTCCGCAAGCAAAGGAGGCTTCTTCAGACGCAACCGAGACACCAAGGGTGACAGTCGATATGATGGAGGTGGAAGTTTGGATTCCTCCAACACCAATGGCTCATGGGGATCGCGTCATTCGAAAAGAGAGTCGGTAGCCTCCAACGACGGCCAGGACGCCGATACGTCGGGGCTCAACATGACCGCCGGCGTCATTACTTCGATTCCTTACTCTGCTACTACTTCGGCCGGCAACGCGCCCGTTGCGATTGATCACCTTCCGCGCGACGACCAGGTGCCCACGCGGAAAGAACCACAACCTTTTCAACTCGCCAGGGGATCCGACTTTCACCAATACCCGGCCATCAATGGCATGTCAAATGGCTCGTCCCACCCTACCGGGCCTCGCCCGCCTCCTCAAGCGGCAAGCAACACCACAGGTGGCATCACAATGGCGTCGAGCCAGGCAGGTGACAGGGGCACAAAATATCAACAATGGGGCCGTCCGGGAAGCAGTCACGGGCCCCAGCACGGGACGTATGATTCGGTGTCCACCAATGACTCGTACTCGATGTCAGGACAGAGACGGTCGTTTGATGGCGCCAGCATAAAGTCGACGGCGTCCTCGGCCACGCGGGGTTCGAGTCTCTTCACCTCCGAGAGCTCAACGCGAACAGCCATGCCTTCACGCCAAGATACTGACTCGTCGGTAACAGTCATTTCCCCAACTCATTCCAGGCTTTCGAAGATAAGCTCGCACTCAGGTTGGCCTACTCAACAAGCTTCACCGTTTAGTTCGACTACGTCTTTCACACCCGCAGGGTTCTATCTCCCCAAGCCCCAGAGCGATGCTGAAATCGAACAATTGTTCCTGCAGCTAATGCACAAGCGTGGATGGCAGAATCTACCCGAGCAGGCGAGGCGACAAATGATGGCATACGCGCCGGCAAAGAAATGGACTCTCGTGCACCAGGATAAGCTGACGGAATGGCAAGGCGAGCAGAAGCGACGACAGCAGGCTCGACAGACCGGCACGGTCGACGGTCCCATCGCAAAGGACGTTGAGGGGACGCCAGAATGGTTTGTCAAGCGTATCCTGGACAATACTATCACGTCGAAGCAGCTGCAGAGTCTGAGCGTCAGTCTCCGGACGCAGCCGATCATCTGGGTCAAGGCATTTATTGAAGCACAAGGTCAAATCGCCTTGACCAGCGTGCTGACGAAGATCAACCGACCTCAGGCCAATGGCCCAGCTCCAGTGAATAATGCCAACTCCAGCGATAAAGACCTGGAACGGGAGTACGACATCGTTAAATGCCTCAAGGCGCTGATGAACAACAAGTACGGCGCCGACGATGCCTTGAAACACGACCAGGTCATTATCTCTCTGGCGGCGTGTCTCATTTCGCCGAGATTGACGACCAGAAAGCTGATCAGCGAGATCCTTACATTCCTCTGCCATTGGGATGAAGGCCAAGGCCACCTCAAAGTGCTCCAGTCTATGGACAAAGTCAAGAATCAAATGAGCGAAAATGGTCGTTTCGATGCTTGGATGCGAATCGTTGAAGTCACCATCGATGGTCGCGGCAAGATGGGCAGTATGGTGGGCGCCAGCGAGGAGGTCCGAAGTGGTGGTATCGGCATGGAGAATCTTCTAATGGAATACGCTGTGGCAACCCTCGTCCTCATCAACATGTTGATCGATGCCCCGGAACGGGACGTGCAACTACGATGCCATATTCGAGCTCAATTCATCGCATGTGGTATCCGGCGGATCTTGACCAAGATGGAGTCGTTTCAGTACGAGGTGATCGACAAACAGATTGCCAAGTTCCGAGAAAACGAAGCGATCGACTACGAGGATATACTACAACGGGATGGTAGCAGTATGGTCGAGAGCATCGAGGGCGACGTAAAGGACATGACGGATCCAATGCAAATCACGGACGCGATCATGCAGAGGATCCAGGGTTCGAGGTCGCAAGACTATTTCATCTCGGCGATGCAGCATATGATGATACTTAGGGAGAACAACGCAGAAGACCGCTTGAGGATGTTTCAGCTTGTGGAGTCAATGCTCAGCTATGTTGCAATGGACAGGCGGTTGCCCGACCTGGACTTGAAGCAGAGCTTGAATTTTACGGTGCAGAGCCTGATGGACAAGTTGCATACCGATGACGAGGCCAGAATTGCTTTCGACGAAGCCACGGAATCTAGGCAGATTGCCGAAGCGGCGCTCGCTGAACGAGATGAAATGGCCGCCCAGATTGCCATGGGCGCTGACGGGCTGGTTGCCAAGCTGCAGAAGCAGATTGAGGAGCAAGCCGGCATAATCGAAATGCAACAAAGGCAGGCCGAATCTCTCAAGTCCGAAGTAGCAGACCTTCAACGAATCCGAGCACAAGAACTGCAGAGGAATGAGTTGGAGACACGAGAGCTCTACCTGATGCTTCGCGATGCTCAAGATGTTGCAGCATCTCGAGCTGGTAAGGAGGGAGCAGGGGTCCAAGATCCAGCTCAGCTGCAAGGCATTTTGGATAGGCAGCAGTTGATGGATCGTCTGGAGCGCAACCTGGAGCGGACCAAGACACAGTTCAAGCTTGAAGGAAAGGTCTGGAACCAGGCGGGACCTTCCGACCGGCTTAGGGAGCTTCGTGAACAGATGGACGATGCGATTGACGCCGATTTCCAGGAGAAGACAAAGCGACACCTCACGACAAGTGTTATGGGAAGCGTCCATCGAAGTAATGCTCACAAGGGACCCAGGAGAGCAGCACTGGAGGCATTCGCGATCAGCGAGGATGCCGAGCAAGAGTCGGACTTCGACGACGATGTCGTCTATGAGAAGCCAAGGCTGGTTGAGTTCAAGAGACCGAAGATCACGGCAGAACAGCAGAACCGGCAGAATAACCTGCTTGGCGAACTGGCCTCAAAGTTCAAGAAGATCGACGACGACAGTGACGAAGCACCCGCCGATGCCGATGCTGACGACGCTGGTGTTACCACTGGTCCTACACATCCGAGCCTGGAGTCCGAGTCCCCGAGAACCCCTCTCGACGAGGGACGAGCAGAGGAAGCCAGATTCACCGGCCCTCCTCCGCCGCCTCCACCACCTCCACCGCCGCCTTCTGGTTTAGGTCCTACAAGCCCTGCTTTGATTCCCGGATTCGAAGCTGGAGCACCTCCGCCACCACCACCTCCACCTCCAACCCCCGGCACGGCCCTCTCTCCTTCCATACCCGGGTTCACTGGAGGTCCACCCCCGCCTCCGCCGCCACCGCCTGGCTCATTGCCTATGAGCCCCTTGTCTCCCATACCACCGCCTCCTCCGGGAGCCCCTCCCATGCCGGGTGCTCAACACGGACACTTCTTACCTCAGTCACCTATTGCTGCCGTGCCTATGCTCAAGAACCCTGTTATGCGTTCAAAGAAGAAGCTCAAGGCATTCCACTGGGACAAAGTCGACACGCCCCAGGTCACCGTCTGGGCCGAGAACGCGAGCAACGAATCGAAAGAAGAGAAGTACCGCGAACTTCAACGCAAGGGTGTCCTTGACGAGGTCGAGAAGCTCTTCGTTGCCAAGGACATCAAGATTATCGGCGGGGCTGGTAGCAAAGGCAGAAGCGACAAGAAGCAGATCATCAGCTCGGATATGATGCGGAATTTCCACGTCTCGATGGCCAAGTTCAAGAATGACTCGGCTGACGATGTCGTGCGAAAGATCATTCAATGCGACAGGGAGGTGCTCGATAACAACGTGGTCATGGATTTCCTGCAGCGAGAAGATCTCTGCACCATTCCCGAGAACATTGCCAAGCTGATGGCGCCGTATAGCAAGGATTGGACAGGACCCGACGCTCTGGCATCGAAGCGTGAGCAGGATCCGTCCGAGTTGACAAGGGAGGATCAGATCTACCTGCAGACGGCATATGAGCTGCACCACTACTGGAAAGCGAGGATGCGGGCTCTTGCTTTGACACGAACCTACGAACAAGAGTACGACGACATCTCCGCCAAGCTGAAGGAAGTGGTCAATGTCTCTGAAGCTATTCGTGACTCGACGTCTCTCATGAATGTCCTGAGTCTCATTCTTGACATTGGAAATTACATGAACGATTCCAACAAGCAAGCTTCTGGCTTCAAGCTCAGCTCTCTCGCTCGATTGGGCATGGTCAAGGATGACAAGAACGAAACCACATTTGCTGATCTCATTGAACGTATTGTTCGGAATCAGTATTCAGAGTGGGAACCTTTCGTCGACGAGATTACCGGTGTCGTGGCCGCCTCGAAGCTAAACGTCGACCAGCTTCGGCAAGACGCGAGGAAGTACATTGAGAACATCAAGAACGTCCAGTCTTCTTTGGACGCGGGCAATCTGAGTGACCCTAAAAAGTTCCATCCTCAAGATCGAGTTGCGCAGGTTGTGCAAAGGTCTATGAAAGAGGCCAGGCGGAAGGCGGAACAGCTTCAACTATACTTGGAAGAGGCTTCAAGGACGTACGATGATATCATGACCTTCTTCGGTGAAGACAACCAAGACGAGAATGCTCGGCGAGAGTTCTTCGGCAAACTAGGTGGGTTCGTCACCGAGTGGAAGAAGTCGCGAGAGAAGAACGTGGTGATGGAAGAGAACAAGCGGCGTGTTGAGGCCAGCTTAGCAAGAAAGCGGGCCGCTGTCAATGCAAATGCAAGCGGCGGAGCAAGCGGTGCCGAGACCCCGGGCAGTCCTCCGGCAAACGGCGCGATGGAGACGCTGCTTGAGAAGCTGCGGGCTGCAGCACCCCAGGTTAAGGATCAGCGTGACCGAAGGAGGCGTGCTCGTCTCAAGGAACGGCATGACCTGAGAGTCGCTAGTGGCCAACAGCTTCCGGAATTGCCAGTCAAAGATGGTGTTGAGGAGAGTCGTGGTCTCACCATCGCAGAGAGATTGACCGACGACAACCTCAGCACGGATGGCGCCAGTGGCAAGGGCGATGTCAGCGAAAGTGAGGATGTGGCCGATCGAGCACTGAGAGCACTGCAGGAAATGCGAAGTGCGGCCCCATCCGCCAGCGACGAGATTGATGTCCGAAGGAGAAGGGACGGAGCTGACGAAGAACGCAAGGCCAGAAGAATGAGACGCCGGACGGCACAACAGAGCACGGGCAGCGTGGGGAGGAACTCGGCCATACAGTCACCAACAGAGTCGACGACCAAGCTGGATGGTGCGAATGACGAGTCTTCACCGACTGAGGACAAGCGATCTTCTGGCGGGACGTTGAGTCCCGTCGCCGCGCAGCCTCCACCTGAGATCATCGTGAGCCCTACGCCAGATGATGACGATGGGCAAGGAACCAACGGTGAAAGGAAGGAGGATTGAGCAGGCTAAAGGTACGCGAGGTCGAAATGTATTTTCGCCTGAGCATCACGGATTCGCGTTCGAGGTCGGAACTGCGTGGGATTATGGGGTAAAGGGCCCTACCATCTGACGTGTCGTTCTATTACATGCACAAGATAAGATACCCCCAGCAGATTAATTGTATGCAAACAGCAAGACAAAAGTGGGAAGCGTTGCATTGGTGCGAGGTGGCATAAATGCGGCGCCACGTCCGTGTTGACACGGAGCGAAGGGGAAGATTCTTGTGTAACTATAGCGATGAACCAGAGACATTCTACCAGACTACTGTAATCTCGCTCACCTGGGTTGGCTCAGGGCCGCTTCTATCTGCCGTTCGCCTTTAGTTCATGAGACAATCGGTCCACCACGAGACGGTAATCCCTCGACCGAAGAAGGTCCTTCTTTACTGTCCAGCATTCGACATATTACTCCCTCGATGTTACCAGCACCAAACGACCACACCAGCTGAAATTTCGGCGGTTATTTACATTCGTTCATAAATTCATAGCTCCATAGTCTTCTTCATCTTCATCACACACTCACTACATTAGACCACCACATGGCTTACAGACAGAGCGGACCCTCACCTCATTTCTCCCTCTCCCTGTCACTTCCCCTTCCCCGCTCCTCATCCCTAGTCGTCACCTCCTCTACGCTGGAAGTCCAGCTCGTTAGGGTCGAGTTCATAAAGACCTCCCTGAAAATGGATCCGAGGTTGCGGGCGGCTCGGCGCTCGCGGCGCCCGGGCCCAGAAGTAGGCGCCACAGGAGAGTCCGCGTGGCGGCGACGTCTTCTTCGACGACGACGTATATAGATGCAGGTTATGGGCACTGCGACTACGAGGAGGATCGCTCCGATTACTGCGCCGGCGATGGTGCCGGCGATGGTACCGGCAGGCGCTGACGAGCCACTATCTGAGGGTGGGCTTATACCTGGTTGAGGCTGGGTCGGGCTAGAATCTGGCGAGTCGGTCGTCGGCGACGGAGGTGGTAAGTTGGGAAACAACGACGAAGCAGTGGCCGGTAAGAGTTCTGCGGCGCCTCTAATGATGCGGGAGCAGATTTCATTGAGGTCCTGGTTCTCGGTCTGTGCAGAATATTAGAGATGATCGGTGTGCACCATACGTGGGGTTTTGACCCGTGATGGGGGATGGCGCCGGCAGCTTACCTGGTTCCCTGCCTGCAGGCACGCCCCAAACAGGGCGAGTTGGTTCGCCGCCAACGCCTGCCGGATAGCTTCTCGACTAAAGCTGTTTGCCTCTCGGCTGAAGCTGTTCGCGGCGACGGCAACGTGGACGGATCTGACGGCGTATATCCCAAAGGCAATCGCGACAGCGAAGCCCGCGATCTGTAGCAGTGTGTGGATCACGAATTGGCCTACAGGCGGCCTGACCGTGGCGACTTGGACCATCGTCGTTGGAGCCGTGGATGACGCTGAGAACAGTAGGGCGGTCAGGCTGGCGAGCGGGTCTCGGGGTTGGTGTGAAGTCGTTTTGTAGTCCTATGTTGTCCTGGTATGTGATAGGCTTTGCTTACTATCGTAGTAATGGCGATATGGAGCAGCAGCAAGATGTTCAAGTGCACATTGTGCCCAAAATATCACATCCTCTGGACAGACCGACGCTTGTTCCGGAGCGGCCTTTGTGAAGAGTTCAGCCTGATCAGGCCGACGTTAACGAAACAGTATGGTAATCGGCGTTCGTGTTGGTTATCGAGTTCTTGGCGACAGTCCCTCGGTCGCCAGCCTTATCGTCGATTGAAGCAGCTGCGACGCACGCTTCCAGACCTCCTGGACATTGACACGTAGCGACGCCGGGAGCGAACACGAGGAGCCAAGATTCGAAGATGGACCGACATATCCGAGATTGACGAAGAGAGGCGTGTGGTAGCGCCAGGACGTTACCGAGCTCTTAGCTTCCATGAAGTTGCAGGCCAACCTGACGGCTCAAGGTTTGCCAGATTCTCTGTGTTGACAACCAGTAACAACTCACTCCTGCTTGATGATGCAGTGCTTTCTGAGTGACTGTAGACGTCGTTGTCGGTAAGGCTGAAAATCGAGGAGACGAGACGAGGCTTGACCAGCGCGACGTGATTGGTCGGCGATGTCGTGCTCGCTGGTTTAACGTCTCTCGGAGTCGCTCGAAAATGCATGTCATGGTTTGTGAAAAGTATGTCGCGGGCACACCCCGCTTCCTTCCTCTCCTCTGCCACCACTCTCTCATCCAGTATACCTCGACATGGCGGTTCCTCGAGGCGCACAGATCGCGGCACGACTGCTTACTCGGGGCTCTAAGCCGTTGAACTCCAATACTTCCGCTTCCGCCACCCTCAAGAGCCCCGTGGGCGGCCCAAGATGGCAGATTAGAAACGCAGCTTCCTTACACACGCGAGCGTCTCACCGTGCGCAGGCAGTCCCCGCAGTGCGCGACGAAGAGAACTATGAGCCTCCAGTCTCCTCAAACCCAGCCATGTCCTTTCCCTGCTTGGACGCCCAGGAGCAAAAGACGGCGGCGCTGCAGACCCGGTCGCTTGCCTCGGGCCCCGAACCGTCCTACACCACGGGGAGCCACATGGTCTTCCACAGCGACGAGCCCATACTGCTCGACTGGGGCGGGATCCTGCCCGAGTTTGACATTGCACACGAGACTTGGGGCACGTTGAACGCAGACAAGAGCAACGCCATATTACTCCACACCGGACTATCGGCCTCGAGTCACGCACACAGCACCGAAGCAAACCCCAAGCCCGGCTGGTGGGAGAAGTTCATCGGCCCCGGCGCGCCGCTGGACACGGACAAATTTTTTGTGATTTGCACGAACGTGGTGGGCGGGTGCTACGGTTCCACGGGCCCCTCGTCGAAAGACCCCTCGGACGGCCAGAGATACGCGACCCGATTCCCCATCCTGACCATGGACGACATGGTGCGCGCGCAGGCCCGACTCCTCGACGGCTTGGGGATCACGAAACTGTACGCCAGCGTCGGCGCCAGCATGGGCGGCATGCAGAGCCTGGCGTTTGGCGTGCATTTCCCGGACCGCGTGGGCAAGATCGTCAGCATCTCCGGCTGCGCGCGCAGCCACCCGTACAGCATCGCGATGCGCCACACGCAGCGGCAGGTGCTGATGATGGACCCGAACTGGAACCGCGGCTTCTACTACGACGGCGGCGGCAATGGCATCCCGCCGCACTCCGGGATGAAGCTGGCGCGCGAAATCGCCACCGTCACATACCGCAGCGGTCCCGAGTGGGAGAACCGCTTTGGCCGGCAGAGGGCGGATCCCAGCAAACCGCCGGCCCTGTGCCCTGATTTCCTCATCGAGACGTACCTCGACCACGCGGGCGAGAAGTTCTCGCTCGAATACGACCCCAACTCGCTGCTGTATGTGAGCAAGGCGATGGATCTGTTCGATCTCGGCTTCGCGCACCAGGAGGCCACGCGGGCCCGGCGGCGCGAGAACCAGGCCAAGCTGTCCAGCGTGAGGCGTGGCGTGGCGGAACCCAAGAGCGACCCGTCGTGCAGTCTCACGTTGCCGAGCAAGAAGTACGAAGAACAGGTCTCCACCGCGCCGATGGACGAGGCCGTCGCCGCGGGTCACAGTAGTGGACCGCCACAGGATCTTGTCAAGGGCATGGCAGTGCTGAAGGATCATCCTGTCCTGGTGATGGGCGTGGCGAGTGACATTCTCTTCCCGGCGTGGCAGCAACGGGAGATTGCCGAGACGTTGCGAGCGACGGGCAATCAAAAGGTCACGCATTTTGAGCTGGGGGAAGATATCAGTCTGTTTGGACATGATACCTTCCTATTGGACTTGAAGCATATTGGCGGAAACGTGGGCAGGTTTTTGCAGTAGATATATAGAGCATAGTCATGCAGGAAGAGAACAAGAGATGTAGTGTTGATGGAGGCACTTTGCATTCGCTCGTGCCAGAATAGTCATGCGGAAGACAACAATTAGTGGGACGTTAATGTAGGCACATTTACATTCGCTCGTGCCAGGCTCGACCTTGGGGTCGAGACAAGCCCAACGTGTATATTCCAAGTCCAAAGCTGCCTCATGTAGACACCTCCAGCCTAGAGCCTTTTCCTTCTCTGACCATTTTTTGATCAACTCTTCGAGTGCAGGATCAAGCCTACAATCAGCCCGTACAGACCTAAAACTTCTCCGAAAATGAGAATAAGCACCATGCCAACGAAGATCCTACTTTGCTGCATGTAGCACCTCACGCCCATATCACCAACAATACCGATGGCGTATCCGGCTGCCAGACCTGCGAGACCAACACTGAGCCCGGAAGCGAGGTGCATGAATCCCGTGAACAAGCTGTAATTCTGCTGTGGCGGAGGACCCATGTCTCCAGCGATGAGGACGGCGATGACCAGAGCGTAAACGGCAATGATACCGGACATGACGACGGGGATCAGGGACTGTCAACGATGCATCAGAATCCACGCAAAGTCTCGAAAGAGTCCACTGGCAGACCTTCATGATTAAATCTGGACGGTACGTTCCCACGCCAGCGATTCCGATTCCTGACTTCGCAGTGCCATATGCGGCGCCGATACCTGTTCATCTCTTAGCACTGCAGCACGGGGCCTCAGCGTTGCAGATCCATACATCCGAAAATCATCTGTGGCGGGCGCAGGCGGTCAGCATGTTAGGGAGCTGTGGGTGAGGGCAGCTCAACATACCGCTGATGCAATTCCTGCCTGGTTGAACATGTTAGCTCCAGCGCGGGCACAAGAGATGGAGAGACCCTTACCATTCCAAAGAAGGGAGCAAAGTTGGGCGACAGCTCGCTGCCGGGTCCTTGTGTGGTGGTGGCCATGGTGAGTCTTGCGGTAGACAACTAGAGTCGTAGGGTAAGGTCAAGTTGAGATCAAGGTGAGGTGCAGGTGATGTGGTGATATTGTGCAAAGACGTATGTGGTGGAGGGTGCTTAAACTATGATGCGACAACGCCGCCTGGATCGGTGCTGCCAGAGAGCCACAGAGCCTGCGCCTGAGCCTGCGCCTGAGCCTTGAGCCTGAGCCTGAGGCTGCGGCTGGTGCCTCCTGCGTCGCCCGTGAGAAGAAGCTGGACTTGAGGGGAGCAGTTGCAGCCAATGGCAACCCCAGTTTCGGCTCGTCTAGCCATGAACGAACGACCGTCAGTCGCTCGCTCGATCGATTGATTCACACATCTTCTCAATAGTAGTTAACTGACTATGCCACTGCATTTCTTCTCGCATCACTACTGCTCACTAATCCGTATACACGGGCCCGTCGTTCTCTCCCTGCTGGCATGGTGAGAAAGCACCACCCGGAATCTGTGCGACATTATTCCTGGAATCTCTGACCCTCGCTCGTGAACCATCGATCGACCACCTGCATCCACCTCGATTCGCTTGCACCACACTGCATACGCCAACCTCGATATCAACGCAACCCTCTTCTCGACACTCGCTCTGCTGGTTGCGAGTCCTCCATCGGGCCTGTCGCAACCCGTCCTGCACTGGCCACCTTCTGTTGAGAGCTGGAAGGCTGGGTGGGGAAGACTTGGTGCTTTGCAAAAAGAGGAGAATAAGGAAAAAGCCCCCTTGCGCTGCTGCAACATCTCCATGCTTGCTCGATAGCCCTTTTGTCCGGCGATCTCTTCAATGAGCATGGCAGACTATGGCCCGCCCGAGTCTCGCTATTATGGCGCGAGGGCGCCGCCGCCCCAGCACGGAGGTCCAGCGGATCAGAGAGATGCCGCCTTCCACAACATCTTCGGCGGCGCGCCTCCTCCGGGGCGATCTCACACCATGACGACGCAGTCGGTGAACCCCATGTACGATCGAAGCCAGAGCATGACGCTGCAACAGCAACATACCATGTCCATGAGGCAAGGCCCGCCGCCCTCGATGCGTCAAATACCTCAGTCGTACGACCGATCAAACGGCACTGCGCCGGTTCAGCCTTATATGAATGGCACAAACGGTGCTTCACGGCCTCCTCCACATAATCCAGCACCCACTTTTCCCGATCGCAGACCATATCCTCCACCTCAACGGATAGACACACGCCCGGGAATTCCCCCTCCCATGCAGATGTCGCCGTACGATCGAAAACCGATCCCCAATCGGATGCCTCCACCTGCGCTGAACAATGACGCCTACAGGTCGCGGTCGATGGTACGACCAGGCGAGCCGACGTTGAGTTATCGTCCGCCTCCCAGTAGCTTCCAACAGGGCACCGCCAGCGCTTTCAGGCAACAGCCCTATGCTGGTTTGGGTGCGTCGAGGACAACAGCACAGGGGAGACACATACCTGATAGAGTCGACGGCGACAGATCCATGTCGATGGGTTCTTATGCTCTGGATCGTGATCATACTCAGCAATTAACAAGCGGAAGAGTGGTGCCTCATCGACGGAAAGAATCAGAATCAGATAATCCGTTCGCAGATAGCCATGCCTCAAACGGCGGTTCTTTCAGTTCGTCGAATTCGCCAGCATACGGGGTAACGCCAAGGGCAGGGCGCCCTAGTGAGGGAAGCAATCCGCCCAGGACCATATCTGCCGCTTCTGCCACCTCAGTCCCGTCTGACTTGACGCCGACGACAACTTTAAACGGCTCTCGCAGTAACAGCATGATGAGCAGTAGACCTCCTAACTCTTCTCATTCCTCGGGTGGCCAGACAATTGTCCAGCGGAAGTCGCCGCTGGTCTATCCTGCCCTTCTGTCTCGTGTTGCCACCGCCTTTCAGGAAAGAATTGGCGCCGGCGACAGAACCAAGAATGACCTCACTTATAAGAGTGCTTTCACAGGTGCCGAAGCTGTCGATCTGATCGCCTACATCATCAAGACCACTGACCGAAACCTGGCTCTGCTCCTAGGCCGCGCCCTGGACGCTCAAAAGTTCTTCCACGACGTCACATATGAGCATCGTCTGAGGGACGCTCCGGGCGAAGTCTATCGCTTCAGAGAGACGATGGGTGAAGAAGCCTCGTCCAAAGACGTCAACGGAGTCTTCACCTTGCTTACAGAATGTTATTCTCCGACATGCACACGAGACAACCTCTGCTATTCAATCGCGTGCCCACGACGCTTGGAACAGCAAGCTAGACTCAACCTACGACCCCAACCCGGCCTCAGGCATTCCAACTCCAAGGGAAGTTTGCACGAAGACGATCAGGAACAAAAACTGTGGATCAATAGTGTGCCGAAGGAGGTCGCGGACAAGATCGATGACAAGGAGAAGAAGCGACAGGAGGTCATCTCAGAGATCATGTACACTGAGCGCGACTTTGTGAAGGACCTGGAATATCTCCGTGATTTCTGGATCAGACCACTCCGTGGAGCTGGCAATGTCAACTCTCCCATCAAAGAAGAGCGACGGGAAAAGTTTGTCCGCACTGTCTTTGGCAACTGCCTGGAGGTCCTGAGTGTCAATGGCAAATTTGCGGAGGAGTTGTCAAAGCGGCAGAAAGAACAGCACGTGGTCCACAGCATTGGCGATGTCTTCCTCAAGTGGGTCCCTCAGTTCGACCCATTCATCAAGTATGGCGCAAACCAGATGTACGGCAAATACGAATTCGAGAAAGAGAAAGGCTCCAACCCGGCGTTTTCCCGATTCGTCGATGAGACTGAACGCCTCAAAGAGTCAAGGAAATTGGAGTTGAACGGATACCTCACGAAGCCAACCACGCGGTTGGCGCGATACCCTCTCCTGCTGGACAATGTCCTAAAGTACACGAAAGATGACAACCCAGACAAGAAGGACATCCCTAAAGCTATCGGTCTGATCAAAGATTTCCTGGCTCGAGTCAACGCAGAAAGCGGTAAGGCAGAGAATCACTTCAACCTGGTCCAGTTGAATCAACAGCTCAAATGGAACGCTGGAGAATACACGGATCTCAAGCTGACGGAAGAAAATCGTGTCATCCTCACCAAGATGAGCTTTAAAAAGTCGCCTACCGACAATGCCGAGGTCCAGGTCTACCTGTTCGATCATGCTGTACTCATGTGCAGAATCAAGACCGTGAACAAACGGGAAGAGCTGCGAGTCTACAGAAAGCCAATTCCACTGGAGCTTCTCGTTATTGCTGAGATGGATCAAGTCATTCCCCGTCTCGGCATCGCAAAACGCTCTTCCTCTAGCTTGATTCCTGGCACAAAGCCGTCTTCATCGAGCACCCCTGGTCAGAAAGAGGTTTATCCGATCACTTTCCGACATCTCGGTAAAGGTGCATACGAACTTCAACTGTATGCCACCTCGGTCACCCAACGCAAGAAGTTCATTGAACTCGTCGAAGAACAACAGAGCAAGCTTCGCCAACGCAGCAGTTCCTTCTACAACAAGACTATTTTGTGCGAAAGTTTCTTCAATACTCAGAACCGCGTCAATTGTCTGGTTCCTACTGACGGAGGCCGCAAACTCATCTATGGAACTGACAACGGCATTTACATTGCTGATCGATGGCCTAAGGACAAGTCGATCAAGCCCAAGCGCATTCTGGACGCCACGCAAGTGTCACAAATTGACACGTTGGAAGAGTACCGACTGCTGCTGGTGCTATCGAACAAGACTCTGACTTCGTACCCCTTCGATGCCCTGGACCCGAACAACCAGAACCCACTGGCAACGAGACCTCGCAAGATCCAGGGTCACGCCAATTTCTTCAAAGCTGGAATTGGTTTGGGGCGACACCTGGTCTGTTCCGTCAAGACGTCGGCATTGTCCACGACCATCAAGGTGTACGAGCCTATGGACGACCTGAACAAGGGCAAGAAGAAGCCGGCAATCAGTAAGATGTTTGCCAGCGGTCAGGATGCTCTCAAACCGTTCAAGGTCAGTTGTACTACGAATACACTTTTATGCCTGTATATACTAACAATCAGCCCAGGAATTCTACATCCCAGCCGAATCCACATCGGTTCACTATCTCCGCTCAACACTCTGCGTCGGCTGCGCTCGAGGCTTCGAGGTCGTCTCATTGGAAACCACAGAGCGACAATCTCTTCTCGACCAAGCCGACACGTCCCTCGACTTTGTAACGCGCAAAGAAAACGTCAAACCCATCCACATCGAGCGGCTCAATGGCGAGTTTCTCCTCAACTACTCTGACTTCAGCTTCTTCGTTAATCGCAACGGATGGCGCGCCAGACCGGACTGGAAGATTACATGGGAAGGGACACCGCAGGCTTTCGCGCTGAATTACCCTTACATCTTGGCGTTTGAGCCGAGTTTCATTGAGATTCGGCATATCGAGACGAGCGAATTGATCCACGTCATGACGGGAAAGAACGTGCGGATGCTGCATTCGAGTACGAGAGAGGTGAGTCTTCAACGCTGCACCCTGAGCTCTTGGAGTTGTGCTAACAATGGTCAGATTTTGTACGCTTACGAGGACGAAACGGGCGAGGATGTGATTGCTAGCCTCGACTTCTGGACCCAGGCTCAAGGTACTTAGGGCTCGAGAGGGCTGGCCGAGCAGATTGGAAACCTGCGTCTTCATACTCTGCCGACTCGGTTGCTTAAGGATAGGGTTGGGCTCGCTTCGATTGAACCATAGATGATATCACGCGGGCAACCCAGGCAACTCGGCATATGGACTTGGAGACCATATTGGCCAATTCTTGGAATGAAATGAAATGGGACCGCGCCATATCCGTGCAGCTGAGCGATGGAAATAATGGGCGGAAACGTGCCAATGGATGACATCAACAGAGAAACGAGGAGATGCATGAAATGTGAAGATATTGGATTGTTCGACTGTGTCATAACGAGGCACTTCCACTTATGGTGTCGATGACCAAGCTGGAAAGAGAGGCAGAGTCAGCCAATCCAAAAGGTGTCAGTCTCTTTCACTGATTCATCAGCCATGATTATTGACATCCGTCGGTGATGGCTTTTGGACTTTTTCCACTCGTAGCCTTGTGCGATGAGCAACTGCCACATGCAGTAAGTACTGTGCAACGAGCCGATGTCGCCTCTGACTGACGGTCAGATGTTTTACACGAACTCGGTGCCGTTGTTGGATTCGATGTCGCTGTCAGTGTTGGTGTCGGCTTCGTGGTGGTCGTCACCATTTAGTGGCTCAGACGCCTACCGAAATTCCATCGTGCAACTGTTGAATTGCAGTTCCTGGAATTGTGGAAACCTGGAGCCAGCCACACCAGCGTCGCTGAGCCGGGAGGCCGCACCCGGAGATGCGGCCTGTCGAGACAAGCCAAGCGCCTAAAAGTTCGCAGCCGGAGCGCCGAAAAGCTTAGCTGGATTGCGTATTTCGGGCCTTGGACGGGGCTGTGGTACGTACTGGTGCCCACTATTGACGCTATGCTTCAGTGCAGGCCCATCAGTCACCAATCGAGGCGCCTGAAACAAGATGCATGCGCAATCACTTTTTGTGTGATCCCACGGGCTCACGGCCATTCAGATATCCATTTTCTGACACGCTTTCCATTCTCTGTCGCCATCGCTATCTCGGGCAGCGTCTTCGAACCTTCTTTCCTTGACCAACAGGATCAGACGCCTAATTGCGACAGGTGCTCTCGCGACCGTCCTCCCATCCCGGTTCTTCGCTTCGTCCTGCTTGGTACATACCTGCGGCTGGACCGTACACGCCGCCCGAAGAGATGTTACGATAACTAGAATGTCCTGTCACCGATACTCATAGCGGTGTTGCCACGCCGCTCTGCCGAGACTTCCCATCCCTGCCAGCTGTCACAACCCTTCGGGACTGTCCGAAGTCGACCTGTGGCATATGTGGCCGCCTCGGAACTGCTGCGATCGAACCCGACGGTGACAGCCCTGTCACTGGCCTCGACCGGATTTGTAACAAGCTCGGGGTCGACTGCGCGGGCACCTCCCTCATGGCCTTGTCCAATTCATGGAAGCGACCGGCCCTTGTCGCCGTGGTCTTCATAATACTATTCCTCCTGCTGCGACAGTCGAGTGTTTCGCCGAGCACCCCCGAGGTGGCACTTACTGCTGAAGAGGGACGACCCTCTCGATCATACCCTCCCCCGAAAGCTCCCAAGCCAGCTCACGAAGCTCAACAGCTCATTCATGATGTACCGAGCAAGTCCCTCGACGAAAAACTACGATACCACTTCCCCTACGACATCGAATCGAAATTCCCCGCGTACATATGGCAGACATGGAAATATGGACCTGATTCGGGAAAATTCGAAGAGAGGTTAAGACCGTTCGAGGCATCATGGACCGCTCTCCACCCTGGGTTTGTCCATGAAGTGATCACAGATGATGCCGCGCTGCACGTCATTAGTTACCTGTACGCATCAGTACCGGAAGTTGTTCAAGCATACGAAGCAATGCCCCTCCCTGTCATCAAGGCTGATTTCTTCCGCTATCTCATCTTGCTTGCCCGCGGAGGTATCTACAGCGACATTGACACCCAGGCACTGAAGCCTGCCACCGATTGGCTGCCGCCGAACCTGGACACGACTACAGTTGGATTGGTGGTTGGGATTGAGGCTGATCCTGATAGGGAAGATTGGAACGACTGGTATGCTAGGAGAATACAGTTCTGCCAATGGACAATTCAATCAAAGCCGGGACATCCAGTCTTGCGCGACATTGTGGCCACCATCACCGAAGACACGCTCCACATGAAAGAGGCCGGAAGGCTGCGCAAAGGTAAAGAACCGCCGAAAAGCATCATGGAGTACACGGGACCAGGGGTTTGGACGGATGCCCTCTTCTCATACTTCAACGACCGAGAGTACTTTGACTATAGCGCTCGGGCGACGAACGTGTCATACTCGGACTTTTTCGACATCAGGGTGCACAAGAAGATCGGGGATGTCGTTGTGCTCCCCATCACCAGTTTCAGCCCGGGTGTTGGCCAAATGGGAGCTGAAGGGCCCGAGGACCCAATGGCCTTTGTGAAACACGAGTTTGATGGTATGGATCTCGTGGACACCTTGTGTTGCGTGTTACTGCATCCACTAACATGACAGCAGGATCTTGGAAGCCGGAAAGCGAACGCATGAAAGATGACTGATAGCACGCGATCCCTGCCAACCAGCTCCACGAATATAGACTTTGACGGCTGACTCCCTTTGCGTGGCGTTTTACGTGCATGGAGGGCCAATGGCTTGCAATATCGGCCATTAGACGACCTGGATGGTCAGAACATAGAGGACCACATTAACTACGGACCAAGAGGAGTGTTGGCACATGAACCGCACATAGAAATGCGCACGAATCCTTTCGAATGTGAACGAGAATGCGCTTCTCGAATTCCGATGTGCTTCCTGGTAATTAACAGCTACTGGGAGCAGCTTCTCATGAGCAGCCACGCCGCACGAGGCGCCACCAAGCTTGTGTCTTCATCCTATTTGATGCCCGAGTCTGACAGCCGTGACAGCTCAAGTCCCGCCCACAGTTGAGCTACTGTAGGATCGAGTTGCCGTTTCGGAGCCTTCCAGGCGCGGCAGCAATGAGGCAAGTGTTGCTCAAAGGAGTATCTTACCAACGCTTCTGCCCTTTCATCCCCACGCCATTGTCCGCGGTACGTCGGCCCTGTCCGTGGGAGCTCGCCTGTTTTGTCTTGATCGGTTCCAACATGGCTTGGTGTCGTTTCATCTCCTCACCCACTCGCGATCGTCCACCTCCACCCACGACAGTGACGTGATGCGCGGCGAGCTGGTGTCTCGCTACGCAGGCGGACTTTGACGCATCTGTGCTAGGGACTAGTTAGGTACTAGGTACCCAGTACTCCATACTGCACGTTTTTGTCACTAGCAAAACTGCTGGCGCTGGCATGGCGCGGCCGCGCTGGTGGGTAGGTGACAAGTGGGCTGAGCTGCTCAGTCACCGTCTTCTAACTGCATCATTTTGCGATCTTGCATCTGTTTTGTCCTCTTCACTTGTTGCTCCTTTCACGCCTGTGGCTGATCTGGTACACTTCTCACGCTCCCCATTCACGTCCCTGCAGTGAATCCTTCGTCACCTCCGCAGCTATCCAACAGCACTGCCTCACCGCTAGAATCCCGCTACCGTGTAACCCCTCCTCCGGTCGCAAACTGCTTGCGTTCAGCCACCACCACTCTGTCGTCCTCCGCCTCCCACTCGCCATGATCTCCCGGTTCAACGACCGATAGTATCCTTCTAGAAAAACATGCACACCAGCTGCCCCGATGAGCACAGCGACGCTTCAGACGCCGCAGCAACAGCAGCCGCCGCGCGCGGCTTCCGTTCAAGGTCATAGGCAGTTCCTGCGCACCAGCAATCCTCACAACACACGAAGCGCGTCTCATCCCCATCCCAGCCGCCAGCACGAAAAAGACCAGATCCAGAAACATGCTGATCCGGCCCGATCTAAGGAGGTCATGCCTCCAGAGGAGGTCTCCAGGCTGCCAGAAGAGAAGGGCCTGGGCAAGTCGTCGGCTTCCTTGAAGCTCTCAGACTTCGAGCTGATGAGGACGCTTGGGACTGGTACGCTTGGAAAATCGTTGGCTTCTTGTCGTCGGCACTGACACATTTACGCGCAGGCACGTTTGCACGAGTCTGGCTATGTCGCTTTGCCAATGCTCAACCGGACGAGAGGAACAGAGTTTTCGCGCTCAAGGTACTCAAAAAAGTTGACGTGATCAAACTCAAACAAGTCGAGCATGTCCGGAACGAGAAAGACGTCCTTGCCGCCGTGGCCGGCCACCCATTCATCACGACCCTAGTCAGTACCTTCTCTGACGATACCTCGTTGTATATGTTGCTGGACTACACGCCTGGCGGAGAGATCTTTTCGTACCTCAGGCGCGCCCGCCGCTTTCCTTTCTCGACGGTCCAGTTCTACGCCGCCGAAATCACCCTGATTTTGGCTTACCTCCACGAGGTTCAGTTCGTGGCATACCGCGATCTGAAACCGGAAAACATCCTGCTCGACGTAGATGGACACCTGAAACTGGTTGATTTCGGTTTCGCCAAATACCTTCCGCCCGCGTCCGAATCATCCTCTGAGAACGGTAACGGTCAGAGCACCACTCTCCAAAAACTAGGTACCGAACACCCCGAACCGCAAGCCAACGGCGCCGGCGTCACCTACACCCTCTGCGGTACCCCGGAATACCTCGCCCCAGAGGTGATACGCAACACCGGCCACGGCACCGCGGTCGACTGGTGGGCGCTGGGAATCCTGGTCTATGAAATGCTCATCGGCCAACCCCCTTTCTGGGACCAAAACCCCATGCGCATCTACGAGCAGATTGTGGCAGGCCACATCCGCTTCCCGACCTCGCATCCATCGCAGCAGGGCCACCGCCATAGTCTCCATGTGCCTCGTGCGGCGAGAGATTTCATCCTCGCGCTGTGCAAGACTGATCCGACACAGCGGCTGGGCCACATTGCTGGGGGTAGCAAGCGGGTGATGTCCCATTACTTCTTTGATGGCGTCGACTGGGATGAAATTTACTATCGCAAACGCAGAGGTCCCATCATCCCTAGAGTGGAGTGGGAAGGCGATGCCGGCAATTTCGACGAGTATCCGGATCCCGTGGAGGGAGAGGAGAGTGAGGGCGGCCGCGGACGGTATACGGACGAGTTACGAGCCGAGTGGGAGGAGGCTTTCAAGGACTTTTAAATCCCGCCATGCCAGAATTTTTACGTCTTAAATTTGACGTCTACGTATTGAAGACACGGTGGTTCACGGAGGGATGGAAGGGATCAGGGCTTTTTAAAGGGGAACCGAGACGTGCATGTGCCTCTGGGGTGTTTCACATGCAGTACGGTAAGTAAGTATCTAGATGGGGTGCGTTTGTGCCTTTTGGTTGCGCGATCACCTTCTTCTGGAAGCAGACTAAGTAGCCCTCAGGTTGGGGCGGCTGGGTTGGATGATCTCTTGAGGGAGCCGGAGCCGGAGCTGACATCCCTTTCCTGTGTGCTCAATCTAGTCCAGCCCAGCACAGTCCAGCCGCTGCTCATACAGCTTTGACATACTGTAATCGTATCAATGTGAAGAAAATGAAAGACACTTGTTTCTCCCGTTGACGGCCACGATATGGATCCGGGAGCGAAGATAAAGAGCAGATGTGGAGAGTCACCGACACGTACAGTAACCAGCCTACGAAATCTTCCAGGAATATTGATTACCGGACAGCGCGGATAGATGTGTCTATGAGTTGTGTCTCCTTGTCCCAAGCTTGTCGTACGCCAGCTCAAGTGCTTCGTTGTTCCGACAAGGCTGTCATCACAAATGTAAGGCTGAGTTCCCGTCTGGAGTCTCTTTTGCGGGGAAGCGTTTGCCAGAATCAACAATGTCACTGTAGTCTGTATGCAAGCTTGTCTTCTTCACACACAAGTCTTCGGCTTCATCTGTGCTTCAACATTGATACAGACGAGACTAACTCAGCTCCCGTCACAGCAGTGTCAGATTTGGACGCCTAGTGCCCTCAACTCGCCTCCACCTCAACCTTTTACCTCGAGCCCAACCACGTCCGCAGCATCCATACCACCATGCGCCATATATCCTAGTGGGATGACAACATGGCGCAGCCTACAGACGACTTGATATCGCAGGTGTGCGCGATCACCGCGTTAGATGAGGAGAGCGCAAAGGTGCTACTAAAGGTGAGAGGTGGAACCTTTGGCTGCGAGGCATGCATGAAACGGTTAATTACTGACTCCGCGTGGCCCATAGAAAAACAACAACGATGCCAACAACGCGATCAACGCTTGGCTGGAGAACCCCGTGAGATCGATCATACCGGAGCCGGTAAGCCAGGTGCCAGCCGCGTCAGGCGTTGAGGACTGGTTGTCTAAGGGTGCGTACCGCAGGCTCCCTCCAATCACTGGCAGGATCAAGACAATATCCCATGTAAGACGGACGACATATATTCTTGACTCCAGGTAGCTGTCCAGCTTTTGTGAATGGCAAACTGACGGGAAAAATAGTTCAAGATGACGCGACCATGGGAGGGATGGCCGGGCTGTCACGGCCGCCTTCGCGAGTCGACAATTCCCGGCTGGACCTGTCCGGCGAGCATGCCGCAGCGTCGGCGAGCAATGTCAAGACCTTGAAAGAGCAAGAGGAGATGGACGACCCAGACATCCAGCGCGCAATGGCCGAATCGCTCAGGCAGACGCTGCCAGCACAAGAGAATGGAGTGACGCAGACTGGAGCGACGTTCGGCCCTGCAAAGCGGGATTATAACTACGAACCCAACAGTTGGGCTCTCACTACATATTCGACCTCGCGCGAGATAATCGAACATCCACCACCATCCAAGCGGCGAAGGATTGGCGATGCACCTGCATTTTTACGCGGCTCGAAGGAGACCGGCTACCTAGGATCTTTGCTGACCATCTACCACAACATCCCACTTGCACGAGAGGCTCTTCTAATGCCTGCGCTGAGGGTCCACGCCTATGCCCATGACAGTAGTTGGTGGTCTGGAGCTACGGACGAGAACACCAAGGCCCTGTCCACCGACAATAGTCTCCGCATAGACCAGAACGAGTGCAATCTCCTTACCGAAGTCCAGTGCCTCATGGCTTTTCTCGACAAGACCACTCGCGCCTACGGCAGTGTTGACGCCTTGGCCGACCTACAGGCAGTCCGCAACGCAAACGACGAAACAGTGTTTCACAAATTCCTCGAGGCTTGGGGTTCTGCGGCGCTGAAACAGGCTCCACAAGAGCAACTCACCCAGGTCTTCAGCTCCATAGCCATGAAGGCCAACGGTCCAACCGACGACACGGCTGTCGAGAAGACGCTGTACTGTGTCGACCCTTTCATCAATCACCACCCGAACGAGACACTCACAGACCTGCTTGATAACACCATCTGGAACGATGAGATAGGGACTATCGACGACGTATGGATCAGTCATTGTGCCGAGATATTTACTGTTCGACTGCAGGAGCCGAACACGGCCTCCAGAACTGTCGACATCAGTCTGGATCCGGTCTGGTATGCCGATCGTTACATGTACGACTGCAGAGAGGAAATGCAACAGATACGTAGACAGGTACAGGCGATCCGGCGACAAATCGAACAACTGACCCATATGCAACGTCGCTGCCAGCTCTTCAACTCGAGCAACCGGCCCTTGGACATTAGCGAAGTCCTCAATGCTGCAGTCAAAGCCTCAAGCGTGGCAGCGAGCAGGAACTCTGTGCCAAACGGCTTCCTTATTAGCCGGTTGCCCGGGTCGGAGACCGCAGTTACGCAGTCTGACGTGGATGAGCTCAACTCGGAGTTGCAAAATGTGCTTCAGAGGATCCGTCAGAGGTTGGCGCTTCTTGAGCAAAAGAAGGACGAACTTCGTGCGAGGAGTCGTCAAATCGCCATGCAACTGACAGTTCCCACCCCAGAACGTCCCGACGTCCCGCATCGCAAGTACACGCTCCAAGGCGTTGCAACCAAGCCGGGAATCACCTACTTTCGCAGATTGAACCAGAACATTGATCTCCTGGCACCGGACAACCTAGGTGAGGAAGGAATGGGTTACGAATGGTGGAAGGCCACTTGGCGGCAGGAGGACGTTCAATGCGTATCACAACCACTACACCCGCCCTTGGTCGGCCCCGTCACGCAGGCACAAGCTGCAGGTGTGGGTAAGTCTGATCCAGACAGCTCGACGCCGTGGTCGATTGACCGAGTCTTTGAAACCCACGTCCTGGAGGCCGTCAAGACAGAGTACAACTCTGTCTTGCTCGTGTATGCCAATGAAAACGCCGTGCGGTTTCGCGGCAGTGGATTGAGTCTGGCGCTGCGACACTTTGTCGACCGCGATAACCAGGCGTTTGCGGAGGACTTGCAACAAGAGATGGGCCCGCTACCTGCATCATCTGCTGATCGCGAAGCCGAGGCCGAATTCGAAGACGTTCCCCTGATCGATCCAACTAGGTCCAGCAGTTCAGTGCGTGAGCTTACGCCCATGTCCACGTCGAGCCCGGACCAGGACGAAGACGGGCAGCCTACACTCAGGCGAGCCAAGGAGGGTAGCACAGGCGACCTTCTTGAACAACCACCTTCGTACGAGGAAAGCGTCGGTAAACACGAAATGTCCGAGAAAAGAGAGAACAAAATCGGGCTATATGCTGAGAAACTGCTTCAGCGCTACGGAAGCGAGACCGACAAGGTAGCGGGCGAGAAAGACAATACCGGCGACCTCTTGCATCTCGAAGAGTCGCAGTGAAGCCTTTCCACAGGGACCAATGTACCAATATCTTGTACAGCTGACGCTGCTTGGGATAGGACGTGGTTAGAAAAACGTCTGGCGCCAAGGTGATACTCGTCTGGAACTCTTTTCCGCTGATGGAAAAGCAGGCAAATCATTTCGAAAGCGACATGTTTCACAGCGGTGTTCCGGACCTCTCTGTAGCACATGGCGGAAGCTCGAGGTCACACAGCGAGGGACGAGCCGTATGGTGGATTGCAAGTCGGGGTCACGCAGCGTCATTTGCAAGCGTCCCCTCGGCCGCCACGCGTTGCAAGCCCCGTCCAGTCCATGTGACACAAGTTGTCTTGAAGCCTTGATCGGTGGACAACGACTTTTGAGGCCATGGTTGTACACAGTAGTCCTGCACAGATTTGGCGACGCTGGGAAAGCTATGGATGCCTGAGGATAGTCAGGCTTGGTGCGCGACAAGCTTGTATTGGCACATTGTTAATACGCCGGACTGCATACTCAGCAACACAGCCGATTCGGGGGTTGAAGTCTCATGACCATTCATGGAGAATCCTGGTAGATATCCAACGGAAACAATGGATGGCCGGATCAGGAGAAGAAGCGAGTGAAAGCGTGCATGGCGCAAGTCGATGTCTCTCTCTGACGCACTAGGACGGTCAGCAGGCGCCTTGTCGCCCCGTTCTGCTCATGATGCCCATCTCTATCGACTGGGGTTTCCCTCTTATCTTTTCGAGAAAAGCCCTGCCTAGGGTCTCGAAGTGTAACGCGAGCCACACAACGGTCGCGATGGCTTTGGTTGGCGACGCCACCACCGCTACGAGGGTCATAGAATCCAACAGCAAAGTCTTGCCCGCCTCTGGCAGCCAGTAGGCCCGGCCTTCGTAAACAGCTACTGTTGGACTGGCACTGCCTCAGTGCCGCTCGCGACAACAGCGATAGGTATTCCAGTAGCCCGTCCACGCCGGCCCAACGGCCCAAGTCGCACCACGGAAATGCACAAGCTGGTTCCGAGCATCCTATCAAGGGTTGGATTTGCAGCATCTGCCGCGAGCCAGAGTCAGATGCAATGCGTGTTTGAAGATCCTCGGACTTTTAGAGCTTGCAGCCGGTCTCTGGCCCAAGAGGGGCTACCCAGCTTGCCCCTCGCTACTCGTACTCGCAGGTACCGAGCACGACCGGGGATTGGCAGGTTGGTCCCAGCAGAAGGGATACCGCCTCTGGGTGCGCGCTTGTGAGCTGCAGGCGGACGTCAAAGTCACTTCTGGTGACTTTGAGCCGAACGTTTGTCATGTCGCTCTTCGAGGGCTGGAAGTACCGACATCGAGCTCAGCTGTGATCGGGGGTGCCCGTATTGCTCATCCACTGGCGCGCAGAAGCCTGTACGGAGTATCGGGACCGAATTCTAGTGTGGTAACACAGCATTGATAGTACGGAGCAAATTCCATCGGCTTTGCCAGCCAATGGCGTTGTGACTGGCACCCAATCGGATATTCGTAAGGGGACATGAAAGCATGTCAATTCCGAGCGCTCGTGGCTATGTAGAGGCTGAACTGGCGGTCGACGGAACATCGAATCAGCACATGGCGCAAGTCTGCATATCGTGGAGAGCTCTGATGCTGGAAGGAAGAAACCAGAGTTTGAACTTTGGCCGATCCCGTCACTCAACTCCTTCCCCGAATGCGAAGTATTGGACCATCGAGCCGCCTACAAGAGCACGACTCTTATCGCCAGTTGGGCCGAGATGCGTGCTTGGGGTGTGGAAGAGGACTAGAGCCAACGCCCTGTGCCAGGCAACAGGGATCTGGGCAATAACCTAGTGGGCCACCCGGGGTTGAGGACATGGCATCTTTGACCATGTCACGGCCTAGTTTGCAGGGAGGGAGGGGACGGCTGAGATGAGGGCGCAACAAGCGCTAAGTACTGTACTCAGTACCTACCTTTGGTTGCTTATCACACTGGTTACGAGGTACCTAGCTCCCTGACGCCTGCCTGAAGCCCGCCTTCTCCATGCCGTGGACGCCAGGTACGAGTCCTAGGTACCTTACACAGTAAGCTCTTGGTGGTCCTAGTGACGCCGGACGTGGTTGCTTAAGCAGGACGAGGGACGGTCGGCGCGGCTTACTCCACCTACTGTGTAGAGAGTCCCCTGCGAACAAACAGTGACTCGCCTCTGCAAGAGCGGTCGAAGCCATGTAGTGCACCCAAGGGAAGCCCCCAGCATCAGCCAACAGACTTTGAGCACAGACGCACGGTGAGTAGCGCAACAGCTTGTTTGAAAGTCCATCATAGGCTTCTCGACGGCGACTTGGGTCCAAGCCCGGCTTCTGGCGCCCTTACGCTTGGATTCTCCTGCGGCAGCCAACGGGGATCCCCAGTTTATCCCACTTCGGCTCATGAGGCTTCACTCGTTAGCAGCGCTACTATCGCAAAAGGACACAAGCGTGATTGAACCCCATCTGTTTGACAACTCTGACCGGTCCCACTCACGGCGCAGATTGTCTTGCCACATACTCAGTACAGCCGCCATCCTGACGACGCGCACAGTGCGGGTTGTATCAGCATTTCGGATCTTCGATTGCCGCGAGGAACAAAGATTAGCTACGTCCATGCCCAGTACTTGGACGTTGCCCGGATATCTGATCCTATGCAGAGCGCCGACTGCACGGTCCCGAGGTGACAGCGATGGACTGACATTTCCTTGAGCTTAGGATCCCCACCCTTGTCCAACCACCAGAGCCAATGTGAGCTGGCAACAATGGCTGATTAGCACGGAAGAATCATGAGCATGTCGGTGCAGGGCCCCAGACTCTGTCACCTCCACGACGTCCTCGATCGACCGGCACCCCGAATCCTATTCTTCATTCGCAGCCTTCCCGATATTGTTCTATTCATGTGATGATCCGCCAGCAAAAGTTCATATGTACAGTCAATCACACCTGCTCCACAGACCCTCTCTCCGCATACCCTCCGTACCCGTAGGAGGTACCTCGACTCGGTGGTCCGCTAGAGGCTTACATACTTCGGGAGAGCAATATCGAGGCACAAACCCCTCTTCGACCTGGACCAGTGAGCACCAGGAAATAACTCCGTATGCCATGCGGCCTCCTTAGCGTGGTGTATCGCTTGCCCAGCGCCCGGCTTCATCCCCACCATCCGGCCGCCGCGCGATCGCGAATTGTATCTCACCCAGCCCATCCTGCGCCTCCAGCTTGGCCTTCGGCTCCATCTGCAAGCCTCCACGGTGCCGGATTGGCACGATTGATCATCCTGGCGTCTGCCAAACACAGACTTTCACCACGCCTAGCCATTCTTTATCGCTCCTATCGACAGGGCCACTCGACGCCGCCAAAATAATCCGCGTCGTTGAGTTCGCTATTCCACTGCACCTACAACTTCCTGGCGATCCTGAGCCTTTCGCCTCAGCTCTTTCTTGCTGATTGTCCTCCGTCCCTTTCCCAGAGTTGCGACTCTCGCTATACACCTTCCTAGTTCCAAGCATTTGTTGTCGCGATCCGTCTTGTGCTCGCCTCTGATCTTCGTTAGGCTACTGTCCCACTTCACCCACCCCGGTGCATCTCGCCTTGCGACGGATCAAGTGCTAACGGGGCGGCGTTTGTATACTGCGCTTCGCTCCTGAAGGGGGTCCTCACCGAGCGTCCCTCATCACCTCGCATGCCAGCGTCGAACTGATAACAGTTTCGCGTTTGCGCCGGAGACAATCCGAGCCGTCGTGTCACCGTTTCAGGTCTCACGGAATTACTGGACTTGTTTCCCAGCCAGTGGCGCATATCTTCTTCGACTTCGGACTCTTGACTTCCCGTACATGACCCTCGACGGCGCCCTGGAGCTCGGACTCGGAGATCGAAAAGGGTCAAACCCGCAATCGCAGAAATTCCAGCTCTAATTTGGTTGCGTGCTGGTGCCACTTTGTTCGCACTCAACTTCATCGAAAGCGAGGTAGTTGTCCTTGGACCATACGTCACTCGAGATCCGTCGGACGACCATATCACTCACTTCAAATCGGATTCATTGCGTCGGCAAGGTCGGACGCTCTGCACTTCTCTTTGCCGCGCAAAGCATGACTGCGCTTGCTCTCAACCCTCTCGAAACACGCATTCTCTCCAGCTTTGCAAATCCATACGCCATGGCCTTACCAACTACAGGTATTGAGGTCGCCGCGGCGGATAGACGGATGTCGAGCGCGAACGAAGCCGCGCTGGCCGCCCTGCCAACCATTATGCTGCGACGCCTACCACGGCATACTAGTCCTGAGGCAGTACGAACCATGCTATTGTTCGCCAAGGACCTACGAGATACAGAAATCGTCCCAAACGAATATGAGGAGGACGTCGGCTTTGCGACCGCAATCGCCAGATTCTCCTCCTTCGCTGGTGCGTCCGAAGCCCAAGCAATGCTCGATGGGAAGCCCAACACAGCCGGACAGGCCAAAATGGTTGTGGAGGTCATATCCATCCCATCCATGGCCGCGATTCCGCGGCGCAACACAATTGATCCTCTAGCGGGCCGCAAAGTGGCACAGTCGGTATCACCTCCCACGTCCAGCGCTCAGAGGTCGTCACGCTTCAACGGCACCTTTCAGGCCATGGACAGGACGTCCCCACCATTGATTGGATCGCCCTTGGAACATGCCACTTCCAACAGCTCGCAGTCGCAGACCATGTTTTCGTCTCTGTCGCCCGTGGCCAGCGCGATGGCGGACCGGCCTAGGGCTAGCGGCAAAAAGGTCATCGATGAGGATGGCGCAGATGATGATACAGGCGAGCTCATCAAGGACCCACTGGCATATATGCATGGCTCTTCTACGAATGGCGCGGCGAAGAAGTCGACAAGCCAACACATGCCTACCGCGGCATTCTCAGCGCTGTCTCTGAATACCAATATCGGCAACGGCGCGGCGAACAACTACGTGTCGCCGCGATCCGCCGTGGGGCCTAGAACACCTCACTCACAGTTCCCCACGATAGGTCCTAATGGACCCTACCCACAACCTTTCATCCGACACAATTACCCCCCGGTCAATCCCGCCGACCAGAATCCGCCATGCAATACCCTTTACGTTGGGAACTTGCCAATTGACACCTCGGAGGATGAGTTGAAAGCTATGTTTTCGAAGCAAAGGGGCTACAAAAGGCTGTGCTTCCGGACCAAACAGAACGGGCCGATGTGTTTTGTGGAGTTTGAGGACATATCATTCGCGACGAAAGCTTTGAATGAATTGTATGGGGCGCAGCTCCACAACAGTGTCAAAGGTGGCATTCGCTTGAGCTTTTCCAAAAATCCACTTGGGGTGCGAGCGGGCCAGCCGGGCAGCAACAGCCCGCCCACGCCTTTGAGTGCCGCTGGACCTCTGGGCGTCAATGGGTACACCAACATGACGCCTGGCGGATTCTCGACGGCCAATGGACCGCCACCGGGGCTTTCGGTACCCCCGGGGCTGAACATGGGCGTCGTGAGCGGAGGAGTTCCCCAAGCCGCGTTTGTCAA
This sequence comes from Cladophialophora yegresii CBS 114405, assembly GCF_000585515.1. Taxonomy (NCBI): domain Eukaryota; kingdom Fungi; phylum Ascomycota; class Eurotiomycetes; order Chaetothyriales; family Herpotrichiellaceae; genus Cladophialophora; species Cladophialophora yegresii. The sequence goes on along the minus strand of NW_006913046.1, from coordinate 4,626,839 downwards.
CCAAGGCTTCGCCGTCGGCAACGGGCCCGTGCCTAACATACGGGGGATATCCATGAGTAATGGCGCTCAAGCACCGGGAATGGGTGGCGTGTACCCTGATTACATGCTTGGAAGGTAAAGAAAGGATCCTCGGTCGTGGCGCAACGGATGAGTGGATGTTTGACTCACACTTCCACCGAGACCATCATTCTGACTCTCGGGGCATTGGAGGTGCTCTGCGTAGACTGGCCCCATGGTGGGCAGTCCTCTGTCCACTAGCAGAAGTTGCTATCTATGTTAGTGGATTGGTCATAAGCTGAGTTGGCGAGGTTATTGTTATGTGATTTCCAGCACAAAGATTCCCCTTTCAGCACTTAACGAGCAGGCGGGCAAGCAAACTGGCGTTTATTTAGCTTGAAGCGGCAGACTTGGACAGCAAGGGGAACCACAGACACCGGAGAAGGAGGACAAGGTTTGTCATCATGTGCACACTGTCATTATCGAAACGTTGTCACTGGCACTGTCGTACGGGGTGGGCCTAGGGAGCGAGGACGGCACTGAGTTTTGCTTGTTATGCGGGAAAGCGGCTATGCGAACAATGGGAGGATTCTCATGGCGGGCGTGAGTCATGCATTGCTCCAGAATGGAATGCGACCGGGTTCTCTTGTTGATGATCTTCGATGGCATTCTTGTGCATAGCTTACGACGCGGATATGTTGGTAGAAGGAGGTTGCTCAGGTTCTTCCAGTCCTTCATTCACAGCGAAGCGTTCGATCAGGGATGGGGCACGATGGACATGGGAGCAAGTGGGCGCATACAAGCATGGACTGGTCTCATGAATCTGATAGGCTCATGCATTAGCGCTCGTTCTTCTACTGTAGTGCAGCTCCAACAGGCCCGTGATGGCCACGGCACAGAAATTCAAGATTCCAGGTGCAGGAATGAAACTGCCAAATTCTTGATTGTCGCCCAAGTATTGAGACGGGACGAGCACGGTGGTTGGACCAAAGATGGGCTGCGGAGGCTGCAGCTGATTCGCGTGTGAGGGAAAAGTGAAGTGAAAGTGAAAGTGAAAGCGAAAGTGAAAGTAGCGCCAACGAAATTGAGATTGGACTCGTATACGGAGTACTGTAAACAGTTTGTTGTGCACTTTTATCTCGTGCAGTCGGAACGAGGCAGCGTGCACCCCTCACTTGGTGTCGCTTCGATTCAGCTCTTGTTCCTCTCCGATTGGAAATCGAGAAAAGTCAAGCAAGCCTGAGTGAGACTGGGGAAGCGGCTATCCACAACAGCACAGCACTGTAATCGGACTTTGTATGTCTCGATCGGAGCACTTTATATTATCTTCTTTTCACAGCTGCAGCAGCTAGCGAGGCACTTATCACCACTCGTTGACATCCAGCTCGTTCAATCTTTACAGTTCTTGTGAGAGCTATTAGTTTCCTTGACATTCAATGCGCATCGACCAGCACCCGTCTCTGTCGGTGCATGAATGGCGAGCTGCCTCCCTCCAGGCATGAGTCGGAATGGATGTTCCTACTACACGCCAGCATCTGCCTTCATCACTGAGCTGACACGCCGGCCGGAATGCCATTACCGCGAACCCGGTCACGTCCGCGTATCCCTCTCTTCCGTAGTCTGAGTGCCAATGCAGCTGCTTCAGATAGCGATGTCAGCGCCACAAGCAGCCAGGACGATCGACAAGCCAAGGCCGGCGGCGGGCGTCAGCGGTCGTCGGGCGGCTGGAGTCTGCCCACGCTGTCTACACTCGCCAACTTCAACTTCCATCGACGTGCGCGGACCAAGTCAGACGCCAAACGGAAAGGTGTAGAGGCCAAAGACGGGCGAGAGGCAGAGCGGGAATGCGAGCGGCCTGCAGCATCCGCGTCTGCCAGAGTGTCGCCCCGAGGACAATCGCCCAATAACAAACCTCGGGCGGCAGCACCAGCCACAAGTGCGGAACCCACGTCTGCCTTTGCCTCTGCTTCTGCAACTGCGCTCGTCGATGCGCCTCCTGCTTCGCATTCTCTTCATCATCCCGACACCGATTCTCGACCCAACACCGCAACCATTGCTACCTCTGCTCTTCCCCCTGCTCCTTCCATCAGTAATCATAACCCCGACACCGACCTCCGTCCGTCGACTCCGCCGAGCCCGAAGCCCGACTGTCCGCGAGTCTTCGTGCAGCGACCTTCTACTCCGACTGTGCCGACCGTGGACCCGGAAACATGCAGCCGCTATGATCCTGCCCGCGCCATGCAGAGAAAGATATGGGTGAAACGCCCTGGCGCCTCCGCGACACGAGTCGAAGTCGCCGAAGATGACCTGGTCGATAACGTCCGCGATGTCATTCTGCAAAAATACGCCAATTCCCTTGGGCGCAGTATCGATTCCCCAGACATCACCCTCAAAATAGTCAGTCGTGAACAAAACAACAAAAACGTCACCGCCGAGCGTGCTTTGGGTCCAGAGGAGCCCATCGGCCAGACCCTCGATGCCCACTACCCTGGCGGCCAAACCGTCGACGAAGCTCTCATCATCGACGTTCCCCAACGCAGAACCACTCCTCGAGCGTCTCCCCGACCGGGCAACCATCATATCTATTACTATCCCGAGCACTTCCGCCCCGATGAAGCTGCCCGCGAGTACTTTCCTCCCATGCAGCTGCACTCTCCTCACCTCGCCCACGTACCTCACCCCAACTCGGTTCCTCATTCCATGGCTGTTTTGACGACTGGTCAGCTGCCGCCGCTGCCGAGCCCTGGCTCGCATGGGCAAAGGAGACATGCAAGGCCGAAATATGGAAGGCAACACACGAGTAGTCCCACGATCCTTCACACTGTCCAGCCGAACGGGCAGATTATAGGTACGTTGGAAACCCTGCTTTGATACATGAAAACTAACTTGAACAGAGTCGAAGGCACCCATCAACGGCCCTGTCCCATCGGCACCGCCACTACCAACACCGCCAGCTCAGGGACCGAATGAACACAAGCCATCCATTACACCTCCCAATCGGGTCTCTTCCCCCCACCCAGGCCAGAAAGCGAAGAGAAGGAAAGGCCCCTTTGCTGCCCAGGCCGCGAATGGCGACCCTCAGGCTACTCCCAAATCACTTCCCGCCGCTGCAAGCTTGCTGGACGGGACCGTGCCGCCGATCAATGTGTTGCTCGTGGAAGACAATGTTATCAACCTGAAATTGCTCGAGGCCTTTATGAAAAGGCTAAAAGTGAGATGGAAGTCCGCCATGAACGGTAAGGAAGCAGTGTCTATGTGGAAGCAGGGTGGATTCCACTTGGTTTTAATGGACATCCAGCTTCCGGTGATGAACGGCCTGGAGGCGACCAAAGAAATCCGACGGCTGGAAGCGGTCAACGGCATCGGCGTTTTCAGCGGAAGTCCAATCGAGACTGCCTTGAAACCGCCTACTAAGAACGGCGGACCCGTGGGCGAGGAGGATACCTTGCCTGATCGAACAAGCTTGTTCAAGAGCCCCGTCATTATCGTGGCTTTGACGGCAAGCAGTTTGCAGAGTGACAGGCATGAAGCGTTGGCTGCGGGTTGTAACGACTTCTTGACAAAGGTGAGCATTCGGCCTTGAATTTGCGGTGGACACGCGCTAACCTCTCCCAATAGCCTGTCAACTTTGTATGGATGGAGCGCAAAGTCACCGAGTGGGGATGCATGCAAGCCTTGATTGATTTTGATGGCTGGAGGAGATGGAAACAGTACGCCGACGAAAAGGCGGCCGAAGACCCCGCCAAAAAGGCAGCAGAGGAGAAAGAAGAAAAGGCCAAAGCAAAGGCCGCGCTCAAAGCCATGTTCTCACGACCGCCACCAACAACCAAGAAGGAAAAGGATAGTACGAGCACGGGGTCAACGAGCACTGTCGAGAGAGCAACGACCCCTGTGCAGAACGGAACGCCCAAGAAGGGTGGCGGTCCAGGCCCTGGCTCCGGTGCCAGGAGCCACAAAAGCAACCGCAGCAACGCCAGCGGAGCTGGGGGAAACCTGGAAAGTATGGCAGAGGAGGATGAAACCCCCAGATCATGACAGAAGCACCGAAGATATGCGATGGGCAGCGGTCGACTACGCTGGGGCCAATCGACCTTGCGCGTTTCTTTCTCGTCCGTGTCAGCAGTTGCAGCGAGCATCATATATTGGAGTTCAAGGCCGACGGAAAATATTCACAGGGAGGGCAATTTTTTCCTTTGTTTTTGAGAAGCGCGTTGCATGCATGACGGATTCTGCCGGATGATCAGGGTTTATATTGAGAGGGTCATGAGGCGTCATCGTTTGGGAGACGAGAGCTACAGTATTGATTGTTGGCACCGCGCTCCCCTTTCGACTTGCAGCACATATAGTGAACGTGGCGTTCCTTTTCTACCTTTCAGCCATGCTCCAGATTTTCGATGAATGATGAATTATATTCACCTTTTCATCTAAGATTGCTTTCAGGGGCTTTACCAAACTTTGATGGAGGGATGCTACAGAGTCTGACTTAGTACTGTGTAGTCACGGCGGTGCCATGTGGCAGATCCAGCGGCGAACTATCACCGGCAGAGGCATCGACGGTATCATCAGTTCTCCAGTGTGCTCGCTTGAGGAGAGACTGCGCCTGTTCATCCAGCATATAGAGCCACTAGAAGGCGGAGAATCAGCGAGTTGCGCGCTGGCTATTGAGACAAACAGAGACGGTGGATCCCCTCGATGAGGATATTGCGCGGTGTGCAGTATCAGTGAGTGGATTTGGTCAACAGCCTCGCATCCCCGGCGTCACTCGTAGGGGATCTTCTCATGTCCTGGTCTCGAGGTGGACGGTTCTGTCATGTCTGTACATTCAAGACAGCGAGTCCTCGTGATCAAAGTCGAGTGGTGGTTCGAGGCACATGGAGTCAATGATTTTACGTGGTCCGTAGAGTTGGAATGTGGTTCAGGCCGAAGATGGACTGCCAGCTCCATTATGGGGGTAGTAAGCATCGTCGTGTCGGCTAGGATGCTGGAACTGGCCACACCTCGTACTGTTGTCTCTTTTCTTCCGGTCTGATGTGTATCTTTCCTGACTCGCAGATCAGTACTGTGAAGGGATACTCGTACAGACGATAAAAGCAAAGGGACACTCGTACAGACGATAAAAGCAAAGGGACACTCGTACAAAAGTGAAGGTGAAGAGGACGTTGAGGATTGACAACCGAGGTGGCACCGCGAGTCTCGCTGAGCATGACGTCGACTCGTGCAACTGAATTGGACTGTCCCACTGTGACTGTACGGACTGTCCTGACTCCTGCCGTCGACGCCTAGACAATTCAAGGGCATTGATACCGCGCACCCAGCCAGCCCATCGTAATGTCGGCCAAGATAGCAAAGACCCTCGCGCGGCAAAAAGAAAAGTAAATATGCCTGACAGTGCCCTCTAAAGACCTTTGCAAGCCCCCACTCACTCACATCGCTTGTGCCTGCAGAATCGCCGAAGGCAACTTCTACGAAGCCCACCAGCAACTCCGGGTCATCACCGCCCGCTACCTCAAAGCTCAAGACTACCCTTCCTCCTGCGACGTGCTGTACAATGGCGCCCTGTTACTCCTCCGCGCCGGCCAGGGCGGGTCGGGCGGCGACCTGGCCGTCATGCTCATCAACGACGTCTACATGAAGGGCGAATACCCCTGCAACGACGAGAACAAGAAGAGAGTGTTGGAGATCTTCCATGCCTTTCCCAGCCAGGAGCCCACGCGGAAGCGGTTCGTCAACGACATGGTGTCTTGGAGCGGGAAATACGGGGCCCTGGAGCGAGGAGACGCAGAGATCCATCATGAGGTTGGGAAGGCGTTCGCAGAAGGTGAGTGGGACCGCCACCAACCTGAAGATGTGGTTGGGTGGTAAAGGGCGATACGGTCCCCTGCTGACAGTATACGTGTGTATGTGTCTGTAGAAGGAGAAGCGTACGACGCCGAACGACACCTTATCATCGGCACATCCGCATCGCCTCCCATCCTCGCCTCGGTACACTACACCTGGTACAAGACGGACCAGCCGCACCTGGCGGCCATCTACGCCTCCCGCTCGGTCCTGCCCTACCTGCTGGCCGGCAACCTCGCGTCCGCGAACCTCGCCCTCTCGACATTCACATCCCACCTGACCACGTCCAACCCGGCGCTGCTCGCCATGTCGCAACCGCTGGAGTCGTCCAAATCGGGCCTCTCGCTCCGCATATTTCCCTCGATCCCGCTGCTCAATTTCCTCTCGCTCTTGCTCCTTGCAGCGCAAAAGGCCGACGCGTCGCTGTTTAGGCAGCTCGCGAAATACTACGCCCCTCATCTCAAGGAGGTCGAGGGGCTGTGGAACGAAGCCCTCGCCCACATCGGGGAGATCTGGTTCGGCATCAGAATACCCAGACAGTCGGGTAATCCGCTGTTCGACATGATGGGGAGTATGCTGTTTGGAGGGGGTGGCGGTGGCGGTGGCGCCAAACCAGGAGGGACGCCCAGGTCGGGGACGCCAGCACCCGCAAAGAAGGAGATTGAGAAGCCGCCGGCTATGGATCTGGACTGAGCTCAGTCCTACCGCGCGACGAGATCTACAGTTCGGGGCGTCGGTGGGATGGAGTCTCGGCGGGCGCATTATGGTGCGAAGCAAGCGATCCTAGCTTTGGAGGAAATGAACCGCAAGAACAGCCAGACATGCAGCCCACTCCGGCACTTCGGATTGGGTTGAGCCGTCGATCGTTGTCGTTCTGGCTGTTTGACGATTCATCCACGGGCGGTACATAAAATCCAGTGGTGCTGCCGCTGGACCAGTAGATGATAACTCATCAATCGCCCAGCGGAACGAAGGAAATGAATGTATCACTAGATACCCACCCTACGCTCCCAGACAACGAAATACTAGTTGGAGTCTTTCAACACGGGGTCAACCTCGAAGCAGCGTCTATCATTTTCTCTCGTGTTGCATAAAACTTCTAACTATCGCCACACACGCATTGATACAGCCACCGTAGCTCATTGATGCATGACTCGTGTGATCATAAGTCGTCAGCCTGTCGCGGCTCAAAACATCAGTCATACACGCCCACCTCGTCCCTCCCGACCATGGCGCCCATGCCCAGACTCCCGCCAAACATCCACGCCTCGTCCTCGGCGCGGCCGACCTCCCGCCGCAGACTCCCCATGATCAGTCCCATCAGCTCTTCTTTCTCCTCCTGGGCTTCCTCGTCCTCGTCCTCGTCCTCCGCCCCAGCCACGGTGCTCGACGCCGCGGATTTGCCGCCCTTGGCGCGAGCCCGTTGCCGGGCCATCATTTCGCGGAGGAGGCGTTCGATGCGCTCGCGGTCGCGACGCTCGGAGTCCAGTTCGTCCAGGGCTACGGCCTCGGCTTGGGCCCGGGCGGCAGCCATGGCCGCGGCTTGGGCGTCGTTGTGCGTGTGCGTGTGCGTGTGGTCATAGGTATGTGCATGTGCAGTGCGGCCCCTGGGAATTGAAGAGGAGGGCGGTGGTTGATCGTGGTCGTGGTCATGGTCGTGGTCGTTGTCGTGGCCGTACAGATGCTGATGTTGTCGTCCTACGCGATGACCTGCTCGGCGAGTAGAGGCTTCGACAGTTGAGTGGTGGAATTCGTCGCCGGAGAAGCCTTCCTCTGCCGCGGCGTGGGAGTGATGATGATGATGATGATGATGTACTTGGACGTCTTCGTTGTCCTCCCCTGCCCCACGCTCCCCTTGCGGTTCTTGGTCCTCGCCCGTCTCATCGTCTGAATCTGTGAGCCTCAAGCGGCTGGGGAGCACGGGCAGCTTGGGGAGCACGGGACGCCCGGTGACGGGATTCAATGCAATGATGGACTGATTGGGGAACAGTGCGGCGGAGGAATGCGGGCTGAGTGGTCGATTCGGCGATACGGTCGGATCGTACCCATCGGCTACGGCGGCGCGGGTGGGAGGGGACAGTTGTGGAATGGGAGGGGGGATGAAGGCTGCGCTGCCGCCATCGAGGGCATTGTGGAAGGGTGATGAGCGTGGCGGCGACGGTGAGAGTGATGGAGTCGACGCTGAGCGTTGGTGGGTCCGCAGCCGTGGCAGGTGGCTCGCGTACTGCTGCTGCTGCTGCTGTTGGTGTTGGGCTTGGGTCTGCGAGGGAGAGGCTGGAGTCTCATTTTGCCCGTCTAGTTGAGGCGGTGGTGCCCCGGAAGCCGGTCGTCGCGACAGATGCGTCGAGAATAAATTTCGGCGTACTGATCCTGACGTGATCGCATTGGAGGTCGAGGAGAGGAAACTCGAGGTCGTGGGTGAGTAGTCGATGGGGTCTCGTAAGGGAGACGGAGCCATGGCGAAGGAATTATGTATGCGTCTGGCTCGTTCGCTGCGGGAGGACAGTGCTGTCCCAGATAAGGTGGGGATACTATGCTGCTCGTCGTGTCCAGTAAACAGCGTGACGAGTAAATAAATACAGGTACGGAGTACATCCATAGTCGATGGTGAAACAAGACGCGACCTGAAACTCCGCTTCCGCCAATCGGAATCACAAGCTGCTCGTCGATGAAAGCTCCCTCACAGTAGACATCACCAACACCATCCGCACCACACATACTAGTTATCCTTGGCCACCCCAACGGGAGGAATACTATGTAAGTACATGGAAAACTGGTTTCGCCCGCCACACAAGCAGCAAGGGGTAGCAGGAGCAGGGAAGAGACCGGCCGCATGGGATAGCTGAGAGGCACTCCACAGAGGTACTTCACTGGAGAGTCTCAAAATGACCTCCGAGCAGCGGTGACTCTTCCTTGTGGCCCAATCGCCTTGACCACGCAAAGCAATCACCGCCGACCTCCCCTCTGCACTCGCCATCTTGCGGCTTACTTAGGTACTCAGCCTGCTCGAGCATGGTTGGACCTGGGCCTTGCGCCATTTGGCGGGTGAAGCTATGCCGCAGACGAATGTGGTCGAGACACTTCCCTGCAGAGTTACTCTATCCGGCATATGCAAGTATACTGATTGGGCCTTGGGCGTACGGGGAGGGGACTGTGAAGACGGCATTGTATTGCCCATTCGCCGCTGTGGGCAGGGACATAATTACAGTGGGTGAGTAATTAGCTATCAAGCCAGGCGGTGTACCTTCAATGCTGGCCCTGACCTGCCAGTGTCAGCCAGCGTCGTCTGCACGTTGGTGCCGCATGTGAGGCTGTGATCCTTGAAGCTCCCTTCTCAGATAGGTATAAGTATGTCTTCAACGTGCCAGCGACTCTGTGTCCGGTACCATCATCTTCCGGAAACCTTTACTCTTTACCGTTTCATGCATCGCTGACCGGCGGTAACGCTTCTGAGCTCCTCTTCCTCACAGCTTCTAATCGACGACCGAATCCGGCCCTCAATCAGGTCATCATGGGGATTCATACTCGATGCCCCTCTTGCGCTAGCTCAAATATCAAAGAGTGGGGTCCTTATGATGTGTTTGAGGTTATCAACCCTGATCGAGGTACTTTTACTTGCGTGGGCTATGCTCGCACCCAAGGCCGTCGTTGTCGTATGCGGCTCAATGCATACACTCGGCTGGAAGTGTATGAACTACTTGATTGCATTTCGTCGGTATCACCCAGCAGCAAAGAAGTCGAAGTACTATTACTGCAGGTTGCGTACAAAACACTGTGTGGGCAGTGGCACAAAAATGAAGCCGAGGAAGCCGCTGACGAATGAGCCTTGAGGCTTTCCACCCTATCACAATCAACTAGCCGAGGGTGGAACGGCAAATGGAATGACGATAGATGGGAACGATTTGAACGGAGATCATACCGGCCTTTCTACCGCGGGTCGTCTTCCTTCAACTACGAAGACCAAACACAGTACCAAAGCAACGGGCGAACGCAGTATCACAGCATTGGGCGAACACAGTACCAAAGCAACAGGCAATACCATCAACACCGAAGGTGGGAACAGCGGCAGAGACGGCCGGCATGGGAAAAGGCGAAAGAACATCACGAGTTTGAAGAATCGTTACGCGAGAGGACGCAAAGGAAGGCCCGGCAAGGACGCGACGATTGGCGCCAGTGGGAAGCGCAAGAGCGGGGAGAAGAAGCAAGACAGCGAGAGTGGAGAGAACGAGAGCGCAAATCGCGCAAAGCCAGAGAGCGAGAGTGGAGAGAACGAGAGCGTGAAGGAGACGCTAGAGCACGAGAGCGAAAAGAGCGCGAGAGAAAGAAGCAAAGGAGCGCGAGGAACAGCGTCGGCGCGAAGCCAGAGCACAAGAGCGAAAAGCACGGAACGAAGCCAAAAAACGTGAAGCAAAGGACCGAGCGCGAGAACGCGGATAGTGGCAACGAGCGTGGCACTCGTACGTGACCAAGTGGGCAGCGTTCAAGGCGCTCGACGACACCAAGAAGCCCTCAACCGCCGAGCAGGCTCAGCAGATGATTCCCTAGGCCCACCAAATCCGGCCGCTTCAATGACTTGACCAGGTGGGACATCCTGGATTTCAATCGAAAGGCTTGTCCTGAAGCGGAAATACCTGACAAGATGTCCAAGACCATGAGGGCTGAGAGCTCCAAGTGGCATCCCGATAAGATGAGATTGCTCTATCAGGACTGTGAGCCTGGGGTCGACGAGGTGGAGGCCGTGAAGACGATCTGCTTGGTGGTGCTCCAGTTAAAGGAGGCTGCGGACGCGGCGAAGGTCAGATGATCAGAATCTTTACCTATATTACGCCCATGGAGAGTTCAGAGAGACTCTAGGGATGGGAAGTAGCATAAGGACGAGGACACTGCGAAGTTATCGTGCCCCCACCGTAAACCATGATGTTCGAAAGCATCCGCCGAACGAAGTAGAATGAGATGCATAGTAAGGCACGTGGAAACGATAACAAAACGACCACTTCTCATCCTCGGTCTTTCTTCAGTCTTCACATTTCATACATGACACTTAATATGGAGGGCCCAGCATTTCCCGCCACGGTGCTTTGGCCCACTCCGAGGTGCGGTCTATATCTTCGCGCTGAAAGAAACGATCGCACCATCAAAGGTCGGGTATCTCAAGAACATTAAATCAAATGGTGGGGTGCCTCCTTTCGACCTTCCATGTCCGACACACACGTACACACACACATCACTCCAAATCCTGCCCCTCGAAAGCAGGTAATCTCTTCGCGATATCTTCCCAGGTCTCCTCTCCATCGACCATGCTCTTCACAGCGCCGATGATGTCGTCCTCACTGGCCCTGACTTGCTTGGTGGAATCGCGCTCTCGCAGTGTCAGTGTGTTATCCTTGACCGTCTGGAAATCAATGGTGATGCCGAAGGGTGTGCCGAGCTCGTCGTTGCGAGCGTAGCGTTTGCCGATACTGGCGGACGAGTCGTCCACTTTATTGGACACCCCGACGCGTCGGAGACGGCTGGTGAGTTTCTTGATGAAAGGCTTGAAATCCTGATGGCCGGACAGAGGGACGAGCAAGACTTTCGTCGGTGCAACGATAGGGGGAAAGGACAGCACTCCGCGAGCGCCATCTCCTTCACGAACCCAGAAGACGTGTTCCATCACGCTGTAGAGGATGCGGCCGATACCGAACGAGGGCTCGATAACGTTGGGCGTATATTCTCTCACATGCTCCGTTCGCTTCCTCTTCTCAATCTTGATAAGGTCCTTCTCGAGCTCCGTCTTTCCACTTCCCACACCTGGCGTGTCGACCTCGATCTTCCCGTCCTGCGACAACTTTATCGACAACTTTTCGCGTAGGTCTTGTGAGAGAGCGTCCACCGCGGCTTCGACCGCTTTGGCATCCTTGCGGAACTTGGGGCCGAGTTTCTTGCGCTCCAGGTCGATTTGGTATTCTTCTATGACGAGGGGTTGGGCTCGTGTTTCGCGGACTACGAGCGGCGCGCCCGTCTTGTTCATGTGCACCGTCAAATCGTAAGCGCTGCGGTCTGCGCATCCGACGCACTCGATCCAGCCGTAGGTGGTGAACAGTTCGGCATCCCAACAGTCTGCAGCGTAATGTGCCATTTCGTTGGCCATGTGCTGGCGAAAGCGCAGTTTCGAGTGGTCTACCCCGAGTTTCAGCAGGAAGTCTTGAATTCTGACGAGAAAATATCCGAGGGTTTCATTGTCGACTAGACCGGTTGAGACGGCTTCCCCAATCGTCACAGTATCAGGCTTTGTGCTTCCGGCGAGCTGTGTCTTCCTGTTCAGGAGAGACAACTTTGTGTCCTTGACTTCGTCAAATCGGGGATGCTTCTTTCCACCTTCTGGGTCCACGAAATGTTCAATCTCGGCCATCAAGAACTCACGGACACGCAGGAGCCCGGATCGCGGAGAGATTTCATTGCGGAAGGACTTTCCAATCGAGGCGGATGCGAACGGCATTGACTGCTGGTTGAATTCGAGCAACTTCTGGAAGTTGAGGAATTGTCCTTGAGCAGTCTCCGGGCGGAGGTAACCGTTGGGTTTATCGGCGCTGGGTCCAATCTGAGTTTGAAACATGAGGTTGAAAGCCTTCGGAGGCTCGAGATCGACGCCTGTTGTAGGACCCTTGATGTTGTACTTCTTGATCAACTCTCCGAGCTCATCACCTCCATAGTTGTCAATCTTGGCCAGAGTCTCCTCGTACTCCTGCACTAGCGCGTCGTCGAGCTTCTCGACTTTTGCTTCCTTGGACTTCTTCTTTTTCTTGGCCTCTTTCGCCTCATCAACTTCAACTGTCTGGCCACGCGCAACCTTGTCCGCCTTCAACCGGTCCTCGAGCACGCCCTCTACCAGGTGGTCTGCACGAAAGATCTCCCCGCTCTTTGGGTCCTTGCACATCCAGTCGGCGAACTTGTCCACATGCCCGCTAGTTTTCAGCACCGCCTCGGGAGTCAACATGGTGCAGTCAACCTCGAGCATGTCTTCTTCCAGAACAAAGTGCTTCCGCCAAAGGTCCACGACATTGGCTTGCAGGGCGCATCCTGGGGGCCCATAGTCGAACAACCCGCGCTCTCCACCGTAGATCTCGAATGAAGGGGTATAGAACATGCGTCGTCGGAGGGTGGTTTCGACCACTGCGCGATCTAGCACGTCGCCGGTTCTTGTTGTAAAGTCGGCCATTTTAAGGTCTACTTTGGCGGGTAGGAACTTTGCAGCACAAAATGATGTGGTGGAAAAAGATCTGGTGAATCGAGAAGAGAAAGTGGAAAGCGCTCTGAAGGGAGAAGACAAAGCACGCATGTAAAGGAAGAAGGAGGAGGTGACCCAACGTGACTCCTGAGGTGTTTATGACTCGAAACGTTGATGTAGCTGCGCGTTCCCCAGAAATGTTTTCCGAAGGTGCGTGACCAAGATGGACTAGCGCAGCCTTGTGCACAGGTCCAGATGCCAGCCTTGCGGTGTGGGGCATGCGATCTTCCCATTTTCTCCACAAAAATTTCTTCGAGATGCGAGTGACCTTCTTTCACGCCCGCATTCACCGCCCGCACCGACTGTCGAAGGAGCGAGCTTGACTTGGCCTTGTCATTCCTGCGCGTCCAGGTTGACCATCATGCCCTCTCGAACTACCAGGCTCTCCGACAAAGCTGCTCTCCCTTTCAAAACATCCAACAAACAGCGGCGACAAGAACTGCACATAAAACAGAAGCGTGCCCGGGATGCGCTGAAACGAGCAGACCGATTCAGCCGCAAGAAGGAAGAAGCGAGGAATCCTAAGTTACGAGACGAGCGTTTACGGAAAAATGTGCCCGCAACTTTGGACAGGAAGAGAGTGTACGACGAGGTCGCAGACGAGCCTGGGAATGGTGGGTTGGGTGCGGTTTATGACGTGGAAAGGCTGAAGAGGCGGAAGTTGGCCGAAGAGCAGGCATTGGAGCTCAGCGGTGATGGGGACGAAGGAGCAGAGGAGCCTGTGGACAACGAGGACAACGACTCCATGCTGGAGGAAACTGACGAGGAAGAGGATCAGGACGAAGACGACCGCGGACCGGATGACCTCGACGACGTTACCGACGACCCCTTACCCTCTAAAACGCAACTCCAGTCCAAGCAGAGACAATCCCGTGCCCAATCACCGACGCGTTCCACGACCTCGACGAACCTGTCCCTCGCCCCTGCCGCTCTCGCCGCAAAGTTCCCGTCTCTCTTTCTTTCACCAGATTCTCCTCCTCCACCCCCCCCTAAAATACTCATAACGACGTCAATCAACTCCAACCTGCATGACGAAGCCGCGCTCTTAACCGACCTCTTTCCCAACAGCAGATACATCCGTCGCTCTTCGCACCGCTATGGATATAAATTTTCCGTGCGCGAAATCTCCCAGTTCGCAAGTAAACATGGGTACACGGCTGTTATCGTACTCGAGGAAGCAAATCACCGCAAACAGCCTGGGGGCTTGACGATCGTGCACCTACCAGCCGGTCCAACATTTCATTTCTCGTTGTCCAATTGGTATTCTGGCAAGCAGATCCCTGGGCATGGACGATCGACACAGCATATCCCGGAATTGATGCTAAACAACTTCACCACGCCGCTAGGTCTGTTGACAGCTCACCTGTTCCGCTCACTTTTCCCACATTCACCTGAATTGCAAGGGCGGCAGGTCTTGACGTTGCACAACCAAAGAGATTACATTTTCCTCCGGCGGCACCGGTACATCTTTCGTGCCAAGCGAGAAACCGAAAAATCAGTGGTAGGAACAGATGGCAAAGAGATGCAGGGCGTTGAGGAGATACGAGCTGGGCTACAGGAATTAGGACCTAGGATGACGTTGAAGTTGAGGAGGGTCGACAAAGGTATCCAAAGAGCCAGTGGGCAGGATTGGGAATGGAAGAGCAAGATGGAGAAAGTGAGGACCAAATTCCAGCTGTGATTGGAATGGATATTTCTGGAAGACCCTCCGAGAGAGCGGGTGGACATGAATATGAAGAAGTTGCTCGATACATGTCCCTGGTACAGCATGTGCCTGTGCTTGCACCTGGGCCTGTGCCAACCCTCCGACCAGCGACTGTTGCTCAAACCATAGACTGTTCTAGCCCGAGTGAGGAGAGTACCTCGTGGGAGAAAACATCTGTCGGATGCGGCCGCCGATGCCCGACTATTTCTTGCCTCCGTGACGAAGCCCTTTCAAAGTATGAAGAAGTCGAGCTTCGTGAGGAAGTCAGAGACGGGGAAAGGCATTCTAGAGATATGCGGGAAATGGCACAAGACGTTTCGACTGTTAATCGGCGTTCCGCCCAATGAGTAAGTTGACGTGACCGTCACCTTGTAGCGCGTACTACCTAGGTATGTAGACGCTGCTCGTTCGTTATACCGCTAGGCCGAGTTAGTACTAGTCTGATTCTTTATTCACGCTCTTTTCTTTCTGAGACTTGAGAAGCTGCGATGCATAGGGCTGGACGACCAGATCAGTAGATATGGCAAAAAGAGAAGAGTGTAGACAGAAAATTTAGCTCAGATGCCATTGTAGCACATCGTCACCGGCGGCGGCGGCGGCGGCCAGAGGCTGAGACAGGTGTTATGCACTATACCTCGTACCATGCTGTGGATCCATTCTCCGTATTTAGCTAGTCTTTACCTGGCTCCACTTCCACGTGGGCGCACTAGCGAGGCGTGTATGAAGTGGAGTGCCTTGCATACGAATCCGCGCGGGCATAAGAACGATCCTCTGGTGTCCCGCGTGGTCGCTTATCATATGCCACAGTACACAATAAGGTAGGCGGGTGGGATCTATCGATTCTAGTGAGTGTTAACCCTCAATCCTCTCTACCGTATACATATGAGACCGAACTCCCTGCCGACCGGCGCTTGCTCCGTACACCCCTGCTTAACTGTAGTGGTTAATCACCCTTCTCCATGTACGGTAGGCAGGCCTCATAAATCTCCCTGTAACCAGGAAACTGCATATGCCTCTGAAACACATCCTCATCAATCACATTCGCACACTGCAGGGACCCAGCGATGAAGAAGTCAGCGTAGCTGGGCCGGGCACCCAAGATGAACGGCCCCTCGGCTTTATGTGTGCGCATCAGGTCTCCCACGGCACGCATGCCCTCGCTCACCGCTTGCCACATTTTCTCCTCCTTTTCCGCTTCGAGGAGATCCTCGAGCGGGTGTCCGAGCGAGGCCTCGCGCGTGCGGCGGAAGTACTCCTGCGAGCGGGGCGAGAGGATGCGTACCTCGCGCGGCATCACGGACGTGAGGAAGGCCGGGCCTCCAACGGCGCGTGCTTTGGCCTCGATCTCCCTTCCTAGCTCCGATGTCAGCGGGACAGGCGGGTTCGGGTACATTGACTCGAGAAATTGCGCTATGAGTGTCGAGTCCATCATGGATGTATTGGTCGGGACGTGGTGGATCGCGGGGACCGTGTATCGTCCTCCGTCCGATTCGGGGGGATCCAGACCGCTGCGAGGCTTCAGATTAGAGGACTCTGGCGCCGTGCGCAGGGACATGCAAGGCATGGAAAGCGCCGGTAGAGGTGAAGAACAAGAACAAGAAGCAAAGACGAGGCAAAATATAAGCCAAGTAACTTACAGCCCTTTCAGCGTGGACTCGATATCCGGAAACTCGACAAAGATGGTCTTGTAGGGGATTTGCTTGTAGTTGAGCATGAGGCGGATGCGCCAGACAACCGGGGAGAAGCAGACGTTCTTGGTACAGGCCAAGTCGTACAGGACTATCTCGGGTTCAGGTTGAGCGGCCATGTTGTGCTGGTGCCGATCTTTGCTGGAGATTTAGTCAAAGAGACAAAATGCCGAACTGTACAAGGAGGTGCCTAACGGTCTATAAATGTAGTCACCCCTACAGCTACCGAACCCAGTCATCACCAGTGCGATGAGGACCACGCGTGGTTGCCTACACTCCAGATACCTGTCATATCCGAGTACGAGTACGTCCGAGCGGTTCAGGGCCTCTTCAGGGGCACCAGGCACATGTGAGTCACACCTAGAGCAACCAGCGGTGGTAGTGGCTACGTCACGACGCTCGACAGCCATGCAGCCGACCATTGTAGGAATCAAAGCAGTATACGCATATTTTTGGTGATGCTTTTTGATGCCGCCGAGGAGTCTTCGAGGGAAAAGAATGTCATGTAGATGCCACGAGGCATCCTGACAATCGGGTTTCGCCCGTCAGTAGGGGCTTCATGGCTGGGGTTCGCTATCTACACGGCAGTGGAAATTGTCCGGTCACAGCCTTCAATCTGCCCCCAAGGTACTGCGAGTTAACCAGCTCGCTCACCCATCATAACCAACTCGAAAAAACACTTGCTGGACAGTCACCAGATTCCATGCCGTCGACCGCTCCCCCTCTCTGCTATCCAGGACTCCCATGAAACACCTGCATCAAACCAGGCAGCGCTGAGCTAATATGCAGCTAAGAATGGATTCACAACGTTGGGCAGGGGGGCGTCTTCCCAATTGCTCCTCTGCTACCTCTTCTCCCCTTTCTTCTTGTCCACCGCATTTTCTAACACCTCCAGCCTCTCCTTCGTAATCCGAATTGCATCCTCCAACTCCCTCTGACTGATTTTCTCCGCTTTGATCTGGTCTTCCACTCCCAGACTCGAGGCAGATTTTGAGCGCCCTTGCCTCTGTTGCTTTAACTTCTGCTTCGCGAGGGTACTGGCCTCGTTCTTGTTTCGGCGCTGATTTGCGGTAGACTGCTGCCGAAGCACAACCGTGTCGACGCTCGCACGAGACTCGAGCCAGTCCCAAAATTCGTTCTCTTCCCGCACCCACATGCTGTCGTATGCTGCCACCCGAGCGGAGTGTGAGCTGTGCGGACCTAGTTGGGTTGAGGTCCCGGGTCCACGTAACCATAGAAGCACGACCATGACGCACAGAATTGCGACAACGACCTCCATCGTGAGCACTGGCCTTAAGATGTCGCTCACGGGCGTGAGAGGCCCTCTCAGTGGCTCGAAGATACCCCAATTTGGAGTTTGCTTCTTCTCCTCTTCCTGTTTCTCTTCCTTGACTTTTCTCTCGCCTTTACGCTTCTTTTTGATCAACTTCGATCCCTTGCTGGCGTTGGTCGTCCCCCTAGGACGGCCACTAACCGCACTCTTGAGCACCCTCAACAGCTGGTCTCCGTATTGCTGCTGACCATCAGCCGCACCCTTTTCGATTGGTCCTTTCAGCCAGGACTTTGCGGTCCATTCAACCGTACAGTTCATTTGTATTCTGGTCTGGTTGCCAGGAGCCCAAGAGAGACAATAGCGAGTTTTGGTGCTGAATGCGCTGCCGCTGGGCACATCGGGCGTCTGCGTGGAGCATGTGACGCTTACCGCCTTTTCTAAATCAAAGGCATCCAGATTCTCCGTCGTGATACATTTCGTCTGCTTGGGGCCAATACTGCCGCCGAGCGGCTTGATATATGAGTACTGCCGGCTTTTGATGTCATTGTTCAAACCTTTCTTATCGTCCTCGAAGACGATTTCTGTGCATTTACCTTCATCGGCCAAGAACTTGCGGACGAAAATGCCCGACTCGGGACCATACAGAAGAGAGTATATTTTGCCCAGAGGAGCAGGAACAATCTCATCCTTGATGATCTTATCGTAGTGGGTGCTGCCGTCCGAGCACTCCGTTGGTGCATGTGTTGCTGGGCCAGGGAAGTCCTTAGCTGCCTCGGGCAATCCAGCTTGGGCAGCAAGGGGTTGCGGGACGTCGCCCGCTGTGCCCGCCAGGATGCTAGCCGTTTGAGCAACGGCGCTTGCATTCATGCCAGATGGTTTCCGAGACACAACCTTGGCGTCCGCAACGTCGCTGCCAGCGGCACTGGCACTGCTGTCCAAGATACTCGGGGCGCTGTCGTCGTCTTCGGAACCTGATTCTTCAGTAGTGCTCCCCTCACTAGCTTGAACGCTTGCTCCATCTTCTACCGCAGGAGCAACACTGATCGCCTCGGCAGCCAACTGCTTGCCGTTCATACTCTTCTGGAAACTCGCTGGATGGCTGACACGCCATATTCCAATGAGCAGCTCGTACGTCTGCTCTCGGTAAAGTAGACTTCGAAAAGTATGACGTGCATGCAGCGTCTGGATGGCGATGGCATTTGGAAACACCACAGCCGTGCTCTCACGCTCTATACTCACCACTTCCTCGAAAGAGATGACGACCGTCGTGACCCAGCCAAGGATATTGCTGAAGAAGCATATGTGGCCCTCAGATATGTAAAGCCTGCCGGCTAATAAGATCTCCTTCTGCAAGGCACAGCTGTAGTCTTCAATCAGATAGTCATCTTCGGGGACACTTCGAAACTGCTGGTGGAAGTTGCGATTGCGTTGCTTGGGAGCCATGGTGAAGCCAGTCAGACGGGGTCCTGTAGCCGGGTTTGCCAACGTCGCAGTGCTGGCTCCTATCATAGCACCAATGGCGGACTGACCTGTTGCAGTGGACGAGCCTCGCGACCGGCGTTTCATTTTACTGCGGACGCTACCCGTTCTTTTGATCGATCCCACTTCGCCCTCAAAGACACTGCCATTAGGAGGCGTCCGCTCTCCGCTGTTTGCTGCGGCGATGGTTTGGGCATGCCTCATGCTACTGCCCAACGGGTCTGGTATCTCAGCCACGGGAGTTGATGTAGCAGACGGTTTTTCATATGCAGCCGAAACTGCGCGTTTAGCAAGCGTGTCCTCCACCTTGGCTGCTGCCACATCTTTCTCGAGCGTGCTGTCTTTCCTCAGCTCGGAAAGCTCGGATTTGGGGGCAGACGCACCCAGATCGTCGCCAGTCAAACCCAAATGCTCAAAGTTAAGGTCCCCTGACCCTAGAGTCTCCACCGCGAGCTGTCTGCGCAACGTCTCTGGCTCAGAAGCTTCCTCCTCTTCTTTGATGGGTTCTTCGACGGCTTTTGGCTTGACAGCTGGGTCTGAGGCATTGGTACCTGAGCGATTGCGATTCTGGCCGGTCAGATTTGTTATGGTCGTCGCAGCATTTTGTGCTGCAGATACCCACGAGGAGAAGATGCCCCCTGAGGGTGTTCTCTTGTCGTCCGTGGGCGTTAACGGAGCGGTGACCGAGGTAGAGAGCTTGCTGGGTTGATGTGTCGTGGAGGAGGTCGACCGGATCCTCCGATGTGAGATCATGTTCCCAGATGAGCTTACCACGATGTTCGAGCCATCGGGTCCGGCTTTCGAAGCCGGCTTTTCCGACTTTGGAGACCCTGTCGTTCCTTCAAATCGATTATCGGTCGGAGTCGGAGGAGTGACGGTCGTGACGGGGGTTTCGATGACCCGTCCAGGAGGTGTAAGCGGTCGGAGGGTAGTTTCAAGGTTCGGCATCGAACTGGTATGAGGGATGGCCGGCACTGGTGGCACTGGTGGAGGTGCATCAACGGGCTTGGACTCATTGTTAACCGGTACCTCGGTGTAGGACCGCAGGATGCTGCTCTCGTTGCCCGTGGCACCCATCGCAGGCATGGTTTCGCTTCTCTCAGGACTGAGTTTCGGACTCTTACTTTGCTTTCCAAACACATCTCTAAATCTTCGTACAGGTGACTTGCCTCTGGTGCTGACGCTGTTTCTCCGAGACTCTGGACGCAGTGTGTCTGCTCGATCAACCAGTCCAGCTGCAAAAGGTGAGGCTGCTGGACCTGACTCCGGGACAGGTGCGGTTTTCGGAGAAGGGTAGTCAGAGACCTCCTCCGTAGGCTCAATCAGTGTTGGGATCATGTCTATCGATAATCCCTTGACAGGGCTTTGGAGACTGTCACCATCGCTGCGTGTGGTTGTGGTGGTTATCAGAGGCGAAGACATCGATGCAAATCCCGTATGAGAGTCGCGAGTGACGAGAGGAGGCGTTTCGATCTCTGAATCGTCAGTGAGTAGACCTGCATCGGCCTCGCCACCATGACTGCTCGCACGCCTACTCAAAGCGGGCTGCGGACTTGTCACGGCACTCAAGCCAGTTCCAGTCCTCCCTCTGGCAAGATCTTCAACTGCAGCCTTCAACTCGGCCTCGCGCAGTTTCCTCCTCTGCCGCTTGCTGTGCCCAGGCAACAGCTTGCGCACACCGCTACTGCCAGACTTGTTACTACCATCCTGACTTGTAGACCGTACACTTTGTCTTGTGGGCGACTTTTCAATGGTGACCGAGTCGAGCGAATCGGTTCGCAGGTCTCGTATTGTCTCGTCGATGGCGGGTTCTGATGAGCGCCGCCTGCTACTGAGGACTTTCTTCAGACCCTTCAACTGAGGAGAGGGTTCGGGCATCGTCTGGGCGACATGAGGGGACGACGAGACAGAGATTGCGGCCATTCAAGGGTTCAGGCCGTGTTTAGAATCTCAGTTGAAGTCGCATGGTCGTGACATCATGCGAACAAGCAAGGCGAAGGGAAACGAGTGGCGCGTGTATCCCTGTAGAAAAGAGGGGTTTAACATGCAGTATCGCATAGAAAACAATATTGATAGTATCCTAAATGGTCGAAGAAAGAGTGTGGCAAAACAGAAGACGGGACGAGGACAATTTGTCCGTCCTCACACCGTTCTCAGATGCGTTTGGTGTTCGGTCGCTGTGGCTCTTGTTGTTTGCGTCCAGGCCGCCGCCAAAGCTGTCAGATCAAGGAAACAGCTGCGCTGATTAGCTGACGAGGGCCGGAATGCAAGCGACGTCTTGGGGTCCAATTGCTATTGGGAAGATGCGGCTGTCGGTTGCTTTGTGGCTTGCGTACTCCCTGAAAGTCAACAACGTATTCGGTAAGTGCTGCCTAAGGTACACACTCCTCGCATGCGGCGTTCCAAGGTTTACTCCGCGTATTTGTGCGGCGTAGTCGATATGCCGCGCATTGGGCGTGGGAGCATGTGTTCGGGGGTCGCCCAGCAGTTCCTGGAGCTGCAGCGAGCCACTGCCGGATGCGGCTTTCGGGCGTTCGGTTCCCGCCGTCGCGCTACAGCTGCTTCTGGTTGGTCCTTCAACGTCTCGGCGCCCATGGAGAATACGATGGGCTACCCACAAAGTCGTCTATCCAAACGTGCTATGTGGTCCCTCGCCGCTTCACAGAGCCAATACAACTACTGTACATACGGGTTAGTCGCATGTGGATGCATAGTAAACCAGGTTAGTAACTCCAATTGTGTGTACAAAATGCAGTGTCGCCGCTTGCAACTTGCATTAGATTCAGGGTGTATTTCAATAGACGACTTCAAGGGTAGACCGTAGTACGAGGTACTCCGTACGTTAGGCTCCTTTCTCCAAGCCTCGCATTTCGTCACTGCAGCCTTGTGACTTGTAAGTCGTGACTTGGTTTTGCGACGCTGTCACAACGGCAATCCCGAGATCAGGGCAAGTGGAAGCCGATCCGGAATGCAGGGGCGGTGGGCGCATGTGACTGTCTTCCCCAAGAGGAGGATCAGGACTCGAAAGCTTCTCAGATCTCTCCGGCGCGTCGTCGCTGTCACGGACTAAGATTAAATGGATACGGCACCGCTAACTCTCGTAAGCACCACCTTGGAGACAGATCTATCGCGATCCTAATTTTGTCATCGCAGGCTCATACGCACGCCCGGAACGCCGCCCTCGAGTCGCGCCGTCACAATCCGGTCGCGGCCAGTGAGGAACATGATCTGGCCGCAGCAGAATTCGCCGCAGCGGCTCAAGGGACGTCGGACTCGGAAGCCCTTCGCGTGTTGAATTTGTTGGAACAACACCACAAAAAACTAGGACAACTGCTCAAGGCCGCGCACGAGAAGCCTATTGTCACAAGTAGCCAGCCTTCCACATCCGCAGATGATGGCGACAATGCCACTCCATCACCAGCACCGCAAAAGCAGGAAACGACCAGACCTTCTTCACCCGAGACGACTACACATCCCCCGAGATTGCCCAAAGGGTTGAGATCAAGCACGCGAGAGCTTTCGTCTTCCATTGCAAGTAATCTAGCCTCTGCCAGAGGTATACCGAGCAACCGGCAGAAGAGACCTACCCCGATATCTCCGTTGGTTTCTACACAAAACGCGGACGGTCACATCGCTCAGGATGACGCGAGAGGAAAGGCGATGTCAAGAGAAAGCCCAGATACAGGCGATGCTCCTATGTCGCGCTCCAAGCAGTCACAGTCACGTCCGTCGTGGGCTCCACCTTTATCACCTACCAAAGCAGAATCGACCGAAAAGCCAGCCGAGCAAGGCGCCGATGCTCCCTTCCAGCAATTCTACGCCACCTTTGAAAGCCTCATATCCAAACTCTCCGCGCCATTAGCATTCGCCGGCCTCCCGCTCACCACACCAAGCACGCCCAAGGCACGGCCAACCTCCTCGCTCCCCTCACCCAAGCAGCCCAAACAGCCATCCCAGCCGACCCCGGCACCCCCTTCGGTCGACTACAGCCAACTCATCTCTCGCGCCGCCCTCCGCGCCGTCTCGGGCGGTGGCCCAACCAACCCCTCGGAATCCTTCTACGTCGTCCCCACCACCGGCGGCACAATCTCCTACGCCGAGATCATGTCGCGCGCCGAGCGCGAAGAAGCCCGCGCCGGCCTGCGCGGCCATCATCGCCAAACCTCGAACCTGACCAACATCTCCGAAGACGACTTTGTAGACGCGCAGAGCACGATCCTCCCCGCCCCCGCGGGACCGCCCAGCCGCTTCCGCCGCAGTGGCCACGGCCAGGAAGATGTCAAAGTCAACGGCAAAACCATGGAAGAACTGGCCCTCGAAAACCAAGCGCTCAAACACCTCTCGGACACGCTCTCCAAGCGGCTCCACGTGTTTGAAATGTCCGCGCAGACCTCCTCTGCCGCACTGGCGCAGAGTATCCGCTCCCTGCATAACCGCTCGCCCATGCTCTCGCCCGAAAACTCACGCGGCAAACCGCCGCTGAGTGGCAAACTGCTGGGCATCGACAGCAACCCCTCTGGCCACCATCAAACAGACGAGGCCACGCAACGGCGCATCGCCGAGCTGGAAGAGATCCTCCGCAAGAGCGATGCCCGGGCGAGGAAGAAGGAGGAGGAAAATGTCAAGCTGAAGGAGACCATCACCAAGTACAGGGACAAGTGGGATAGTTTGAAGGCGGGGGCCAAGGCGCGGAGAGAGAGGGAGCGGGCGGGGAGACATGAGAGAACTGTCACGGAGGAGACTGTCACGGAGGCAGCTGATGAGGCGAGTGCTGGTGGCGGTTAATAGACCGGGGCTGTAGAAGGTGGCGGCTCAAGAGCGGTACAGGAATCGACGCCATATTTAGTGTGATAGGGAGTGAGATGGCATGCTCGCACGGCAGTGTAGGAAGTCTGCATGCCTGCTCGCTGTGACGTCGAATGAATTGGTGCGCTGTCTGCCTTCAGAAAATCCTATCGAGGCCCAACACTAGATGGTAGAAACCTCGCTCGGTCGCGCGATAGAAAGACCACATTATTTACTAGAATTACTCTGAAACGTGCTGTACATCATCTCCATGGTCAGAACTGGGATGGGTGCTCCGTCCTGCTATCATTTTGTGGACCATCTGCATGGTCCTGACCGTCGTCTCGGTCTTTCCCATGGCTTTGCGTTCGTCGCCCATGACCCATCATTCCCGACAATGTCTCACTAAGGGCCCTCAACCTCGTCTTTCTCTTGCCCATGTCCTTGGCCGTGTCTTCCTGGTCGTCTTCACGCACCGTTCTCGGGATTGTTTCCTGCGTCCGCGATCTGCTCAGGTCCTGTGCGCTCTCTGTACTCCGATTCCGGTCCGTCCAGACCCCACGAAGGGCGGCGAGTGGATCATCTCCGTCGACATCTTCAGTAACAGCTACGGTCCGGCGCCGGTCGTCGGTGGAGTGCCTTCCTGAACGGGAGCGGCGAAGGGCGGCCCGTACAGACCGTGGTGCGCCTTCACCCTTCATGATGGAATCTGCGACTAAAGCACTTAGGGAGTTGGATAGGGGTGCTAAGAGAGGACCGGGGATCGGAATGAGACGAGAAATGCTTCCGCGAGCGGACCGAGGAAGAAAGGTGGGGGTAGGCGACGGATCGTCTGGTGTTGGGAGTGCAGAGCGATCGGGCGAGGGTGGACGAGGAGAGACTGGTAACTTCGTGGGTGTCTGCGGGTCAGCGGGTGACGAAGATGTGCGTTGAAGAGGATTTGACGTCGCAGGAGTAAAGAAGGGCGTGGCATTGAGTTGAAGATTCTTGTGTTGAGGTGTCCGAGGTGGTGTCGCATCCATCTCATCGGTCGAAGAGATCCAAGGATTTCGGATGAAGGTTTCGGATGACTCGGCGGGTGTGACTGAGATCGAGGGAACCTCCGACGATTCTACCGACCGTCGTCGTGGTGTCACTGGACCGGCTTGTTCTTCGTCTCCGTCGTAGAGTCCGGGCTGTTGACCGACCGCTGCAGCTGCCAGCTGCGCAGGGTCCCGCGTCAACGGCGTGCGCTCGTCGATGCCGTGTGTTTCCTCGTCCAGAAGACGGATGCTCTCCACCTCGCCCCCGCCTGCGTCTTCGACTTCCCCAAGCTCGTGGCGCTGACTTGTGATCAGATACACTCCAAAGAAAGTCAACAGGCAGCCAATGACGAACTTCACAGCCTGGTCCACTGTGGTATGCTCAAAGTCTCTGTACAGTACAGCCGATCCAATGATGACAGAGAGGGTGAATAGTACAAATTGTGTGGGTATAACCTGGGTAGAGTCGTAAGCTTGCAAGGCTCTGTTCAGATATCGAATCTGCATTAGTGCCGATCCGACAAGGATCAGGACCAGAAAGTAGAAAATGGAAAATGTGAAGGCCTTGTATAGAGATGCGGAGAGGAGGGATGACACTCCTTTTGTGGAAAGAGCCGTGTAAGCGCCAAACAGAGCCACGAGACCAAGGTCGACAAGGATGGTTTTGCGACCGTATCGTGGCTCCGCATACATCAACCCCACGATAAAGACAGCTGTGACGATCACGTAGAGCAGGAATTCCCATCTCTTTATGGTCTTCCATAGTTCCCCAGGCCCGAACTTCGTCTCGGTGTTCTTGGCGGATAAGACGACAACGACAGCACCAGCGATTGCAACCAGGACGCCACATAGATCTCGCTTGCGGAATCGTTCTTTGAGCATTAGAGGGGCGATCAAGCAATTGGAGATGAGCGCAACAACGCCCAACGGGCTGACGATCGAGGCAGGTGCGAATCCATAGGCAAGAAAGTTGCCTGCTTCGCCAACAATCATCAAGACCAAGCCTAACCACCAATACGGCGATTTGAGATATGAAGCCCTCCCAGAGTCATCATCTGAATCCTTCTCTTGGCTGTTGACCTGCTTTTGCGACTCGAAAGTTGGTTGGAGAGACCCATCTGAAGACTGATGTAGTAAATCGCCTGCCTCCTCGTCGACAATCTTCTGGAACCCGGATATCTCCAAGTTCTTCTTTCTCTGCTCCTCTGCTATCTCCTCCTCTTGCGATGTGCCGTAACCACCATTACGCTTCAGGGCAGAGTGGCCACTCGCCGAGGACTTGCGAGACTGGGAGTACTCGCGGTCTATCAGGATGTGGGCATATCTCTGAGTGTTCAGCGCAAAGGAGATGAGAAGGTTGCCCACGATGGCTGTGATGATGCCAATAAGTGAGGACCATTGATGTAGGGAGCCGCCGGGAGACTGCGGTGCATCTTTCTTTGACCAAGGGTCTAGTACCACTGTCGCTAAAGGATCAGGAAGGCTGGCAGTGGTGGATACGTGCATTGAGACGAGACGTAGTTGTTGGGGCCTGGCACTGTCATAGAAGTTGCCGGGAGTGGTGCAGCTGCGATGCGATAGTGAGACAGGGACATTGGAAGCCACCGAATTCGACTCTCGAGTATCCGTCCATCAACGAGGCAGGACTAGATCTGCAGATATTGATAAAGCTGGAGCCATCGTGTCATGCGAAGTAGCCCTCGATCAGGCATTCGAGATCTTGCCGTACAAATCCATCATGCACGTTTACGTCGCAGCGAGCAGGGAACTTGATCTGGGCTAGCCAAGTGGGGCCTAGCGCTGCTTCAAGGCCACATTCATCGCGACTCATTTGACGCGTACGCAGTACTGTGTAGACGTTCTTGACGCTCACCGGAGAATCACTTATCTCGTCTCTCCTACTGGAATACTCCCTTTCCGCCGGAAGGAGGTCTTCAAGCTCTTGTCCAACTAGTTCTCGAACGGAAGGTTCGCCGTACCAAGATCTGGCTTTTTCTGGCTTCCTACGCTGCCTCTGGAGTCTCCCACGTCAGCAGACGCCTTCACGCTAGCTGCTCAAGAGACTTTGAGACCACCCGCATTGTTCTTCAACTCGGTCAAAAGCTACCGGTTATTCACTGTCAAGAGCCGAGACGCGAGCTGTTGCACAGATGATCGCACTTCAGACATTCAGGCCTCTTTTCCTGTCTATCACGGACTCCGCAGTACGTTCTGGAGCTCATCGTTGCCTTCTGGCCGAACCCTCCCCACGACACGCCCATTGAGTGGTCTTACGTTCGGCAGGTAGATTCACACTGCCATGTCCCACCCAGATCGGTTATCCCTTGGTCAAGACGAAACGAATCTACTATCAAATGGATATCCAGGTGTTTACTTCCCGGTCTCCAGATCCCGACAGCGGATCGAGACGGTGAACAGTCAACTGCGAGCCGCTTGACCGTTTCCTACCAGGGATTTCGACTCTCCAGGCTTCGAAGTCGATCTTGTACTTCCTCAGTCTGGCGTGGACAACATTTTGCCCTGTCTCAAGGCAGCCAACCCCGGGACGAGGCGCCATGGCCAGAAGAGCGACCTCGACGTTACTAGGATTCGCTTGACAGGTGCACCAAATGGCTTTCGAGACACCAACTTCTTTCGTGATGTACCCGCCGCTTTCCCCTACCGTCAGCCTGCCACTGACCATCGTGGTCGCGAAGGAATAACCCAAAATCATATGATCTGCATTCGTGTCCACCCGGTGCCCCAGCCTTACAGGAAGGGGGGTGTACGGTGAGGCGAGGCGATGATCAAAAGAGATATCTAATTCTCCCACCACCAATATACAGCCAAGTCCCGGCTTTAATTCCTGCCTGTGGGCACAGATCTGAACCCGACATTGCAGACTTCCCAAAAGTGAATTCCAATGCCGACCCTTCTGCTAAAAATCCAATGTACTATGTATTATGACATGGAACTTCAGCGCCACTTTCCCACTACAGCTTGGACGTTCGTATCCGGCCACACGATCTCAAGGGGCGGTGTCTGACACCATGCTCCTTCTGCACCTGGTCCAATACCAATACTATCGACACTCTGAGCATCTTGTCATCCTTGGTCACAGCTCCACTGCACAACTGCCACCCAACTCCGCGCTTTTTTCCCCCACTGAAGACTCCTGTCCTTTGACACCTATCAAAGAAACGGCCCCATCCAAGAAGCTAACCATTTCTCACCCGGGGCCTTCACTGGCCGCACATCCCTGAGTCCGACAGAGAACTCATGGGGTTGAGACGGCAAGCTGGCTATGATGATGTCAAGCCCTTATCTTTTATTACACCAACGACCGTGTCGCCGCAACCCATGTGGCCAAGGACAACTAGGCGGTCAGACATCGAGGCGTTGGATCATTCGACGACCGTGGGATCCTCAACTACTGACTCGCATGCAAGCAGCACCACTGTCCCGCACACACACGAAGTCCAGAGTGCAACAGGCTCTTTTGCTGCTCTTTGTCAACACATAGTAGCTTTCCGGCCCATCGGCAGACATGGGAACCTGCGCATTTCTCGCCGGAACAGCAACTCGCTTGCGTCTTCTTCGTTGGTCGCCTGCAGTCTCGTCAGGAGTGTCTCGACCCTGTCTGCCTTCAAGACCACTGTCTGCACATCGTGGCCGGAGCATGAGAATGCCCCCCGGAGCTCGAGACTGCCTCCCGATATGCGGCGATCCACTGTCTGTCGACCTGTCCAGGCCGCATCGTCCTCGACCACCGCAAGTGTGCGTTCAACTTCGAGGTCGTCGCTGGCCAGTAACATCTGGGATCGAATTCGCGGGTTGGACGCCGTGGAGCTGGAGCTACACGTGAGGCCATTAGCGTGGACGCATGGCTAGTTCTTCTCATATAGATCATTTACTCTCAGCAGGATACTGACGGGTTCAAACGGTAAACCTCTCTATCAGCTCGAAGTCCAGACCTTGTCAATGCCGGAGCCCGCTCTGACATGGTTCTCTCGACCTGAAGCGTGAGCACCATCTCGACAGGCCAAGCTGATGGCTACGATTCCCCATTGCTTGACGCTCAAAGATGGGCCTAGAAGAAATGGCCAATGCAAGGCCCGCATCCTAGCCCTGAGCGGAGACTCGTGGGCGTGGTCCAGGACTCATTGTGGGTGACTTTCCGTGCATATTTATCAAGGTTCAGACTGTGAGAGATGATGTAGCCTGAGATCCTTGGAACTCCTGGACCAGATCCCATATTCCGAAAACATCTCGGCAATCACCTTAGTACTCTGTCCAGCTGCACATTTCGGATGCTGTCTGTAGGGATGATGACCGGGCCACCGAGCCACGTCCGAGCCTTGTGGCTACATAGTAGATCCATGTGTTTAATTCCGTGAAATTGCTCAACACGGAAAGTGATACAATTGAACCTTTATTACCGACTCCAGCAGCTTTGGATACATTGGAATATGGCCCCAAAACCCCCTTTTCGATGCTTTCGTCCCATTGACTGGCTGACGTGGAGAATGAGAATCACGATCTAAGCGGCAACGGTTTCGCCAAGATCCAGCCTTGGTCTAAAATTACGACTTCTACGACTTACTCACGGCTCACGCACTGCTCGCTTCCGCCAGCAGCGACCTTGATTATTGTCAACACCGCCGGCCACCTCTATGCCGGACTGTCTCAAGTACCTCCCACCTCGCCAACCATGTCAATGTCAGAAGCCAAATTAAAGCGCCTGGCCCACGCCGAATACTGGGATGAACGCTACGCCAAGGTCGGCCCCGAGGAACAAGTCCACGAATGGTTCCGGTCGTTCGATGACCTGGCGCCATTCTTCGACCGGCACCTTCTCCAGGTGCGGCCGCCCGAAACCCAGCCAAAGATCCTGCACCTGGGGTCCGGAGACAGTGTAAGTACTTACCATACGTCCTTCTTGAGACTACCTATTACGTCTCATACGCCCTGGTCCCGGTACGGTAAGACTACCGCCCAGCCACAACCGTTGCTTACCTTCCCGAGCCAGACTATACCCGGGGACCTCGCGAAGAGGGGGTACAACAACCAAGTCTGTATTGACTTCTCGCCCGTCGTTGTCGAAACCATGTTGAAGCGACATGCAGATGCAGGTGTCGGGGGCATTACCTGGCTGCACGGCGATGTTCGACAGATGGACCAGATCGCGTCCCGATCGGTGGATGTTGCGTTCGACAAGGGCACGTTGGATGCCATGATCCACGGCAGTCCGTGGAGTCCGCCGGACGAGGTCCTTGAGAATACGGGGCGGTATGTTCGTGAGGTAAGATTTTACGTTCCCCAAGATCTCCTTTCCTGGCCAAACAGCGTGGGGCTGTCAGAGAGTGGGCAAGAGACGGAGACAACGCGAACACAAGCTCACTTACTTACTACTGTTTAGGTCTTTCGCGTCCTCAAACCGGACGGCGCGTTCATGTACGTCACGTACCGGCAGCCTCACTTTGTCAAACCGCTTCTCAACTGTGAGGGGACTACGTGGGACATCCACGTCGACGTGCTGGCCGGTTCGGAGAGCTCCTTCGATTACCACGGCTTTGTGCTCAAGAAGGTCCCCCCCTCATCGGCGGGTAACGGCAGGACAGAGAAAGGAGACTCCAGTTAATCATCGGCTTACTAATCAACATCGAAATCAAAAACAAAATCACAGTCTAGGGGTCAAGGCTCAAGACTCCTGAGTTGAGACTGCAGAGAAGCGTAGGCGTGATCGAAAGACTAGCACCACTTAGCCAGCCAGTCAGCCAGCAGTCAATGCCTGATGCCGGTATGTGACGGGCACCAGCACAGCATGCAGCTCAGAAAGCCACGTCGGCAACGCGAGGCCCGGAGGTATAATCCACGACACGGTCCTGCTGTTGGTATGGTGGCCACTGGAGCACGTTCGGTATCAATAACAATCCAACAAGTGAGTCGACCCGGTATTCAATAGCCCTAATGCACGCGAAACGTCCGCACCGGGAGCCAGCTTGTTACGTCACACGGCGGATTGTTCCAGGTAAGCAAAGCAAGGACTCGGTCACGTTGAGGATGGCGTAGCCGCAGCTCGAAAATGGTTCAGTCGTGACTCGTGGCTTTGGGATGGCCAGTCCTTGGTGATCGTTGTCAGGCTTGGGATTGGAAGAAGGAAGTTAGAACCATGTCGGATTGACCCGTCATACCCGCATTCTACACTTATTGCACCAGAATGACGAGGTTGTGGTTGAAATGAGCTCAGCAGGACGGATACATCGAGGGGCGCGAGTCTCGGTCCTGCCGCCATGTCATGCATGGCCTGTGAAGGAAAACGGGCTCGTTGATATGGGAGTGAACAGGAATTCGAGTTGAGGTTATGGTTGCAGAGTTGAGGCAGTTACATTTTCTACCCCTGTGGAGTGTTTTCCCCTTTCGAGGGTGCTTTTGAGGCGATAGAGGAGATGAATCGGACTTCTATAGAGGAGGTTTTTGACGCAATAGAGGACATGGGATGCATCGGATTCATGCTATAACTCTGGGAGATATTCTACTACTATTGTGCCGCATTCATTCACAAGTGTCGAGTTCACCACGGCCCTTGTCGCCGGGCGGTGAATGGGTCGTGAGGCCGCTTCCTTATTCACTCGACTTGTCCATTTATAGTGCCACCTATTCCTCATTTGGCTTGTCCCATTCATATCGCAGCTCAGGGCACACAATTCTCTGATTGACTTGGAAGCCGTAGTCACTTCTTCGCTCTCTGTGAAAGTGAAGCGCCTCGAGATGTCCAGGCGTGCGGGGATGGTATTTCTACTAGGAAAGCGGCTCTGGAATTGCTTTGATCGCTTCTCAAGGTCTCGTAGCAATCTTCTACCATCCCTGCATTGTCGAGCACGATTCTTCAAGCGTCATCAACATCCTTCCCCCGGTTTTTCAG
Source organism: Cladophialophora yegresii CBS 114405 (assembly GCF_000585515.1). NCBI lineage: Eukaryota > Fungi > Ascomycota > Eurotiomycetes > Chaetothyriales > Herpotrichiellaceae > Cladophialophora > Cladophialophora yegresii. The sequence goes on along the minus strand of NW_006913046.1, from coordinate 4,594,881 downwards.
GGGGCTGCTGGACGGCTTCACCTCCCCAAGAACTCTGCCGGATTCTGCGCTTGTGAAGCGATTGAAAGCCGAATTCTTGCCCTCGACCATTCGACCAGATCACACATCACAACACTGACAATCCTCTGCCGGTGCTGAACATACTGAACAACGAGAGCGGAGCCAGCCATGCTAGATCTGAACCCCGTAAGCATCGCTCTTCTTCTGCTTTGATCATCCTCATATCCGGCTGACACGTTGAGACACAGTAATCGACACAGCTGCCTCGTCTGAGCCTGCAACCCCAAAAGCTCTGTCTGCAAGCACCGACGAAGCCATGACCACGTCAGACGACCTCTTCGAGCGCGAGTACACGGAACACCAGTGGTCCGCTGGCGCCCACCATGTCTCCTCGCCTTCGATATCAGTCCTCGTCGAGGCCGGTGAAGGAAACTTCCGCTAGCTGGAGCCCGACGAGGAACTGCTGACGGAGAGCGAGGAGAGTTTTGAAGACGAGCAAGAGCCATTCTTCACATGATCCGAGCGCACGCGGTTGAACCCGGCAACTTCGTCCCACCTGTCGATGCGGGCACTGCAGTGGTGCATGGACAAGGACAAGGAGTACTGGAGCGGCAAGGCCAGGGCCCTCCCTGAGCATCGACAGAAGAGCTGTCTGGCGAAGAGGTCGACTGGCGACCGTGTGGAGCGCAGCAGGCGCATCAAGTGGGCGGAGGAGATGGGGAGGAGTCACCCGGGGAGGTACGTGCCCTATCCGGGTCATCCCGTCTGGGGGCCCACCTTCACGTTCTCGTGGTGTCGAGAAGAGACGCCGGCTGCAGCACAGGAAGTAGTGCCGGGAAGGGGTGGCCGCTGTGCGAGACATTCGAACGGTATACTTCAGAAACGTCGGCCGTGGCAGAGGTGGACTGGTGCTGTTGCGGTCAGCGTCAACAAAGCGGTGCGGCATCGTGTATCACAAAGGTTGAAGCACGAAAGACGGGCATCGTACACATTGTACTTCGAAAGCTTTCATGGCTACCTTGGCGTGCGGATTACTCGAGGAAAATCAACTCGCCGTCATTGTTGCTGATCCTCTCATCCAGGCGGACCTGCGCTCGATTCCATCCCCCGCCACCGGTACCCAGCTCGGCTTCCAGCACCCTGCCGTTTTCGATCAATCTGACGTTCCGTGCAGACGCCCCGAAATTCCCACCGCGATACCAGGCGAAATGTCCGTGCGAGTTGGTCAGGCATTGGTTCAGCGAGATGGAAGAGAGCTTGTGCTCGCCGCGGACGTTTGCACAGCTCGCGATGAGATCGTAATCCCTGTCGAGCGTAATGCTGGTCGCGGAAGCCGAGAAGTTGCCCCGCATCTGGGGTGCCGGCCCGCGATTGCTGTGGTGCTGTTGTTGATGCTGATGCACCCCGTACGCTGCCGTACCTGCCACACCCGCGGCCGCGAGGCCATACTTCTTTTTCTTTTTCTTTTCGTCGTCGGAGGAGCTACTGCTGGATGAGGAAGAAGACGAGGACGAGTCACGCCGAAGACCGCCAGGTCGCTGAAGCTTCTTCTTTTCTTTCTTGTGCTTCTTCAGCGCATCTTCTGCCATGGACCCGGCGACTGCTCCGCCAATGGCGCCGAGAAAGCCATGGTGGACTTTATGGCCGCCATAGGCTCCTAGCGCACCTCCAGCCATGGCACCCATGAGTCCGCGGTCTTGAGTCGCGCTGGGGTCGTTGGGATCAATAGGCACGCCGGAGTTGCCGGGATAGCCTTGACCCACGTGCGCTGGTGGGGCACCGACGGGCGGACTGAAGTTGTCATATTGGGTCTGTGCCGGTGGTGGGTTAGGTGAGTAAGCGCGTTGTGCTTGGTCGTTGTAGCCATAGTCTTGCGGTTGAGATGAGTAGTTCTGCTGGTGGTAAGAATGAACGGGCGGAGCAGAACTGTATTGATCCGAGTTAGGGGGGTAGCCCTGGGGTGGGGGCGCCGCGTATTGATCCGGTGGATGCTGGTACCCTTCAGGCGGGGGCGAAGTGTACTGGTTTTGATTGTTTGGAGGCTGACTGTACGGGGTCTGATAACCACCTTGGCTTTGGTAGTGTTGCTGGTAGTCCTGTGGTGGCGGGGATCCATAATCATATGGCCGGTTCTGGTCATAGCCCTGATTGTAAGACTGGTGTCTGTACCCCGGAGGCGGGCCAGAAGGTGACTGCCATTGTTGGTGGCCGTGCTGCTCAAATTCGCCGTAGCCTTGCTGCTGCGGAGGATACTGACTGTTGTAGTAGTCTTGACTCGACATGGTGGTGAGATCACGGATCTTTCAATCCGGACTGTTGCGCTGACTCTCGCTCTCGGGCTTGCTAAACTGTCAAAGCTTGACAGGAGAGCAGGTGGAGGATTCGAAGACGAAGGGCGCGTCTACTTATAGCCTGTAGAGGTCTATCCTAGAGGACGGAATACGCAGCAGGCAGCGGTGTTTTGAGTCTGACTTGAAGCTGAACCTAGGAAGCGGCTGGCAGGCCTAAGCGTGTGGGGGAGTCGTGAAGCGAGGTATGGTGTGGCTGACAGCTGCCACACAGCCTCACGGGCTCGCACTACGATTGGCCAACAGCCAAGCTGGAGATTACAGCCACACTTTAAGCTCCTGTGGCTGATGCTTGAACGCGATAACATTGGTGCAACACGCATGGGGACGAACGGTTCCATGCAGTGAGTGTTGAAAGAACCCAGACTTATCTCGTCGTAATCGCATACCCGAATGCCTTCTAGTCCATCATCACTAACACTGCTAGTGATAGGAGTGCTACACTGTTGACCAGAAACCACGAGGTGAATATGCTTCTCTCTCCTCCAACCCCAGGCTCCATGTCCCTGGAGACTGCTCACGATATCCGTGATATTTGCGACCAAGTCTTTGATCCTCGCCGTATCTTCAAACCGAAGAATTAGCTTGCTTGAATCACTTGAACCAGTCAGGTCGAGCATGAAGAGGGACTGCAAGATGTATGCACTTCCAGCCTTCAATTCGGTGATATAGCTCGCTTAGCTGGGGGGAGAATTGTATGCGGCCTACCCTGTTTTTCCCACGGCACAACTGTTGCATGGGATGATTCTTCCGTCAAAGCGCATATAGAGCACTCTCAATGTCGATGGAAGACACATATAGGTGGTCATACTCGGGATTGAAAAGCTGGCCGGGTCGCATGCGGGTGTTTCTCAGCTTCCGATGAACGGAGGCGCATATGGCTGTGGAAGAATGTAAACGGCAGCGGCCAATCCATGTCACTGTTGATAAATCCATGATTGCCTTGACCGTTCTCTGTCAACATCTTCCAGAGTCGATCGGAACTTACAAACCTATAGAGACGCCGCTCAATTCAGTTTTAGTACATCTTCGTTGGGCGGGATATCCGACATCCCTTTCCCCTTCCCCCCGTCGGCACCATCGGCACCGTTGACAGCGTCCGCCTCACTTCGGGCATCAGGTATCACGCCGCCCACATGGCCCAATTGCGTTTCCACCGGCACACCTGCTTTGATAGTTTGCAGGACCACACAGTATCTCTCGCTTAGCTCAATCAGCTTGTCCACCTGCGGTTTGTGTTGTTCGTCGACATCAAGCCGCACGATAAGTCTAATCTTTGTGAATCCCACAGGCACCGCGTTGCCATCGGGGTCCTTGATACCCATTGTGCCCCGGAAATCCAAGTCGCCATGTGTCATGATTGTTCCATTATTGATTGGGATGCCCATGCTTGTGGCCACAGCGCGCACTGTGACGCCAAAGCAAGCTACCAACGATTCCAGCAGCATATCTCCGGAGCATAGCTCACCCGAGGCATCGAAGCCATCGCCCCCCGCAGCTTGGTGCAGTCCAGCGACTTTTCGTGCGGCAGCGCTGGATGACAAAGAACATGTCAAGCTGGTGGAGGTAGGATCAAGGGTTCCGCTCGAAGATAGGGTAACGAGCGCGGAGGAGGGATCCGATCGATACTTGTCCTTGAGAGGCTTCTGCTTGGAGCGGAGTGTCTCCGCGGCTCTCGAGGCGGCGTCAGCGGACATGTTCGCGTATGCGTGACAGTGTCTGTACTACAGGCCGACGTTGCTATTGTGGTTGCAATAGAATTCGAAATGGAAACGACAGAGCAAGCTGCAAACTGGTTAGAGTCGCGTCAAATACCTTGCGTTGAGAGCTGGGAATGTCAGTATGTAACACTTTGCTCTGTTTACCCCTCATCCGCAGACTGTGGAGGTCTGGTTCTTCCATCAGGCCGCCGGAGGTCACGATGTGACAGCCGGTCGACCCGATCCAGCGCTTGTGCCTAGGAATTATGAAGGCTTGCATGAAGGCACAGTTCATCACTCATTCGTATTGAGCTCTTGTGGTAGAGAAGATGAAGAAAGGCGACCTGACATTAGCACGTCATCCTCTGGCCAGACTCCCAGTCTATCTTCACGTGCTGATAAGTACTGCCCGACTTACCGCTTGCACTACTCCGTACTCGTGCCGCTTAAGTCGTGTGTCGATTTTAAACTTTGGGCAGACTGATTTAGCCCGACCTTAGGAACGCAAGCAGCCCTAGTCAATGCACAGGTGCCAGCTTAGAATCAGCATATCGTCGTCGTCACACATATACAACTATGCTTTTAGGGAGGCTGATGGAGTCGAATTGTCAGAGGTTCGAAGGCGGAACGGACACAACCCTTAAGAGAAATTGGATGCTCACGCTGGGCGAGAGTGCTACTTGATGGAGGTGACGTAAGCCGATATGCTGCCACCAGCTCCAACCACAGCCTCTCAGGCAAAGAAAGCACGAGATGGTCACTATATATCCTTGAGAAGGCTTCAGAAATACAACCAAACATCCTTCACTTCCTTCTCAAGACATGTGCAATGTGTCACGCGATGAGAGACAGGAATTGGAAGACAAGCCATTTCTTTGTTGAGCTACTCCAGCCTTGTACGAGGACGAGTATGAGGTTCTCGTCCCCAAGAATCCAGACCGAGGTTCAAGGTTACTTACTCTCCGAGTCTCCAATACAAGTACGACTCTTCGTACTGTGTTCGAACACGATTAGGACTTCGTTCATGGACGAGGCCAGAGTTCGGATTACGAGCTACCAACGGCACAAATTGCAAGCATGATCGGCCTCGTCGCGCAGGCGGCGTTGGCACCACGGTAAGCAAAAGTCGATTACTTCCATTGCTGCGGTATCTCCTTTCCCACCACAGTGATATCCTCGTACTCGTACCAGAATGGTATACTCTCCCGTGTCTCAACCCCAAAGCAGCATGCAGAGGTTGACGATCGTCGCTTCCGTTGCATCGTGATTCTTGGCTCCGCTCCCTCCTTCGATGGATGACGAAAGACATCTCGGCCTCCCAATCAAAATTCGTGGCTGCCGGCTCTAGTGCAGTTCTCGACGGCCCCACAAGCCCACTTGGTGCCTCTGACGTCGATGTGCATCATCAGCACTCCCCGCGGCACATTCACGACGTTTTGCCTCATGCGAAAATGTGCCATGGCCCTTGGGAGTCGATGGCGTTTTGCATTCACGATGGACTTACACAGTACGCCGTATGATGAAGCTGACCACCGCTGGGGCGTTCTACCCCGCGTCTCAGCGTGGCCGGCAGTAGCAGCTATACCAAGCTGGCCAATTACCTGTGCTTGCCCGATGGTATGAGCGATAAACGTACGAGCTACAAGCCCTCCTGCGTGCACGGGACGGTGGAGCAGCGGTTCCCGTGTTCACGTTGCCATCGACCGCTCGCTCTGGTAATGCGCAACTCCGGACCACATTTTGTGGGCTCGTCATATGATGAGCCGTGTGAGCCTGAGCGTGAGTACGAGTGTGGCCTGAACGCTGCAGTAGCTCGGGAGGATTTCATCCATGCATATCCGTCAAGCTCAGTATATACCTGGCTGAGTTACCCACTCATATTTTCCAGCGTCGCACTGTCGCATACCCTCCCTCCACATACATGTGCGGACCATTGCCATTCCCAGCTTCGTCCATCGGTACAGCAGCTGCGAGTACATCGAACTAGATCAGACACCCACAGACACTTTCCATCTGGAGAAGAATACCAACCATGGACGACTCCGAAAAGCCCAAAGGCCACAACGCCTTCCACGTCCCGCGGATACACCGCGCGCAGGGCTCCTCGTCTTCGGAGCCCGGCTCCGACGAAGTGACCTTTACGCACCGCGAACATGATGGCTCCCACAACGCACGCAGTCTGGATCCCAACCCGCAGGTCCCGTACCCGTACCACCAGGAGCACGGCCCACCCATCGACAACTACGAGAAAAACCAAGAAGCCGAGGAAGATTACCAGCACCACAAGAACCTGTGGTGGAGTCGGGTACGGCACCACCTGCGCGACCCGTTCGCCGAGTTCATGGGCACCTTTATCATGATTCTGTTCGGCGACGGCAGCGTCGCGCAGGTGACGCTCAGTGCGAACCCGAATCTGCCGCCCAGCAGCCAGAACAGGGGCGAGTATCAGAGTATCTCTTGGGGGTGAGTTTGTGCCCTATCCTATGCGCGCTCGAGGATTTTGTAATACATACAATATACACCTCCACATCCATACCCATTTCCCCCAAAACACCACGCTGACTGCTCTCCACCAGATGGGGCATCGGCGTCATGCTCGGCGTGTACGTCGCCGGCTGCGCAGGCGGGCACCTCAACCCGGCCATCACGTTCGTCAACTGCATGTTCCGCAAGTTTCCCTGGTGGAAGTTCCCCATCTACGCGTGCGCCCAGGTCATGGGCTGCTTCTGCGGCGCGGCCGTCATCTACGGCAACTACAAGTCGGCCATTGACGCGTTCGAGGGCGGCGCCGGCATACGCACGGTGCCTGGCTACTCCGAGACTGCGACCGCGGGCGTCTTCAACACGTATCCGCAGCCCTTTTTGACCAAGACGGGCCAGGTCTTTTCGGAGATCATCGCCAGCACGGTGCTCGTGTTTGTCATCTTTGCGCTGAAGGACGATGCGAATCTGGGCGCCGGAAACATGGTTCCGTTGGGCCTGTTCTTCTTGATCTTCGGCATTGGCGCCACCCTCGGCTGGGAGACCGGCTATGCGATCAATCTGGCCCGAGACTTTGGGCCCAGGCTGTTCACTTATTTCGTCGGGTACGGGCACGAGGTGTGGAGTGCCGGGGGTTATTATTTCTGGGTAGGTCGAGATTTTAGCCACACTGGAACGTCCGAGTTTCGCTGACATCTACACAAAGGTTCCGATGATATGCCCCTTTATTGGATGCACCTTTGGCGGCTTCCTGTACGACCTGCTGATTTACACCGGCGAATCGCCCATCAATACACCATGGATTGGTATGAAGCGCGTGGTCCGGCCAACCCGCCAGGGCATCAAAGAAGCCATCACCGGCAAGCCAGCAAAGGAGGTCTGAATGCCCTGTCGACATGTGGTTTGAGCTAGTCTTCTTTTTGTCTAGAGCGGACCGGCGTGTATAACAGCTCTGCACATGTATGTGTTGATGTTTTATGCTTGGAATGGGAATGGCTGTTGCCATTCTCCACGCCGAGAGCTGAGATTACTCGGGGATGTATTAACAGTCTTGTGACGCATCTCTAGGTGTTGACGATTGATGAAAATTTGGCCGCTCCAGCGACACCAGACCTGCGTTTGGTCGGGAAAAATTGGCGCTTGAAAAGTTGGATGTATGAGTTTCTCTCTTTGGGTGCAGGATTGGCCTCGATAACGAAGAGGCGTGCATAGTGCTACGTTTTCTGCTTCTTCTTCTGCGGTCCATGTTGGTCCTCATCCTCATCACTGAGATCCGCGTAGATGGTCTTTGGCTGGGTCTTTTTCCACGCATTCGTGAAGATGGGATCATTCTGCGCCTTGTCCGCATACTTGAGTAGTGCCTCGCGCGGATCCTCTTCCCTCATCGAACTCAGCGGGATGCGTTCCTTGATGTGCTTCTCATCCGGCTGGCTCTTGGCAAACGGGGTCGACGCGGGAATGTGCGGCCGTCGCGGGTCCCGCGATTTGCCTGACGCGGTGAGTCCGATCGTCGGGTGTCGAGATGCATATGTACTCCCCTTAATGGCCTCGCTTGCCGTGCCGGGGTTGACGATCGCGTCGGCGGATACGCCCTGTGACATGTCCGTGGTGAGAGTTGGGTCGTCGTCGATATGTCGACGCTTCGGTGGTTTGGACATGACCGTTACAGCTCCCTTGGCCGAGATCTCGGGGTTGAAGAGGACATGTGTTTCGGCGTTGGCGCTGCCCGTGATGATCTGGTTGAGCTTGTCGTGCCAAAGCACGCTGATCAGGGCTGATCCGGGCGTGATTGGCGTAACGAGCTCGGGCTTCAAGGTCGCCGGGTTGAGGATGTAGAGATCGCCCGTCTCGGAGCCGGTGATGATGGACGACGAGTTGGGAGCGAACAGGATGTTCGAGGTCGGGTATTGACTGGACGTCGACGTGTGAGAGGTCGTGTTGACGGGCTGTTTGAACTTGCGCGTGTCCCACAGCTTGATCGTGTCGTCGCCCCCTCGGGTCACGATCAGACGGCCATCGGGGCTCACGCCGACGCCACTCGTCCACGTGTTGCTGGTGTGAGCGTGGTTGATTTCGCCGCTCGGCCTGGAATACGGCCCATCCCCTCCCCATATCAGCAGGGAGCCGTCCAGAGCAGCAGCGACGAGAAGGCTGTTGCCACCGTCGACTTGACTGCCCCATGCCACGGCAGTCATGCGGCTTCGACCTGCCGAGCCTGCCAATTTGGATTTGTGCACAATCACGTTCTTCTGCCGGTTGCGCACATTGACGTCCCATATCCGGAGGGTGCTGTCCGTTCCCGCGGTCACGCATAGGTCATAGTTGTGGGGATGCCACGTGCCGCTGGTAATCTCGCTGATGTGGCCTTTCGTCATGTTCATGTCGCGCAGGTACATGTCGCCCTTGACAAACTCGGTCGTGGTTTCGCCGTCACGAGACAAGATTCTGGCCTGAGGAGTGGCTGAGATGACAAGAACTTGACTTGGTGAGTTGGGGTTGAACTTGGCGACGTGCACGGGATGAGTCTCCGAATTTGCAGAGCCCTTTACGAAGGTAGGGTCGACAGATTTGAAGGCCCGTAACGTGTTAGGCGCCATTGACGCGAAGTCATGCAACTTGATCGTGCAATCCATTGAACCGGTGATCATCCTCGATCCCGACGCGTCCGCAGTAACTGTCGTGACGGGTCGGGTGTGGGTCTTGAAGACAATCTCATGCGATACGGGATATTCGTCCTCGTCGTTAGAGTCATTGTCTGAGGAGTCGTCGGAATCTGGGTCGCCCTTTGAACTTGCCGGTGAGTCGGGCTTGCGTTCTGGTAGACCAGGTACTTTCCGCCTGGCAGTTTCAATTTGAGCATTGACGTCGAACTCGCCTCCCGTGGCTCCGAATGAGGTCGGAAGGTAGTCTCTGAGGCCATCTTCATCCATGTCGCAGTTTTAGCATGAGCTTTCAGGAACTTTTACACAGGCAGCAAATCAAGAGCCCTGTTGCCTTGCTGGTGTCCAGTTCCGGGGTGGTGAATAGCTTGTAGTCTTGAGACTTGGAGTGCTCGGGTCTCTCCTTTGCTGACACAATGCTCGAAGATGGGTATAGTAGTGAAGTTGATCAGTATATTAATCTAACTTACGGAGTACCTTCAAAATGTCGAACGCGACAAGGCAACGAGGCAAGGTTCATTTGGCACGTTTGACGTATCTGATCCGCACTATTTATTACGGAGAGCCACAAACCCCCGAGGCGCTATTTCACGTTCAACACGATTCAACTCTCACATTCACGCTTACCTTGTCTTGACGTCCTCCGCCGTAAGTCTTTGGCCTGAGGAGTGCTGAGTTGACATGACTGGTAACTCGCGGCACAAACCCGACCAAGAGTGGAGAATACCTGGTAGACATGGAGGAGAGGAGATGTCCTCGGCTCTTGCGCCGGTGGAGAAGTCCACATGGGCGTGTTCGCAGTTGACCAGGCATATCCGACAGCGCTTTGATAAAGGTTGGCTCCCTCTTAAAAGGTCACAAAGCATTGCTAGCAGCGCTTTGACAAAGGCTGATTCCCTCTTGGAAGACCCCAAGGCATTTTGCTAGGTTTGTGTGTCGCGACGCGCCACTCAGCACTACATCCAGAAGATGGACTCCCAAAAAGTCCTCAAGCTTGACCCTAGCGTGTTTGACCCGGCGGCGATATCAGAAGACACAAAAGCATTCAACCACAAGCTGATGGATATCATGAGCCATGGCCCCAAATGGTACGAGGTGAGTTATTCCCCGCGGTTGCCGACCAAGCATACACATCAGGATCAACACTCATCCCCACCACCCTAGGTTGGTGCCAAGCGCTACCGTGAAATGCGTGCCGCTGGAGAGACACCCCTCCCCAAGGCTACGTACCTCGACACGGCCGAGGACTTCAGCATTCCCAGCCGGGACCCTTCGCGAAGCATCCCGTGCCGGATCCTGCGCCCACAAAACGGCAAGCCGGTCAAAGCCGTGTTTCTGCACATCCACGGTGGGGGCTGGGTCCTGCAGGACCAGAAATCCCAAGACCCGGCGTTACAGGATATCGCGAACGGGACGGGCGCGTTGTGTTTCTCTGTCGGGTACAGACTTGCCCCTGAGGATCCCTTTCCAGCAGGACCGGAGGATTGCTACGACGCGGCGGAGTGGCTGGTCGACCACGCCGAGGCCAAGTTCGGTGCGCCGTTGGGCTTTGTCGGCGGCGAGTCGGCCGGTGGACATTTGGGCATGCTGGTCACGTTGCACCTCTTGCAGCATGCGAATCCGAAGTATGCCGGTTTCGCGTTCAAGGGATTGTTGTTGCACTTTGGCTGTTATAGCATGATCTGGACGCCGCAGGTGTACAACTTCCAGAGAACCCCGCCTTTGGTCTTGGATCGGGACCTGATGGATCACTACATCGATGTCTTTTTGCCTGGCAAGTCGGATAAGGAGAAGCGACATCCTTCCATATCGCCGCTTTTCGCGGACCTGGAACCGTTACGAGGGAGGCTGCCTCCAGCGTTGTTTACCTGTGGTACAGAGGACTGTCTGTTGGACGACACCATGTTTATGAGCGTGAAGTGGCTGATGGCTAATGGAGAGGCTGTGGTTAAGATCATCCCAGGCGCACCTCATGGCTATATCATGTTTCCCAGGAGTATGAAAGGCAGTGGAGCCGCCGAGGGTATGAAGGCGGTCGAAGATTTCATGCTATCAAAACTGACATGACGCGCACCCTGTGCGGAAGGTGACCGGAGACACGACGGTCCGGAAGTCCTGGTCTCAGGAGAAATCTCCTGCAAATCAATTTAAGGAACGAGATTCCAATCGTGCTTTTTGTGAGCCTGCGTCTACTCCGTCTTCAATTTCCCAGGGAGACTCCTCGCGGGAGACAGCTGTAGCCTCTCGCTCAGGATCACTCGATCATGTCGATATCGTCTCCACCAACAGGTGCTGCGGCCTGAGCCACTGAAGCAGGATTGTCTGCGGCTTCCCTTTCACCACCAGCTCCGCCCCAGTAGTCGTCCATCTCAGCATCCAGTTCTTCTGCCGTCTTCCGCGGTCTGCCTCCCACCAGGCGGTGTCCCTCGGGATCTTTGGCCGCACGTTCCCGTCTCTCTCCCGGTCTTCTTCCTCCACGGTGGCTTGAACTTCGGCTGTCACGCTGCCCTGGTATATATCTATCGATGTTCTCTGGAGCTGGTTTCGTCGTGTCGCTCCTCCGGTCTCGCGGTGCTCCACCTCCTCGTCGTGGCCCTCGCTGACCCCCGCGCTCTTCGCCCACATCCTCCATCGGACTCTCGCTGCGTCGCCGACCACGGCTAGCCGGAGCTTCGATCCTGTCGAACAGACTTCTGGGGTTCTCCACTCGGTCGAAGGGGTTATCTCGTCTCGGAAGTGGGATTAATGATATCTTAATCGGCTGTCCCTTTGCGTTTGCGCCATCGAATTCTCGAATGGCGGCTCTGGCATCAGCCACATGTTCGTATGTGACAAATGCAACTCCTTCGGAGCGACCAGCACGGTCGTAGCGCAGTTTCGCGTCCTGGACAGGAGCGATACGTTGGAAGAGATCCTGTACCAAGTTTAGTATTGCAACAAGCACTTGCCGAAGAGACAGATTCATACCCAGATATCATCCTCGGTCAGGTCGTAATGTAGATTGTCGACTCGGAGTTTAGCAGGAAGGGGTTTCCTGTCCCATTAGCATAGCACAGGACGTCCCGGCAAATGTTCGTACCTGTCGTGCTCGGCGAAACGATCATCTTCTCGACGGCTAGTCCGCTCTCTTGGTCGGTCGTAGCGCCGGCCTAAAGGACCGTCATTAGTGCAATGTAAACGTCTTCTTTCCCAGGATCACATACTGTCTGGTTCGTCATCGTATCGGTCGTGGACCCAGTCACTGTTCACCGTTTAGCCTTGGTTTGTGTTTGATGAGGTGCCAACCCTACTTGTCTAGGTTCGCGCGGTCGTCTCTTGCAGACTACGGAGGAGGAAGATCTAGGTTAGCGGTAATTCATACTGTCCCCGGCCTGAAGGGCGTCGAAGAGTCGGATCGAAACGATGCGGCGATCAATCGTACTGCCAGGACAGGCGGACGCAGAGGAGAAGGAGGAGCATCGGACCTGGACATCGACAGTCAGCGGAGGGAAATGTGTCTAATCTCAGCAACGTCACATTACCTTTCGGACGCCATCGCGAGGCGCGTTGTATTCTCGACGGCGTGCAGGGGGAGGTGCTCTGCGCGAGCGAGGTTGTCCTCTCTTCAACATTATTAGTCTCGGATTGTCGATTGCTGTGAACAGACACGAACCTGGCGTTCAGCAATTGTCTCATCCAGACTGCGGTCCATGGCGAGTATCTCGGTTAGACAGAGCGGATGTAGCAGCACAATCAGTGTAGGAGTGGCCAAGAGTGCGGTCGCAGAAGGGTCGTGTTGGTAGAGCGTTTGTCTGGATCTCCAGATGTTGGCATTGACAAGAATCCATGCTCCGTCAAGCCTGGTCAGGTCTGACGAAGGGGAATTCGTCGCTCGGAACAGCTTAGCTCACGCGTCCCGGAACAACTATCCACCGCGACCATGAGTCGAAAGGTCACGTGAAGGTACCCCTGAGCGACAAGTGTGCGACCGACACGACCACCTACTCTTTCGTGTCTCTCTCCGTCATCACCATCAGCTCTGTGAAGACAACAATATTTGCTGAAGCACGACCAGTGCTGTATGTTTCATAATCGAGAATGAACCTGTCCGCAGCCATTGACTTGACTCACCGGCACGGGCTACTGAACCATCACAATCGCGCATGCTACTTTGCCGATTGCGTCTCCATTGATGCAAGCTCAAAGGGCGTGCTTTGAAGCTTTCTTTGTTCATACGGAGTACTGCCCCGTCCTATCTATCTGTGCCTCTCGCCGCAGAACGAGCCGGAGAGAACGTTATCCTCCATCTAGACAGCCCTAGCTGCCATCTGCCCTTCGAAGCAATCACGTAGTAATACAATAAAGGAAAGAAAAGGATCGCGGATTTTCCCTGCATCTAGGCCTCCCATTTGCCTAGACTGAGTCATGGTGATACAACGAAAGAAATTTCTGAGCGTAAGCCGTCCTCCAATGGTGACATATGTACCGAGCGCACCTCGACCTATCACGGATGGCGACCTCACTGACTCGACATTTCTCAAATGCAGCTACCTCCGTGCACGATCTTGTCGATACCAACCACCACCAGCGTCAGTAATGTCCACGTACGACATAAGTCCAGTGGTCGCCCATGTCAATGGGAGCCTCACTTCTTAAATCCGGCGGTCAGGACGGCGGTGTGCAGGCTCCACATAGTAGGAGATGCCGTCGTCCGAGTTCCTCTCGTGCCATTCTCCCGCCAGCGGTCGAGCTGGATTTTCCAAGTCTTGGTCGATTGCTGGCTGAGGCGCGACTGGTGCGGGAGGTGCCCGGGGAGTTTGTGGCCGCGACGCCTGCTGCGCAGAGGGGCCAAAAGCCACAGGACTGGGCATAGGCACAAGAGCAGGTTGGTCGGCATGCGCAGGGCTGCTAGGACTCGTGCGTGAAGTGCCTGACCTGCTCATGCCAGGAAATTGTCTGCAAAGCTGGGCGATCCATTCATTGTGTGTCAGGTTGTCAAGCTGTCGGATGGGTAAGGGCCCCTGCGAAACGGGACTCTTTTGCCACCATGTGGGCTTCAGATTCTCCGGCAAGTACTTGTAGGTTTGCGGCCGGTCGCCCAGATTGCGGCGAATCGCGAGGGTCTGGAGGCGCATTCGCAGCTGGAGGGCGATGTTTTGACGGTCTGAAGGAATGGGGATCGGTGTCGGGAAGCCTCGCAGGAAATAGTCAAGAGGCAGTCGGCTGTCGACGTATCCGTGGATCACTCTGTCACTGGCCATGACTGGCTTGAACATGCAGATGTTGGGGATATCAACGAGCATGCAAGTGTTGAGCAGAAGTTGCTCACGAGTCTGGTTGTTGATGACATCGATTTCGAATGACGAAGGGTGCTGGCGGCCCATAGTAAACGGAGGCACATCGATGGCCTCTCGGAATCGGCTCCGCTTCATGTTGTAGCCACTCGACCCAATCAACTTCTTCGTAGGATGTGCGTTGATGCGGTTCAAAATGTCCCGCATTTCGACGCGCTGATCGAGGCGCATCCACAACTCGATCAACATTCCCGAGACGTCATATTCAACCCATCGTGGCAGATGGCTGAAATATCTGAGTGGGGTGCCATCGTTTCCCAGGACGAGTTGATTGGTAGCATCATCGATGAGATCTGGGACAATCACACCAGCGAATGGATTTGGAGCGGGCTCCATCTGCAAGAGGAGTGGATGGAGGTTGCTATGGGTCGCCATGTGGTAGGTATGGTGGGTCCCCTGGCCATCCGCAGGTCGTGCAGGAATCGCCTGACGGACGACCTTTATACCTGCCCTGTAGTCCATGCTGTAGGTTGGAAACGCCGGCTGATTCGGAGGATTTGGTAGGATATTTGATATAGGAGCGGGAGGAGAGACCACAATATTCTCAGCATTGAGGGCGAGGGGCTTGGAAAGCTGGGTTTGGACACGTTGAGATGCCATGGTTCTCGCTGATTTCAAAGAAGTGTAGGGATGGTGGTGTCTTGTGTTCCTGCCGTCTTCAACGTGGCAGAAGACGGTTGGCGTCGTTAGCGAATGTGAGAGTAAACCAGGAGGAGGATTTGAAGAAGAGGTTTCGGTGGATTGAGAATCGCTGTGGAGGCGCGCGAAAGCGTACTGGACAGGGAACTGTGATCGATGGTAAAGCCCAAGAAAACGAGAGGTCTACCAGAGCTTTGTACCTTGTCAGGAAGTTGAAGGCGGTTTGGCTCAAGATAACAAGCGTTGGTGTCGCTGTCCGAGTAGAAATTTCGGTCGGCTTGATGAGAGGTTTATATATCTGTTCAGTGTGCGACGTCGGGAAGGCAGTGGCAGCAGAGGCAGTGGCAGTAGGTGGTGTTGTTGCTGCAGTGAAGACTGACAAGGCTTGACACCGCCGTTGCACTGAGTAGATTCACCATTCGAGGACTGCCTTTGCACGGTGAATTGAATGCCATATTCGTCACTGCCTCGCGCAGTGTATCCTTGGACGTGCTTGTCGATTCCATTCCTCTACCTCATCCTTCCTCACCAAAAGGATAGTTGAATTTGAGCAGCCCATTCAATCCGCCTACCCAGCCATCGTCGCCATCAGCTCCCGCACTGCTTGTTCGCATTATACAAGGGATACCACCAGTAAAGGCACCTGACTCGGTCTGGATCTCTTCCCCGGAGACTCGAAGCTCTGTGCCGACACCAATACCCTCTGTGCGTCTCATTCCATCGATACTGACCTCGACCTCACGACCCCTGTTTTTGTCGCTGAGCTTGAGAGTGATAGGAGTCGTGGAAGGAAGAACGAGAGGTCGAAAACTCAAGCTTCGGGCACAGATGGGTGTTAGGAGCAAGGAGCTAACGAGTGGGTGGACAATGCTCCCACCACTGCTGAGACTGTACGCGGTGCTTCCAGTCGGCGTCGATATGATCATACCATCAGCAACGGCTTCGGTGAGGAATCTTCCCCCAACGTAGACATCGACAATGGCAAGATGAGGATCTCGGCCTCGGTGGAGAATGACTTCATTCATGGCGTACATGTCGTGCAGGAAGTCCCTCTTCCCATCTCCGTTGCTGCTGAGTCGATTTCCCTTTGCGTCGAATATGCCGACCTTTAGGCGTTGTCGAACCAAGACTCTTGCGCCCCTTGCCGAACCCATTGACTTACCACGCACCGACGACCAGCCTGTGAAATCCTTAGCAGCTTGAGTATTGGCTGCATGGTCATTTTGGATGACAGCATGACGCTCTGAAGCAGCACCCGACATATAAACTTCCCGAAAGGCTCGCTTATATTCAGAGAACTTCCACTCGCTCAGGAACCCCAGTGTACCCATGCTGAACGAAAGAACGGGAGGCACCCATGTGGCTGTCGCGAACAATGAGGATGCATGCAAAATTGTGCCATCGCCACCAAAGGTGACGACAAGATCGACCTTATCATGGTACTGGCGCCTTGACTGATCAGTTTCTGGCAGCGTAAAGTGTTGCCCGAGTAAATCACTTCCGAGCTCGTCTGAGACCCGTGGCTCAACCAGTGTGTTCACATTTGGGTAAGTACTTCTGACGTGCCTGTTGAACTCGACCAGGGCATCAGTCGTCGAATTTGAGCAGTCCTTCTTGATCAGCAGAATATTGCGAGGTGGCTGGGACCATTCAAGACAGAGGAGTTCTCGCGCCGGTGTCTGCTTAAGACGAAAGGAGGTTTGTGGAGGCAGATCATGCAATGGGAGCCTATTCGAATGGGAAGACGTTGAGAGCTGGGCGCGGTCATGTCCTCCTGTTGACAGCGTTGATCTCAAAACCATGCCAAGTCGACGTTGCGCGCTGGAGACCGGATTCACAACACGTTTGAGTGCAAATCGATGAGGCGATCTTATGAGCGCACAACAGCTTTGATATAGGGGGGCCATTGCTGCCATTCTGAGGGTCGGCATGCGACGCACTGAAATAGAAAGCTATGTGGTGTGATGTCGCCATTTATCTCGCGGCGTGTTGGTCCAACGCCACGGGAGAATGAGCAATCACGAAAAAGGTGACGAGGATGGCCGTGTAGCAATCGGATCTAAACATCATGATGATTGACAAGCACGCGCTGGCATGAGGAACAGCATGAGGTTGAAATAATGAGTGACGCCGATATTGTCCAGGGAAACAAGCCTCAAGTGCCTTGCGCACGTGACTATACCTCCGACAACCACATCAGATGACACAGGATAATATTTGTTCCGGTGCCGTCGAACTCCCACTCAACTGTTGCTTTGCCTTTCGTTCCTTCGTCGTCGTCGTTCACATTCATCTCCATCACGACTGCCGTGTTTGTGCTTGCTTCCAGTCTGTAGTTCTTCCAGCTCGCCAATCAAATCATGCAACCATGAATACTGAGGCAGTGAGATGTTCAAACGAGAAATCAGCATGACAACCCAGCAGATTGACTCTGTGGTCGCAGTGGAAATCCTTCCATCACCACCCTTCCTGCTCTTTGACGTCCTGGGAGCAACGTATCTGCCCAAATCAGCGGCAACATGGCCCAAGGATGTGACCTGAGATTGTGAGAGAGTGTTAGGGTCTTCTCCATACTCTTTTTGAACAATCCCTTCGTGGAGTATGAGGCCGTCATTCACATTCGACGACGGGACTTCAATTGTGCTCGATTCAAGCTTTCCTTCATGGTATCGCCATGTTCAGTATGTCACAGCGCTGAAGGACACTGTCACCATTATGTTCTTCACTGGATAATGCAGTTGTCACTGCCACAGCTTGCTTTACGATTGCACATGTTCTCACAAGGCAGTCGTCACGGTTGCACGGCCCGTCAACCCAAGGAATCGGCCACTTCACCATGCCGTATCTCATGTTCATCATTCGCGCAGACCTCTGCCTTATAAGCTCCTGTGCTGTCAGATTTCATCTCCGCGAAACAGACCTTTCACCACATACATCACGAGCAAGAGCGGAACTGGCTGGCTGGGCAGGGAAGAAGATTCCTCAAGTCGACCTGATTTAAATCCGAAAATGAAGTGCTCTATCTTCTTGTCTATTCTTGCCTCCAACGGTGGCCTCGCACTACCCACTATTCTTGGGATACCTCAAGACGGCAATGACGGCTGCGGCGCGCAGTGCCAAGCAATCAAAGGCGGGTTGGGACGCGGAATATCAAGTCCTACTTGCCCGGGCCTAACTGGGGACTATTGTGCGAGCAACTGCGAATGGTAAACGTGTCTGCGTCTTGCGATGGAATCATGCTGACTTGTGGCCTTAGCTCCGCGATTGGCATTATGACCTGCAAGAACAATAACGGACTGAAGATTCTCTCAAGCAAAACCAAGTGCTCTGATGATGCAGTCACCAACACGTGCGTCCAGGGATTGAAGAATCAGTGGGAATGTTGGTGTCAGAACTTGTTCGTTTCGGGTTGGGGACCAGGGGAGAATGCGGGCGAGACGTGCGGTGGTCTCTTTAGCAAATTCTAGCCTGTCTTCACGGCTGGGAAAGACCGTTCAGGACGGACAACAGTGCTGACATGGCGAAGCTTGCCACGGAATTCCGATGCTACATGGGACTTCGTAGATCCGTCAGTCGCAGGTGGCAAGCAGCATGTGGTTGGTTTCAGGTGGTCTTCTAGAGGTCTGCTCTTCGTGCGCCCTGAGGTCTTGAGATTCTGCCTACCTCAAGGAGCACCATTGATGAGGACCCAGAAGCAGCATTGGGATTGTCTCTGCTTGGCACATGGACTTGAACTGCTCCGGCTTCTCATATGCATGGGTTGTATGCTTGAAGAGTGTGGCTTGAGGACATCCTGCCGCCCTCACCACAAGCACCAGCACTCTCTCAAGTCGATGGACATGGTCCATGTCTTCACACAGAGCTTGCGGTCAGACTGTTCTATTCTCCAGGTGCGAAAGTTTCATAATTATGATTCGACCGCCTCCTCCTGATATGAAAACTCAAGCGCCTAGCCAGTCTGGGCATGGCAGCCTCATAGCCTGACTTTCGGGAGCTCAATCGAAAATGATCCAACTCAATAGCGAGGAACAGTCTTCACGGTGCGCTGATTCGCGATATTTTCAGCTTCTTGCCTCTCTGTCGAGGAATCTCTCCCTACTTCTCAAAGGCTTGGTCGACTGAGACGGACGGCAGGTTGCGGATACGGCAGCCTCTTGAGCCTTCAAGACAGGAAATCAGGCTGTTCATTCCTGCGGAAGCCGACACTAGAACGGCCGTTTCCAGGGGCTGAATGCTTGTTGTTTCGCTGGAGCGACAGTTATGATATGATGCGATATCATATGCCTGGGATTGCCCGTCACCCATGTCAACTCAATTTACATCAGCAGTTGCCATTCGCTAGTCAATGCAGCTATGCTCGAAATCCCGAGGTGGCTTCGGCACCCCAATCATATTGGCATTCCGACAAGGCGGGAAGTGAAAACAGGGAGACTGTAGGAGGCCTCTGAGGGTTGTCACATATCTCACACTAGCAGGAACTTCAATTCATTGTCAATCATAACATCAATCCAGAAGACTTCCGGGTTATCATTGTCACCGGCGTCCCAGGTTTTGAGCACAAGCTCTTGCACACGCTCCAGCAACCTGTATGGCAAGATGTCGCGGATCGATTGGAGGCGCTTGAGGAGTGCCCTGCGAGCTTCGTAGATGCGGTCCAACCCTGAAGTTTCGCAAAGGTGGCCGATGTGGAAGACGCTTCGGACACAATCGTGCAGAGCCGTAAAGCGATCAAAAGGACTTGTCGGTAGAGGCGTGGATGCAGCCATCGATGGCCCAAGGCTCGGACTCTCGCTCTTAGTCTCATTCGTTACGCAAGAGATCTGTGATGAACACGTACGCTTTTGCAGTTCGCCTGCAATGATGACCAGCAGGATCGACTCAATACTGCGGGTACCCGAGTGAGGGGAATTCTGGCGGAGAATGTCAAGGGCGTGAATGGCCAGCGCCGTCACCCACCGCAATCGTCGCTCTCTGGCATCAGCCTCGTTTCCGTCTTCGTCGAGCCGCAGTCTGCCGTTGAGCAGATCGGGGAATGCTCGATACAGCAAAATGAGGGCGGCAAGTCGATAAACTTCTGCCGTGTTGATGAGGTCCTGTATCGGGGTCGCGGTATCACCGACGTCGACAAATTTGTTGGCCCTTGGCAGTTGCAGTGACAAGGTCTCCTCTTCCAGGCTGCGCGCCCGCTGTACGGCCTCGTATTCCTTTTGCAACTGATTCATGCTGGGAAACGATTTCTCCCGGCACCTCAGCCTTTGGGCGTAGATCAACGAGCCGGCACGGCCGAGCAGTCTTTGCGCCGCGGGGGACACGCCAGCCAGGGGATGCGGAATCCTTTTGGCAGCCTCCCCGTGATTGCCACGCTCGAGAGGCGGGGGCTCTAACAGACACTCCTTGGTGGTGTCCGTGACAAACGCGAGTCCCATCCACCAGTACACCAGCGAGTGGAGGAAGAGCTCCTCATGACCGCAACAGGCATGCGTATACAACCGGACCGCGGCATTGTAATGCAAGATGCTCGGACTGTTAGACCCATCCCAATTCGTACTGAGCCCGAACATGATGATGGCCATCAAAATGTCCTCAGCCTTCATTCTCGTCAGCACGTCGTAATCCAGCTGGGCCACGGCATTGTGCAACCGTTGCAGCGTCTCCATCTGTGCGTTCTGCACGACCAACGCACTGGTGGCGTCCGAAGCGCTCGAGTTCAGGAACGCCGCGGTGAGGTACCGACACAGGGAGAAAAACAAGAGCGAGTCCTTGGTCCGTGACAACGCTACCTGCCTGAATGGGTTGTTGTTCATCGAGTCGACCGCTGTCAGAGCCTTGCAGACCTTCTCAGAGAAGAAATCCACTTGAATCTGCACGTTGCTGAGGATGGTGTCTGGGGATTGCCATACCCACGGTGCCACATCGAAAGAGTGCCGTGCAGGTGTTGTTGTTCTTGTAGTTTCCGACATGGAGAGGCTTCGAGGAGTGGACGACGACTGGAAGGTGGGTAGCAAGACATCATCCCAATCTCCATTCAACAGGGCTTGCTCTGCCTCATCATCCAAGGCGGCAGTATCGCCGTTCTCCGAGACGGACTCTACATGCTTGAGATGGTTCCCTGCACTCTCTTGCCGATGAGAGCGTGGCGAGGACCCTACTTCCGGAGTATCTTCTGCGGAATCGGATGGCTTGTTAACCCTCGCCCTCTTTGAAACAGGAGCACGTTGGATCTGTTCATGTTTGGTCGACCACTTCCATCGAGTCGCGTATCCCGGACATTCTAGACTCTTGAGAGCACACTGTCTGCAGGACGGCTTGGTTTCGTCGCATTTCACCTGACGGCACGCCCAAGTGAGCTGAGTATTTCCAATAGGGTGCAGTGGGGCTAGACCTACCCTTCGTTGTTTGCAAGTCCGGCAGCCAGAGCGAGATTTGGCGGTCTTGCTTGTCGCGGACATGGCAGACCAAGGCAGACCAAAGCAGCCTGGGCTAAGAATGTACCGAGAGTGCCTCACATGGGGGTGTTTTGGGAAGCAAATGAGAGGATGCAAAGTGGCAATATTAGTGGATGGTTTCTTGATAGGGAAGATAAGGCTACCAAGTAATGCGGGGGACGGGGCCCGCCTAAGGGTCCGACAGCATGCCCCCATCCGTCACCGAGTTCGGTCCAGGCGGCCAGGCACGCCAATCATCAAGGCCCCAAAAACAAGCATTGTGATGGCCCCTGGCAGTTGGAACCTGATCCAGTGCTGGTCTTACACTTCTGAGCTGCTCCTCATTACACAATATATGTAGGACCGCTACCACAATACTTTATGTGACTACGGAGTACAGCGGCTCTCATTACCAAGCGTAGTCCTCGCCGGCTCTGCTACACACATCCTTGCAGAACAATTCCTCCTCTACAATGTCAGTATTGTCCGGAGACCTGTTGACCGGCGTGATCTCTCGACCCAAGATTTTCTCCTGGTTGCCGTGCTCGACCAGCAACCTCTTGATCAAGGATTTGAAGTGCAGCACGCCCTTCTCGCGGTGCGGGTGCAGCGGCCCAGTGACGTACCCCCCGGCATTGAGGTTCTTCTGAGCATTGGTGCAAAGGTATTTGTCCTCGGCTTCGACTTGCTTGAAAAACTTGTCGAGGTCCTCGAAGTCTTGATCGGTGCAGTCGGCATGTCGGTAGACTTCGTACTGCATGGATACGCGCGATTCGCTGACGGGCACAACCCGCATGATGTAGAAATAACGATCCCTGATATACGCCCGTCAGCTCGGTCCTCTACTGGGAGGCAGCACGTAGATGTAGCACTCACGTCATGGTAATGGACGCATTGGGGAACAGGAAAGTCGGCGCCACGTTCCCAGCAGCGTCGGCGGGCTCACCTTTGCTCTCGGCATAATGCTCGATGAAACCGTTGGTGGTTTTGACGTCGTAGCTTTCGAGATTGGTGACCTTGGCTATGCCGGGATGTGCAACGGAGCAATGGTAGCACTCGTTGTAGTTGTCTATTAGGGTCTTCCAATTGTATTCGCCGTCCATGTCCCACGAGTGATCATAGCGATAGTTCTTCATGTCGAATGCTTGTAATCGGCCTTGTGTGTCGACCGAGTCGAAGAACTCTTCCCATTTAACTTCGGGCTCTTGCGCCGCGTCGAGGGTGACCCAGACAAAGCCTCTTCGGTCGACCCGCAGGTGGATCGGGAAGAGGCCATAATCCGACTTGTCAAAGCCGTCCACTGTATCGAATCGGGGTGCTTTGGCAAGTTTCCCAGTCAGGCCGTAAGACCACCCTGTGCCGGGGTCAGGGCTGGACGTGTGGCTAAAATGGAAACAGCTTAGGCTCACCATGGTACTTGCAGGCGAGAATGTTGGCGACGCCCTCGTCCCGGAGGACTACCGGGAATGCCCGGTGACGACAGACATTCAGAAAGGCGTTCAGCTCGCCTTGCTTGTCACGGACGATGAAGAAATGATAGCCCGCCACGGTGAATTTCGCGTACGCGCCCGCCGCTGCAAGACGGAGCTCGTGGGTGATGAGGAGCCAGTGTTTGGCAAAGATTGCGCGACGTTCCAGCTCATAGATGGCCGGTGTGGAGTACCAGGATGCCGGCAAGACGCCAGCTGGCTTTGTCTTGGGATTAGCCATGTCGTCGAGCTGAAGTTGCTGTCAGGAGCCGCGTGATGGCTGGTTATCCCAGCACCGGCGTCGTCGACACCCATTCCCTCGATTTTTTAAGTACGACGGACATTGACTGCGACCAGAGTGTGTGACCACACTGCGGAACGAGGAATTTCCTTGAAGCGGAAACGCACATTTCTTCCAGTATGGGAAGTGAACTGCAGGATGCTTTGCAGTGCAGACAAGCATTGGGGTCACAGCAGAACACGAAGCCGACTTGACGGCATGTCGCGGGTCTGCTTGCGGAACCGACGTGTCTACCTAGGTAGTTCAAGGGGACATCGTAGTTGTACGCAGCCTTACCCGATGCGGAGACAAAGTGCGATTGGCCGGTCTACGCAGCATCTAATTAATCCGTCTTCTCCTATCTGGACTCCTCTACTCGGTACTGTGTACTTCGTACTCAAAGTCTAGCCATCAATCTCGACCCGCACTTGAACGCAATCCCATATTCGCTGGACGAGAAAGCAACCGTGCTCCCTCGGTAAATCACAAAGATGTCCCCAGCTTTGGCTGTCTCTTTGGTTCCGTGCTCATCCTCCAAAGTAATGGTCCCTGCAGCATCCCATCTGTCAACGTGTCGTCCCACGGGGGGGACTTCAGATCAGCTTGGTTCACAATACCTTCAACGACAACGCCGACCTCGTCGTATTCGTACGTGGGGGGCGTTGCTGGCGGTCCCTGCTCGATGCGAAACCACGAGCTGGTGATCGGGTTGGGCACCTTGTCGTCACGGCTTCCCAGAAAGTCGGCTGTCCACGAGTTAGTTAACCAGAGCTCGCGTGTGGCAGCAGCAGCTCGATTTGATTTCGACTCACTGAAGTATACGTGCTCCGGGAACCCAGGGATGTTCTGGACCTTGAACATTTCGGTCTTGGGCTTGACTTCCAATACCATGGTGATGGCGGGGTAATTAGCTCGCAGTGACTTACTTTACTCCAAGCTTGTGACCAGTCTCCCCGGGAGGTTGATCTGTGCTGTGCACGCTTCTTATCCCTGACGCCCTCGCCTCTCATAATTAATGTCCAAGTTGGGCAATTCAGTGCATCGGAAGCATTCCGCAGCTACATACTGTAAGTAAATTGGACCCAAGAAGCAATCACATGCTCAATGATGAACATAAACGCATCGTAAAGATGCAGTAGCCCCCATCGAGCGTGCCTGCAGACTGCATCAGGGTGCTGCCATGTCGAGATCCCGCGAAGGATATCTTTGGACTCAAGGCCGCCTCACCCAAGGCCTTCCCACCCAAGCCGTCATCTCCAGGGCTGCGACGGCGAACCTCCAACCGAGCTACGACGTCTTAGTCATTGGCGCCGGATTCGCCGGCCTGCGCGCGGCCCGCGAACTGACGCGGCACTATGGATTGCGAGTCTTGATCGTCGAGGGACGAGACCGCATCGGCGGTCGCACGTGGACGGCCCAGGCGTTTGGCGAGGACTTTGAAATGGGAGGAACATGGGTGCGTACTGATTGAAGTGTGGCACTGGGTAAAGTACTAAGGTATGAGGGCTGTAGGTTCATTGGAACCAGCCACACCTCTGCGCCGAGCTGCACCGGTACGGCCTGCACAAGAATCTCAAGTCCTCGGCCTGCACCCTCGCCGCACAGAAGACATATTACAAAGAGGCCACGGGCGAGGTGGTCGAAGTGGATGGCAACGCTCTGGCTGAAACGACTCAAGCCGTGGCGGACCGGGTCTTTACCATCGACGGCTTCTCCAGCCGCGAGCTGATGCCGTACCCGCACGACCCCTTTCGAGAGCCGGCGCCGTGGAAAAGGTACGACCACCTCACCGTGCGTCAGCGGCTCGATCAGCTTGACGACATCCCCGACGGCCACAAAGGCCAGTTCGAAAGCGCGGTCAACACGTTCGGCAGCGCGCCGAGTGCCGAGATCGGTTTCGTCGAAGTGCTCCGCTGGTACGCGCTAGGTGGGCACAATATGGCCCAGGTGTTTGAGCTTGCCGGCGTGTACAAACTGGCGAAGGGCGGTATGACGTCCTTTGCCCGATCGATCCTGAAGGATGCATGGAGCGACATTCTCCTCGACACGACCGTTTCCGAGATCACTCAGACCGGACCTGACGGCCCAGTCGTGGCCAGGGCCAAGGATGGACGCACCTTCCGAGCGAAAGCCGTCGTCTGCACCGTCCCACTCAACTGCTTGGGCGATGTCAAGTTTTCGCCGCCGCTCAGTCCGTTGAAACGCGAAGCCATTGCCAAAGGACACATCAACAAGGGGGCCAAGATCCACTTCAGGCTGGCACAGACCGAACCGGGCTGGTTCGCGGCGTGTGACGGGCACGCCGCCTCGTCTTCGTCTTTCTGCTTCGCCTTCTCCGACCATAACGGCACAAGCCCGACCAGCGGGCCGCGTGGGACCTACTGCATCGGCTTTGGGTTCAATGGGTGCCTTCGAGACCCGCGGGACAGCAGGCATGTTGTGGAGGAGTTCAACAGGGATGTGCGTCCCAGCGCCGTGGTCGAGGGCTATCTCACGCACGACTGGATGAATGACCCGCTGGCCAAAGGCGTGTGGAGTTGTTGGGGCAGTCATTGCACGACAAAGTATCTCCAGGAGCTGCAGAAGGCGCACGGAAACGTCTTCTTTGCGAGCGCCGACTGGGCTCTGGGCTGGCGAGGCTTCGTCGATGGTGCGCTCGAGAGTGGATCCCAGACTGCGCAGGCGGTTGCCGAAACACTGTGTGCCAGTCCAGGACCAAGGCTATGAATAGAGAGACTCATGTATCGGGCCACCTTTGGGATCGGCCAAGGCGGACGTCTAGCCCAAGACCTTTGGGTTATGTACAGTATTTGGCGATTAGAAGGGCTTTCCCCAAGCCACGCCAAGTTGGTTGAATGTTGCCACAGATCAGGTGCACCCTTGCATGTATATTCGTGCTGTCTTTCCCACTGCACCCATTCTACGCATAGCTGATGTTTGAGACTGCGCGGCCCAAGATCTCACATGCAGGGCCCGTGTAGACCTTCCGTCCTCTAATGAACCAGTAGACTGCACTCAACAGCAGCACCCCGCCCAGTACCACCGACGCATAGTTGAAATTCATCGCCGTGACCGGCCGGTACGGTGGGAAGAGCAGAAACACGCAACAAAAGACCGTGTAGATGATGGAGGTGACGTTGAGGGCGATCCCCCATTGGCCGAGCTTGAAGGGCCCCCACCTCAGGGAGTCGGGCCTCTTAATGCGACGCCACAGGATGACGGCGACAGGCAGGAGGTAAGACAGATACAGGCCCACGACAGCCAGAGATAGAATCGCGTTGAACGCTGTGGTGGCGGCGATGTTCAGCAGGCCGAGGAGCATGAGGAACACGGTCGTCACCCAGATCGCCCTGGTGGGGATGCCTCTCTTTTCATCCACGTGAGAAAGCCAGGCAGGGAAGGGGAAGGCCGAGTCCCGCGCGAGCGCCCAGAGCGTACGTGACGCAGAGGCGACGAGCGGAATGGTCGCGAGAGATGCCATGAGGATCACGGCCGTGGTCATGGCGGAAGCGGCGCCCAGGCTGCCCGTGACGGTGTAGAAGATCTGGATGATGGGGAATCCCGTCTGGGTCGCGTATGCCGAGGAGATGTCGCCCATGCAGAACAGGACGGCCAGCAAGAACGCAAAGCCTAGAACCCCGTTCAGCACCAGCGAGCCGATCATGGCACGGGGCACCCCGACTGCTGGATCGGACATCTCCTCGCTCAAGTGAGCCGCCGCGTCGTACCCAACCAGAACGTACGAAGAACTCAGCATGCCAAGACACCATACGATGCCGCTGCTGGTCCAGCCAGTTTGATTCTCGAAGTCCGTGAAGACAAAAGACGCCGAGTTCTTGGTGGGAGAGACGGCCACGATCACAATCAGCAGCACCAGGAAGAGCACCACGTGAAGCACCATGGACGCGTTTTCGACATGTGGGAGAATCCGGATCCCCAGGACGTTGACTGCCAGGGAAAGGACAAGCACGGCCCAGTAGAGGAGGGTTCCATGCCAGCGCTGGTAGATGTACGAAGGATCGTTGAGCACAATCAACCCCTGGATCATGGTCCCGGCGAGAAATGGAGCGCTGGCAGCGACCGATTGCCAGCCGAACATGGTCACCCAGCCCGCAGCCCAACTCAGAGGGCGAGCGATCGAGGACGGGGAGAGCTCGGCGACGTAATGATATTGTCCGCCTGCAGACGGAATCCTGTGACCTATAAGCTCCTGCCTGGGAGGCCAGGTTGTACAACCCACATTGAAGCAGCCTCGGACAACGACAAGGCCGTCGCAATGGTTCCTGTGAATGCCACTGGTCGTCTTGTTAGGGAAAACTTGGACAACACTCCGTAAAGAGGGCTCACTTACATATGAAGCCATAAACCAATGATACGGGGCCACCACTAAGAAGGCCTGCGGCCATGGTAGAGCAGAAGGCTTCCCACGTCGCCATCAACGAGACACATGCCGCAAGCATTGACTTCCAGTTGAAACTCTTGTATAGCTAGTCGAGCTGTCAGAGACCGCCATGCCCTAGGACGTCGCAACTTGCCTCAAGCGGCGGAGAGTATTCGGCATTGCCGCGGACATGGGGGCCATCTTCTTTTGAGAAGTCGTTGCTGGCGGCGACGACTTTGCAAGTTGGCTCATCAATCTCTCCCATACCGGTTGCTATCGCGGCTTAGAGAACAGGAGGCTGAGTTAGAGGGTACAGTGTAAACCCGGTGGGATATTGGCGGTGATGGTAGGCAATGTCCGTGCGAGCGACACCCGGCTTTATGTCTGCGACAATGTTATCAGCGCTCATCTCGGATCTGGACTATCCAGACAGCCTCTTTCCATGCTCCAAGCCCCGTCCCAAACTCAAACCCCAGGTTGTCGCGTAGGTGGTCCACATTTCCCGATTCGGCCAAAATGTGCGTGGGGACGGAACAGCTCCGCCAACAGTGCCGCCACAGCGGATGCAATCAGGCTCGTCTATCATACAGCACAGCTAGCCCCAGCTATACGGATTTATCCCTACTCGCGATACACACAGTGCTCCAGCTTCAGCTGGCGTCATAAGCGTGGATAGAGATTGCGTCCTCTTTTCTGAAATCGTCAGGACCTCGAGTGAGGCCGGCTTCCAATACGATTCGGCTTCGGCTTCACAGACGCAACCCTGTTCCTGGTGGGGAGGAGGAACCAGATCGCTGTCTTGTTTATAATCTCAACGTCGTCTAAGATCCCATGCCTAGATCATCTCTTCCGCGGCGGCTTGCGAAAGTGATGGAGGAAGTGGTGAAGACGTGGCTCATAGTGGTGCGGATAAGATTGTTTCGCGAGACAAACTAGTCCCCGGCTATTGCTCATTCTCCGTGCGTCACTGCAATGTACTGCGAGGCAAAGGGAATGGCAGTGCGGCAGAAGTAAGGATGGCGGAAGGGTTCTTGTCTATTGACCGGGCGAATCGAAGAGAGAGACGACGACGAGAGAGAAGGAAGGAATTCGCGAGTGGAAAGCGGGGCCTCTTCGATTATCACACCAATCACGCCCTCTGCGGCTGAAAAGGGACTAGTTACATTACTCACAGGTAAGCCCAACCTGGTGCACCTAAATCTGAGCTTGTTTAACAAGAGACGGGGGTTCACGAGGGATGTTCAGAGGAGACGTCCCAGCCAAGGGGAGCTCTGCAGCGAACGCCCCACAACTTAGGTATTGTCAGCCTCACCCGCGCGCTTTCGGAAACGATACGGGCAGAGCCTCCTGGAGGGAAGATATGGATGCTACGGTTCACCAAGGGAACTACGGATCAAGTTCAGCAAGCAAAGGACAAGGCTGACGCCATCAAGAAGGGAAACGAGGAAAATGCCAGAAAGGAAGCCCGGGAGCGTGCTAAACATCGGCAACAATCACAAACAACCTCAACGGCCGTAACAGCCGCAACGATCGCAACAACCTCAGCGGCCGCAACAGCCGCAGCAATCCTCAAGGAAGCCTAGGAAGAATTGAGGCATGAAACAAGAAGCCTCGAAGTTACGATATCAACGGCCCAATCTCTGGCCATGAGGACTCCGAATCCCACTTCGCCTTCGTCACAAGGCGACAAGACAGCCAAACCGTATACACAGCTCCCTCTCTATTCTCTGAAAGCGAGTTATGCCCTCCTCAATGGCACCCAATGATCCAGCCTCACGTCGATCGATCGTCCATGCCACACGGTCAGAGCCACGGTGCAGCAAATTCCGTGGAAGACTTTCGTGAGGCTGAGCAGGATTTCAGATTTGATCTGTATCATCGAGTCCTTTAACCACAAAGCACCAGCGCTCAATTGGGAGGATTTTGGTGCAAATTTTCTGTGGCCGGCATCGTACACGTCACATTCCGGCATGGTTCCTAGGTCGGGTCAGAAAGGCCATGCGCATTTGGATCCGCACCTGACGAAATTACTCAGCCTATCTGAGGAACGTCGACATCCGTCTTGAGCACGTTCACAAACTTGCTCTCTGTGGCAACGCGGCTGAGCATCTGAAGCAGTGAGCAGTGAGCTGCACGACGGAAGCGCCGTGTAAAAGATAGAATACCTGATCCGGGTGAAATGCAAGGAAGGCTAGATGGACGGCGTGGAGATATCCCCTCGAGGCGGTGTCGAATAGCCGAGGAAAGGTATTCCTTATCTCAGGCTCCGAGTGACTCCTTCGCGCGCACGATCACTGGCGACAGTTGAAAGTCGACGAAAACTCTTTCAAAAATGCCATGATACCTTGCAGGACCCCGGTCGAGGAGAGGACACCTACGCAGTCTCTTCAGGACTTTGAGCCACCGTCCTGGACGCGATGGGTGACGAAGGCTTTCCGCTCTCCAACAGCAACAACCTGAGATACCAGAATTGGAGTATGTGCTCGCCGTCTTCGTCCTCGCTGGTGGCAGAGTGCCCTAGTTACGTTCACCGGAGGACCGGCTCAGATCCGACGATCAGTCTTTTTCCTTTTGTGGGGGCATGCTACTGTATGTCGACAGCGTTGTGCATGGCGAAATAATGCAACCCCCGGCCGGCTACCTGCTGGTCTTTTCGGAGCTTTGGCTCAAACGGACAAAAGCTACCTACACTTTGACGTGAATTGCGCCGGTGCAGTCAGCGGTCAGGACGTCACAGAGATATATTCGGCCACATCTACATCAATGACCCACAGTGTATGACGCGAAGCCCTGTCGTGAAGCTTCGTCTCTCGGGCAGAAACGCCAGGGGGCCTAGATTTATGACTCTGACAATAAGCTATACGCAAGTACTCCCTCTTGCCTCACCTCGACCTTGATA
Source organism: Cladophialophora yegresii CBS 114405 (assembly GCF_000585515.1). Classification (NCBI taxonomy): domain Eukaryota; kingdom Fungi; phylum Ascomycota; class Eurotiomycetes; order Chaetothyriales; family Herpotrichiellaceae; genus Cladophialophora; species Cladophialophora yegresii. The sequence continues at coordinate 4,564,266 of NW_006913046.1, read as the reverse complement.
GGTCCATCTACCCGTCAACAAAAGGAGAAGCGAGCGTCCTGCTCCTCGCCCAACGTCTATTCTTTCGTCACGGGATACCGCCACAAGGAAGTGCCGCCCACTGCATACGCATGCACACATACGTACATACTTGCATCCAAACACACCACAATCCAAGCTCACCCACCCTTTGATCCATCTCCTTCCTTCCCCAGCGCGTCCCTCCACTGCCTCGCCATCTCCATCCCCTGCGCCAACCCTCCCACCCTCGCATCGATAGCATACCCCTCGCGATCCAGCCTGTTCAACTCCTCCCACAGCCGATCCAACGGCAGGGTGAATGACTCGATGAACTCGCCCTCCTCCAACTCGGGCTTGGGATCCCTGTTGCGCGGATCCGACAAGTCGACGTCCACGAAAATCATCTTGGTGTTGGTATTGCAGAACCCCGGGTCGTTCCACATGACGAACCCTTCCGCCGCGGCGGTGGTATCGTCGGGGATGGTGCCCACGTACCCGGTCTCTTCTCTCAGTTCGCGGATCGCGGCCTCGGCGGGGGTTTCGCCCTCGTCGACCAAGCCCGAGGGTGACTCGATCGTCACTTTGCCCAGCGCCGGGCGGAACTGTTTCTGCAGGAGTAGACGAGGGCCTGTATCTGAATCCGAGGCTGGAGTTGACTCTGAGTCTGGGGTTTCTTTCCTGCCACCAGGGTCCCTGAGCACCGCGACCACGCCGACTGCGTCCGTCTCGCTGTTGGCTGGTCTGGTTTGGCGCTCGGCGGATTCCCATACCCGCTGTTTTCCCTGGGGGTCGAGGTACTGGATCTTTTTGAGTGTGATCCATTTGGCGGAGGATACGTCCTGGAGGGTAGGTATTGGCGGTTAGCAATCGTGTCAGGACTGGATATACGAGAAAGTGCAGGCTGTAGTAGATCTAGGGTTGAGAATCTTCATGTGCCACCAGGGTACATCTTAAAAGTAAAGCTTCCAGAACAAGCTCAAGAGACAACTTAAAGAGACAACTTCAAGAGACAACTTCAAGAGACAAGTCTAGGATACTAGCTCGAGACCCAGACTCTCTTAATATCTTAAACCTTCAACCTGCAACTTTCGCACCAAAGTAGTGTGGTACATACCATTGTCTCCATAGAGAGGTTCTTCGCCATATGCGGCGCATAAGTAGACATCTTATCACTCCCCGCCATGTTGGCCGCTTTGGTCACCGTGATTCGGAGAGGTACAGGCTGCCTAGCACTGGCACTGCGCCAGAGGAGGAGGGACGAAGATCGGGAGCGTACGGTCAACATCAATATGTGGTACTCGTACCCATGTTCATGTTATGGCACAAACGCAGAAAACCTAGGGGACAATAGATGTGTATCTAGAGGCCACCGCGACAGGAGCAGGCACAGCGTAAAGCGTATGTGGTCCTCACTTTCAATATACCGAATACCTTAATGAACGCTGCATTATCAGCGTGAGGCCGTCGAACTGCAGGTGGATGATGGATGATGATTGAGCAGCATCACCAGCATGACGTCCGTCCGTGACGTGCCGAACTTACGAAGCCACGCGACGGGAGCTTGCCCAGCTTTGAAAACCTCGCGCCTCGGATTGGTGCATATGTACTCCGTACTGTACTCCGTATGTACAACTCACGATACTAGTAAGGAGGTAGAGAGGTACCAGGTAGGTAGGTAAGGTACACAGTAGTGGTGAAGGGCTAGCGAGATGATATGGGCTCAAGGACGCTGTACGAGGCAGCCACTGTACTAATCGATGTAGCCACTGAGGAGCACACGGTACGAGTAGACCTCCGTAGGTATTACGGAGTATGCTGATTCCTATTCGATCTGTTCATTCCCTGCTGTAAGGAGCAAGGTCAGTTATCGAAGATGCTCCTTGCCCGACCGACGCTCATCGCATCTTTGAGGATCTATAACTTTTTTTCTATGCTTTATCTGGTCATACAGATCGCAGCAGGCATGTGTCGTCACAATGCCTCCCAGATGAGACCCAAGTGAACTGGGCGTGCAACAGCCACGTGGTATGCTCTGGCCATATGCTGATGCTACCGTCGATAAATCCCTGTCCCCCAGCAAATCCTCAGTATGGCCAACCCCCACGCCATGCCGATCGAATCCTTGACCACATTCAACTTACTGCCCACGACTTCCCTCCACCCGATATGCACCTCCGCTACCGGGATGCCCGCACTCTCTGCCAGCATGAGCATCTCGACGTCAAAGATCCACCCCTCCATGTGCATGTGCGGGATGATGAACGGCAACGTGGGCCGCGAGAACAGCTTGAACCCGCACTGCGTGTCCTTGATGCGCGCCGTCGCCGGCGGCGTGAGCAGCCACAGAAGCAAATGGAACGCGTGCATCAGGAAATTGCGCAGCCGGGAGCGCTTGACCACGGCCTCGGACCCCACGAGATGCGCGCGCGACCCGACGGCGATGCCTCGTCCCGAGGGGTCCTCGACATCTCGGCACGCCGCCAGCAGCTTGGTGAGGTCCGAGAACTTGGACGCGCCGTCCGCATCGGCGAACAGCACGTACTGGCCCCGCGCGTGGCGCATGCCGTGCGTGACGGCCCCGCCTTTGCCGCGGTTTTCTTCCAAAGACACCATGCGGATCGAACCCGGCGGGATCTTGACGCCTTGCGGGGACCGATGCGTCCAGGGGCCCGAGTCCCGCCGGGGGTGTGGAGGGAGGATATGTGCGCGGGCGAACGTCTGCGCGGTGAGTAGGGTGTGGTCTGTACTGCCGTCGTCGATGAGCAGGATTTCCCACCCGGAAACCGGCCGGGAGTCTGGCTTTGAGGCGGCGCCGTTGGCCTGCTTCCTGTGCCGCGGGCCGGCGGGAGAATGTTCGGGTATGTCCTGCATGGTCTTTGTCGAGCTTGAGGAGTTCGGGAACACACCGTACTCGGTCTGCAGAAAATTCACAGCCTCCTCCAACATGCCTGACAGTCTGTCCTCCTCGTTGAACGCCGGGATGACCAGCGTGAGAAATACCTCCGGCGGCTCCGGCTCAAAGTCCTTCTCCATGTCCAAGTGGCTATCTGGCCGTTCTTGTCTCGCCTTGTAGGATCGTTGTAGGAGGTCGTCGTACCAGCAGGGTAGGGGCTCCGGGTCCGTGACGTCCCCCGTCTTATCCACAGTCGTGTACGTCTTCTCTGACGGGCGGGGCCTTCGCGGCTCCGGCACGAAAAAGTATATGAACAGCCAGACCTGTGCGTACAATGTACGTTAGCCAACGTTGAGACAACGCTTCAAGCCCGCAAAACGCAGCCCGCAGCGTAGCCAGCGACGTACCACCAACACAACCGCAAAGGCAGCCCAGATCAGAATAAAAGGCACCATGCGCCAGTTCAACCACTTGTCATCGCGGAAGATGTTCATAAAATGCCCGCTCATCCCGAACGAGCGGTCCTGCCCGGAGAAAGCCATGGGCGTCGCGGCCTCGTTGGCCATGATGGGGACGAAAGGAAGGAAAGTGGTCGCAAGGACCGCGCAAGGTGTCTTAACGGGGTATCAAGGCCATGTGAAGGGATTGCAGGCGGCCTGGGTGGGCACTGATCACGAATCCCACCTGCGAAGCCAGACGTGACAGTTGTTCACAAAAAGTAAAGTTGGAGTCGGTCGGCGAATCGGCGTCAGCTTCCGCCAGGGGGAATGGCGGGGACATGCTACTGAACGATGAGCAAACGGCGTGAGTTCCGCTGTGTAACATTGTTTATAGTCATCATATTGTAGCCTTTGGAGTATCTGTCTCGTCAGGGACCCGAATACTCGCACCTTCATCGATCTTTCATATCTTGTATCTTTTAAGAACCTGTTTCACACTTCATCACCGGGACGAGAACGAAGTCGACCCAGTCACCTTGGTCCACGCACTCTCCAGCTTACTCTCGATCAACTCATTCACGGGTTCGGCACCGACGTCACTAACGCCAATCCCATCCGAAGCCTTCAGTCCACCCTCGTCATGATTCGGCTGATGGACGTCCAGACTGTGGTCTATATTGCTCGCATAGATGACCGCTGCAAAAGCCTCGAGCTCCTTCACTTCTGCCTCTGCAGTTGATACATATTCATTAGGTGGGTTGTTGCCGTTGCCGATGGCGTGTGCCTGGCGCGTGATGACTGCCAGTATATTGGCGAGTTTGACACGAGGCTCCCCTGGCACGACGGTGACCGCCGAGTCAAGCTCTTGGATACGCGGATATGGTGCGCTGGAAATCGACGATGAGGGCGAGTGTGGCCTCTGTTGTGGGTATGACTGTGCAATAACTCGAGCGTCGATGAGATGTGAGAACATCGAGCCCAGTAGCAGGGTGTGAATTCTCGTAAAAGTAGGCGAATCGATCAGATCGGCCGTCTCGTCCAGCAGTTGACGCAACGGTCCCGTTGATGTGTCGATGTGGATTGAGCCGTGCCTGCTCTCGTCGTGCTCTGGGTGCAGTGACTCTGAGCCTGGTGAGGTAGCGGGCGGAGTGATCACGCCAGACTCAATCAAAACGGCCTCCTCCTCCTCCTTTGGTGGCAGCACATATGGCAGCCACCTCGTAGCATACCTCTCCTGCTCCGAACTGCCCTCGACCTTCTTCCGCACCTCAAGAACCAGATCACTCAGTCTAGCTGCAGTGATTCCCTCACTAGGCGAAATACCTCCAAACACCTCTTCAACTGCTTGCCTGACTTTCGTCAGGATCTGCGCATACCCTTTGTGCAGCAGAAACCATGAGAAGGTCAGATATCTTCGGTTCGTCTCGAAGTCATTCCCAAAGCCGGCTCCTGCACTCCCATCGTCATGATCTTCCAGGGAGATAGAGTTCGCTCTGCCCGGTGGCGGTGGCTGAGCAAGCGAAATGACCGAGGAGAGGTAATTCAGTCGGCCAAGGAGATTCAATTGTATTCTTGTGAGTATCGTAAGTAACGACAGACTGTAGATCAGCGTAAATGCTCTTGTGAGCGAGGTCACCTTCAACTCATTCCAGAGTTGGGCCTTGGTCCGCCGGGGACCCGGCGACTGGCCTCCACTGAGCGGCATCTGACTGGTATGCATGAAGCTTCCCGTCTGAAAGCTGGACATGCTTGCCGTGTCGCCATCATGCATGGACGAGACTTCGGACTTCCCTTCTCCTGAGGCACGTGCCAGTCTTTCGGCCTTCTTCTGTTGCAGTTCATGAGTCAATTGCTCGACGGGGAGATCCTCCACGATATTGTCGGTGAGAGTGGGCAGCAGGGCAAGGACTGTGATGGTACAATCGGTCTGGTTCTGCTCGAATCGCCGTCGGATACTAAGGATATGGAATCAGCGGTGCCAGCAATTGAGGAGACCTTATGCCATACTTCTCCTTCGCGATCTTGTCCATCTGCATGCGCTCTCGCGCCTCGTTGACCTTCCCAATGACATATTGAGCGGCCAAATATCCCGCGCCAGCGATTCCAGCGCCGATGGCTATCCCGGTGCGGTGCCGCCGCAACCAGCGACGTGTGGCTGATATCATTTTGACCAGCAGGGATGGAAATGTACCTTATCTCAGGTACACGGTGTCGACGGATATGTCATGATCGCAAGCGATACAGCAAGCGACAGGGAGCTCAGGACAGGGCTGTCAGTGAGAACAGATGCGCCGAGGCCAGCGACCAGGTTAAGACACGACTGGTGTTGACCTGGTCACCTTTGTCGAATTGATCGATAGTAGAAGGACGTGTGGCTGGTGCCTCGGCTTCAAGGCTGGAAGGATCATGTCGGTGTTGAGAGCTTGTCGGGGGCACAGCTGGGGTGCCGCCTTCCTTAACCAATAAGAGCGATCTAGGTAAGCCTGCAACTACGTAACACCCGGGAAGGGCCACTGGTAGCACTTTTGTTAAGGGCCTTTTTACCCGGAGATGTGCCTGCCTTCGCTAGCCGGGGATGACCTCTCCTGCCCGATAGACCCCACCATGGCAGGAAGTATGAATGGAGTTTTCAGCGGACCTCGTCGTCGTCACTCCCTTTATGAGTATTACCAGGGCGAGTCGTTACCAGCGCATACGGCGCATCCGTTGAAGTCTGCGGACAACCATGTCTTGAACGGACATTTCTTACAAGGCGCCAGTTCCTGGCTGCCACGCATTTCGCTCCTCCGCGCAACTGTGTAGGTATATACACACACAATCGAACCCCGCCATTGTACCCAGGGATTCCAGGCCACAGCATATTTTTGGCGCAAACGTCGCAGCCTGTCACCATGGACCAAGGCCGCCCTCGCGAGTACATCCTCGAAGTCTTCGCAGACCAGACTTTCGTCAGGGACATAGTTAAAGGTGCGCCGCGCGGGCTTGCTGCCCTCCAAGGGTACAAAGCTACACAGAGATCAGAACCTGACAGGTCTCGCTGAGCAGGAGTCCTGCATACAATATTCTTCCACCGCTATTTCCCGCCCATCCGACCATGTTTATACACGCCTACAGCGTCCTCGCACTCCTCACACGCGCACACCTCTTCACACTCGCAACATTCGCTCCCCATTACCCTCCCCTCCATCCTCGACCCGCCCGAAATCTCCACAGCAATCGACTCGCACACCAACCTCCTCATATCCCAGCTCACGCCACAGTCCTCCACAGGCCCATCCAGCTTGTCAGCCGCGGCAGGTGGCTCCAGAGGCGAGGTTGTGGTGAGATTCTACGACCGAAAGAGGAGAAGAACAGGGATTACCACAGGATGGCTAGGTAGGCTAGGTGGAGGAGGGCAAACGGAGGAGGAGGTTTGCTGGGAGGAGTGGTGCGTGCAGGTCATCGTTGCGAGACCTAGGAGTGAAGCTGGTGAGACCGCCCTTTCCACATTGCGCGCTGTCACTGAAAATGCTCACCAATGCGATGAGATAGACCGAATCAAGGTCCGCCGCGCCATGGAGTCGTCTCTACAGAAGACGGCCATGAAAATCGTTGCCATTGTCAACCGGGATAAGGACCATATTCCCCCAATCACCACTAGTGATCAGAACCCCTTTCCCTACAGGATATATGTCAATCCCAAGCAGCAGGAGAGTGCTGAGAGGGGTTTTGTCGGAGGCTGGAGTTGAAGCTCGTTGCTGGTACAAGGCATTCTGCTGGCTTCGCAGTCGGGATACGAGCGAGATTTCTCACCAATAGAAACGTATAGAGCAAAAGCGTTGTATTGAATTCATTGCGCATGGCCATGACTGCGCAACTCCTTCTGCTGCTGATTGCTGCCACTAATACCACTCGCGCCTAAATTGATACTCCGTAGCCGCTGCCGTATCAAGGAGCGCAAGATCAACTGGTCTATTGAGAAAAGTCGTATGAATACTCTCCGCATGCCCTCTCCATCACGCCTGGGCAGCTCTGCACCATTGTCGTCCCGGTATCTTCACCGCTGTGATGTCCCCCACGTCGCATATCTTGTCGTCTGGTGGTATCAGCCTGTTGTCATTTCGTCATTCATCGCATCAAGAGTCCGCGATTTCCTTCAATTCCTGCACAAAGCTAGACAACGACCGTTTGAGTCGTTTACTGGCTTTTCAAAGCGGCGTCGGCCTTGTTGCGGACATCGCCGGAAGTGGTGCCTTGGCCTTGGAAGAAGCGCGAGAAGATTGGGTGGAGGACGGATCGGAAGACAATCTGAGCGCCGTTGGTCACGGGCAGCGCCATCCACAAGATCAGGATGAACTTGAAGACGTAGTAGAATGCTGATGCGACCATTAGAGTGGACGCCGAATGATTATTCAGGGGATGCGACTTACGGAACCAGTAGACAGCGTTGATGATGCTCTCAAAGACGGTGAGGAAGGCGTAGACAACCCAGTACTGTGGTTAACGTCAGTATATATCGGGTTCGAGAATTACTGGATTAGCATACCGTCAACCATTGAGTGTCATCAACCTTGTTATTGCTGAACAACGCCTCGAGAGAGTAGTATCCGGGGATGATGAAGCCGGCAAAGTTGACAAGAAATTCGCCTCCGATATTGAAGAAGACGAGGAAGAAGTAGAGACCAACGAGGCCGAGGAAGACGTAGACCTTGGGGACGTTGGTCTGTCTCTCGAAATTGTTGAGGGCGGGATACTTGCTAAGCTGCAGATACCGGGAGTCAGCTCAATCATCAGCGTCGAGACACTTTGCGATGAGATGGAGGGACGATGGACGGTGACGTGCTGAAGGTAACAATGGGAATCCGGATGCCTGGGTTGACATGTGCTCACATACCTCCTTATCGATCTGAGAGATTTGGTGTTGGGCTTTGTCTTGGAACGACATCTTGACGGCGGGCAGATTATTATCCTCGAGGGAATATAGATTGTTATCGTGGAGCAAAGGAGACTGGATGCGGATGAAAGCTTGTGTGGTCGTAATATGCAGAGTGCAAACCAAATGTGCGACAAACGAGCAGGTGAAGGAGATGACGTTGGGTTTTGTTGGAGTTTGGAGTGGGCGGCTGCTCCTGCTCAAGGCACGAGGGAGGAGCGCCTGTCCACGTCGCCTGATGCCCGTCAGTCGGTGACGGTCTCGCAAGTCACCACTTGACTCGACCCCACGCGGCCCACTAATTAAGCTCTGCGCGGAATGTGCGACGAACGTGTGCAGCCCTCCGTAGTGTATTCCAGCCGCCAGACTTCACCGTATTCTCTGTTGTTTTCCTGGTCGTTACCTAGTCAACATCTCGGATTCGACTCGACATACACAAATCACAAGCCAGTGGCATCTCAGCCTCGACAGCCACCACGCGAACTGGTCTGAGACCGTGAAGACGGCTCGTCACCGAGCAGTACATCTTCACAGGCACCTTGACGCGAGTCACTATATCCGCCAACAGTCACTGAGCCGCGGACACGCCCGCACACTTCGACAGAGCCCCGTCGCCCTCCGACCTCCGTGTGCGCTCAGATGTTGTGTTGTGATCGCTCGAACTCTAAAGCCCACCTCTTCAGCCACGAGCCTACACAGACACTTCCAAGACGCGCACTTCTCTTTCACGCAACCATTCCAAGGGGATACAGGACGAAGACTTGTTTGTTCTCGTCCTGACGGTGGACTTATCGCAGAAGAGGTCGATATGGCGCAGTCGCAAACCCAGTCTGTGGACGAGACTCCGGACCACAAGGATCCTGCTTTGAACAATGCCCAACTCTTGCAACAAGAGAAGCTGCGCCCAAAGTCTCGAGCGTCTACAAGCAGCTTACAGTCCGTGGGTGTTGGCACTGCTTTTCAACCCGCGCATCAGGCGCATGCACCACCACCACAACAACAACCGGACGATTCGAACATACCTCTCGATCAAAACGCTTTCTTCATGCAACATGGCGCTCATGCAGCCGGGGGCATCTATAGCCCGCACCCAGACGAGATGATGATGCACTATCAACACGCACATATTCATCAACAGGCAATAGATCCAGCCACAGGAATGCCACATGAGATGCGGCCAATGTCACAACAAGCATTCCAAGAGATGCAACAATACCCAATGCAATATCCTCATGGTGTACCCCAGTATCCCATTGGCCATCAACATATGCATCACATGCGCCATCACTCGGAACAGTTCGAAGGTTCCCCGGCACCTGAAGACTCAAACAATGAGAACGGCGGTGCCAAACGAAGAAAGGGCGCCGCTTCGAGTATGGCCAACGACCAAGAGTTGCGGCGACTCCTGGCCCAGTATCAGGGCAAGACACTGAAAGAGGTCGCGGCCGAAGTCCAGAGGAACGAAGGGGCTGGTGGAAAGTCTGAAAAGGCAAAACAGGTCTTCGCGATGCTTTGGTAAGTTCCCTACGTCGGCCTTCTAGATCATGACTTACCTTTCCCAGGCTCCAAGAAAGCTGTCAGAGATCTGCAAACTCAGTCCGCCGCGACCGTGTTTTTACGAGATACACGGAGCGCTGCGGCAATGAGCGTGTCCCAACTCTCAATCCGGCATCCTTTGGAAAGCTTGTACGCATTATCTTTCCCAATGTTCAAACCAGAAGACTGGGTGTCCGAGGCGAATCAAAATACCACTACGTCGATCTCTCATTGATAATGGACGATGATGACCGGCCGTATGCCCCTCCCATCGAGAGACCTGGGACATCGAGCGGCAACCAGCATGAACGACATGCTTCGCACGTGGACGCCACCAAGGTTTTCAAGCCTCGAGTTTCTCCTGCCCTGGACCGACCTATGTCAAGAGCGACCATGGAGACTGCTGACTTTCCTGCTCCCAGTGCCGCATTCTTGTCTAAAGAAGCAGACACTGCTGCGGAAGATGTGTCGAGCCCACCAGATGCACAGTCTGAGAGGCTCGATTGCAAGTATATCGACACTCCTACCGTCCGATTTCCTGTCAAAACAATGCCCGGAAACGTGGTTGCCGCGCTGCCAACTATTCGACGACACCTGCCAGGGAGCATGGCGTCTTACCTTGGAATGCCAACCGTCAATTCTCTGTCGCTGCCGGCGACTTCATCACAAGACACCCCGATTGACTTTCCGGATATACATCCTTACCTTGAAGGTGAGGTATATGATGCAACCATTGCCCGTGCATTGTTTCATCTATACCGCTCATACTGCATTGATGTGATTGACGCATTCCGAAAATGCAAGGAGAAGCCATTCTTCAACCATCATTCGGCTTTCAACGGCAAGATGACCGTGCCAGTCTCCAAAGTGTTCTCGATGCCATGTTTGGCCCCATGGATCCAAGAATGCGACATGCGAATGTATAAGCAGATCGTCCGGTTCATTGCTCCGCTAGCTCTCCAAAACGTCCCTGACGTTGTGTGGAATGTCTTTGATCGGATAGGGACGAAACTGGTCGGTCACCTCATAACAGCGTTCGAAGAGAAATGCCCCGTCCATGTCATCGTCGCAAAGATAGTACCCGCACAACGTTTTGTAAACGTGTTGAACAAGTTAAAGGGCGCAAACACGGCGACGCTGCAGTTCAGTCGAATGCTCGAAGACCCACAACAAAGAACTCAGATGTGGCTGGATCTAATGTCCATCGTGGACCCTGATCAGCTGCTCGAGGACAGTATGCCGGCGCCGGAAAGCATCGAGAAGGTCCGTGGCATGCTCAAGCTCGACATGCGTCCTCTTGTGGATCCCGTGGACGAGCCTTTGGTCCATGCGGCCGAAGATGACCCAACGAGCGCGTACGCCACTCTGCTCAATGATGACTCGATTGGCACCTTGGGAATCTTGCTTCCAGAAGTCGGCGACGATCCAATGTCGTTATTGGAACGATGGGTCAACTGGCTGGAGCGGTTGCCTCAACTGTATGGCGGTCATCACCCGCAATGTATGATCAACTGGCATACGCGGTTCTGGAAAAGCATCATGACACAAATGGGACGCGGCGTAGCCCACAGCTATCAGTCGTGGTGGTTCGTCGAGTCGTTTACCACGCAGATGCTAGACTGGATGACACAGATGGAAGGGCTCATGCTGGATTCACACAGTCAAACCATCGCAGACGAACGGGAGCAGGACAAATGCAGACAAGCACAATCGCTGCCTGACGAGCCTTTTCGTGGGACGAAAAGAAAGCGGACGGAAGAAGAGGCCGGGTTCAACCCGAGCACTCAACTGGAACAAGATTCACACGCATCGAAGAGACCGTCGACCGCTCCCAAGAGCTCGCCGGCTCTCCCATCGACGCGGGTGATGGACGACGCGGCTCCTCCGATCGATGACGATGCAACCGATGCTGACCTGGACGAACTGAGGCATGGAGGCCCTTTAGATCTACCTAGCTTCCACACCGGTCTGACTAGCCCCGTCAAAGGCCGAGGACCCGGAAATCACGACGACAGCGGAATTGGCCTCGGGCTTGACGTTGAGGTTGATGTCGAGGCGGAGAAGGAAGCCAGGAAGTTCAACAAGAAGGACTGGTTCCTCAGCAGCGATCCGGCAGACTCGGGAATCGCGCTGGGGGTAATGGCTCAATGAGAGCGACACAGACGATAGACAGCGGTGGAATACTACTAATGCACGGTTACATGGTTCGGTGCGGGATGAAAGCTGCGAGACGAACGTGAATGAGGCTACACGACGGGACGAATGGGAAGCGGGCGATAGGGCCGATAGGAAAGGGGCGGAGGTGACGAGGGACCGACTTGGACGACTTCGACGATGGGTCGAGCCGGTCCACAGCTTGTTGTCGTTGGGTCGACGGCTGGTTTGATGTGATGGAATTTCCCTTTTCCTTTTCTGTTCGATACCCCAGATTTGGATGACGGGCTGGAGTGTCTTTGTTGTCCATGAGATTTGCTGCGGGCTGTACAGCGCCAGATATTGAAGGGTGTGCACTTGATTTGGTTTACAGATTGCGCCAGTTGATTGTTACCGCTTGGAAAGCACCTGGAAGGAGGCACGCTTCTGTGCACCATATACTCCATGGACGTCTGCCATAAAGCTGGGCTTCTGCTTGTTGCCCTGGAGATCTGCCAGAGCGAAGAATGGTGGCGGATTCTATGTAGCTGGACTGGACATGCTGGTCTGCGTCAACTCGATTAATTATGTCGGTTGGAATGTAGCACACAATCTTTCAGACCCGATGGGAGAGCACCACCTGTCCACCAAGCATTCTGCTGCACATTATGTATACAAGCTGCTACAACTAGCCCAGCCCGAAACCATATGAGGGTGAGGCGGACTGACCAAGATACATACAACCTCCCTAGTGGCGTTGGCGAGCTGGTGGAGTTACGATGCACCTTGCCTACAGTACATGAAGCTTAGCATACACGGCACCCATTCTTTACACCGTCGCGTCTCGAACCGATACATCTGCATGTATATAACATTGTGATCTGGTCGCTTGTTTCAAATCCACCCTTCTTACTTTCTCGTCGGGACCGACGGTCAAAAGCTCCAGACATGGCCAAACGATCCGCCAAACCCAGCCATGGCTCCAAGGACCAAAGACAAACCGTGTCAGAGACATCGGTGTCCGACACGCAGCAAAGTTTCCCAAAGACACTCGACAGGCCCCAGTCTAGCTTCGCTACCCTGTCTGATTCAAGAGTGCGGACAGCCCTGCAACTGGTGCTTCTCGCAGCACTGTATGCACCCGTCTCACAGCTGAACCTGTCGCCAGTCTACGGGGAGATACCATCTCGTCACTACCATCGATATGGACTGACCGCGTCCTTCCTGGCTGCGTTCCTGCTTCGGGGCCATCTACCGCCGCGAACCGCTCGTGTTATTGTGCCACTTTGCTTCTGGGTGCCGCCCATCCAGTTTGTCTTGTTCCGGTTCAGCTCGGTGCTGGGAAACCCTTTGGGCCCCGTGGTCACAGAGAGCCTGACTTGCTTCCTAGTGGTGACGATGTCCTTCTACGTTGCCATGCAATCGTTTGACAGCGTGATCGGCAGATCTGACTCGAGTCTAGGCGAGGCTGCGCCCTCGATGGGCTTGTTCGTGCTTTTCAACGTCTTGCACCAGGCGTGCAAGGGATTCATCTCGTCCACCGTCGGTCCTGGCTTCCTGAGGTCTCGCATCGGGATGCAACTGATGGTAGCGTCATTATACGGCATGGTCTTGCCCAACAGTGTTCTCTGGCCCTCGCTCCCAGCTGTGGCTTTCACTCTGGTGGCGAATCCCCATTGTGGTCTCTCGCGGACTACTCAGGTGCTGAACAACACACTAGCACTGCATCACTACACGCTCCTGGAGCGGAAGGAGTCCATCACCGGATACATCTCAGTGCTGGAGGACAACGACAAGGGGTTCCGCGTCATGCGATGCGACCACAGCCTGTTGGGTGGAGAATGGAAGATGCCACCACCCAAGAAGGGCGGGGCCAGAAGAAGAGTCGGCGAGCCCATCTACTCCATCTTCGTCATGCTCGAGGCCGTCCGCCTTGCAGAGCCCGCGCCGAGCAGTCCTCAAAAGACTGCCTTGAACGTCGGCCTCGGGGTAGGGACGGCCCCCTCGGCACTGATCCAGCATGGCATCAACACCACCGTCATGGAACTCGACCCTGTCGTCCACGAATTCGCGCTCAAATACTTCAACTTCCCGCACAACCACAGCCATTACATCGGAGACGCCGTCCACGCGGTGACCACGGCGAACTCCTCCGAGGCAAACTCCTACGACTACATCATCCATGATGTCTTTACGGGTGGCGCCGAGCCCGTGGCGCTCTTCACCACTGACTTCCTTTCGGGACTGCACATGCTGTTGAAACCCGATGGAGTCATCGCCATCAACTACGCAGGAGATCTAGCGATGCCGGCCTCGTCCCTGATCTACCGGACCATCACTTCTGTGTTTCCCAGTTGCCGAGTCTTTAGAGAAGACGAGGCGCCCGCGCCGGGGGTCAAGCCCGACGACTTTACGAATATGGTCTTCTTCTGCCGGAAACAGAATGTGCCCGTCAAGTTTCGGAAGCCCGTGGCCGCAGATTTTCTGGGGAGTGGTGCGAGACGGGCGTTTCTGCTTCCCAAGCACGAGATCATGCCGGACGAATTTGTCCGTGAGGGCGGGATACTCGAGCGTGGAGACACGAGGGAGCTGGAGAAGTGGCAGGCTCAGAGCGCGATCGGGCATTGGAGGGTCATGCGGACGGTGCTCCCGGATGCTGTTTGGGAGAACTGGTGACGAAAAGACTCTGTGGAAACAGGGCGGTTTGATGTTGATATGGCTTGTGCGCGAGCGACGACTTACGAAAATTCAGAATCGCGACTGTAAGTTGACGATATGCTGCCGCCGCTACTACAGTACTATTCTGACCGAGTTGACCATCACCGACGCCGCAGCCTTTGACATGCACAGCGCTCGAAAGCACAGCTCGAGGCCCGTGAATGCGCCCCCATCAATGATTATGCCGTGGAGCAGGCCACTTCTGCGCAATGCGCTGATACTTGGGCGCACAGTTCAACACCATCCCCCCACTCAGCTGGCCCGTCTCGCGCCGGAAGATATCCTGCCACGGAGTCTGGCTCTCGGGAACGGCATACCCGCCCTGGGCCTCGAGCTCGTCGCGCCGCTTGCTCAGCTCCTCGTCCGACACCAGCAGTCTGACCTGCCGCTTAGGGAGATCGACTCTGACCATGTCTCCGTCGCGAAGGAGCGCCAGGTTCCCGCCGGCTGCTGCCTCGGGGCTCGCGTTCAGGATCGAGGGGGACCCGGATGTGCCTGATTGGCGACCGTCGCCGATACAGGGTAACGAGGTGACGCCCTGCTTGATGACATGGCCTGGGGCGTGCATGTTGACGACTTCGGCGGCGCCACTGCGGTTGCCCCACGTTAGTCTTTGCGCAGCCACAGAGTGAGACAGTATTCAACTCACGGATATCCCAGCGGCCCGGCGCCGCGCATGACGAGAATGGTCCTCCTGTCGACGTTTGTCTTGGGATCGTCGATCCTGTTGATGAAGTCCTCGCGCCCGTCAAACACCACGGCCTTGCACTCGAAGGCGTTCGGATCGTTCGGGTCGTCGAGGAACTCGGCGCGAAAGTCGTCCGAGATGACCGACGTCTTCATAATCGCCGAGTCGAACAGATTGCCCTTCATGTGCAAGAAGCCGGCGCTGGGCTTGAGGGGATGGTCATAACTTCTAATGGTACTGCGATCCCACGAGAACTGGCCCTTTGCGTTGTCGGCCACGGTCCGCCCGTTACACGTCAGGGCGCCCTCGTGCAGTTTGCCGTGCTGCAGCAACTCGGCCATCACCGCGGGCAGCCCGCCGGCCTTGTAGTACTCCTCGCACAGCATCTCGCCCGCGGGCTGGACGTTGAGCAACAACGGCACGTCAAAGCCGATGGCATCCCAGTCGTCCAGGTCCAGGGGCACGCCGACGTGCTTGGCAATGGCGTTCAGATGGATCGGCGCGTTCGTACTCCCGCCAATGGCGCTGTTGACGACGACGGCGTTTTCGAAGGCGGCCCGCGTCAGGATGTCGCTGGGCTTGCGGTCCACGCGGACCATTTCGACAATCTGCTTGCCGGTGCGGAACGCGCACTGCGCCCTTTCGCGGTACGGGGCCGGGATGGCCGCGCTGCCCGGCAGCGCCATGCCCAGGGCCTCGGCCAACGCGTTCATCGTCGACGCCGTGCCCATGGTGTTGCAGTGGCCCGCGGAGGGGGTCCCCGCGGCGATCATCTCTACCATCATGTCGTCGTCGATCTGGCCCGCGGCGTGCAGGTCGCGCGCCTTCCACAGGATCGTGCCGCTGCCGATGCGGTCGCGCGTGCCATGCAGGCGTCCGTTCAGCATGGGTCCCACGTTCAGGCAGATGGCCGGGATGTTGACACTCGCCGCGGCCATGAGCATCGCGGGCGTGGTCTTGTCGCAGCCCGTAAGCAACACCACCCCGTCCAAAGGGTACGCGTGCAAGATCTCCACGAGCCCCAGGTACAAAAGGTTGCGGTCCAGCGTGGCCGTCGGGCGCCGCACGGACTCCTGGATCGGGTGCGTCGGGAACTCGAACGCGATCCCGCCCGCCGCTCGAATCCCCTCGCGCACCCGCTTCGCCAGCTCCAGGTGGTACCGGTTGCAGGGCGCAATGTCGCTGCCGGACTGGGCGATGCCGATGATGGGCCTGCCGCTGTTCAGCTCGCCCACCGTGAGCCCGTAGTTGAGGAACCGGTCCGTGTACAGCGCCATCATCTCCGGGTCGGAAGGGTTGTTGAACCAGTGCGCCGACCGGAGTTTGCGTGGTGGTGACTCGGACGCACCATCTGACTCGCCGTTCGTCTTGGTTTGGTGGCTTTGGACCCTCGAGAGCTGTCGTTCTAGCTCGGCAGTCCGTTGGCGCAGAGACGCTACCTCGGCCTTGTAGTCTTCGATGTCGGGGACATGGTGCGTGTCGTGGCTGTCGCACGTCGAGCACGTCTGGTCGGGTTGACAGCTCATGTCGACTGTTGAGTGGAATCAAAATGGTTTGCTAGGCGCTCGCACGGGTATTGATATCGATATTTTTGTCGAAATTGACTGGCTTAGGCGTACGGATGCTGCTGATACTCGTCCTCGTTCTGATACCGATACCACGGTGTATCCCTCTAAGCTGTCTGTAGTCTAGAACAACCTGATACCTTGTCATAAGTATATATCCCTCTCTCACATACACGTGGCATTCCTATCTACTTACTGAACCTCTTTCTACTTTGCCGAATCCCAGTTCAATCACAGTTCAATCAGTCACCCAACAGTCTGAAGTCCACAAAGGAGGTCAGTAGGTAGGGCATGGTAGACACGGTACCCTCGGCTCGTTGCCCGACTTGACCACAGGGCGTGCATCCAGTCCCGTTGCTGCCTTTGTTTCTGACCCTGCATGCCGGCAATTGTCGGTTATTGTTTTCTGATGACACCGGGGTGCGGAGAAGAGACGAGTGCTGCGTGGCCCTGACATTGCCTCTTCGGCGGGCTTTTCGCCGAGCGGAGCGGATGCACTCGACATCAGATCAGGTCAAGCTGCTGGCGACTACCTGACCGGAATAGACGAGCCATCTTTGTTTTGACTTGTAGTGGAATACTCAAACGCTAGATATTGAGCACGCAACTACACCGTACACAGTATGCTAATGCTAACGAGATGAGGCCCTACGGGCTATTATCGAGTTGATAGAATCGAGACCTTTTCCCAAAATGCCACCCCAATGGGCATGGTTGGCAGCAACAAGACGCCGTGGCTTGTGCTTAACGAACCCCATCTCAACAACGCCTTGCAGGTCATATCATCGGCAAGGGGTATCTTGTAGGTTGTGTTGTACAAACTCAATTGGATCGTCCGTCATTTTCTGAGCCTCGTCGCCCGAAATGCTCGCCGTATCGTCAACGCCAAGTTCCAGCCCGTCTTCCGGATCCGAGTAAACCAACTCCGCCCAGACTCTCCAGTGAATTGATGCAATGTGCGCCAGTCGCCTGGCTATGTCATCTATTTCGGGCAAGAGTCGCCATCGACATCCTTGTGCGCGGACCTGTTGCCAGTGTTTCTGTGCATGGGATATCTCCAGTGTCGTCATGTTTTGGAATCTGATTGCGTGTGTATGTGCTTCCTGTTCAATCGCACGGACTAACTGTCGTGCACGGCGGTGGTGCTGATGCTCGTTTACGAACATTTGTTGCAAGAGCCACGTCGTCTTCGCAACCGTGGTAGAAGGAATTGGCACGGCACGGCCCAGGTGGACAAGCGATGCGGCACGGCTGAGCTCAACCGCAATGGCTTCTGTGTGTTGTAGCCAGATCTGCGAAACTTCTTCCGGATTGCCGTCGGTAATATCCATGATTCTGTTTCGCAGAAGAAAATGCATCTCCGCGACCTGTCTCTCCAACATGCTCTGGCTCTCAGGACCAGAGAGCTCACGGACCAGCTGGTTGAACACCAAGAGACACATATCCAGGTGGACAAAGTCTTGAATGTCGCCGCGTAACTCCTTCAGGCGCTTTTGGTCATAAGCAAGGGTTGCCGGAAGCTTCGGATCCGGCCAGAGACAGAGTTCAAGCATACCGTCGACTAGAACAGCTAGAGGCATTGATCTTGGAGTCTGGCGGTCGATGTGACACTGTTGGTGTTTTGCGACCGCAAGGTCGTACCACTTCCGCGACGCCTGTGCTTCGAGATTGCCGTGGCCGATCCTGGATCTGAAGAACTCTTGCTGAAAGGCGACGGTATCATCGATCAAGAGATAACGAAAGCTTCTGATCTGATGGTTAGCAACATCCAGCTTCATAGCCTCGAGGATCTGGAAGAGCGTCTCGATCCCAGCGACAAGGATGTGAATGTCTCCATTCTCGGCGCCTTGCCTGATCATTTCAGCCATCTCATGAGCCGATACATCTCGCATTGGTGCGCAGTGGCTGGTGAGCAGACCATCGAGCCATCGAGCCAGACGAACAATGTCTAGAAGACCATGAGACACCTCTTGCAACAGCAGAGATACGTCAAGATACTGACTGATCTGATCTTGATCCTTCTCGGGCACCAGAATGACGAGCAATTCTTGCAATTTCTGGAACAAGGCCGGCAGCCTCCGCCTAAACGAAGGTGGCCTTCCCTCAAGGACACGTTTATCCGAGCTGGGAGAACGTCTCTCATCGCATTTTGCACACGAGACCAACAAGCTATGCTGATAGACTATCCTCAGTTCAACCTCGAGACTATGCCAATACCGCCTTGCATCCCTCTTCTTCTGTTCGCCCTTGCCACCGGAGATCGGGGTGAAGTGGAGGTCATGGTCGTAGTTGATATCGATGCGCAGGGTAACGTTCGATTGAATGTAAGTGAGCTCCAGCTCCCCAAGAGATTCTTTTGTGACCGGAGGATAAGGACTAGCGTTGAGCAGCGCGTCGACTTCGGCTTCACTAGTGCAGGGAGGTATCGCAACCAGGTTCTCGGTGTCTTCAGCCCCAGCACAATGAGGATCGCTCGGTGGTGGGGTGCACTCTTTATCCGGTACTTGCCTGGCCTGTTGGGGCGCCTCGACACGCGTCTCCGGCGACGAATGGTAGCCTGAATCGGAAGGTCGAGACTCGTGATGACGGTCCTCCTTGAGAACCCATTTAGGCGAAGTGCATCCAGCAGGTCGGGGCATATTCGATGTCGAAGTGTAGGAGGCGGTGGCGGACAAGGAACGGTCAGCGGGGAGCTGCTCAGCCTTGGTGGCTGGACCTGAGTACTTCGTGTTTCTGAGCCCGTTAGAGGAGCCATCTGGGATGTTGTCTGCATCTTTGCCCATTTCTATATCGCCTGTCTCCTCCCATTCCCATTCCCCTGTGCGCTTCATCCGATGCGTGCCGGCCACAGGCCTTCATTCCTATTGGCGCATTTCTCTGAAGTTTGCTCGCTTTGCGGACAAGGGCTAGAGTGGAACGACTGGAGAAAGGACCCCGTCGGGCAGGGAGAGAAAGGTCTATGCTGCAGCTGCGGCCTTCGGACGTCACACCTGTGGAGCGGAAGCTCTTGGTGTCACAAACGGGTCGGCCGGGTACAGATGGGAGAATTGTGTGCGCCCGTCGTGTGTAGGGCGATCGGCGACCGAGTTGTTATTAGTATGCGTTCAATGAGATCGATCCGTGAATGTTGAGAACGAATGGACGTCCTCGTGGGAGCGTGGGGGAAGAATGGAATTGGGTAGCACTCGCACGGCTTCGGGAGCTGAGATGGGGGTTGGACACGGTTGCTATGTCCCGAATCAAACAAGACGCACAACAAAGTGTGGCGTGAGGTGTGCGGTGTGCGGTGTGCAGTGTGTCTGGAATCCTGAATCCTCCTGCCTTGGTGGTGCGATAACGAGTGACGGGAAACCTAAGCAGCGTAGCAAGACAGCATCACTTTGTTTCGTGGGCAGGGAAAATAACGCAATGACAGGAAGCTTGCCAGTACGGAGTATTCACTCTCACCTCAGTTTCGTCCTGAGTTCCGCCCGGGATGCGTCACCCCTGCCTCATTTCGTATTAGGCGTAGTATTCGGCACCTTAACTTACCGTGCGCCCGTGGCTGGGAATCCCGGCAGAACAGGAGGCTCTTTGTGTGAATCCATGGTATTCGACGACAATATCACAAAGAGACGTTTAATCTTGGAGTCAAGCGAATGTGAAGCGCCTGGTCGCAGTTGGCCATTGACCAACGGCTACGTGACCTGCGAGGTTGAAGTGGGCCTGTCTCTCCACGCTGCGGTGGTTTCGCCGGCACACCACATTGGTGCTCAAGGTGACTCCAAGAACTTGTTCAAGTCATTTGCCAATGGCAGGCAGCTATCGCCATGGGGAAGCAGCCCCGTCGTTTCGCCACTGACCAGGAACACAAGGCCACGAGGCTACAAATCAAGGCCCGTCTCACGGCTGATCATTGCATTATCCTGCGAAAAGCAACTAACTCTGTGACAATCAGGCTCTGGTCCAGCGATCCTCCTGTCAGTCCAAAGCTTCGCCGAGCGCGCATATATCTACAGTGTCATCCTGTCATCCAGTTCAAAATGAGGCGGATCTCTTCGGCCGCAAGCCATGCGCATAAGAGCAGAGATCTGCGTCGACTCAATATAGTCCTACTACCTCTCTGACTGGAACACTAGGGACTCTGGGTTCATCTGCTACACCAGCGTGGACAATGACGGTCTCTCCACAACTTACGCCCCGGCTGCTGTGCACTTGTTCAACAAGCCGCCCATTACAGGGTTACACTGAATGCAGCAATCCCCTTCTGGAATTTCGGCGTCCAATCTGGAATCGTGGTAAGGCATATGGTTCCGAATTTCAGCAGTACGGTGGACTGAGCAGTTGCACCGAAAGCGTCCTTCTAGCGGACCCGAGTGAACGAGGACATCGAACATCAACATCCCCGTGGGGGCCGTTACGAGCACCAGTCGCTCTACTTGGAAGAAGCAATTCTCTATCGTGTCGGCGGTTACTGGATTGTACTTGTTGACAATTTGCTACTTGTCAGCGTATGTGCAACAGATCTCGTTCTTCCTCAGCAGCAGTTGCATAATCTCGTGTTCATGTGAGCGATGCTTGCGACCAGGACGCCTATACGTTCCCCTCCAGACACATTATTAGCTTGCGCGACAAGAGAGTCCACCACACACTCGACATTTGACACCCTGTCCAGGACACAAAAGCCCTGTAGCATGGTGCCTTAGGTCGGATATCTTATCGGTGCCGGAGTGGTGATTCTGTTGATCTTGGTACCCGACACGGGGCTAACAGCATCACTGGGTCCAATTAGTGACAACCCTGGTTGATTCAACGCGGACGAAGTCCCTCCTATCACTGCATGCCAAGCACAACAGCAGTTTGCGACCCAAGAAGCTTGGTCTCCAGGCAATGATTTCGCGAACTCGGTAACCCAGCAACAGCCTCATCCCTCCTCCGTCCTCGCATACAGACACGGCATGCCAGCTGCTCAGGATAAATTCAGCTTCGGGCATTATGAGTCTGACTAACCGACTATTCGTCTTGGATCTTGACCACAACTTTCTTCGATCCTCCAGCGCCAGCTAATTGGTGATGATATGCCTTGATCGCATCCTCGAAGCCTCCGTTGCCAATCACTTCATACTCTGTCGGCAAGAGTTTGCCCGCCTCAATTAGGCCAATGATGACAGGAATGTACGTCGCAACCTTCTTGTTTAATTCAGTGGCTTCTGGTCGCCCAACAGTTCCCAGAGCAACAAGGTAGGTCTTGCCACCCTCAAAGTCACCTATGCCGCTCCAGTCGTTTGTGGTAGCGAAAAACTTCTGGGTGCTCTTGCTTGCCTTGAACAACTCTTTGGCGAGAACAGGGTCGTCCCCTGCGACTGCGTCGTAGATGCGGCCAACGTCGCCGCCAGTGATGTCCAGCACAGCCCTGAATTGATCCTCCAAGGGTTGCTTGTAGTCAAACGGAACGGCGCCGAGTTCTTTGACGACAGCAGCAGATTTGCTCGAACATGAGGCGGCCACATTATAACCGGTCGCTTTAGCGAGCTGAATTGCTGCTTTTCCGACATTGCTGGCGCCTCCCAATATGACGATCCATTCTTCTTTGGACGCTGGGAGATTTCTAGGATCAGGTAAGGTGAGCTTGAGGCCGTCGAACAACCCCAGACATGCTGTCTCACTTGCCACCCCCAACGTCGCGGCCTCGAGCAAAGAAATATTGTCTGGCTTCCGAAGAGTCACTGCGGCATCAAACAGGAAGTATTCTTGGGCGCCGGTGTATCCCAGCATTCCTACCCTGGTGCAGCCGAACACCTGATCACCGGATGTGAAACCGTACTGGGAAGTCGCCTCACTTCCCGCCTCGACCACAATGCCAGCGGCATCAACGCCAAGTCCTAGCGGCCAATTGACCACAAGAAGGCCATACGCGGCCATGAAATGGTCCCTAAAACATCGTTAGCCTCTGATCGAGACTGTTCGCATCCGGGCAAAAACAACCAAGACGCTGCTCAGGTAACCGGGACCATTCGCACGCCAGCAAAATACCTTGTGCCAGATAGACCGGCGCAGGACTTGCGCGCAAACCACCTCTAGCTAAAAGCTAACGCCGAAGAAACAAGGACACTAGGATGGATCGTTCTCACTTACACAGGGTTGATTGCTGTCCAGATGGACTTTACCAGCAGCTGATCTGGTCCCGGCGACGGCTTGTCCAGGTCATCAACGACCGTTGGCTCAGCTCCCTGCTTCTCAAAGATGACACCCTTCATCGCGGATTGTTTTGATGAGATGCTAACGAGGTATAGACAAAGGTGAAGATGGTTGCGAAGTTATCGCAGTCCGAAGATGACATCAACGGCGAACTTTGAGGCTGCCTTATACCTCGAGGCAATGGAGAAAGGCTGAAAGACTCGCACAGGCACCACAGTAATACGTATTTGAAGTCTTGCGATGGCATCGAGCTAGACCTGCTAAGGTAAACAGGATCAGACATGCCAGTGGACTGGTTAGAGGCCGTCTTCTAGCAGGAAGGTTTAAGCCGCGGCGCAGACGTGCCTCTATCTCAGGTATACGACGCGGGTGGCACACGAGAACCGAGCGAAAGCCAGGCGTGATAGGCCGCGGAGGAAGCACCTGCCCTGCCTGGTTTGATGTTGCAGCAGTGGCATTCTTGTTCCAATAGCAATCATGACTGAGGAACGGGATACGAGACTTCTCAAAGACTCGTATCCCGGGAATACGAAGAGGGGCTCGGGAAACCTTGGATGGTCAGAGTCTGGCCTGGACAGTCAGCTTGGTGCAAGCCTGCATTACTTACCCAAAGTATCATTTCAGAGAACAATAGAAGCCGCGTGTATCTAGCAGAGTGTCCAAGCATATGAGCATGAGGCAGCTAAGAGAAGTACGTGGTGTTGTAAGTGCGAGGTGAAATCGAGTTGACTCGTTCGGTGGGTTTGCACAGTCTGCACTTCAACTGCGCCGTAGCAGCTACGGTCGACTATTTGCATCTAAATGATTTCTCGGTGAGCGACAAGCGGCAGCGAAGTGGAGCTGGAGCTTAAGAAAGTCCGTCGGCCAACTCGCTCTCAACAATCACGGCCTCAATGCTCCGTACTCCGTACTTTACAAACAACACGCCAGCTCGCCGCGCACCCGTGCACTCGCCGGTCAATGCATCTGCTCTGATCAGATAGATCTCGCTGGCTCTCCTATTGCAATTCTCTTGCCATGGCTGGCCGACAGTCAGTTCGACTGCTCGCTCGCCAGCTCACATCCTCCCAATGCGCCCTTTCACAACAATCCCAACACCATGCCCGACGGGCATTCTCCTCGACGCCTTCTGCCCTCGCGGCGCATAACTTCATGATGCCCGCCATGTCGCCGACCATGACCGAAGGCAATATCTCCAGCTGGAAAGTCAAGGAAGGCGACTCCTTTTCCGCCGGGGACATCCTGCTAGAAATCGAGACGGACAAGGCGTCCATGGACGTGGAAGCCCAAGAGGATGGCGTCATGGCCAAGATCTTCCAGGGCGATGGGTCGAAATCCGTACAAGTCGGCACGAGGATAGCCGTCCTCGCGGATGCAGGAGACGACGTCTCGAGCCTCGAGATCCCGGCCGACGACTCCAAACCCGTGCAGTCCCCAGCGGAGAACATCAAGGGCGGGGACGATGCGAAGTACGAGAGCTCCGGCGCGGAGAAGAGCACACCGGGCACACCGCAGGACCCGAGGCCCGCGAAGGACAAACCCAAGACGAGCCCGAAGGGACCGGGCGCGAATCCGAAATATCCTCTCTACCCGTCCGTGATTGCGCTCATCCACGAGAACCACATCCCCGACGAAGACGTGGCCAAGATCGTCGCCACAGGTCCCAATGGCCGACTACTCAAGGGCGACGTCCTCGCATACCTGGGCGCCATCGCGTCAGACTATTCGGCCGAACAATCCAAGCGCATCGAACACATGGGCCACCTCGACCTGAGTAACATCAAAGTCCTACCCGCGACGCCGGAAAACAAGCCCGCCCCTTCAGAAGACACCACACGAGGCAAAGTGGCTAGAGCAGCCGAGGTCCCTCCCGTGACGAGCGTATCCCTGACGATTTCGCTGTCGGAGGTACTCAAGGTGCAAAAACGGGTCAAAGACACGCTGGGCGTGACGGTGCCCATCTCCACGTTCCTCGCCCGCGCCGTCGACCTGGCCAACGACGACCTGCCGAAACCGAAAAACGCAAAGCCCTCGGCAGACGACCTCTTCAACGCCGTCCTCGGCCTGACATCCATCCCCACGACATCGAGAGGGACATACCTGCCGCAGATCGACGCCTTTCCCGCCGTCCCGCGTGGATCCACGCCCGCGCCATCCTCACGCTCCTCGAGACAGCTGGGCACCAGTACAGAACACAAAATCGACATCCTCGACATCCTGTCCGGTAAAGTGACGCCGCGACGGTCAGCAGCGGCGGCTCGTCTTTCCTCCACGCCGGCCTCCACGACCCCGGGGCGCACCTTGGCCACCACCTCGGAGGGGGCGCTCAACGTTTTCAGCCTCATGGTGCCCAAGGGTGAGGAGAAGCGGGCCCGGACGTTTCTGGAGCGAGTCAAGACCGTGCTGCAGCTCGAGCCGGGCAAGTTGGTGCTCTGAACGTGCCTACGTGTGTACCTATTTACTACGCACTGTAGGGAAGTGAACCAGTGGGCGAGAGAAAAGGGAGGAGCCTTGAGAGGAGTGGTCTTCCTTACCAGCATCGAGCTGAGTGGTCCTCCTGAATCAGCCAGCCTCTGTAACTACAGCCGCGTGAGCGTGAAGAAGTTCCCAGGCTTCCCCCACTGCGCCCGATAGACTACTATGCCTTTTTGTACACAGTGCATTTGAGCGTGCGCGTGAGAGGGAGCGGATACCCTTCCTACTGACTACGCACTGTAGGAAAGTCAATTGGGGGTGACGGGCGAGAGGAGAGGGACGAGCTTCGAGCTGAGCGAGCGGTCTTCCTATGTAAAACCAGCCAGCCAGCCAGCCTCTCTCTGTACACAGTAGCTACAGCCGTGTGGCGTGTGGCCGCGTAGTTCTCAGGGTCCTTTCCATAGCGCTTGATAGACTCTGCGTTCTTGTACAAAAGGCATTTGACCGTACGGAGGAGCCGACATTGTTCCTCTCTTGGGGACTCTCTCCCTTCGTGTATGAGATCGTCATTGGGATTCCAAGTGCGAATATGTGGTAGTCAACCATCTGATCCGCTTCTCGAGCCATAACGTCGTCAGCATTGTATCCGCCCCTCTCGGACGAGGTGGTACGATCTAGCCGACCGACATGGTCTTTACGAGTGAATCAGACAGAAACATGGTGGTCAATGTCACTTCTTGAATTCTCTGTCTTGCTTTTCGCTGAAGATAGCGCGCTTAGACGCCATGTGAGTGGTGGCAAGGACGATACCGATTGGGCTTGAGCATAGTAGACGCCTACGCAACCTGGAGCGCCTCGCTTGCAAGAAAAGAACAGGACCAATGCCCACTTCGGTCCATATCCACCCCAATATTCCTGTGAGTATCCGAGCCCTCCTGCCATTAGCTCGTAGCACATTCACGATAGTCCTGGAGATCGCACTCCGCTTGCTGGGTCTGATTTTCATTCCGAGAAGACGCTCGCGCTTGCTAATTAAAACCACAATCAAAGCAAACAGCACCACATCAGTCGTAGAGATAGCTGGAGGTCGTAGCCGTATAAGAGTCATTGCTGTACAGGTCTGGCTGTATGTCAACGGTGAAGTCGTGATACGTCTGGGTTGCTCGGGTACGGTCGATTCCGTCAAGACGTCAAGAAATAAGCCTGTGGGTGGAGGTATCATCGGATAGCACCCCAATCACCCAATCCGCCCGCGATGCCATCACTGTTCCGACCTTCATTGCCCTTCTTGCCAAACACCCTCCAGAATCGGAGTGTTTCATCCCCCGCTCCCGTCACAACAGTAGTACCGTCAGGACTGGTGCTCAGGTAGAGAACACGGAACGTATGCCCAGTAAGACTGACGACCTGCTCCATCTTGGGATACTTCCACACCACGATCTGATTCTGGCTGTACCCGTGCGTACTGACGATCTCGTCGCTGTTCTTGCTCCAGGCTAGGTTGCAGACTTGACTCCCAGTGTCGACCTCCTTGATAAGTGATCCGTTGGCGGTGTTCCAGAACTTGATTGACCGATCCGCTGTACCTCCACCTGAAGCGAGTAAATGATGCTGATGAGGACTCCAAGCGATTGCCTTGACTGCTGCAACGTGGTTCGAGAATCGATAGAGTGGTGTTTCAGACAGCTTGTCCCACACACAAAGCTTGTTGTCATTCCCGCCTGAGGCAAGTTGGCCATCCTCGGTGTTCCAGCGCAGACCACAAACTTCTTGTTTATGCCCTGCCAGCCTCCGCAGGTATTGATCCGGACTCCGCACATCTCGATGATAGATTAGTCGATCTCGAGAGCCGGACGTCAAGATATGGTCATTCCAAGCCAGTGCGCCAACTCGAGCTGAGTGGCCCGTCATCGTGCGCAACCTCCTGGACTTCTCGGCGTCATAAATCTGAACAAAGCCTTTGTGTGTGCCAATGGCAAGATGAGATCCCCGCTGTATCCATGCGACCGACGTCACCAGATCGTTGTCAGGAAGCTTGCACAGTTGTGTTACTTTACCAGTGGTACTGTTCCACAAGTAGACACACGAGCCGAGCCCTACACCGAGAATATTGGCCGATCCCCAGTCTACAAGATTCAGGTAGAAATCGTCCGCCAACTCTGGTGCATCCAAGACCTTGTAGGGAACTTTTGCGATCGGTCGAGGTTGTTTCCGAGGCGTCTGAAGAATCGACTGAGAAGAGTAATTGATGGGTGATATTGAATATAGATCCGATCTTGCGTTCAGGTTGATGATGCCAGGATGCTTTGCATTCCGGGATGAGGGAGTTGGATGACCCGAGCCGATGACTTTCTGAGGAGACTTGTAGGTGAACATGTTCTTGTGAGGAGTGGTGGGGGTGATAGAGGCGGGCGGCATTGCTGATAATGATGGCTGACCTGGAGGTGTCTGCCGACGGCCGAACAACTCGTCTGGAGAAAGAGACCGGTAGTCTTGCGGTACTGAATCGCCCATTAACTCGTTGCGCAGAACCTTTGAGTATGTCCTATTCGCCTCTTCGGTCCGTTGAAAATGCAGTTCTCCGTGAGGGGTTTTCTTTCTCGACCTTGAGGGAGTCGCCGGTGAGCCATCATCGTGTAATAAGCTGTAGGTCGCCTGCAAGTCCTGGCCGTCTCTGTTGGGGATGAACCTGGGGTACCAATCAGTTCCACATCACTCCGCCCTCAAACTTCTCACCAACTCACCGGTCTCCGTAGATGCGCTGTCTTTTCCTACTAGGACTTCGGCCTGGAGTTCTGTCTCTCTGTCTTCCAGCATTCTCGATCTCTCTTAGTCTCCGGTTCAGCGCGTCGGCCTCCATTTCCTCTGTAGCTCGTTGAATGGCGGACATGCCTTCCTCGGGCACCGCAAAGCGCTTGGTCGATATCGTCGGAGGGGTCTTTGAGCCGCCGGGTGTGGGTAATGTAGGGGTTCGGGGGCGCTCTGAGGTGTCGACTGTCAAGGGAGCTGAAGAATCGTTGTCCATGGTGAGGAAGTAGTGAGGAAGCGCCGAGGATTAAAAAGGATGTGTTGTCACTTCCGGCAGAGGATGTTGTTGTGGTCAGTCACCAAGGTGACGTGGAGTGAAGGTGAGGCAGTGATAAATGTGAAGTCGTATGAGCTCCAGGGACGCTGTACCAGGTCGAGTGCCAGTGTTGTGAATGCCGGTGGTCTCTGCAACCGCGACCCGATTGTCGCCCTGACCCAGTCCTGTACCCACTCAAGTCGCGAAGTTGTGATCTGCTAATTGACTAGATTCCCAAGCATGATGACGAAAATCCCAGAGCAGTACTACCCAGATGGCGGATGTCGTATATGGCAATGTATGTATGGTGAGCGAGGCAGTTGTGGTGCTGATGCGCAGGTGGTGAATTGAAAGTCATTCAATCGACACCATTCAGGGTCGCAACTTCCGCGGGTGTCTAGAGCCTGGTTACCCGCCTAACCCAATCCGGGTTCTTGTGGGCCTACATCACATTCACTTGGACTTGGGCTTTGAAGTTCTACGGCGAATCTGATTGTACAAGACTGTCTGAAGCTCACTGAGCTCTTCAACGGCCATGATTCCTATTCTCTGGCATAAGGATTCCTACTCCGTACATGGTCAACATTTGTCCTTGTGAAAGACGCAGCGTGACAGAGCTAGCTCCATGCAGGCTATGGAAATCATAACAAAAACACTTTACGCGGCCGCAACAATGACCTGACAAGCTCCCACAACAACCCGCGCGTCTCTTTGTTATGGGCGGCAAGGAGTCACCGTCATTGTCCTCCTGGTGATTCTGTCCCGCAATGAGGCAGTCTCAGACTTGCCCTCAGCGTGCACCCTTACGTCCAAGGGGGCTTACAAGGCTGTTTGAGATGTGGTTGTTCGCACGCAGTGATTCGATGGGATTTGTGTTATCATAGCGAACCCTAAGCGATTGGTGTCAGCTGCAAGGCTCGCTGTCTATTGAACCGGGGGCCGTAAGTGGTGGAAGCTCGATCCACCGACGCATCGGACTTTGGCCCTCCCCCAGACTTCCAAGCTTAGCTACAGTAGATACTGTACGTAGATCATACTCCGTAGAGGCGCCTTGTAGCCTCACTCGACAAGCACATTACAGCAGGAGATTTGACTCGCTCGACGGCTGCACATGCTCCAGCGTCTTTTGCTCCCGAAGCCTCTGTTTACCACCAAGCCATTTTCTACCATGGCCCCCGTACAGATCAAAGCCGCGGCAAGCGACTTCCTCGACTTTGTCAATGCTTCACCAACGCCCTTCCATGCCGTCAAGTCCATCAAGGAGCGCCTGACCTCGGTGGGCTTCAAGCAGATCAGCGTCAGTCAGCTCCACCATATTTCCCCTTCTTCTGCAAGCCCACTCACGTTGCTCTTAGGAGAAAACCTCATGGTCATCGGCACTCGTGCCCGGCGGCAAATACTTCCTCACTCGAAATGGGTCGACGATTGTAGCATTTGCCATAGGCAAGAAATGGAAGCCCGGCAACCCGATCTCGATGGTCGGGGCGCACACCGACTCACCCTGTCTGCGCATCAAGCCCGTGAGCAAGAAACAAGGAGACGGCTTTCTACAGGTCGGTGTGGAAACATACGGCGGCGGCCTCTGGCATACCTGGTTCGATCGCGATCTCGGCATCGCAGGAAGAGTCATGGTCCGGGGCGACGATGGCAACGTGGTCCAAAGGCTGGTGCACATCAAGAAACCTATCCTCCGCATCCCGACTTTGGCCATCCACCTCGATCGACAAGAAAAGTTCGAATTCAACAAGGAGACGCAGCTCTTCCCCATCGCTGGCCTCGTGGCTGCGGAGCTCAAGCGCCAGGATGAGAAGCAGAGCAAGAGCAGATCGCCAGCGGAAGAAGAAGGACAAAACAAGCCATTCTCACCCCTCAAGGCCATCACGACCAGGCACCACCCTCACATCGTCGAACTCATTGCCTCAGACGCAGAAGTCTCCCCGGAAGAGGTCGTCGACTTTGAGGTCGTGCTCTACGACACGCAGAAGGCCTGTCTAGGAGGCCTCAGCGACGACTTTATCTTCTCCGCCCGGCTGGACAACCTGAACCAGACGTACTGTGCAACGATGGGCCTGATCGAGTCACTAAAGTCGAAATCCGCTCTCGACGACGAATCCTCAATCCGGCTGATCGCGTGTTTCGACCACGAAGAGATCGGCAGCATGACGGCCCAGGGCGCGTTCTCCATGATGCTGCCGGCGATTATCCGGCGCCTCTCCGTCCTGCCAGTGGGCGACGGCTCCGAGGAGTCCTACGACCATACCGCGGACCCGGAACTGTCGACCGCCTACGAGCAGACGCTATCCAGCTCTTTCCTCCTCTCAGCAGACATGGCCCACTCGGTCAACCCGAACTACGGCGGCAAGTACGAGTCTGACCATCGGCCCGAAATGAACCAAGGGCCCGTCATCAAGGTCAACGCCAACGCCAGATACGCCACCAATTCTCCGGGCATCGTGCTCCTCCAGGAAGTTGCACGCAAGGCACCAAAACTGGTCGACGCCGACCCCGAGGGCGTGCCGTTGCAGCTCTTTGTCGTGCGCAACGATTCCAGCTGCGGCAGCACGATCGGGCCCATGTTGTCTGCCCATCTCGGTGCCCGTACCCTTGACCTTGGTAATCCGCAGCTCTCCATGCACAGTTGTCGCGAGACCGGTGGCGCCGACGACGTGCACCACGCGATTAGATTGTTCAGCAGTTTCTTCCAACAATACTCTGCCTTGGAGAAGACAATTCTGGTCGACTGAACGGGTGAGCGAGCGAGCGGCTCTGCCCTTTCGCCACGTTTCTGCCCCTGCCATCCAACCAACATCCTGTATCGCGCGGGCCACGACACTCTGACACGTCTCGGAGACACATCTAGATTCCACGCCTCCGATGTCATATGTCGGTCGTCTATTATTCGACGCCACCCACAGCACGCGGGTTAGTACGTAGCAGGCCGCCTCCCTCAAGATCCGACCACTTTCACGGCATCGCCTGGCAGATCGATCCACGCACCCACTGTGTATACTCGACTGCTGCTTCAAGGCTTGTGCGCTGGTTCTATGCGGCGCAGACGTTACAATGAGAGGGAGCGAGAGCGTTGGCCGCTGCCGTAACGCACACGAGGTAGGAGGGTGGTCCTGGGCATGCGAACACTGTACTTATCCAACGACAGCTTAGAGGCTTGTGGACGAACGGCTATCTGATTAGACCCTGATATGGAATGATTGGGAATTATGTCCCGGCAACGTCAAATAGAACGAATGACTTCAGTGGACCGCCGTCGGGTTAGCTCTGGAGATCAGGCAATGTTACGAACTCGAGGCTAAGGGTCCCGATCGTTTATGTGATAAACTTCAACGTATGCACGCGGCCTACTTCTCCTTGATTTAACCTTGATCTTTAGATTCCGTTCTCCGTAAGGATCAACGAACAACGACACTCTGGAACCGTCCCCAACTTTTCACACACACATATGAACTGTACAGTGGCATTCGGGGTATTCACTGCCCAACATTTCGTAATCCCTATCCCTACCAGATCCAAATCCAAATCCTCGCGCAAAGCAAGCCGGACTTTTTATCTCTACTCAACGACGTCCCCTCAAATCACGACGGCCACCACCACCGCTCCACATTACCTTCGCTTTCGTGGTCTTCTTCCCCGTCGACCGAGACAACAGCGGCGGCACCGGTTCCGCCTCTATCAAGGTGCACAAGCCCTCAATATCCTCGTCGCGGATGCTGCCGTCCAACAGCCCGCCCGCGTAGAACGATCGACTCGTCCATTTCGCCCGCACCCGTTGCGCATGGTTCGGGTGGACGTGGAACCACTCCCTGTGACTCCTCCCACAGCCCGTACAGGAGGGTTCCAAGAGCCGGTATTCCTTTAGTTCCGCGTGGATCAACGACTCGATGCGATGTAAGTGTGCGAGCCGCACTTGGGTGGCGGTGGCGGATCCGTGGACTGCGTGCTCCGCCAGGTCGAATCGACATTGTCGTTTCCAGTCTGCGAGCCGCTTCTTCACGTCTGTGGCGTACCCGATCTTGACGTACCCCATGTTAGGCGGGTGCCAGTAGATGTAGACAAAGCCTGTGCGGTGCATGTCGGCCGGGGTCAAGGGCTTCGGGAGGATCTCTCGGATCAGTTGCTGAGGCGTGCGGTCCCGGCCCTTTGCAGAGGTTATATATTTCACGAATCGGTGGTTGAGGTGAGTCGACACATGGACAGGTTTCGGACGGATCATTGCCTGTGCAGGTGCTGGACTTTCGGGTTTCTCCGTGTCAGTGACTTGAGTAGGTCCCACCTTCGACGCTGCTGGGGCTTTTGGGCAGGCCTGGTAACCGGGCGCATGATCCGCCTCGGTTACAGCCCCGGAGAAGTCAAACGTTGAGCGGGGCGCGTCTTGCACGCCGTCGACGACTCCTTGCGCTGGTGGGTCTGCGAGCTTGCCCTGTGGTGGAACGCTTATCAAAGCCGAGCTCCAGAGTCTGAAGACGGCTTCCACGCTGTGTGCAATAGCTGTGGCTTGGTGTGCGTTGGGCGTGACGATTTCGCTCGGCTCCCAAGAGTAGGAGGACAATTCGTCCAAACAGGCAAGAGACGGCGTCCTATGCCATCGCTCACACATCACACTTTCAATGTGTGGCGCCATGTGCATCGCGAAGGCTGCAAAATCAAACGAGCATTGGAGCGACAAGAGGGCGTCGCACAATTCGGTGACAAAATTTTGCTTGAGTTTCGGAGCGGTTGACGATTGGCATCTTGAACCTGCTTGCGTCGTTGCAATACATCTCAGACAGTTGGCCTGGAATCTTTCTACCGCTTCAAATGGCAGGATTTTCGACAAGTTGGCGTTCAATTCCCACGCTATAGAGAGCGTTAGAGGTTTCTTCTCGGTCAAGCACGGAGACTTTGCCGTTGAGGTGTTGATGGCGGTAGTTTTGGCCTGAGATGAAGTGGCAATCGTCCCTTCGTATAACTTCAAGCTATCCTCTGTTTTGATACTATCGGTAACAGCTGGAATTCTGCCCGCAGCAGCATGTGGGCCAATGGTACCCTCGCAGGACTTGGTTGAGCTTGACCGCGGGCTTGAGACTGACAGAGTCGTTCTCAGAGACTGCACTTGCCCCACTTCGGATGGGAGAAGAGAGCCAGGAACAGCAGGCGCATTGCGGCTCGGAGGTGATGGTCGTAGCCGAGAGGTGGCGGCTAAAGACACGCTCGAAAGCTCGATTTGGAACAGGCGTCTGCTCGGATCGGTCTCGTCGGTCAGTTTCGATAGGACTTCCTTCGGCACATCTGAGTCAAGCTGGGAGAGGTTGAGCACATCGAAAGCGGCATTGCGAACCGCGAGAGGAGAATCCGGCGAGAGCACACCGTCGTCAACCTCGGGATTATGACCCGGAGTCAGAGGATCCTCAGCGGCTGGCGGAGTCTCAACCCATTCCAGCTCGGGCGTAGCTGGCAAGGCCGTGTACGAGACATCGTCCAAATCGGCAAGTGAAATGAGCGCGTGGGTGCCTGTGGACACTGGGATCTGCTGAGCGGCAAACCTGCGACTTTGAGGAGTCAAGATACGTCTCCCGTGCACAGATGCCATGGTTGGAGTGGTAGAGACAGCTTGAACAGAACCAGCACTGCGGGCAACTGAGCTTTGCCCTCCATTTTGTACTTTTGCAGAGGAGGCTGGTCGAGGTATCATCGCCGGCCACCGAGTACGCCTTGCATGTTTGGTCGTCGTTTAGCGCAGGCATCTTGCAAGGCCCAAATCCCAGCCGTGTCCGACCCCAGTCGATGCAAAGCCACTTCCGTTGGCCGGGATGGTCACCCACAGCTCGCTGCCGTCCAACCCGACCTAGTCCACAGGGCTAACGTCTGTTCGAGACCTGCAGCGAGGCCTGCGATTGTGTCTGGAAGTCATCCTGCGGAAACTTACTGTGCCTCACGACGTTAGTGCAATCAGTCAATGTACTGTTCAGGGCGCATACACGCGCCATTCCTGGCTGTAGTCAGAAAGAGTCCCCCCTTACAACCCTTGTCCGAAACGCGAATAACAGGCAGCTTCGAGGAGGGCAGAGGACCAGTGCGGAGAGGCCAACATGATATGTCGAAGCATACACCATCACGGAAGTCAGAAATCAGCCATTCACCCAGTCCCTTGGAAGCGAGTCGCGTGCGATGCTCAAGATTCGAGGATGTGGCGGCGTGTCGCGCAATCGCCGGCCCAGGCTCCAGGACCGAGTAGCCAGGGAAATGGTGTGAGAGTGAAACTGGGCGTCGGGGTTCACTGTGTGTACGGATTGCGAGGGTAATTGCATTAGCCACCGAGACCTGAAGACTGCAAGCCGCAGGAGACGGACAACGGACGGTAACGAAGCTGCTTCAGGAAAGTTCAATGCTTCCCAGATGGGTGTAGCAGGTTGGAAGCGCCTGCCCAAGGGGAAGAGTTTCGGCCCCAGGAGCGAGACAGCCCAGCCCTCTTCGGTCTGGATTCGACCAGTCCGGGGTAGACAAAGTGAGCCCAGCGACGCCCACTTCGATATCAGGGCACAACGAACGGCGCTGGCTGTGGTTCTGAGATGCCTATGTACACACTACACGGTACGAGAATTGTAAAGGAAGATCTGGTCGTCAAGTTGTTGTCTCTCCAAGCTATGCGAACGAACGTGTGTGGTGAGCTAGGTATTTACTATTGTCTTGGCGCTTGCGCCACCTTCCTGTAGCTTCGGTAGCTCCCTCGTGCTTGACTCATGTTCAGGCTAATGACTGAGTCACGGATGAGGCTGTGAGGATGCGGGACGACTGCGCTTCTCCAACAGAAGCGACTGCGATTGCTGTCTGAATGAACAAATATTGAGCAAAACCGCAAGACCAGTCGCGCTCACTGCACAAAAGTCGCTCCAAATCAGAAACCATCTGCTCCCTTCCTTCTTCCGAGTTGTTCGCTCCCGTAGTCATGTCAACGCCCGATTATCTCACGGGCAACAAGGAAGCCATCTCGCAATTCCTCGATAAGTTTGACGTGGGTCCATTCCTTCTCAATATGGAATGCCGTTGACTTGTTTTGCGCCGCATAGGTCTTCCTATTCGATTGCGATGGCGTGCTCTGGTCCGGAGATCATCTCTTCCCGGGCAGTGTGCCTACGCTCGAGATGCTGCGCAACAAAGGCAAGCAGGTAGTGTTCGTGACCAACAACTCGACAAAATCGAGAGAAGATTACAGGAAGAAGCTGGAGAGCATGGGCATCCCCGCCACGGTCGAGGAGGTGTTTGGCTCATCGTACTCGGCGGCCATCTACATCTCTAGAATATTACCACAACGACACCCCGAGCTCAAGAAGCGGAATAAAGTCTTCGTCGTCGGAGAAGCGGGCATCGAGACGGAGCTGGACTCCGAAGGCGTGTCACACCTAGGAGGCACCGATCCCGCATACAGGCGCGACGTCACGCCGGAGGACTACAAGCTGATGGCGGCGGGGGATCCCAAAGCATTAGACCCGGACGTGGGCGTGGTGTTGGTGGGCCTGGATTTCCACTTCAACTATCTCAAGATGTGCTACGCCTACCACTACATCAAGCGGGGAGCGCTGTTCTTAGCCACGAACATGGACTCGACGCTGCCGTCCGCGGGCGCGTTATTTCCCGGCGCGGGTTCAATCTCGGCGCCCCTAACCAAAATGCTGGGTGGGCAGGAGCCCATGGCGTTCGGCAAACCCAACCAGGCCATGATGGATGCCATTGAGGGTAAGTTCAAGTTCGACCGCAGCCGGGCGTGCATGGTGGGCGATCGCGCAAACACGGATATCCGGTTCGGGCTGGAGGGTAAGTTGGGAGGAACGTTGGGCGTGTTGACCGGTGTATCGACCAAGGAGGAGTTCTTGGAAGGTGACACGCGACCTGCATATTATGTTGACCAGCTGGGTGATCTCGTTGAGACATGATGAACTCGCATAGCAAGGGGCATCTCTCGGCAGAAGCAATAGACCTCCGGAGCAATAGAAGTAGAATCACTCCCGCCATCCAGTGACATGCCGATCTCAGAGCTCGCAACAGAGCCTGACAAGGGTTATCAGAGCTCACAGTACAGCCTACCGACCCTGGTCAACCTCTTCCCGTCCGTCTCGATCGGCCCTCCCTCCTCTGTAAAGTTATTCCCCCTGCCAACCCAGGCCCCAACATCCTTGTTCCCAAAGTAAGCATACCTCTCAATCCACTCGCACCCATCAAGCCAAGGCAATGCCTCCCTCATGAACACCTCGACCTCCTCTGCGCTGGCCTCCCCGCCACTGCCCATCCTCGAGCACGCAAACTCGTTGACCCACACCGGCAACCTGTTGTACGAGGCATGCATGTCCTCCAAGAACGCCCGCATATCCGCGAAATGCAGCCCATACCAATGCACAACTAGGAAATCGATCTCATCATGGCCGTGCAGCTGAGCCAAAAACGCGTCCAACCACGGCTTACTCCTCCCCACGTCGCTGCTCACGCCGGGACTGCCGAGCCTCAACCCGAACTTCCGCTTCACGGGGACCACGACGTCGCGCCACAGCCGCACCGCCTCGTCGACACCCAAGTTCGCCTGCTCGGGGATCTCGGGCTCGTTGAACCCCAAGAGCGCAGTCGTCTTGATGCCCCGGTTCTGGATAATGTCCGTCAAGGACGGGTCGAGCTGGTCGCGCGCATTGCTTGCCGTGCGGACGCAGGGGATCCATTCGATCCCCTGGGGCACGGCGTCCGGGGTCCAACACTCCCAGTTGAAGAGCCATGAGATGCGACCGCGACCGGCTGTGCCGGCGTGAGGCTCGTACAGCTTGAAGTGCGTGCTGGGTTGGTCCCACGGCCAGCCTAGGCCGCGCTTCCGCCTTGTGGCACTGACATTGACACTGGATGGTGCTGGCGAGACTGTGTTGGAGGAGAGCGATTTGGGCTTGGGTCGCGGAGGTGGAGGTGGAGGTCGGGCCTTTTGCATACTGTATTGCCAGCACCCTGAGCTGTGAAGAGAAGGAAGACAGGGCTATGGTGGATGCAGTCGAATAGACGCAGACCTCTGCCAGCGCCAAGTTATCGCGCCGAGACAGCATCTATACAGTACCGACTGCGGTATGACGCCATTGGTAGGGGAGGGGCTACTGCTGGGGTGACTGCAGCAATCGGTCCAATCTATGTACTCGCGTTGAGACAGCATACCACGCTCCTCAACCACCAGTACGGAGTATCTTAAGCTAGACGTGAGGGAGAGTGGAAGAAAGAAGCAAGTCCCGGCTTCTCCTCAACACACAATCTCGGTGTCGCGGGATTTTCATCTCATATCTGAACCGTCAATGCTCCTGGAAGACCCTGAGCCGTGAGGCATGAAAAGCCCGGCGTCCCCGTTCCGGCCTTCCTCTTGCTCGTCTCGACAATCCTTCAGTAATGTACCGAGTCATCACACGGAGGGCCTTTCCAGAACGTAATCGTCGCTCCCGTCTTGGAGGATATTTCAAGGCTAAGAGCGAGGACCCACGAGAAGCGTGGAGCGGCTCAACTGACGGGTTAAAGAAGCGCTTCAGCCTTCACCGTTTGACTCGGATTTTACATATCAAGCATGCCTTTGTGCCAGGCAGGCAAAGTACGGGACGCCGGTACATAGCCGACCACGCCGACCTGCCATCGCAAAGATGCAGAGACCATGCATTGACGAGGTCAACACCACGCAGCTACAGTACCCCTGTGTTTGGACAATGGTAAGCACAGTAGCTATCAAACTCCATGACCCGAGTCGGCGGTACCGTTTCAGTAGAAGAACATAAGAGATGTAATTGCGTAGAAATCAGACCGCCATGCCAGCCCCAAGTCGGCCGAATCTGGCCTATCCATGCATCTGAACCATACATGGAACCGAAAGACAATATTCGCACAACGCCTTGCTAAAACCGCTCAGATGCTTCGTAC
The DNA here is from genome assembly GCF_000585515.1 of Cladophialophora yegresii CBS 114405. NCBI lineage: Eukaryota > Fungi > Ascomycota > Eurotiomycetes > Chaetothyriales > Herpotrichiellaceae > Cladophialophora > Cladophialophora yegresii. Next base: position 4,525,807 of record NW_006913046.1, on the reverse strand, counting down.
TCTCAGGCATGCCATTGTCGAAGTCAATGGCAACGCCGGAGTAGTGGTGGTGAAATGGGCAGAGTCACCAACCAGGTAACTCAATCCTTGGCGAGTCAAAGATCTCGGCTTTGACTCTCCTTTCGCCGTTGTCTGGACACTCATCGCAAAGTGTCAAGGCTGCTTTGCCGTAGGTGGCGCCGTGCCTTCTCCGCCTGTATTGGGCCTCGCCTGGCTCTCGTCCTCGCCGACGATTCTGACTTGTGGATCTGGAATCTGCACATCTAGGCATAGATACCCCGTCCGTCTAAGCGGGATGATCTTAACCCCGTCCCGCGCACCCACAGTATGATTCCAGTCTTCCAGCCACTCTTCCAGACCATTAAGCGCCCCCTTGATGCCCCAAGGTCGGAAGTCCTCCCAGAACCAGCCAGTGAGCACGCCCAAGATGCCGTCGAACCAATTCCACGCGCTGAACGGGTCGTACGCTTGACATAGTGTCTGATTGATATGTTCTATCACATACCGAAACTCGACTTCCTGCATCAGTGGGTCCAGGATCTCGGGGTATATGTTCGAGAATGTGGGCGCCAGGTCACCTGCAACCATCCAGTCTCTTCGAACACGGATTATCCGTGTGGCCGTGTATTCTCTGCTGTTGAGCGGGACATGAGGATTTACATGAGGGAAGCAAGGGTGGGACGGGCCCCAAGCGAGTTCTTCTGCGACGCCTCCATCGTCATCGTCGTCTTCCGTGCCATCATGACGGGAGAGGCCTCGTTCTGCGTCGGATTGCGAGGCACCGGTGGTTGGTGGGTGAGTCGGGTCTGCGTATGTTCTGCCATTGGGGAAACCGGCCGAGTGTATCGAGGCTGTAGATTGAGCGCGTTTCAGTGATTTGTGGGAAGTGATCCGACGAGGAGGCTGGAGCGGTTGATCAAGAGGATTGACGCCGTAACTCTGTGCTAGCACAGAGGAGCCCTGTTGCGTTGTTGTATTTCCGGCATTGTTTCTCGACGTAGCTATCGTCTGTGCTTTCTCCGGCTGCTTGATGCCATTAGTCGAAGGGTCTTGCTTCTCCAGGTCAACCATCAGTCCAGCGGTGCCTGCCCAAGCAGAGGATTCTGTGGCGTAGACTGTGCCGCGTGGTTCAAGGTTCGCGGGAAGTGCGACGCTTTTACGGTCGCCCGTGGGAGTCAGATGGGGGCTGTGCTCCACTATGGGATCTGTCGGCGAGTGCTGCCGCGAGCGGCGTTGCTCGGGCAGGCTGAGCAAGGTATTAACCTCGCCAACCCCTCGCAAGCCCGTGTCAAGCTGAGGTATTTGCCCGGGTCGTTCTGGCTGTACACGGACGGGGGTCGGTCGAGGGACGTAATTAATCGGATTTAGAACGCGAGACGTGGCTGAACGGGTGTCAGGCGGAAGGACTTTTTTCTGGTATTGGCGTGGCAGCAGCACTTCCAAGAAGGATCTCCTGTATGAGTTGCGCGACTCGACGGGTGGTCGTGCTGGCGGCGGTGGTGGAGGAGGAGGCAATGGTTTCGAGATGTAATGGCGGGTATCGGGGCTTAATTGGGGCGCATCTCTGACAGGTTGTTTTTCAAGCGCACGCGGTGATAGATGGCCGCCGTTGAGATCTGGGGGGTCCGTGGTGGCAGTAGTGCAGGTCGGGCCAGAGGTCGCAGCGCTGTTGCTGTTGGCGGGAGCTGTGTCGTGGGTGTGGACGTAGACGTGGACGTTGACGTGAATGAGTGGAAAGGGGAGATTGAGATTGGTGCCTGTAGCTCGAGGTCGGAATCTGCCTGCGGTGGGTGGGCGCCTAGACGGCGATTATGCAGGAACACGCGCTGCTGCTGCTGCTGCAAACTCTCGCGCTCTTGCTTCTTCTCTGGCTGCTTGCACGACGGCCGTGGCAGCATCCTGCCATGCAACGTGGATTCTAGGTGAGGAAAGCTACAAGTGAACACTCGTCGACAGGTGTTGAGGACGAGTCGGAAACGACCAAATCTTCTTTGCGCACTCTTGCCTTCGCTTCTCTTGGGGCCCAACCTGGGCTGACTCGACTATTCCGTATCCTGTGCCCGATTATATTGGTCTGTGTGCGACCATCCATTCGGATCCAACTTCCCTCACTTCCCTGCCGTTTGGCGAGGTTTGAGCCACTTCGCACCATTTAGCCTTAGCCTTCCTCGCCAACCCTTTCTTTTATTGAACTGCTAGACGATACCCATCGCCCAAAAGTACCTGGTACCCTACCACCACTCCGAGTACGGCCAAAGGCTTGCGAGGCCTGTGCATTCCTTCATCTCGAAAGTCGCTAGCCCGGATTATTACAAGCATGCGCAGATCATAGCTGCCCAATCTGTCCCAAAGCAGCTCGCGTGATTCCAGAATGCTGGTCCGGATAGCGGGTGCCCACACTGGGGCGACCGAGGGTCTTTAGCTTCTGCAACGGTCATGGGCACTTTCGGGCATCACTCTTGGAAAGGGGGAACGATGCGCAAAAACGGGGTTGCCCGTTGTCAAACTTCGCCTTGTACTCGTAGCTTTCCACATTCAAGTGCCACGATGCAATGCCATGTATCAAGGACTGTGCCAGGGCCCGGATAGCCGTATTCCGAGGCGATGCCGTGGTTTTCGCTGGAACTCTCCAGGCAGGAGTTTCAAGTCCGTGGAAAGCAGTAATCTCATTCGCAATTATGTCATAATCGTCTGAGCGCCAGTTAAGGAGAAGCCTTCCTCCCACTGGACCAAGCCTAAGGCTACCGCTCCTCGGCGAAGCCTCAGTCTTCCCCGTCGTTGTTAGCCTCGTCTTACCGGCGAAAGCCACCATTGGTTGCCCTGTGCAAGCGGGCCAGCCTGCACGAACCATTGCTCCTCACTGTGCAAACAGAGTCCGCCATCTGATCTCGCTTCTTGAGCATGAAGGCTCGTAGCGGTTTGCCCAAGGGGCGCCGCCTGAACATCCCGGCTGCTGATCCGCTGTCTTCATATCCAGAACATGTTCAAGATGCTCACAATTCCCACGCCCAGAACCAGACCTAATAATCCTGAAGGTGAGGAGAGGCGGCTCAGGTCATTCGACGACGACTGGGAAGGAGGAGCCGTTGCGCTAGTAGGAGGCGCGACCGACGTCGGTGAAGAGCTCTCTGCAGAAGATGTTGGACTCTCTTGCGTGGCGATTGAGCCTGGCGTTGATCCCAGTATTTCTGAGCTTGCAGGAGCACTTGAAAGTATGGGGGTCGACACTGGAGGTAAGCTAGACTGCGTTGGTAGACCGACTGTACTGAACAATGGGTTTGATGTTGCTATGGATGCAGTCGCTTCAGGTCCGATGGTGATAGGCACGCTGATGATGGCGCAGAGCTCAGCAACGGCAGAGAATGTGACTGTGCTCAGTGAGTATGCGTGCGATACAGCAACGTAAGACTCCAACCTACCCTCCTGCTGAGTGGCATTGCAGGAAGTCATCGTGCAGTTGTTCATCCGTTCGATGTACATGTTGTTGGCACAAAGGCATGACCATTCACTGTCCATATGCTTAGTGTTGGGCCATAGTACAAGTGGAACCATCCTACCTTTGCGAACAGCTTGTGCCATTGACATTGGCAATGCAACTAAGCTTCATGATACTCAGCCTGGTGAGGGCAATCTAAGTGACTCATCGAGAACTCACCGCGCAGTCGCCGACATCTTGGGCCCAAGATAGGGAGGCAAGGCCGAGCAACCAGAAGATGGAGAAGAGAATGCGGCGAGAGGTTCCAGCCATGGTTCTTCACGTAGGGTCAGTTTTAGGGTTTGGAAGGGTAGGATAAAAGGGTTGATGAGGTGGTTGTAGGACTGATCAACTTGTAGTTGGCTGTGAATCCAAAATTCGCAGTCACCTCATCGCTGGCAGGAACAAGTGGCAGCAAACAGGCAACAACCATCGGACAACCATTCGTGGCAGGGTCGGCTGCGATGTTGCTCGCGTAGTCACCAATACAGACAGGTTATTCGCACCCAGGAACAATTCACCGTCGTAAACAGTGATCAACTGTCTTTCCTCCAAATCTCACACCATGAAACTGAGCATGTCCTCTATCACACCTACCGCACCTTCTTACACTGTAGTTCAGTCTCTTTGGTGAGGGTGGCGCCGGTGGGTCGCTAGCTGTACGGACGAACCCGCCAAATGACGTCGATCTCTCTCTGTTCACTGCGCATTCTTCGGTTTGATTCTAGTGACTCCACCAATTGGTCGTCGACAGAATGCTGAACTCGCCCACAGGATAGAGTGCTGGTACCCAGTGCAAACCGTACGCATGGCGCTCTCCAAGGAAATAAGGAGTTGCTCACACTGCGACTCGAGGCGGACGCCAACGGAGAACCGACTGCGATTGATAACCGAACAGCGATGGTAACGGCACATCTTCTCACTAAGCCGCTCGCCATAATTCATGGCCCGCCAAATCGTCCCCGTCAAATCTTATAGGTATCCCGCTTAGAGGGTCTAATGTACTTTCCCTTACCTGGCCGAGGACAGCGTACATGCCTCTACTAGCGAGAGGGAACAGGCTTCCACCAGAGCCCCCGAAAACCAGCGTTTGCTGCCGCGGCGTCCAGGGCGTGAGATAGAATGCGCCACAGGGTACTCCGTATGTACCTACAGTAGAGACGTGAAGGCGATGCATGGGATGGCTACAAAAAACTGCCAACCAGCAGGACAGACCCGAGACACGCCATCGGGTCTTTCAGCCATTAGACGGTGGAACCCATCCGCGGTCATGGCCGCCGTAGGAAGTCAGGAAACATAGAATCATAGAAGATAGATAAGAAACGATAGCCACGCTCTCGCCTCACTTACTGCGAGCAAATGAAGTCTGATACAGCCGGGATCGTCCATTTACAGCTCCTCGGTTGAGTCTCGTGTACTGGAGTGCTCTTACGTGGTCAACCTTTTGCGTCCTCAACGCTTGGGGCAGTGTACGGAGTATAGTACTCTGGGTAAGACGCTTCCTTCTGTCACTGAACCAAAGGAGGCAGAGGGAGCGAACGAGAATCAGTCCTCACTCGCTGTAAGGAGACATGTAGGATAAATGGATATCGTATCCGCCAGGACTAATAGCAATACAATGTTTATAGAATTAGGAGATAGGTAGATAGATAGATAGGTATCCTATCCAACGATAACCCGCAATTCTTCGTCAAATTCATGCCACAGCCTGTCCCAGTATACTCATGTGGTTCAGCCATATCCTTTCTCATGCAAAGGTATCGTCAATCAAAGCGCTCAATGCAAAACTCGTTCAAGATCGGTGATCCATCGTGGACCTCGATTACAAGGCAATGATGGTGGCGAGAATGGCTGCCACGAGCGCGCCGCAAGCGCTAAGACCGCGCAGAGAAGGAGCCGCGCTGTCGGAGTCGGCGCCGGTCGTGGCAGCAGCGACGGCCTGGATACCAAAGGTCGTGCCGGTGATGACTTGAGTCTGGCCACCGGTTGTGACGGTCGTGGTGATGGTGGCAGGCACGGGAGAGTTGGTGGTTGTGCTGCAGCCAGACCAGGTGCCGGTCCACGAGGAGAAAGGACCCCAGCCAGCGGTCCAGGTGGTCCATGAGTCGCAGTCGATGCCGCTGGCTTTGGTGCCCCAAGGACCCCATCCACCACCAGGGCCGCCACGGAAGCCGCCAGGACCGCCGCCATTACCGCCCCAGGCGCCCGGGCCGCCCCAGGGGCCTTGACCACCCCAGCCGCTAGGGGCGGAGGGCAGACCGGTAGAGCAGGCGGAGATCCAGCTGGACCATTGATCGGAGTTCCAGCCGCCACCAGGGCCAAAGCCTGGGCCGGCGGTGATCTGAGAAGGCCAGGCCGAGCCACCGGAGGTAGCGCTAAAGGTGGCTTCTTGCGAGTGGGTGACTGGGCTGCCGGCATTGGCGCAAAGCTGTGCAACAGCACCGTAGATGGCTGTTCCAATGGTTAGCTCTGTGGTCTTTCTTGCTTGTCTCGAGACATCATTTGTAACTCACCCTCTTGATCGGTGGTGTTTGTGCAAGATGTGGCGACGCAGGTGTTCAACTGGGAAATGGCTGTCTGGTTGGAGCAGAGGCAGTCCCAGCCCGTTGACGACGAGCAGGAGGAGCCATCCCAGCTTCCCATGCAGTCAGACCACGTGCAGGAGGGGAGCCAGGCGAGGGCGGATGTGGTAAAGAAGGCTGCTGCCAGGGGCACGGCCGCTGCAAAGGACTTCATACTGGCGGTGGTCTGGTGTACGAGTTGTCTCCTTCGTGCAAAGGGAGATCGACTGTGAGGGTCTGATATCGGTCGTGGAGGTACTAAGTCTTAAGGACGAGTTGCTGATCGAAGTGCAAGTATAATGCGAAGCAGCAGGGACGGGCAAGATATAGAAGGGATCTCTCGGCCTCAGGATCAGGCAGGACATGCGTTTGTTTTCACCGCAGTCGGACTGTGAGAGAACTGGCGCGGGCTGGGGGTGGAGTGCACAGCCTTACCGCTTGGTTGAGGCCATTGCTTGGGAGTCCGAAGTTAGCAGCAGCTAGCACCAGATTCGGGTGCCAGTGGCTGGATTGACGAGACGACTAAACCTGCCCTGGCTAGCATTAGTTTAGCTCGAGGGTCGGAGGTCGGAGGGACGACGCGTCATGCAAGCCACAAAAGGGGGAATTTCTGCTGCAGGTTTGCCAAGCGTCAGCGCACAAGATTCGTTTAGCAAGGGACAAAACCATTGGTTAGTCCTTTTGCGGCTTAGTGAGGGGACATTTAGTTCCATTTGAAGGGCCCGAAAGGAGTCGGCTGGGCTCGTGTGATCGATTGGCTTGTCACACTCCGACGGACCCTAATCGGGGCTAACTTTCCTGAAGGGCCGGCATTACATCAGTCCTCATTCGTGGCTATTTTTGCGGACCTGGGGAAATCGTAAACTGCGGTCCTGAAAATCTGCACTTCAGCCTCAAGTATCGACGAGCTCGCACTTTTACTGCCCGTCAAATGCCTGACTGGCGGCCGCACCATGCTTGTAGGACTACCCTCAAACTTTTCTAGTAATTCTGGTTGTTGGCCTTGCTTCAGCCTCAGCTCTGGTTGGAGATTCCGCTGTGCGCCTGACGGGCGAATACGGGCCAGAGCAATCCGCGTGTCCTACCACGCTTCCTCGAACGGCCTCCAAGTTCGATTCTCATCAGATGATTCATAGAGCACCGCGAGTATTCCGTATGGAGCTGACGGTCGTCAAACGTCACTGAATCACCAAACTCGTTGTAGCGATGACGCGGATTCCCGGTGGAAGGCTGAGCTATGCTTCATATCGGTGGTTCGGAAGCTGAGGCCCGACTCCCGAGAGCCGTGTCGATGGTGCCCTCGCCGCAGAGCTCAATCGCAGATTGGCGGATTTGGCAGACTGGGCACCTTTTGCCAAGCCGTCATGTTCATCACCCCTTCATCTCGCCGCGTGTCGTCGTCCGCTCCGTCCACCGAGACGCTCGTGAGGGACATTCCCCTGATCATCAGGCCTTGACGGTTGACCCTTTTTCTGATTGCTAGCTCTTTCACGTCGGCACTTCGAATAATTCGGGCTTCATGTTAATCCTGCACAATTTCGCTAAACAGCCGCTCAACTGCAGAAAAGATTGCACTCCCTCGAGAATGCGCATATGAGTGAAGCCAATTTCTTTGATGAATTCGAGTTTCGAGTGCTCCGAAAGCGTCGGAATCGTCTTGGTCACCCGGAACATAGTGCTGATGATGTCGTGTGAGGAGTACCCAAGATCCCTATTAGGTTTGCACCGGACCGATCAGTGACGCGTCCCACATTTGCGGACATTTCCCTCGAATGTGATGGATGCGACTTACCATAACTCCTTGAGCGAGTCGACAGCGCTGTCGATCTTCCCTTCCCAGCATGCCTTGATCATTGCTTGAACTTTGACGGGATGCGGACTGTCGACAACTCGGAATACGTTGTCCCCGCTGACGAAACCGAATCCTGCCCACGTACTCTGCAGGTTATTGATGGCTTGTCGCATGTCGCCCTCGGCGCTAAACACGAGAGCAGCCAGGCCGTCTTCGGTATGCTCGACCTTCTCTGCCTCGATTATTTGCATCAACCGTTGCACGACTTGCGCGTCCGTCAGGCGTGAATATCGTAGGATGGCGCATCTCGACTGCAGAGGTTCGATGATCTTGTTTGATTGGTTACAAGCGAAGGCGAAGCGAGTTGTGTTCGAGTAAATCTCCATGGTTCTTCGCAGAGCTTGTTGCGCTCCAGCAGTCATGCTTTGACGTCCACGTCAGTTGCGTACGCATGGAATGGTCACCTGCCTGCGTACCTGTCTGCTTCATCCAAGATCACCAGCTTGTGTCGACCCGGAGGCAGCGTCACCTTCTTCTGGGCAAAACCTTTGATTCTGTTCCGTACAACATCGATACCTCGTTCGTCGCTAGCATTCAACTCGAGGACAGCCTCCTTGTATGCATCACCAAGTAGAGTACGCGCAAGACATAGGATCGAGGTCGTTTTGCCAATACCGGGCATTCCCGAGATAATGACATGAGGCATGTTCCCATCTTTGGCGATGATTTTGAGTCGCTCAATCGTCTCTGAGTTTCCCACAACATCATCGAGGTAGACAGGTCGGTATTTCTCTACCCTGGACATGGGTTAGCGGCGTTAACATGCAAATAAGGCGGGGTGAACAACCAGGGCAGTTCGTAGTCAGGCGCTGTACCGTTGGCATTGGCATGGAGAGCCTTTCTTGCCCCAGCGGAGGACGATTCGGGTTGCCCTGACATTGTCCAGGCAGTTGCAGGTGGATTGGTACAGGGCAGCAATGGACGGATAGGAATTCTTCGGAGGGCTCAATTGCAAAGCGCAGGCGCGTCGGACGCGTCAAGATGGAATATTGATTTTACGGTGGACCAACTTTGCAAGATACTCCACCCTACTCAAGCACATTTCCAGGCCCCTTCTCGACGGCAACAGCTGGGGCTCGAAGTCTACCAAGCAGAATCCTGCTGCTCCTCTCCATGTACGGGTCAAACGCCTTGGCCAGAAACACAGACGTTGCACCCAAGTCCTACCATGTCGAGGTCTACTGATGGTCGATAGCAGTCTCTTGCTCCGGTCCTCCACAGTCAAGATAAAGGACTGCTGATGAATTCGCGTTCTTCTCGGAGAACAACTGCCGAAGCGAGGAAACGTCATGAAAATCAGGTAAGCGTTCGGTCTCGAGTACGATTTCTCTCTCCAAGATTATTTGCGGACGATATACAACGACTCTTGCGCCAGTAGTGTATCCGTCAGTTACATCGGACGTTGAGCCTGTCTGTCATCACTCGCAATGCTGGTACTCACCGGCACAAGCGGAAACCTGGGCTCCCGGGTCCTCGACACCCTCTTGCGCCAGAAGCTCATCCCACCCTCCCAGTTAATCATTTCAACAAGCAATCCCAGCAAAGTCCCACCTGCTGCCAAGGAAGCTGGCATTGAGATACGCGAGGGCGATTTTACATCTCCAGATTCACTTTCGTCCTCATTCAAAGGAGCAGATGCTCTTTTCCTGGTCTCATACCCTTCGCCGAGCGTCGACAGATGGCTTCATCACAAAGCCGCCATCGACACTGCCAAAGCCGCTGGAGTAAAGACCATCATTTACTCGAGTCTGATGTTCGGCGGCAAGACAGGCATGGACAGCATAGCCGGTGTCCAACAAGCGCACATCAAGACCATCGAGTATCTCACCAAAACTGGGCTGCAGTATGTGATTGTGAGAGAGGGCATTTACGCGGAAAGCTGGTGGCTGTACGCTGGCTTCCAACCACAGACCTTCAAGAAAGGCGACACTAGTGAGATCACGTTTGTCATTCCCAACGACGGTCCTGTGTCCTGGGTCACATGGGACGACTTAGGTGAAGCCACTGCCAAGATCCTTCAGAACTACGAGGGATATCTTGGCCAAACCTTGAATCTCACGGGGCCCAGAGCCACCAGCATTAGTGATGTTGCAAAGATCGTTGAGAAATGTACTGGTCGCAAAGTCAAGGTCAACATCGTAGGCAGACAGGAGGCTGAACGATATCACAAAGAGAACAAGAGTGTTCCGGAAAGCGGCTTCTGGGTCATTGAGAGCTGGGCAGGTTGGCATGATGGGATTGCGAATGGGGAGACCGCAACGGTCGATCCCTTGATCGAAGACATTCTGGGCAGAGCGCCTCGAGGCATCGAGGAGGTAGCTGACAGTCTCTTCACTCCTCGATGAGAGTGATGTTAGTGACCGTCTCTGTGTCCCTAAGTGAGATTCGGCTCAACTAACTGTCTCTTCACTCCTGAATGAGAGTTTTCTTAGCTGACTGTCTCCTTACTCCTAAGTGAGAGTTGTCTCAGCTGAGCGTCTCTTCACTTCTGAACGCAGATTATTTGACTTTTAGGCGTGGTAGCGCTTGAGTGTGAGGACAAAGCAAATCAGTACAGGATACTCTAGCAGCAAGTGAGAATACTGTAAGCAGATAAATTGCCTTTATTCCTCGAGGTGATCCAGCGAAGAGGATACAAAGTACGGAGTACGCACCGTAAGGAGTATTGTGCGCCTTTCCCCACAGCATCGGCCACGCAATGCAGATTGACTTGTTCGCTCATGCTCGCTTTATGTCCGTAACCTGCGTCCAGGAGCCAGCGTCGTCTCCCCTGGCGGGGCCCATGGTGTTGAGTAATGGCAATCCACCGGCTAAGCGATAACAAGAACGAGCGTGCTACGTCGCAAGGCTCACTGACTCTATTCCTCTTCCTCTTCTTCCACCACTCTCTCTCCTTACAGTGGCTCGGCGCCGGCTACGCGGCCATGCCTCCTCCATCATCATGGGCAAACTCCCACAGCCTTGCAGAACTAGTGAACTCAAATACTTGCCCGGTCATTGCGGCTTCACATGCTGCACGATCCATTGTGTGCACTGCCACACCGTTCAGGTACACAATAGGGCGTATTTGCTCAGGGACAACTAAGGCACCCTCCGGATGTATCCGGCTCACCTGGACCGAAGCGCGACCAACAACCTTTCACGGGTTGGAAAATATGCACACAACCTGAGACAGTCACTCACAGCCTCGACAGGCTTTTCCGGTTCAGTGCAATGGTTGCGAAACTGTCTGCCTTGACGCGTCGGTGTGGGAACCCACTGTTATTGGGTTGTTCGGGTACGCGCACGAAAGAGGCATCTCTGATATGCAAGTCTGCCTCGGGGCGTCGTAATCCCCCCAATTCCACGCCTTTCCCACGCCCATGCTGGTCTCCATCCACGTTACATGCCACGGATGCGCCAACGTGCCGAACGGCGCATAGGGATTTATACACAGTTATGGAGTATGGCGTACTCCTGACTCGTGCTGGGTAGTGTATCTCTGGGCACATCACGGCGTGCTGTGTACACTGCCTACCCCTCCGCTAATGTATACTGCACCCGCGCCCCTTGCCATGTGAGTCTTTTTCTCGGGCTTTTGAAGCCTTGACCCTCTTCGAGCATCGATTTACTGTCCTCGTGCTGGAAGCCTTCACATACCTCAGGCGTCGAGCGTTTCTTCGTCCTGGGAACTTATTGCCGCCGTCACTGTTAACTCTACCTGGCTGCTCATCGCCAGCCAGACAAAGACACAAACACGGTCCATCAGTCAGTCACTCAACCAGCAAGTCTTCACGATGGGCCTCTCGGACGGCCTCGTCGTCTTCCTCTGCATCCTCGTTGCAGGGATCGTGGTCGCCGGCGCCGCTGCCATGCATCGAGTCTACGCGAGCCGCGAATTTACCGCCGAGCTACCCCGGATCCCGGACGACCAAGCGAACTATATGCGGACTGTACGCGCGAGGAAGTGGCCTCTCTTTCAGTACGAGGCACGTCAAGTCGCGCCGCCGTCGACGAACACCTCTGCCGTGTGAATTACGGCGAGAGTCTCAAGCCTGAAGCGTGGATGCGGAACATGCAGGAGTCGACTTTCGACGCCTCCTTACTTACGGGAACGGACGTCTCGATTCTTTACAGTGCAAAAGTTGTGCTGCGAGGGCGGCATCTCGGATTTGCTGCTGCGGGACAGCGTCATCGGATCACGTTACCCATGTGAGACTCCGCGCAGGAGTATTCGTGGATGGCAGTGTCGTGGCGCAAGTACTGTACCATAATCGTTCAAGATTGCCTGCTGCACAGGAAATGCATGCCACGTCGATGTCAAAGGAATCTACCAACGGTCTGAGAAAAATCCCGCCCCAGCTCCGGATAATGCAGAACCGGCCCTTCTCTCCTGTCCCGAAGCAAGGAAGTGAACACCCTTCCGCCACAAAGCAAGAAGAAGGAATGTCCATCGTGCAGCAAGATACACGAAGGCTCGTCCAGTCCAAAGCATCGTCACGGAGGCCAGCGCCCACGAGTGCGAAGGCGAATGCGAGCGCCAGCGCCAGCGCCAGCGTGCCATGACGTCCGGTACTACATATTTGACGCAATACAGCAAAGCACGGCACAGCAAAGCACAGGACAACAAAGACGCAACACACCGAGCCAGACAAACATCCACGCTCTCATCCACAGAAGCATATGCGGGTCCGGAAGGCGATCGACTACCGCCATCTCGTCACACTCATGACAATAAGGTCACCCCTACCGCGAACCACCCCGTGACGCTCGCTCATCCCAGACCATCCCTTAGATATCCGCACGGCCGGCCAACAAGGATCTGTCTACCATGGCTGCAAGACGTTCAGTCTAGGCCATGAATTTTCATATACTCGTCAGGAAGGGGAAGGGGATGGTCAGAGGGAGTTGCGCTACTCGCGCTGCTTTCACTGCTGGTTCCGGGGATGTGCTGTCACGCCTGCATGGGACGGAGAACCATGCTGTGATAGGGATCAATCCTGCTCGCCAGGTAACTCGGGTCCGTTGGTGGCATCCGACGTCAACCTCGCCGGATACTCAGAGTCAAAGAGTGGGTACTAGGGGGGAACTGGTGCCAGTAAGACCCAGGTTGAGGTACATGCCTCGCTGGTTTAGAGTATATCAGATGCCCTGGTTGGAACTGCAAACAGCAAGCACAGCCAGCACTTGCTTCATCAACAGAAGATATTCAGCTAGTGTTTAGACATTGGACCCGGGGCATCGATTGTGTTGCTTATCATTTACCCTATGTCGCGCACTCTAGAATATAGCCTTGTCCATCCGTTCACCAAGTATCGAAGTAATCAGTCCAGTCCATCTGGTGTGATTGTCCGCCTTGCTGGGCCCATTCTTTTGCTTGCACGTCGCTCCACATCTCTCTCTCTTCTTGTGGGATGAACCACGGTCCCTGACGCACCTCCGCCATGGGTGCTGCTACTCCGGCATTGCCGACTCCAGCATCAGAGTCTCCCTTCTGCTGAGAAATTAGGCCCACGCTGGCCTCTTGGCTTGGCGGGCCGATTTCGTCCCCCCAAACCCTTTCCCGTTCAGCGACACGGTGGCTTTCCTCATCAATTACAATGCCATCCTCTACTTCGGCATTAAGAACGTTCTCTTGTCCATGTGGGTTAAAACCTGCCTCCTCATCGCTCAAGACCTGCACTTTCGTTCTCTGGTCTTCAAAGATCCGTTTAAGCCACTCCGCAGCAATCGCAGCCACGCCATCTCCAGCTCCGTGCGATCGCAGCCTCATGGTAAGCACCTTGGTCAGGAACTCAGCTGCTGCTACCAGGCGATCTTTTCCCAATTCCACAACGGACTGCGCCAAGTGGAACTTCGATTGGAATTCGTCCCGCCAGCCTGAAGGCCCACCGTGGATGCAGATGCGGAGGCCGTCACCGATCAGCTTCTGGGCTTCGCTAAAGTTTTCGAGCCCGATATGACATTCGATAAGATAGTTCTTGGCCAGCAAGAGGTTAATGAGATTATCCTCAGTCGTATTGGTATTGTATTTCCACAACTGAATCCGAAAGAGGTCTTTGGCACTCCGGAGAGCTGCGTTCTTATCTGCAAGAGCGATAGCAGCTTCCACCATGACCGAAAGCAGGCGGCAGCTCTCCTCGTGCTGCTCACCAAGACGACGGGCTAGGATGTCGTTCCCCGCCAGCAATAGTCGGTGTGACAATTCTTTTGCGACGCTGGATGATCGACTGGCTGCCTGTAGGGCCATGAACAGGGAACGGCCTTGAATATGCAGCTCGGCCATTGCGCTCATGATCTGACGACTGAGCGCTGTACCCCAATTTGAAACCTTTTCTTGTCCGAATTCGTTGCAATGGACCACCGTAGATAGCATGGCCGCCATCAGAGGCAGAGGCGGAATCATGGCAAGTTTGGGCAAGATTTCGTCCATGTCAAGCCGAGCAGATTCCGCGTTGACCCGTGAATGGCGGTACTCCATAGCTACCAATAGGTTCGTAAGCCTCACCCTGAACTCGCTCACTATGGTGGCTGCCTCTTGCCAGATACTGAGATTCTCGTCGTGAGCCACGTCTTCAGCACAGACCTGGAAATACAGTCTGGCGTAATGAAGTGCCTGGTCTTGCAGCCTGAGTGAGTCAGGGGAATTGAGTATGCGAACACCGGTTGGCCGAGAGGTTACGAGCCATAGCTGGCTGTTCATCCGGGCGAGATCAGGGCTCGAACTTCGGACAAGAGTGGAGCTGAGGATTCCTTCCACAGGATGCTCTGTGTCGCCCGCAGAAGCATCTCTATCAGGACATGGGCTTGGGGTGCGGTATGTGGCGCCACCAGGCGTCGCGGGAGAGAATTCTGCTGGATTAAGCCGCCTCCGCTTCCAGTAGTGTTCGACATCATGTCGGCTGCGTTTCTGACCTCGAATCGAGAAGATAGTGTCCTTCCCATGCCGTTCTTGAAGCTTCTGAAAGGCAAATAACATGTCAGATTGCTGGAGAGGAAGGAGTCAGCCTCATTCACGGGCATACGATGCACATGTAGCACTTACCTTGTTCCTCTTGTCGAGTCCCCAATTTTTGATATATGTCTTGTAATGGCATGCCCTCAGAACCAGGTCAGTCGCGTAAGGCTGGGTGCAGATCGAGTATGCACCTACTCTGCTCGAACCCCCTGTGCCTTCATGATATCCACGATCTCTGACAGCTTGAGATTCTGATCGCGATAGAGCGCCGTAAAGGTAGGCCGGATCTCCTCCTCCCATTCTCTTCGAGTATGGGGATGATTTCTTTTGCGCGGCTCCATTGCTGCGCTCTCTCGCGGGAGTACTCGCAGGCATAGAAGTCAGAAGGCTCTGGGAAGGGGAGGCCTCAACTTATAAGACGCCGGCTGCGCTGTGAGACAGACCCTGCGACGAGTCAAACGGGTACTCATGATGGCGGGTTACCAAAGTTGTTGGAAGGAGTTGATCGAGTCCTCAGCCTCAGCTACTGTACGGAGTAGACAAAGGTTGTTACAGAGGCCACCACCGCTGACGCTAATGCATGGCTGCATACGAGCGACCAGGGCTATACAGTAACGCAATGTGAGTGGCCTGCTCTCCGCCAATGTTTGGAGTTGAAATGCACAGCCCTGTCATCGCCCGACAGCAAAGCTCTTGGTATCGACTGCAGCTTGTGCCAGGGTATTCGAAGCAGGGAGATTAAGGCAAGCACGTAACGACTGTTCCGCAAGAATGGGTCATCGCTTCCACCTGGAAGGCAATACTCTCTTTCCTTGACCCGAACGACGCTGCCTTGCGTCCATCTAGTCTGCTCAGAACCGGCACCTGCTCGGTAGGATCATCCATCAGTCCATCACTCCAGAGACCGCCTTTCGTCATCCAGAGAGCTCGTCGACTGCGGCATTCTTCCTGCCTGAGCTAGAAAAAGGCAACCTGCACCTGCATACCCTGTGCGAACCGAACTTGTGTCCCAGTCCTCCTCGGCAGCGGCAAACAATGCCCACCCGAAGAGGATCTGTTCTTCGATCTCTGCTTCAGCAAGTGCACTAGTGTAAAGGCTGTGCTGAGCACTTCCTTGTCCTGATTCTCGAACGGCTCGTGGCTCACGGCCAGTCCCTCCTCAACGCGCAGGTCAAATCCTCGCTTGTAAAAAGGAGCTCGACTGTGACGCAGACCAAATGAACGGCCAAGTAAACCGTGCTCCTAAGTTCTCAGCGGATGCAGTGTCTTGTCCTTGCTTCCTCACTTTCAAGTTCAATCGCCTCGTCCTGGAGTCTGCATCTTGTCCGCCTCCTGATGCCTCCGCTCGACCATCTCCCGCAGTTCCCTCTCCTCCTCCCAGGCCCTCTCGCTCCTCGCCAACGCCCGCCTCCTTCGCCTTACTCCTTCATTGAACTCTCCAACTGCCCTCTCTGCAAAGATACATCCTCCTAGCGTCATGGCAGATATCTGGATGAAGACCTTGAACTGTACCGTAAGACCGCGGTAGAGAGGTGTGTACCGGTTCAGCAGAAAGTGACTGGCGAAGGAAATGACGCCGAAGCGCAACGCGCCCTGGGCGAAACCAGAGGCCGCAATTGGGGTGAGGGCTTGGGGTGGGGCGATATCCGTTATGTGCGATGGGGGTGGCATTGTCGTGGATAGGTGTTACACTTTACGCGCAGCTGGAAGCGAGAGATCAGAGTGCCCCGCGGGTATCAATACAGAACCTGTATATAGCGTAGCTCGAGGCAAGCAAAGTAAATGACAGCTTTTTCAATGTTCGACAGTGCATGAGGCTATAAGAGGTGTGTAGTCAGTCGGCTACGACGACGAGGTACCTCGCAGTGATCAGTTCTGAAGCTCATCCCCCCATCTCTGGGTGATCTCCATCTTCACTAGATCATGACGTCGACTTTGCGGGCCTCAGTCGAGACCGGCCCAACTTCGGATCGCAACATGGAAAAAGTTCACCGACGAGCCAGCCTCGCCCGCGTCGAATCCTGACTTCCCAGTGTCACTATCTACAGTCGCCTACTCCGTAATCCAAAGGCACCGAGCCGGTTGTAACATGGCGCCCATGAAGACCGCCACCAAGAAGAACCCCAAAGCCCGCAAGTCCACCACGGCAGGCCCCTCAAAATCCAAGTCCAAGGTCACGAAACGGCCACCGCCAAAACAAATCAAGACCAAGCCCGGCGTGCATTCGGGCGCCGCTTCCTCGTCGGGCAAACCCTCGAAGCGCAAAGAAAAGACCTACTCGGCCAAAGACCTCGACCTCCCCGCCCTGAACATGATAACCCCCGTCACCGCGCCCGAGAATCCCACGAATCTGGCCCGTCGCGGCGGGACTGGCAAGAAGAAGAATAAAATCTACATCGACGACGAGAAATCGATGAGGACGATCTTGGCGATGGTGACGGCCGAGAAGGAAGGGCAGATTGAGAGTAAACTGGTGAGGGCGCGGCAGTTGGAGGAGGTTCGGGAGGCGAGACGGGCGGAGATGGAGAGGCGGAAGGAGGGCAAGAAGGAGGAGCTGGAGGGGGTCAAGAAGGAGTTGAAGAAAGGCAAGAAGCGGAGAGATGGGAATGCTGGTGATGCTGAGGTGGCCAAAAGTGAGAAAGAGGGCGTAAAGAAGAACAAGAAGAGGGTTTCGTTTGCTTGAGGGCGTGGACAGTGATCGGGTCACCTCTATGCTCGTCTACGCACTCTATGCTTCTATGAGTGTCTATGACTGGAGTGGTGTGCGTTTTCACACTCTACACGGGAACTCATAATCCTGGGATGTGCATCTTCCGCCGCATCGGCTCAAAGACTGGTTTCAGAGGCTCTCGCTCTGCGCGGGATATCTGACCTTCGAGCTGAGCGTCGCTGACGTCTGTCTTGGAGATGGAGTCCAAGTCGATGTCGCTGGCCATGGCCTGGAAGAATGCTGTCGACTGAAGAAGGGTCAGCTGGAGGGGGACAAGTCACAGTTATGTGGGCAATACGTACAGCTCTCTCAAACCACCGTCTGCCACCGAGCTCGAACCAACTCAAATGACCACCACCCGGGGTCGTACACAGCACGCCGTACGGAGTCTGCTTGACTTCTTCTCGCGGCAGCGCTTCGCTCGCGGTTACCTGCCCTCCATCAGCTTCGGAGCACCAGGGGAACGGCGAAAGGTCGGCTTACCGGGTCGTCTTCAGCATGGATAGCCAGAAAAGGGATTCTGATGGCCATCACAGAATCGACAGAAGAAGCATCGCGATAATATGCTCCTTCTGTGGGATATCCCCAGGTGGGACCTTGGACATGCCGGTCGAATTCGTGGAGGTACTTGATCTTCCGCACGGCGTCGACGTTGATCATGGGATTTTTCGAGATGTGTTCGACGTGCTGCTCGAAAAGTCTCTTCATGCTCTTGCCCATAGTGGCAGAGTAGGCGTTGCGGTTGAACCAGGTCCTCTGCAGGGCTAGGCTGCCTGCCATGAGATCCCAGGGGTTGGAGAGGATGATGGCCGCTTTTAACGCGCACTCACTGCCCTCTTCGGCCAGGTACTAAGCTCATCAGCAGGCGGACAGGGAAGGGATCGCAAAGAATCATGTGCCTACGTTCGTCATGATGTTGGCACCGAGACTGAAGCCCATGCCAAACAGTGGACGGTTAGGAAATGTCTTCCTAAGCCATTGGACTACCTGCTTCACGTCCCAAGTGGCCCGTGCATTGTACAGCACACTGGTGGTGATCTTCGTCCCGGAGCAACCTCGCGAGATCACCACACATGCTTCCCACCCACCGTCGCCTACCAGAGGTGCAAGCGCATGGCGGAGGTAGAGCTCATGCGACCCTCCACTTAAACCATGTAGCATCACTAGCATCGGCTTGCTATCCAACGAACCAATATCCTGAAGCTCCTGCTCAGTAAAATAGCTAGTGCGCGGTGGTAGACCTGGGTCGTGCTTTTCGTTGGGCGCGGTGACGAAATCAACAGAGAATTGACCTGTGTATACTGGATCTTCGTTCTCAAAGATCCGGCGCTTGTAGTAGATGGGGACAGATTGTTTCGTCAAAGTCGTCCATATAGTCTGCAAATGGCCATTGAATAGGAACGGATTGAGTCGGCATGGTGGAATGAGTGTTTTGCATAGATCCGCAAATGAGGTCGTCTTGCCGTCTTTCGTCTTTAGGACCAGTGATTTCGTAGAATGCCAGTATCGTGGTTTCACCATTCTTAGTGCGTGGCTTGGAACGAGGGCAACAGCAGCCAGGAGCGTGAAGCCGACGAACGTGCTAAGGAATGGATGGTCCTGCGCTTGAGAGACAGATGTTTGAATCAGGTCCATGCTGATTCTGCCGCAAGTCGGCCGTCCTATGCCATCCTCATCCTGTCGATAGGCAGCTTGTTGTAGAGAGAGCTGTCGAACTAAGGGAGTTTCTATAAATATTGTGCGTAAATCAGTGTAGACGATACTCACGTTTCCCAAGTACGTAGCAACCAAGGCATACACAGTACTGTCTACACTACTGCGAACCGATTAGGATGACGACAAATCGGGCTAGGCCTTCTTGGCAGACTAGTGCAGCCCTGACGGCGGAGAGGGCTGTATGAGCGCGATGTGATATCGCCGTCAAACACCGTTGTCAAAACGGGCCCATGCAAAGGCAGATGGCATATGCTGGGTCGGATGAGCCGGGAATGTCGAGCAAGGAACCCGTACAAATGTCCTCCCACTGTATGAGGTCCTGTCAGATTTAGACGCGTGCTGGGCAGTGAGGGAGTAAAGAGAGATATCAATGAAAAGAGGGCGCGACAGCTTGCAATCCCGCCTACAACATGGATCACAACTACTGTTACAACAATGCCAATTGGAATGGCAACTTCACTTACCAATCCAACGGCAACTATTCTCAACCTGGATTCGCAGTCAATCCGTATTCACAGGAGGCTCCCAATTCCAACGCCCAGCCTTACCATCAATCATCGTATTCCCAGCCTGTCCAGCAAAACTATCCTCAGTACTACAGTAATCAAGCGCAACAATATCAGTTCCAATTCCAGCAGCCTTCACACCACTTCTATCACAGTCATCCTCCAACCCAACCCATATTGCCTCCAGTGCTCCCCCAGTCCGAGATAGAAGTCATCGTGCCCCGTCATCCCATTCACTCCGCCCCACCGAAGCAGCAGCCTCAGCAACCTCAACAGCTTCGGTCCAGCTTCCAAGCCCAATTTCAGCCACCAGCGGCGGTCGAATCGTCGTACCACTGGACTCCGCAACCAAAGCAGCAACAGCCACAACCGCCACAGCAACAGCAACAGCAGCAGCAGCAGTATCGCCATGTATCACAATCACCTCAGGACCGCATGAGACAAGCTGAGCCGCCACGAATGGTGATCGAAGTACCCAAACCTACCATGCCGCAGAAAAAGTTTGCGAATGGCAGCTCACACCGGACTTCCACCTCTACCGCCGTAACTCCTCAAAGATCCACTCAACAGAGCCACAACGGCGCCTTGCAATCGGTCGAGGTCAAAGTCAAGAGCCCGCCGACGGCATCGAAACCACCCCCTCCACGTGCCATGGCCACGGAGTTCGAAGAACAAGAGCCAGATTACCCCACTCTCCTTTGTGTCCTTGCCGATGACTATTTCGATGAAGCTCGCAAATTGCCAGCTCTAACTGAAAGGTATTATACCTTGATCTCCAAGGCTCTCGGCTGTCTTGAGTCCGCCCTTGCCAATTTCAAGCTACCTCCGCTGCAGGAAGCACAGATCTCTTTGCGCTACTCTCGAATACTGTATGACGAAACCGAAAATTACGACGAAGCTGAGACGACCCTGACGAAATCAATAGAGCTATGTGAACGACACAAGTTCCTCGATCTGAAATACGAGATGCAGCTTCTTCTTTCCAAAGTCCTTTACGAATCAAAGCCGAAAGCCGCTCTAAGAGATATTCAGAGGATGATCGAAGACATCGAAGCCTACCGCCACACTGTTTGGTTGTATATCTTTCGCTTTCAGCACGCCATGTTTTCATTGGCATCTTCCGCTCCTGGCGAATTCCACAGTGCTATCGTGCAGCTGGAGAGGATTTCTGTCCTAGCCAAGCAGAATTCGGACGCCGGGGTCCTTGCTTTTGCGGCGACGCTAGAAGCTCTCCTACACCTGTCGAGCTCGAGTCATGAAGCGGTCACGGCCACACAAACGGCTTTAGCAAAGGCCAGGGCTATGCAATTAAATCCAGACGTCGAGTCCAACCCAAAGATGACCATCCTGCTGGAGTTCATCGATCTTGCATGCAGCGTACGGGAATCCAACATTGCACAAAGCAATGCCAAGCGGAAGGTCATGGTTGAGGTCCTCGACCAGATAGCCAAAGACAACAGCTGGAGAGATGACGGCTCGATCTATATCCCGATGTCGAAACAAACTGTCGGGGGGATTCAGCTGCAAGCTCATAAACATGTCGTCGAGAGAGACGGGAAGTATTATCTTGTGTTCTCGTGGTTAGGGATGGAGGAAGTCGAGGCTCTAGCGTACTTGTTTTCCGCTGACAGCTCAGCGTACAAAAACGGCATAGATGGTGGAAAGGCGGAGATCTTTGCAACGGAAGGCTTATCAGGGGTTCGAGCGCTGGCAAAGCCTAGTCTCACCGCGGGTTACCGACACTCTGAGAGAGTTCACGCCTTCCAGAAGCTGTTGGAAGCCGAGTTCTTGTTGTTGCTCAGCTTCCTGCAGTGCTCGAAAGGTCAATACGACGAGGCAAACAGAGGCTTGGGCAAAGTTAGCACGATCTCCGAAGCCGTTGGTGACGCTTTCCCACTCAACATGAGATATGCGGTGCTTTACCTAAGAGGAGTCATCCTCCAAGGAACCGGAGACCTCGTTACTGCCCTGCAAGTCTACCAGTCGCCTCTCTTCAACCTCACACCACAACAATCTGCATCTTCGGCTGTCTCAAGCGCATCTAACCGAAAGACAAGCTCGTGCTTTCCAGACTCGGACGTCACACGCAACTTCTCCATCCTGGCAGCGATGAATTCCGCCTTTATCATCCAAGCTTCGAATCACCCCCAACATAACCGCCTGTCCTCGCTGATTAAAAGCCTCGACGGCGCCGTCCAAACATGCGCGAACAAATACATCCAAGCCCATTTCTCCCTCCTCGTCGCCGTCCTCTCCGGCACGACCCTCACGGTGAAGCAATACCTCAAATCCGCCATGGAGGCCGGCAAAGCTATCGGCAGCGCGCAGACCACGGCCCTCGCGCTCATCTACATGCAAGAGAAACTCTTCAAGGGCGTGGTTGATGAGCAGGCACTCAAGTGCGCAAAGGCCGCGAGCCAGCAGACCAGGAGGTGGGGCTCGCCGATGTGGATGCACGTCACTGCGGGTTTGGAGGCCCGGGCGCTCGATATCAATGGGTATGAAGACGAGGCAAAAAGGAGGAAACAGGAAGGCGAGGCCGGGTGGGAGATCTTGCCAGAGGCTATCAAGAGCGCTTCAGCTATCAGCAGCGGCATGGCCGTTTGATTTTGATTTTCCCTGCATCTCTTCAGGAGTCAAAGCGTGCCAAAAAACATTCAAAGCAAGGATGATTGATGATTCATTAGTCTACCTGATATGTCGCGTGCCGTTGACAGGGAGTGGCCTGTACAGGACTGTAATTCTACCTTCTGAAAGCAAAACATTCGAAGACTACGAAGGGCCGGTACGACGGCGAGGTGGACCGACCATCGAAATGATACGACGACAGTTGTACTAGGGACCGTTGTTCATCTCTGAACCCTGTATGGTCTCACGACTTCGTGAGCTCGTCGTCATTCAATCTCAAGAGTGGAGAGAAGCCAGAAACCCATCATCCAATAACGCATTATCCTGCTGCGCAAATGCCGCGAGTTAGGGGCCAGCCTAATTAGACGGCAGCCGGTCCTGTGTGCTTCTGAAAGCTCAGGGCCTATAAAGCATATGGACGGGACAATCTCAGCTCGTGGAGCTCAAGTACGAGCAGTCAGCTACAGTAGCATAAGTTGTGGTGCAGCAAAGCCTGATTACTGCCGCTCGGGCAGAGAGGTGTTGCGCGTCTCATAGACTACCGTACTGTAACAGCAAAGCAGCAGTCCGAGCCCGAGCCCATTTACTATTGTGTCTCAAGCACCTAGACTCTCAGGTGTCATTGGCTCATGAACTGTCGTTTCGTTGAGGTTTACGTTCCCTCCTTCGGCGCCGTCATTTCTTGTGTTTCGACAAGAGGCCTCTATTTCTTCATCTTTGTCATGGCGGCGTGTTGCGCTTGTCGTGCTGCCTTGGATGCCGTGTCCTTTGCTCGCCTTTTTGCCTTTCGCGCCATTCGTATTGCCCGCCTGTTCTCGTGCCGGTACTGTGCTCGTGCCTGAAGTCTGGCCAGAGACTCGGGGCTCCTCTTGAGTTTCTCTGACAGCGTCAGCCAAATCACCCCCACGAGCAGATGACTCACTGCGCCTTGGTTTCTTAATCCCATCAATAGTAGCCACGGCACCAGCACCCGTAGCAGCACCAGCGGTCAGTTGATGTTGATGTTGGCTTTGATTCTGGGTTGATAGGCTCTGATTCAGACTGAGACTCCGGTTAATTTGGGCTTGCAGATCGTCCAGGGTGGTGCCGCCATCGTCATCGCGACTTACTCCATCGTCCATTTCGACTTCTACTGGCTTGTATTGTGGCAGGTCTTTTCCGGACACAGGCATTGGAGATTCCCTCGGCGTCTGTAGCTGCTCTGGTTGATAAGACGACTCTCGGTCGCCAATGCTCGGGTCGGGTGTGGGAGACGATGCACGGTCTCCGGCGTTCTGTAGTGCTTTTTGATCAACAGTTTCGTCCACAACACCGGGTGCTTGTCGTTTGCCGGTTTGCCATTCCCGAATCAACCTGGACACGTCCACCTGCCACGTGAGTTCTTCCAGCTTCTGCTGTACAGACTGCACAGTAGCTTCTTCGGCAACGCGCCAGGCTAGTTTCGCTTTTATTCCAGTTTTGGGCTCGTTGTTGAGGAATTCTGGGATCTGCAGCAGATTGTGCGGTTGTGCCAGCGCTTTAACTTGACTGTCATCCACGAGCACAGTATTGCTTTGATCCCAGCGCTTGCCCGGATCTGCCTTCCTCTGGATGGTCTCATCTTGCCAGACCGGCTCCAATCGCTTGTATACCTGGACCTTATTGTAATACTGCTCCCGAGTCAAGCCTAATTTGTCCCTGGCCCACACAGCGGCCAATGCCGCCTGCTGGTCTGGACGAAAGAACTTCTCCACCATGGCAGCGCAGTTCTCAGGCCTCGCCGAAGTATATACCATGACCACATGATTCCGGAAGAGGTAATCCAGTAATGAAGGAATACCAGGCCTCACAATGACGTTCTTAGGTCTGCTCTTGTTTGGTCTAACAAGCACAGTGCCATTGAGGTCGAGGATGACCAAGAGCTTTTGTGGTCTGTCTCTGGTGGCAGGATTGAGCGCAGCATTTCTCCCGTACTCTTCCGTCGGACGTGGGGCCTCCCCGGCAGGATCCAGGCTGGGGTGCCGAGAGGTTCTCTGGGCTGCCGGTCCTCCTGGGAGAGCAGAGCTACTCGAAGTCGTGACTGACTTGAGAAACTTGTCTGCGACGCCAGTACTGAAGGGGGCAATCTGATCGGGTCTCCTACTGCGCAGTGGATAGCGCCCGCTTCTCGTTTTTGGCGGAGCCTGCACAGTTGGTGCGGGTATCTGGCGAGCTTTAGATCGACGACGTGGATCCTGCGTTTGAGCTCGAGATTGACCCTGCAAGGCACTACTTGCCTGCTGTATGACCTGTCTCTCAACTGTACCATTGGACACCCTGTAAGGTTTATTAACTCGATACGAAGGATACCGAGCGTAGCTGTGAACTAACCTTAGAGGCTGGTATGGCTTGAAATGCGAATGTTCGACAGGTGCTGGACGTTGGAAGGGCGGTATACTGTGGTTCACTGCTTGTGGAGCGAGAGGATATGCCTGCTGTCCAAGCTGCGGCGGGGTGTACATTTGTTGCCCTTGTGGTGCCTCTAGGCCTGCATTGTGACCTAGCGGAGCCCAAGAAGGAACGTGCTGCTGGCCGCTGCCGAAAAGGGTGGGATGAGATTGGAAGAAAGGTTGAAAATCAGCGGCTGTCTGAAGATTGTTTGTGCCATCTCTGTAAGATCTCCAGGCGTCCACTGCAGCATATATGTCAACTCTGTTCTGGCAGTACCGGAAGAAGTCATGGTATTCACCTTGGTGGACCTGAGCCAGTCGATCTGGTAACGAGAAGTTGCCAGTATCTCTGTTGAATGGCACCTGCTTTGCTGTGTCTGATGATCGGCTCCCTTGCTGCTGACCATGGTGCGCATGTTGCGCCGCTTTGGCGCCGCCTTTCTTCTTACCCATGGTGCGTAGCGCAGGAGGATGAGGTGGCGAAGGGAGAGAGTAAAGAGGTGTTCGGAACAGGTGGGATGTGCGGTGCCACTGAGAATAAAGTGTTAGCTAGTAGCCACAATGAGATGGATTAGAAAGACTTGAGGGTGAAGCGGACTTTTGTTGACAGAGTGCGGCAGAGGGCAGCTTCCCTGCGCAGCAATGCCAGGTTGGGAGCGCGTTGGGTGGCTCGCGAAGTACTAGCGACTAATTCACAGCAATGTGAAGGTGAAGTGAAGTTCATCCAACAGGCAGACCTCTAGCCAAAATCTTAAAGAGGCCGAGAAAGTAGCATTTGCGCGGGGATGACCCTGCCTGTTTCCGCATGGTGTCCCAAATAAGCTTATCTCAATCAAGGTTACCGATCGCCCCGGAATGACCCTTAGTCCTCGCCGCTTTTTCAAAAAGTTTCGTACACGACTGCGTCTGTATGAGACCCGAATTCTACCGCGGCAGTCACTATTTCTGCAACAGAATCCATGGCGCCACTCCGGCTCGCGGATCGACCTGTCCAGCTAAGACACGCCTACGAAGAGGAAGAAGAGCTTGGGCTGTCCAACGAGGATATCAGCGACGAGGCACAATCGGATGGAGGGAACTCGGTTGGAAGCGACTCGCAGTCAGAGGGCGAGGACACAGCTCCCTCATCCGGCGCGGACGAAGACGACGATGAGAAGGCAGAAGATGAACAAACCTCGTTGGCAGATATAAGTTTTGGTGCACTCGCAAAAGCACAAGAGACATTCAACCCCAAGCCTCGAAAACGGAAGCTTGGCGAGACTCGAGAAGAGCCCGCGGCACCCGATGACGGCCGAGACGGAGGCGAGACATTTGACACCCGCAGGCGAGCAAAGGAAGCACGGCTCGACGCTCCAAAGCGAACATCCAAGCATGCGCCGACCATCGAGTCCGCGCGAAAACCCGTCTCCCGCAAAAGAACGATATTCGAGCCTCCACCGTCGGCGAAGTCGCGAGACCCTCGTTTCGATCCCACTGTCATGTCTAGCAACCGCGCTCCCAGCGCCGCGGAGAAAGCCAACAAGAACTACTCTTTCCTGTCGCAGTACCAAGCGGAAGAGATATTGCAAGTGAAAACCCAGATCAAGAAGGCCAAGGACCCCGATGTAGTCGAGGATCTCAAACGACAAGTCATGTCGATGGAGTCGAAGGTGCGGAGTGCGCAGAGCAGACAGCGAGAAGCCGAGATCCGGAAGAAACACAAGGAGAAGGAAAAGGAGGCGCTCCGGTCGGGCCAGAAATCAAAGCCCTACTTCTTGAAGGAAGCAGACGTCAAGAGACTCGCCAAACAAGAACGATTCGAGAGCATGGGCAAGAAAGTCCGTGACAAGGCTGAGAAGAGACGCCTGAAGAGGGAGAAGGGTAAAGAAGCCCGAGACATGCCGAAAGTGAGACGAGAACGGTAGCAAAGTGCGTCGCAGTTGCAGATGCATCTACACCAGTACCGAAGACACTGTCTACTATGGTTTCAACTGCATATCAACCACCAACTTCCCACCGACCCCTTTATGATAGTCCTCCACCAACCCGTTCAACTGCTCCAGTGGATACGTCCGGATCCTGGCCCTGACTCCGTGCTTGGCCGCAAAATCCACCATGGCCTGCAACTGGCGATTCCTCCCGGTCAAGACGCCCACCAACTTGATGTGTCGAAAGACGAGATCGCCGGGCTTGAACTTCCAGCCATCCTTGGGGAAACTCACCGCCACGCAGGTGCCGTGGTTCTTCAGCACGGCCATGCCAAAGTCAAACGCGGCCTGCGACTCCGGCAGGATGATGGACGAGTCGCAGCCCTTTTCGCCCTCGAGGCCCTGCGCCGCCGCGCCGAAGATGCGGTTCTTGACGTCCTCCACGGACTCCTTGAGCGCGTCCACGACGTGGACCCGCTTGCCGTCCTCGCCGAGCTCCTTGACCACGTCGTCCAACATCCCCATCGCCGGCGTCGTATCCACGGCGACGACATTCCACCCCAGCTTCGCCGCAAACTGCACGCCCAGGTGGCCCAGCCCACCCCCTGCGCCCAAGATCGCGACATACTTGCCCTCTCCATTTGCCTGACCTTCGGCCGTCTGCACGCCCGCCGCCTCGAGCGAATTCCACACCGTCACGCCCGCACACATCAACGGCGCAATGTCCACGGCCCTCATGCCCCCAGTCTCCGGTACCCGCGCAACCTGCCGACTATCAACGAGACACCAGTCCTGGAAGCCCCCGTCCCGGGTCAGCCCGAGGTTGCGCGCGCGTGTGCACCAGACGCCATACCCGGGCATGTCGCCGTCGTTGTGCACGCACTCGGAACATTCTCCGCACGGGTTGAACGCTCGTCCCGGCACGCCGACCAGATCTCCCTTCTTCAAGCCCCTTTTCTCTGCAACTTTCTCCGCCTCCGGACCGAGCGAGTCGATAATCCCAGAAAATTCATGGCTGCCAATGCGCGGCAGGCCCTGCTGCATGGCGCCCGACGCGAAGACCGCGTCCGTATGGCAGTATGACGCGGCCTGGACTCGGATGAGGAGCTCATAGCCTTGTGGTGCCGGAGGCGCAGGGTGGTCGGATTTGAAGGTGTACGGTTTGTTGAAGGATTCCAGGATTTGGGCGCGCATTTTGATGGGGGCGCTAGAACTTGTGTCGTTGGTCTTTGAAGAGCAAGAATAGGGGGCCGCGCTGCTGGTGATGGTGGAGGTGGTGGTAGTAGCACCAGTACTAGCGATGTTGTTGGTGTCCTCCGTTCGAACAATCCTGCAGCCGTAGCCGTAGCGGTCGCCTACAAACGCTGCTTGATTGCGCTCCCCACCCGCTGGACCGTCCTCGAATGTATGCGTGTGGGATAAACAGTGTCTCGAAAAAGGACGTCTCCCAGCTCTCCAGAATGACAACGTCTGTCCTGTCGCCCGTCCCAGGGATCCTGGCGAGCGACAACTGCCAGCTCGACGCACGCCACAACGTAGCAGATGATCTATCGGTGCCGTGATGACCTTGTCGCACGCTCGGTCTGGCTGCTGTTGCTCGTGCTTCTTGTGATTTCCAGAAGCCCGCAGACTCAAAATCAGCGACGTCGCTCTCGTGGTAAAGCGTACGTCGCACCTTGCACTCCTTCCCCACCTCGGGGTACTACTGGCCGGAGAAGACGACTTCGGTTCACGGGACGGGTGTGATTTTCCTCGCTGGATTTTTCGAGGCCACGGTTGCTTCGGTTGACACTGGAATCACGCACGCTGGAGAAAACCAACCTTGAAGCTCACCAAGAATGGATGGGAGGCCGACGTGAACGAGAAACTCCGTCGCTCGGTATATTCGTTGGAGAAAAGGACTCATCAGCCTCGCGACAATAGTGGGGGTTTGGAGATCTCCAAGTTGGAGTATGTACAGACACGAAGAGTAGATGGCCAGGACAGTTGATGAAGAGTCGGTAAGACTGCGGCAAAGACGGGGGCAACAGGACTGGCTTTGACATCTTGCGTCGGCTATAAATTACCTGCTTATACACGGGATGAGTTTTTACTAGGGCAATTACCACTTATCTGAGCGCACGACGCTCTTATGAGGAATGGAGAAGACGTTTTGGAACATTTGAGTCGATTTTCCTGCCTGTCATACCCAATCATGTTGGTATACCCTTTTCAGCGATCCGTTGAGTACGAAACCAATGCGTGATAATCATCAGCCTGTCCTTGATAGCGTGAGAACACCTGACCACCCATGAACTCTTCCCGAATCCCGCATCTCCCACTCCATCCATCGCTACCTGAAGTCGATAAGTGCCATTAAGCAATAGTCCCAGTCCAGCCAGTCCTTGTTCATCATTATAGGGCGATCCTCCTTTTCAAAATTCGTCAGCTAGGAAATCGACGCAACATCAAAAATGCATTTGCCCTTTCGCCAGCAGGCCAACCAGCCCGACATCCCAGTGCAACCTGCTCGCGAGCCCGTAGGCTCGTGGCACCATTAAAACGCCTTGCAACGCGGAAACTGAAAACAATATAGACAGAGATAACGAGAGGCATCAACAATTCCATGTCAAGAATGGAAGAGATCCCAAGCTCTCGAGCACAGACTCAGAAACTCCTCCTTCTTCGCTCTTTGAGTAGCAGGACTGTCTCTACCTTCACCAAAGGGACCATGGTATCGGATTCGGTCTGGCCCAGAACCCAATGGAGGACTGCTGCCCTCTTCATATTCGTTGCGACTCCTCCGTCTGCTGGTAGGCTGATGGTTGGGCTGATACTTGTGTGGTGTGAGATTATCCCTGTGGTGCCCGGGGTGTGGCGAGGGCGGCGTGGGAGGTTGGTGGCCCCCGTAATGGACAATCTTCGGCAACAGGTCCTCTCGACCTCCAGTCATCTCGTGGACAGCCTCTTCAGCAGATCTGTAATCCCTAGGTCGATCGAAGCTCGGAGGCTGAGGCTGAGAGGTTGGATGAGCGGTCTGCGGAGGGAAACCAGGAGATGGAAGAGGAGGACCATGCATTTGAGATGGAGTCGAGTTTGCATGCAGGAAGGGTGGGCGAGTCGCGCCCGAGTTGAGTTCATTGGGTCCGAAGACGTCTGCAATAGGGGGCAGCCGATTGTTGGTTTGAATAGCAGGCATGTGTGAGATGTTGGCGTGCTGTGCGTTCGCCGTGGGCTGGTTGTTGAGCTGTCTGGAATGTTGTGGAGGGTCGTGCCGGCCAGTAAAGGTCTGGTTGAGGGGTGCAGATTGGATCACGCGTTCATTGGCGAATCGCTCAGCGGGAGGTGGTACAATGGATAGACCAGGTGGAGGTCTCTTCTTGGAATTGGCCGCGAGCATTTTGCCAGACGTTGGGCCAGCAGGTTCACTGGTTTTTCCCGAGTCTGGTCCATCCCCCCGAGCAGATTTGAGCAGTCTTGCCTGAATGATCGACCTTTGTTGATCCCGGACGGATATGCTTCGCTCCAATTGTTCTCGCATCGCAGGGTCCTGAGTCTGAAACCCTGGTGACAAGCAGGCCAAACCGACATCGTGCAATACCAGGCCGTCCCGTGCAGTTAAAGGCGTCGCGGAAGGTCGTGAATTGAGACCGTTAGAAATTGCCGTGTTCGTGTTCAGATCCAATTTTTTCGGTCGGTGACGGGTACTGGGTTGGAGCGAAGGTGACGTTGGAGGCTCCTTCTTCACCACGATCTTTGGGTTTCCGCCGCTCCTTCTGCATTCACAAAATGGTCAGTTGACTGTGCCTCGGCGTCTACAGCCCGGGGCGGTACCTACGACCTTGGAGACTTTTTCCCGTCACCGGGTGTTCTCTCATTCACATTCATCCCGTTGTTCACCTCTGGTGTAGTCGTAAACTCCGAGTTTCTGGAGCTGGGCGTCGCATTGATCGAAGGCGCCAAAGGCGGGTAGCTTCTTGGGCTTGTATTTCGATCCAAAGGTGGCAGTGTCGCAACCACTGCTGGAGCGACAGCGGTCGACATGGCAAGGGTGACAGTGGAAGCTGGGCCGGGGCGGGCGGCTGAGTACTATGGTTGTCCAACGCACGACCTCGCGACACCACTTGCACTTGGGATAATTCTTCAATGTGGACTTAATTCAGCCCTCAAGCCCTCAGCTGTGTCGGTGTTGAGGTGTCTGAGAAATTGTGGAGGCTAAATGAGTGGCCTCGCCAGGAACAGCGCGAGATCGAGGACAGCGATTTGACGATGAGCCGAACACCACCCTGTGTGCAAGCGAGTGACGGTTGTAGCGACGAAAGTGATCGAAAGACTCGATGAGTGAATTTTGTGCAAGGGCGGCTTCGATGATGAAGTGCAGGATGAGCAAGCAACGAGCGGCTAGGTCGTGCTGAAGACGAACCTCGCAGGTGATGGTGAACTGATGAATGAGGGAAAGGGAAAAGAAGGATGCGAAGAAAGGTAAAGGCGGGCTGCAGGAGGGGTGCGACGGGCAAGGGCAGGCGCAAATGAAACACGCGGGAGAGACATGACAGGCTCGAGTCTCGCCAGTCCCCTTGTCGCGACGAAGTGGGCTGCCCCTAGAGATTCAGAATTGGGAACAGAACATATCAGATGCAGGCTTCTAGTCCCCTCTGATGCTAGTCCGAGGCTAGGGACGTGTCGAACTGAGCTGCTGGTGGCTTCCGGTGGCCAGTGGCGGCTTCGGTGGCACTGGGGTTCCCGGCTGTTGATTCTTTCTTCGGCCTGCCATGTGTCTGAGAAAGGGTGGATTGCTCGGGCCTGGAGTCCTTGTCGTCAGAGCCCGTTAGCCGAGTCGGGCCTAGCGATGAATAACCCAGAGTTAGACGCCTCCCGGGATTCCAGGCTCAGGGCCCAGGGGAGGTGCATCTCACAGGCATGCCGACCAGGAGGCCCAAAAGCCCGAGCCACAGTGCTCTTGGAAAACTCATGATTTGCCTGGTGATCGCTGCTGCTCAACATTTTCCCATTCTGATACTCAAATTCATGCATCATGACCCCGTGGGTTGCTATCGCTATCGTTTCGAACTTCATTAGTTGTTCTTTAGCGAAGCCAACACGCGGAAGCGCAGCCAATCGTGCTTTGCGATCAACCGGTCGGACGCGACACTTAGGCGACCTTCTTCGAACGCTAAGGTTTAGTCGCGCACCTTGGACCTCTCGCCATTCGCACATTGCGGCAAATCGTGTTTCATCTCGCCATAGTTTGCGTCAATCTCCCCCAGAAGTTGTGCTACGGCGTACGGGGTATGGGCTTTGGAGAAGGAGGTTTGTTCCTGCAACCAGTCTTATATGTTGCACTGTCGTGGCGACCTGCCACGGATGCAGGCGACTACATTTGTGGCTATCAACATCATCGTCTTCGTCTGATCGATCAGGGAGAAACTAATAGCCAGCTGCACGAAACACGCCGGAGAAAGTGGGTGACCCGAAATGGCGGATTCGGACGGCTGTCCAACATCAGCCTCTTGCTGATGCATGTCACACGTTGCAATCGGCATCAGGCCTGAAAGCATATTGGACGGGGTCTCAGTTTCGTGCAGCTTACCGCCCGCCAAACCAGCCTAGAGGCGGTCTTATTGGTGCTTGCAACCTTCCAAGCCCTACCAGAAGTCGAAGCGAAGGTTACTCAGTGTGCATTATTTCCAACATGCATCAGTAGGCCGAGTGAAAAGCTGGCGTGCTCTTCTTTGCCACAAAAGAACGCTTAATTCAGCGGCTCCATGGCGGCGACGTGTGACTGATTTCCTGCTTAACTGTCCGATCTTGGGCGTAGTGATTAAATGAGGGGCCATGATGCGCAAGAGAGCGTCTGAAACGCGCTTAGTGGTCGATCCTACTACGGTGGACGATCGTTCTGCTGAAAAAATTGACCAGAAACACCAATGTGCTGGCAGCTGATGACGACGGTGCTGCTGTGCTGGTGCTGGTGATGCCTCTCAAGTGCCGAGGCTACAAATAGCCTGGCCTGTCGACAGATTTCAAACAACTTGGACACCCAGTGCCACTGTCGCGTGGGTTCGCTCATCAGACCAGAAATGTATCGAGGCGTTTCTCCTCTGCGTAGGATCAATCATTCAATGTCGGGTGTTGACTCAGTACAAGTACTTCTGCTCACATGATGTCGCTAGTTTCAGGCCTGCCTGGCTCCCGAAGCTCGGGCGACCAGCTGAGCCACGAGGCAGCCCAACTCTGTCGTGCAGACGAGCGAATGACGAAACACTTTGAAACGCTGGTGGGATTGAGGTATCAATTAGCGGCGAGAGCGGCCCCACCGCCCCTGTCTTTGCTGCATGCTGGGAATCTAATCCCTAACTGAACTGTTATCGATATGTACGGAGTAGTTGACGTGAACATAAAACCCGGAGCGCGTCTTCGCGACGCCTATTGCCCACTAGGCATCATGTACACCGCTTTAAGCGCAACCCGTCGCATAGCAGAACCGCATTCGATAAGCGTCCGCATGAGATATCTGCCATGCTGCCGACCCCTCCTTACTGATGTGTGTAGGTACGGAGTACACGGTAAGGAAAAGTGGCGACGTCGAGTTTTACTTGCCATCAGAGCTTTCGACTTAATCGATGTCAAATCACTTACCGCATCCCACTGAGCCAATGGTCCAGCACGAACCATCCTTTGCCCTTGTAACTCCGTCTTCAGGTACCAGTTAATGCCAGGTGATTCGTTACTCAAAAGGGATTCATCATCCTCGGTTTCGTCTATCGAAGGGGACATTATTGCAGTCTCCGAGGTACATGTCCTGCATACTGAAAAGGTACTCTCTCAGACACAAGTCTCTGTTGGATATGTTGCCTCCCGTGCCCGACAGGGTTCTGTTGGCAGACCAGCACGAGCATACACTACCTAGCCAACTCATGCTCGTCCGAAAACAAGAACGGACGCGAATACAAGGCAATGAAAAAGTCGACGTTAGGGGAATATTCCACCAGACTGGAGAGCCATTCATGAAAGAGATGATGGGTCAACACCGAGCTTGCTGGCACCCATCTGCTTCCGCTATGATCGCTGTAGCACTGAGGCTGCTGTTGTAAACTGGTTTCTGGCTTCGAATCCGTCTGGGTAGATGATGGATAGCTCAGAAAAATCTTACACTTCGCATGGATCGGTTCGCTCGTCGAAAACTCATTCCTCTCAAATATATGTTCATTTATCCTTGCGTTGGGCGAGAAGCTGGGAAAAGATTAATCCGATAGGCTACAGTTCCCGGTTCAAGCTAGACTTATTTCGGAGTATTTGCCTTTCTAATGTTTCTCTACTCCATACTCCGTACGATTTAGAGCGTCTTCAAATCTTTTCACCCCAGGATCCTTGATTTTATACAGTAACTCGACCACCAAGATGTCAGACGAAGACCCATACTCTCAGGACGAAACAGAAAGGAAATGGGAACAGGCTGAAGAACTGTGGCTGGGAGGCGCACCGAAGTTAGTCGTGGTAGGTGGAATGGGGAAATTTTGCTTCAGAGGCGAAAGACGAGGGCACTGCTCGACAACAGATACTGACGGACTCGACCTATAGCTTCCTGGGGCTTCTTCGCACGCCGCGTCCTTTCAGATCGAGAAGGAAGATCACACGCTTGGGAATGCGCTGCGGTATTTCGTCAACAAGAAGT
Organism: Cladophialophora yegresii CBS 114405; assembly: GCF_000585515.1. Taxonomy (NCBI): domain Eukaryota; kingdom Fungi; phylum Ascomycota; class Eurotiomycetes; order Chaetothyriales; family Herpotrichiellaceae; genus Cladophialophora; species Cladophialophora yegresii. The sequence goes on along the minus strand of NW_006913046.1, from coordinate 4,491,453 downwards.
ATGTTCTTGGCAGCCCAGATTTATCGACTTGGCCGAGGCTGATTGATACTGCGACAGTCCTGATGTCGAGTTCTGCGGGTATACCATTCCGCATCCTTCAGAGACGAAGATGAACATTCGGATACAGACTTGGGGTAAGCGAGAAAGCTTGTGATTTCACGAGCAGAAATCTCTTGGCTGGAGGGTCACATGGCTGACTGGCTGACTGAAATGCAGAGGACACCAAGACAACAGCAACTGACGCACTGAGGAAGGGACTGGAAGATATGATCGAAGCATGCGACGTGATCTCGGAGAAGTTCCATGATGCACGGGACGAGTTCGACGCGAAGGCGTCATGACGATTCCGAAGGCATCACTCTGGATGGCTGCTGGGGATTGTATCGATTGCATGGCGGTGGCGCTTGGAAGTCTCTGTCCCCTTGTCTGTCTTTTTCAGGCTATGTACATCTTGGTTTGATCTGTGTCGGGGTGGATTGTCGCTTCAATTCCGTCCCTAAAAAAGGTGACAAACACGAATTAGCCATGGAGAACAGCGACCCCGGGTGTTCATCTGGAAGGCGTTGCGAGCACATACCTCGAGGAAGCCTTGTATAAAGTTCTTGGGCAACCTTGCATTCTCGTCTTCATCCTGCCTGAAGTACTTCATCACATGGGTAGTCTGTTTCCAGTAGTTCATCAATTCCTATGTGGACAGCCAGCGATCAGTATCTGTGTTATTACAGCCCAAGGTCTGTCCAAGATCTTTACCCACCTGAAACTCCGTATGGCTTTGTTGTAATAGCACATCGACTGCCGATAGATTGTTGACGTATCTGTGCTTCTCGAATTCTTCTCTGACTTTCGTTCGGATGCGGGAGACGGGCATGTTAAGGGAGTAAAGTTGTTGGATTTCGGGCCCCTGTGTGCGTCCTCTTAGCATTCTCTCTTTTCATGACCGGAACACAGCCAGTGTCTAGCAACGTACAGCTCGCAGCCATTCCCTATAGCCCTTCAACACTCGTCGTCGCGCATCGCCCCAATTGATTGCTGTGGATTGGTCAGTTGCCTTGCCTAACCGAGGGATCTCTACTCAAAAGGTGGACGTACACGACCGCGACCGCTGCGCTAGATAGGTGGGATTGATGACCATGGTGAATTTCGGCGCTCACATAGAGCTCGGACAGGGTTGTGGGAAGCTTTGCGCGCGGTCAAATGTGAGGGAGCGAGGGTTGATGTCGAAGTCGAAGTTCCACGAGTGGAGCTCGGCCGCAGCTGGTTGGCGTCACCTCTCCGACTTCGAAAATCATCAGGCCAAATGTTTTCTGACAACAAGCACAATCTCAGAACAACAAGCACTTGCACATCTGGTTTTTGTTGGCCATTATGGGATCAATCGAGCGAGTCGTGCCCGTCTCATTGCCGAGGAGGGTTCATACATTGTCGCGCATCACTAATGAGACGAAAATTCAAGTCTCGTTGTCGCTGGATGGAGGCTCACTACTGGCATACGAAGAGTCGCAACATTTCTCGTCATCAATACCTCAAGCTCAGAAACAAGCGCAGCCGGACGTCCTAGTACCTCTGCCCACTTCCCACCATGCAACACAAATAACGCCGAGCCAGCAAATCGCCATTTCAACCGGCATTGGCTTTCTAGACCACATGCTCCACGCCCTGGCAAAACACGCTGGCTGGTCGCTAGCCATTCGAGCAAGCGGAGATCTGATAGTTGACGACCACCATACTGCCGAAGACGTCTTTCTCGCGCTTGGCTCGGCATTCAACGCTGCGTTGGGCAAACGAGCCTCTCTCGTCCGCTTTGGCAGGGGCGACGCACCGCTTGACGAAGCCCTCTCATGGGCCGTCATTGATCTGTCGAATAGGCCCTATAGCGTCATTGACCTTGGGTTCACCAGGGAAAAAATCGGCGACCTCAGCACGGAGATGCTGACTCATGGATTGGAGAGTTTCGCACAGGCCGCAAGTGTGACGATGCATGTGAAGTGCGTGTACGGACACAACAACCACCACAGGGCAGAGAGTGCGTTCAAGGCGCTTGCCGTGGCATGCAGAATCGCTTGTGAGAGAAGAGCAGAAGGCACTGTCGGTGCTGGGGACGTGACGAGTACAAAGGGCGTTCTTGGCTCAAGTGTCAACGGGTAAAGCTGACGGCTTGTCCAATTTCTGTGCAATCCGTCATGCGCGTCTTCTGCTTCTCTGGTCGGTAGACTGGACAAAAATGAGCCAACTCGGGGCTCCGCAAATCAATACAGCTCAAGCTTGTTCAGGTAGAGCATAGGCGCATATAAATGCGCTCGAAATTCTCCAAGCCCAGACAGCCTGTGTACACCGGCCCAAACTCCATACCTTTCCTGTGGTATCCGATAATGCATCCAACACGCCGGGTCCTCTGTCCAAAATCATAAAGCGTAAACCGTGCTTGAGTACAAGGGTCGTCATCCTAACCCGCCCCAAGCCCCACGAATTCTCCTCGCCAATTGAATGTCCTTCTGCATGATTGTTACGCGCTTCGCATGGATTGCGCACAGATTCGTGTCTTCGAACAAATGCACCAGAAACGCTTCACTTGCTTCCTGCAATGCCTGAATGGCCTGACTCTGCCACCGCAGCTCTTGCGCTGCGTGGAATGGGAGGACGCTCTGGGCGATTTCTCTGACGAGGCGCGCAAACGGTAATTTGAGGATGAGAAGTTCTGTTGATTGCTGGTATCTCCGAATTTCTCTGAGCGCAAGGGTGCCTGGCTTGTAACGTCGCGGTTTTCGTATCGGTACAGGATCGCCGGCTGTAAGATCATATCAGTATACGTCTCGGGTGTGTCGGCACGGCTGCCACTCACGCTGTGTTCGAGGGCGCTTCCCTGCTGTGACTCTGGGAGAAGGGTTGCTCCGTTGGGCCTGCCCTCTCTTGGGAGTGGTCAGCCCAGAGCGCCGCCGGATGTTTTTCGTCTGGGCCATGTATTGATAGAGTCGCGCTCAAGTTACCACGGGCATGTCATGCAGAATGGTATTGGGGTGTCAACAAGCGCTGGAAGTTCGGTCGATTCGAGTTAGGATATGCGCCGTCTTTCTAAAGTGGAGAAGTCGATGGCTGGGATGTGCAAATGCCACCAAGGACGTGCTCCGTACCACCACTGGATTGTCGAGAGTGGAAAGAAAGTCGAAAAGGCACCTCGGCGCACTTTGTATCTTGATGCGCCCCAGATGCCTGTGAGTGGGAGTTTTGTAAGCCTTGCAGGTTCGAAGACGCGTTGGTCGCGACGTGAAGATCTGAGCCAACGCGCGCTTTACTGGGTACAGCAGCACGACCCTTTCGGCGACCCTGGACCGGGCCTAAATCCCACCGTAGGCGTCGTGCACCTTCCGTATTCATCCGTCCTTTGTTCGGGACGACTCCGAACTGTGCATTTGGCTTTCGACATCATTCTACGTCTCCCGATAACGTCTTCATGCCGCCGCCGCAAGCCCTCATTCCTGGTGGTTGAAGAGGCCACCTAACAACAAGTCTTCGATCGCTATATGAACCTGTCCTTCCCGATCTTGTCTTCGGTACCGCCTCCAGACGAATTTTGCGATGATTACTCTGACCTGCGCTCTCCGATCCTGACACAGTCGGTGCTATCTCCAATCTACCCCATCGTCCAGACGCCTGAGTTCCTCTTCGACTTTTCGCGCACGCTCCGTCCACTCTTCGACCTGCTGCCTTGGATCATGGCTGCAATACTTGGTGGAGGGGGTGACGAGGGAATGGGGCAGCTTGGTCAATTTCCTCTCGAACAGTGGTTCTTTGAAATGCCACCTTGTACCCGATACTGGACGACTGCGACCGTCATAACATCGGTGTTGCTGCAGTGCAAAGTTATCACTCCATTCCAACTCTTCTATTCGTGGCGAGCAGTGTACTACAAGTCCCAGGTATGTTGACCTCAGGCGGACTATAGGGACCTTTCTGACACTACCCAGTATTGGCGATTGATAACCACATTTATATACTTCGGCCCACCATCATTGGACCTTGCATTCCATGTCTTCTTTCTCCAGAGGTACTCTCGGCTTCTTGAACAAGGCTCTGGTCCGTCACCTGCCGTCTTCTCCTGGCTGCTGCTCTATGCATGCACGTCGCTGCTGGTTTTGAGTTCTCTGACGACCTCCATCCCGTTCCTTGGGTCAGCGCTATCAAGTACTTTGGTTTACATCTGGTCAAGGAGGAATCCGGACACTAGGCTCAGCTTCCTTGGGGTTCTTGTCTTCACCGCCCCATATCTTCCATGGGTTTTGATGGCTTTCCACATGTTCATGCACGGCACCGTGCCAAAGGACGAAATCCTAGGTGTGATTGTTGGCCATGTCTACTACTTTTTGGCCGATGTCTGGCCAGGGCTGCATGAGGGCTCACGGCCGATGGATCCACCTGACTTTTGGGTACGCCTTTGGGAAGGTCGACGAGCAGAGACCGGTGTTCGGAATATTGATGGCGACGTCGCAGCGGCAGCGGCTCGACCAGGCGAAGTTCGATGAGCGAGCTCGGGATCATAATGCAAATAAATGATTCTGGAATTGGTCAGCTCACCCATTACTGGTAAACATCCGTAATCCCCTGGCTCCGACCATTGATCAAGATCACGTACTTGATAGGTGACTCGATCTACCATGGATTGTTCGACTTCCGCACACTGTATCCAGGTAAAAGAGGGGGTTTCAACGCAGACCCGTGTCTCTGCATACATGCTCCACGCGATCTGGTCACGAGCTTAGGAGTTAGACTGAACTACTATATTCAAGATATAGGTCTTTCAACGAAAATCCTATCAGCTGTCCGTCCCAACATTCGTGGATAAGGCGACAACGACAGGGCGATGCTGCGGCTTCGTTTCTGGTTGTATGGCTTGAGGAAGCTGTCGCGCTTTATATCTACAGTACTTCATCACTACCCGGCGGCCCAGCTTCTCTCCCACAACGAAAAAGTCAACTTACCTCCGAGACACAAAAAGTGCAAAAACTTGCATTTGAAGCAGCTCTCGAAGAGCTGGTTCACTGCAAGGTAAAACTCACCCTTTTGAAGCTGGTTTTTCCCGCATGGTCTCGTGTCGACCTTCGGTCCTGCAACCCGTCTTGAGCCCGAAGACACTCAAGATCGACCCATCTTCCCCAGCAGAGTTGATACAACGAATTCATTTCATACAGAATGGTCATACAACATCTTTGGCGAAGAGGGAATCCAGGTCGAACTACAGCATTGCAGACATCTCCAGACGATTCGTAGGATAGCTGCAAACTTGATCTGTACTTCAGGCCCTGTGATTGTTGGGAACTTTTGCGCCAACGAAATATATAAAGACACTGCTCTTCACTGCTCTTCACTGGCTCTTCACTTGGGTATTGATCACATGATGGGACAAGGCTGGGTTGGCTACAGTACTGAGGCTAAGATGTGTTGGCAGTGTGGCAGTCTACGCATCGGGCGGTTCGCCTTCAAACACAGATCTTAAGCCAACACTTCAGACCGACCGTAGGATACTGATCCAGGCGCCCAATCCCTGTCGGGCGTATTCAAGAAGGATTTCTCGCTCTGCCACTGGTACACCATACTCGACATGATCTGAAGGCGTCTGCTCTCCATTCATGGTAATCACCACATTGCGATCTGTCTACAGCACGTTTTCAATTGCTGCATCAAGAACAGCAACTTCTACGGTCGCGGCTTGCGACGAGCCTGACAGATCTTGTCCTTTCATTGGGCCACTTTGGCGGCACTTACTGATGTTCCCCCAGCGGTGGATCTGGCAGAGCAGCCGGTGAAGCAACATTTCGTGACGACTCTGGGAAGACAAGCCACCAAGAGGTGGATCACCCTGAGTTCAATGTGCAAGTCATGCATCCCTTGGCCTTACCCCATGTCATTCACGCACGAGCATAGCTTACCATCAGCATGCTCACTTTTGCGTCACTGTTATCTGCTTGTGCAATGCTCTGGAGAGGAAGGAGGAAGGAGAAGACTTCCTGCAGCTGAGATAGAGCTGCTGGTCACTAAATTCGTGCAGGGAGCGAGGTTGGGTCATACAGCTGAAGCTGGCCAGCGTTCAGAGCACCAGGTATCAATGTCTCCAATTATCTACACACCAGAGTGGCGCAGCGGTCGGTCATGATATCAGACAACGTGAACTTGGCGAGGGATATGAATTGGGTTTGACTATTCTGTCAATATCGGGTAATGCTTTGTCCTCGACAAGGTCGACACCATGGCCCTGCTGGCGTTGAGGACATGTAGATACTCCACAAGGGCGATATTGGCAGACGGAACCGTGGAGCTCATTCTACGCTACCACACTGATCAGTAGCACTGCACGGTTTCTCGTGTCGTAAAAGGGCAGGGGACATGGTCTGGTTCGCTGATATGGCCAGACGCGGGGGGTCGCCCTGAGAGCTCGACTACAGCAGAAGACTCGGAGACCGAGAGGGCTAAAGAGTGGAAGCGGGAATGTGCGTCTGAATCATCATTGTCTCTTGCTTGATCTATGACATGCGCGGCAGAGAGGTGCCTGCAGGTTCGGACAAATGTCTATTGCTGCTTTTCATGCTACTGTGAGGATTTGTCGTCTCTTGGGATTCAATCAATCATGTCCCGTTCGCTCGTCATGGCATTTTTCTCACGTCGTGCTCGTCAATCACCGTCCAAGTCATGAGTCACCAACTGGTACGGTGCCTAGGCATGGTCTCGTCGAAGGGTGGTCAAAAGCATGCACCACTCTACTTGAAGACCTTGCCGTCAGCCCACTCGTAGGTCTTGCCGTTGACGGTGATCGGCTTGTCCCAAGACCATTGGTCCTCGACGAACTGCTTGTCCTCGGGCTTGCTGGGGTCGAGCTTGGTGAACTCGTAGCTCTCCCAGTCGGGGGCGACGTCGAAGGCTGGCAGAGCCTCGTCACCGCGGACCATAAAGGCACCCTGGATGATCGAGTCATTGGACTGGCCGTACACGGAGGCAGCGCCGAAAAGGTATTTGCGGGACGCCTCGAGACGGTTGAAGAATCCACCTGAAGGGAGAAATCAGTATCGGCCGAGACCTGAGTGAATACCAAACTAGGTCGGGACTTACCAATCAGGTTGGATGACATGAATGTCAGGGTCAACTCGTCGTTGTACTTGTAGTCGAGTTTCCACAGTGAGTAATCCTCTGGCTTGTAGTGTTCCCAGAACCAGGGAAGTGCCACCTCGCGGGTATCCTCGTTGGAGTACTTTCGCTTCCAGTCATCGAGGATGAGGGTAGGCTTAGGCAGGGACTCAAGAGGATGCTTGGCCTTGACCTCGGGCTTGGGCTCGTCCTCTTCCTCCTCGTCCTTCTCTGGCTTCTTCTCGGCCTTCTTCTCGGGCGCAGCGGCAGGGGCCTTCGCAGGCTTTGCCTCTTTCTTGGGAGGAGTGTACTTGAGGGCCTCTTCAATGAAGATTGGGTTCTCAATGATGGCCTTCCAGATTGGCTGGTTGACCACAGTCTCGAACCAACGGGTAGTGTTGGGGTTCTCAGAGCGCCATTCCTTGTCAAGGACGTATTGGAAGCCGCGAGACATTTGAGAGGTGACATAGAGGTCGGCGAGGGTAATGCGCTCCCCAACAAGGAAGGTGTGGACGAGGAAGTGCTGCTCAAGCACGTGGATAGCATCAAGTGCAGCCTTCTTGAAATCGTCGACCGACTTCTTGTTGTAGGGAGCCCTGCCGGTGAGCGGGCTGAACCAGCCAGAGAGGTTGGGGAGGACTTCGGAGTTGGAAAAGGACATCCATCGCACAATCGAGGCGTAGTCCTGCTTTGTCTTTCCAAGAAGGGTGGTCTTGTCGTTCTGCGAGGCGACTGTCACCAACCGTCAGCGATGGCTTTGTGGATTTGACATTTAAAAGGAAGCAAAGAGTGACAAATGCGAAGGTGTTGCTCAGAGTTCAATATAGTCAACAAGGAATATTCAGACAGGGATAACTGAATGTGATAATATGGCTCATCCTAGACTTGTTCGAAGGACAAAGGCGGGGCAAACACTCACAATAGATGGCGATCGCGAGTGACTCCGTCAGGATGAAACCGTTGGCGCCAACGAACGTAGGAACTCGTCCGAGCGGGTTGAGCTTGAGGTACTCTGTGTCGGTGATGGGAGGTCTCGTCTCAACGAGCTCGAGGTCCAGGTTGTTCTCCTTCGCAACTGCTAGGAGGGCAGTGCTGCGGGCATTTTCCTAGAGGGTGAGAATCAATATCGGCTGTCCACAGAGGGCGGTGCTGGCTTTGCACGGAGCGTACCTTGAAGCCATAAAGCTTTCCGAACGACATCTTGGGTGGTAGAATGGAGATACTGGGAGATTGGCTGTAGATTTGTCTTCAAGCAAAGTCGGAGTCGTGTCAATGAAATAAATTTTGACTCAGTTTGCGGCCATGTCACTAGCACTGCCATTGGTCCACCGTAAAAGCTTGGCAGCTCAGGTCCTGCGATTAGCTTGCGCCTTCAACTTTCCCATCCCCTTCACACCCCCAGAGAGTAGCGTCTCTCAATGCTTCCTTGCAAGAGGTAACAGGCGCCTGCTAGCATCCATGGCACGCCCTTCAGTGCAGGCGTTGCCTCCCACGATTTCGCGGATATGTCGCCAATGTCGGACTCAGAAGATTCTGGCGCGAGCTCACCCTCAATGGCTCCAACCGACGATACAGCGTCAAACGTTCATCACGACGAAAAAGCTGTCTGTTGAGACTCAGATCCGTGCCGCGCCGGAGATAGACCTCGATGAGTCTCAATCAATACCGGCTCGGATCCTCCCACGCTCGCCCTCCTATTTCACAGCATCTCCGGTTTTCAACGATCACCTTTTGATGCTACAATCTCTTGTCAAGAAGCATGCATCGCTACCTACTGCTCCTCCGGATCAGATACCCCGTCCTGTGTGGTTGAGGTTGAACCAATATCGAAGCTCGACTGGAGAGCAAGTGGCTGCCTCGAAGTACTCCAAGGTGCTGCTTCTCTTAACGCGGCTGAACAAGATACACCCCAGAATCTGCCCCAAAGAAGTCAAGCAAATACTTTCTCGCTTCAGGCGGCCCGGATCAGAAGCGATACAGAAAGCCAAGCCTGGAACAATCGATGAATATGGAAGGTCGACGGGTATAGGAAGGAGAAAGGAGTCTTCCGCAAAGGTCTATCTAGTGGAGGGCACGGGAGAAGTGCTAGTCAATGGAAACAGTATCGTGCAGGCGTTCCCGCGGGTCCATGATAGGGAGAGCGCATTATGGGCGTTGAAGATCACACAACGGATGGACAAGTACAACGTCTTTGCGTTGGTATCTGGTGGCGGAGTTACGGGCCAGGCCGAATCCGTCACATTGGCCCTTGCCAAGGCACTGCTGGTACACGAACCGGCTCTCAAACCGGCTCTACGACGAGGTAAGTACATTTGGTCCCGGCCGCGTTCACGGTTGGTCGCTAATTCACAATCCAGCCGGCTGTGTTACTTCGGATCCCAGACGTGTCGAGCGGAAGAAGCCTGGTCGCCTCAAGGCCCGAAAGAGACCTACGTGGGTCAAACGGTGAGAGGTTCGAGGACTCGAGGTAGACCGGTGGTACCCTTCTGTACATCACATGTATCGATGTCTCTGGTGAACAACACTTGGTTCAAGATTAAGCTCGGGTGTTTGTGCGACTCGACATGATTCTCCGTAGTGTGCGACAATCGCTGGTGGCTCGGACGTCTTTTCGGAACGCGCATGTCATTCTCCACGTTGCCTCTCCTTGTTGGTGGCCCACTAGGATGTAAGATCGATGTCTCTCATATCATCGTGCGAAACAGAAACAACGGTCCGCGCGCAGTAGGAGCCAAAGGGCATGTCAGCCTTGTGGCAGTATTGCACAAGCACCCGTTGAGAGCTTGACGGGTCCAGTTCCGTTGAGCCAGCTCACGTGCACGGTCTGATACAGCGCATGGCGGCGCTGGTCAACCCAGACTCACACCCGGCATTTTGCGTCGCACAATCTGTTGAACCAGGACAGCACACTTTGATCTTGCCTGCCCATCGCACTGTAACCAAAAGAGATGTCGACGCATCACAGCAGCCCCGCATCTAGGACAGTCAAGGGGATCTCTAAGCGAGATACCAATGATATATTCTTGCGCCGCGTACGGAGTAGAGACCCAAGGACTTGTACTCGATACAAGGTGATCGAGAGCCTGCAACATGCTCATATCCTGGCGGAAAGCTCCTGCCTGATCAGGCTTCCCAGGCCAATGATTCGCATCATTCCTCAACGTTTAACTCCACCATAGGTGCCATTGTGCGCGCGAATCCCCAGGGAATTAAATTGCTGCACCCCCGGTCAGTGGATATGGTCGCGGCTCGACACTCTAACATTCCTCCGGACTTGTCTTCCTCAAACAAGGCACGAAACCCGTGCTTAAAATCTTACTGTACACTTGCGAACATAGTTTCGAGCTTGAGCACCTCACTGAGGAGTTCATAGTACGCACGCCGCAATGAGCGTCGACTGTCCGGTAGGCTTTAGAAGTCCACCCCAATGCAGAACTGGCAACGGCGCATGCAGTGACAACACAGGCTTTTTCCAACACATCCAACGGATCCCTTGAAGCCAGGTGGAAGCAGCCAGAGCTGTCCATCCCAACGATGCCTGTGCTCGATTCGTGGTGTGACACAATTATTGATTTACGAGTTCTCAAGGACCGAGCCACAGCAACCTGAAACGAGCACCTGAAACACGCGTTTAAAGCCACAGCGTAAGCGAAGCCTCAAGTCTAAGCAGATCGAGGTCACCACCAGCAGCGCTAGGACAGCACGCAAGCGCATGGTCGACTCGCTTCACGATTTGACCGAGTCTTGTGCCTAACAGGGTTGTCGTGTTCGAGTAAATCTTCCATCAGTCTCAGCAACTGGTCAATCTACATGTGTACTCTGTACGGAGTACTCCGTACGGCTCTCACAATCGAACGTCGCTCGTCTGCTCTCTGCGGCGGGATGAGACGGAGGTCTAAGTGCTAAATAAACCACGGACCCAGATGTGAAACCTACGCAGCTGCATGCATGCGGCAGAAATCCTTGTTTCCACTCCGACCGCGGTTGCACAGCGATGGCTTTTGAGATTATGTCAAGGGTCCCATTGGCGGGTGTACAGTGACGCTTTCCCCCGGTCTGACTGGTTGGTGGGAGACGTAGCTAACTACTGCACATGCAGCCCAAGCCCAAGGCCGAGGGGCGGGCGAGCAATACGTGGCGCATATTCGCGTTGTTTGCATGAACGCGAGATTAGTGAAAACCGGAAGCAAGAACCACGCAAATCGAAGTCTATGACACGACCGGCCAAATCGGACGAAATGCATCCTCGTAGCAGCAAACCTTGTAGATTCCGACCTTAGACTAACCCGTACGAGTAGCAGATGACAGGGCAGGCGTGGAGATCTCGAAAGCAGCCACGTCCGACACAAGCACATCACATCGCCATTTGGCACCTCTGCCAGATCTTTGGGTCGATGCCAACCTTTGCCGGAATCCGACTGGCTACAGAAGGTCCGCTTGACTTCTGACAGGCACCGCCTTCCGATCGAGTGCGATGCACTTTATTCTGTCTCGATGTTACCTGAAGTCGAACAACCACTGTGAAAGCCTGTAGACGTGCCAATGTACTTGTGCTAGTTGCACCGATGCTCCGGCGTGCGTGCTGCGAATCTTTGGCATGCCCAAATCCTGACACCTGCTGTGCTTGCCAGGAACAGTCGATGCTCCGGCGGGCCAAGCCAGCATTCCCTTCTGCGAGATTACATGGAGCCAGTTCCGAGGGCTTTGGCCACAACACGCAGCTCCAACTGGGAAGTTGGAAGATGACCCAACCAGAATAGCCACGTCTACCAGCCACACTTCCCTTGTGCAAACAAGCGGACATCTGATATGAGTTGGAATAAGGCAAATATCTGAGAACAGCGTAATGCTATTGAGAAAGGATTGAGGCCAGACGGCGGTTCGCTACGTGTCTGCACAGTGTGCAACTCTGGCGATCGTGGCACCCGCCAAATCCAGTGTGGCACCCCTTCCCACCACACAGAGTCACACGGACATCCCCAACTGGGACTTATGGCATATCTGTTACTTGAACATCGGCGCTGATGCGAGCTGTGCCTGTAGCCGCGAGCCGGTGCTGCTGAGGTTAAGCATCGGATTGCTGGATGATGTGTGCGTCTCGAGCATCGCTCGGCGATCAATAGTCGCGACAAGGCAGCCAATCCGTGGCGTGAAATGCTAGCGGTTCAGCTGCGATGTGCCAGGCACGAAGCCGAAGAAGACCAGAAACGCAGATGTTGATCTCCCCCCTGCTTGACGTCCCTTAGGGCGCCACACTATAAATCTCGCCTGGCGCTGCGGCAGGTGGAGGCCAGTGGCAGACTAAAGATGCAAGCCTCGTCAGACCAGTGGCTAGTTCAGCTCCCTTGCGCCTGGAGAGGTCCTTAGCGAAACCCTGGCGAGGTCCTGGAAGCACCAAGAAGTTGCTGCAGGCAGGCGCGGCTCCACTAGCGGGGATGCTCGTAGCGTTCCAAGGCCATTCCCATTCCCATTCACCTCGTCCTCGGCCTGCGCTGGCCCTGGCACACTGGGGTCCTTTCTTCCTTCAGACAGCATCCATGAACCTTGGGCAGCGTATCCGTACGGCGCAGTAACAGCTTGGTTCGACGCTCTTTACGGGTGCGACAACCGACCGGCCGACCGGGAATTGCGCACTGCTGGCCTTGACGCCCGAGAACCAAGCTGACCACTTTCCAATGGAGCCTCTGCATACGACCCCCAGCACGGTGGGCATCCTGTCCCTCCTGTGGCGCTGTCCACTTCAAAAGACTTTTCGAGCCGGCAAGAAACGCCTTGCTTGCTTTGCTGGGACCTGCTGAAAACGATATCATCGGCCGCGTTTGGGAGCAGCTGGGCCTCAGCGTACCAGGACGAGTGACCCATCCGTTACTGCCATGCGGTATTTGCGCCATTCCCCATCGACTCGTCCTTGAGTCAAGTGTTTATTGATTTGCGTCGTGCGCATTTCCGCCTGCCACGGCATCTGCACTTCAGGCCTCTTGTATACATTGGGTCCTTCCACGACTCCAAGGTACCTGGGTCTTCTCCCTCCTTGCCTAGGCTACCCAACGCTCTTTTTATCTCTTTCCTACGAGCCTGTCCTCAATGTGCTCGCGTTCGTGTCTTGACCATCGAACCGTTCCGTCCCTCCACCCTCGGATTCCACTAACCCCACTACCCTTGCTTTCCTTCGACAATCCGGTCACGCACGCTCGAACGAATTTTCTGCACGGGGTTTCGTCTTCGATTGCTGTTCCGGACGAGGAGTTCTTGAGACGATTCACACGATTTATATAAGGGAAGGCGTCCGGGTGTATTTCTGGTACCCAATTCGGTGGCGTGCGCTTCCAACACTCGGCTCGCGGGAATCAGATTGCGGTCCCAGAGTCCACCGCGAAAAACTCACATTGTCAGTCGATTCAGTACAGTATTCGGAGCAGGCGGCCATCCGACATTGTCTTGCGCGCTTTAGCTGCCTTTTTTGGATCTTCTCGCAGCGATAACGGTGGTGCCAGTGTCCCATCGAGTCTCCCACCGCCCACAACGCTTGTGAGGACTGCACACTCTGCCGGACTCGGCGAACGCTCATAGCGTCGGCTGCGGTATTATCGCTCTTTCACGTTTCTGCCTTGGATCGATTGCATGAGGATTCCAAGATCAGGGGGTGGTACCGGAGAGGCATCAGTGGTTCAGGAGGTGGCTACTCTTTCCAACGCTTCATACCATATCGCGGCATACGGGGTTCGAAGGACGCGAGACTAACGCGGTCATTCTGGCGTCGACGGCCGAGATCCGCCTCCCTTAAATGGACGGCAATGACCGTCGGCGCTCCCAGTATGGACCTCCATACCAACCACAGGCACCCTCGCGTGCTCTGCCTGGACAGGCAATGGGACCACCTTCGACTGATAGATTCGCGCAACCCACGACGCCAGCGAGAACAGATATCGGCAGATCTTCAATGGCACGCCCCTATTTGTCTAGCTACTCGGGTTATGGCTACCAAGAGCAACCCTATGGTGGTTCGCAGATGCAAAGCAGTAGCCCAATGCAAGGAGTGGAGATGCAGTATTCGCCAGCGTTCATGTCTGAGGCGTCCAGGCAGCAGCAGGTGCAGGCCTCTCCCCAACAACAGCAGCAATATGCGCAGTACGCGCCCTCTGCGATGCTTCCGCCGGTTGGCCCGCAATCCCTTTACGAGAACATTGCGTATCAACCGTCGCAGACGGCAATTGACGTGATGTCGAGCCGATTCGCAGTCCCGCAGTTCATGGCTCCCAGCGAGCATCCCGGAGCGACTCTGGGCTCCGCCCCTGCTCAGTACATGACTTCGCAACCCGAACAAAGCAGCTACAGCCACGTGGCTGTGACTCGACCGTCTATGCCTCAGTCCTATGGTGCGCCACAGGTAGACTTTCCCATGGCGGAACCTCGAGAGGTGGAAGAGGGCGCCGAGCCGAATCGTGTGCAAGAGGCACTGGACGAGGACTTGCGCAACTACCACCGGCAAGTCAGGACCGTGTTCGACGCCATCATTGCGGGCAGAGTGACAGCCGCCCGCGAGAAGCTGCTTGCAGCGTCTCGGTGGCTGGTCAGTTCTGTTACCGCATTGGGTAAGTCGCATCCTCGCTTGAGAAGGCGGGACTAGGCTAAACACTCGCAGGGCTGCACCACGATGACGAGACAAGACACGCCGAGCGCATCGGAGTGTGGCGAGAGTTCAATCTGGCGTGGGAGGCGCTCGGGCAGAAGCAAAAAGAAATCACACAGGAAGCGCTGAGGTCCAGACGTGAGCCACCCGACATCCTCTCGGCCAACTCCATAACCAGCTTGGTGGACGAGTTTGTAGCCATGTGCGATCAGCTCGAACAGTACGGGCTCGTCGACTTTGAGATGGGCGCCTGGGAGGAGCAGGTCACCCATATCTTCATTGCCTGCCTCGACCTCCTGCCTCCTGGCGATCCGAGCCCGGACACGGGTGCGAGCGCGAGTTGAGGCACGCTTGGACGCCTCGACCGGTCTCTTCTATCACGACTGAACGACGACTTACGACTCGGAAACCTTTTCCTTTGTGAGCAACGGCTTTCTCATTGATGATTGATACCTCTCTCTCTGCATGATACATGAGCTGCACGTTTTGTATGACTACCACACGTCT
Source organism: Cladophialophora yegresii CBS 114405 (assembly GCF_000585515.1). NCBI lineage: Eukaryota > Fungi > Ascomycota > Eurotiomycetes > Chaetothyriales > Herpotrichiellaceae > Cladophialophora > Cladophialophora yegresii. The sequence goes on along the minus strand of NW_006913046.1, from coordinate 4,476,206 downwards.
TGGAGTTGCGTTGAAATCTGCATGATGTACGAGTATGATTGGGGAGACCGGACACGCCGGCTTACACCAAAAAGCATTACACGGAGGCACGATAGCAGGGATATTATTGGGCGGCACCACTGTTTACTTTCCTTGTTCTGACCTTCAACACACGCAATGTACTATAGCCGCGGTCCCTGTTGTCGGCTGGACACCTTTCGGACTATCTCGATTTCCAATACCCCTTTCTTCGCGCGCGACACGCAAGAGCATGGCGGATTCGAAGCAACATCCAAGCTTCGCTGTGGATGAGAGAGCACTTCTCCATTGTTGGTTGCATCGTGGCCTGTTACGCTGGAGCGACATCAAACGCATCAGAGACGCTTCGAATACTGCATCTTTATTCTCAAACCGCTTCCCACGCCGCCCTTGTGCGCTTCGTGCTTGGGCCTCGAGCATCTGACCGCTAAACGGCCGGGGCACAATCTGTGACGCTGCTGCCTATGGGCGAGCAAGAACAAAATAGAAGTAAAAGTCAGGGGCGGAGGAGTCCGTAGCAACGCCATTCGCTGGCTGTTTCCGTGCGAACAGGATTCGTTTTCTCGGTGTTTCATCCTCGCCTCGTATCCCTGTGTTCTAGGCCTCGAGGCTTCGAGGCTTCCAAGCCGCTGGGCGAGAGGCCTGACCTGATCTGACGGCCGGGCGCTTCTTTACAGTAGTGATGCTTGATCCCTGCTACCGCATCGTATGGCACTGACTGTGACGATCATCCGGCGCGGGCCCTGGCGACTTCCAGAACGGGGCGAGAGGGCTCGAGGAGTTTTACTGTGACATGGACTGCTGTTGGATATCGGATGTTTGATGTTGAATGAGGCCTCACTGTGGCTTGTGGCGCAGCTGATCGGGCGCAATCGCATGCTGTATCTACATGTACCTAAGTATTCTCTGACACTGTATTCTGTAGCTCTGATCTTCAGTCTTGAAGAATTTTCATCGTCTGCGGAGTATTGTAGTATATCCCGCATGGTTCGTGAATAGCAGCGACAGGTTCAGAGACACTGGTCGCTATGTACTTACTGTACTGTACTTCGACATGACCAACTAGATCATGCCGCCACCACGCAATACGAACAATTTTCTTCCAAGCACTGACTCCTCTTCCTGTCGATGGCATCAACGAGCGTCCAGCTTCATCTCCTGAAGGGATGAAATCCGTCGTCACTAGGTCCCGACCACCCTAGGAAGACGCGAGAGAGGTGTCTTCCATGCCATTGACGAGCATCCAGCACTATCACCTGAAAGAAATGTCACTCGTTGTTACGATCGACCACCCCGGGGAGGCGCGAGATGACCCCGAAAGAGTACCTCGGATATCCACAGTGTTGACACGAATGGGCTAAGCTTGCCTTGGGCCGTACTGTATGTATTATGATCACGATCAGTTGAAACTTCTGCCATGACCGACCACGTTGGGCAGACGCGGGAGATGACCCGGAACAGTCCCTCGTATATCAACAACGACAATTTTCATAGGAAAGGCGCGAGCCGGCCTCGTACAGTATGGACGACGAGTTGAAACATCAGGCGGTATGTTAAGTATGGCCTGTTTCTATATAGTACTTCCAGGCTATTCTCTCTGCACTCTCTGCACTCTTTGCACTCCAGTATCAACTGCATCAAGCTGGCTGGCGACCGGACCTCAGCCAGCACGCCCGATAATTACTTACTGTGGCACCAAGGGACCACGGAGCAACAAGCATGTCGAAACCTCCTAAATAACGGTGTACTGGTTGATCTATCGATGTATCAGTCGAACCCTCCAAGCTCCGTCAGGCGTTGGCGCGGGTCTCGCTCTAGCTGGCCTGGTCACGGCGAAGGCTCTATCTCCCAGTGCCAGAGTCTGTCTCGAACGTCCTCGACGAAGGGAAAGGGCTGGGCCGCGTCTCGTCCACGGAGCGACAATCACGTCGAAACCCCCGAGCTCCGCAAGGCGCTGGCGCGGGGATCGCTTCAGCGGGCATGGTCACCGCAATGCAAAGGTCTATCGCCAAGTGCCTGACCTCGAACATCCTCGACGAAGGGGAAGATTTGAGCGGCTTCTTTGCCTCATTGAACTTATCGTCCTCGACAAAGGGAAAGATTTAGGCGCCGTCCCGCGTCTCGTCTCGTCGCAATGAGCGCCGTTATCCAGACCTGATATTCCCGCCTCCCAGTCGCTGCTAACTACAAGGTGTCGGACTCCACGTTGATCTTGATCGATGAATGAGAGTCCTTCCTCGCGACTCACTGATCCGCGTGGACGACGACAGGCACATCAATCTTTCTAAGAGCAGAAGCAGAAGCAGAAGCAGACCGAGATACAGATCCAGATCCAGACCTAGATCCAACGTTCCGAACCCTCCAGTCAGTCTTACGACGCTAACGTCCTCCTAGGAGAGAGAAGACTCTATCCTATTGCACGCTGAATACAACGCCAGCACAGGAACGAGGCTTGACCACGACGCTCTCACAGCATACCCGCCATCGGGTTTCCGTCTACTGCCGGAAATACTTGATCACGCGCTCCACCGCACGCTCTTTTCACCGGGCATGGCATGGTCTCGTCAAGCCGAACGTAAACGTGCATGACATCTACGCTTCGGCGGACCACCTCACGCGGTCCGTCTCCTGCCTCGAGCAGAGGGGCGGCTTGCAACCCAACCCAAGCGCTCAGAAAAAATTCTAGCACGATCAACCTATCAAGGTCCCTGGTCGGAGCTATCGAACCGAATGGACCGAGGACTGGCTTTCATTTTCATTTTCATTTTCATTTTCCGTATTGAAAGCCGAACATCCTGCAAAACACTACTGTATCATCCCTCGCTAATGCCTTGAGGAGCCGAATATACTGTGCCAAGGCCTGGCTGATTCTTACTTACTCAGGCTCGTCCGTCTCGGCCTCGAGGAACGGCAGCCATGCGTCAAAAAACTGGGAGTCAGCCTTTTTTCGGGCGACACATTAATCCTGCCCTTTCCCCCTCCTTCTGGGACGGTGTTCGAGATCTGCCAATTACTATGCAGGGTGGACGGGACGACAGAACAGGCGGTTTGGAGGACAAAAGTACGGTATTTTATGGTAGGGTAGGTCAGGGTTAGATGTACGTACGTCCTGGAGCACTCCGGTGGGAAGAAGTAGTCTGGCGAGACGAGGCGGCCAGGGCAGAGGCGTACCTCGTACCGAGCGCTGACTGCTGACGGAGACAAAGGGGGAGCAGCACCGGAATGAAAATTTTCCTCGACGATGGCCCAGCCGAGCAAGGAAGGGGAGGGAAGGAAAAGTCCCTGAACAGTCGACGCACTATGGATGAATACAGTACAGTACGTCCTTCGTAGGTGCTGGTGAGATTGTACGGAGTACCAGAGGATCTCAAGGATCGAATCCTTCTGCCTAGGTACGGGCTCGCTTGTCTCGGGTGGTTGGTTGGGATCCTCCTCGGCATGGAATGGCATGGCGTTGCATTGCGTATACATTATGTCTCTATGTCGTGGGACTCCGTATATATCGGGCAGTTCGGTGCTTTGTATTCGTACGTACATGATACATACTTGTTGACCACTGTTTCTCAGGAGCCTTGCTCCGCGCAGAGCATACAGTAGGGAGCACACGGGAGGAAGCACACAGAGTACTCCGTAGAGGACACAGTAGACGACACAGAGTAGAACGCACAGAGTAGGCGACACAGAGTAGAACGCACAGAGTAGATACTGTACAGCAGCGCGCGAAAAGGTAAATTCAAAACTAGTCTTATTACAATGCCGTATCGTAGATATATGAGGTAACTTCTGATTGTATACCCCGTCACCAGATGTATCGGTCCCATAGAAGCCCAAGATCAGACAATCAACCAGCATGTCGTGGCTCTTGATATCTATTGCTGTGGTGAGAACCGGGCCGGGCCACATCGAGTCAACTCGAGTCAACCGAGTCGGCCGACAACCGCCTCGACCATCAGTCAATGCATGTACATAATCATGCTGTCGCCAAAACTCCTCGCTCAAAACGCAATTGATTCTTTCCGATGAGATGATTCCGACCGCCGTGTAGATATATGTATGTTGTGCGGGTGTTGTGTTCGTGATTGTGGAGAGTTACGCCCCATTAATTCAATCGCTCCGCCTGTGATCTCGACGACGAGAGACCGAGTAGAGTGTCGTGCGTCAATGCCGCATCATAGCCAATGTGCCATCACGCATCATGTTGAGCGACCATTTCGTAACTCTGCTTGTTGAGTCCCAGCCCACCAGCCCACACCCGCCACAGGGGCACCTTCGCACTGCCAGCGAACCTAAGAGCCGACATCCGCGGACTCCCCCTCTCCCTCCTCTTCCTCGCACTCCAGATCAGGAGCCTCGAGTAGACGAACCACACAAGAAATCCCACCGTCAGGACGAGCACAAAACCCAGCACCGTCAAGAGCAGCCAATTCTTGCCCATCCAAAAGATCAGCCTGGCGTCCTTGCCGTGCCAGCTCGACCCCTCGTACGTCTCGAAGAACGACCACGCGTGCTGGTTGTACTCGTCCGGCATGAGAACCCTCACCCTCCCGACCCAGGTGTCCGGGTTCAGGTGGGCGTGCTCGCCCATCCATTTCTTCCAGATGACGCTCAGAAACAACGGGCCCGTCGACGCCATGATGGTGATGTACGGCAGGATCCAGCTCCGGTTGGCGCCCTGCAGGGACTCCATGACTCGGAGGAAGAACGGGTGCTGGGGAGTCGCACCCATCACGTCGTTGGAGATTCCCGTGGGGACTGTCCTGCGTACAAACGCGTTGTATGAGAGAAGGGGGTCGAGCCGTCGTTTGCACCCGTCGTCCAGGTCGAGGTACACGCCTCCGTAGTGGGCCAGCACAAAGTATCGGATGGCGTCGGCGCGCTGGATGTTGTGTCTATAGCCGACAAACGTGGACAAGAACCACGGGTACTCTTTTGCGATGAAGTCGTGGGACTTCGCATCCGTCCACAGTTTGTACTCGTAGTCCGGGTGCAGGTCGATACATGACTGTTGAGCCGGAACCCAGTGGGCCGGGATCGACTCGTTGATGTATGTCTGGTGGATGATCTTGGGGATCACTTGCGGACGTGTTTCGAGCAGTGTCGAGTTCGGGGCTGGCAGCTCGGACCTGTGGATGGCGTCCCGGGACGCATCTTCTATGAGTAGCGCCAACAGCGTCGAGACAGAGTGTAAGAGGAAGGTGAGGACGACGACGGCGAACAGGAGGAAGATCAACAGACTGCGCCGCATCTTGAGGCGGCTGGACGAAAGTGAGGGTGCGGCGGGGAGTCGAGATAGGAGGGTCTCGGGAGTCGAGAAACCCTTTGTCGCGACTGGAGAGAGTTTAGGGGAAGGTGAAGTGCATTCTGGACGCGATGCGGCACAATGTCGAGGTGCGCTTGTATGGCCTCCGCAAAAGGTGGTCCGACAGACGAACAAGAAAGGAGGGACTGGAAAGGAACGTGTCTAAAGACTGAGCGATAATGTCGGGCAAGAAGATTTCGACTGTTTCTCGACAGGCAATTCAGCATACAGCCACATGCAGTTTAGCCTGCGCGGCGAGGGCGGGAGCGAGATTGTGGCAGTGCCTGCAGCTGCACCTCATCATCATGCGTCCTCCGTAAAAATCACCTCATGCCAATGACCAGCCCGCGGCCTTGAGATACGCCGCTTCGTCTTGTTGCCCAAAGTCGAGCTCGCATGATGAAGCCCAATCCGGCAATACTGCTCACCTGCCATCTGCTCTCCGCCATTCTGACGAGGGCGAAAATGCTAATGACCTTTTCTACCTCTCAGGCACCCACCCTACAGATGCAGATCGCAAGTGCCTCCTCCTCTAGTCCACATTTTCACGATGTTCTTCCAGCATGGGTCCCGTCGAGGCAGGCTTGTGGGAGGCCGCATATGTACACAGTACTCAGCAAGGTGCTGACGGTCGGATGAATAAGAACCCACTCGACCGCCACGGGCAGGTCGTATCTTTCGATTGACGGGTACCTGAGTGGAGAATCATCCGTACGCAATACTCTCCGGGGACCCGTGGAGCCCTCACTTGCCCGTACCTCGTACACCTTCCCACATTCTTCTCCGGGTACGTACATTGCCCATGCACCTACACCCAAAGGAAGTCCATCTTCAATGCAGATATATGCATATGCCTCATCTACGGCGTTTGCTTAGCTCCTACAGCTGCTGCACTGGTTGATGACAGACTGCCAGCTACTGTAGCAATAACTATCAGCGTGCCTCAATGGTCCTGACACAGCCTGATCCTTCTGAAGGAGTAGGTCTATCGAAAAGCTCTCGAGGGACCACGTCTTGGCTCTGTCAATCTACGTACAGGACCTCTGTTATCGACTGCTGCCTGGCTCCCCGATCCCCCATCTCGGTCTCATCTCGTCGGAATCGTGCGCGGCGTGTGACCGTGTCGTGCACAGCCCGGAAATGACCCTCCAACCCAGAAAACAACGGGGTATCATGAAAACGAATGAAAGAACACCCGTGCGTAAAATAAAAGTCCCTCCTCTGCTGACCCGAGATGCGCTTTGCAGGTACAGCTGGGCCTCACTATGTCAAAATCCGTGTCACTTCTGGAGAGCTCGGTCCTAGGGCATCTCGAAAACCATGCGATCATCGCTGTCCCTCCCTAATTTTTCATCAATATAATCCAGGGCATCCACCGTCCCGGAAGTCGGCGTCCTGTCCAGCTTCACGCGCTTGAGGATTTGAGCGAGCGAGGATTCACCCGCCATAGTCGCTGGCCGCGTGCTCTCATCCACGGAATTTCCCTCCCAAGGCACGCCTTGTGCATGACAATAGTTCCGGAACAGATACTTCTGCATCCGCGCAACCTGTGCATTCCACTTGTCTTCCAGCGTGCTCATGACCGCTGCAATGTCCTGATCCGTGTACGAGGCCATGGAAGACAACGAGCTACTGTGACGATGTCCGTGCCCCTTGCCGTGAGATTTCCCCGTCAACGTCCCGGCGAATGCTTTCTTGAGCGCTCCACCATGATGCTTGGGTGACTTCGGACTGTCTCCTCGGTCCACGACATCGATCTCCCGCCGCACCTTCTCCAATGACTTTGCTCGGTCATGGTCCATGCTCGACATGTACAGCAATGTGTGGTTCCTCTCGAGGGCGTTGACAAGCGCGGTGAAGCTTTGGAGGTTGATGTCGTTGTGCTCACAATGGATTTCCAGCAACGTGTTGTTCTTCTGCAAAACCTCGGCCAAGGTACTAGCCCCTTGCAAACCAAGCCCTTGATGTTCGATCCGCAAGAGTTTCAAGGTCTTATTCTTTTCCAATCCTCTCAGCGCGATGTTAAGGCCAATGCCGAATCGGGTCGCGTCCAAATGCGCGTGTTCGCCGCTGATATCGAGCTCCTCCAAGGTCTGGTTCGTGGCAAACATCTCCCTCAGAGCCTCACAAGTCTCGATACTGGCATCATACGGTAGGGATGCACGCGAAATGTCCAGACTCCGCAAAGTCGTGTTGACTTTCAACGCGTTGATCAGCTCTCGGAAATGGCTCTCTTTCTCAAAGTCCATCATCCTCATGCTCAGCGATGTTGGTCCGCAGCCGTGGGCCAATGTCCTGAACATGAGCGTGTTGCCCACCTTCAACCGGTTCTCGTTGGCACTGACGTGCATTATCCGCGGCTGTTTGTCGTCCCGACTCATGGACCGGAAGAAGGTCGCTAGGTCATTCCCCGTTAAGCCACATTGGTTGACATGCAGCTCACGCAGGATTTCGGATTTCGACGTGGCCAGATACGCTGATACTGAGTCCACGGACTGCTCATTGAGAGTGGTCTGCGACAGATACAACGCCTCTAGTCTCCAGGCCAACAGCACTTCGGGAGCAACCAAAGGTTCTGGCCCAGCGGTCATCTGAATCCGTGTAAGATTCAAGCGCCGAATGCGGGTAAAGGCTCCTATACCACGCTGGAAGAGCTCGGGACTGAACCGGCCTTGTGCTCCCGATATGTCGATCACTTCGACAGTGCTCTCCTGACAAGACAAGGAGGACAGGAGCACGTCGATGTCGTGAACGGAAAGCCCACAGTCTCCAATCTCCAGTGCTCGAAGATGGCACTTTCGTTCCGAAGCTGCATCCACGAGGTAGTTCAAGTCGCCATCAGAAAGCCGCAGTCCGGTAAGCACAATCCAATCCACATTGGTCAGAGACCTCTTGCACAACGGGACCAGAGCCTCCAGGATGCCACAATCAAAAGGCTCTCCGCCGTCTGCCCGAGCTGTGTGCGGCATGGTGTTTGAGAAATCCATCCGCCTCAGCCGTCGACTTTTCAGTGCCAGAGCTCTGATTTCCTGACATAGAACTGGCAGATCTTGATGGCCGACGATGTTAACCGGGTTCCCAGATCGCGAGAAGAGGCTGTCCACGTCCGAGCAGAACACGTCGTAAATGTGGCGTAGCGGCGTTAGGTTGATTCGCGCAAATGAAATAGAGGAGAAGGACTCGTTGTATCTCAATGCTCGAAGTACGGCGAGTAACTCCAAGGCGGAGTATGAAGCGATGCCCGACGGAGGAAGTAAGAGAAAGCATGGCGCATCCTCGCATTCGTAGTCCACAGAGTAACAGATACGAGAGGTGTTTACGTCGTAGCCTGCACAATATGCAATCAACGTCCGGTCGAAGCAATCATGGTCCTCTTTCGGCCAAATCAGGGGAATTGCTTGATCATCGACCTCAGGAGGCACGTCGAAAAAGAAGGGCTGCCTGACCCATTCTGGTCGCAGATACTCGGAAGCGGCTCGCAGGCGGAGCGCGATCTCGCTTGTGGCGTAAGAGCCCAGGTGCATCATGTATGGTTGGCCCAGCGGAGGTTTGACCGAGAATTGAAAGGCATCCTCTCCAGCCACAACCTTGATTGATGTCAAAGTGACAAGGGCGTAGGAAGTCATGGGATCCAACTCGCTTAGAGAAGTGCTTGACGATCGTGTCGATGATCTTTGTAGAGGTACAAGGTGGATTTTGTGCAAGCCAATGACAAGGTAACATGCGGTTGCTGACCCGTGCCTTGTCAAGTCTTCGGCAGATGCCCTTCCTAAGGACTTGTTGACGGACCGTTGCACGACTTTGAAGACGTGGAAGTGCTGAGGATCATAGTCTCTTTCCCGTTCAAGGACTCGTGCAAGGTGCTCCACTGTCTGGTCTAGAATGGGTTGCTGGAGGAGCATCCTTGCCTGCTGAGAAGCGAGACGAATCGCGGTCATCCATAACTCGGCCTCGCGATAATCGTTGAGTTGCCATTGTATAGCTGAAGCTTTCCGCCCACGTTCGTCGAGGTATCCCACTTCCACCGTGGGAGAGATCCGTCCGTCGTCGATCTTGAACACCGCAACCACTTGCTCAAGTGGAACGGCCGAGGTGATGTCTGAATAGGCCGACGATTGGAGTTCTTGATAAGAACTCACGGAAGACGACCTCGGAACGTGTCCTTTGCTAAGACTGCTGGGAATACTAGGAAACATTTCGGCTGCTTTGACCTGACTTCTAAAGCGAATGAGATGCGTGTCGGTCAGCACCATGAACTGGTTCCGTTTCCTAAACACGTTGCTGCTACCGGCTTGGACCTCTCCATACTGGAGGACTTTGCTGCCCAACAATCCCTTGACATTCATGTCAACTTCTTCTTGGAGTGACGAAGATTTCGAGTCTGATCTTGTCAAGGCAATCTTTTCGTCTTCATCGAGAGAGTGTAAGGAGCGTAGAGATCCGAACACGGAGGCGCGACCTGCCCTCTGCAATGTCCTTGGCCGGTTTTTGGGGCTGGCTGGATCTGACTCGACCGGACTTGCCAGATATTCGCTGGAGTGTTTCTCGAATAGCGTGCTGGCAGGTATTTGTACTGTAGGATTGGGGTCCGCCTTCTGGCGGAAGATGCTCAGGCTTTTCCTTCTGCGTTTGTCCGCCATGTTGGTGACAAGTATGGAAACGGAAAGGTCCGGCAGGTCCTTCTCATCAAGCAAACACTGACTGCGCCGCCCAATTGTTTTGATGGCTGTCGGGTCTCAGGAGAAACTCATGGGGTCTCTCAGGGTACACATGTTCACAAGGTCGAGCGATTCCCTTCAACGCCGACCCGCCCTCTTGTGTAGTCTCCCTCTTTCTTCAGTGAGACACCGCTGGTTGTCGTGACATGCCCAGGAACAACGTTAGGGGTGTGTGCGGTCGTGGTTTCCAAAGCAGAGCAGATTGCAACAACGATACGCCTCCGAGACTGTGCTTCGTGACTAGAACCTGGTGGCGCGCAACTGGCAATATATTGAGGTAACCAGGTGAAGAACGCGAGCTGATAGGGCGCCGTCGGAATGGGGCAGGCTTGACAGGTCGCACGGAGATCCGCTCCAGGAGGCTGATCGTAAGGTGGTGGCCGGGGATGGAGGTGTCACCTTGTCCGTGCCTGTACGCAGTTGGTGTCAGTGTGAGGTACAGAGAGATCTTTATGGCGAGGAGCAGGCAATTGTAAGCGTTGGCATGTCAAGTAGCAATGGTGAAGTACAGTAGCTGGCGGCGGATCGGCGGCCGGACGTAATGGTGGGCAAGTAAAGGTTTGCTTCAGTACTGCTTGACTTTTCATTTACCAACTGATCGACCCGGGCACGGGTAAAGTATCCACGGGCAAGCATGACACCGGGAGTGGTCGACGCTCTGCATGTCCTCTCCATGATACGGAGTTGAAGCAGGCCATTCACAACATCTGCGCGCTGCTCTGCCTTGAGGTTCCGTTGTACCCATGCAGGGACTACCCCTCGGTTGCTATCGGCAGCTGCGCGAGCCCACCAACCGGGGTGGTAAGGACGTGGGAGGAACCCTCGAAAACAGGGCAACGCCGGTCGATGGGGGCAATCGGCAGGCGTGCCGGCTCAGCAGCTGCAGCGATTGGCGAGCCACATCGCAGGCGTGGGAGGCTATCGTGGAAGTGGTGGGAGCGTGGATGATCTTGGAGATTCCCGGACCACGCCACTGAGGCCACGCAGGCCCTGGGTCTCGGCGGCTTCGAGCTCCTTGGTCCAGATCCTGTGACTTTGATCCATAGATAGTAATGGGGCAGGGCATCGAGGTACGAGTTACGGTCTTCTGAACATCCTGAATGAGACGTCTCAGAGATGGGGCGGGCGATTGATACAAATATACGACGTCTCTCGTGTCCCCAGTCGATGAGTCGCACTGAGCACTTCATGGTGAGACATGTTTCTCGCCTGCTGAGCCTGTACCTGCGCTTCCAGCGTTGGCCCGAAAAGACGTTGATTACATGTCCAAGTATATGCTCTTCTGCCATGGGACTGTCTGGTGTACGGCCTCTATGCTAAGCCGGCACCCAAACAGGGATTGTAATGTACAAAATATCGTGGGAGTACTCCGTACAAGCATTCATTCACCATAAAGTACAATCCGCTCTCTGCCCGCATCCAGCTTGTCCTGATGCTGCCGCCATTGCGCACCACTACGGCTCATTGACACAAGCCTCTTCAGGTAGAAATTGGCTGCCGCATCAGTCTCTTGTGGAGCTTCGAGTGCATTCTGGCGTCGTTTCTTGCACAGCGTGTAGTGCCGTTGGGCTTCTGAGGGCGACAACGGAACCAACGTATATTGCAGACTCCACGTGTCCCTTTCCTTCAAGTTTTCCGGCCGCGTCACCGGCAAGCCGTTGACTATGTTGCGAATGTTGAGTTTCCATCCTAATAAGGGTTTGCTGGGCGCTGGTGACGATTGTGTGTCTGTAGTGGTGTCTACTGAGTCTCCTGCTGCATGCTGCTCATTGAACTCAGGTACACGCGCCGCTTTGGGCTTCGGTGCCATAGCCTCGTTAATATTCATACCCAAGATGCTATTGAGGAACACGACATCAGCCGCGTTCGATTGTTGGGCGGGACCCGTGTTTGTCGAGGCGCCTGATGGAGCTGAGTCGACCTCGTCACTTTCTTTTTCATCCTCAGCTTCATCAGCGTCCTCCTCATCGAGTTTGGTTGAATCCGCGCGCCCTGGGTTGAATATGCGATCCTCGAACGCCCGGATTTCGTCCTTCTTCAGACTTTGAATTGCCACAATCTCTTCCTCTGTGACGGGCTCTGCGAAGACGTACATGTAATGTGGAGTAACTTGCGTTGCTTCTCTTGCCTCAAAGTGAAACCTCAGAGACTGACCCGGATGCTGCATCGTGGCTTCATTAAAGATATAGTCCAAGAGCTGTATGCTCAGGGAGAACTCCTGGTCCCCAAGTGTTCGGTCCGCTTGCCCATGAAGAGCGAAATCCAGCTCCGGGAGCGGTACATACTGAAAGCCAAACAGCCGTTCAGTGTTGTGATATGCGACGAAGATGCCGTCCATGCGGCCCATCCGGACCTGTAGAGAGTACTTAAGAAAGGCCGATCGCATCATGTCGAAATATTCTCGTTCGTAAGATTCCCAGGTACCGAATCTCTCCTTGATCTGATAGCCTACGCCCTTTTCATGGTCGTGGACCATCATCCGCACGGCCGCTACAGCTCGTGTTTTGAGGTCAAACATGCCTGTCCCGGGCAGCCGGGGATCGTGGGCGTCAAGTTGTGATCTTAGCAGGAACTGGCCGAGGCCGGAGTAGTGGTATGCCTCGGGATGGCTTGATTTCATTTGTGCGTCCTTGGTAGCATCTTCAGTTCTTCTGTACCTCTCAAATTCCTCCTTGTCAGATGTGAGGAGTTTCTCCATGGAGCGGCCAAGACTCATCAGGATATTTGCTGAGTCGAACTCCTTGTCCGCGTCTACCGCATATACACCGTCCTTGTAGCGCAGAAAGATTGCTGTGGGGCCTTTCTGAATCCTGGTGAAATTGACGTGACCCTCGTCTTCGAATCCTCGGCTCAGATGGTCCAGGTTCAGGTCACGGAACCCGGACAGGAGAAAATGGAAATGGGCGAGAACGCCTGACATGCTCGAAGTTGAGCCAATGTAGCGCTTGTCCTTTGCCTGCGCGACGTTTCGGAGATTTACGTCCTCAGACGAAGTGATATACCTGTTCAGTGCGTCGTAGTTGAACTCGGACACAGGCATCAGATTACCAAGATAGGGATCGAAGTTCCATACCCTGGATCGTGGATCCTGCAATTGATAGACACCTGGATTGAAGAGAACACGTGACAAGTCGTGACTCAATCTCGGCACTTCTGACGTCTCCATTGGGAATGGTATCAGCGGAAAGTTGTCTGCGCTCGCAACTTGAACTGGACCTCCTCTCATGTCGGCGATTTTACCTTGCTTGGCCGCACGTGGATTCCTGGGCTTGCCGGCGGCTAGGAGCCGCCTTACTGCCGTTCGTACGGGCCCCTGACGGGGGACATCGTCCTGTTCTGCTTTGTTTGCCACAAGGAGCGACTGTGGCTTGAGATCTAGGAGATTCGGAGGTGTCTCGAGCGTGATGGATTGTTGTTCCGGGACTGGCGGCCCCGAACCCGACACGTTTGATGTCTTCAATAGTGACGGTTTCTTTGCTGTTGCTCTTTTCTTTTTTGCCGAAGCAGACGTCCCCCTATCATAGGTGGCCGAAGTGGACTGTCCGGATTTTGACTGCTTCAGAAAGCCCAGCCTGGACAAGATTTCCTCCTTGTTCTTTGACAGAGGGTGCTTCCCACGTTTGAGAGGCGTAACCATCTTCAAATCACGGTCCACCTCTTTATAGTCCCGTCCGCTATACGCCGACTTCAGCAGCGACGCAACGCGGTAATAGCCTTTTTGCTGGGGTTTGACGTTCGTGAGCGCTATCACCTGATCCACAGTCATTGGTTCGGTGGTAGACAAGGCTTGCTTTGTTGAGTCCATGCTCTTGCGCATGAATAACCTGAAATCTTCTAAAACACCGAGCTCGCGCTTTTCATTCGAAGGCATCTTGAAGTTTCTCCGAGCCTGTCTCTCCGTAGTGTCGACCTTTGCAGGGTTTCCAGACCCATCTTCCTCTTCCGGTGTCTTGTTCGCAAGTCCTTCTGCCCGCTCGCCACGTTTCTCTTCAATGGGCCTCCGAGAATCAGGCACCGGCGACCGTCGAGCGCGCGTCCGAATATGTCGGATGTTACCGCAGGCGTGCAAGACGTTGATGGCTACAGGTACACCTGTCCATATGCCATGATCGATTCGACATGGTGGACATATGCAATGCCTCAGCGAGCGAGGCAGCATGTGAAGATGGATAGCAACCGAGTCCGCAAAAGTGAACTATTCTGGTCTGTGGAATAGTCCACTTCCGTGGTGGAGGCGTGAGTCGCTCTGTAGAAGGGACCGAAGAGATGGAACAGAAGGCCGATCCGAGTTCGAGCAAAACTTGTAGACAAAGCAGAACGCTGTACCTCGTACTCCCCATAGAAGTTCAATGTGCAGCGCATCGCCGCAGACTGGGAACTTTTTCTATGACCCACTCACAAGGTCTCGTCCAAATTTCGTCTAGCTCAGCCGTGCCTCAGCCTCGTCGCGTCACTCGATTCGTGGGTCCGACGCAGAGAGAGTGTACCTTTCATTACCTCCTTAGTACTCATACTCTGTACTGACCTCCCAACCGCCCAAACTACTACAGATTACGGGTTACCTTGGAGTCCTCTGTATCTACCATATCCACCAGCAGCTGCACAGAGCACGCTCGGGATGCCAGAGTGTACACGGAGTACTCTGTGATGTAGTGCCATTTATTTCTATCGTCCCCATGCTAACTCTACGCCACTTTTGACTCGGGGAACCCACTACACAGTATGTATCCTCACCACGGCAGAATCGTGCCATCAATGTTGAAGAACGTAGCGCCATCCGCCTTCTCCAAGCCATTGACGATCTTCATGATCTTCTGCACAGCTTCGGTCACCGGCATTGCACCCGGGCCAGCAATATTCCCCATATCCGTAGCGACCCAGCCCGGGTGGATGGCCACAAACGTGAATCCCTCCTCATGAAGCTCGTTGTGGAACTGGATGGTCAACATGTTCCCAGCAGCCTTGGAGGTCGCGTACGGTCCACGAAGGCCCCAATTTTCGCCCACTTGTCCGGTGAGCGAAGCCGCCGTGGAAGAGATGTAGATGATTTTGCGCGTCGTGCGGACTCGTAGTGCAGGTAGGAAAGCGTTGATGACTCGATGGGGCCCAACAACGTTGGTGTCGAGGTAGTGGAGGAGCCTGTCCGAGGAGATCTGCGTTAGGAGTTCGTCCTCCCCAATGGCGCCGTTGACGATCAAGATATCAGCTTCCGCGACCTTCTTGGCCGCAATGTCGACGGATCTCTGGCTGGTCTGGTCGAGCTCGAGGACGTCAATGTTGGGTTGGTCAAGATTGAATGGCTTCCGCATGGTTGCAATGACGCGATTGTCGGGGTTCTGAGCGAGGAACTTGGCTAGTTCCAGGCCAATCCCCCGGCTGGCGCCAATGACGACTGTCGTGTTAGATGGCATGGCGACTTAACTTGTATCGAGCTTGGAGATCTGAATACGTGCTTGTGCTGGGAAGGGCCTGTATGTGCAGGTGGCTGTGGTATCGAAGTCCCATGCCGATGAAGCCACACGGTGTTGAGCTTTATACTTCCTACGCACCGACATAAGGGGGCATGGTGGTCCTTCACTACTCCGTGCCGGCCTCAGCAACATTTGTTAACACTTTCATTGCTAGAGACCGTGCGCAAGGCTGAAGCTGGACTGCGGAGGGTGCGGAGGACAACAGAGTCCGAAGGTCCGCGACTCCATGCTGACTCAAACGCTCCGTAGCGTGGCAGTGCAGGCGACGCAGGGGAGAACCGTTTCCAAGCATGATATGACGCGGAGGGTATGGCATAGCTCCCTCCGGGCTGAGAAAAACCACAAGCATAGAGTCCGTACGCTGTGCCGTTGTGGCGGAGGTTGGTATTGTACGCCCTTTTTCTCCTTTAGAACCAACCAGCTAATGCAAGCACAGAGTCCTCCTGCTCACGGCGCACTCCAGCTGCTAAGATTCTTGAGGACACAGCCGTCATTCTCCCGTTCGACCAGCTTACCGATGCGAAAGACGGTCTCCCCATTCTCTTCGAGAATCCTCTTCACTTCTCCTGCAGCAACACTCGACACGACGAGAACCATGCCTATTCCATTGTTGAACGTTCGACTCATCTCTTCGTTACTCACGTTTCCAGCCTCTTGAAGCCATCTGAACACAGGGGGTCGATCCCAAGCAGACACATCAATCTCGGCGGCCAGGCGTTTGGGCAGCATTCTTGGTACGTTCTCCAGCACTCCACCGCCTGTAATATGCGCCATCCCTTTGATCAGGTCCCGTTCGATGGCTTTCAACAGTGGAACGACATATATGCGGGTGGGGATAAGTAGGGATTCGCCGAGCGTGGTCTCCACGTCCCATGGAGCAGCATCTAAGAAAGTAAGATGCATCTTCTCGATGATTCGCCGAACCAGGGAGAAGCCGTTCGAGTGCACGCCACTCGACGCCAGGCCCAGAAGTACGTCGCCTTCGACCATGCTCTCCATGTCCGGCAAGATTTTCTGGCCAGCTGCCTTATCAACAGCACCGACAGCCGTACCGACAGCGTCGTATTCGGTGCCGCTGTAGACACCGGGCATCTCTGAAGTCTCTCCACCAACCAGAGTGCAGTGTGCGATCTCGCAGCCATCACAAACGCCTCGGATAAAGGCACTCGCGGCGTCCACATCAAGAATACTGCAGCCGAAATAGTCAAGGAAGATGTGGGGTCGAGCTCCTTGGACGACGAGATCATTTACATTCATGGCAACCAGATCAATGCCAACGGTGTCGTGGATATTCATAGCATGAGCGATCTTGAGTTTCGAGCCGACTCCGTCGGTTGCGCTGATCAGGATTGGAGAATCCTTGTGATATCCCGCCTTAGCAAGGTCAAAGGCACCACCAAAGCCGCCTAGGTCAGCATCAGCACCAGGCCGTGCGGTCTTCTTCACCCAGGGCTTGATTCTCTTGACCAGGTCATTGCCTGCGTCGATGGACACTCCCGCGGAGGCGTAGGTCATCCCATTCTGCTCGACAATCAGGTTATCGGCCTTGCGTTTGAAGGCCCGATGAGCAATGTCCTTCCTGAAATGCATGCCCTGGAACTTGATGGTACCCATCCCATCGTATGCCAGAGCGACCGCCTCTTCCAACGTGTCTGCCGTTGCCGTTGCACAGATTACGCGCCCACCCATGGAGATGACTTGCTTTCCCTCCCTGATTGTACCGGCATGGAAAATGTGGGTCTTAGGTGGAAGCTGCTGCTGCTGTAAGGTGATCGGTCGATTTTTGGCATAGGGACCAGGGTAGCCTTCGGAGCATGCAACCACAGTGGCAGAGAATCTGGGTTCAATTTCGAGATCGACGCCGTCTAGCCAATGCTCCGTGCATGCCAGCATGACCTGGGCAAGATCAGTCCTGTCGCTGAGAAGTGGAAGCAGGGTCTGTGTTTCTGGATCTCCTCCCCTGACATTGTACTCCAGGACTTTCGGCCCATTCTTGGTGATCATCAAGCCCGTGAAGAGCATGCCGACAAAGGGCATTCTCTCTCGTCTCATGCCGTCGATGGTCGGCTGCACAATGTCCCGGTCGACTTGTGCAATAAGCTCCTTCGAGGCGATCCTAGTTGGTGCATAGCAACCCATTCCTCCCGTGTTCGGACCTTCGTCACCATCAAGGGCTCGCTTGTGATCTTGGGCGGGTGGTAAGGATCGAATAGTGTAACCGTCGCTGAAGGAAAGCACGCTCAACTCCTCACCTTCCAAGAATTCCTCAATGACGACCTGGGAGCCTGCTGATCCAAACTCGCGTGCGACCATAATCTGCTTGAGAGCATCGTGTGCTTCCTGTTTTGTTGTTGGAATGATGACTCCCTTGCCAGCTGCAAGCCCGTCCGCCTTGATCACGACATCATGGTGGACCGAATCTAGATACTCCCGTGCAGTTTCGTAATCGCTGAAGCTTCTGAAGGCCGCCGTAGGTATCCCATGCCGTTGCATAAAGTCTTTGGAGAAGGCCTTCGATCCTTCCATTTGCGCAGCTTTCTTCGAGGGCCCAAAACACCGAATGTTTGCGGCACTGAAGAATTCTTTCACCCCTGCAACGAGGGGCGCTTCAGGCCCTACGACCACTAGGTTCAAGCCATGTTTCCGTGAGTGTGCCACCAACTCTGTGAAGTCATTGACAGGGATATTGACATTGACGATGTTGTCCGCGGAGGACTCTGTGCCGCCATTACCAGGCGCGACGTGAACAACATCGACGGACGGCGACTTGGCCAATCTCCATGCGATAGCATGTTCACGACCTCCCGAACCGATGACGAGGATTCGTAGCCTCTCTGCCATTTCGAGATGAAGTGCCTGAACGAGATGAGCCAGCAGTAAAGTCGTCCTCTGGAAAATGTACGATAACACTGAGGCCGCTCAGGGATGAACCGCTCCACTGACTTACATATCACAAAGTTCTCCAGGCCGCCTGTGCTACTCCATCCAAAATTTCTCGCAGAAGAAAAAATATACAAACCTCCGGCGCCAAGCTGAGGCCCGGAAAATTCCCTCATGCGTCCCGCCCACGGATTTTCGCTTCCTCCTGTCTGCTGATTGGTCAGCCTGGCACGAACCGACTGTCCTGGGCTTCAAGAGCCAGTTGAAAGTTCTCTCCAATAAAAGGCACAGTTATTGCGACCCGTCGTAAGCGTTATTCGAGACGAAGGTCGTGTGTCTAGTCGCTCGATGGTCATGGAGTGAGGACCTTTCAGAGACACCAACATAAAAAGGTCAACAGGCGCGATACATCTGTTCGCGCCAATTTTTGGAACCCTCCGTCCTTGACCTACACCCTGTTCAAGATGTGGATCATAAGTACATTACCCTGGGTCAGTACATTACTTGAGGGCTAACGTTACCAGAGGTGCCATGCTCGTCGGCCAATATAGGTAAGTCGACAGCAAGCTGGCTCTGGCCAGACGAAGCTTGAGCCCGAACCGATCCTGATTTCCACCTTTGTCGACAATAGGCCCAGGCTTCGACGTGATCGGCCTCGCCCTCTCCATGTATCTTGAACTCCGCGTCAGCATCTCCCCGTCCGAGCAACCTGACCGTTCGATCCCACTCAACTGCACGGTAACCTACACCGGGGTTGGCGCCGAGGACATCGACCTCAACCCGGAGAACAATCTGATCACCCGCACAGCCTTGTATGTCTTGAGGTGTCACAATCAGCATGACTTCCCGGCGCACACGCACGTGCACATTCACAACCCTATTCCTTTGGGAAGAGGGTTGGGATCCTCGGGCGCGGCTGTCGTTGCAGGCGTTTTGCTGGGGAATGTAGTCGGGGGATTCAGTCTGCCGAAACCTCGCGTCCTAGACTTCGCGCTCATGGTCGAACGGCATCCGGATAATGTTGCTGCCGCGCTCTACGGCGGGTTTGTGGGTACGTATCTCAATGAACTCGATCCCGTGGATATGGCGAGGAAGGAAGTCCCTCTCTCGGAGGTATTGCCTCAGCCAGCAGGAGGTGTTGATACGGGCCTGCTGCCGCCCGTCCCACCAGAGAATATCGGACATTATAGACGGTTCAACTGGTCGAAAGAGATCAAGGCTTTGGCAATTATTCCAGATTTCGAGGTCAGCACGGCAAAAGCGAGGGAGGTATTACCCATCGAGTATTCGCGGAAGGACATGGTAAGTTTCTGAGCCTTCGACGCCGTCTCCATCAGCGCGTCACGGAGCATTGCGCGAAAGCAAAGCAAACTCTTCTCCTCCCGGGCAGCAGACGCACTTCTGCTAACACATGCCAGATCTTCAACCTCCAACGCATTGCCCTCCTGACCACCGTCCTCAGTGACTCCCCTCCCGACCCCCAATTAATTTACTCTGCCATGCAAGACCGCATCCATCAGCCCTATCGCGCCGGTCTGATCCCTGCGCTCCCCTCGATTCTCTCTTCCATGTCCCCTCAGACCCACCCCGGCTTGCTGGGCATCTGTCTATCGGGCGCTGGACCAACGATATTGGCACTCGCGACGGACAATTTCGAAAGCATCGCGAGTGTGATTATTGATCGATTCAGGCACGAAGGAGTTACCGCCGAGTGGAAGCTTTTGGAGCCCGCTGAGGATGGGTCCACGGTGCTGGAGGCGCCTGGGGACGTGCCAACGTATCGACATGAGAACCACTTGGGTTAAGTAAATCATGGCTGGCATGGGGTCACGACATTGACAGTGCTTGCCACACCCAAGATCGAAATATAGTCAAAAGATTTCGAACCTCGACGAACATTGTGATACTTCGCTGACGTGGTTGGCGACATGATGCCTGAGTCCCACGCATTGGCGGACGCGCCCGACGACAGCTAGGTGTCCACACGTACGCACAAAAACTAGAGAGAATATGTGAGACCTGTCTGACTAGCCTTGCATTCTAGGCACTACGTTGGAAGAGCGCTATTCAGTGAAGATAAGAGTGAACTTATTGCAGGCTCCAACGACCCCAATCCCTTGGAGGCCTGTGAGACATGCCTCGCCTGTGCTAGTCCACAAGTACTTTTGTCCAGCCGCTTCGCACTCAGCCCAACACAAATCTATGCTCTGCGTCTGTCCCCTGTTCATCGTGACATTGTTCTCGTTGACTACTCTTCTAGAAGGGTTGCTGCAACTCGTCGAGGTCCGAAAATGGCTGGATGCTCACAAAGAACTTAGAAGCACTTGCGGTGGACAATCGAAGGACCGCTCTCATCGTACTCTTGCTTGGAGATCCACATCTGCTGGAAGGTTGACAGGGATGCCAAGATGGAACCACCGATCCAGACAGAGTATTTACGTTCGGGAGGGGCAATAATCTTGACCTTCATGGACGATGGAGCAAGAGCAGTGATTTCCTTCTGCATACGGTCGGAGATACCGGGGTACATGGTAGTACCACCAGACTATTCGGCTGTTAGCGATTCGCTCGGGCGACTGATGGTCCTGAACTTACCATGACAATGTTGCCGTACAGGTCTTTACGGACATCAACGTCGCATTTCATGATGGAGTTGAAGGTAGTAACGTGGATACCTCCGGATTCGAGACCCAGAACAGATGGCTGGAATAGAGCTTCAGGGGCTCGGAATCGTTCGTTGCCAATGGTGATGACCTGACCATCGGGAAGTTCGTAGGACTTCTCCAAGCTGGAGCTCTGGGACGCGGTCTGAATTTCTTGCTCGAAGTCAAGAGCGACGTAGCAGAGTTTCTCCTTGATGTCTCGGACGATTTCTCGTTCGGCAGTGGTGGAGAAGGTGTAGCCTCGTTCAGCCAAGATCTTCATGAGGTAGTCGGTCAAGTCACGACCAGCCATATCGACACGAGAGATGGCGTGAGGAAGGGCGAAACCCTCGTAGATGGGAACGACGTGAGTAACACCATCACCGGAATCCAACACGATACCAGTTGTGCGACCGGAGGCATAGAGAGACAGGACGGCCTGGATGGAGACGTAGAATGCGGGCGCGTTGAAGGTCTCGAAGACGATCTGGGTCATCTTCTCTCGGTTGGACTTGGGATTGATGGGGGCTTCGGTCAAGAGGACAGGGTGCTCCTCGGGTGCGACACGAAGTTCGTTGTAGAACGTGTGATGCCAGATCTTTTCCATGTCGTCCCAGTTTGTCACAACACCGTGTTCAATGGGGTATCTCAGCGTCAAGATACCACGCTTGGATTGGGCCTCATCACCGACATAGGAGTCTTTTTGACCCATACCGATCATGATACCATGGTGACGGGGTCGACCGACAATGGATGCTGGTGGCATGTGTCAAATCGTGGCCTGGCTTGCTAATGCGGGGCAGGGCGAACTTACGGAAGACGGCTCGAGGTGCGTCGTCGCCAGCAAAGCCAGCTTTGCACATACCAGAGCTGCAAGAATCATGGTCAGTCCAGTGTTCAGGTTATCGCATCTCTGCTTCTCTTCCGATGATCCCGCGACCGGGGCTCGTGTGTCCAGCAGGAGATGGCTGAGGGGCGCAGGCAGAGACTTGAGTTCAAGGGCGTAGGCGCTTACCCATTGTCAATGACGAGCGCAGCAACTTCTTCTGTTGGAAGGAAGATATATCAGCACTCATTCACCACTGTAAACGGTGGCCGCAAAACCATTGGGCTCGAGCGGGATCTGGCTTACCCTCCATTGTGACGGCTTTCTTGAAGATTAGAGTGAGGGGAACGAGAGGAGGCGATTGAGCTGGTAGGAAGAAAAGACTCGAATCGTCGAAGGTGAACGGGCCTTCAAGGAGACGAGTGAGGAGACTGGATAGTTAATGGGGATGGAGATGGACACGAGAAGCTGAGAAGGGTGAGATGGAAGAAAAGAAGTAGCGGTGGTTTGAGCGGTGGGCTGAATCGGGCAGCTGCGAGCCGCCAAGACCAAGCTGGGTCAGGGCGCCGTGAGCCTAGCTTTCGCTGAATACAGGCCGCGAAGTAAGTCTGATACTAGCTGGACGCCGATTATCTATCTAGGTAATCAGTCTCTTCGTTCATTCATGGGCGCCTGCGAGACCCATATACCTGTGGACCGTAAAGTGAAAACAGACTCAATCAACGCGGAGCGGGCACGAATACTGTTGCCTTGAAGACTGTTATTTAGTTGTTGGCATGAGATGCAGTGCTTCGATAAGTATTATGGAAATCGCACTCTGTACAGAGTTACAGTTGGCTCTCCATGCAAAGCCGTTGGTTGGCACCTAGATCACTAAGATCATGCGATGGTGCACGAGTGGCGGGAGCCGCGCAATGTCCCTTCCACATTGACAGATGAGCATCGTCACCTTTCGCAGGCAGCTGCAATTCCGGGGCCATCGCTCAGATCGTCCTTCGATTCCAGACAAAAAGATGACAATGCGATAGGCTACGTTCCACCCGTGGTATTTAATGCGGCTGAAGATGACCGTTCCGACTGTGTCCCCTGCGCTTTTTCTCTACTTTTTACGCCGCCACCTTGGTATGTTCTTCAGGCCACTGCTTGGCTTGATTACCTGTCCTCGGGTGTCCTTTTATTAAGCCCGTGGGTTCATCGGACACGGGCTCGGACACGGGCTCGGACCCTGTCAATAGCGGGCAAACCGGGGCAAAAGCTGAAGTTTGGAATTTGTACTTCTTGGTCTAAATTTCTGTGTGGGCCAGCCACAGATTGTGGGGTATCTGAAGTGGCTAGAAGCTTGAACCTCCGCTTTTGGGGAGGGCACAGCCACCAACGCCGTTTACATGCGCCTCGTTAAGTGATTGTAGGAGCATTCTCACAGTCGAAGTCCAGGGCTTCACTTTCACCGATTCGCGGTCTTGGCATCAACACTCTTGGGTGACGGCTAGTTCATGACCCAGGGCGGCGGTCCCAGTTCAACCAAAGATACGCTCAAGACCACCGAGTGAGATTGTCTTTGTGAGACTCGAATCGCAAAGAAGATCCGAGCAAATGCTGGAACCTTCTCCTGATTGGCTGTCGCCACAACGCCCGTTCTCCAACCACTACTTCTCTTGCACGTGCGCCTACACAGTATATGAAGACTCAAATATCACGGGTGAGACGATATCTTTCTAAAAAGGCTCTTTCCTGGTACTAGTATTCTAGGACAGAACTGCTACAAAAACTTTCGACATATTTCGCGGGTACACAATATGGACAAAGGATTGAACTCATTACTGTCCTGGGGCATCGAAAATTCCGATGCAGGTCGCAATCCAGATCAGCCCGTTCAGGAACCCAAAGGCCTGTCAGCGGAGGTACTTCGCTCCCTGATGGGCGGACCCAGTGATGCCGACCTTATGAAAGAAGCCATGGCAATCATTACCTCGTCCGACCCCGACATCACACATGACTCTAAAATGACCGCCTTCGACAACCTCGAGCAACTAGTCGAACAGATCGACAACGCCAACAACATGGAGCCCCTCGGACTGTGGACGCCACTACTGGCTCAACTGAGCAGCGCCTCTGCAGACCTGCGACGTATGGCGGCCTGGTGTGTAGGCACGGCGGTCCAGAACAACGCCAAAGCACAAGAACGACTCTTGGCTCTCAACGGGATTGAAAAACTCGTACAGGTTTCTCTTGACGATGCCGACAAAGCTACTCGCAAGAAGGCCGTCTATGCACTGAGTTCGGCGATTCGGAATTACCAGCCAGCCATGAATGAAGCAGTCAAGCGACTACCCAAAGACATCGTCGGGCCGGATCACGTCTCTGCCACGGATATGGACGTTATCGACGCCATCATGGGCAAATTGAGGGATATCGAATGAATCGGAGCAGAAGGCCGGGCTCAAAGGGCCACATCAATCGCTGGACCATTTCTTGATGGACGAACAGGCGAAGGGTCGACATTCCCACCGAACCAAGCAGCGCGTCGAGTATCTTGGGGCAAAGTTGAAACGCTCAGGATAGACCCGCGACGGAGCACGTTGCCTCCGTTGACACAGGTCAGAAGACGCTGGCTGTCACATCACCTTTGAGCAGCATCGCAGGCCAGGCTGCCAGAAAGGAGGCTAGTAGGCCCTGGCGCCCTCAAGTTGGCGCCAGTGGAATAGAAGAACCCACAACCGCCACCAGGACCGCACTTCTGTGCAGTCGTCTTATTTTCAATCCAACGATGAGTTGGAATCGAAGAGTCGGTCCTCCGTACCGAGTAGAATAGACCAATTCCACAATGCAAAGGAAGAATATCCTGCATTGTCATAATAACAATTTCCACGACCCAGGACCCATTTGTCGCGATAGCGCCATGTATCATAGCTCCATCTTTCATGCTCAAAAAACAGATAGACACAGCATTGCAGCTTTGCTCTGCATGCCGACACCTCATGTCTTGCGCCAGTGGCCTCGCCTCGCCTCACAGCTGCAAATTGTAGGTATAATCATCCTCCATATTCTGACTCACCCACAGCACGACGGAACTCAGCATCACCAACCCATTGGCCACGACATTCGCAACCCCCATGTAGACGGTCCGCAACGCATAGTCCTTGAACAAATACTTGAGCACCATCACCGTGACACTGCCCGCCAATCCGCCCGCCATCAGCGCAAAGCCCAGGAACAAGACGGTGCGAGCCTTCCACGCGACGCCATTGCCGCTGTAGCTGAACGAGTCGGCCGAGAGGCGGGACTTCTCGATGCTGTTGATGACCAGCATGCCCAGCGCGGAGCAGATGAAAGGGATCCAGTCCACGAAGCTGATGTGCACGGTCGAGCCGTTGAGGGGGGACTTGGAGAAGACGCTGGCGTCGATGAAGAAGAAGAAGCCGAGGGAGAACTGGATACGCCAGTGGGCATTAGTATGAGTCTCCACGCAGAGGCAGGTGGGGGGAGTAGCGTACAAGTGCGCCGGCCATGTAGACGCCTGCGGTGCGTGTGTTTGCGCTATTCAGCCATTGCGGCTTCGTGAAGCGGAACAGACGCTGCGAGGTGTCCATGATTTGTTTGTTTCAGTGGTGGTAGGATATTTCGGCTGTGGATACTCGTAGGCTTCACGAAAGACGTGCCAGCAGTGCAGTGTCGTAAAGATGTGAGAGATGGATGATACGCAATACCGGTACCGTGCCTGCGCAAGTTGAAGATGAGCAACGCAGACTGGGTCCAGGTGTCGCAGGGCTGCCCGGTTGTAATTGGAGGCTGGGCCACAACGTGACGAATCGGAAATGAATTCCGCCAAGCCGGCTTTGAGCCTTGAACTCGTGGCTCCCAGCCTCAAAGTGTAGTGTGACTTTCACACGTTAAGTTACTCTCAACGATCACCCAGTCTACGGAGTATATGTTTAGTCCGCATAGGACGACGATCGACACCGTCAATCCTGGCTCGAAGGATGGTAGACCGTGAGGCATCACCATATGCATTCAGGGGCACGGACATAGAGATGAGTGGGAAACCCAACTTGGTACAGACGCACCCGACATGCAAGTCAAAAGCGATCAAATGCCTGTAGCCAGCTGAGCCCTACGACAGGAGTCTGAAGTGCGTTTTGAGCATTTCCCCCTATACAAATATACTTCCGTATACAAATATACTTGACTTCCGATTGCGCAAGCCGTATGCACCGCGGAACCTTACCAATAGTCCTTGCGCTGCGTAACTGTTCGTCCAAATCGCCCAGTATCCCCGCTAAAGCCAAAGCAATGCCAGCACTCCCGTGATACACACAAAACCGGTCGACGCCCACAGCGCCATCACGTCAGAAGTCCTGTTCCTCCTTGAAAAATTGGGTGAAGCTGATAATGGTTCCATAAATCAGTAGCCCACCAATGATTGACATGACCATCGCCGGCACTTGGATGAGCGCTGAATGTGCAAGGAGGACGGGCAGAGCTGTTTTTTCCCGCTTGTCAGCATGTACGACCAACATCTCCTACCGCAGGACGCCAACGTACCAATGCCCATAAGCACAAGGAACCCCGTCGCAAATCGGCCCAAGTCGATCCATGCGCCAGAGTTACTCTCAATGAAGTCATCTGGGTTGGCGCATCTCGATGCGATCCAGTTAGGTACGGGCGCCAACACATAAGTTGCGACCACAAGGAGGGTGAGGAAGTTGTGAAATAATGCGGCGGAGAGGATGACCAGGAGAAATCCTATGGCAAGGATCTGATCGTGTTAGTCTGATTTTGAGAAGCCATGGGTATTGTCAATGCGCCGTACGAAAGAGAGTGCGATAATGGTTTTCAATCCAGCCGTCGTCATGGCGAGATCTGCCGCAAGGTGAAGCGAGAGGTCGGTTGGGTGTCAAGGTGTATTCGGCGCCTGCGTATGTCCAGGGTCGTCGCCGGACACCTTATCGAGGGCGGAGGACGGTGTTCAGTAATGATGCAAAGCCAGAGCGAGCCGAGTGGCGAGGGCTCACGTTGGTATATCAACTGTTGGAAAATGAATTGAGTACAGGGTTGGTTTGTCGTGCCTCGACTGACGATAGTTCAAGGTCAGGGCCAGGCAGGTGTTAGATGTGGCTGGGTTGGTGCGGCTCTGGACGAGCTCCGCGAATCGCGAGGAAGCGACCTGCGGTTTGCGCGTCTGCCCATTGCCTGGCTTCAGTTATTTTATGCTGAAGCACCACCAACTCACGCTCCACTACCTGTGCCTGCCTTCAACCCGTATCAAGTAGAGCTGCTGAATACCTTCCAGGCAACATGTTCAGAAACAATTACGACAACGATTCTGTTACATTGTAAGATTCCTGTCGTGAGCAGCTGTGCCGGTGTTCTAAGTACTAACCCCATTCACAGTTCGCCTCAAGGCCGGATATTCCAGGTCGAATATGCTCAGGAGGCTGTCAAGCAAGGCTCAGTAGTTGTTGGAGTCGTCAGCAAGAGACATGTTGTCCTTACAGCTCTCAAGGTTGGTTCACAACGTCTGTGCCGATGATTATACGCCCAATGCTCACCAACCCATGCAGAGAAATGCAGAAGAACTGTCATCCTACCAGAAAAAGATCGTCGGTGTCGATGATCACTTGGGAGTCGCCCTGGCTGGTCTCGCGTCCGATGCTCGCGTCCTGTCCAACTTTATGAAGCAACAGTCCCTAGCCTCAAAAATGACCTACGGTCGCCCCATACCCGTCGAGCGCATTGTGAACATGATAGGAGACCGGGCTCAGACAAACACGCAGCACTACGGTAAGAGACCCTACGGTGTCGGACTGTTGGTTGCAGGCGTGGATGAGCTGGGGCCGCATCTGTTCGAGTTCTCCCCCTCTGGTATGACCCAGGAGATGCTGGCGTGTGCAATTGGTGCGAGGAGTCAAATGGCAAGGACGTACCTTGAGAGACATCTGGACAAGTTTGCCGAATGCAATCGGGACGAGCTGATCAAGCACGCTCTGCTTGCGCTGAAGGAGTCTCTTGCACAAGACAAGGAGTTGACAGTCGACAACACCAGTTTGGCGGTGATCGGCATCGGCGAGAAAGATGGCCGCAAGAAGTTCGAGGCCTTCAAGCTCTATGACGGGCAAGACATTGGACCTCTGCTGGAAGCCAACGTGGAGTCGACTACGACGGAAGGCGGCGATGCTATGGAGACAGACTCATAGTGGCGGAGTCGACGGAAATGCATACCGCACGGCGTTTGGAGCAAACAGAGGACATGGAATTGGCAGTCACGGACCTGCCGGGGCATTTTCTGGCAGGAGGAACAGAGTGAACTCGGTCCAAAAGCTTCGTTTCCTGCTGACCTCTTGTTCACTTTCATGACCAGTCCATCTTGTACCTGCCAGGAGCTACCTGGTACCCTTTCAATGCGTCTATCACCTCCTCGGTGCTCTTAACCTCAACCAAGATATTCGCCGCGCCCTCACCCACGAAGCCTTCTCTGATGGCTGTTTTGATCCATTCCAGCAACCCGTTCCAGTACCCCTTGATGTTGACGAGAATGATCGGAACCTGGTGAATGCCTAGCTGATTCCAGGTAACCATCTCCATAACCTCCTCCATGGTGCCGTACCCGCCAGCCAATGCCACAAATCCCGATCCGGGACCACCCTGTTGCACCGAGTTCGCCATCATGCGCTTCCGTGTATGCATGTCCGGTACGATCGTCGTCCTTCCAAACTCGGACTCTGGCACAATTTGAGCATCGGGGTCTTCGTTGCTGTCAATCCGTTGCAGCTCCTCTGAAGACATCGTCCTCTCCGCCCTCTTCGGCCCACCGTTGCTCGTGCTCGTGTTCTCTCGTGCGTTGGGGTCCTTCTCCGAGCGTATCAGTGCCCGAGGAATGATCCCATGCACGGATCTCGGGCCGGACAGTGAGACCAGAGTGCGAGAGACTTCGCCCATGATGCCCATGGTGCCGCCGCCGTAGACTAATTGGTAGCCCGCTTCATGGAGAGACTTGCCGAGCTTGCGTGCTGATTCTAGATGGACAGGGTCTATTCCTGGCGAGGAAGCACAACTAGAGAAGATATTAGTGATTGTATAAGGACTTAACAGAGGCCGTGGTTCTCGACGTACAAGACGCAGACCACCGGAACTGTCCCTTTCTCCTGAGAAGCTGGCATTTTGCGAAGGTTCCGTTGAAGACCAATAACTGAAATCGAGACAAGTTCAGAGGGATCAAAAATGCAACTTTTATATGTCCTGTGTCTGAATTATGCGGCTGGTGACAGATCGCGCGGCCTTCACCAATAACTTGAGTAAACGCAAAGAATGAGTGAAGTCTATACACTTTATGTGGTGCAAAGTCAGTGGCACGCTGGTTGGGGATCGAATATATCTGTTGGCAGTGAAGCACTGGCCTGGAAAGACTGTTCACCTGTCAAAGTGGTCAGCGGATTGGCCTGTGAGTCAACATGACGTTGCAGAACTAGGCCTTGCTGGTGCCACGTGAAGCGCCTCGAGATTCTGGTTCCTCATCGGAGCTCGCCGTTGTTGCATCGTTGAAGACTAAGTACTTGGTAAGGGCACAGGTCCGGCGGTGAGTCAAGCAAGAGCAGGTGAATAGAAAGAACATGATGTTCAGGTACTCGTACAGGGTACATTTCCGACGGTCCAAGAGCGATCATCGTGGGCTGCAGCCTGCAAGGCCGCTGAGGTCGATGGTCGATGGTTGATGGAGGGCAAGGAGGGGCAACGCAGTCATTGTTCCGACAAGCCGCACCTTCCTTTCCTCCTTATACGAGTGCCTCGTACACCGGACTGGGGCACATCCTTTACTTCCCTTTCCGCCCTCAGCTTTGCCTTACTCAGTTTTAGCAGCCGCTACGGTATTCGGGGGTATTTCTTACTGCTTACTATCTGGCAGAGCCTCACCAGCCTCCTCCTTTCCTGACCCGTACATCAAAAGCCGAGACCATCCTACATTTGTCATTCTCTTTGTCTGGCAAAGTCCTGAGATGCGCAGTCAAGGGTTCTTATCTGCGCCAGCTTGCCGCAGCCCGTACGTTGCGCCCTCCATCTCGCCATGCGACAGGCTGACGAAGCACGTCAAGGGTAGGTATGATAGACTTGCTAAACGGGTTCGTATCGATCCTTTCTTCACGAGCTCTCGCCTTGTCCTCCGCAAGGATAGAAGTAAATGGGCCCGAATGGCGTTGATCCGCCATCATCACTGGCTCATTTTGGCCTCAATCGGGCTCTGCTGCCGTCGCATCACTGCCTCATTGGCTTCCACGATGACACCCTGCCGACAATTATGCTTGTTCCGCTTCCTTGCTGCAGTGCTGCCGCTAGGCATCTCTCGGCCATAAGCCGTGCTGTGACGGACCAACCCCAAACTCTCGCTCCCACCTTTCCGCCCTCGGAACTACGCTGCCAATGCCCCGATAGACTCGTATCTTGTGGTCAGAGCTGAAAAAAGAACCCCGCTTTCCCAAGTAGGGCTTACCAACTACATGTGCGCAAGCTGCGGCCTGGCTGGCTTCTCAACTGGTAGTCGTGCAGGTACAAACACATGCCTACAGATACTGGCTGTTACTCGCAGGGTTGTAGCCGCTAGCTCTTCTGGCCAGGCTCAGTGGAAGCCAGGTCCGCTATGTTCAAGATGTCGCTGTCCCGCTCTTGCTGAACCTTTTTCTCTTCTTCCGCAGCCTCATCGTCGCCAGCTGACCCCGCCAGGTGCGGACGGCGATATCACCATCGTTGAATAGCACTGTGCGGTGCGCCATTGCTGACCTGTCTCGCTATGGCTACCAGCACTAGCGACACCACCAGTTCGCTGGTCACCAGCAGCCCAACTACCTTTAGTACCAGTACGACCTCAGATTCGTCGTCCACCACAACGACGACGAGTTCCTTGCCTCCTCCGACCACCACCACCAGTTCAGCTCCGCCCTCGAGCAGTACTACCACCTCGAGTTCTACCACATCAAGCACTAGTAAGTTGATCGTCGTCTGCTCTCTGCTTTTGGTATTGCCACCACTTCAGCCTTATATACCATTGCTTCAGCTGTTTGCTGTTTGTAACGTGTTGCTCCGTGGCAGCTACTACAACCGCGTCAGCGACACCATCCTCAACAACTCCTCCGCCAACGTCGTCAGATAGCTCCATTAGTTCTGCTTCAACCACCACGACCGAGAGCAGGGCGACGACCTCAAGTATTTCTCCCTCCACATTGACCACCACCAGCACCATTTCAAGTGACCTTCCCTCGTCAACCACAACCACGTTGTCCATTCCATCTAGCTTGTCGACGTCCACTTATACCTCCCCTTCATCCACAGCTACCCCCTCTCCCACTCCCACAACCTCCTCCTCCTCCTCCCCCCCTCCACCCTCTACAACATCATCAACCACACCTCCTCCACCACCTCCTAGCAGTACAACGACGAGGCCCACGACATTGAGCACCACTACCAGTGAGTTCATGTTTGCTATAGGTCCTATCGTTTGCTCTGCCGCATGTGCCATCTTGTTTGCTAGCGCCCTACTTGCCATTGACCTGATTACTGACCTGATTTCAGCCACTACGTCTTCTCCTCCGCCACCTTCAACCTCATCCTCGACCACCACCACATCGAGTCCACCTCCACCCCCTGCCACAACATCCTTAACCACAAGTACCTCTAGCCCACCTCCACCGCCCACAACTTCGTCATCCAGGACCACATCTGAGCCGGAATCCACTACATCTGAGTCGAGTACCTCTAGTGAAACTCCGGTGGTGATCACGACCTCAAGCTCCTCGATCGTGTATGCAACAAGCACAGCATTCGTCACCCAGACCCTCCCAGCGACCTCATCAGATGGTGTCGTCGGCTATACCACAATCACCTCAGTCGTCATCACTACGGAGGCAGCCACCACAATTGTTGAACCAGCAACCTTCACGAGCACTCCGGGTGCTCCGACACTCGTTGCAGCTAACAGCGACAGCAGCAGCTCTTCGGGCTTGTCCACAGGTGCGAAAGCCGGCATAGGCGCTGGTGTTGGTATTCTTGTTCTGGCGGCCGCAATCTTTGGAGGTTGGTACAGCTGGTTCATGCGACGCCGGAGGAAACGGCAATCTTACTCGGCCAGCGATCGATACTCGGACAATCCTTTGGGTCCTGAAATGACAGGACTGGGTATCGGAGGTGGAGCAGCAGCAGGAATGGGTGCAATGGCCGCCGTATCAGGTTACCGCGATACATCGAACCGCTCCGACAGACTCACAGACAACACTCGCTCAGATCTCCCATCTCCACCTCTACCATCCCCACCACCCCGGTCTCCAGATCGTCTTCTACCACCTACTGCGGCAACAATTCGGAGCTGGGGCTCTACTTCCCCGCCTCCCCAGGGTTACCAAGGTCCTTCCAACATGTCCGTATCCGACCAGAGTGAATACTCGCAAGGAAACAACCAGTATGCGTCCCATTTCGGGAACCAGTATCCGCAACAACAACAACAACATCAACATCAACAACAGCCACCTGCTGGCGTAGCAGCAGCAGCGGGAGGCTACTTCCCTACTGCCAACGAGCTACCCGACAACTCCCGAAATATCCATCAGCTATCCGATGACATCCCGCCGCATCCCAATGACCGCTCATTTCCCAACGACGATGTCATGTCGCACCAGTCCTATCAACAAGCCAACATGGGCCACGACGGGTACTGGTCTGGCCAACCATCCGCGCCTTCAGCACCCTCAGCACCATCAGCGCCCTCGGCACAAGAGTCTTACGAATTACCGGGCCAGAGTCCCCGGCCTGGCGCAGCGCAACCTGCCCAAGGACAAGGGGGATATCGCGGCGTGGATCCAGAAGTGCCTCTTCACCAGCGTATGGAGGGAAGAGTCCCTTACCGGCCCGGTCATTTAGGGGCGTCACATAATTTCTGAAAGGCGGCGTTTGTATATACCTAGTGCATAACGGCATTTTGATGTGGAAAGGAAATACGAAAAACGTAATGTATGTTCTACTGTGATATGAGAAGATGAGCCCATGGATGATATGGAATGAAATATCTGCAATCGAGAGGACTCCAATGCCGTCCCCGCCGTGCCCTGGCTTGGATGTGCGAAGCTGTTTCATTGCATCTAGTACCCATCCCGCCACTCCAACAACAGCGACATTACTCGTACTCTCTGTGTGAAGAATGTAGAGAGCATCGTCGGCGAGAGTTAGTCCGGCCCTCCAACAACAGCGACACTGAACTCGTTGTGAAGAATGTAGAGAGCATAATCGGCGAGAGTACTCCGTACTGGAAGTCCGTTGTCTACGTGGGCCACTCCACACTTTGCAGTACTTCACATCTGACAGCTCGCTAACCAACAAACCAAGCCGACCACTTTCCGAATTGGCTAAACAGCAAGATCCGAAGGACTGCATTTGATTCCCTGAGGATAAGAGTAATTACCACAGGAAAAACGATTTGAACGTCTATGATTAAAATCAACGAAGCTCAAATTCGTCCCGTCTACGGGTGCCTACCAATTCCAGCACTCGGATGAAGTAAAATGAAATAAGCAGGCTGAATAGTAAATAGATATAGGCTTCGAACCTACAGTACCCGTCATGTGGATGGCCGAAACACATTATTTTACCCCCCTAATAATAATAATCCTTGTAGGCTAGAGTGACCCGAACACTCGCACCCCTTTTCCTGTAACACCCATGTCCTAGGCATTATGTCCCCCTGGGCTCTTGTGACGGTCCGCTAGCCGACGGTGTTCATCGATGCCCTGGTATGATATACTCAGTTTTCAGTCTGGACCTGCTTTTCAACAAGCCATATGGACCACTTTCGGGTGGAGACGTTCTTTCTTTGTGGAGCTGAGGACGGCGGCTTTGAACTGATTTACAGTGCCGAAGCTTATATCTATCATGTCCTAAGAGCCTAAGACACGACGTCCGCCTGAGCTTCTGCTCACCGCGCCGGAGCTGATGGCGTTCATCAACGCCTTGGTTTGATATGGTCGATTTGGTCGGTTTGAATCTGCTTCTCAGCAAGCGACATGGCCCACCTTGGGGACGAGACGTTCTTTTCCCGTGGAGCTGAGGACGATGGAGATGGATCGGCGTTTGGCTCACACGGTCGAAGTCGGGGACGAGGGATATATATTGCCTTTTGGCACACACAGTCCGAATCGTGATGCTGATGGAGTCAGTCCTGGTCGGTACAGCACTCGGGTATCCAAGGCTGTCTCTTCACAGTACGGCTGTTTTGTGTTTCTGTTTCGGTGACGACCGTGAGCCTGTGGACGGTGAAGAAACGATGGCTTTGCGGGAAGGCGGTGTCCGCAAGGGCAGATGGGCGTACATACCGTACGTACGCGGTGATGTTGGCGAATGGCCAGGCGGTGTTTCGCGGTGTTCGTCGATGGTTAATTCCTTGTCGACTCGACAGATGGCGGGGTCAAGGGATCAGCTGGGCTGTGGTACTCGTGCTCTGTGCTCGTATCTTGTTGTGCGCCTCTCCTGGATTCTCGTACCTCGGACGGCGTCGAGGGCGGATCAGTATATGTGGGCGGCATCGAAGAAGGCTGAAGAACCGAAACTCGCGGAAACATTGGCAGACCAGGTCGAACAGACTTCCTGTGGGTCCTGCTAGAACTTGCATAAGGTATTGCCCGCGGTAACCCTCTCGTACCGTCGCCGGGGCGATCAGCGGCGCTGCCAGACCTCACCGTCGCCAAGCAGCGTTGTCGACAGTTCCCAGCGTCACCCGTGACGATAGAACAACAAACGAACGACGACAGTACAGCCTGTGGAGACTCTTCTCCTGTCATCGCAAGTCTGGTCTCACCTTCGGCGTTTCATCTTTGTTTTTCTCACAACCAGCAAGCGTGAGGACTTGCAAGCCTTCCTTTGTCAATTGTCTGTTCGTGCCTCATCACCATGCCACCGATCAATGTGCCTCCAGGACATGATGCCGACACAGGCGTAGAAAGAGGCGCACCGAGAATGGAGATTGACCAGAACGTTGTCGACACCGCCACAGACGCACCGAGACTGGAAATTGACGATGAAGGTGTCGCCAGAGTTGTCTTCCTTGAGCAGACATACAAGAGTCACTTTGTCATTGACAAGGACGAGCATGGCGTTGCTCAAACTGTCTTTCCAAATCCGAACAAAGAGGAGTCTCGTCTTGATCTCATACACCCTACGATGGATGGGATGCATTTGAGGGTGGGGGAGCATCGAGACTCGTATGCACGGACGAAGCTTGTTGAGCCTCGTACACCGGCAGAGCCAGCTGAAGGTGAGCATGTTGAGCCTCCTAGATCAGCCGCGCCAGATGAAGGTGAGCACCAAGAGCTTCCGAGTAAGGGTGCGGATAGCTAATGATTTTCGTGTAGGCCCGACGGTTCACGACGACACGACCGTAGAAGAAGAGAGCGGGACGAATATCGTTCTCGTTGCACCCATTCCTGCTCGGCAGATTGTCGACATCGAGGCTGAAGACGCCAAAGAAGAGATGGCGGTGGGCGGTCGAGCTGTCGTTGCCTCGGGAATCGTGAACACTCAGGAAATGGCGGTCGGTGCTGCAAATCTTCAGGGCCCTGACTTTCCCCCGGTCGTCGCACCCTGGAAGTTCGCTGTATTGCCTCCTCCGCTTGTCCACGAGCATGTCGAAGAACAGCTTGCTGAAATGTATCCACACCTCCGAGGAAGCGACATCCTCTGGCTTCTAGCTCGCAATGCGGCTTTCCGACATCCCGATCTTTTCCAAAGTGTGGACGCATTGGCTGAATTCCCTGTGACGACCGTCCATGAAAACGCTGAAGAGGCAACCGCCGAATGGGCCGTCGTTGATCTGGGACCGGGTGCTCTTCCGTTGTACATACCCTGGCGACCCAGTGCTCTCCCTTCTTGTCTTGCCCACCCAGGTGATGTTCAACCTCATTTCGGCCAGTGGGAGCAGGGTCAGCACGAACAATCCCTTGAAGAGCAGTCTCGTCAAGAAGCACAAGCACAAAGCATAGAGAACATCCCTGTCCTTCCACCAGTTGTCTCCATGCAGATGGCTGATGCGCGCACTCGTGTCCGTTCCGGCTCCACGATCCTGACCATCAAGGGCGAGAAATATGTCAAAGTGGACGAGACTCACTTCCTGTACGCCGTCAACGCCGAGTACCTGCTGGGCGGTGACAATGCAACGTTGCGAAGACACCAATGTGCCGAGTGGTCGACGCACGTGCCCTCCCTTGCAAATGAACGCGCTCCCCGTCCGCAGATCCTGTTCGAGCTCTACCCGCTGGGCGAGTTCGCATACACCGCCGAGAACGGGCGTCGTAAGCAAGCGTCTCGAGAATTCCGACCCCAGTGTGACATATATGGTCGCGTGCTTCTCAATGCCTACGACCGACCGCTGAAGTTCTCCTACTTGATCCCGTACAAGGTGTCCACTGAGATCGAAGGCTGGGAGATGGAAGCGCTTTGTCGCCTCGATTCTGACCTCTGCACCCAAGATTTCATCGACCGCATGCTCCCGGACGCGGTTGTGGGTGGGAAGGGCAGACCTACTAGGGGTACGTTGAGCAATCGTCGTCGACAAGACCGCATGAGACTGCGCATTCTTCCGTGGCCAGTACCGCGCGATCTCAGCTACTCGGATCAGCAGCTCATTAAGGAGCTCGGTTGGCGGTCAATCCAGCACAATACCACGCTGTACTTGAAGGACTTGACCAAGGACGAAATGGACATGCAAGAGGCCATCATGTACGGAGGACATTTTGAGCGCTCGGGAGCCAAGCATGCATTGCATGACCAGGCGAGATTGCAGCGGCTCTGGGTCAACCTGAGGCTGGTGAGGACGAGGTTTGCCGAGAATAGCGACGAGGTTCAGCTGGTGAAGGGCCGAGTCGTACAATTGCTGCAGAAGATGGGCAGAGAGCGTGACGCCGCGGTGGTATCTGGGTGGGTACCTAGGTAGTCAGGCGAAAGGAGCCAGATTAGGCTCCGTGGCTCCCTCCTTCTCATCCCCAGGGAGGCTCAGGGCTCAGGGCTCGGGGAGTTGCTCAGCTACGCTCAGCCTAAGCTTGGAAGCTTGGAAGCTCAGTTTAGACTAACGTCGGACACGCAAACACACTCCATCAAATTACAGGATGTACAGTACCTGGGGTGCTTGCGTCCGCTCGCAACCCCGCCCCATGATTATTGTATGTACTCCGTACGGAGTAGTACTTCAGATTCTCCTTCCCCTTTGCCAGTGCTCAGGGAGACTCAAGGTCAAGCTCAGGTTTAAAGT
Source organism: Cladophialophora yegresii CBS 114405 (assembly GCF_000585515.1). Lineage (NCBI taxonomy): Eukaryota > Fungi > Ascomycota > Eurotiomycetes > Chaetothyriales > Herpotrichiellaceae > Cladophialophora > Cladophialophora yegresii. The sequence goes on along the minus strand of NW_006913046.1, from coordinate 4,439,081 downwards.
GGCCTTGGCTCATGCTCTAGAACAAAACCCGTCTTTGGAAAGCAGGTTTTTCATCCGAGAGTAATCGAGGTGTTCAGTCATGAGAGACAGAGCTACGAGGTACGGAGTCCGGGAGAGGATTTGGATGGCTGCTTGGAGGCACCATGGCCAACGTGTCGTGATGGCGGTTGTTGGAGCTGGGACCCCGATGCGCTTAGTCATCCCTTTGGACACCACGGAGACCCCCCCACTACGGAGCACGCGCCCGAGGATCCGGAATACTGTGTAGGCTTTGATCCATACCGCCGCATTAAATTTAGGCAACAGCTGCGGATACTCCGGCTTCCTGCGAGTCTTGACTGCACGCCGTCTTTGTGCATAGTCAACAACATCATCGTACGAGAGAGTGGAATGCTATGCTGTCGTTGCACCGAAGGAGGGTGCCACGATCCTCTGTTTGCTGTCCTCTTTCAATTTGATACCTCTCCCCCCTCTCGAACAACTGCCTGTCGTTTCCTGCGGCCTCCTGCATAGTGACTGAGTCAATGGCAGCACTGGTCCTGCCTGGCTACGTTCGCTCCTCTAACTGCTGACGAAGCTCGTATGACCCCTTCAAGAACATAGCATCGCCCATTCCTCACCTCGAAGCCACATACCATGGCGACCCTCAACGGTACCGTCAGAAAGCGCAATCCGGAGTTCTCGGCCAAGGTCGAATCGGGCAGCGGCCTGGGCGTGGCCGGAGATCACGATGTACTACCACACCCAGCTGGAGAAGTCAAGTACAGCGGCGCCAGTCAAGTCATCCGTGCACTTCTGCTTGCGACATGGTTCAACTGTGGGGCGGTCTGCATCAATGCCACCCAGTTCCTTGGTGCACCACTGTATTGGATTAACAAGGACTACTACTATGCGTACATGGCGTTGACGAAGCAGTCGTTTGCCATCATGGGCATTGCAGGAACAAGGTGGTTTGCGCCTACAAAAGTCCGGGTGAGTTGGGACAAAGAACTGCGGGGACAGTTTCAGAAGACATCGGTGGGGAGGCTTGAGACGATGTTCCCTGAGCGGCTGGTATACATTGCCAACCACCAGGTGTACACCGAGTGGCTGTACCTCTGGTGGATCGCGTACACGAGCAGGATGCACGGACACATCTTCATCATCCTCAAAGAGTCACTCAAGTACGTGCCGATCTTGGGCCCGGGCATGATGTTCTATGGCTTCATTTTCATGGCCCGCAAGTGGTTGTCCGACAAGCCGCGGCTGGAGCACCGGCTGAACAAACTCAAGACCCGCCACAAGGGCCCCATGTCTGGCTCGGACGGCCTGGATCCCATGTGGCTGCTGATCTTTCCCGAGGGCACTAACCTGTCCGCAAACATGAAGAAGGGAAGTGCAAGGTGGGCGGAAAAGCAGGGCATCCCCGACATGAAACACACGCTTCTTCCGCGAAGCACCGGTCTCTTCTTCAGTCTCCAGCAACTGCAGGGTACGGTCGACTGGGTGTATGACTGCACCATTGCATATGAAGGAACACCGTGAGTTTCGACAAAGGGGAGACATTCCGTCCGACCAAGACTGACCATTCACGCTGCAGGAAAGGAGGTTTCGCTCCAGAGATCTTCACCATTCGCTCAACCTATTTGCAGGGTCGCCCACCAAAAAGCGTGAACATGTATTGGCGTCGCTTTTCCATGTCTTCCATCCCTCTCGCCGACGCCAAGGAGTTTGAGAAGTGGTTGATCGAGCGATGGCGCGAGAAGGATGAGATCCTCGAGCAGTGGTACAATACTGGCCGATTTCCATCCGACCCGGAGTCGGCGGACTCAAAGAGAGGTATTTCGAGGGACGGCTTCATCGAGACGGAGATGACGCTCAACAACTGGCTGGAGATCGGGCAGCTCTACGTGGTGTTGGCTACCCTTGCGCTGGTTATCAACGTGGTGCTCAAGCTTTTTGCGCTGTTTTCGAAATTGAGATGATTACATGATACCCATGGGGTGCTGGGGAGCGAAGGGCGGGAACATGCTTGATATTTGTCAGGTTTAGATACATCAAGTCTGGACTTCACGGTCCGTAACGCTTTCATGTGGACATGGCGACCCATTTATCCACCGAGTATAAACCCGCGCTCGGAGCTATACAAGTTCTGACCTAGTAGTTGTCGCGAACCTCAGACATGGACCAAGCTTGCCGTTCTTGTCCTTTTTTCAAAAAGCACGAATATTGGGAAAACCCCATACGTTTCACGACCTTACGAACATACAGTAACTACCAACAAGCACCACCCTCCGATCTTGACATCTGTCATGCCCGTAGTCACGACGAGCAATATCCTTCGCTGATAGTACGTAATTAGATAGCGGTCGTGGACGGACAAGACGGGACAGGACAAGACACCCTTCATGCTCCGGGGCAGAGCTTGTTGTGCTGCCCATGTCTGGGATCTGCAATCCGCGAGTCCGTTTCCTTGTTACTTCGAATGCGTTGTGTTACTTCCGCGTGCTGGGAGTGGGTCTATATCAAGTGCGGTACACGCATGTATTGTATATATTTTTAGTTATTGTGCGTGATGGCTTGCATCACCAATGCCGCCATATAATAATGAAAGAGCATACAAACATGAGCGGAAGTCAGCAATGGTTCTCGACTCGCTGACTCGTGGAGCATAAGAAAATACCTTAAGCACTTCGATAGACGTTGCGATTCTGACCACCTCAGAGCCTAGTATCATACCCCCTCAGTCTTATCCTTGTCACAGGCCGCTGCCACCCTCGAGGATATATACGCGGACCTGACGACCACGATGGCCCCACCAACAGCCAAACCTCCCATTGCAACCTGCTTCGGATGTCCCGTGCAGGTCCTCGCCGTGGGACTGCCTCAGTGCGCGACGACATCTCTAATAGAAGCCTTCGAGAGTCCTCACCTTCTTGACATCGGTCCGACGATGCACATAGGTCGTTGTCTCCCGTTGCCGCCGAACCTGCGCTTCATATGGGAGGCCTTGCAGGAGGGAGACACGCAGAGACGCCGCGCCATCCTGTATAAACTCTTTGCAGGGTGTGCCGCGACTGCAGATTTCCCGGGCCATCTGTTCCTAGAGGACCTCATTGAGATGTACCCTGACGCCAGGGTCGTGTTGGTCGTCCACAGAGGTGGTGGTGGTGGTGGTGGTGGTGGTGCTGCTGCTGCTGGCGAAGAATGGGCCGCTAGCCTAAAGGCGAGGATCGCCCCCTTCATGAGTTGGGGATACCGCGTTGCTTGTTTCTGGAGCGTACCTGACCAGTGGCACCGTTCGTGTCTGCTGGAATGGCAACGCTTTGTTGGCGAGAAATTCGGTGTCGATTCCGTCTGGAGTAAGGACTTATACGACACTCACAACCAGTGGGTGCTCGATGTTTGTCGAAGGAAGGGGAAACAGATGCTGATTTGGGAACCGGGTATGGGCTGGGCGCCGTTGTGCGAGTTTCTGGGCAGGAAGGAGCCTGAAGTCGCCATACCCATAACCGACGTCGAGCAAGAAGATATGGAAAGTGTTGTACAAAGGAGAATGCGTCTCGGGTTGAAGCTGTGGATGAGGAAGGTTGCCGTGCCGATTGCGTTATTTGTCCTTGGTGGATGGGCAATCCGGAGGGCGCTTAATCTGCGGCTCACTCTGTAAGAAGGACGAGGACAACAAGGGCGTTATTATTGTACATCTCTTCCGGATGATTTGTGCTCGAAGAGGTCTGACGTGCTGTTGGTAAGATAGAGGTTGGTGCACGGCTTATTCTCAAGGGGTGTCGGTCTGATCATCAGTCCACCTTCCTACCATGACATTTTCGACATCTTCACTGGTGTCTTGGTCATCTTGCTCTCTGGTATCACGACTGCCGGACCATCAAACCCGGTATCAGGGCGCTCGCGTACATAACCGCCGTGATGGGCATCAGCTCTGCCATACGTCCCTGCATCTGCTCAGTGGGCGTCGGCACCAAACCAGCGTCCTCCCACTGTCTACAAATCTGATCCGGCAGATCCCTTATCTCGTCGTCAACAAGCTCGCCCTCGCGGCACAGTCGACCGCTGTCGCTCTTTCGGGTGGTTACCGACGTAACTCCTAATGCGGTCCCAAACTCCCGGAATGCGAGCCGTCGCTGTGTCGACTCTTCGAAATGTCGGCTCTCGACTAGACGTTTCAAACACGTGAGCGCTCGACAAGTAAGCTGCACTGCCCATTCTTCTTCTGGAACGAGCCAGTGCGCAGTCCACAATGTCATGCCCAGATCGAGTGTGTCCGTCGAGCCGTAACTCTCGACTTTTGTATCAACGATTTTCTTGAGCAGCGCAATCTCCTCTTTCAAGACTTCCGAGCCCGCGCCATGAGTGGCCTGAAGGAGCTTATATGTGACATAACCGTCGATCGGATCGAGGTTTCCCTCCGACAAGACCAACCGGCTGGAGAGATCGGTACTCAGCTTCCAGAACATGCGCGGCCGTGCTGCGGCGCGGTTCGTCATGAACTTTGGCAGAATTGCTTTCGCCATAGAAATGGCTTGCTCGTTGTACCACTTCTCGCCCGTGACGAAGGTGAACCGGTTCAGCGCGAACATCCACACGGTCAAGTAGTGGAAATATTGCCCATCGCCGTCCGGACCGGATTCGTCGTGTTTGCCGATCCGCAGTCCGCCTTTCAGGGGTTCTTCTTCTGTGGCGCCTGGTAGACGCGAGGTTCCGTCCCGGGTATACCCGAGGATGCTGTGCACCGCGGTGATCAGATTTCGCGCGAATGTGACATAGCGTGTTTCGTGGGTTAGATTATAGAGTGTCAGAAAGTTTACCACTGCGAAGCCGTCGGTCCAGAGGTAGCGGCCGCGGTGACCTTCTGCTGCGGGAGGAGGAGTCCAGGAAGTGAGTTGTGGATCTGTCGAGGAGGGGAGCGGCCTGTAGATTGAGGCCATAGCTTCGAGGAAGTTGGGGAATTTGTCGGTGCTGTCTTGGGAGGCCATGGCTGCTATGTGGACGCTTCGATGGCGTGATAGAGCAGATGCGTGTTGCTTGAATTGAATGGGAGGCTGGTTAGAAGGGAACTTACTGAGTTGGCTTCTGGATCGAGGAGGCGAACCAGAGCAGCACCTGTGTGCTTGATATATTGGTCTCAAACGAGCATTCGGCGTTGCACAATCACTGCTTGCGATGCTGTGAAACAGCAGACATGTAACTCTTCGCTCTGCAGTGAATTGTTCCGGTATCTTCATTATTCAGTCCACGACATGAAGCACATCTCAGTTTGCAAGTAACTATGCGTTGTTGATCTGCAAATCCAAGTCACATGCATGGGGCGTGAACGAGCAACCTCGTCGCGTTGTTGGAGTTCTGTTTATGGGGTTACGTCACCAGACAGCGAGGGCGGTGCGGGTCAATTTCTCGGAACAGGACCTTGAATTATCCGGACCGGCCGAAGCAGGGGATCGGAAGCCCTTGCACCTTGCGCGGTGCCCCTCATTGCGACCACGGCAGGTCTCGGACGGCGTAATTGCAGGTACCCCTCATTCCATGATTGCTTCATCGAACTTTGCGACCAAATGCTCCATGTGCTCATCCACTTGCCAGCCAGCTGGAGATTGTCCCCATCAACTCCACTGGCCGAGTGATTACTTCTCGATTCTTCGTTCAAAGAGCTTTCTCCTTGCTTCCATCTCACCACTTGTGCCCTTCCCACTGTACATCTTGTAATATCAACGTCCTTGTACAAAGAGATATCAATTCGTCAAAATGGTTAAAGCCGGTGAGTCCGTCAGCTTTGTCCATGTGCCTTCCCAGCTTCTTATGAGTGTCAACCATGTTTGTCAGCATCATGACAACCGCAGCTCCAGGCATTACCACCCGTCAATGTGACTCGAGGCTGCTGACGACCGTCGTCGAAGCATCAGTCATATCACGCACTGTCAACTAACCTTTACTCCCTCCAGTCGCCGTCCTCCGAGGAGATTCCAAAGTCACCGGGAATGTGACCTTTGAGCAAAGCTCCGAGTCCTCCCCCACCACCGTCACCTGGGACATCTCAGGCCATGACGCCAATGCTGAGCGAGGCATGCATATCCACCAGTTCGGTGACAACACCAACGGCTGCACAAGCGCAGGCCCCCACTGTATGTTCGCCATGCCGTCGGGCTTGAAATCGAGCAAGAGTTGACAGACTGCCACAGACAACCCGCACGGCAAGACGCACGGCGCCCCGTCCGACGATGAACGCCACGTTGGCGATCTAGGCAACTTCAAGACCGACGCCCAGGGCAACTCCAAGGGCAGCGTCAGCGACAGCCTCATCAAGCTGATTGGCGAGCACAGTGTTTTGGGCGTAAGTTGTCACTGTGTCCATCCCCTGTCCAATCCGTCTGTAAGCATGAATGGTGACTGAGACTGCCTGTGTATCCAGCGAACCATCGTCGTCCACGCCGGCACCGACGACCTCGGCAAGGGCGGCAGCGAGGAAAGTAAGAAGACCGGTAACGCCGGACCTCGCCCCGCCTGCGGTGTCATCGGCATCGCCGCATAATTAAACCGTCCACCCGTCAGCAGACCTGGGGTATGTAGTGCCAGCACCAAGTGACGCTAAGTCAAGCACTCGGGAGAACCTGACAACGTGGGTGACCCTCGTACGAGCACGAGCTGGAAAAAGGCCAGCAATGGAAAAGGTGCAAGCTGGAACCGGCATGTACTGCCTCAAGTCGGTTGGGATAAGAGCGGCAATTTTTGCAAAGAAGGCTTTCTTCTTGCTATTTCACCTGTAAGCAGCAAAAGACTCGTCTGAATGGCCTACTCGCCGTAGATAGCAAAAAGCCAACGAAGTACCCAAATCAAACACAATCCTAACGGTCTAACTCCCTCCAGGGCGGGGAATAGCATTCTTATAGCATGGCACGTAACTGTGAGGCATGTCCAGTTTTTTTAAGGTCCTCACTTTTCGCCGAGGGGGAAAGTAGACCATCAGACAAATCAGAAAGCCACACAGTATGATCAGGGATCGACAACCTCTGTCATGGGGGAGGAAGGCCTCAACTGGTTTGACAACTAGGTACTTCTTTGTACCTGCATGGCATTGATGGGTATTTTGACCTTGGACAAACACGGCGCAATGCTACAAATCACACACCCCCTCCACGACGTTTGGTCCACTGAACCAGAAAACCACCTGATTCTAATCCCCTCATGAGGACGTTCTTGATGGAACCCTCAGACCGGAAAACCAGATCCAAAAACAAAGACAGATGGTCAATCACAGATCGCACCCACACCTGCCATGACGTGATCCATATGACAACCAACATGAAGCTCCACTTGGGTATCCCTTGCAATCGCATCTGTCTGCTTGACAGAGTCGACTCACGTTGCCACTTCTCGAGCGGTGACAAACCTCTCCATTGCAGGCCTTTGCGCCGCGCCCTCCTTCTGATGATGCGGATCGTCCGTGATGTTCAATTTCTCGGTCTCAATAGCCAAGCCTTTGCTCAGATCGCTTGCCACGACGACCTCGCCGTGTCCTTCGCTGGGTGCTGTGGCGTGTCCGTTAGCGTGTCCGTTCGCCGTCGGAGGAATTATCGACACGGACTCGTCGGCAAGTTTGTTCTCCATGGCCGAGGTTAGGGCGATCGTGTGTTCCGGAATAGGGCCCGGTTGCGGCTGGGACGGAGGATGGGCATATGTGGCCGATGATATTAGCTGGGAGGCTGCCTGTGCACCTGAGGTTGAGCTGGTCGACGGTTCCGGCTGAGCTACTTTCGACGGTTCCGGCTGGGGTTCTGTCGACTGAGGCTGCGGCACTGCTTGTGCGGACTGTTCCGAATTCGACTTGGTCGCAAGGATATTGGCGGCTGTCGCGCCATCCTTCGCCTCCGCCGCGTGTTCCTCAGCTGCGTGATGGGCTGGCGCCGTCCCTTTAGAAGCATGTGGCTTTGAGACCAGAGATAACTTCTTGTCCGGGTGGACTGGGGTTTCTGTGTAATCGGCCGCATATACGACAGGCTTCATCTTCTCGATGTCTGTAGAAGGCCGCCGTGGCTTCCCGTTCTCCGAGCCGACGGGGACTCGCTTCCCATCGAGCCACAGACATGGACCGCGAACCCAGCCCTTGTTTCCATCCGTTTCGAGAGCAGCTAGGGTGTCTTCGTCCAAATGTGGCATGTCTCCCCAATCCCAGGCTAGGTCGCCGCCATATCGCTTGGGGAAGTCCTTGGGATCCATGAACTTCGATAACGTGGGTTTGACCTCGTTTTTGCCGAGAATGAATATTTTGGACACGGTGACAGGGTCGAACCATCGTTTGATCCAGCCCCAGACTGTGGGAAAGAATGACGGTGCGCCAATGATCTGAGTTAATGTTAGCGTGTATGTGAGTCTGGGCCTTTGAAGAGTCTCTCACAAATATTCTATCCAGAGTTTCGGGGTAATGGGCCGTCGCTAGCACTGATGCATCTTGCATGTGGGCCTTCAGATTCCAGAACTGCGTCAAGCCCACCCCCGAGATATCGACAATGTTTGTGGAGTTCGTGACGGGGACTTCGGGGTTCGGGCGCTCGAGGGTTGACACAAACGGTAGGACGAAGTTGAGGAGATTCTGATAGAGCGCAAATAGGGGGAGGAGTTTGGCAGGCGTCTGGAGTTTCTTGTGGTTGGGAAGGCTGTCCTTGTATTTCTGCGACTCTTTCTGGTACTTGTTCACGTGTTTACTGTCGAGTTGCTTGATCACATAGACGTAGATGGGAATTCCTCGCCTATCGCGGTGTCCAGTCCATTGAGGGTACTGCGTGTCGTGTCAGCCTGCGGTTCCAGGCCCATGTCCATCTTCTGCTTACCACTTGCCGCGACCGTTCGTATATCTCCACGTCGAAAGTATCATACAGCTCCTCTACCATTTGCTCCTTGAGCCATTGTTCCGTATCTGTAAATTGGCCGATTGCGCCTTGCACGTCGAACTTGCGGGCTCGCAGGTACCGGCTAGGAAAGAAACATGTCAGTGCAAATGCTTTCATTGCTCGTGAAAAGATCAGTCGTACAGCAGTGTGCCATCATCGTGCGAGGGTTTGCCATTGACTCCGTTCGGTGACCACCACCCGCCCTGTTGTAGCTTTTGTTTGAACTCCTCGAGTTTCTGCTCCTGAGGCGGAGTCAGATGGTGAAGTGTGCCGGTCAGCGGATCGGTGGTTGTAGTCCGTGTCAAGGTCGGGTGAGCCTGGGAGCCGACGGTGTTTTCAGAATGATGCGACCTTTGCGATTGACCGGTGAGGGTTCTGTAGAGAGTGCTCATCGCGGTTCACAGCGGTTCGACAAATCGCGATGGAAAGGCGGGTAGAACTTCGGCGGCAGCAGCACCCGGATCGAGAATACTACGATGTAGCTGGACAGCTTTACAGAAGTGACCAGAGATGTAGTCGACAGGATTCAGAGAGCAATGACCGCAGGGTGTCAACCCGGCGGGATAGATCCGATATCAGGCGTGCACAAAGAGAGCATTACTCGAAGACTACTTGGTAACTTGGCACCGACTCCAGAGCATTTCCCGTCCAAATTAGTGGTTAGCGAGCCGATCGGGCTGGCCGGAAGCTCAGCAAAGCAGACGCCAAAAGTGCCCAAGCCCTAAGACTCCTCGATGATGCTGAGATCTGATTGAACTGGAACCACCAGAAGCGGCCTTTGCTGATATCATCCTCAAAACCTTCATCACCATGGTGCCACGCTTGTACGGCATTTGCTGCCTTGCCGCCCCCAATAATGGTTGGCACTCGGGCAACTGCATTATTCGTGCCGTATTTTGCGTCCATGAGCAATTGGAATACGAGGTCCGGATCGTCTACATCGTACTGGAGCCGGAGACTCGGGGAAGCGAAACACAACATGGCGCCGAGTACGGAGTACGGAGTAGCGAGTTGCAGAACCGACAATCCGGCCGAGAACGTGAACTTGCACATGGCTGCGGGTTCCACAGCTACTGTATTTTACACAGGCTCGTCCGCGGCCTCTTCTTGCCGCCTCAATGGACATCAGAGCCTCTTGATCCTCGAATTTCTGATGACATTGGCAGCCAGTCAAGAAATGACAGAGGATGTGTCATTAATCGGTCAGATTGCGGTCGAATTTGCCGCCTCTACAGGGCTTGTTGGCCAAAAATAGGCAAGGGACAATACGATGTGCGCGAGTCGCTTCGTACGAGATACTCCGTACACAGCATCAGATCTTCCTTCCGGCTCGGCACCGGCTGTAATATACTAGATCTGCAGGATCCCGAATGCGCCTTGTATCAACAAAGTGCCATTTCCTGTGAGATGGCCACGTACGTTGGGGCAGCCGTCTCACTGGCGGTATCCATGCCCGTCAGCTGAAGTAATGCCCCAGGGCCGACAGGGTAAGCGGCAGACTGGCCAGAGTACACTTTCCGGTACTACCACTTGGAAGCTGGAGACAGCACGTCTCAGATGCATGAAAACCGTCCTGGGCCGTTTCGAGGGATGAGCGCCAGGTGCTGGTCCGGGCGACGGGTCGCGGTCAACGACTTCTCCCACTGCAAGATTACACTTCCACTGCGACCGGACCTTCATGGACAGCAAAAGCAGAAGTGTCAGAAACCAGTAGGAATCTGCTACCGGAAGAAAGCATGTTAGGGAGAATTACACAGTATTACCGCCTATAGAGAATGCACGGGACGGGCTAGGCATACTGTAGTCTCGGGAGATGGATGACAAGACGGTGACAGTCAAGTTGAATGCTCTGTAAAGTAATTAGGGAGCCCTGTACTCCATCGAGTCCCTAATTACTCTGTACTCCGTACTCCGTACGGAGTACACGGAGTAAATATCTTGGAAGCTCTCCTGGCGAAGCACAACACACGCGGTGCACAAGTACATATATACGGCGAAGCACTCTACTACTTGGCGAACCCAGAACCTCCAACACCAACGTCTATCCAATCCACTGCGCCTTCTTCACTTCAAGCTCCAGCCAACCTCACCGAGCTCATCAACCTCCTCCAGTCGTCCTTCCACGCGAGTCGCAGACACAGGGCGACACTCACGACACGCACTCACCCACTCGACTCCAGAATCCGCCACCATGGCCGGCGGCGCAGCCCACGGAAAACCCGTCTGGAAAGGGAACCACCCGGTCGGCCAGATCAATGCCGCCCCCCGGTTATACAGAGTCGCAGCAACGGGGTTGGGAGCCGCAATGTGGTTTTTCGTAAGTTTACACCTCACCTGAGGTGCGCAGTGAACGCGAACGCCCAAAGCTGACGGGAAATGTGAACGTAGCTGTTTTACCGGATGAAGAAGGATGGCCCCGCGCTCTTGGGGTGGAAGCATCCCTGGGATCATTGAGCGAGAGCGAGAGGGAGAGGGAGGGCAAACTGCAGTACATGGAAGTTGAGGCGAAGACGGCCAGTACCCACACACAGACAGGGATGCGGGAATCGATCACAGGGCGAAGACCAGAAGAATGAGAGGCTTCTAATGGCGGTATATTCGTCGGCAAGCGCATGCATACGGCATAAGGGGGGAGCACCACTGATTGTACATACATCCATTCACGAATGGCCACATGAGCATTTGCCCGGCGTTTGAGCAGCTGTGCTTGTGATGTCAAGAAACATGCGTCAATGTCATGCCGAGGGAACAGAACAGAGATGACAAAGAACACAGTATACAGCTTCCCTCGACATACCCTGCGGTATATCAGCTGCGGACAGGAAAGGGTGGATCGCTCCTCTTCGTCCTCTCGCCACACCGGCAATGCCATCAAACACAGCATCAGCTTCTGTGCTTTATGCTGCGGACGCAGAGCAGATACGTGAGCCTAGAAGTCTCGCGCCTGATTTGGCTGTTCTACTCAACTTGTCCCCTCCCCTCTGCGATCTCAAGAAAGTGATGATAGACTACCTAGATGTTGCGTATAAGATACCCCTCAGAACGGCAGTCGGTGAACCCCCTGATACGACCTCTAGGAAGCTGTCCGCGGGATAGACGACTTCAGTGCCGACAAATGTGCATGTTTGTCGTTCCAGATGTAAGGGGCAGGTAGCTGCACTTGGGCATGTATGGCTCTATCAACGCTAGGCAGTAGAGCCGTCGTGGGGCAAGCAGGGATGTTGGTATTCTTGATTTTGTCCTGGGGAAGACAAGCTCTACCTGGGACATATGCATGAAATTGGCGATTCAAGCACGCCGTGTGTCTGCTGCCCAGATCCTTCCATTTGGCAAGCTCAGAGTGTCTATCTGCTCATCTGTATCTCTTCGGCTATGATTTTGTACTGCTTCCTCTTCTTCGGATGGGCAGGACGGAGTTTCACCTTGACCCGCCCAATGAATTTCGCGAGTAACGGGAAGAAATGGCGCTCTGTCAGATAGGCAACTGCAAACCCGGCCACCGCGAGTGCAAGCAGGAAGAGATCATAGTCTAGGGACATCTCGGTCAGATCCATAAACTGCATCAACCACTTGGCCGAGTCAAGAAGCATGTACAAGGAAATGAGGAGTGCGGCGACGATCGTAACGCAGAATGGTACATTCGTCGCCATTGATTGTCGGAATGGTGGTCCTATGCTTAGAACGACGCTGGACAGCGTGTACTGGAAGCAGGTGACCAGGAAGAGCGCCGTGTTTTGAGAGTTATCGACGCTGGACTTTTGTCTGTCGACTCGTGGCGGTATGTACCAAGGCTGGGTCTGGACCGTTTCGAAGGCTACCAGCTGGACAAGCAGCTGGAGCACGATCTGACCAAGCAGCGGAGTCAAGACCTTCCGGGAGACAAGACTCGCCGTCGGTCGCTTCTTGCTCAAGACCGGATAAGCACCTGTCCACCCCATAAAGATGGCTAGTGGCAGGATCAAGGCAAGGTCGATGAACAAGAACTGAAAATCGCCGAGGTTGGATGCCGAAGCGTAGAGAAAGCTGACCGAGGTGAACTGAATTGCAGAGTACAAGCTCATGTACTTGAAACAGCAAAAGCTCGTGACCAGGGCTGCACGGCCTTCTTTGATCAGCGCGGGAACACAGGAGATATCGAATATATGGCTGGTAAATGGTGCAGCGACAGACGCTTCCGCTTCAGATAGGGAAACACCGACATCTGCAGCCTTGAGTGCACCGCAATCGTTGGCGCCGTCGCCACAAAACCCACAGCAGTAGTCGATGCTTTGCATCTTCTCGACGAGTTCGTGTTTCTCATCAGGGGACATCCGTGCGAAGACGGCACCTTTGACGAGCATCCTTTGCAGGATCTCGCTGGAGCCAAAGTCGATGACCCAGCGGAACGCGTCTCCTGTGACAGCCAGAGTGTACTCACCGATAGCGAGCGCATCATATGGAGCACCCGTGTCGTCCTCGGCAGAAAGCGGCGCTGGGAGCAAGGTATTTTCGTCGAGCTGGTAGATCTGGTTGTCCACGCTCTCCCAGCTGAGTCGTGCTTTCGGATCCATCTTGTCGCCTTCAACAAAATGGGGTACGAAGCAATGTGCATTACGGTCGATGACGCCACATTCTCTTGCCACGCTGATAGCAGTGAGGATGTTGTCACCCGTACACATGACGTTCCGGATATTGGCTTCATTGAGCTCCTCGATGATCTCGGTGGTGATCTCCTTTAGCTTGTTCTCGAAGATGATGAAGCCGATGAGTGAAAGGCGAGATTCGGCGTCGGACCTGTCCATGTTCTGGATATCATCCCAGCTCAACCTTGAGACATATTTTGAGGCACACGCAATGACACGGAAGCCTTTATGGGTGTAGTAGCTGAGTAGATCCTCAAAATCGTCAGGAATGCTAGACGGGGTACAGATGTCTTTCATGACCTCGGGGGCACCCTTTACGTAAATGTTGGCACCAGGGTCACCTTGCTGGCGGACAATGACGCTGGCCCGTCTCAGATGCGACACGAATTCGAAGGAGCGTAAAATCCCGAGCTCGACTCGGATTGGGTTGTCGTTGTCCTGCGACTCGTCCAGGTCGTACTCGAGGCCAGGTGGAGGTCGAGCCACGCTTGGAGCAGCCTGATGCGTTCCTGGTTCGACGAAATGACTTGTGTTGCGAGAGCCTTCCTCGAATGACCACTCAGTAAACTGGAACATTTTGAAATCGAGCGGGTCGCCGATCAGCTCTTCGTCGACAAGTCGGAGCGAATGACAGGTGGCCATCGTGTACAGCATGTTCCTGTTGACCCGATAGTCGATGGTTGGGTCGCGGTCGTACAGAGCCGGAGGAAGAAGCTGGCGTGCTTCCTCTAGTATGTCACCAAACCGAATCTCTGGGTGCTGCACAAGGCGTACGCCGAGCACATCCAGGCCGTCCTCCGTCAGCGTTCCTGTTTTGTCGAAACAAACCACGTCGAGCTTCCCAGCCACGTTGACTCTTTGAGGGCTAATGCAAAAGATTTGTTGCTTCCTCAGCCTTGACAGTGCGAAATTGGTGCCGATAGTCAGGGTTGCAGGGAGAGCTGGAGGAACTACAATGGTGATGAGATCCAAGGCTCTCACGATGATGAGATGCCATGCCAGACCAAGCTTGACAAAGTTGATGAAGGAGGCGACAAAACCAATCGCGGCGATGAAGCCCATGACTGAAATGTATCGGAAGGAATCGCGGTAGAACTTGAAACCCGACGGTTTGGGGAAAAGCATGGATCTGACCAGTGCACCCTTGGTCGTGTTAAAGCCAGTGCGGACAACCATGGCGAGAGCGACGGCTTCATCATCATCGGTATCCTGTGGTCGTCGAGCACGAATGATCTTCGTCCCGCAGAACAGAAAATACCGAGCTACACTTGGATGAATCGACGTGGCCCCAAGATCGACATAGGGAAGCGCCTCGTCGGTGATAGGAATTTTTGAGACGGGAATAGATTCACCTGCAGCTGTCAGTCCTGTACATTGTGTCATTTGTCGACTATACCTGTCAGCATGCTCTCGTTGATGATGCAGTCACCCGCAAGAAGCAGGCTGTCGCAAGGAAGTTGAGTCAGCGAAGGATCGGAGACCTCATAGACGTCCCCCGGAACAAGTTCACTCGCGAGTGCCGCGCGCCCTATAAGAGAATTAGCAAGGCACGACATGATACTTGCGGAACCCACAAAAGCCGTTGCGAAGGACGCGCACATCGCAGTCGAAGCGAGAGATTTCCCTCAGGCGGCGCATCGTCTGCACAATGATCAGCGTCAATGGCACGGACCATATAGGACCACTTACCGAACGAGTCTCGATGACAGTGGTGGTGATGGAGAAGACTGATATCAGGAATATGGCTGCTGCATAGTAATAGTACTCGTCCATCGACCAGAGGATGAGACTAGCGATCTGAAAGACATAGAAAGGATGAAATGCCTTGACAAATGTCAGCGTCTGTCAAGAGATGATAAATCCTAAACAACCGACCTCATCCAGCAGCAGTTCAGGTATGGTCTTTTGATGGATCTCGATCAGGTTCTTGCCAAACACTTGTTCCCGTGGCTCCCTCTCCTCGGCATCAAGTCCTTCGCGAAGAGCTTTGACGGAAACCCATTGCGGGTCCCACCAGTCGTTGTTCAACACGAACTTGTCTTCCAGTGGATGATACAGCAGCCTCATGTACCGGTAGTCGACAAATCTAAGGCGAGGTAATTCGGCATCTTCGTCGTACCGATGTCCATTCATCTTCTCTTTGCTCGGTGCGGTAAAGACGGTTGACATTGGGTGGCCATACTCCTCCGAAGACACATTGTGTACCGTGAACTCGCCCCATTGGTTCTGAAACTTCTTAGCCTTCTTCTTTGGACGCAGTTGCTCTGGGCCATAGCTCACCTCTACGACAACCCAAGAGCATTTCCTGAGAGGGGCAGGAGATCCAATAAGAGACATACGCCATCGCGGCATCCAGCGGAACACAAGATATCCAATACCCGCGGTTAGAACACAGATTGCCAGGTATATTAGGTAGCCCAGGTTGCTGGTTCTGAAGCCCGCAATGGCCATTGTCAAATCCTCGGTCTCAATATACAGCTTCTGGCTGAAATTGCCGCCATCGTCGTGCTTTTGAGTGTCGCTTCGCGCCGACTCATGTCTTCGGAGGAGTGGTTGGTCTGCCGACGATCGATACCGACCCGAACTCTTGCGCCTGGGAGCTTCCTGCTCGACACCAGCCTCCAAATCTCGGGCTTCATCGAGTGCGTGGCCCAGCTCGTCGTCGCTCTCGACCGCTTCCTCATCGGAGTAGAAGTCTGGGGTTGTCTCTTGATCCTCCTGCTCTTGGAAATACGTGAAGCTGGCGATGCTCCCGGCGCGGCGTCGGGGAAGGGCATATTGGAAGCCCGTGACACTGGACGGCACTGACTCCGATATGGGACCACTGAAAATGTCATCACTCGACATTTCCACCTGGGAGAGAATGGAAGCTGCGTTTGAGAGATTTGAGTCTCTTCTCTGCATCGAACGTCGTCCTGCGCTCGAGCTGCGCCGGAACGACCGACGATGTCCATCAGTGTCCATGGCGGGCGGACAAGTGCCTTCTACGGCACAATCCTATAACATGCTGGCCTGCCGATAGGTGAGGAGGAAGGATACCGTATGGTAAAATGTGAAGCAAGGGTGGTTTAGGCAAGGCTCGGTGCGGCGCTCAGCATTGAGATAGCACGATGGGCACTCCGTGCAGTACGGAGTATGCTCCATACCTACCTAGAATTTCAGCGTGCAGCACTATGACGTCCAGGCGTGTCAGAAAAGAGCCCGACCGTGCCCGACGTAGCGTGTATGTGTACCACCGTAGTGCTATACTGCCGCTTCTGATCCTCCAAAGCGAGCAGGCGTGGCAGGGCACGTCCAGCCACGACAACTTCGGCATAGCGTGGACCGGCCTTGGTTGCCACCTTCTTGCGCGGGATTGCACAACGTGAATGGGAAATGGGTTGGGCTGGAAGTTTTAGGTTAGTTGAGTCGGTATCGTCAATCTTCGAGGTAATGCTTGCACCTTTCAACCTTTCACATATCACTGCTATTCCCTTCCTCCGGGGTGCCTTCTTACACCGTGTGTTCAGTCCTTGGTCTCTGACTGCGGAAACGTCATTGTCAAGTGGCTGTTGTGAAAAAACTTTGACCGCAGTTTCACTTTAAAGTGGCCGTGGCCAGGACAGAGTAACTCTCAACATCCCACAACATCCGAATTTTCCACTTTGTCGAACTTGTCACACGAAGACCGCGACCGTCGCCATGGCGTCAGAAATACCCAAGCGCAACAACATCACGGCGCCTACACCCCAGAACAGTGCGTGAATACTTCCTACGCACATCTAGGAAGCCGCTCACAGTTTTGGATAGCACCCGCGTCGAACGCACCCATCTCAAGTCATGCCGCCCAGCCGGGAGTCCCATCTATTGAGGAAGGTGAGCACGACTTGCCTGTGGAAGCCCCACCGATCTTGTGACAAAAAACTAATGCTGCAAAGAGGATCTCGATCGAGCTGCTGCGGCCAGCTTGTTTGCTCGGAATCCGTAAGTCTCCCCCTCATCCGCTCATCCGATCGATTATAAGAAACGCCGTTGCGATTGCACGCCCCAGAACCGAAACATATTGACATTCTTCATAGAGCCCTAGTGCAGATGATGGAAGCGAAATTGGGTGGGCTGATCGGCCGCTCCTCCGGCTATATCGAGTCACTCCCTGCTCAAGTGCGTCGCCGAGTCGATGGGCTGAAGGGCATTCAGAAGGACCATGCAAAGCTAGAAGCAGAATTCCAAGAAGAGGTGTTACAGCTTGAGAAGAAGTACTTTGCCAAGTTCACCCCACTTTACGTCAAGCGCGCCAAAATCGTCAATGGCGATGCCGAGCCTACCGAAGACGAGGTGGCAGCCGGGAAGGCAAAGAACGAGGAGGACGAGGACGAGGATGAGGAAGAGGAGGAGAAAAAGGAAGAGACACCTGCAGACGATACAAAGGGTATCCCAGAGTTCTGGCTGTCTGCCATGAAGAACCAAATCTCCCTCGCCGAACTCATCACCGACCGCGATGAGGAAGCCCTCAGATCCCTGACAGACATCCGCATGGAGTACTTGGATCGCCCGGGTTTCCGCCTGATCTTCGAGTTCGCCCCTAATGACTTCTTCACAAACAAGACCATTTCAAAAACGTACTTCTATCGGGAGGAAAGTGGCTACGGTGGAGACTTCATTTATGATCATGCCGAGGGCGACAAGATCGACTGGAAGGCTGGCAAAGATCTGACCGTTAGAATTGAGAGCAAGAAGCAGAGAAACAAGAGTGCGCAAGCCATCACCTCCACTAAGACTGATTGCTGACGATTGAACAGACACTAAGCAAACCCGAGTCATCAAGAAGACAGTCCCTACAGAGTCATTCTTCAACTTCTTCGCACCCCCAGCTGCGCCCGGCGAGGAAGACGAGGTTGCTTCCGACATTGAAGAGCGCCTCGAGCTTGACTACCAGTTGGGCGAAGACATCAAGGAGAAGCTGATCCCTCGCGCCATTGACTGGTTCACTGGCGAAGCTTTGGCCTTTGAAGAATTTGAGGACGCCGAAGAGGGCGAGTTCGACGATGAGGACGAAGATGACGACGAGGACGATGAGGAGGTTGAATCTGACGAAGACGATGAGGAAGAAGGTGGAAAGCCTCGTTCTCAGCAGACATCAGAGTGCAAAAACCAGTAAGCGCAGTTTGTCAAGGAAGACATGGACGGCTATGTCTCCCTGGATAGGAGCAGTAGGTCTGCGGCATGCTGTTGAGGCAGCATATGCGCCCGATGCTGGTCCACAGACAGCAGATGCGCCACAAACTGAGCGGCTTGGGGCATGATGGGCGTTTGAGAATGCTGAGATCCATTTGATCGATAACGCGTGACGGCACGACAGGCAAGTCAAGCCCAAGGCGGGCCTTCCTCCCAGTTCCGTTATGAAATCAAAGTCATTTGTGGGTTCCGTATGGCGTTGAGAGGGCATGAGAGAAGAAAGCAACAGAAAGTTTCCTAGCCAGCATCCCAGCAGTAGGTACTACGAGGTATTTGGAGAATTGCTTTGAGCCTAGGATTAGGGGATAACGAAGAAGAAAAGCGGCCCTCCTTGTGCGTATCACCGGAATCGAGACCGTTGCACTATGTAGGAACATCGTGGGCAGATCTCGTGGAAGGCGCGCGGAAGCCTGTCACAGTTCTCGCTTTAACCCTTGCTCGTGCAGATAGGCGGCAAAAGGGGGTGCCTGGGTTAGCCCGGAGCAGCCCATCAACGGCCGCCGGACAATTTATGAGGCTGCTTAGGCCTGGAGTGGAGAGTCAGGGCGGGCTAGGGGCTGGCGATGAAGCGGCGCTTGGGTGGAAAGAGCTTAGTGACCCCTGCGGGACCCTTGGTGCTGGCGCACGCGTCTTGCTGAACCCAGGAACTTTCTGACACCCGCAAACTTGTCCCCAAGAAAGTCAACGGCCAGCCGCACCTCAGCGCAGGCGTTTGTACACACATCTCAATCACCATCTCATCACCATCTCATCACCATCACTGGCTTCTTTCCTGCCTGTTAGTCCCCTTTCTGGCGGTATCTTCAGTTCCCTCCGGGCCGAAGAAAGCCATTGACACGTCTGCAGGCACCTCCTTGCATCTCCGAATACATGGCTGTCCTCATTGGCAATACTTGAGAGTTGAGCCCACGCGTTGATCGTCACCGCCCACGATGGCGAGTTGGGAAGTAGGCACCCGGGCCTGGTTCCCAAACCAGGCCGAGGGCTTCATCCCCGGCGAGCTTGCGGAACGAAAGGCATTTGGAGATGGGAGGATAGCCCTCGTCTTCACCCTCTCCGATGAGTCCAAGCAAGTCGTCGAAACCACAGAGACCGCGCTGCAAGACACGCAAAATGCCTCCCTCCCGCCTCTGATGAATCCTCCTATGTTTGAGGCCGCCGAAGATCTCACGAATCTCTCACATTTGAACGAACCTGCCATCCTGCAGGCCATCAAGCTTCGATATGCACAGAAAGAGATCTACACGTATAGCGGTATCGTCCTTATAGCAACCAATCCTTTCGCACGAGTAGACTCCCTCTATGTGCCCCAGATGGTGCAAGTATACGCCGGGAAGCAAAGAGCGTCCCAAGCACCCCATCTGTTTGCAATCGCGGAAGAAGCATACACAGACATGTTGCGAGACACGCGGAATCAAACAGTCGTCGTATCTGGAGAGTCTGGTGCCGGTAAAACAGTCAGTGCCAAATACATCATGCGCTACTTTGCGACGAGAGGAGCCCCTGGGCAAGCGAGCAAGGGGACAAAGCCCCGAGCTGATGCCATCAGCGAGACCGAAGAGCAGATCCTGGCAACCAACCCAGTCATGGAAGCATTCGGCAATGCGAAGACCACGAGAAACGACAACTCCTCGCGATTTGGAAAATACATCGAAATCATGTTCGACTCGAATACCGACATTATTGGTGCCCGGATAAGAACGTATCTGCTGGAACGATCAAGACTCGTGTTTCAGCCTTTGAAAGAGCGGAATTACCACATATTCTACCAGTTGGTGGCCGGCGCCACTGAAGAAGAGAAACAAGAGCTCGGTTTGTTATCGGTAGAGGAGTTCGACTACCTTAATCAGGGAAACGAGCCTACAATCGACGGTGTTGACGATGCTGCTGAGTTCGCTGCGACAAGGAAGTCGCTGACCACCATTAACGTCTCCTCAGCCTCGCAAAAGGAGATCTTCCGGATTCTTGCAGCTCTTCTGCATATCGGTAACATCAAGATTACTGCCACACGAACTGACTCAACCCTTTCCTCAAACGAGCCGTCCGTTGTCAAAGCATGTGAGATCCTGGGTATTGATGCGGGCGACTTTGCGAAGTGGACGGTGAAGAAGCAGCTCATTACGCGAGGAGAGAAGATCACCTCAAACCTCACTCAACAGCAAGCCACTGTCGTCCGGGATTCGGTCGCCAAATTCATCTACTCTAGCCTGTTCGACTGGTTGGTCGAGACGATTAATCACGGTCTCGCGACTGAGGAAGTCCTTCAGCGACTCAATACCTTTATTGGTGTCCTCGATATCTATGGGTTCGAACACTTTGCGAAGAACTCCTTTGAGCAATTTTGCATCAATTACGCCAATGAAAAACTCCAGCAAGAATTCAATCAACATGTGTTCAAACTTGAGCAGGAAGAATACATGCGCGAAGAGATCGACTGGACTTTTATTGACTTCTCCGACAATCAGCCTTGTATCGACCTGATCGAAGGAAAACTGGGTATCTTGTCGCTTTTAGATGAGGAATCTAGGCTTCCTATGGGTTCAGATGAGCATTTCGTGACAAAACTGCACCACCATTTTGCTGCAGACAAGCAGAAGTTCTACAAGAAGCCCCGCTTTGGGAAATCAGCCTTCACGGTTTGTCATTATGCCCTTGATGTCACCTACGAGTCCGATGGCTTCATCGACAAGAACCGTGATACCGTACCTGATGAACAGATGGAAGTCCTGAAGAAGTCGACAAATCGCTTCCTGGTCGAGGTGCTTGAAGTTGCCGCGTCGGTCAGAGAAAAGGACACAGCCCAGGCCTCATCAAAAACGGTAGGTGCTGGAGGAGGACGCCGAGTCGGCGTGGCTGTTAATCGCAAGCCCACCCTGGGCGGTATCTTCAAGAGCTCTCTGATCGAGCTCATGCAAACCATCAACTCGACGGATGCACATTACATTCGATGTATCAAGCCCAATGAAGCGAAGGAGTCGTGGAAGTTTGAAGGTCCTATGGTGTTGAATCAACTTCGAGCTTGTGGTGTTCTTGAAACCGTCCGCATCAGCACCGCCGGTTACCCGACACGATGGACCTACGAGGAATTTGCTCTCCGCTATTATATGTTGTGCCGATCCGCAGAATGGACGACCGAGATTCGTACCATGGCACAAAACATCCTTGTCAAAGCGCTAGGCAAGCTTGCCCACGAGAAGTCGGACAAATATCAGCTTGGTCTGACAAAGATCTTCTTCCGTGCCGGCATGCTTGCTTTCTTGGAGAATCTTCGGTCTGCCCGTCTTAAAGAGTGTGCTATCATGATTCAGAAGAACTTGCGCGCGAAATACTACCGCCACAAGTATCTTGATGCTAGACAGTCCATTCTGAGCTTTCAAGCCGCGACACGAGCATTCCTCGCCCGACGGAAAGCCGAGGAAACGAGGCGGACCAAAGCGGCCACCGACATCCAGAGAGTGTGGAGGGGCCAAAAGGTGCGAAAAGAGTATATTCAGATCCGAAGCAACCTCATCTTGTTCGAATCGATCGCCAAAGGTTATCTGTGCCGGAAGAACATCCTCGAAACACGTATTGGCAATGCAGCGATCACAATTCAACGAGCTTTCCTCTCGTGGCGAGCACTACGTGCCTGGAGACAACACCGCAGAAAGGTGGTTATCATACAGAATTTGTGGCGTGGTAGGGTTGCCCGGCGAGACTACAAGAAGATGCGTGAGGAAGCCCGCGACCTCAAGCAGATTTCCTACAAACTGGAGAACAAAGTCGTGGAGCTTACGCAATCGCTGGGAGCACTCAAACGAGAGAACAAGGGTCTGGTCTCACAATTGGAGAACTACGAGAATCAACTGAAATCGTGGAGGTCAAGACACAATGCACTGGAGACTCGATCTCGGGAACTCCAAAGCGAGGCCAATCAAGCTGGCATTGTCGCAGCACGGTTGGCTGCGCTGGAAGAAGATCACGCCAAGCTTCAGAGCAGTCACGACGAGCATATGGGCAATGCTAAGAGACTGCAAGAGGAAGAACGCAAGCTGCGGGAGTCACTCAAAACTTCCAATGCCGAGCTTGAGAGCCTGCGGGCATCGGTGTCGACGCACGAGAGCGAGAAGGGCACGCTGAGGCAACAAATCAACGAGCTACAAGATCAGCTTGAAATTGCCAGACGCGCTCCTCCTCCCCCTATCACGAACGGCGCTACCAATGGAGAGTATGTCAACGGCACTTCACAGCTCGCCAATGGTCTGATCAATCTCGTTTCCTCCAAAAAGCCCGTCAAGCGACGGAGTGCTGGAGCTGCGGAGAGAAGTGAAACGGACCGATACAGCGGCGCATACAACGCACGTCCTATGTCGATGGCACTTGACACCCATACCAAGACTCTCTCCGGCTCTACGTTCAATCCCGGCTTGGATAGCGTGGAGGTGGAACTTGAAAACCTCCTTGCTCAAGAGGAAGAACTCAACGACGAAGTCACGATGGGTCTTATTCGAGGCATCAAGATCCCTCAGCCAGGCGCCAACCCTCCTCCGACAGACAAAGAGGTCTTGTTCCCATCTTACCTCATCAATCTGGTGACTTCGGAGATGTGGAACAATGGCTTCGTCAAGGAATCCGAGCGCTTCCTCGCCAATGTCATGCAATCCATTCAGCAAGAAGTCATGCAACACGAAGGAGAGGAAGCGATCAACCCTGGGGCGTTCTGGTTGTCTAACGTCCACGAGATGCTATCCTTCGTCTTCTTGGCCGAGGACTGGTATGAAGCTCAAAAGACGGACAACTATGAGTATGATCGTCTGCTTGAAATTGTCAAGCACGACCTCGAGAGTCTCGAGTTCAACATCTACCATACCTGGATGAAGGTGCTGAAGAAGAAATTGCACAAGATGATTGTGCCTGCTATCATCGAATCGCAGTCTCTTCCCGGCTTTGTCACGAACGAGAGCAACCGTTTCTTGGGCAAATTGCTTCCGTCCAACAACACCCCGGCCTACAGCATGGACAACCTGCTCAGCTTGCTGAATAATGTCTTCAAGGCGATGAAGGCGTACTATCTCGAAGACAGCATCATCACTCAGACAGTGACGGAACTCCTGCGTCTAGTCGGTGTTACGGCGTTCAACGACCTCCTCATGAGGCGCAACTTCCTCTCGTGGAAGCGTGGATTGCAGATCAACTACAATATTACGAGGATTGAGGAATGGTGCAAAAGCCATGATATGCCCGAGGGCACACTGCAGTTGGAGCATCTTATGCAAGCGACAAAACTGCTGCAACTGAAGAAAGCAACGCTCAATGACATCGAGATCATTCAGGACATCTGCTGGATGCTGTCGCCGAATCAGATCCAGAAACTCCTCAACCAGTACCTCGTCGCAGACTACGAGCAGCCCATCAACGGTGAGATCATGAAAGCCGTGGCCTCGAGAGTGACCGAGAAGAGTGACGTGCTGCTGCTTGCCCCGGTTGACATGGAAGACAGTGGGCCGTATGAGATTGCTGAGCCAAGAGTCATCACCGCATTGGAGACGTATACTCCGTCATGTAAGTTCAGTATCCATCTCTGTGCATTCCATATTGCACGGAAACTATTCTGATCACGTACTGACTGAAACGCGCAATAGGGCTTCAGACACCGCGCCTCAAGCGCCTCGCAGAAATCGTCTCTGCCCAAGCCATGGCCCAGCAAGAGCAACAAGGTATACCGGACGGAGCGATCAGTGATTCAGAAGCCATTGGCGCCTAAGAGCCTGGACTTTGGATTCTGGGTGGAACCTGTCGAGCGTAAGCGGGGGGGAGAGGATTTGACACGAGCAAATTTCATACACAAGCTTTGGGCATAGCACCACGGAGTTATCGAGACACTTGGACTGCTGTGCAGTGCTGGTTAAAGCCCACGCACTGGCACAAACTTTGGCCGTGGAGTTGTTATGTGTCCTGGACCCGAACACTATATGTCAATGTTAATGTTGAGCGAGAGTTCAAGAACAAGTATTGAACCTTCTGAGACCAATGGACTGTGAGCTCTTCTCCTTGGTGGTACTACTCACTTGTGGATTTAGGATCCGACATCGCTCCTCGAATCGCAACTGTCGAATCTCGAAAGCAGGGAAGCGCTGCCCCCCACAGTTCGAGAAGCCACCCAGTTGAACTTCTGATTCCGAGAAGACTGACTCGAAGGCGATCGGCAGATTTCCGCGATGCTCTTAATCCTTGTCACGTCTCTGGGCACGCGGAAATACGAGGAGACGGACTTCCCCAGATCTCCTCGAAACCGGCTGCCGAGAGCATTGGCGCCTTGCCCACGTCTTGTTTTCTCCACCACAGCCACAGATCATTGACTATCTAGGTCCTTTCGACGTCGCCTACCGGGCTCAAGTTCCTTCTTCGACGAAGATGCGGTCCAAGGCTCAGGCTTGGCTTCTCAGAAGTCTTATTTTGCGTTCTTGTCCCTTGTTCTCCCGCCCCGGACCATTGGGCAGCGCTTTCGGCTGGATGCATGTCTTTCCTGGCGCAACAGCGTCGGTTGTACACCCCATGGGACCAGGACGCGGGGCCACGACGTGCAGGCCAGAAACCGAGGGTGTCGGAACAAAGGCGGTAATGCTGTGATATAAGTCTGAACCACCACGGCGAGTCGATCTCGACCCTGCTCCACTCGGACGTTTGTTACGTTTGTACTTCTGAACTCTTCGCGCGCTTCCACGAGCATCGAAATGGCAGAGAAGCCGCTCTCAGTAACTCACGTCGAGAAGTCAGAAGAGGCATCGTATCGCAACGATGAAGAGATCTCAACGCCTACCGAGCAAGATTGGACCCCCGAGGAGGAAAAAGCGCTTGTGTACGCTGTCCTACTTATGGCACACATGCCCAGAAGACTAACAATAATGCCAGCAAGAAGTTGGACTGGCGCGTCTTTCCCATGCTCTGCGTCGTCTTCGGCCTGTCGTTGCTCGATCGAACGAACATCTCGGCAGCATATATTGCTGGTATGGCTGTAGATCTCGAGCTCACGGTCGGAGCACGGTATTCCATCGCGTTACTGGTCTTCTTCATCGGTTAGTGCCAACGGTAACCGCGATTCTAAAACCGACAGCTGATGTTCAATCACCACACCAAGGCTACGCCATCTTCGAATTACCAAGCAACCTCGTGATCAGGAGACTGGGTGCCCAGATGTGGTTGGGCTTCCTCATCACCGCGTGGGGAGCCTGCGTGCTCGGCATGGGCTTCGTACACAGCTGGGAGGCTCTCACGGTGTGTCGGGCCTTGCTGGGGATCTTTGAATCCGGCTGTGAGTAGCATGCTGCCTTCCCGCCCTTCCACATCCTTGGTACTGACCAGGTGTTCCGGAAGTGTTCCCCGGCGGCGTCTTCATTATCGGGTCGTGGTATCGTCAATACGAGACCGCCCGCCGCGTGTCGCTGTTTTATATGGCGTCTCTGCTGGCGTCGGGGTTCGGTCCGATTTTCGCCTACGCACTCTCCTTGATCCGTGTCGGTGACGGCATGTATCGCAGCGGCTGGCGCTGGATATTCATCATCGAGGGCATCGCCACCGTCGTGGCGGGGCTGGTGTCTCCCATCTTCCTGGTCGAATGTGAGTGCACCCCCTTTGTGCCACGCCTTGCGCCTTGTGAAGCGTCGCCTCTCTGGCCTCGGTCCTCGCAGCAGCACCGGCGTTGGCCTTGGGTCTTCTGCAGCAGAATTACTGTTGGCATTGGTCTTGCGCAAGAAAAACCACTGACATGCTCGCCAACAGTTCCGGAACGAGTCAAGTGGCTGAACCCACGACAAAAGTACATTGCTCAAGCGCGTCTCCAGACCGACCAGGCGGCGCGAGCATACGTCCACCCGACCCTGCGAGAATCGATGCGCATGCTTCTCGATTGGAAACTCATCATCTAGTACGTTCCTCCCCACCGCGGAAACTCCTCCTAGTTTTGACGCTCTGTGCAGCTCCATCCAATACTTCATCGTCGCCTCCAGCGTGTACTCGATCGCGTACTTCCAACCCATCATCCTGCGCGAAGGCATGGGCTTCAGCTACGCGCTCGCCCAGATTTTGGGGTCGCCGCCCTACGTCTTTGCCATCATCGCCTCGCTCGCCATGGCGTGGGTGTCGGACCACTACCGCGTGCGCTGGCCCGTGCTGGTCTTCCAGAGCGTCATCGGCATTGTCGGCCTGTTGGTCATCCTGTACCCGAAGCCGCCTGGCGTGCGGTACTTTGGCCTCTTCCTGGCCGTGTTCGGCTGCCAAGCCAATGTGCCCGGCACGTTGGCGTACGGACAGAGCCAGACCGCCGATGTGCGCAAGAAGGGGGTCGTCGCCGCCGTGATGATCAGTGTGGGTGCCGCGGGCGGGATCACGGGGAGTACGATCTTCCGCAGCCAGGATGCGCCGGTGAGTCTTGCGACGGTTGCGATGCGCTCAAGCCCTTGAAAAAAACGTCGTGAATGCGATGCTAATTGAATGCCGGTGATTAGCAATATCTGCCCGGCATGTGGTCGACTATTGCCATGCAGATTCTTTATTCGGCCGTGACGCTTGGGATGAGCATGTATCTGAAGCGCCAGAACCGGCTTGCGGACGAGGGGAAGAGGCCGGCGCTGGAGGGCGTGGAAGGATTCAGATATGCGCCTTGAGCTGAACATGCCATGCCGCTTGCCCAATGCGGATTGGCGGTTATCAGAGCAACGTGGCGATGAAGAGTTGGAGCAGGCCCGGGGAATAGTATCCGGGCAGGCCGTGGTTCGAGAAGGACAGCGCTCATGCTCAAACATAGGCAGACACTGTGAGGGAGGCTAGTAGCGAACGCTTTTACGAACATCTAATTCGGACCATATGCCCACGCGTCAAATCAGACGGCACTTTAATGAGTACGAGTACCAGATAAGTACGGCATAGGCTGAGCCATGACTTTAGTACATGCTTCGGAAGTCGAGCCCTTCTTCCAACAACATGATCACTAATTACCTAACCACCTCACCGATATCGATTCGGACCTTGATGTCACTCGTAGTAGCCTGGACGCTGGTCCAGTGGTTCCTCGCTCATAAAAATGCATTACACAAGATTATCGTCGCGACAAACACCGCCGCCTTCCAATTGACAGCACCAGCAACTTCAAGCAGAGCAGCCCCAGAAGAAGCGGCCGTGGCCGTGTCGGCTTCGCTCCTTTTGGCCAAACCAGAGAGATGCTGCTCTTCGTAAACGCTCTCGTCGGCAGATAGGAGGTTGTCCTCCCTCTTGACCTTCTCTTCCACGCCGTTGTGAGGCACAGGCTTCAACCCATTACAGGTGAACGTCTGGGAGACACACGCGCCGTTGCAGGGCCCGTAATGCGTGACGAACTCCCACGGCACGGTATCGCCGCCGTCGGGGCTGTAAAAGGTGCAGACGCACGCGTTGGTCTCGCCTCCGGCGACGAGCTTGTCGTAGAAGAACCCCATGGCGGCGCCGAAGCAGTTGAACCGCCGGGACACGCCGGTCACGTATTTGCCGTAGTTGCCTAGTGGGGACACCGTGTGGCATGCCGAGTTGTAGAACTGGAGGCGGGGTGTGTCGTAGCAGAGGGCCACGCCTAGGTGTTGCGTCGTGCTCATTGTGGAGAGAGACGTGGGAATGCGTATACTTGTCTGGATGGCTGACTGCTTGCTCGGGATCGGAATGTACTCTAGTGAGAGTGTATAAGGGAGTGGGGATTACCGGAGACAAGCACAAAGCAGGCAGGAAATCAGGATCAGGATGATGAGATATGCAGTATGTAAGGCTCTCAGAGTGAACATATACCGGACACTGAACACAAATGGCTCCGAGGAGAGGTCGAGGGTTGACGCGGCTGAGTATAATATACCATTTGCGTCCCAGCCAACTTTCCTTCCTGGAGTTCAAGGGTTTGCGGTGGGAGCATCAGACTCTGCCACTGCCGTTCAGCCGGTCAGCCGGTCAGTCAGGCTGAAATTTGCGTCTGGGGCTTGCATTCTGTGGTTTGCGTTTTGTCTACCTGCCATGCGACCTATGGTACAGAACGGCATCCTCGTATTCCGCAAGGCGAAGCTGCCCAGTTGTTTGCTTAGAGTGCTTGTGGTGCTTGTAGTGCTTGTGTCGGCAACCAATGAGGCGTGTTCGATTGCAAAAGTCCCAATCTTCTCCCGAGCGCATGGGAATCGGGAATGCGCTCGAAGCGAGCTGAGGCAGACACCTGCAGATAGGAAGAGAATCGATTAGTACACAAGGCAGGCAGGAGATGCGTTTCAATGCGGAGTCTCGCCTCCGCTCGTGGTTCTACTCGTTGAGGTCCAAGCCTGGCTGTGGGCCAGACTCCCTAATTAAGCGATCGAACAAGGGTCTGCGCCTTAGGCGAGAATCAGGCGGTCCCTTCTGGCTGCCTGGTAGAGGTTTCCGGAGTACGGGGTATTTCGAGCAGTAATCTGTGCGGCTATGGATGGCGACCTTGTGAGTATACTTTAGTCGATCTTGCAGCAAAACTGTGATAGAAAAATCAGACTTTGAATTCCATGCTTTTAGGCCGGTCATCCTATTCGAGGTACCACAAGATGATGTGGTGGCGGAAGGCTGACAATGAGGGACGTTTGAAGAAGGCGTCGTAGGTGTCGCGAAGGTGAAGAGCCGCCAACAGCCACGAACAACCACGTTGAGACACGAGCAGCAGTATCGATAGTGGCAAGTGGCATAAGTCGAGGCTGAGTTGGTATACAGGAGGATCGCGCAGGTGAAGACTGGCGGCGGCGCTGCTCCACCAAGCTCTGTGACCGGTTCCTTCGGTCGTGTTGTGGGCGGCCCTCCCGGGGCTTCCGGCGTCTACAATTATGTCCGACGAGTTCTGCGGCCACACTTGAATGCTCCTGACCTCGTATCCCGCTCGATTCATTACTGAGCTGGCTCTAGCACCACCACGTGGTCCACCAACAAGGTCGCTGCCGTCTCCAGCTTCGGGCGAAAAGAAGCCTAACTTAGCTCAAGCCAAGGATAAGTCTTCTCCACGATCACGCCTATACAACCAATAGCAGCCACTGGAAGATCAGGCTAGAGGAATGTCCCCACATGAATCATGGGGAAAAGGCGGGGCCGACCCTCGTGCTTGGGAAGCTTCCCTCGGTTCCCCAGACTTCGACGGGTCTCGAACGATAATCGATGGGTTATATATCCTGAGTCGCTCGAAATGATGCTCGGGGCTAGGCTGGCGCAGCTCCCTGCTTAGACAGCTCAGCATCACGCCATAGTACCCGGGTGAGATCAGGACAACCATGAGCGACAGCGAGAAACCTCAAGCCGTGGCCCACGAGAAGCCTCTGGCTGACGATGCCTACTTGGAAGATGACCCGCATCGTGCCGCCCTTGAAGATAACCCCGACAGGCCGGAGAAGCTCACCTGGGGCACCGTGCTGTCTATCTTCGCAAGTCGACCTTGGTTCTTGCGTGTCTGCCAAGTACTAACGGATTGCCGTACAGTTCCTCGGCCTCGCTTTCGTGGGACCAGTGTCTGGCGGGTTCCTCCTTATCACAGCGATCTTGTTCCAGATCGGAACCGAGCTGGGAGACGTATCAAACATCGCGTGGATGCCCGGTGGTTGGTCCATAGCGTCTTCGGTCTCCTTCTCCATTGCAGGCTCGCTCAGCGACATTTTTGGCCGCAGATACGTGACGCTCAGCGGCCAGCTCTTCGCCGTGGTCGGCGCTGTAAGTATTGTCCGTGTCAGGAAGATGCAAGAATTGCTGAGATTGACGGCCGTGTAAAGATTGTCGGCGCGACGGCGAAAACCACAACGACAGTCGTCGTGGCATGTACCTTGCTCGGATTTGCAACCGGCATCATCTTCGTGGCATATGCGGGTATCCCGGAGCTGCTTCCCAATAAGTGGCGGTATGTGTTTGATTTCTTACCGCAGCCACAATGGCAACTTCATCCAAGGTTATGAATGTTCTGACTTGGAGCTAGAAATGTCGGCCTCGCGTGGACGGAAGGCGCCATGGCCATTCCTTGGGCGATCTGCGGCGTCATCATCGCCAACGAGCTCGTCTCCAAGGCCTCGTGGCGATGGTGCTTCTACATCGCCATCATCTACTCAGTCATCTCGTTCGTCGGGACAGCGCTCGTGTACTTCCCGCCCTCGCGCCCGCGGCGAGACTATGAGAAGACCCGGTGGCAGGAGATCAAGGAGATCGACTACATGGGCATCATCCTGTACACGTCGGGCTTGACCGTCTTCCTAGTGGGGCTCACCTGGGCAGGCACGCCCGCGCATCCGTGGAAGAGCGCGTCGGTCATCGCCCCGATCGTCATCGGCGTGCTCGTCTTCATCGCCTGCTTCGTCTACGACTTCACCGTGCCCAAGCAGCCGTTGTTTCCCCTCGACCTGTTCCGCCGGTACCGCGAATTCACGGTCCTCCTCGTCGTGGTCTTTGTCGCCGGCATGATCTTTTACTCCATGTCCGGCATCCTGCCGCAGGGCACGCTCTACATGTTCGAGAGCGATGGCATCCAGATCGGCCTGACGCAGCTGCCCAACGGGATTGGCAACTTCGTTGGCGGCACGCTCATACCAGCGATCGCCCACAAGATCAAGCATCTGAAGATGCAGATGATCGTGGCGCTGACCATCCAGCTCGTGTTTGTCGCGCTTTACTCGGTCGCCGTGCCGCAGAGCAAACCCGCGTGGATGGCCTTTCAGTTCTTCGGCCAAGGCTGCTTCGGCATGATCACCCTGCTGTGTTACTTTATTGCCGGTCTGCATGTGAGTGACGGCTGCCCTCTGCCTTCTTGTTCATCTCCCTTTTTAGAGCCGGAACCAGTTTGATTGTCCTCGTCCTTTCTGCCAGCACAACCTCGTCAAGCTCGGACTAATTCAACCACATAGGTCCCGCTCCGCGAACTTGGCATCGCCTCCGGCCTCATCGGCACGTTCCGCAGCGCGGGCGGCAGCGTCGGTAACGCCATTTTCAACACGATCCTCACCTCGGTTGTGACCGTTGAAATGCCCAAGCGCGTCACCGCCGCCGCCCTGGCCGCCGGCTTCCCGGCCGGGAACCTCGAGCAGCTCATCCCGGCAGTGGTCGGCGCCGCGACGGGCGTGCCCAACGCCTTTGCCGCCATCGAGGGCGCAACACCCGAGGTTCAAGACGTGACGCTGGCCGCCTACCGCGCCGCGTACGGGTATGCATTCAAGCGCGTGTTCTGGGCGACCATCCCTTTCGGCGTCATCGCCATCATTGCGGCGTGCTTTGTGCTGGATTCGTCGCAGTATTTGACGAATCATACAGCGGTACGGCTGGAGAAGGACACGGTTGGCGGCACCGGTGCGAAGACTGGCCAGCACCAGCATCAGCACCAACACGGCGGGGATGTGGAAAGTCATGAGGAGGCTGGGGGACGTGCGAGAAAACTTGACTGAGGACGAGCGAATCGAGTGTGAACTTTGGTTCTTGAACCGTGGAGAGTGAGGTTACCACATGTTACATGATGAAAATGTCCTCTGGGGCGAACACCCTCTACTTACCCGTACCGTGTACTCGGAACGTCGGCCTGAATGTGACGACCTGTTTGGTGGATCGATCAGCCTCCATATAATGTATGCCATATTGTTCCTGTACTCCTTCCTGGCGGGCATATGCGAGTGGGTGTGTACCACATAGCATAAACATCTCTAATGTCCAAGATCAAAAGCAGCAGTTGGACCAGAGAGTCGCTTGACGTTCCGAACACACCACGCTTCCATTGTGGTGTAATTATTTGTCCCGCAGTCGCGGTCTCCATCTGTGTTTTGATATGTTGTGTCCATTGCCTGGCTGGCCCTAAGATATTGTTGGTTCAGGGCCAACGCCAGCCCACTCAATCAAAGTAGCGACTCCGGGCTCTCTCTCGGTGCGCCTATTACAGCTGGTGGTGAGACTGGCCATGAAAATAACTTCGCGGAGAGTATTTGTCCTGCCGCCGTGCGGTTCCGAAACTGGAAATTTAACCGCACGACACAGCACTGTCGATGCGGAGTAACTACACAGAAAACGAGTCGCAAAAACTTTGGGAACGGATAATTATCGTTCGCGTTGTTCTCCCCAGTCCAACTCGACAATCCCGTAATGCGCTCTCTCCCAAACATCATCATAACCGGCACTCCCGGCGTCGGCAAGACCTCCACTGCCACGCAACTCCTCGGCCTGGCCTCGTCCTCTAGTCCCGCCATCAACCTGAAACATCTCTCAATCAATGACCTCGTGAAATCCCGCGAATGCCATACAGGCTTCGACGAAGATCTACAGACCCTCGTTGTGGATGAGGACAAGTTGATGGACGAGGTCGAGAAAGAGATTGACGACGGCGAAGGCCCGGGCGGGTGGGTGATCGATTGGCACTCGACCGCGGGCTTCGCGGTACGATGGGTGGATCTCGTTGTGGTGTTGAGGTGTGAAGAGACGGATGTGCTCTTTGACAGGCTGACCGCCAGAGGATACAAGGATGACAAGGTGCAGGAGAATATGGACGCCGAGATTTTTGGAGTGGTCAGTGAAGAGGCGAAGGAGGGGTGGGTGGACGAAGGGCAGGTCGTGGAGTTGAAGAGTGTCCACGCTGAAGATATCGAAGACAACGCAGAGCGGATCCTACAGTGGGTGAAGAATTGGGTCAAAGATCATGCGTCAGGACAAGAGGATTGAGAAAGGACCCCGTTCTACTACGGAAGTGTCTTCTAATGATCCATGTCCATGCCAACAGACGTGTCCATGTCTATGTCTATGACTCTCGGAGAACAGTGAGGGCACCACACTCAAGGCTCGAGGTCACCGCCGGCGAGCCAGGCTTTCAGCTTGGCTAGGGCCTTGCCGCGATGGGAGATCAAATTCTGCCAGGATCAGCCAGGCTCCAGGGTGGCGCAAGGAGAGGAAACACACCTTTTTCTCTTTCTCCATCTCTGCGTACGTCTGACCGTCCTCGAATTGGAAAACAGCGTCCCACCCTGACCACCGGACAGTCAGCTCGGGCTTTGTTTCAGGAGAGCACCAAGATGGCACGAGCAAGAGTATCATACGCACCAAAGACAGGTGGCCCTCTAGCCGGCACAATTTTGCCCTGACAGCGACCCTGAAACAGGATCGGCTCGTGGTCGGGTCCGGCGCAGTACGCAAAGGTACACACGGCAAAGGCGGTCTTGTCTTCATATGCCGCGAGCATATTGTTCAGGCCTTCGTGGCCAAGGGCTTGGAGGAAGTATTTTCTGCATGACCGAAAAGGTGGCGGTCAGTACTTTGGACATCTGATATTCTGAGCCTTGAAAGACGAAGAGCCAAAGTTGAGAGGAACAATTTTTGAGGTAGAGGGCGACAAGGATAGTCCTTCCAAGCTCTCGGAGAATGGGAGACTGAAGGCAGAAGGGTCACTCACATATACGGCCCGGGTAGCCCTTTCAGTGCTTGGAACTCGAGGGCCGTATCTTCCGTCAGAACCGGGCCGTTGACCTGTTTCCTCAATGTCAGTAGAAGTACGTACAAGCAGTGGGTGATTACCGCGCATCATAGTAATTGTGAAGCCGCGGGCGGAGTAACCTGATCTCAAACCACTGCATTTGGCTTCCTGCACTGACATCCCCGTCACGCCTCTCTCGCGAGCTACCACTCCATCCAACCTTACCAATGGGACAAGGTAAACGCAAGAACGATACAACCGTACCTATAGGACAAGCTAGACGCAAGAACGATACAACCGTACCAATAGGACAAGCTAGACGCAAGAAAGACACGACCGTACGAGGATAAAGACAAGGTCGACACAGCAAAGCCCGCACCCTCAACAAGACAGCCTAAGGTAGAAACAAGAACGAATCAAGTCAGGAAAACCTTGGAAACCTACCGCCCTCGCAGCCCTCGAGCACTTATCCATTGCCACCTCCTCGATCGTCCCCTGAATCTCCGCGCCCTCGACATTGCGACTCTGCAGGTCCAGGCCCGGCACGTCTGAGAGAATCGCTCGGACTTCGTTCAACTTGTTCGCGTTGCCGGTGATGAAGTTGAGGAGCTGGGGGCGTGGTTGGTTGCACATTATCCTGCGGGGCGTAACGTAGCAGTTAATTGTTAAGACTGATATGGGATGGCAGGGGCCTCTTGATTCGAAGAAGATCGTTCAGTAAATGATGTGACTTGTCCAGAAGTACTAGGTAATTATGGAAGAAGTGGGCCGAAAGTTCAAGGTCCAGAATCGAAGCGACGGGATCGAACTAAATGAGATATGCGGCGACCGATTGTTCGTGGTCGGGTCGGTACCACAGGTGCTGAGTATCGATTGATTGGAGTCTATCTACCTTCGTGTGGCGGGAACTCTAAGGAGCGAGATATACGTCTCAGGTAATAGTCAGTTAGATGTACAGCGGACTTACCGATGTGTTGGTAAGAAATGCCTCAGGCCACGGGGGGGTTGCAGATGAAGTCACAGAGGTGAGTCATGGGGTTACGATAGAGCGACGTGGCTTTACAGTACAGGCGTTTGACGTGGGCGCGGCAAGAATATGTGTTAAGAAGCACCTATATGGGAAAGCAGGCTGTCGATTGTCCTTCCTCTACGTAAAGTCCTCGATGAGACTATCGTACTTGGTTGTGCTGAAAATGCTGGCCATGTGCGCCGAGCAGCAATCTGTTCTAATAAAATCTACCCACTCCGTCGCTGTGCATACCAAAGGACCTCCATTAACATCACACTCGACGAACTTCCAATTGTCATGCCTGCATAATACAATACTGTAATAATGCCTGTGGTGTCCAATCTGGCCTCACTTCAGTTTCAGCAGCTCGAACTCTTTGTACTTTCCCAAGTACTTCTCGCCTCGCCGGTGAGCCTTCATCAGCTTTTCGGGTTCAGGACTCCTAAAGGCAGTCGTGTTGGCCAAAGCCAGCTTCTTGAGTGCAGGGCTCGGATTGAACATAGGATCGAAAACCACAAGATTGATGGAGCTGTCCAATCTCTGCTCCACCCCAACGATGGTCATAGAATGACCGTGATGCTGGAAGTAGATCGGCGGCTTGTCGGTGATGACTACTTTGTCGATATTATCTTTGGTTGAGTCGTCGTCAAAGTACTCGCAAACGGCACACAACATTGTTTCAAAGCCCTCCACTTCCTTGGTGGTGGTGTATGCAGTCGCCTCGCAAGGAATTTTCAGACTCATCAGCAGTGCTTGCGCCTCGGGGGTTCCGATGTACTTTCGAGTGTACCTGATGCCTCCGGTCTCAAGCCGTCCGCTGGCGTTGAAGCCTTGGTCCCAGGCGTTCTCGATCAGTTCCTGGATTTTCGGTATCGATGGCAACCTTCCACGGAAATGTTCCGAGCCAGTTGTGTCTGCATCCTGAATGTAGGATATCATCATCTGAATATTCCGATACCCGCAAAACCCCCCTTCCTTGTGCATCTTGCACACGTGGCGCACTTCAGGACTGCAGTAGAACGCACGTTCGACATCTCTGTCCAGATGAGACAATCGGGCAAGAACTGGCACAAGGTTTGGCGTCTCGTTGGCAATGGTCTCGACTCGGACGACGGTACCGTCTGGGCCAAGTCTGTTAGTGACTGTGACCTTCGCACCCTCTTCAAGCATTTTCCGTAGCCAATTCGGCATCTGGTGCTCGTGCGCGTATGGCCCTAGCTCTGATCTCTGTGAATTATTAGCTTTTCTGCCGACGGCAGGTCATTTGATAGACTTACCCCCAGCCGTCTTGTCCTGCCATGCTTTGAAGACACGGCCGAATATGCTGACTTCCTCTTAGGAGACGCAGGTGTGCCCAAGAAAATCTCCTTAAGAGAAGGGCCACGTCTTTTTTCCGTACGTGAAGGAGGTCTGCTGGGATGGAGCTGATCATAGTTCCGAAGAGACTTGGGGATATCTGTGCTGAATGAATTGGAAATATCGGGTAGCGACGGCCGGGACGTCGACTTCAAAACTGATAGCTCAACATCCCTAACCGGCATCTCGGGCTCGTCGATAGAGATGTTCTCCTGAGCATGCATATCGGAATGGGCATCGAGCTCGAGAAAGTGCACACGCTCGCCACAGGCACACTGAACCCATGGTTGTTCGCTACCTGGAGGAGAGGGCAAGGTAGTCTGCCCATTTTGCACCGCTCTTTCTGACGTCTGGTTCTCACATTGGGCAGGAGCACTGGGCCGTTCAGATAGAGCAAGTTCGGCAGGTAGACCCGCCTCTTCAAAGGCAAGGAGCTGCGCCAGTTCTGCATCGCTCATCTCGGCCTGATGTTGGTCAGGCCGGGGTCCTCCATTCGGACCGGGCTGTGGGTCAGCATGGAATTGCTGCACGTGCTCTTCAAGAGTGCTAAAGTCATGGCTCCCAAATCGGCAGAATGGACACGCCAGATATTGTTGCTGAGGTTGATGTGACATCTTCGAGTACCAAAATGTTTGGGGAATGAAACTTGAAAGAGACGGCTGTTAGAGCCTCATCTTGTCCAGGCACGGTTTGGATGCAGGCAAACAAGGATCGTTCACCCGGGCCGTGATTTCACCTGCACACCGAGCTGGTTTACTATGCTTGTCCTTGTTGGAAGAGGACAGAACGGAGGCCAGTCATCAACAGAATCTCAGGTGTAGGACGCCACACACAAAATGCCTTTGTCGTGGAGTGCTTATGTGGAAAAGAAAGGCTGGGGTAGGCTGAAGGTGGGCGAATTGAAAGGCCGTTTGCACTTCTGGAGTTGACAGGAATGTCGCCATGACTCCAGATCGAAAAGATTCCGGCCCGCGCTCTGGCTCTTCTCGTTAGCACAAAGACTACATTCACCTCGGTTTTATGACATGCTGGCCCGAGTCATGGGGAGCCGCCTGCAGTGCCTGTTTCTTTGCGAGACCGACCTGTTCAGCCTCGCTCGTACTCAGCGTTGCATCGCAAACAAACGACAGGTCCACGGGCCCTGAAACGACCAAGCTGCGTCAGGCATGGTTTTAAATTGGGACGCCCACACACGGGCACCACCAGCACCGCCAGGGCAAACACGAGGTGATGACGCCAGCGAGTCGCGGCAGTTTATTCGCCGGTTTCGCAACAAACCACCTGCATTTGGATGCTGATCCCTTTCACCGCCCTGCAAAACCCCTCGAGAATTTTCAAAATTCTGCCATCGGAAGTCTTGTGTTCTGGGGCCAGACGCACCGCCCGCGAAAGTGGGATGGAACTACGGTACTACACCCACTGGAGACTCATCCAAGCTGATTCTGACCCCGAAAAATGCTCTCTCGGCTCGAGGTCGTCTGCGCAGAGTCACTCACTTCCGACCACTGTAGTTTGCTGTCCTTGCCTCCTCCTATACATGCTTCGTTGAGAGTACTATGCACATAAGTCATCTATCGTCAAAATTTCCCTCCTCATTATGAGTCCCTCGACACTCCCTAATGCCGTCCACCCCCAGCTACCCATTCTCAATAGAGTCAATGGGACCAGCACACCCAGAGTCCGAGCCATCCATGTCCTGAAGTTTGGGGGTATGCAGCTTTCTTCTCAATGTCTAGCTAGAGTCTGACTCATTTTTTAAAGGCACTAGTGTGGGCAAATTTCCCCAAGATATTGTCAAAGTGGTACAGTCTAGATTACTAGAGAACAATGTCGCTATCGTCTGCTCAGCTGTCAGTTTTATCCGCGTCACTGCGCACCCGTAGGCTGACAAGCGCACACAGAGATCAAGTAGCACGAAAGCCGCGGGCACCACGAACCGGTTACTGCGAGCCGCCACTGAAGCCGAGAACCACAGGGATTTCCAGCAACTAGTTGAGAATGTCCGTCTAGACCACGGCGAGGCTGCCGATGCCTCAATACAATCAGAAAAGATACGGGGACGGTTAAAAGCAGAGATTGATGATGAATGCGCCCTGGTGGTGCGAATACTCGAGGCGGCGCAAACCTTGGGCGAGACCAGCCCAAGGTCGAGAGATAAGGTCATGAGTACGGGAGAGAAGCTGAGCTGTCGGTTCATGACGGCGCTGTTACAAGATCGCGGAATCGAGGCCGAATATGTCGATCTGGCAGATGTGATTGATTTTAGGGTCTCCCATGGGCTGGACCAGCAATTTTACGACGACATGGCCTCAAGACTGGCGAGGCGGTTGCGCGACATCCCAACAGGCACAGTACCCGTAATCACTGGATACTTCGGTGCGATACCTCGAGGTCTTCTGACCACGGTTGGGCGAGGCTACACAGACTTATGTGCCGCGCTGGTCGCTGTGGGAATCAAGGCGGAAGAGTTACAGATATGGAAAGAAGTGGACGGCATTTTCACAGCCGATCCGCGCAAAGTGCCTACAGCCCAACTTATCCCGCAAATCAGCCCGGCAGAAGCTGCTGAACTCACCTTTTACGGCTCCGAAGTCATCCATCCCTCTACCATGGATCAGGTCATTCGGGCGCGGATACCCATTCGCATCAAGAACGTGATGAACCCCAGGGGAGGGGGCACCATCATCTACCCCGACACGCCATCAGAGCTGGACTCGTCATTGTCAGGCCATGACCCCAAGCTTTTTCGGCGTTCTAGGAGTTCCAGCCTCATCACAGACCGCGAGAAACCGAAGCGCCCAACTGCTGTTACTATGAAGCACAAGATTTTGGTTATGAACATTCACTCCAACAAAAGGGCGCTGTCACATGGGTTCTTTGCTGGGATCTTCTCGACGTTGGATAAGTGGCGACTATCAGTCGACGTTATCTCCACGAGCGAGGTCAACATGTCCATGGCGTTACACTCGGAAGCTCCTTTATACACTGGAGGAGGCGACGACGAATACCGCATTGTCGATCAAGACCTGAGAGGAGCTATTGAAGAACTCAAAACTTACGGCACCGTGGATATCATCCCGGAGATGGCCATCGTGAGCCTTGTGGGCAAAGAGATGAAGAATATGGTGGGTATTGCTGGGAAGATGTTCTCCACGCTGGGAGCAAATAATGTGAACATTGAAATGATCTCACAAGGTATGTTCAACGCCCCTTAAACAATAGGCGTGGTTGCGCTGACAAGGCGAGTAGGGGCGAGCGAGATCAACATCTCTTGCGTTATCGAAGAACGAGACGCCGATCGAGCGCTCAACATTCTGCACACGAATTTGTTCACTTTCCTTGGACCATGATTATTATCTTGCGAGCGACTTGAGCGGCCTCCATTGCGTTCACAGGAGCTTTGGGCATGAATACGGCTACATAAAAGGGGCACGGCAAAAGCATGGATACTGTGAAAAGGGCAGGCTATATCTGATTCGGCGGTGCATCTTGCAACAGGCTTGCTGGTTTGGCGGCATCGCAGCGTGTATAGAAATGCCATCAGGTGGGCGCGGGAAATGATTGATCAGAGCAGATGATTCCAACAATCAAGGCTTGACTTGAGAAAGCTGCTGCGATGATAGATGTCAGTCAGAAGAATCCAACATCTACGATTTGGCAGACATCAAGCGGTGCCTATCATAGCCATATCTAGAGGCGATTAGAATACCGGAGATGTGCACAACTGAAAATACACTTTGATTAATCTTAATGGTACAATAAATTTCCTGAGTGAGCACATGGACAGGAGAGACTGAGCGGGCTCGCAGGAGCCGGATCAAGCGATGACCGATGGAGCTATATTGTTCCGATCCGACAATTGTAAACGCGCTAGTGGTGCTAGGGCCGGGGTGATTGCACTCATGTGAGGGCGCGTTTTGTTGAACAACCTCCGCCAATGAGACGGGCTTTCGGTGCATTGTCCCGCAACTCAATGAGACACACAAGAAAATGAGCGGACATGACACGTCAATGACCTGCGGCCAAGGTTGATAGAGATGGCGATGATTGGACATGGATTAGAGAAGCAAAAAAGGCCGACCAAGCGCGAACTCCAAGTATCCAGGTGTCGAGGCGTCCTGGTAGCGCCGATCGCGGCCGTGGGTCAGACGCGCCTCGTCGCGTTCTTTTCTTGCTTCTTCTTCCAGGTTGCTTCATCCCACCTGTCACCTGTCGCCTCTCAGTAGGCTGCGGTGGTTGATTTCTGACGCATCCCACTTCCGTCACTCTTCTCCGCTTCCAACGAACTTCTGCACCTGTCCGACCTGCCATTTTCCAGCTGGACATACCCTGTAGTCCTCTTAAGACCTTGACTTGCCGCCCGCCTCGATATCTTCCATCCCACACACATGCTCGACTCGGGCTGACATCGACTGACGCGACTTTCAGTACAGAGTAAACAACACCTCCCCCAGAATTTCAGCGCGGTCTACTTCATAGGATGGCCTCTTTGACTCGGTAGCCATTCTTCGATTATCACTGTCTATCCCTTTCGACGGTCCAGCATTGAATACCGGCCCCCTTCGATCTGCACCACCGCAAAAACGCGGCCTCGATTTTCCGGCCTCCCGCACAGACACATCCATACCTCTACCCACCTCCTAGTCTCGATTATTCCACTTCGCCAAAGTCCATCGAATCTCGTCTCGCCCTTTTCTTCGAAATCGAGATCCCCCTTCGAAGGTGCAGTGACCGTCCGCTCCCGGGGTTCGAGGCTCTGGCTCAACTCAGGCTGCATCTTCACTCGCTCCAAAACTGCTTCATGGGACATACGGACTTCGTTACGACGCGACTTTTATGCAACTCTCTGCCTACTAGGTGTATCTGATAGTTTCCACGACTCGTCGCAATGGCGTCGACACGTCCCCATCCTTTAGTACAGATTTACCAGGATCCGATGCTACCTCCATCTACCAGCGTCTCTCCTATCGAGAAGCCACCACCACGCCTGCAACCTTCAGCAATGCCACTCCAGCCCATGAGAAATCCTCCTGCTGCATCTCGCCATCCTGCAGTGATTCTGGCTGCTCCACTGGCTCCGTGCCATCAATTCTCCCCACAGAAGACTACAACATTGTCACCGTCCAAACCCTACTTCGGAAATCTCACCTATGTCCCTATCCCTCCGCCCCAGCTGGCCAATCATAGCCACATCGGGTCACCAACGAAGAGAACTGCGATGCTGCATGATCAACAGTCCCGCGCTCCTCAGATGGTACAACCAATGTTCACCACATTCAACAGTAATTTCGACACCTATGAACAAGAAAACTTCCCTGCGCCAACAACCCACGAGAATTTTGTCGACTTTCCCGAGCCCTCGTACCTCCGTAAGCAACCCCTGAAGAGATCGTACTCGGACGCGCAGTTGCCGCCGGATCGACCTTTCAAGAAGACGCGACAGGATGAAGAGTCGACCTTCCACCTGCCGGAACCGGAAGACATGATCCCCGTTGAGGACGACGGCAACAAACCTCCTTACAGCTATGCGCAAATGATCGGCATGGCCATCTTGAGAGCACCAAATCGACGTCTTACGCTGGCACAAATCTACGACTGGATTTCGACCACATTTGCATACTACGCACGAGACACCAAGCAAAGCTGGCACAACAGCATCCGACATAACCTATCATTGCACAAGGCCTTCACCAAGCAAGAGAGACCGAAAGGAGACGCAGGGAAGGGAAGCTACTGGGTTATTGTGCCGGGCATGGAGGCGCAGTTTATCAAAGACAAGAAACCGAGAGGAAACATGCTGGCACCCATGTATAACCTTCCCAGCACGGTTCGCCCGCAACCCCAGATTGCCCAACAGCTGTCGGAGGCTCTAGCACCAAACGTCTTCCTTGGTCAGTCAAGTGAACCTCCCCGACCCCAGACAGCTCCTGCCTTACCCGAGCTGTCCTCGGACGCCACGTTGCCAGCCTCAGACGCTGCCTTGCACGAGCATGAGACTGCCGACCTTGGGAACAGCGCCACTGTGCCAATCCCGAAGTCGCCTCCACCGGATGCAATCAACTCATCACCACCTGTGGTCGTGTCGAACCATCACAGAGCCATCTCTTCCCCTTCGGCTCGCCTGTCGCGGTCGACTGCAACTCACCGGCAAGCCCAAAACCTCACCAAGAACGACGACAGTGGATACTTCTCCTCCATTGAATCATCTGCTCTGAAGCCAAACAAGAATGCCGTCGTGCTAACCTCAGAGCTGGACATTGAGCCAATGAGGAAGAAGAGAGGTCGTGCGGAAGAGGAGATAGTCCGCATCAGAAGCTCTTCCCACGACCTGACTCCTAGCCATGCTAGATTTCGACCCTGTACAGCCGAACCTCCACAGTCGTCTTCTCCTGTTCGAGTCAGTCCAGCCGTCACGCTGAACCCAATGACTCCTGCAGTGATATTTAAGAAGCCGATCCGTCCTCCGCCTTCAGTCTCGCCAAACACACAGCTCCTGCTGCATCGCAAAGCTATGCGCGAGTTTGCCAATTCACCCATCAAGAGTTCTGGCCTTTTCATGTCAGATGACACTGGCTACAGTCCTCTTAAATGGCCGAGCCTGACGGCGACTGAACTGCCTGAAAGCGCGTTTGAGATCTTCTCGGACCCAGCCATTGGGCTTACGCCGGCGACACCAACATTTGCCTCCTCACCTCTTAAGCGACCATCCATCGCACGAGCAGCTACCTCGACCGACGTCCTTTCCGACGTGTTCAGCCATGGCTACAAGCTCAACGCGAAGACCCCTACTCGTGGATCCCTCCTCAACCCTCGCGTTCGAGCTACCCAAACTGGTTCCCCGGTGAAAGGCTCAACCACACATATTCAGATCCTTGACCAGGTCGACGACCTGTTCGACTTCAAGTCGTTTGAGGATAATTCCGACGACAATGATGAAGGCGTCGACATCCTCCAAGGCTTCGGAAAGATCGGTGTGGCGTCCACGCAACCCAGCGCTGTGACGAAGAGTGACCACGGGGGACGTCCATCTTTGGGTCGCAGTTTCACTTCTCGCTTCTAATTTGTGTTCATGTACTTGAATGACGATTGCTCACTTCTATCGGCTGGGAGGGACGCGCTTCGGGCCGACTCTTTTTGGCTCAGCACTACCAGATTGTTGGAAATTCTGGCCACAGCTCCCCAGCGATCAACACACGATCGACGGTTCGGGCTGGTTGGGCATGCAAGGTCTCTCCTTTTCCTTGGGTATCCGTGGAGAAACCCTACTCGTATGATGTTAAGAGTTTATGACTTGGCTTCCATGCCATTCTTGCTATGATGATATGGGATTGTATGACAGAATAATGGACTACTGTTACCTCGAGGTCGGCGCATGCCTTTGTCACGAGGCCTAGATACTTCAGCAGCAATGCAATGAATCTCCTCCACCGAGGCGAGCTGAGCACATTCACGCCCTCCTTTCGGCGTAGTTTGGTCCTTATGGTCCTTGTCGTCATCACAACGTCCAGATGAGGTGCTTGGCGCAAGAAACTACATCGCCTTGCAAGATGTTCTGTTTTCATGAAACC
This sequence comes from Cladophialophora yegresii CBS 114405, assembly GCF_000585515.1. Classification (NCBI taxonomy): domain Eukaryota; kingdom Fungi; phylum Ascomycota; class Eurotiomycetes; order Chaetothyriales; family Herpotrichiellaceae; genus Cladophialophora; species Cladophialophora yegresii. Next base: position 4,395,018 of record NW_006913046.1, on the reverse strand, counting down.
GACAGCCACGACATCAAATTGTGTCGATGTTTCACCGTCCAATGTAACCAAAAAGGGGGTACGTACCCCTGGTCTCGCTGCACGCTGAGTCATCCAACATGAGAGGCAGACCTATCTTGCCTACCCAATCGCTTCAACGACAATGTAATCGAGCGCAGCTAAAGGAGGACGTGCAAGTTCTCCATGTTTGGTAAGCAATTGAGGATAAGAGCACATTCTTCCTGTTCCGTCCTTGTGGCATGAATACGAATAGGATCAGCCGGGTGGTCTACAGGTCGATCTTCAGACCTTGGAGAGCGGCGGGCACGAAGCGAGCAGCCAGACAGGGTGGACGCACAACGCTGCTTCCGCACCACCGGCGTCTCATGTCAACACATTGTGGCCGCAGACCATTCAGTCAATCGCTACTGGATCAAGCACAAGCGGTGGGGCTTACGGGGGGTCGAAGAACCATGAGTCGACGCACGCCTATCGAGTCACAACGGGTCGACGCACCGCTCACGCAGTCGGCGACGTTCCTTGTGCTCTCGGTCACGGAACAGCCTGATGCCATCAAGACGGCGCGCTCGGCACTCGCCAGCGTCGACGACCTCTGCAAGAACGTGTCGATCCGCGACCTCGACGCCTCGTTCGCCTGCACCGTCGGCATCGGCAGCGCCCTCTGGGACCGTTTGCTCTCGGACGTGCCCCGGCCGGTGGAGCTGCACCCGTTCCCCAAGATCGAAGGCAAAGTCCACACCGCGGTGTCCACGCCGGGCGATCTGCTCTTCCACATCCGCGCGCAGCGGCGGGATCTGTGCTTCGAATTCGAGCGCCAACTGATGGACGTGCTAGGCGAGAGCGTCAAAGTCATCGATTCGACCGTGGGGTTCCGGTACTTCGACGTGCGCGACCTATTGGGGTTCGTCGACGGCACGGCGAACCCTGTGGGCGCCGCGGTCAACGAATCCGTGCTGGTCACCGAGGCCGACGACTCCCACTCGGCGGGCGGAAGCTACGTGGTCGTGCAGAAGTACGTGCACGATCTTGCGGCGTGGCAGCGGCTGTCCACGGAGCAGCAGGAGGCGGTCATCGGGCGGCGCAAGTTCGACAACGTCGAGCTGGCGGACCAGGAGGACGACGGCAAGCAGAAGCCCCACAAGCAGCTCGCGACGATCGAGGACCCGCATACCGGGGCCGAGCTGTCCATCCTCAGGGATAACATGCCTTTTGGCAATGCCGGGCAGGGCGAGTTTGGGACCTATTTCATCGGGTATTCGAGCAAGTTGTGGGTCATTGAGCAGATGCTGGAGAGGATGTTTGTGGGCAGTCCGCCCGGGTTGCATGATCGTATCTTGGATTACTCGCGGGCCTTGACGGGGACGACCTTCTTCGTGCCGAGTGCGACTGTGCTGGCTGGGCTGGGGGATGATTGAGTGTGGGGAGAAGTGAGGTTTGAGAGTCGGTCGGACCTTGGAAAATTAGCCACGGCATTTTCCTGGAGAACCTAGTGAGGCTTGACATGTCGGAGTTGAGGAAGAAGCAAGCAGGCCGCAGCTGATTAGCTACCTAGGTAGTTATTCACTTGCTGGCGATATGCCGAGAAGCACACAGACAGACTTGCCTCGCTCTACGAGAGAGCTGTATGCTTGAGAAGCTTCTCATATAGGACGAGGGCGCCTCTCTGCGCGAGGACTCTGTCGCTTCAGCTCGCTACGAGCTCGATTAGACTGTTGTTCGGCACCCTCATCACCAGACTCGACCGCAATGTGGTGTTTGAGAGTCGGGCCTTTGTAGGCATTCAGAGCTTGCTTCGTGGCCGGGCGGAGGCAGGCCTGAACGACTCCATCAGCATTACAGCACTACCCACGCGATACCTGGAAATCAAGGTCGTTAGAGAGAGTGGTGAATCGTGTCGGTACCTAACATAATGTGGTTTTGGTGCAAACGACGCGCTCAGGCTTCGGTTCATCTTCGGCTTTCCACCCCGAACCTTTGGCTTTTCTCTTTAGCAGACACTGCACATCGCATGCTGGTCTCGAGTTGTTCGTACCGCTGGTGTTTGAGGGCTCACGCTGCCAGCAAGCGTAAGTGCAGCTTCCATCACACAAGGGTCACTGGTCGCCGAACTCGCCATCCGGGTTCATCTTGTGAGAACATGTCGGCACCGCGGTGTCTGCGCGTAGCTATCGAAGCATGTCGACCGCAGAAGGTATGATCTATCTGACACTATCACCAGAAATCACACCTCGTCACCGGCTGCTTTTGGGGGTACTGGCTGATTATGACTTTCTTTTTCAGACCTCTACAATTGGCCTCCGCCCTCGGTTTGCGCCCCCTTCGCAGAATGTTCGGACGACATCCACACGGCCATTCTCGAGCACCAGGTCGCGCCATGACAAAGACAACAAGAACAACTCCGGAGAGGCGCAGATCGGTCCTATCGATATCACGGCCGGTTTCTCCATGCCGGAGCCTGGGTCCATTACAATTTCGGAACCGATCAAGCTCGAAAAGTTCATAGAAGAAGGCAGCACGGAGCATCCATCCGGCGACCGCACGCCAAAGCACACAGCAACTTCCATACACACAGAGACAGTTGAGCCAGAGATTGTATCGGAGGCTCAAGCTCAAGCCTTACATCAGACGTCAGCGTCGGCACCGCCCACGCCCACACCCACGCGAGCCACAAAGTCCTCAACTTTAGGAGAGGTCCCTTCTCCACCCCGGCAATCCTCGAAATCTGCACCTCTGGCGGCCTCCTCGACGGATCTTTCTCCCTCTGCCCCTGTCCTCGACGAGCACACAAAACCAAATGTCCCTCCCAACGTGCTCGCAGCTTACCGCACGCCTCTCTACCACCCCTTGACCCACGGCATCCCCGTCGCGCAATTACAGCTGCGCTCCTTTTCCACCCGCAACCTCGAGTTCTTCGCCGACTTCTGCGTCCGTGCCGCGTATTGGCTCTCCCTGCCTTGTACGGGGCCCGCGCCCTTGCCCAAGAAGATTGAGCGCTGGACCGTCCTGAGGAGTAATTTCGTGCACAAGAAGTCGCAGGAGAACTTTGAGAGAATCACGTTGAAGAGGTTGATCACGGTCTACGACGGCGCCCCGGAGGTGGTGGAGACGTGGCTGGCCTTTGTGCGCCGCTGGCAGTTTTACGGCGTAGGCATGAAGGCGAACGTGTGGGGGTGGGAATCCATAGGTATGTTTTTTGGTGGTCCTGGCTCGCGCCTCCCTGCTCTTCGGGGACATATGCTGACATGACGTGGCTCCAGACGTGGCGTCGAAAATGGACGCCGACTTTGCGAACCTGGAAAAGGAGCTCGACGACAAACTACGGCTCTTTGGGTTCAACAAGCACGTGGCTGCCAAGCGGGACTTGTTGGGCTTGATGGAACGGCAGCACCATAGGCGTGAGGGCGTGGGCATGAGTGAAGTCCGGGAGAAGGCTAGGGAGAAGCATCCGAATGATCCCAAGCTCGTGGCTCATTACTAGATCGTGAGGTGCAGGCGCGAGGCTGACTGTGCATGGGGGGTTGCACCCATAGAGGACTGAAATGTACCATGCCTTATGTGTGCCCAGGTCTCAGGCCCTTCGAGTGATCGAAAGACTGGGCAATGCGTTCGTCTCGCAGCTTAGCAGGCTGCATGGGACGAATGGAGCGAGCCCGGAGTGCAGTAAGCGGCACCCCCAAAGGACACCACGTCTGTATCCTGTATAAATACAAACATTGATGGCGTCCAGAGTTCTTGTGCAAGGTCCGTCATGCACCATATCAGAGTGGCCAATATGAGGGTGGCACCCGAAAAGAGGAGAGGAGGGAAGGGAAGAAACGACAGCTATTCAAAGGGAGGGCGCAGCGCAGGGCTTCATTGCCTGTCGACTGATCAGGTCACCTTCCAGGAGTACTGTGTGCTAGACATGCCTAAATCCTTATCCATAGTGGCTATACGGAGTATATATGCAGGACTTACTTCCTGGAGGTATACAGACGTGGGCGCTCGGCACTGTAGTCTCCGGCAGCCAGAGGACATCCCAGACCGTCATCTCTTCATCGCTGGCTAAAAGTGCTGCGCATGTATGTGTACAAAGCCCGACTTTTTGCATATGTGACCGACGGCGGTACAACACATGCTCGACAGGTACACACCCCTAAAACAGATGATTGAGGATCATTGTCGCTGGCCATCTTCCGCTACTCTTCCAGCCGTCGCAGAGAAGCCGGTGGGTAATTCCTCGGCCGTTCCTCCGTCAAGCATTGACAGCGGATGCGTAGTATGACTGTGCTGACTCTCTGGAGCGTCGCTGATCATCGCGTCAGCTTTGCTACGGTATTCCTACTCGACCTCCCATTTTGACAGGCCGCCCTAACATAGGTACAGTAATGTAGTAACGTGGACGTTGCCTCGGCGGGGTCGGCGACACACCGGTCACGTATGTATGTCTGTATGCGCCTAGGGATGTAATAGCCCCCCTTGACTCCCCTACGGGGTAAGTAGCAAGCACGGCGCCGGCAGATCCTGCGTGCGTCTTCCTGGAAGGGTCGAAGATTCCAAGATCATGCATGAATGAGGTGGATAGGCACCTGACGATGGGCTCGGAAGTCAGCGCTACGACAGTACTACTCCGTACAGCGAACGTCTCTCTGCGATCGTGTTTCACTGCTGTTGAAGTGTTAGAACGAAAGCCCAACCATTTTGAAACCCGATCCCGAGATGCCGTTCCAGGGAATTGTTCCGCGATCCCATCTCCGCTCGGGCTGGGTGCCCCAGATAGACGTGGATTTTGCGGGGGGTGAGAGTCCTGTGTCGTCCAATGAGACCTATTCTGGCGTCGGACTCAGCGCATACAGAGTAACGTGGTGGCCTGGAACTGGCAACTGAAGTGTGGTACTTCGGGTTCGGGAGTGGCGTGGAATAATTCCATATTGCCATACCCTCGTATATATGGGATCCTAGAGATATACGTGGAATCCCGCCATTCTATCGCGCGATAGCGTGTTTGTACAATTCAGACTTTGTCTACCGCATTCTGTCTCTCGATTGAGTCAAGCTGGACCCAAGCACGCAATCATGTCTCCCGGTCGGATCCTCGAACAGGACGCGTACGATTTCATAGTCTGGTAGGTCTCTCAACGCCCGGTTATTCTCACATACTGAGGGCATGACAGTGGCGGAGGCACAGCAGGTTGTGTCGTGGCAGGCAGGCTCGCCGAGGACAGCAATTCTCGCATTCTCCTTGTCGAGGCTGGTCCTCACAATAAGGATCTCGAGAATGTCCACATGGTTGGTGGGTGGTCGAAATGCTTCGACGGCGAACTGGACTGGAATCTCGTCACGCCTCCGATGAAAGGTATCGACGGGAGACAAGTGAAGCTCAGTCGAGGGAAGTTCCTGGGCGGATCCAGTGGTGTCAACGGCACGTTGTGCGTGAGAGGCAGCAAGCAGGACTATGACGACTGGCAGTACGGACCACCTTGATCTCACCCGGCATAATTAGTTGCTCACTCTTCCAGTCTTCCAGGATGGTCTGGTGAAGAATTCTTCGAGTACATGCGGAAGGTCTGCAGAGTTTGAACCGAGCATGGGTGTTCCTGGCTGATGACCACACAGGCCGAGACATTCCACAACAAGCCATGGTTCAGGGCAGACGAAAAGGCACACGGCTACGATGGACCACTGCACACCGAGCCGCACGATCTTGCGCCCATTTCGGAATTGTTGTTGAAGAGTATGGAAGATAAAGGTCTCCCTTTTGTGGCTGACATGTTCAGCAATGGCGAGACCGCACATGGCAGTGGCCATGCTGTTCGGACTGGTACGCTTGGCACCACGCTGTTCCTGTAGGAGTGGTACTAACTCTTTGCCAAGTGCACAAAGGCATCAGATGCACGGGTGCTGACTTCGTGACCAACGACTACCATAGACACAACATCGATCTGGTCGTTGAGACTGTCGTCGACAAAATCAACTTTGAAGAGAGAGACGGCCAGTTACAGGCCGTCAGCGTCGTGCTCATTGACAAGACCGGCGAGAAGAAAACAGTAAAGGCCCGGAAGGAGATTATTGTCTCGGGAGGTAGCGCTCGGCAGGCCACTACTTTCGCTGAATATAACTGACTCTTGAAGGGGCATATTGTTCTCCTGCTGTTCTCCTCCGATCCGGGATCGGTCCAAAAGCGGAGCTGGAGCAGTTGGGACTCAAGTGTCTTGTAGATGCACCGGGAGTGGGAAAGAACTTACTGGATCACCTGGTGACCGAATTGCACACCAAAGCTTACTTCAATCGACTGACTTGGCACAGATTGTCTTTGCGTTTTACGAGGTTACCAAGGAAGGCCTGACAAACGACCATCTTGTGTACATCAACTCCGTCGATTGCAGAGACTCTTCCTGACTGAATCTCAGGTACCACGGCGACGCTGCGATGGCCGCGTATATGCTGTACAAGGAGAAGAAGGAAGGCATTCTCTCCACATTCCCCTTTGGCGCGTTCGCCTTTGCAAGACTCGATGAGCGTCTAAAGGACGACCCATTGTGGCAGGAGGCCAAGAGGGAAGCCGGCCGTGATCCGATGGGCTTGACCCCGAAGCAGCCAAATATCGAGTTTTTCACCACGGAGGTAAGCCGTCGGAAGCCGTCGTCACGGCGGGGAGTGCGCTGCTAACTCTGTGAAGCTGTATGGAGGACCCAAGCAATACGATAAATATCCCATCGGTGAGTTATGCACCCTGGGCATGTCGCAGCGGAGAGTTGACCAGCTGTCTGCAGATAAGAAGCATGCCTTTGCAGTGATCACGGAGCTGTTTTCACCGCGCTCCAAAGGCACAGTAACGTTGAAATCCGCAGACCCGCTAGAGAACCCTGTTGTGGACTGCAATTATCTCTCTGATCCTCTCGACCTGCTTGTCCTCACCGAAGGCTGCAGGCTCGGAAACGAGATTGCTATGAATGTGAACAAAATCGCCGGGGAAGAGGTTGTAAAGGGATCATGGCCATCTGGTACGCCGATAGGGCAGGACGCTAGAGGATCAAACTGACCAAGGCTACAGATTTGACACACCATGCGTACACCAAGCGCGAAGACTGGATCCCTTACGTCAAGCAGGAGGCCACCACCTGCTATCATGCTGCGGGGACTTGTAAGATGGGCCGGGCGGACGATGAGATGGCTGTCCTGGATGAGCACCTTCTCGTCCGTGGTACCAAAGGCCTCAGCGTGGCTGATACTAGCATTATGCCTACGTTGCATGGTGGCCACACCCAAATGCCAGCGTAAGGATGTCGCCGCTGAACCGCGGTGGAATGGAGCTGACACGTTGCAGATACGGAATTGGCGAGAAAGCGGCTGATTTGATCAAGCGAAGATGGACAAAGACGTGAGGAAGGACGGATCAGTGAGTCGATCGTGGAGGAGTAGATATTACGAAGTAGAAGGTTCAAAGAACAGAGTGGAAAGACGGGAAGAGATTGAGCAGAGTTCCAGGTTTGCGGTGGTCTGAACATACGGTACTGCGCGCGTTTGTGACGGTAAAATTACGTCAAATTCGCCGCTCCGCTTCGTCTTGGCCCGTATTACCCCGTTCCTCTAAAACTTCCACCACGAGCATCACGTCGTTGACCTCGACCATCAATTCTTTCTTCCGACGTCGCGTCCTGTGGCTTCTTGCGTACTTTGAGTGCGCGTACACTCCTTTGCTAAATGAAATGCCACCCAGCCTCCGCCATGTGTTGACGCGGAAGTGCAAGCCTTGCAGGGCTCAATCTCGCAGTAGCACCCGCACCTACGGACCTAGAATTTTCAAGAGGCTACCCTTGAGCTTTTCCGAAAAGTCACAGTCGCCGGCGCCTTCTGACGAGGAGGCCGAGGTCGAGGCTGATGATTCGATACACAATCCATGGGCACGAGTTGCGCCGACTTCTACAATAAGGAGATCGTTTTCCGGGATTCAACCTACGGGGGTACCGCATCTCGGAAACTATCTGGGAGCCCTGCGGCAATGGAAACGGCTTCATGGTCAAGCGACCAATCCCAAGTTTGCCGTCAACCACCACTACGAGCAGTACTTCTCCGTCGTCGACTTGCATGCTTTGACCTCGGATGTTCCAGGCTCGGAGCGCTCGCGTCTGAGGCAGGAGTCCTATGCAGCTCTTCTAGCCATCGGCTTGAACAATAATGACAACACTACCCTGTTCTTTCAATCCGACGTGAGGACGTCCCGTACCTGATTGGCGGCGTGCATGGCTCACCAGAATCCACAGGTGCCGCAACATACATCGCTGATGTGGATCCTGAGCACTATCGCATCTACTGGCTATTTGTCACGGATGACTCAATGGAAGGTGTGTCAACGTCGCTGATGGAACGATGAATGTTATACGGTATTAACGGCATATTCTGTAGAGCAAACTGAATTTGCCCGAAAACGCCAACCTCGACAGTGACGAGGCCACGGCGAAGCTCAAACTCGGATTGTTTTCCTACCCTGTGCTCCAAGCAGCCGATATCCTCCTCTACCAGTGAGTTCCGTCCTCGGTACCATTAGGCATGGCACTCTCTGACATCGAGTAGACCCTCTATTGTTCCTGTTGGAGAGGACCAACTCCAGCATATCGAGTTCACGCGGACGTTGGCTCGAGGCTTCAACGCCCAGGTCGGCCAGAAGGTATTCCGACTACCATGGCCAGTCATCTGTGAGATCTCCAGGTCAACTCCTACTCTCTGACTTTTACTGACCAGATCCAGCCCCGGCGAAGAGGATCATGTCTCTAAAAAGACCGGAGCACAAAATGTCCAAATCCGACCCAGATCCAAAGTCCCGGGTGTTGATCACGGACAGCCCCGAGGAGATCCATGCCAAAATTCGGGGCGCCGTAACGGACTCGGAGCCCGGCATCTCTTATGACCCTGAACGGCGGCCAGGAGTCTCCAATCTAGTGGAAATCCTCAAGCACGTCACCGAGTCTCGGGAACCCAGCGAGTTCATCGCCAAGGACAACGCCGACGTCAGCATGCGTGCTTTCAAGGAGTTGATTGCCGACGAAATCATTATAGCACTGAGGGGCATCCGCGAGCGATTTCAGGAACTAATGGCCGACAAGGATGCCAAACGGCTGCGAAGCGAAATAGAAAACGGCGGCGCAAAAGCACGGCGGAAAGCGCGTCTGACCATGGGAGACGTCTCCCAAGCCCTGGGCTTGACCTCCTTGATCCTGACCCCAGAGGAGGCGGCACGCAATCGAGAGAGAAGGCTGGCGATCGCACGGAGAGAGCTTGGTTCGGCCTTGGATCTCGAGTACAACCCATTTGAAAACGAGGGCCCCAACAGCGAGGACGAGTTCGCCGACGAAGTGGCTTTCGAAGAAGGGGACAAGGGGAAGACTCCGCGTACCGAGTAACGGGGGCCGCAGGAGCCACAGTGCGAGCTGCGGGATCGCAAGGCTGAACGCCGACGTCATCCCACAGCCTCGTTCACCACCATGTACATTATTTCTTCAAGACTCAAAGATACCCTGAGCTTCTGTTCCCTCAAACACCTTTCCACCACACGTAGCACAGACCTTGGGCTCTCGATTAGACTGTGAATTTCAACTTTTCGTGCAGGCAATGCGCGGTCACCGTCTCTTCAGCCGCGTCGCGCTTCCGAGCCAGCAACAACCCATCCGTGCACTCTCAACACGCCGACAGCTCTCCAGCTTGCGCACCCTCCTCTCCCGCCATGGGTCAGCTGACGACGACGCGGACATCGTCGACCTGGCCTTTTCACGCCACGACCCGCCCGAGAAATCCAGCACGAAAGGCCCCGGCCCCGTCATCATCATGCACGGTCTCTTCGGCTCGCAGCGCAACAACCGCACCATGAGTAAGTAAGCAGCAACCCGTGGTCCATGACTTTGCAACACGCGTGCGCGAAGCACGGCGATCTAGCCAGCTGACCACCTCCACTTCCTGCTCCGCAGAACCCTAGCCAAAGACCTCTCCCGCCCAGTCTACAACCTCGACCTGCGCAACCACGGCGACAGCCCGCACGCGTCCACGCACACCTACTGCGCCATGGCGCGCGACGTGGAACATTTTGTGGCAAGACACGGCATCCGCAACCCCACCCTGATCGGCCACTCCATGGGCGCCAAAGTCGCCATGACGCTAGCCCTACGGCGGCCCTCGCAATACTCGGCCGTCATACCCGTGGACAACGCGCCCGTGGACGCGGCCCTCGCGAGCGATTTCTCCAAATACGTGCGCGCGATGCGGGAGATCGAGGAGCATCGACCGCCCCTGAAAACGCAGAAGGAAGCGGACGCGATCCTCCAGAAATACGAGCCCGAGCTGGCGATCCGGCAGTTTTTGCTCACTAATTTGGTCAAGAAGACGCAGACACATCCGGCGGGCGGTAACGCGGGCGGCGCTGGCGGCCACGGCTCTTCACCAGACAGCGAGAGGCCGCAGCCGCAGCCGCAGCCGCGGACCCAGCTGGGCTTCCGCATCCCCGTCGCCACTCTGGCGAAGAACCTGGGGCACATGGCGGATTTCTCGTTCAAGGATCCCGAGGCCAGTCAATACAAGGGCCCGACGTTGGTGGTCAGGGGCACCAAGAGCCACTACGTCGCGGATGAGAGCTTGCCCGTGGTGGGGGCGTTCTTTCCGCGCTTCGAACTGCTGGATGTCGATTGTGGGCATTGGGTCATGAGTGAGCGGTTCGAGGAGTTTCGGAGGGGGGTCGGCGAGTTTGTGACGAGGGTCGTTGATGAGCAATAAGACCCCTACGTAGTAGGGCATTAAACTCCATTTGATAGGAGCTGTGCTACGCAGGGATAGAATAGTAGGCTAGTGAAAGGCGTTGGTTCGAGCGGGCGGTGGTGTGGTATATTGCCGCCACGTCTGCCACTCACAGGCCGCCATAGAAGTCCTCTGGCGGAGAAAGCAATGGGCCATCCGTTTTGGCAACATCCACGGGAGTCATGAACGGCCGCCAGCATAGTGGACATACAGTCGCGAGGCGACGCCGAGTTACTGCAGAGGCTCATGGACGACATGACACAAACACTCGCCCTCTAGTGTCAGTTTCGGAACTTGGCTTCATGGTTTCAGTTGTTCTTTTGCAATGCTAGAATGCTAAGCCTGTGCCACGATCTAGCATTCGAGTTACGTACAGCGTTTCCGATCTTCCACTTGGGCGCAGTCGACGGCATCGAGGTCGACAATGCCAAAGTGGTCAAGGACTCTTCCTTCAGCCCACCGCACCGGCATGGGTTACTTGCGTTGCATCTACCACTCGCCGCAACGACATGCCTCAGCTTGCAGGCTGACCTGGATGAGCTTTTGCTCCTCCCTTTTGTCACTCCATCTGTCCCGCCTTGAATCCAAAGCATGCTTTGACATGATGGACCGCTCATTCATCTCTCCTCTCTGATCACATCTAAACACTCTCCAATGGCGCGGGCTCCTTGAATTCCCTCTCGACCTTGCGGCCCTGGTCATCCTCGCCACTCTCGCCGTGCAAGCCCAACAGGGCGCCGAGGTCGAATTTGGGGGCCTTCAACAGCTTGACCTTTCGAATATGCACGTTCTGCAACGGGTAGATGCCCTGCGTGGACTTTTCGATCTCGCGCCCAATGACCTCGGGAATCAGCTTGCCGGTCAACTGAGCGAGCGTGACGGACGTGGCCTCGCGTTGGATGATCTCCGTCATCTTCTTGCGGATGGCCCGGATCTGGGACGAGGCAGCGTAGGTGGTCTTCTTGATCTGGTTGGGCCGTCTCTTGGTGAAAGCAATGGCGAACAACCGCAGCAGGTAGTCGTCCGTCGTCTTGACCGTGACGTTGGCCTCAATCAGCGTCTGCCACTTTCGCACCAGCGACCGCAGCTTGTCGGATGTGAAGTCCAGGCCGTGGAAGTTGGTCAGGCAGTTCTTGCCCTGCACCTCGTCGACTCGGAGTTTGACCTTGCGGAAGGCGTGGTCTTCGTCGTTCTGCAGGTCCGCGAGCGAGACCTCGAAGATGCGGCCCTTGAGGGCGTCGTTGGCGGATTTCAGACCGGTCGTGCGGTTGACGAGGGTTTTGCCTACACTGTTGCCCCAGAAAATATCTTGTCAATGCTTCGTTCTCTCTTGTCCACTATCTCTTTTCGCGGATCAAAAATTCATGGGGCGATGCAGGATCACGTACTCGCGCTGGTTGAAGGTTGAGGGAGCCTTGATCGAGTACCAATCTTTGCGGGTGAAAGGGTCTTGGGTTCTCTTCCTGCCATGATCGTTAGCATGGGCGTAATGGCTTCACACGACGGCGCACTGACTTGAGGCCTTTCTTGCCTTTGGAAAGGCGCTTGTTCTTGCCAACAGCCATGATTGCGACAGGTCGTCAAGTCGCAGGATGGTTGTTGTTGAAGGGTTGCGAGGAAGAGAATGGGCAGGTGGATTCTATGGGTTGGCCAAATGAAGTCGCGGTGAAAATCATCAGTTCGTGGGACCACGTGATCAGGCTGCCAAGATTTCATCACCCGCTTAGTCACCATTGCCTGCGATTGCACCAACGAGACCATTTGCACCGCTTGCCTTCGCGGTGCCTTCAGATTTTGGGAGGGACAATCTCAGGTATTTATACCTTCTCAATTGCAAGACGAATAGTGGTTGCTTCCATGGGAGTTATTCGAGCTACGCTTATCTATTGTCCCGCACGCGGAGCCCACAATGCGTCCTCGTGTCTTATTAGGCTTTCCTCGTTCTAGTTGCCCGTCGATGGCGGTATCCCTCCTTCCATTGATGCGCTCCGTCCGAATGCAGGTGCACAATCTGCCATGCCCTCATGTCTGATCGTCCCATCATGAACCTCCTTGCCATCTGACACGCTCAGACCTTCAAGCTATCCTTCATCTTGTCGGCTACATTGTCCGCAGCTGGCATCTCACGCTTTGGTCCACCAGTAGGGGCACCTCCGTCAGGCTTTGGCTTGGCTGGCTGCTTGGTCTTCGCCGTCACCGTATCCTTCGGTAACTCCTTCGTGTATGGAATGATGTCCGGCGTGCCAGGCGGCATGTACCGTCTCAACACTTCGGGCACCTCAAAGCCATCTTCCTTCTGGTAGTTTTCCAGGAGGCAGCACAGCGTCCGTTCCGTGGCACATAATGTCCCGTTCAGAGCATGCACGTACGACTTTCTGGAGTCAATGGCGCCTTTCTTCTGTCCGTACCGGATTTCAAGCTCCCTAGTCTGGTAGTCTGTGCAATTGGAGCATGAGACGAGCTCCTTGTATTCGCCCTGATACGGGAACCACGCCTCCAGGTCGTACTTCTTTGCTGCGGCGTTGTTGAGGGCTCCGGAAACGATGGCGACGACTCGGTAAGGTAGTTTCAGAGACTGGTAGAATTCTTCGGCAATAGACTTCATGTCTTCGAGGGCCTGCCAGGAGTCTTCGGGCTTGACGAAGAGGAACTGCTCGATCTGATCCCAACCATTAGCAGTTGCACGACGACTCATGGTACAGCGACGTCACCTTCTCGAACTGGTGTATCCGGTACAGGCCCCAGGCATCTCGCCCATGCGCACCGGCCTCCTTCCGAAAACACGACGAGTAGCCGGCGAATTTCTTGGGTAAATCCTGCGCGGTCAACCACTCCTCTGCAAACATGGCCGAGATGGGCTGCTCGCTTGTCGCGATGAGAAATTTATCCTCTGCATCCTTGTCCTCAATGACCTTGTACAGCTCCTCGTCGAACTGCTCCAGCTGTGCTGTCTTGGCCATGTACTCGGCCTTCATAAAATATGGCGGTTGAAGAGGATCGTAACCGTTCGCGACAAGGAAGTGCAGTCCGTAGTTAATGAGGGCCTGGTTGAGCAGCACGCCCCATTTCTTCAGAAAATACCCTCGATGGCCGACGAGTTTGACGCCTCGTTCGCCGTCGTAAATCTCTGCGCGGGTCATGACTTCGTGGTGGGAGAGGCAGTCGCGCTTCGCTTCCGTGAAGCCCTCGGGCGCCCATTTCTTTACGACCTCGTTGAAGTCCTAGCCCAGTTGCGTGAGAGTTCGCCCTGATTTATGGATGCGTGAGGGTTCTGCTGACCTCGTTGTCATTTACCGGCACTGACTCGTGCACGTAGTTGCCGATCAGCTTGCATTTGCGGTCTCTCAGCTTCTCCTTTTCTGCGGCCTCGTCTTCGGTCTGCTTCTTCTCTTTCTCCAGCTCAACCTTTTGTTTCAGGAGGTGGTCTGCATCTTGTTTTGCCTGGGAGTATGTTCCCATCAGTGACAGACCGTAGGGTGTGGGAAAGGAGTGCTTCGCCGACCTTCTTGAGCTGGCCAATCTCTTTCTGTACTGCATTGATCTTTGCGCCCACTTGGCTGGCTTTGTACCGCGCTGCACGACGACTCAGCGGAAATACATGGGCTGATGGTGAGGCGACGGACTCTGATACGCATCTTGCCACAGTGCAATGACCTGGTCAACAACGTCTGTCGAGGTGTATCTCTTCTGTAGGCTGTCTTTCACCTTCTGCGGGTCCCCGCCTCTGCGCGAACGGTGAGCCAGCAAAATATAGAGGCTGCAGGCTCGACATACCTCTCGGCGATGAGATCTTGTACTTCTATCATTATGTCACAGGGGCGTCTGATGGAAGTAGAGAAACGAGAGGCAGCGAGTCTAGGCGGGTCGTGGAATAATGAGTGTCCTGTCAACAGCACGTGTGGTGCAGGTGAAACTGTTCCTACACACATAATTTCGGCCCCTTCACCCCCGCAGAGGTTCGGAGCCTCGTGAGTCACTCCGGATTCCTGAGGCCAGCGAATTTGTCGCCCATCTTGTGACAATAGCATAACCACTTTCTTCTCTCCTCTATATATTGTATACACGGGTAAAACGCCACACACGTTAAGCCGCTGCCATGCACTAAGCAGTACACTTGTTCACGACCAACTGGCCGCCAGCAACAGCAAATGCCCAACCCGAGATTCGTTGCATCCACCAACGCCATTTGAGTCTATCCTGACATGAGTACCAATCACTGGTTGAACCAAGACATGCAACGCCATCTTCACCAGATCAGATCATCGAGCCCCTCCGACATTTCAGGTGTGTTGACGGCCAAGGGACACCCAGCCCAGTCGTTGGTGGGCCGCGACTCGCTTCCAAAGATTCTTGAATGTGCGTACGGCAGCTCTTCACATCACCATGCACTTTCCTCCCCCGGCAGGCTTGTCAGGTTCTTGCGATTTCTCGATCTCGGCGATCATCAGCTCGAATGCTTTCGCGACATTGGTATTGTTTCGTGCGCTGGTTTCAATCCAACCGCAGTTGAGTTCTTGTCCCAACTTTTGACCTTCCTCGGCGGAAATTTTTCGTTGTTTCTTTGCGTCGACGTCATTCTTGTTACCTACGATCATGATGGGAACAGAGTCGGCGCCCTACATTGGCTGGTCAGCACGAGTCCGGAATCTCCTGCACAATCACGGTGGCGCGCCTACCAGGTGATTCAGTAATTTGTCCCGAATGATCCTAACCATCTCGAACGACTGCCTCGAGGCTACCGAATAGACGATGAGGTACCCGTGGATGCCGATGTATAATTTCGAATTCAGTAGACTATATTCATCCTGTAATCCTGCTGTCAGCCGATAGTGGCGCAACCCGCTTGTTCTTCAGTGATTCGAACCTGGCCTGCGGTGTCGATGATTTCCGTCAGGAAGGTCTGCCCTTTGTAGACGATCTCGTGACTGAACGTGTTCTCTATCGTGGGATAATAGCTTTCAACGAAGTGGCCTTCGCAATATTGAACGGTCAAGGAGGATTTCCCTATGCTCCGGTCGTCGATGTCAGTCCTTGAACCCTTCGCTTGTCTTGGCATATGCCGTGTATAGCCGTCGCTAGAAATGAGGCGCTCACCGACAGATCGACTGCCCAGGATGGCAATCTTTCTCTGCTTAACCGATGGAGCCATACTGGTGACAGTGCTCGTCAAAAGTCGGAGGTGGAGGTTGCCAGGCCCCAGAACGCGGCTCTAAATCCTGGATCCCAGAAAAATGGTTCGGGACGCCGTGTCCTAGCGCAAACGTCTGGCAAGGAAAAAGGAAGTGAGGAATGAGCTTCGAAGAACTCGAAGCGACAAAGTCGGGCCCTAGGAGGATCGAATGATGGTCGGGAACCAGATTGAGGAACTCAGTATGTAATAAGAACTCAAGAATGACGGCTTCTGCGGAGTTACAGGTACAAAGTGTTACGATATGCGCGAGTCTTGTGTAGTGAGATATTTTTGTTTGAAGCACATGTGAACGGGGCCGCCCCTCGTGCTGGTTTTGAAACTTTGCAACTCAGGGCGCAGCCAGGCCCGACAGAGAGTCAGGCAGGAACCGGCGATGTGTCAGTCTCACCGACACTTTGCGAAGGAAAGCGTGATGGGCATCTTGGTGATGATCGGAAGGGACCTTGGAATTCAGGCATGCAAGACGAGCTCGAGAATTGTTTGGCGGGGGATTGTCGTGACCTCGAACCTTGGCCGGGATGATCTTGCGGCCCGCAGCCAATCGTCATTCCTTCCGCACATGATCTAGAAGCCGCCGCCGCATCCGTTTGCAGCACGGCTGGGATGGTGGCTGGGGATGCACGAGGTACATCCAGTTGACAGGCAAGTACACCGGGGCTTGCCCGGGAGAACTCTCGCGCTCGAACCAAGTCATTGCGGTCTGAACGAGAGAGACGGCCAAGGGAATCTAATATGTGCGGAAGGAACTATACTCTGACATTTCCAATGCTGCCCTTTACCCAATGTCTATCTTCGTGAGGCGTCATTCTCCTTGAATCGGAGAAATCATACATTTTGCTTTTTAACAGTTTCGAGCACCGTGGTGAACCGCGCAGTAAATCCTACTGACGAGCCTTCCCCATCCTCGAGGGCCGCTTCAACTGTTTGTAGATGCTGGAGGAATGTGTCCGCAGCACCGAACAGTTGCGATAGGCCCTCTCCCTTGATATGTTTGGAGATCCTTCGGCGGGCGGCGCGGTTGAGGCACAATGTGCACAGCAACGCGGATATGTAACCGAAGGCGACAAGTATCTGCGTTTGATCCATGGTCAACGCCTGTCGTTGTTAGCATTCAGCCTCTGGACTGCTTGGCAGTGGTGCCTACCTCGGTCGCTTGATTCACATGGCGATTAAATATGTCGATGAGTCGGTGGACTAGGCTCGTTCCACCTGAGTCCCGAACCAGCATCTTCACCCTAGCCGCATCTGCGCATTCGGCGAGATTAAGGAGGCAGCCGACAGCAAGGATCACGGATTCAAGTCTGGAGTTGTCGAACTCTTTCTCAAGGACTGCAAGCCGCGCGAGTGTCAAGAAATGTTCGTCAACCACTTGGAAAACAGCGTCGACAACGTTGCCCTTGCTCAAAGCCTCACAGACCTCCGCCTCGTTATTGCTCAGACTGACGATCAGTCGAAGGCACGAGTGCTCCACCTCAGGATGAGAGTGACGAACTTCTCTCATGGTGCTCGCCACGGCTTGTCCCAGTTCGTGGAGACGGGAAGTTGGAAAGCGAGAGCCAGCAAGCTCATTGTTCGCACAAGCAATTTCCAGAAAGGAAAGCAAGAGTCGGGTGGCCCCAATTTGCCGGGATGTTGCACCTGCAGTAATGTCCTCTTGCGGCTTTGTGAATTGGGACACCACCTCAGTCACCAGTTTCCGTGGCAGTCTCGGGAGCGGCTCTTTGAGGCTGATGAGTTTGCGCTGAGCAGATTCAATAGCACCAAGGAAGATTCTGTCCACATCCAAGGAGGGTTGCCCTAAATCCTTAACCCATCTTTTTTCAAAGTCCGCGATATCGTTGGCCAACAGCTTGGAGAGGTTCTGACTTCGGTCTTTCGCAAGCCTGGACACTGAACGCGTCTCGGAGAGAAAGCGTGGAGGTAGCCTGTAGAGCGCGTCCAATACCTGTAACAAAACTCTCGGGGATGAGCTTTCCGCCGAAACCACCGACTGGAAAATTAACGCCACAAACAAGGCACTGACTTCATCGAGGCTGTCGTTGACGCAGTCTATCAAGCGTTGAAAGTTGCCAGAGTCTTGGAAATGTCGCAAGAACATCTGTTCGTCCAATTTATCGGCAAGCTGCAGTAGGCCAGTAACTCGGAGTGACTTCGTTGTTGATTCAACGTCTTCGAGAATGGTCTGAAGCTCTAGGTCAAATTTCCTGACTGCTCCACCACGACGCAACTCGTGAATACTCTTGATCCGACTGCCGGTGTCAGCGTCGTCGCTGTCTTCTAGGTCCATCTCCATTGGCGTTATCCCGCTTGTGAAGGACAAGGCCTGCGAATGGCTCTGCTGCGAGGATGCCTGGCTAGTAGAAGCGGGCAGGTCGCTGTCCAGGCTATCGACCATATCGCTCAGATAGGACCTTTGCTTCGCGTAAGTGGCTCGTATTCGTCCTGAAGCGGCAACTGATTGACTGGACGTTTGCTTCTCAAGCGCTGGCCGGACTAAAGTCTTGGACGGTGCAGTTTTGATGGCAGGCTCCTTGAGAGGTTGTGATACTTCCTTCTGAAGGCCCGGTACCTGAGTCGACAAATTCCTTGTACTCTGTGTCCGAGGAGCATCCAGCCGATCGATCAGTCTTGCGCGACCTGTTGACGCAGTCGCAACGGGAACATCTCTCATTTCCTCATCATCTGACAGAGAATGCGATCTCTGTGAACCAGAACCGGGGGTCAACCGCAATGCAGTCAGATGAAGATCACTAGGAGTGGGAGAAGCCACGCCTCCATCTGACACAACCCGCTGTCTCTTCGGAGTGCTTCGTCCAGACACACCCGAGTGATTGGAAGCATCCGACATGTCTGCAGAGGAGCCGCTGCTTGTCCGAAGCTCTCTGCGTTGGAATGTTTTAGGAACGACAACACTAACTGAAGACACTGTTTTGCTTGCAGATGCACGTCTTACAACGCTCTTTATGCCAGCTTTACCAAGTCTTTTGGCTGTAGGCGGTGACTTGTCTGGCTTCGTACGTCCAGCCATCCCGCTAACATTTGCTGACTCGTGTTGCAGCGTTTTCGGTCTTCCATTTTTCACCAAGTCCTGTGCACCTTTGACCTTGTGCATTGCGACTTTTGTGTCACCTGTCGTACTTGAAAATACATCATACCCGGTTGGACCGACGGTGACTATCTTCCTCTTCTTCGAGAGTCGGTTCGATTTGAGCTTGCCCGAGTCGTCCTCCGAAGACTGGATGTCGAATGTAGCGGAGGGATCACTCGATGGCGGGATTGATGGCCTGGTAGCTATGGCATCCTCCTTTGTCTCGCGCGTCTCATCTACCAGCGTAGCTCTTCCATGGATTTCTTCGCTATTCTGAGATATATAGTTGTCCTGGCTGGGTGCAGTTGGCGTGGGCGCATGGCGCTCAGTTGATTTTGTTGACTCGAACAACGGTTGCGCCCCGACGTCGAAAAGGTCATGCACTCGAACCTTCCGTGCGCCTTTCCCATATGTGTTCGCTTTCCGGCGAACCACTGGAAATTCCATCATATTCGCTAAAGGGCGCTTTGCAAAAGCTGTCGACTCTTTCAAACTTGTTTCTTGTCGGTGCGTGGAACGCTTGCTCGTCTGTTGTTATGGGTTTCTTGGGGCACGCGCAAGAACAAAGAAGAGGCATTCATTTTATCGCATGGCTTTGAGTGAGAGAATGGCGAAGCAGAACGTCAATGAGGTCAAGGCCAGCCAGTGCAAGTGAAGGTTGAGTCGTCGTTGAAAGACGCTGTCTGCGCTTCCCAAGTTTGGAGAGTCGGGCATTGGTGTTTTGTTGATCTTGACATGCGGGGTGATGTCAAGCATCAACAAAGCGGTCACTGGAACACGAAGCACATGCCTGGACCCTGGCCTTTCAGTTAAGCTCTCGGGCGCCCCTCTCCCTATCGATCTTAACCACGAGTTGATTTTGGCACCTTCCCCAGAACAGGCATGCGCCCACCCACCCACCACAGCTCAGCTCAGCTTCACTCCTCTCCTGACAATTGAGCCACGAAGATCGCAGTGCTCGATCAGAGAGAGCTGCTCTGGTAGCAAAGGCTCCATGGCTTCACTTGCCTTGTAAATTCGTTCTACCTCTCTACGTACCACCAGATCCGATAGTACCACAGCTCCTGGCCTTGGTCGTCCTCAAGACATCTTGCCCGACCTGAGGGCAACCTGCAGACAACCCTTCCAAGGTCACGCGAGCTGCCACCCACGGATTCTCCACGATAAGCTGCAGCTTAGAGCCCGAGTCAGGAAATGGCTTCAGTCCCTCGCACCAACGGTGTTCAATCGCCTGCATTGGGCGTTGGCCCTTCTTATCGTCCTGAAGAAGAGAAACCCACAGCCACCGTCTCAAAGAGTGTGCCGCAGGAAAACGTCCATGTCCTCCCACAGACCCCTCAGCTCATTGCTCTCCTGACGTAGGTCTAACGCAGGAGACTCTCTGAAAGTTGACTGACATGCCTGCTCAAGCATGATCCGAGACAAAGACACCCAACGAGCCGACTTCATCTTCTACTCGAATCGAATCATTCGCCTGTTGGTGGAAGAAGGTCTCAATCACCTGCCGGTGGTCGCCCACACAGTCACATCCCCTGTCGGCAAGGACTATGTGGGGGTCAAGTTTGAAGGCAAGATTTGTGGCGTCTCAATAATGCGAGCAGGCGAGTCAATGGAGCAGGGTCTACGAGAATGCTGTCGGTCAGTGCGGATAGGCAAGATCCTCATCCAGCGCAACGAAGAGACAAGCAAGCCCAAGCTTTTCTATGAGAAGCTGCCTCCTGATATCCACAACCGGTGGGTGCTGCTTCTGGACCCTATGCTGGCAACTGGTGGTAGTGCCATCATGGCGGTCGAGGTGTTGAAGGGCAAGGGCGTTCCAGAAGAACATATCCTCTTCTTAAACTTGATTGCCAGCCCCGAAGGCATTGAGAATTTTGCCAAGAAGGTTCCCAAGGTGAGGGTCATCACGGCTTTTGTGGACCAAGGCCTCAACGAACAGAAGTGAGTAGACACCGTCCATGGTTGAGACTCTCATGCTTACTTGAGCAGCTATATCGTTCCTGGCTTAGGTGATTTTGGCGATCGCTATTTCACATTATGATCACCTGCTCCTGGCTGCCCTAGTGGCATCAAAACAAAACAATGATTCCAAGCTCTTTGATCTCAGCAGCGAAACGGTAATTCGAGAAGGATGTGACGAGGTTGGGTTAATTCCTTGATACTGCCCTGAGGGCACTCAGCAAGAAATGATATTTCGAGAAGGATGTGACGACGTGGGGATACCTCCCGTGATACAGTCGTGTGGGTGCTTCGGCGACCAGCCCGAAATCAAGTTAACAGATCTGGGTCTCCAGGGGACTGAGAGGCTACTGGGGTCTTAATGAGCTATCAGGCTCAATCTTCATGCCACAGTATATCAGTCGTATCAGCGACTTTTAGCATCAGAGTGGACAGTGCTCGATTACGACAAGAGAAACCCCCTGTGGGACTATGCAGATTTACCCAGTCCCTAATTCTAGTTCCCAAGCGTTTGCTTCCTCCCTGTCTGTCACTGTTGAACCTGGAGCATTCCTGAAGCCACCGCCAGCAACCCTATGCTCCATCCCATGTCTTGCTCCGGGAAACGCCCAATCCAGCTGTTGAAAGCTGTGTCGTGTCATTTGTTATCGTGATAGGTCTAGCCACAAATACGCCCACAATGCTTTTTTTGTTTTTTGACCGTCCGAGTTGTAGGTTTTTTGGGAGCAAAGCCTAGTCGGCCTGTAGAAGCCATCACCTAGACCAGATCAGATCAGGTCAAACCAGAGAAGACCCTTCCCATCCGTTTGACCACCACCAACACCATGATGCGCACCACTCGCCTCATCAATCCTCTAGTACAGAATTCTCGTCAAAATCCGCTCCTTGACCCGTTCCAACTCGCCGTACAACTCGGCAACCTCCTCCTCCCTGACGTTGCTGATATCCGCCATCAAATACGCCACCTCCCCTCTACTATCCGTCATCTGCTTGTCGACATTGTGGTCGCCCAGGATCTGATTCACGCGCTTCAACACACCCGGCACGTTTTGATGGATGAAGATGACGCGCGCGTGGTTCGGCTCGTCCATGGTCAGCGACCTCAGGGCCACTTCGGGCATGTTGACCGCGCCCGTGGTGACGCCCTCGTTGACGTAGCGGACGAGCGACTCCGCAACCTCGACGCCGATGGCGGACTGTGCCTCCTCGGTGGACCCGCCGATGTGGGGCGTCAGGATCAGGTTCTTGAGCGACCGCAGGTCCTCGGCCCACGGGTTCAGGTCGTTGTTGAAGTAGTCGCCGTTGCCCGCCGGTTCGGCGGGGTAGACGTCCAGGGCCGCGCCGGCGATGTGGCCCGCGCGCATGGCGTCGATGAGCGCGGGGATGTCGACGACGCTGCCTCGCGACGCGTTGATCACGTAGGAGCCAGATTTCATCGTCTCGAGCTCGTGCGCGCCGATCATGTTGATCGTCTCGGGCAGTTCGGGGACGTGGCACGTCACAAAGTCGGCATTTTTGAGGAGCGCTTCGAGCGTGGGCACTTGGCGCGCCGTGCCCATCGCCATCAGGTTGACCACGTCGTAGTAGATCACGTCCATGCCCATTGCTTCGGCGAGGACGGACAGCTGGGATCCGATGTGTCCGTAGCCGATTATGCCGAGGGTCTTGCCGCGGACTTCCCAGCATTTGTTGGACACTTTGTTCCACGTCCCCGCGTGCAGCTCGCTACTTCTGTCCCCCAGTTGTCGCGCCAGGGCGATGACCTCGCATATCACCAATTCGGCGACAGAACGGGAGTTTGAAAAGGGCGAATTGAAGACGCAGATTCCGTGCGAGGCGGCATATTTCAGGTCCACTTGGTTGGTGCCGATGCAGAAGCAGCCGATCACGATGAGGTTCTTTGCGTGGCTGAGGACGCGGGAGGTGAGTTTTGTTTTTGATCGGATTCCTATGACGTGGACATCTCTGAATGCCACAAACGGTGGTTAGAATCGACTCTCTCTGGTTCACGTAGTAAGGGACATCAGATGGAACGTGGGATCAGAAGGAAGGCAACGGAAATATCCACACAGCTTGCGCTTTCAGAACAGGTCTGTGAATTTACATCCGGATATCTCATCATATCGGTTGGCAAAGGGAGGATAGAAGGACGCTGTTGAGTTGCAACATACTTTATCTTCTCAATCAGCTGATCCTCCGGTAGAGAACTCTTCATGAATTCCACTTGATAGCCCTGGCCCTTGAGTATATCCCTCCCGGTCTGGTTAACGTTTTCCAACAATAAGATCTTGACGTCCTGTTCTCGAAAAGGTTTGAGGAGTTTGGGTTGGGGCCCGGTTGCCACTCTTCTCAGGTTCGGTGAGGTGCTGTAGCTCTGGCTGTCCGTGACGCCGAACGAGGCTTTGCGATGGTGGTCGGGAGAGGTTGACATGGAGAGGCTGCGCGAGACTTCCCGGCGCTGCTGATCGCCGTTTGCGCCATTGCTGGGGATGCGAATGCTTTGTGTGAGGTTCGATGTAGGCATGGTATGCGATAGGAAAAGTGGTGGTGGTCGCTTGGGGAGAGGTGTAGCCGAGCAGGTGGAATACTCGTGGAAACCTATGTACTTACTCCGTAATGACTCTTCGCAAGACTGCGGGACAAAAATTAACATGGAAAATGACGTCTTCACAGCCTGGTCCACAAATCAGTGCTTTCTATTGGTCCGCCTCCGCTCAGCGGGTATGCACGAGGCTGAAGTGGGGCCAAGCAATTCATCTCTTGCACCTCTCGGAGGCAAGCCAGGCTGATCAGCCTCTTCCGCTCGAACAGCTCTAATTATGGCGGTGTATGATCTGCTCGTGGATGGGCAGCTACATAGGTGCACCTAAACAGCGTCGGCCGCATCTACTTCTGCCACCTGGTTCCAGTTGTACTATGAGGGCGCCAGAGCAAGGTGATGTGATTGTCTGATAGTGTCAGGTTCATGTTGATGGCCTGGGGGATTTCGTGTCCTCCAGTCTGCATTCAATGTTGGGATTCCTCCTTGATGCCGGCTGAACCAGAGGTCGCCAGCGCGTCGCCCAAATCAGACTTCCATCTCGCGGTCTCCGTTCAATTGCTCCGTCTGCTGCTGCTTGAGCTCTTCCATCTTCTCGATCTGCTCTTTTGGCACTTCCTTTCTGTTCATCCAGCTCAATATCCGCCATATGGCAACGAGGAGCTCTTTTCGTTGCTCGATCTCGAAGAGATCAAACCATGGACTTCGACTCACATACAGCACGTGGTCCTGCCGGGAGCCTGGCTTCTCAGACGTGCCTCCTCGACTCACACTGCTGGCTTTCCCAGTCTCCAGCCATTCGAGGTAGTTGTCGTGGACGCTCATCCTCAGTATGCAGGCGTGGTGATTGGCACCCGAAACCATGTAGACATCATCCCAGCCAACGTTCCCTTCGCCTTCTCCGACCTTGCCAACAGTTCGATAGATGATCTTTTCGTCCCAGCAAGGTCCGTTCGGTCGAATTTTCACCCATTCCTGATACCACTTCCGCCGTAAGGGAGGAACGTACATCAACTTCCGCCCATCTTTGTACTCGCTCCTATCTTTCGACGCACCACCTTCTGCGCCGCTTTTCTTCTTCTTCTTGGGTCGCTCGCTGCCAGGGGTCGGTGGTCCGGAAATCAGATCCTCCGGTTTGAGATTATTCAGGTCAGTCGCGACTGCTGCCTCTGCCTTTCTGCGTTCATCTTCTTCTTTCTCTCGCTTTTCCAGCTGTAGTCGCCGCTCTGCGACACTCCAGCTAGGATCGTCGTCTTCGAAAACTTCACTGGCAAGCTGACCCCATTTCATCTCGCCTCCGCCCCATCGGCTTTTGACAGCCCACCACTGATCCTCTCTAGGTTCTTTAGACAGTGTCTGCCCTTCTCGCGCTCTCTGTTTCGCAAGCATCAACATACCCCCTATTTCGCGAAAGAGATCGAATTTCTCTCCTACAAAATCACTGGTTGGACTCAGAAGACCCTCTCTGGATTTGAATCGCACTTCGTTTCGACAATGCACGGCCATAAGCGGCCCTTCCACCATTCTTGCTCTTAGAAGTGTCGGCTCGGCTGGCAGCTTTGCGACACAGAAGTTGTACGACGCAGCAGGAACATTGATGTTCTGTATCCGCAACCTCTCCCGTGGACTGACGTCGTAATCCCGGCAATTGAATTTGTGGACGGCCATCTTGAGGAGGTTTCGCAGTGCCGCGACCCGTGTACCTGCCGTCATTTGCTCGCCGTTGCCTAATCGATTTCCTTTGTATACCTGTTTCATTTTCGGCCGAGCAGAAAGTTCTGTAGTTTGTGTGTTTATGTCAACGCCAGAAGGGCTTCCGTTGACCACCTGTTCGTTGCTTCGTTGTACATTCTGTCTGTTGCGGGAGATCCCTGTCATTTCGACTTCATTTGACTCCAAGGCTTCCATGGATTTGTCGCCAGCGTCTTCGAGATCTTTGCCCGGGTCTTCTGCATGGCTCGCCTCAACCTCATAGTAGTTGTCTTTGCTGTCGTCCCAATACCGACTCATATCTTCTAGACTTGCAAAGAAGTTCCTGGAATAAGCTAGGCGGGGTTTCTTTCGGCCCTCTAGTGGAGGCATCCGGAGGATTTCCCGGTAAGCGTCTTCATTGTCAGCTTCGAGTTCCGTCAGCATGGCTGTGAGATCGGCATCGTACAGGAGCGGGCGAGCCTCAAACCCCTGGCTGGGGATTAATTCTGAGGGGGGAACATCTTGGTCGAGCTGAACGTTGAGATGTGCAAGATGGGAGTCTTGAATGTCTGCAAGCCGACGAATAGACGCAAGACTCCGGCAAACGGTTTTGATATGTTTCTGGCTCAAGGGGGATTCACATCGTGGTGGGATATAGTTCGGGAACTCTAATGGGATAGGCTTAGGTGGCGGGTTGCGCTCCCTATCGGCTAGGTTATCTCCTCCAGGAGCTATTGCCATAGATTAGATACCGCTCCATCGATGAATGCTCTGGGACACAGGGAGAGAGAGGGCAGTTGGGCAGGAGAGGGTCATCGGCGTCTCTGTCGTGAGGAAGGTGGTAAGAATAACACCACCACGGAGCCTGTAGGTGGAACTGCATGTCGGCGGTCCTCGTAAACCAGTGCTGCTTAAGAGCGTCCGACGCCAGACGAGCGTGTCTGGGGTTGTGTCATACTTCGTCCTTCTAAATCATGAAATCCTTTCCTCGCTGCAAGAAGGAGCCTAAAATGGCGGCTTCCATGCTTGTTTTTACGACAGGTAGAAGCAAGAGGGATCCGATGGAGGGGGAAAATTCGATGGATCAAAACATACTCACCTACAGCTCCCCAACTACCACCGAACATCCTTTGTTCTGGGGGTTCTTGAACAGCTCAGCATGGGTCTCAGCAGTAAGATGGGGTGTGCCCACGTGCGCGGGCCTCATCAGCCCATAAAGTGATTGCAAAACGTTGCTCAATCTGAATCGACTGCAGGTGGAGGTCAAATCATTCACTAGATGAGGGACGACCAAGTTCTCGTTCCACAGTCCCAATGATTGATATGGCAAGTGAGGGCGCGTGACCAAGATTGCAACCTGCACCGAGGATGGAAGACGGCATATAGATGGGACGCAGCACCTCTTCATTCGTCTGCCAGATGTGAGAAGCAGTTTGGAGATCAGGATGAAGTTGAATCGGTCACGGACTAGATCAAGACTGGTGGCATCTATGCTGGATCAATCGACAAGGCTAAGCATCGTTCCCAAAACAGCGTGACAGTTTGTGCGTGCGTTGTGAGTCTAAGAAATGACTCGTCACACTCAGCGGTTGCAGTGGATACTCGCTCAGGCTTGCGCACTGTCTTGTCGGAAAGCGGATGCGTCTGTGGCAGGATATCATGCATTGGGTTGCAGCAGGTCTAACGCTGGCGTGATGCAAGGCCCTGCGTCTGGGAGAGGAAAGGAAATGGGCAGTCAAATAGGCGATGAGGACGCCTAGCCGGAAGAGGTTGAGGAGGTGAGGAGGTGAGAAGGTTGTGCTGGCGGAACGCACTCTCCAGCACCAGCAGCATCCTCTCTGGCTTGTCGACTTCAAGATTAGGTACCTAGCAATGCTCAGGCTTTACTGGTTGGGAAAACTAGACCTCTCATCATATTTTAATTGTTCGACAACACAGGGACGAGGAGACAAGGCAAGACTTGCAGGCTGTATCATAGACTTCTGTGGGAGAAAACACCTTCTAAGGGATTTCTTCCTGGCTTGATCGTGACGCCGATTGAAAATCACGATCCTCTCAATGGTGGCATAGGCTGGTCGAAGGGCATAATCGCTCTTTCGAATGTCGAGGCCGCTCCACCGAGCTACGCATGTCCCGGCACCATATTGTTCGTGGTGGAATCTTCCATAGACAATCCCAGCTGACTATGGTTGTCCACATCATCGTAACAATCATCTCATCTCGCCGACGCCCTTGATTGTGCAACCATCTACTCAGCCTTGGTCTCCTCCTCGGCGTCACCAGCCAAAGCGCTTCTCTTTGTCTGGATGCGCTCCTGCCTCCTCTCACGAGCAGCCTTCGTCTTCGCACGTTTGGCATCCATTTCCTCCTTGAGGACTCTCTCACGTTGCTTCTCGGCCTTGGCCTTGTGGATCTATCATGCGTTGTCAGTATGCGGGCGGCATGGGGAAGACAAGCTGGGTGTCATACATGTTCGACCAATGCACGCTTGTGCTTGAATGTGTTACCCTTGCTCAACTGGTAGAGCTCGTGGTAGAGGTGCTTGTCAATCTTGCCAGCGGCACGATACTTGACAAGAAGGCGTCGGAGAACACGAAGGCGTCTCATCCAGAGTACCTGGCTGTATAAAACCACATCCATCAGTAAATTGCTCCTCCTCAAGTAGCCCGTGACTCTGTGCGTCATGGGCTCGATCGATCATACCTAGGCATTCTTGCATCCTTTGTACCCTTTCTCTTGCCGAAGCCTCGATGTCTCCCGATTCGTCGCGCGGCGTTCAACTCTCTGGCACGGGCTCGCGAGTGCATGGCAACTGGCTTGCGGATGATGAGGCCATCGCTAACCAATTTTCGGATGGTCTGGCGGGAGTTTGCGTTGGAGATTTCGTTGACTTCATTAGGATCAAGCCAGATCTTGCGCTTGCCACAGCCAACAACGGACGCCGCGAGGCGCTTCTGAGTTCGGAGGTTCACCCTGAACAAGAGGCGGTATTAGCTTTGGACTGGCCCTCAGAGATGAACGAGCTCATGATCCTTCTCCGCAGCCTCAGTGCAGGTGTGGGCCAGCAGATGAAAACACTGAACACGTCCACTTAACAATCAATCCGTCACTTACATCTTGATGCGAGGATGGTGAGAGGGTCGACGTCGATGAACGAGAGTTGACCTGTGGGCGTGCGATGACTTTGATCAGATTTCGGGTGCAAGACTGCCAAGACCTCGAATTGTGCGCTAGTTATCTTGGACCAATGAAGGCTTGGAGGGGTAAAGAGCGCACAAAAACCCAAATGCCTGCCATAGTGATCATCGCAAAGAAAACCAGAAGGTCAACCAGTACGGAGAACGGATGTAAGAATGCCACTCGCCAGCGACCTACTTCATTTTGCAACACGATGATGAATAGAAATAGAGCTTTTGTTGTAGCTGACATGCCTTGAGTGAAGCTCCCACGATGGAGAAGCCTAAAGCCATCGATCCGTCGGCGGCTGACATCGGTGACACTGCATAACGACGCAAGCTCCTCATTACCATGAACAAGGTTGACTCTCGGTTATACAATGTCGTGTCATTGACAAGGTCCATGGACCGCATGTAGTCTTGCTCTTGTATCCAGCAGTCAAAGGATATAGCATGCGCCTCAAGTATCGTAGCCATTCATCCCACATCATAATCCGTCCACGCATATATCATTCCCTCATACACAACAAGAAGCGCAAAACATCTAAGCCCGTAACCCTGAACCACTGGCCTAAATCGCAAGAACAATCGTAAATTTTCGCCGTTTGCGAGCGCTAGCGAAAAGAAGTCGTTTCGTTAAGGTCGTTAGGTTGGGGAAGCAAACCATACACGCTTGTTCCGTTCGTGAAGTCTTTGATCTTTTTGGCTCGAAGGCCGTCATAATCTCGTAATCGCTTTTTGGAAGTGTATCGTGACGTGGCCATTATGTCGGAGGTTTAGCCATCAGAAGGTGCAAGTCATTTCTCCAACGGCCGTATGTGTCGGCCACAACGACAAAAATTCATCCCAAGCAGGATATTCGTGGATCTCTATCGCTGACCGCCGGTTTTGATGGCTTGCATGTGGGGAGGCGCATTGAGAGGCATACCGAAGGTATCTTGTCGTCCCGTCTTGCGTCGTTTCGAGTCGTAAGCGTCATAATCTCGGCTGCCAGGGCGGTCTTGGTCGTCATCCTCTCGTCCGCGTTTTGCTGAAGGCACACCAGTGGCATGACCCGAGCCTGAGTATCCCGGGTTCCCGTAGTTGTCCGTAGGGGCTCCTTGTGGTGTGCGGCCACCCATGACATTATATACATTGCTCGATGTAGGTGGTCGCGGTGGGGTGTTATATTCGCCTGGCCATTGTGGCTGACCTGAAGGCATGGTCCGAGGTGTCGCATGTCCAGACCCAGCTTGGTGTGTCGGAGAGCTCGACATCTGCTCAGGTGACAGGTGCGGGTGGTCGCCGCTCGTACTGTATGAATACTGTCGGTTGGCGCCATACGCCGAGGCATTTGCGCTCATGTAACCACTGTCCGGATGATCGGTTTCATGTTGTGATGGATGGCCCTGAGTAGAGTACGCATCAGGCTTCGGTTCATGGCCATCTGCGCCTGCACTGTTGCTCCCTGGAGCGATTGGAGGGCCCATGTCGGACTTGCCATATTGCATAGGAGGCATGGGCTGGCCGTATCTGTTACCATCTGGATGCTGCGCGTAGCCAGTTTGAGAGCTTGGTGTAGTGCTATAATAGTGTTTCGAGCTCTCGTAACCCGTTTGCCCTTGATATGACTGCATGCCTTGACCAGACGTTCCAGGCGGAGTAGTGGCAGGCGTGGTGGGCATGGATCGCGCATTCATACCGGTATCAATGGATAGCGGTTGAGCTCCAGCACCATTCGTCATGTTCTGATTGCCCCAGTCATATGAGTTTCCTTGGCTACTCATGCCCAACACACTTGATGCGCTCGTAGGCGGAGTAGGGAACGTGTGCGCACGATCAATGCCTGGCCGGGGTGCATTCGGGTGTGGAGCAATCGAGTGCGGCGTTGGCGGAGCTTGACCAGGACCTGGCATACTGTTGTGGTGCGGAAGTGCTGGTGCCGCAGACGGCTGAGGTGGACGGCCGGAGTCGACACTATCCATACGACGCCGCTCCGTCGCCTGTACCACCGCGTTTGTTCGAGGGGCATTCTCAGGGTTGTACAACAAGCCGCCGATGTTATGTACAAAAAGTGGATAGAGGAGGTCTGTAATCTTTTCCTTGTTCGCGAAGTCGAGAGCACGTTCGAAAGGGATCCTGGACAAGGTCAGAAAAGAAAGGCCACAGGAAGTGACCACGAGACTTACCAGACACCTTTGAGGTGCATAGGTCCGATTTTCACCACATGTCGAGTCTTCTCGGATTTCAAGATGCCATCACGACGTCCTCGAGTCATTCCCGCAACATTAAGAAGCTTCGTGCCGTTGATGAAGTGGTTATCTATCAAGCAAGTAAGCACTGAGCAACTTCGGAGGTTTTCGTGTTTTCAAGCGGCGTACCTTCACGGCGGGCAACACAAACTCCCTTGGCCTCGACTTGGAAGCAAAGGCTGCCTTCATCTTCCCACAGCGTCGCCGTGACTCTTGGCTTCATCCCTGGAGGCGCGATCTGGCCGGTGGTATCGAATGGCTGTTGTGGTTGGGGGTAGCCTTGATTCGGAGCAGGTAGAGTCGGCGTTTGAGACACGTACGAATGCTGGGAATTTGGGCCGCCAGTCATAATTGCTGCTCACCATGTTAGTCAAAGAGCACGGTTTCTCGCTCGGTCACGTCAAACTTACCAGGCAGGGATGTGATTTGAGACTGAACTTGTTGCGGGACCGGGCCGGTCACAGACTGTGGAGAAGTCACACCATTTGGATAGCCATAAGTGCCGTAGGTTGGAGATGGCCCGTAATGGGAGGTCGCGGGAGGCGGAGGCTGAGGATACTGCTGATAATGTCCCAAAGGCGCAGTAGGAGCGGCATGCGTGTATGACGGTCCCGAGGATATGTGAGAGCCGGGATGCATCTCCATGTACGACTGAGTTTGGTTCATGTTGGGCCGATGTTGTCAGTTAGTGGGTGAGGTTGCGAAGATACTATCTCCGCCCAGGCCGGACTTCAAGCAAAGCACAACAACCACCCCTTCGAAGCTTGCAATTCGTGGCCTGATGGCTACTTCCTTCGCACGTCGACAACTCGTCCAGGCACGAATCTCCCGATTGCAGGGCGTACTTGTGGGACCGAGATCTAGCAATATGGACCACCTCTTCAACACACTTCCGCAGCCGGGAATCCGTTATGAACAGACTGAAGGACCGAGACAAGGCTGCTTTTTCCTGATCGCCAAAAAAGCCTGCTTGAATGGAGTTGGAGTCCCAGAGTCGACACACTGTGTACTCGGTGGAAGCCAGGAAGCGCAATTGACTACGGCTTCGTGTCAAGCCTTGTCTTCGTCTCGATGGTGCAGATGCAGCCCACGTCCAACAATCTATTCTTCAACGAAGAAGACCGAATTGTGGATGAGCACGGCTAATGCGTATAGGGCTGGATGCGGTGGCCGAGGTCCAAAAACGAACCGTCGCCTGGCTCAGGTTGAGGTTGCGACTTGGATCGAACTTGCAGCGCAAGAAAGCACACAGCAACGAGAACCGTCAATGGGTCGCAAACTGTGCAGTCGAGCAAGACGTCAGCAATGGCTCACGATGGAGGTGTTGCAGCATGCAGGCACATGAAGCATGCAGCAAGACCAGCCAAAAAATAGCAGCTTGGTAAGATTTTGTGCGAACTACGGAGCATTGGCAGCGGATCTTTCCTCAGCGACCGACAGTAGATTTTCGCACGTACCAAATAGCTGCTCAGCACAGGACGAACACAGACAACGACCGTAATGCGCAATTAGGCCATAACTGATTGACTGGGAGGACCACGTACAATTGGGTTGGAATATGCAGGAAGAAGCGTTCAATGGAGATCTGGAGAAAGAGGCAACGAGGTGTGAGAAGCAGGTAGGATGCAGACGGTGTGCAGTAGCCGAGCGGGAGGACAGGAAGGTGTGCAGGTGGTGCATTAGAGCAGAAAAGGCAGAAGGGTGGCGGGCAGTGGATGGAGACGCTGGGGTCGCTTTTCAGAGAAAAGCCAGAAGCCCAGAGCGAAGCCGATGCCGCTGTTCGGTTGGTTCACGCCCGCCATGGATCCTTTCCCCTCCCAGATAAGCCGCCCGCTAACTGGCCCATTAAGCTAGCCCATCACCCGCTGGCCACACGCTGTGATTGGCGCCAGATTGTCCCTTGACCTGCCTAGGCGCAAGTCTTTTGCAGGTTGCCCACGGGGTTCCACTTCCAACCGTGGCCTTTTGCCCAGTGTCCACTGTCCACACGCAGCGATATTGCCAGCGATCCCCAGCGTCCCGCAACTGGCGACTTGACCTGACCCTCCATCAAAGGTCGAACAAAGACCCACGGCAGGCAGGCGCAGGGTGCCAATCGCAGGCGGGAAACGGCTGGCTGTCCATCTTCCTCCATTCCCGAGTTCATCTCAAAACGACGCGAGGGCGATGACCGTGGACTGACGCCCTCCGGCTAGGAACTCCTCGAATCGATAAGCTGCACTTTGGCCGACTATCGCGTGGGAGCACTGGGAGCTACTCCGTACACAGTGCACAGTATATTCTAGAGGAACACTTGGGCAAAGCCCGAGAGCTTCCTGCCACTTACCATATCTTTCCCCAGGGCATCTCCTTCGCAAGGAAGGATTCGCCACGAGAAATTCCTCGTACGGATGAAAACAGGGCTGCGGCAAGTGCTCACCTTACTCAGTAGGCTAGTTGTCGAGGACAAGGGTGCTACTGCGGTTGTATACAAATTGGACGTCCAAGTAACCGAGCTCGGGGGAGGAGCTTTTGTCAGACTCATAAAACCTGTAGCCGGAAAGGCTACTGGGAACACTCAGCGGCATCTACCCAGCGCCCCGGGGGATTGCTGGTTCTGGTTAAGAGTCTTTCAAATTCAAGAACATTTATCATTGTCCCATAGGAAGAGATTTTGTGGCGTCCGTCTCTTGTTGCGCCCGTGTTTTTTTAGCGCTCACGTATAACCACCTCGATACTCAGTACGGTCTACAGTAGAAAGAAAGTACATTACTCTTTACAATCAACCCGTAGCCAGATTATTCTCTTCCGGCTCGTCGCAGCAGCCCAGACATGCTGCGAAAGTTGAAGCCTTCATGTCCCCAGCCATCCAGTCAAGATAGGCCCACCAAGCCATAGTCATTGGATGTCTCTCAAGCCACAGACCCGGACTAGAACCACGCCCGCGAATCCCTCCTCACCACCTGGCATCCACTCCGTACCGCCCATGGCACGCCTATCAGTCCTCGCACGCGTGCAAGGTCGGAGAATCTTCGACCTTATCACGATCAGCCCCCAAGGAACGCTCCAACCACACCAGCTCGCGCCAAATCGCCTTCTAAAATCTTAGTCCCACTACTCCGAGGCAAAGCCCGGACGGTGGATGTTGGGCCTTGTTTTGTCTAGCCCGTGAGTCGTGGCCATCTGAGGAGCCCAGCCACCCTCAAGGGCACTTCCGCCGGCGCCCACACTCGCGCCTGCGCCTTCCTGACCTTGCTTTTGAATCTCCATCCAGTGCGACCTCAGTTACTGCCTTCATGTCACGAGCATTGGTTCCTCCCGCTGCGACATTCTTCTCGTCACAATGTTACTCAATCCTTGCCCAATCAAATTCTCGGTCTGGATTCTAACTTCCTCGGCCTCAACGAAATGGCTTGTGCCACAGTGTCGGACGATTTCCAGGTGGCACCAACCAACAGAAGCGTGTCCTGGCCTGGATGTCGCGCTTAGTCCGGAACGGAAAGTGATGGCGCCCATCCTGGGTGAGGGGAAGACCGGTGACAAGTGACCGGCAAGGCCACCCCTGGTACCCTGGTCAGTGGTCCTCGAATCCCTCCTCCCCTGCTCCTTGTCACTGACTTGCGGATGCTCGCAAGATGCGCACAAGCCATCTCGCAAGCCGCGATCAGCTAGCTCTCGCGTCGCTACCACTGACCCCGACACGCCGTCGTTGTGGTCAAGACAGGTCAAACCCAGGCCCTTGCTCAAACTCTCGCGGTATCGTGCCGGCAAGTGCACCTTGGCCTCGGTTAAGACAGAACACAGATTTTGATTTTCCTCTTGACGAACTCCAGATTGGGCGCCTCTGAGGGACCCTTTTTGGCGCTAAAGTGAGGTACGGCGGTAATCAGCTTCCGTCGCCAGAAGGAGAGCCGCCTTCCCCAAGAGAATCTGAGTGCCGACTCATGGTACAAGAATATCCCATATGGTCCTGTACAAGCATCCGAGGTGAGTCGGTCTCAGATACCCTGTGCTACAAGGGATTGTTCTTGCTGGCATTCCAGAGAAGTCAAGGCCGATCCCGAACCCAGTCTCGGAGCTGACGGCATCATCTGTCAGCATATGGCTGGCAAGCGCAGCTTTAGACCTTCGGCCATGTCAAGTTTCAGGTTTAGCCTGATCCGCGTGCTGCGCGTCATGCTCATGGCCAACCGCATGTTGGCCGACGAGCTGTGCCGCAAGCTTCGGACTGACGCGTCGCTTGAAGCGTGGTATTGATGTCGCCTTTCAGCATAGTCGATAGCCAACGCAAGGACTGACAATGTTCCAACATGATGGAAATCGTACTCCGTAGTGAAGGCCTCATGCTCGCGCGACTGAGTTATACACCGGTCTTCCACAACCGTGGATGTCCCTTCACGCTCTCTCTCAGCCTCCCAAAACCTTGCAGAGCGGTCAGGACGTACTGGACTCAACACTTTATTGTGCACCTTGATATGGAATACGTTCGATTCCACTACTTCCCCTTCGAGAGGTCCTTACGTCGCCAAATAACGCTCCATTCCAGACCTTACCGGGCTATCCACCTCGGATGAATATTCGGGGCATATTATTTGCAGTCCTCCATACTTCTCAAGGACCGGTCATTCGCGTGATGCATCAACCACACACAGTCTTGGGGAT
This sequence comes from Cladophialophora yegresii CBS 114405, assembly GCF_000585515.1. Lineage (NCBI taxonomy): Eukaryota > Fungi > Ascomycota > Eurotiomycetes > Chaetothyriales > Herpotrichiellaceae > Cladophialophora > Cladophialophora yegresii. Next base: position 4,359,740 of record NW_006913046.1, on the reverse strand, counting down.
GATCAAGACTTCCCAGCATTGTGCTGAGTGCTGAAGCTGCCGCGGCTACAGCCACGCCAGTGCACTATATATTGCAAAGCTGCTCAACCGCTGCTGGTAATACCTAAGAGGGATCTTCAGCTTGCGTGCATGCGGGGATGCACACAGGGCAGTTCCCGCTGTGCATTTGTATCCGCTAGAATTAAGGTCGCATTGCAGCTCGAATCTCTATGCATGCCAACCAGAGGTGTGCAGGCTGCAAGATCAATAGCTTCCTAAGGCCGCAATGCGTGGATGATGAGCCAGCGCAATCACAAGCGCGGTCGCTGCAAAGCTTGACCACTTCCTCGAGTTTCCTGTCTGCTGCTTGGACACGACTCGTTCTCGACCTTCGAGGTGTTATGCACGGGGCACAGCCCTCCGTAATGGCATATGCAGCCACGTCGATCGGCTTCCAATTTTCCAGCCTCTTGCTCATCCCGCCCGTGGTACTTGACGGTCTCGGGTCTCTGGTCCGCATGTCAACTGTCATCGGAGGATACGCGGCTTGAGATGACACGGAGATGTCTTAGCAGTACGAGTTACATGCCGACGTGCAGATCCGTACTCTTGAGCTATCACACGAATAGACTTTGGGTTAGCAATCACCATCCCTTTCCGGAACGTTGGTGAAAGAAAAGCCAGGGTCGAATATTTGGCAGAGGCCGGCTCAAAATCCACAGTCCGCCTTACCGCCCACATGCCAGCATCTGCTGTGTTGTCAATGCATGATTTGCGGAGCAAGAGCCCCAGCACCGCTCTTCCTCCTGGTTTCGACCAGGTGTGGCCCGGAGTGACCAATTACTGTATTCCAGTCACTACTCAGTGGTCGCACGGTTCGCTAGATCAGCGCCGTGTCTCCGTCCAGCTTGTACACAGTCACGACAGTACTATCCAGAACTCCGGACATGGGATGCCTTGCTGTTCTCCCAGCCATGACTTTTCCTTCTTCTGGCGACGAACCCACAGCGTTGACTAGTTTCCACTCACGCCATGTCGCTCGCTCCGAGGGGTGGCTGTCGTGTCTACGGAGTACGGAGTACTGTGTTGGCCGTTACCCCGTGATGTCAGTAAGTCTTGAGCCAACTCCAGACTAGGCGTATTTCACATCTGCCATGACCAGCCTTCTCTTCCGTCGTTGCATTGCACTGCATCCGATGCCTGTTCACTGCAAGTTCAACGATCTTGCATCGATCGTCTGTGCAGGAAGCACTGCACCAGAAGACAGGTTGACGACGGCCAACCATTGAAAGAAATGGCCAGCAGATCGTCGTCGTCAGCTCAATGTCCTCGTAGCACCTCGCTTAGCCGACGCAGGAGCAACGATAACCCCGTTCCGAAAGCGGCATAGATTCCTCGGACAAGGGCACGAGAAAGTACGAAGCAGCCGCGAATGTCGGGACAAGCACCAGATCCCAAGGCCTAGTGAACGCCGTGTCTCGAATGATCGCAGGACCAGCGCTCGATTGGCTGCGATTCGTCCGAGCTTCCTGCCGGTAAGTCGACGGAACAGCCTTCCCCTTCTCATGCATATCACAGTTGCAGGCACGGCAATCGAAAGGAGACGTCGTCCAATACGTCAGACAAGCCTCGAGAATGGGGCAAAGGGGCCCCCAGAACGTGGCAACATGTCGCGGAACAATCGCACACCAACAATGTCTTGCATTGTCAGATCCAGGCTCCTCCGGGCCAACAATCAAAACCCCTTACATGAAGCGGTACGCCTATGTGGTCAGCACACTATTGTTATACGAGGTGGGTGGGTTTCGTCTCATTCCTCTCTTCTTCTCGCGAATCCGAGATCATCCGGCACGAGGGAGTCCAATAAGACGAAAGAGACTCGCCATCACTGGCGACAGGGACGTTCAGGGTATGAAGAGTTGAGTCAAATTCATCTTTATTGAAATCAACCTGCGGCCGGTGTCTGGGACTCTAGCCCCTTCGAACGCAGCGGACCCATCAGGGTCAACGGGTTGGAAAGCCGTACACTTCCCACGATTCTGGGTGGTGGTCAGGCTGAGACGACGTACTCCTGGGACAATCAGTGCGAAGTCAAAAAGGTCCAGCCCTGCGAACCTCCAGCACTTAGGGACAAGCAGGGCGAAAGGCTTGCTTCCTTCGCACAAGACCCTTGCATCGATCGCAATCCGGTGTCCGAACGTATGGGCCTCTGCCTTATTTGCCTTCCCTGAGTGTCGGTTTTGATCCGCCTCGAGAGACAGTGGCAAGCATCCGCGTCGATGAGATCTCAATTCCTGGGATTGACGGCACAAGACACACATTCGCGTCAGATCCTTTACTCCTAAGAAACCTAAAACCTATCTACGGCACGGGATCCCAAGCCTCCTGGCTCCGCGACATTTGACTATCACAGACGTACCGTCGTCGGAACCGTGACTCGGCGGTTCTCGGGCTGCAAAGGGCCTTCATGAAACCAAAACACCTGAAGGAGCAAGATGCAGTCTTTGATTTCGTCACCAACCTTACCTATCCCATCGGGGCCCCGATCGAGATGGTGATGTCTGAAAGAAACAACAATTGAAGCAAGGCTTCTAATGGGGAGAGGTATGCCATGGACACCAAACGTTCTCATCTCCCCCACGCTGGTAGTGCCGTTGTGCAGGCACGTCATGCTCAAGGTGCATGTCGGTCTCACCCATCGGTCTCACCTCTGCACTTGCAAAGAGCTACTCGAGACAATCGGTCCCTTGAAGCCCAGATGCGGCTCACAAGAAGCACATCACCATCAGATGTTTGTCTCGATGTCCTGCTTCTTTTGATCTGTTGGGCTTGCCTGCGAGTGCGATGATCTGATGCCATGTAACGCGCTGGCTTCCGAGGCCGACAGTTTCACCAGTTTCTCTCCTACGTCTGCATCTTGTGCAGCACATCGATTTCGTAAAGGCGTTTTCCCTCGCGTCCGGGAAGTACACACACATGCCACCATGGCTTGGCAACGGACGAGGGCCACTGGTTAGAGACGTTGATGCCAAGTAGAGGTCGGGCTTCAAGGTGACAAGTGGCAGTCTTCTCTTTGTGTCCAGCTATAGTAATCCGCCGCAACAACCAAAGACGATCCGTAGCAGAGCAATGGCACAAAGATGAAATATCTTGCGGCCACAACCTCAATTGGTTTGTGAGGTAGATATCTTCTGGTTCCCCACGAGACCGCGGTTCTCTGCTCAAGCTCGACGCATCATAGCCCATGCCTAGATTTCGGACCCAGAACTCTTCAGGCACGCTGGGTGAGATGTGCCTGCCTGCCCTTCGATTGCCCTTTAGGTATCCCCTGTTCATACTGTAGTTGTACAAAAGTCCCGTCCCGCCACCAAACGCCATGCTATGCATCTCATCTTTGTAATTGCCCCCTTCCACCTGCCGTACTGTGCAAGTGATATCACTCATCCCCATACTCTGCATCATCCTCCTCGTCATCCCCGCCGCCACCGCCACCGCCAGCCGGCACTCCAGCCCTTGCCGCTCCGGGGCGGGTGCCACCAGTAGCATAACTACTAAACTTTGCATCCTCTGCCTCCTCGTCTGCGGCTTGCTTCGCGACCTCCTCACACGCATCGACCCAGTCCGAGTACACGTCCACGGCGGCCGAGAGGTAATTGATCCCCGTCTGGTATTTCTGGCCACAGACCTTGCAGTGCAGGTTGCCGACGCCGGCCTTCTTGTCCAGTTTGACTTGAATCGCCTTTTCGTGGTTGCAGAAGAGGCAGGTGAAGGTTGAGGCGAGCGGTTCGCGCTGCAGATGGGCACAAGAACGTCAGTCTAGGGGTCCGGCGTTCTGCCGACTGCGATTTGAATGCAGGATGGGCAACCACAAACCTTTCTTGGGCCTTGCGGCTTGCGTGATGACTTCTTGCGCTTGCCCTGTGCGCGGCTTGGTCAGATGTAGAAAGTCAGTGCCAGAATTCTCTACAGGACGTACCATTGTAATTTCAACGATCTCTCGGTTGAGCCGGTAATGGATCGGTGGCTAAAGGTTTGGAGTTGTTCAGATTGCTCGTTCCTGGAGAGTGCTGAGGGATGCCGTCTCGTCTATGTACTCCGTAGTGAGCGCGGATGCAGAAGCAGTGGCGCCTGTTACATAAGCGCGACGCTAGTCACGTGAACAAGCTAAGGCTCATCTTATCGCAGTCGGTAGCGTCCGATAGCCGCGCCACCAATCAGACAACAGCTGACCCAGCATCTCCGACGCCGCATCGAGGGGCACGTCCACATGCCGGGTACCTGTCACGCTGTCTAAAGAGCTCTGAGAGCTTCCACCTGTCACCCTCGCCACGATGCCACTTCATCAATAGATTGGTCCTTGCCCATACTTTTATTCGGTCCTATTCTGTACACGCATCTAGTTTTCTGTACACCTCTTCTTTGGTTTAGACCTCTGTGGGAGACGCAAGATCTGGATCTCACGCGTCGCACCAACATCGTGGAGCCCGGGTATTCGTTGGAGACGGCATACAGATAGGATCGAGAGTAGCCAACTCATACGGTGCCCTTCGTCGTATATATCTCTCTTTGAAAGGCGGGCTGAGGTCTGCTTCAACTATCATCCGTCTAACGCCATGGCGGCTTCGCAGCCCCCCACCAACGGGGTCACCACCGAGCTCGTCCTTTCAGAGATCCTCTCCACCCTGAAGACGATGCAGACGGACCACGCAAACCTGGCAGCCAGCGTCGAAGCCCTGCAGAGCAAAGTCGATACCTCGCACTCAATCAGCCAGCTCAGGCCGGCACCTGGCCAGAGGAGAGCAAGCATTCGAGAATCTCGAGACTCGCCCAGCCTCGATCCCATCCAGCTGAGCAGGTCGGCGACGGGAGCGGCTTCCCCTCCTACAGACGCAGCTCTCAGGGCACCCTCGTCACCGACATCTGGAGCCAGGAAATCCTCCATCACCTCACGCATCATCCTGACCACTTACCCTGGTCAATCTGGGATCGACCCCATCCCGATGGAATGGGGTGACCCGGACCCAGCCAAGCGTGGACCGATCGTGGTGTCTCGGCATCACAACACGATCCGTCGCCGCAACGCCATCGGCGCCCACGGCGGCTCGTACAGCATTTACCACGCCCTAGCGGTGGCGTCGCACAACCTGAACCTCGAGCATAAACCCGACTTCACCAACACCGAACCGGCCGCGACGATCGGCCCCTTCCCAGCGTGGGGGGACAAGAAGAAGATCGTGGCCATGGATCCCTTTGGCCATCTGGCGCCCTGGCTGTACAAAGACCTGATCCAATCTCAAGACGTGGACATTCGACCCACCATCGCCGTGACAAAGGCCCACATGAAGATCCCCGAGCTGGAACAGTCCGTCAAAGCCGGCCGGCTGAGGCCCGATGGCCGAATCTGCCTGAACGACACGGGCGAACTGAATGTGACCAAGTTCGCCGTCGAGCCTGTGTGGTACCTCCCCGGGGTGGCGGAACGGTTCGGCATTGAAGAATCGGCCCTCCGACGCGCCCTGTTCGAGCACACCGGTGGCTCATACCCGGAGCTGGTCACGCGAAACGACATCAAGGTCTTCATGCCGCCCATAGGCGGCCTGACGGTATACTGCTTCGGCGACCCGGCGAAGATGGCGGACCCGAATGTGCGGCTCGCGCTGCGGGTCCACGACGAATGCAACGGCAGCGACGTCTTCGGGTCGGACATTTGCACGTGTCGGCCGTACCTGATCTTCGGCATCGAGGAGGCCGTCAAGGAAGCCCAGCGCGGCGGCTCCGGCGTCGTCATCTACTTCCGCAAAGAAGGCCGCGCGCTCGGCGAGGTCACAAAGTATCTCGTGTACAATGCGCGGAAACGCGGCGCTGACCGCGCGAGCGAGTACTTTAAGCGCACCGAGAACATTGCCGGCGTCAAGGACATGCGGTTCCAGGCTCTCATGCCGGATATCCTGCATTGGCTGGGCATCACCAAGATCGACCGCATGTTGAGCATGTCGAATATGAAGCACGACGCCATCGTCGAGCAGGGCATCCCTATTCTCGAGAGGGTGCCTATCCCGGACGAGATGATTCCCGAGGACTCGAGGGTGGAGATTGACGCCAAGATCCACGCCGGGTACTTTACCACCGGCAAGGTCATGTCGATGGATGAGTTGAACGCGGTGCAGGGTCGGAGTTGGGATGACATAGAGCATTAGCGACAGTTCAGGGAACATTTGCGGGGGCACTCAGTGAGCACAGTCACTGAGCACAAGCAGTAACACTCAGTGAGCACGACGCATGAAGTAGAACAGTAGAACAGGACGTAGAACGACTTGACTGACGGCTCCCCAACATACAACCACGTCGTATGACACCTCCTCACATCACGTTTACTTGCCTCCATCGCCGGCGAACATTCCCTATGACCGCATTCCTATGCAGCTGAGTATCCCTTCTGGACGCTCCGTTCGCAGCAGAGTCCACTTCCATCCAACTTCTGCTCATGTCATCCATATCTAGATCCTATACTATACGACAAGCTCAACTCGCTACAACAGGACCCGTGTACTCAATTCACTCGTGTCGTTCCGCAATTGACCTCGGGCATTGTGACGGGGAAGCAAACCCCCTGAATATACCTCGTGGTCCGTCATGTTCGACAGAGCTGACTGGTCGACAATGCACGGACGGACGGACGCTATATCGTGGGTAGTCGATTCATGATGGCAGAAAGTGAGATCGGGTGGTATGAGGCGAACATGTATCATGTAGGTCTTGTCAGATTTGGTGTGATATGGACGCATCAGTGCTTCTCGCGTGAGGGAATCGAGGCTGCACGCACGCAGCCACTCACGCCTATCCGTCCTGCTGTAGAGTGTACTAAGCAAGCCTGCAGAAGTAGGTTTGTAAGGATATCGGTGCGAAGGCAGGGGCATCAGGGACGGAGGGGGAAGTACTGTATCTCATCTCAGATATCGTAAACAAGTACAGCTCGCTCATGGAATGCACAGACACATACACATACATACACGCACATGCACATGCACATACATTTGACCTCCTCCAAGAACAAGCTCAATCCCACTATATCCAGGCAGGCTACAACTTCGGCTTCGCCGTCCCCTGCTGTTTCTTCCTCTCCTCGCACCACTCCTTGACCTTCTGCCTCGCGACCTCGACGACCTCCTTGTCCTCAACCGTGGCAGGGACATTGACTTCCTTGTCATAGTTCCCCTGCACGCCATTCTCGACCAATTCCCTGAGCACGCGCCTCAGCGTCTTGCCGCTTCTCGTCTTGGGGATCATGCCTTTCCCCTGGATGATGCCGCCCAGCGACGCGATGGCCCCGATCTGGTTGCGCACAATGTTGTTGATGGCCGTGAAGAACTCCTTGTCCGGCGTGGCGGGGAGGTTTGCGTCCGTCGTGGCCGCGGGGATGACAAACGCAAAGGGTAAATGGCCTTTCATGGCGTCGGGGATGCCCACGACGCAGGCCTCGGCGACGGACGAGTGTGACGTGATGGCTTGTTCGATGGCGCCTACAAAGTGAAGGTACGGGTGTTAGTGAGTGCACGCGTGTCAATCTCGACCACCAAATGCTACGTTATGCCGCTATGTTATGCCTGGGAACATACCTGTGCTGAATCGATGGGCCGCCACGTTGATGATATCGTCCGACCGGCTCATCACATGCACGTAGCCCTCGTCGTCGATCATCCCGGCGTCGCCAGTGTCGATCCACTTGCCCTGGAACCGTTTCAGATATCCCTTGTAGAAGCGCGCGTCGTCGTTGAATAGCGTCGTGAAGCCCGTCGGGGCCAACGGCATGCCCAGCACAATGTTGCCCATGTTGCCTTGCTTGACCTCGTTGCCTTCGTCGTCGACAATTCGCACATCCCAGCCGGGCATCGGCTTTCCTGCACTGCCGGGCTTGATGGCCAACGCTTTGTGCTCTTCGCGGCTGGTAGGGTCAAGGCCAATGGCAGGACGCAAGGCCAGTCCCGTCATCGGACTCCCACTCTCGCTGGACCACCAGTGGTCGATGACTCTCGCGTCCGGGGCGGCGTATTTGCCGATCAAGTCCTGGTAATGCGTGATGATGGAGGGCTCGGAGCGTTCGCCGGCCAGGAACAGCGCGCGCCAGTGTCGCAACGAGCCCTTCTCGCCGCGTTGCTTGAAGAGGTCGTCGTTGGGGTCCTCCTTCCGGATGGCTCTCAGGGCCGTGGGCGCGGTGAACAGCGTCGTGACTTTATGTTCCTCGACGATCCGCCAAAAGGCCCCGGCGTCGGGCGTGCCGATGGGTTTGCCCTCGTACAGGATCGTCGTGGCCCCGGCCAACAGCGGTGCGTAGACGATGTACGAGTGTCCGACGACCCAGCCGATGTCGCTTCCCGTGAAGATGACGTCTCCTGGCCCCTTGACGTCGAAGAGGTATTTGATGCTCAAGTTCAGACCGACCGCATGGCCACCGGCCTCGCGGAGCACGCCCTTGGGCAGACCCGTCGTGCCGCTCGTGTAGATGATGTACAGGCCGTCGGTGCTGGCCACGGGGACAGCCTCGGCCTTGACGCCGCGGTTCCGCGCGCTCTTGACGAGACGCTGCCAGTTGCGCTGGCCCTGGTCTTTCTTGACCGGGTCCCACCGTCGGACGTCCCGCTGCCAGATGATCGTCTTGGCGGGCTTGAAACTGCTCTGCTCAATGGCGCCTTCCACGAAAGGCCGGTATTCTAGGGGCCCCTTGGCGCCCTCGATGGCGCAGCTCGCCGTCAGGATGACTTTCGGTTTCGCGGCTTCGATCCTCTGCGCCAGACTGGCGGCTGCGAAGCCTCCGAACACGACGGCGTGCAGGGCACCCAGCCGGACGGCCGCCAACATGCCAAAGATGGCGGCCGGGATCATGGGCATGTATATGAGCACCACGTCGCCCTTCTTGACGCCTTCTTCTCGCAGCACGCCCGCCAGGGTTTCCACCTCTTCCAGCATCTGGCTGTATGTGTATTTCTCCTTGGATCCACTGACGGGCGAGTCCCAGATCATCGCCATCTTGTCGCCATTGCCGGCCTTGACATGCCTGTCGACGCAGTTGTACGTCGTGCTGATTTCGCCGTCAGGGAACCACGACCAGTGTGGATGTGTCGTCCCGTCTTTCAGCTTCTTGGTGTGCTGCCGCAGGACCGTGCTGTACGGCTTGTGCCAGTGGAGCTCTTTTGCGTGCTTGTCCCAGAACCGGGCGGGATCAGAGAGGGAAGCCTGCTGCACGGCATCTTGGACAGTGTTATGTGGTGCCATTGTGGGAGGAGGTGGACCGTGGCTGTAGTGGCGCTTCGGTCTGGTGTGGTCGACAACACCTCTGGTGTTGAGACAGCGATTCGACCCAGAACTAAGATGTAATACGGACGAGGGCAGGGAGCCCCGGGTCAAGCGCCTTAGACCCAGTTTGTCCTGTTCGAAGGTCGAGTCAACCGTTGACTCATGTAGAGACACAGATGCAATTGATTTAGACAAGGCCGCTCAACGGGTTTAGCATTCTATCCGAGGAGCTTCGGAGACAACTTCCATGAGGTCCAGTTACTGAGCTATTCCGAAGCTGGAGCTCGTTGCAATAACGATAGTACGAGCACCAGGGTCCAGCTCCTGTAGACAGAATACTGTGTGCTTTCAAGAGCTGCTCACGGCAGCGCAAGCGAAGCTGGTCGGGCAAGCGGAGCTGCGTGCTTGAAGCGCGACATCAGACGACCGTCACCGATTGTGGGGATGAGAAGCCGGGGTCGCTGGGGATGGCCCGAGGCTGGACAGTTCCGCTATGCAGGGGAGACAGGGGCGGTTCCAGGCCTGAGCGGGCTTCTCTCGCCGCAGTGTCGGAAATGCCTCGGGGGTCATGTCACGATGGTCTTGGTGTCTCCCAAGATGGACAAAAGGCCTTGTACTCCGTACAGAGTACCTGAAGCTGACTTACAGGCGTGAAGCGGCATTCAGCGGCCCGCGACGTCGATTCTATTACTAGGCGGTGGCATGAGCATCCGAGCTCGATTCCCTAAACGAAGCCCGACACCACTGTGCGTTTTGACGTGGAAGTAGCCCAGAGGCGTCCTTCCAAGTCAAAATAGAAGAGAAGCGGGCAGCCGGTCAACAAGTGGCCGACCCTGTCTGGAACGACACGGATGGGTGAGGCAGAAGGGGGTTTCACAGTGAGAGAAACCACGCAGACACTTAGTGATGCGCAAATTCAAGAAACCGATACTCCGTACAGTGGGAGTTTAACCAGCTGGAGTTGTATGGCCGAAGAATATATCGAGATTACACTCGGTCTCCTTTCATCTCACGCAAGCATAGAATGCGATGGCAATCCTATCCACAAAATCCATTCATTAAATGTTTAGTACCCAGGTTGAGGGCGGATTGTCATTGTCCTATGCACGGTATTGTACATCGTATCAACCACCTCGTTCAATCGGCCAGCCTTGGTCTTGTCCGGTGCGACGACTGCGAGCTTGCCAATATCACCATGCTGCAGACGGTCATGGCTTGTCACAGTCGGCTTGGCTGACCGTTGATTCCACCCCTAGCCCGTGCTGAGAATGCAAATGCCCGGCGATGATGTCAAGTCGAAGCCAAATTCTGCCTGTCGACCAGTACCATTCATAGCGAGCAAAGATCTCCAATTTACAGGAGGAAAGCAGCGATGGCACCAACACCAGCAAGACCAGCGCCCACGTTGGCAACGAGAGCGTTGGCAGCACCAGTGTAGGTGGCGACAGCGGCAACGGTGCTGGATGGGGCGTAGCTGGACCAGGCAGTGCTGGAGCTCTCAGCAGCAGCAACTGGAGTGTAAGAGGTGGCGACCACGGCGGTAGAGGAAGTCCAGTCAGACCAGGTTACGGCCGCCTCGGAGGTGCTGGAAGAATCAGTCTGCGGAAAGGCAAAACAGTCAGCTTGGTTCAAATACCTGCAAGATGTGGAGGTCTTGGTGTAGACGGGGACGGAAATGGTGCATGGGCAATCAGTGATGGTCAATGTCGTGGCTGATGAGATCTCATAGGTCTTGCCAGCGTGGGCGAACGACGTTTTGCCGGGAACGTAGGTCGTAATAGCACTCACAACGGTGGTCGTGTAGCTGACCGGGGCGCTGGAGGTCCAGTCACCCCAGGTGACAGTGCTCGACTCAACAGCGCTCTTGACGGTGGTGGTGGTCTTGGCAGCAGCGCTGGTGCTGGTGGTCCAGTCAGCCCAGGAGCCGGAGGTGGTGGTTGACTTGGCGGCTTTGGCGGATGTGGTGGTCGTGGTGGTCGAGGAGCTCCAGTCAGACCAGGTGGCGACACCAGCGGAGGCAGTGGAGGCGAAAGCTGCAACGGCAGCGACAGCAGCGGTGACCTTCATTTTGATGGATGGAGTAATTTCTGGATTAGAAAATAGGTAGTGGATTCGAGGTTGTTGGTGGTTTGTTGTAAAAACGAGTGTGGGTGGTACAAAGACCGGCGTTGTGGTTGCTAACGAGCGACTGGAAGTTGGAGTTTGATCGTGGGATGGAGAGAGGAGAGGAGTTCAACCATAGCTGCGAAGAAGCTGGACTCATATACACTTGTGTTGACCCATGGGAGCGTGTGTGGGAAATTAGGGTATCATTCTAGTGTCGATACCCATTTGCGTGGTGGAGGAGGCCATTTCCTTCTGTCAGGGGCAGCGGCGGGTCTGTCTGGTCGCCGACACAATAGCGGTGCCCACATGGCGTGCTTAGGCCAGCCTCATCAAGCCTCCGGCCGCCGTCATTGGCTTGACGCTGACTTCGTCCGAGATTGTGGCGGCGAAAAGTGCCACGGCCTTCATGAACCTTGGACCTGTCTCATCGAAGCTTGGGGCGCCCGTATGAGGTTGGAGGCTGAAGGATTGCATCGTGACGTTATTTGTCGACTGTCAGATCAACATGTGACAGCTGGACTTGTGGAAAATCATATACTTGAGGGACGGTGATTGTTCATCGCAGAATATGCTGTTGGACGCGCGTAGGCAATTGCGCTGGTGGCACCAGCAATAACTGGGGTGATCTCGGTCCCGGAACGCAAGACTTTCATGCGGTTGTGCTTACGGGGTTCATGAGAATAGGAGAGCAGGTGGTCCCGCCCAACCACGTCCGCTATGTTAACCGAGATATTCCAAGATGGCTCGTGTGCACCACCATCGATGAATGCGGAATCCAGTTCTGTGTACTCCGTACGGAGTATAGTTCTCTTTCCCATCATCGAGCACGGTGACGATCCGGTGTGTGTGAGCAGCGGCACAGCCTCCTCTTAAGACTCTGACGCTGTCCAGCCGAGCTTGACCGGTAGCCAGCAGCCAGCATCGATACTGCACGCAGCGTAGGCCTCAAACTTCAGTCGATTGTGATGGAGACCGTGGATTGAGACAGTGCGGGTAGTCCCTCTGCGCTACTGGAGCCGGCGTGACCAACGCCTGTATGCTTTGGACAGACAGCAGAGTGGAGGGGAAGCCTTCGCGGTTGCTGATCTGGCGCTGTCGGAAATGAACGGGTGAAATTGTGATCAAGGAGACGGCGAATCGGCGGATTCAGCGAGCGCCGCGCCTGCCACTTCGGCACTGCCCGCGCCTTCGTCTTCCAGTCACACCTCCTTCCTGACCATGTCCACTTCTTCGAGCCGCTGTTTGAGCATTTGATTGGAAAGACACGCGTCCCAATTGCCAATGGTTGTAGCTCGATCTGTAGTTTTCGTGCATGACTTGCAGTTTTTTGCAGTCGAGAGATCGGTACTCGTAGTCGACGATATGCAAGGATGACTCTGAGTAAGAACAGCTGTTGGCACACACACGGCGACGCGAACCTTCGTATCCGAAATGGCGACCCTCGTCTCGCTAACCAGTCGAGGTCCGATGCCGGTGCCCAGGGTAGCCACGAGTCGCTGGAAATAGTATGTAGGCGACCGTGCGGATATGCTCTATGGACACTACGAGGTAAGTTTATTGACTGTACGGAGTACCCATAAGTGCATACGGTATCAGGTCAGGTTAATCAAAACAATTGTTGTCCTCTGCCTAGGAGAAATGACATATCATTGTGTGGGACTCCTGGGTCCAACACACAAGAACGACCGAGGATCAGGGCTCGCTGCTTTCTCGCCGTGATGAACACCCGTTGCAACTTGCCCGGCAAAGATTACTCGGGCTCACAGTCGGATGTACAGTAGGAAGGGCCGCTTCTTGTTCTTCATGTCCAGAGCCCGAGGGACTTAAGTACACGACGCGAGGCTTGTTGACACGGCATCTCGTCCACGTGGCGTATGGTCTAATTATCGAATCTCCCAAGCTCGCAACACAACGCAGGCTGACGAAAAAGCCCCAAGACAGAGGTGCACCGTTCGCTCTCCTGTCGATCAAACGGTCGCCGATCCACAATCCCAATCCACGTAATGCCTAAACAGTTCTCTGCTTCAAGCCTCGTACGAGAAGGACACCAGCAGCGGAGCAACGGGCAAGCAGTTACTCCGTCTACAACACTGATCCCGCGTTTCTACGTACAGCTTTGCTGCATTGTGTATATGGGTTCTGCTACTACAGCCTTTTCCGCCATGCATTCCTTCACCACAGCCACTGAGTGCGGTGCGGAACGGCGACTAGTCTGAAACTCGACGTTAAGCCTGCTCTGAGACACGCCTAGACGCGCCTCAAGGTGGATGAGAGATGGAGAGATCTCCATCTTGCTATCGGTGAAACATGGCCACAACTTCCGACCGTCCCCGTCCCTCCTTGGGCACGTGAGCTCCCAATTTCACTGCTCGAGCGTCATTAAAGTGCCAATTCGACATTATGAGCTCCAGATTGCGTGGCCATAATTATTGGATTCGCATCCAGTGATTGTGTGAGATGGAAGACACTCCTCATCGACCCGGAAAGGGGGTCTCTACAGAGGCAGGTGTGCGTAATCTCGAGAAACAGAGTTCCTCCACCTGTTGGTGACCTGGTTGCTGAAACCTCGCTCACAGTACGGAGTACAGTACTGCGGCATCGTACTATTGCTCGCCAACAAACGCCCTCTTAAGATCTCGGAGCCACCGTTGAGTAGGCCTCACGCCCACAGAAGCATTACACAGGAGGCTTGCGTGCCTTGAGTCCTCCGCTCCTCGACTTAGACACTGGACCAGTAGTGTCGATGGCAACATTACCGTCCTCACTGCGTATCATCCTCGTCCGTGAAGTCCCGCAGTCTCAATCAGTGTTTCTCATCACGCCGCCCCGTTCGCCACCCACGGCTCCGGAAAAGTGCCAACCCAGTCCTCGACCTCCTGCCGCAACGTCAAGATCTCCGCCACGTCCGTGCCATCTTTTAGAAACTCCAAGAAGCTCTTCACGGTGCGCGGGTTCTTCTTCCCCTTCCCCTCGGCATCTGACCGCGCATTCTTGTCAACCTTGATTGCGATCGCCACCGCGCGATCCACTATCTCGGCCACGCGCGCAAAGTCACTCGGTTGAAACCCGCGGGTTGTCATCGCCGGCGAACCCATCCTCAGGCCACCGGGTTTGAGAGCCGACTTGTCGCCCGGGACGGTATTCTTGTTGGCGGCCACGCCGCAGAGTTCAAGCACACGTTCCACACGAGCGCCATCAATGTCCTTAGACTTCAGATCCACAAGGACTAAATGATTGTCTGTCCCACCACTGACAATGTTATAGCCTAGGCCACCTGTATACGCAGAATTGCCCAGTCTCTCGGCCAAAGACTTCGCGTTTGCAAGGACGGTCTTCTGGTATTCCTTGAATTCTTTCGACTGAGCCTGCTTCAACGCTACCGCAAGAGCCGTGATGGTATGATTATGAGGGCCTCCCTGATGACCCGGGAACACAGACGCGTTGATGGGTCCTTCGAGATCGTACATTTCCTTCTCGCCCTTTTTGGTCGTTCGACGGACGCCTTTACGGTAGAATATCATCGCTCCGCGAGGCCCACGCAGGGACTTGTGGGTTGTGGTGGTGACAACGTCAGAGTATTGGAATGGCGAGGGGATCACGTCCGCAGCAACCAGCCCAGAGACGTGAGCCATGTCGGACAAGAGGTAGGCACCTGCTTGATCAGCAATGGAGCGCATCCGCTCGTAGTCGATCAGTCTGCTATAAGCAGAAGTGCCAGAAATGATAATCTTGGGTCGATACAGCAGGGCATTCTCCAGCAGCTTATCGTAGTCGATCAGTCCCGTGGACTCGTCAAGGCGATACGGGAACGTCTCGAAATACTTGGAGATCATGGAGATTTTCTTGGTTGGGGTCTGGTAGCCATGAGACAAGTGGCCACCGTGTGGAAGGTCAAGTCCCATTATCCGGTCGTGGGTGTTGAGCAAAGCCGAATAGGCGTACAGATTTGCGGGAGAGCCAGATAGGGCTTGGGTGGTCAGCATTAATGGTCAACAGTTGTGGGGTGTTTCTCACTTACGCTGAACATTAACCCCCCATTCCTGAGGATTGAGACGGTACGTCTCAAGAGCTCGCTTCTGACACAGTGTTTCAGACTCATCGATATGTTCGTTGCCGCCGTAGTACCTTGCTCCGGGATAGCCCTCGGAGTATTTATCTGCATCGGTGTGAGATTGGGGCGTGCTCAAACGAGAAGTAAGAATCTTACTTTGCATCACGCTCCCGAGAGCATCAAGCACAGCCTGTGACGTGAAGTTCTCGGATGGGATGAGGTTGATGAAGTGCCTTTGTCGCCGGATTTCCCTTTGCAGGATTTGGTAAATCTCCGGATCCGCTTCCTTGAGGTGCTCGCCCAAGAGCTAAGAACCTGTAAGAGGATGACTTTCCATCTGAAGACGAACGGAGTTTACCTTGTTTTGGGCGTCTGTCTGGGGAGAACTCAGTGGTTGAGAGGACGAAAACCTTCTAACAGAAGCTCTACACGACAGGCATACTGACGGCTTCGTGGCAAGCGGCGCCGACCATATCCGCCTTGTGAGCATCGACCGCGCCATGTTCGGTCGAGCAGAGCAGTGCCGGGTCGCCTCTTAACGAATTTCAGGCACAAGCACAACTGCACGATAGTGGTGAGATGGAAGATCGCAACGATTCAATTGGTCTCGGTGTGAGCGCCCTCAGGAGTATCGCTCAAGGAATGGGATGTAGACAGGAGTTACCGCCTAGCTCAGCTGCACATTGCGCATCACCCTTCTCTACAGTTTGAAGCAAGATCGGCCTGCAACTCGGGCGATGTATGACTGATAATATACTCTTCTTGCTTCCCCAGAGTGGCGTCACGTCAAGGAATGAAGTCCAATGGATGCGGAGGTTTGACCGGCGTCCAATTACTCCGCCGAAGTTGTTGAGGAAGGTGACGCGAAGCCAAAACTTTTCAACGTCAGCCCGTCTTCTCTCCTGCTTTGCTTTCTCCTCTTCACAACTAAATCCAAGATGAAGAGAACCTATACGTCAATCACAGCTCCCGCGCTCTGGCTCCCGGGCTGGAGGTCTGTGGGCGGTGCTGAGATGTCCTGGGCCAAGCACCACCTTGAAGGACAATTTGAAAGGGCTGATTGGAAATGTTGTTCATTCCCGGGAAAAGACCGTCATCAACAAGTACGGGCCGATATGGCTTCGTCCCTACCTGACTGTTGCAGTTTCAGCTGTCGATGGCTACAGGCTTTGCATGTAGGACTTGGATATTCTGGAGCCTTGTCTACCATCCCTCTGCTGGTTGAACCCGGGAATTGCTAGGCAATGGATTGTGGAAAGTTCGGAAGTCTCACAGGCTGAGTATTTATGATCTCCTTGGGAGTTTTTACCACCACCAATGAACTGAATTCGATTCCCTTGCCTCGCTGGCTAGCTGCCTCCTGGGTTGTGATATCCACCAGAGTTTCCTTTGCGATCACTGCTCTTCTTCCTGTCCCGCGCCATTGTTGTCATGTTGTTCCTTCCCAACGTCGACACTAGACCTCATTGTCGCTGGCCTGTGGGGCAGACAGGCTGACTTCTGCATGTCTGCACAACACCTTCCTTTCCTCGCTGCTTTGAGAGGGCATCTTGAAGGCGGTCAGGGCATCCGCCCCAGCGATATACCATGTCACGTGGTGCTATACAGACCACTGCCAAGCGTTTGGTGAAGACGAGGTGCCGCCTTCCTGCCTCCCACCCTTATCGATCTGAGCCCCTTCACCCCCCAAACCACTTTGTTTCTCACTCAAACCATTCTCATCACTGTCTTGATCTGTCCTGTCCATGTGCAGGTAACAGCCGTACAAGGGCCTTCGACACCATCTTGTAATTGTAAGTCAAACCTTGTTCAGCTGGAGATCAACTTGCTGACACGCCAACAGATCAACAATCACGTCAAATCACGTTGTCGCTATGGCGCCCACCACTAGGAAGAGAGCTAAGATGGCCGCGACGACCAATTCTGCTGGCGCCGACACAGGTGGAACCCCACATGTGGTCGAGGAAGGTTCCGGTCGCAATGACAATACTTTCGAAGACGCTTTCGCTGACGCCCAGTCTGACCGCGACTCTGATCACTCTGACTATGTCGCGAGCGGTCGCAAGAAGCGCAAGAGAAAGAGTGACAAAGCGCAGAAAGCAAAGCCAAAACCCTGGACCACCTTCGAAGGACCACCAGCCTTGCCTGCTCCCGATCTCTCTGACAATGAATATTGCCGCAACGAAGAGGTGATTGCCGCAGAGTCAGATGACGATGGTCTCTGGTCTGTTTCGCGATGCAGCAAGGGTGTGGCATCGGCAATGGAAAAGAAGAAAAAAGTTGCTCCTCACTTGTGAGTGTGCCATCCGCCTCTTGATTTACCTTCACTCGGTGCCCCGCTCGCTGTCCTACACTGGTCTAACAAATGAAAAGGTCCATTCAGATCACTGGCAACGAGAAAGCTAGGAAACTCATCAGGAAGTTGGCATCTGTTGTCAACGACGCGGGCATGACGAACTTGACTTTGCCAAATGCGTCCGCAGGCGAGAAGGCTGCTCCCAACATGGACAACCCAGAAGACACCACACTTGGTCAGTCGGAGAAGACAGGCTTTTTCGACATTATCAGCCCTGAAATACGTCTGCGAATTTACAAGCAACTCTTCAAGTTGGACAAGCCAATTGAATTTGGGAAGAGTGACGTCTCAGCATCAGCTCAGTTCCTGCGAACCTGCAAGCAGGCCCACGAAGAAGGCAGAGAAATTCTCTATGGCGAAAATTCCTTCCACTTCACCCGTGACACTAGGACTCGAGGGATGTTCTGGGACAACGTCTGGAAAGAGATTGGCTACAAGGACATCCGAAGATTCCTCCAAGGCATCGGTTCCGACAACGTAAGTCACGGTTCCTTCTACATGCAGCTGCACGAGCAGTGACACACCAGATTGCTATGGTGAGACTAACGGATTCATGTAGATTGCCTGCCTCAAACACATCTCCTTCCAACTCACGGATGCCCCAGATAATCGCACGCGAACAGTCCCTGGACAGATTACAGACCGTAGATTCGTCGAAGACCCTATGCTTCAAGAGATCTTCAACCTCATTGGAGCTAACGCCACTCTCAAGACCCTTGCTCTCCAGTTTGCCGGTCGCGCCATGGTCACCCAGTACGATCGCCTTTTTCTGAGAGCTCTCACGGAGATGAAGTGCTACAAACTCGTCATCATCAACCAGTTCTTCAACAGCACCCACAAATGTGCTTACAATCTCAAGGACAGAATGAAGCAAGTCATGTGGGTGAGAGACAAGAAGGGTAACAGAGTCAAGCTTGACGAAGCCAGAAAGCCCGTGAAGATGGTGTATTCCGTCGCACCAGCAGCGTCATTGATCGCCAGCTGGGAAGAGGTCCGCTAGTCTCGCCAGGACATTTTGTCCGTCACTTACTTTCAGTGAGATGAGCATGTGAGTCTCAAATGAGTGTCGATCCATCAAAGTCTGCAGATGACACGAATATGAGAGATGGATGAGAGAACTGTCAGCCGTCATGACGGGAGTTTCAGAGCTGTGTGCCATGCAGTCATGACAGAGCCAAGCGAGGAAGATGATGAGCTGAAGTTGACAGGTATGACACAGGCTCAACAAGAACATACCTAGCAAAGCGGGCTGCGTTGAGAAGATGAGAGCAGAGCAAGGACCAGGACCACCAACAGATGGTAGCACACGGAGCTTGAGCTTAACTCATTCGAGATCATCCATGGGATGACATACGAAATGCAAAGTCGCTTTCCTACAACTTATACTGTGTACGTCGACAAGTGTGATGCCGTTCTAATCACCAACCACCCGTACTGTCTCCAAATTCTCTCTTAGGTATTGCGAGTTAGACGTACACGTTCAGTGATCATCACATCCAACTGTCCTTTATGATTTCCATGACGACAAAGTGTCATCAGTGGTTGTACCGCTTTCCAGCAGTGTCGTGACCAAGGTCACTTATTTGGCAGATCTACTCAAAGTCCTTGGTCAAAGCTCCGACTGAAGATGGGGGATGCCCTCCTGGTGTTCCTGCTAGTTTGCTTGCCATGGAATGAGAGTAATAGAAGAGGGGCAAGGCTGACGATGCTTAATGCGCTTCCCCACTCGAGCCAGTGTCTAGTCACTCCTGGTGACTCATTGATCCCTATGTCCTCAATATCCATTAGCGGACATAACCCGTCTTTTCTGAACGACATCAATTGAATAGCCAGAAAACAGGGTCAAAACTGATGGTCGAGATTGGCCTTCACAAGCCCTGGTGGCACAATTGGTCAGCGCGTGAGACTTTTACTTCTTCAGAAGCAAGTAATCTCAAGGTTGAGAGTTCGAGCCTCTCCCAGGGCGTTTTTAATGGGTTTTCTTTTGTGGCGACATCATCTTTTTGTTCGTAGGAGACTTTTTGAAAGTTGAGTTGTTGACCGCGCTACATGGCCCAGGTCATCACAAGAAGTTTCTCGTATACCTCTTAGCAGCTACTCCTTGATACATACTTCTACCGCCACGAATGTTCTACTCCAGGAAGTGTCAAGTTCAGAATGCCTTTATCAAGACTGAGGACTACTAACGACAAGTGGGAGACGGCACCGGAATATGAAGCACCATCCACGTTCACCGTGGAAAGGTTTCTGCAGGTGACGGATCTGTTGCTCGAGAATCCAAATCTGAACTCCACCCATCTGTTTCGAGCCGACATCCTCTACGATGACGCCCACCTTTTGAGAACGGTCTCTGAGAAAGAGACTCGCTGTCAGATTGGCAGCTCGGATGACATTGACGACGAGGGTTCCTATGCCAAAGAGCCTGTCGGCGTAGCCTCCAGTGTAGCGCCCTTCGTGCCGGGCGCCGTCCTGCACAGGAAGGTGCTAAGAAGACTCGTTCCTCGAAAACCACAGCTCGATCGCCCCTTAGACCAGTGGTGTTACATATACAGATTGGCTGATGGCCCGGAGATTTCTGGTTTTGTTGTGCTTTATGTCCCCGTCGTGGAAGGAGAAGCTGAAATGCCATGGTACCATCCACCAGTCAAGGCCCTGGCATACGTCTACGAAGTCAAGCACAAGGAGGGTGAGTCAACGTTATCTGTTCACCTTTTGCCTTTCTCCAGCACCACAGATTCGTTGCCAACTCGTCTGCATCGCACCATGATTTCTTTACTTCAAACGTTCGTTAGACTTTCGAAGAGTACGACGGGGGAGCACCTTGAGGAGGGGGTGCAATATGGCGAGGAGCGAACAGCAACAGAATTGTCTCTGGCACCCGCTGCTTTGAAAGACACTGTTCTGCCCCAACATATCGTTCAGGACACCTACGCTCGCCTCAAACAACAGTATGCGCGTGACCTGATTTCCCGCTGGGTCGAGAAGACGGAACCGTCCAAGCACGTCTTTGAGGATCTCTCGATCGCCGCCTTCCTCATTGAGCTCTGGAAGCAAATGTATCCTCCTGGAACCTTCCCGGGCTTCATCGACTTCGCCTGCGGGAACGGCGTGCTCACTTATGTGCTGATCAAGGAGGGCTACCGTGGCCGTGGGTTCGACGCCCGCCGTCGTTCTACCTGGCAAGTTCTGGGGATGGAAGACTACCTGGATGTCATGGTCTGCGTGCCGCAGCCGTTCCTTGATCACGCGCCCGTGGAGCTCAGCATCGACCGCCTGCACGAGGCAGGCATGCAGATTCACAACGGGCTCTTCAACGGTGTCTTTAACGGTCTCCGGAACGGGGTTTTCAGACCTGGCACCTTCATCATTTCTAACCACGCTGACGAACTCACGCCCTGGACGCCACTGCTCGCGGCTCTCTCGTGTCCGGAGTCGCCGCTCCCGTTCCTCGCCATCCCATGCTGTTCTCACGCTCTGAGTGGTGCGAAGCACCGTTATTTACCGAAAGACATTACCTCAATCTCTCCCGCACCAAGCATTAACGGTAATGAACATCAAACAGCGAATGGAGATCTAAAGGCTCTCCGAGCAGCGAAGCTGAAAGCCGCATCCCATCAGGACGACAAGTCAATGTACGCGTGCTTGACCAAGAAAGTCGTAGCCCTGGCACAGGAAGTTGGCTGTGGTATCGAGCTGACGCTCATGCGAATCCCAAGTACGAGGAACATCGGCATTGTAGGGAACAGGAGGAGGACTTTCAGCGCCGTCGACGGATTTATTGGTCAACCGAATCCACAGAGCCAGCAAGTTGAGCAGCAGCCAGAGTCTGACCCCGCCAGCGCATCAGTCAGATCCGCACCCACGGTACAAGACAAGGTCGACCGATTGCTGGCCCGTGAATGTGCAATGTCCGGAGGCCTAGCCGAGGCGGCAAGGACTTGGATCGAACGAGCACAGAAGCTCCAAAAGGGCCGGGGAAGAGGGAAGGTGAATCTGGGCGGGAAATCAGGGGAGGACTATGGACACGATTGAATTTGGCCTTCGAGACTGGTAGCAAGGGCCAATAAGACTTTGTTGTTTCGCTGGGGAATGTAGACAAACATGCGGCTTACCGCCAGCTCATAATGCCGTTGCCGCTGATAGAGGCGCCCCGCCGGTTCAATAAACATGCGCAACGCTTTATTGCTAGAAGGTACAGCATGTCAACGAGCAAACCGTGGAAGCTCAGGAGAGGAAGGCGGAAACGGATACCGAGACCACGACAGAGAGCCACCGCCGACGAAGACTCAATGGACAGAACCACCACGAAAAAGCCGGAAGCAGCCGAAATGTATTTCAATCGCAGATACGTTGTCATCGTCGCAATCATTCGTCATTGCGCATACCACGTTGTTTACTGTTCATTCATCTCGGCGCCACGACCGGGGTGCAGAACCCCATCTAAGGACTCCGACTCCTGGACAAACTCCTGCTCGCGACATGGCTTCCCCGTCCGTCGTCCTCGTCCTCATCCTCGACATTCGGCAACGCCACGTTGAACAAACCTTCCGCCCACTCGGCGAAGGTGTCGATATCCCATACCGCGTCCTCGGGCCCCTTTCCCTTGCGCGAGATCGGAGTGGCAGCGGCACCGTTGACTTTGCCGTTTCCGCCTTTATCACTAGAGGCCGACTGGTGCGCGGCATAGTCGTCGAAGAAGGCCTCGTAGATCTGCACGACCTGGTCCTCCACGGCGGCCACGAGCGTCTCCCGCGTGCGATGGTCGTCGAGATACTGCTCCAGCTTGGCCCTTAGGATGGGGATCTCCTTCTCGATCGTCGCGCGGGTCTTGCTCACGGATTCAGCCAGGATGGTTTCCCTGTCCCTGTCCCTGTCCCTGTCCCTGTCCGCTTTCTTGCCACCACCGCCCACTTTGTCCACCCCGCGAGGCAAGTCCTTGCACATCGACCTTGCGAAGCCGGCCGTGAACTCGTTGATGACCTGCCTGAGCCGGCCGTCGAGTTCTTGCTTCGCGTCCAGCATGTTCTCGACCACCTTGGGCAGCAGGCCGCCCGAGCTGAACAGCCGCATCCACGTGGCCGGGTTGAACAGGCCGCCTCGCTCGCGCAGTTCCCAGAACGTGGACGCCACGCCGGAGAAGTCGAAGCTCACGTCCGGGGTGACGTACTCGATGTCGAAGGCCACGATCTGCGACTTGAGCAGGAGCAGGTGTTTGAGCAGGAAGAGTTGGCCGTCTGCTGGGGATGATTTCGTCGAGATCTGGCTCGCCGCGGACACGAGCGACAGGGTCGTTCGATGCACGATCTGATGCGCCAGATCGTCGAACACGGACGAGTTCACTAGCCTGTAGATGCGGGAGAGGAGGCGAATCGAGCGCGAGAGCGTCGGGTAGCTGTGACGCAGGGCCGAGCGGCGGGACGCCGACAACGTCCAGGAGAAGGGGCCTTCGTCGGCGGAGTCTTCGTCCAGGTCGGCGTTGGATGTCTTGGAAAGGGAGGCAAATTGGTCACGGGAGCCTCGGCGGCCGGAGAGGGGTGTCTTGGTCGCGGCAGAGACGGGTGGTGCGGATGTCAGGCGCGGATAGTCGAGGTCCTCAGGTTTGGGCTTGAACATCTCGATCTCCTCGCGGAGAATGGCGAGGGCGCGGAAGACGAGCCGGGTCTGCGCGTCTTCGAGAGCCGGCTGGATCAGGGCCGAGAAGTCGAGCTGGTTGAGGTCCGGGGCGCCGTCTTCCTCTTCGTCGTGCAGGAACCGGGTCTGGAGCAACGTGACGAGCGAACACAGCTTCGCCAGCTTGTTCTCGTGGATGATACGTGGCCGGAGGTGATCGTACAGTGGTTCACAGAGCGACTCGAGGAAGTCGTAGAGCCCACGGTAGCCGTGGAACCATTCCCCCCACAGCTCGAACTCGTCGAGGCAGATCCCGCGGATGTAGCTGATGGCCGCTCTGGCGAACTGTACCAGGTCCTTCGAACTTGGCAGTTGCGCCGTCTCGGCCAGTCGCTTGTGCACAATCGGCAGGATCAACCGCCCTCGACAGGCGGCGAAACTAGCGTGCAACTCGTTCATCAGGCTCTGGTATTCTCCCTCGGTGCCTGGCTCCGCGTCGGCAGGCGGGTTGGCTCGTTTCTGGATTTCCAGCCCAAGCTCCTTCATCTCGGCCGCTCCGACGCGGAACTTCGCATACAGGAGGGCCGACATGGTCGTGTCGTTCAGCTGCTTCGCGGCGATCCGTCCGGCGACTTCGGTCGTGGTTTCTCGCACGCCAGCCATGAAGGTGTTGCGTACGAGTGTCAGTGCCCGCGTCAGGAGCAGTTTGTACCTCGACCTGTAACTCTCGGCTTCTTTGTGAGCGGGATGTGTCTGCATGTAGTCGATGCACTCGTCTAGCGTGACTAGCATGTCTGAGAAATCCTGGCTTCTGACAAAATTGCCCGCCTGTGGTGCATTGAGCCGTCGAGTAATGCGTTCGAGAGGCTCATAGTACCGCAGATTGTCGGCGATATCTTGTGCAATGGCTTCATTCTTGTGCTGTTCTTCCCGAATCGAGGCGGATTGGGCTTGGAAGGATTTTGTCTGCGAGTCGATGGATCTGAATGAGGCCGAGATGGAGGACAATTCGGACAAGGTTGCCGCGGTGGAAGCGAGGAGAGTGTCCAGATGCGAGCGAGCGGCGTCGAGCTGGTCGAGATATTGTTGGTATTCACCCAGGCTGGCGTCTATCAGTGCGTCGTCAATGTCGCCGGACAGCTTGGACAGCGCCAGTTCAGAGCCGGCTTCCTCCAGTTGTGCCAATAGACCATCTTTCTCTCGCGGCTCGACTGACTCTGTGGTCTCTGCCATGCCGTAAGCCAGCTGTATTTCGTAGATGCCAGCTCTCACTGTGTCGCTTTAGCAGGCCCGCCATTCGCGCATAATGCCAATCAGTCACTTCTGAGGAATGCCACATTGCATGGAGCGGACAAGGCTGACCAAATTCACGAGGCGGCCAATGAAAACGCGTCTAAGCGGACGAGGCTGTCGCATGCCCTCATGACGTTCTCGATTTCCGAATACGTGCCGCTGTCTCCCATTAATCACCTGGCTTCTGGTGTCTGAGTACAGCTGTTGGTGCAAAGAATGATTCTGAGGAGGGTGTGAGAGGAAACGACGGCCTGAAACAGACTATTTCAGGCAAGCAGCCATGTCGAGGACTCTTCCGACCTCGACGCTACGAACTTTGGCACGCTCGCAGCGGGCTCCTTTGGTCCATTCGAAGCCGTGCAGGCACTTCTCTACTACCAGGCAGCCCTCGCAGAAAGCTACCAATCCAGCGTCTTCCCCTTCTCGTCGTGGGGCGAAGCGTCCTGGTACCCAGCTTCTCGTCGCAGCCGCGGCCCTCGCTCTAATCTATATCAGTACCAGGTCGCCTGCCCCAGCGCAAGCAGAAGCACCTGCTCAGGATGCCCCGGAACTGCTGATCGAGAGGTCGAAGAAGAAGAAAGGATTGTCGAAAGAACAGAACAGGGATCTCATTAGCTCACAGCATCTGCAAGTCAAGAAGAGCTGGGAGAATCCGGGTGTCTACGCCTGGGGATCGAACACAGGTCGGGTCGCCGCACCAGACTCGAACGAGACGTATATCAAGACGCCGCGGAGGCTAAGCTGGTTTGATGATGTCCTACTGCGAGATCTCAAGCTTGACAGGACCTTCGGCGCCGCAGTGCTGGAGAATGGCGATCTCGTGCAATGGGGCAATGCGTATTCAGAGGACATCCGCCAGCCAACAGTCACCTTGAAAGGCAAGGATCTGACGTCGATTGCTATTTCCAAGGATCGAATAATCGGTCTGGGCAAAAGCGGGACTGTCTACTCCGTCCCAGTCTCAAAAGCGGACCAAGAAAATGGACACAAGCAGACCGAGGGTTCCTGGATCCCATTCTGGAGCTCGACCTCCGCAATCAGCTACAGGAAGCTAGAACCCAAGGGCTTGGGCTCGCGCGAGAAGGTGACTGCCATTAGCGGTGGTCTAGAACACGTCCTCCTTCTCACATCGGCCGGGCGAGTCTTCTCCGCCGCGTCGGGGACAGAGGATTTCCCCAGTCGTGGCCAACTCGGAGTCCCCGGTGTAACATGGCTCACTCGCCCCGAAGGGCGCTACGACATGTGTCACGAACTGACCACCTTAAAGGGCTTCGACATCGCAAAGCTCGCCACCGGAGACCACCACTCACTCGTTCTTGACAAAGAAGGCAGAGTCTTCGCGTTTGGAGACAACTCCTCTGGCCAACTCGGCTTCGATTATAATCCCGAAGCACCCTTCGTTGATACACCCTCTCTTTTACCCACAACTCGTCTATACCAAGGAACTAATCAGAAACCTCGTGTCACGTCTATCGCCGCCGGTGGCCAAAACAGCTTTTTCACCGTGGAAGCCACCCGGGTCGCGGGCCCCGATGAAGATCAGTCTTCCATCCCGACCCTGGGCAAAGTCACCGCAGACACCTGGGCATGCGGTACCGGCATCAAGGGAACGTTAGGGAACGGGAGATGGACGCATATCCAGGGAACACCGACGAAGGTCCCCGCACTCTCGGGTATGTTCGAATACGACGAGAAGACCCGCAAGGTCGTCCCCATCCGCATGTCCCAGATCTCTGTTGGGAGCACCCACGCCTCCGCCGTCCTAGACAACGTCACGTATCTCAACGCGAGTGAGAAATCCTCCGAGGACGATACAAATTGGGGCTCTGACGTGCTCTGGTGGGGAGGCAACGAGTTCTACCAGTTGGGGACAGGCAAGAGGAACAACAACCCCACCCCGGTGTATATCAAGCCCTTGGACACGGCGAGTGAGGTCGAAGCGGGAAGGAAAGAGGAGCACAGACTCCACTTGACGCCGATGAAGAATGTCAACGTCAAAGGCCGGAAGGTTCGGATGGAGCAGAGAGTCGAGTGCGGGAGGAATGTGACTGCTGTTTATTCAGGGGTTTGAGAGATGAGCCGAGAGGGAAATGAAGAAAGTGCAGAACTCGAGTACTGTCAAAAGCAATTCATCTCAGCCATTATCCTGTGCATATGTATGTCTGTCTATTCAGGCACCACTCCATCCTCGTAGGTCCCTGGTCTCCAACCCACCGTAGACACCATCAATGCTAGTTACAGGTCGTTTTCGTGTTCTTTGCAAAAAGGTCCAAGCCATGCTCGCTGTCGTCAACGCCTGTCCGGCTCTGCCCTTGACCCACATGCTGTGCTTGCCTGGTCATATCATCGCCATATTGGCAACTGTCGATCGATACCCGGTACGCCTAACGCCTTGCTGTTTGTTCGAAACCGTGCCGCTCAAACTTTGATCTGGCCGGTGAAAATTATTCCATCCTCCAGTTGCGCTGTGGCTCTGCCGCATGCATCACTCCCGCTCTAATGGACCATGACCTCCGGCTTGGACTCTCCGCCTTTCTGCTCACCATTCGCCTCAGCCGTCGCGGTCGCAGTGCCAGTAGAGGCAGTAGGCTTGTCGTCCCCATCCGCCATTTCAGTGTCCTCTCCCTCGGCACCTTCTTCGTCTTCGCCTTCCTCATCATCGTCATCTTCATCACTGCTTTCTTGCTCGAGATCCTCGCTAGAGGCCTCACTGACTTCGTCTTCGTCCTTGACTTTGGGACCATCTGTCATTTCCTTGTCTTCACCGGCGTCGGTACCGGTGCCCTTGACCAACTTGGCTTCGGTCTCTTCGAGTTCTTTCTCGAGTGCGGCTTGCATCTCGGCTTCTTCCGCTCCGTACGCTGCGCCATCGTCGTCAAGGGTGTCCGCTTCAGGCTGATCGGGAGGATATTCGGCTGGTGCTGATTCTTCGGAGTCCCTATACGACGTAGAAAATCAATCGGGTTAGCCATTGAGCATTGTATTGGTCAGCCGAAATCACTGAATGAACGTACCACTTGATCGCGAATCTGGTGACTCGGGGCTTCTCAGCAAGCACGTTGCGTCGGATCTTCTCAATGACGGGCTTGGCAGGCGGGTCGGCATTCAAGATCTCATCATCGTACTCATTGTTGACGTAGTATCCGACGCGGACGAACTCTCTTCCGTCGTACGAGCAGGTCAGAAGGATGACGGTCACGCCGAGGATCTCAGACGAAGGCAAGCGCTGGGTATTGGGAGGATCGGCTTCGAAGATGAACTTGTTGACACCGATGGGGATGGGACCGACAAGCAGCGAGTCGAGCTCCTGGTCGTGTTCTGCCGACGTGGCGGAGCCGACGTAGGTGAGTTTCCATTCTAGGTCTGTGCGCGGTTGAGTGGTCAGTCGATCTGCAGTACACAAAGAGAGTTGATGCGCGCGGTTATGTGTGTGCGCTTTGCAGTTGTCAAACAGGCCTTACCTTCTCGCAATTGCTCCAGGCATTCGAACGTGATCTCAAACTCGTACGGCGCGGTGAACGGCGCAGGGTTGTTCAGCACCTTGACGCCGAGCAGAGAGACTACTGACATGGTTGCGGCACGCGCGACGGTGTCTGTAGTCCGTACACGGCAGTCTCAATGTGGCAATAGACGTGTGTGGCCAATACGATCTGTTGGTGGTCTGTTGCAATGAAGAGTCTGGTTGTCAACAGGCTGGGGTGAGGGTTCTCTATGGCGCGCGAAAAGTCGCGTCTTAAATGACTACCTAATTGGTCCGTACATCTCGCTGCTTTTGCATGACGACACTGCAAGGCTTGTGGGCTAAGTGGCTGCTTTAGAGGGAGGGAGCTGTCTCTGAACATGTACTGTATGTGTCCGAAATGACACGGTAGAAACGGCGATACCATAGCTGTCCATTGTTGCACGCAGGGATTCGCACAGTGTCAGCATTGCGAATATTGCCACATGCTGGTCAAAAGTAATAGGAGCATCGCCTGTCTAAATGAGATGCCCTACTTGACCTCTGCGGCGAGGTCAGTCTATGGCGAAGGTACGTACCTTGGTGAGGAGGATCCAGGATTGCACCTCGCATATTGCGGGCGGTAAGTGGCGAGTTAGCGAGCTCTCAAAATGACACGTATGAGCCCAGAGCTGGATTCTCTAAAAAAGAGGTATCAATTGATTATGGCAGACACAGGAATCACCCAGAGTAACATCAATCATGGCCGTTCCTCCATTGCGCCAAGCTGGTGTTCGTTCATGCAAGGGATCTTTGCAGATCCGTTATCATGACTCTTGAGCCACGACTCAGGCTTCTTTGGTGCGACCTCCTGTAGATCGGGTCCTGTGAAAATTCAGAGATGAATCTGAATGTCAGTTAAATTCGAGGATGCCAGAAGTGACGCCTGAGTGGGGAACTGATGAAGGAGACAGACCGGTGGGCAGGTTTTCCGAGGTTGCCGCGGCGCTGCTGTATGACTGAATCTTGAACAATGAATTCACTCGACCTTCCTCTGCACGCGAGCAATTTCACAACTTCGTCACTGCCTTCGCGTGGCCATTGAACCGAACCCAGGATTATCTTCTCTCTTCGCGACATGTTACTCTCCCCTCCTTGAACTTCAAGTTTCCAGACTATGGTATTCTCTCGTGCGAAGTTAGCAAAGGTTCTGTCGCAACACTGGTCTGTCCGCATCAACACAGTCGGAAAAGTCATCACCGCTGACACCCTTCAGAGCTTTTATTGCCCTCCTCCATCCTCGACTTCTCCGGGTGGCACAGGCAGCCGTCACCAGTATGGAAACTCCAGATCGGCAGGCGCTCTCACCTGGGACCGCTGCGCAGTTATCATATTTCAACAACGGAAATGCCGCTCCCAATGATCAGCCTAGTGCAACGCCCTCGCAGACATTTGGGTCCTCGGAACAGAGTCCTGTCGAGACTCAGAAAGACCCCATACTATCGCCAATACAGTCCAACCTCCATCATCTACCTGCAGCGCCAGTCGGTAACTCTTCTGCCGAACCACAAATGGCCCAGTCCATCCCTGCGCAACGCAAGCCTCGCATAGTCGGCGGGTTTGAAGTTGATGATGACCCTGAGGATGAGGAAGGCGCGCAAGACGAGAAGGATGATGCTGATGTCTATGACCCCTCTGTGGGCATGGACTTCGATGCCCCAACACCTGCTGATGACTCTGCAAACCAAATCCCAACGTCGCTTGATAGAACTTCCCAGTCACCAGAAAAAGAAAATGGAATCACTCCTGCTCCTGTCCAGGCCATTGGTAGTCCTGCTGACGCTGACCTTTCTTCTTCCACTCCTGCTCCAGGTGCCAGTACTGAACTACATGCTCCGCGCACAGCAACTGCGACACCTTCTCACACTGTTTCTGATCTTCCAGCTCAGCTGTCTCCACCCCATCCTCATGTGAACGGTCTTGTTGCTCCAGGCTTGCCCAAGTCTCGACTTGCTCATGATGTGGTTGGAATTCTGGAAGATCGCATCAAAGATGACCCTCGTGGTGATATTGATGCCTATCTTGAACTAATCGACGAATTCAAGAATCGGAATAAACAAGAAGACGCCCGCCGCGTGTACGAGGAGTACCTGAAAGTTTTTCCCTTTGCTGTACGTGTCGACTCGCATACATTGTGCCGAACCGTGACTGACAGATAGCAGGCTGATCAATGGTGCGCCTATGTGAAGTTTGAGGAGGAGCACGATCGCATGCGCCCCATGGAGACTCTCTTCAATCGATCTCTTCTAGAAGTCCTTGACGTTCCTCTCTGGTCACTGTACATCAACTACATCCGCCGACGGAATAGCATGCAGACAGGTGATGTAGCCAGGTCGTATGGCATCATCAACGACTCGTTTTCTTTTGCTCTCAAGACCATTGGCATGGACAAAGAGTCCGGCCCATTATGGCAGGACTATATCAACTTCCTGAAGACCGGGCCTGGCACGGTCGGTGGAACTGGTTGGCAAGATGCAGCAAAGGTCGATACTCTTCGTGCAGCCTATCAGAAGGCAATTGCTGTTCCCACGGCAGCAACAACAGCTCTGTGGAAAGAGTACGATGCCTTTGAGACAGGACTGAGCAAGATTAACGTATGCATATTTCGTCCGTTATGCTTGGCGAGCCTGCGCTAATACTTCACAGGGCCGAAAATACCTCCAGGAGAAATCCCCTGTTTACATGACTGCGAGGACTGCATATACACAATTGCAGAACTTGACGAGAGACCTCAAGCGAACTTCAAAGCCACGCCTGCCACCAGCAGCCGGCTTTGAAGGCCATGCCGAGTATATGCAGCAGGTCAGTCTATGGAAGCAGTGGATTGATTGGGAGAAAGAAGACAACCTCGTCCTCAAGGATGAAGACCTTGCTCTGTACCGGAGTCGCATTCTCTTCACATATAAACAAGCCCTCATGGCACTACAATTCTGGCCAGAAATGTGGTACGATGCGGTTGATTTCTGTCTCACCAACGGCCTTGAGAATGATGGGATGAAGCTTCTC
Source organism: Cladophialophora yegresii CBS 114405 (assembly GCF_000585515.1). Classification (NCBI taxonomy): domain Eukaryota; kingdom Fungi; phylum Ascomycota; class Eurotiomycetes; order Chaetothyriales; family Herpotrichiellaceae; genus Cladophialophora; species Cladophialophora yegresii. The sequence continues at coordinate 4,328,549 of NW_006913046.1, read as the reverse complement.
AACCACGGCATTGCGGCCAACCCTGAATCGCCCCTTTTAGCTTTCAAACTTGCAGATCGTATTGAGGCGTCGACCCAAAGCGATGAAAGCGCTGACCCCGGTGCCAAAGAGCGAATGAAGAAGATCCGCGAGCCGTACGACGGATTACTCGATGCGATCTACGAATTGATCAAAAAGGTATCCGCACGCGAAAAGCAAGAGGTGCAGAGAGTAGAGCTTGCTGCCGCTACCAACGGAGAAGGAGATGGCGACGGCGACGACGACATCAATGCCTCTAATGTCGCAGCCAAAAAAGCCGCCCTCGACAATCAGATCGCGGTGATCAAGAAGGGGGCTCAAGCACAGACGGACGTTCTCAGTCGGATGGTCTCACATGCATGGCTTGCATTGATGCGCTCGACACGCCGAGTCCAAGGCAAAGGACCTCCTGGCGAAAAAGGCCCGCAAGGGTTTCGGCTTATCTTTACTGAAGCACGCAAACGAGGTAAACTCACCAGCGACTTCTATGTGGAATCGGCACGCATCGAATGGCAATGTTACCGAGATCCTGCTGGCACAAAGATCCTTGAGCGTGGCATGAAACTGTTTCCTGAGGACGATTACCTGCCGCTTCAGTATATTCAACATCTTCTTGACATTCAAGATGTCACAAATGCACGAGCAGTGTTCGAGACGACTGTCAAACGACTCCTTGCTCACGAAGACCCCGAACAAACTGCCAAGGCTAAACCGCTCTTTGCGTTCATGCACAATTATGAATCCAAGTACGGTGAATTGGCCCAGGTCCAGGCCCTCGAAGAGAGGATGAGGAAGCATTTCCCAGAAGACCCGACGCTCAAGCTCTTCTCCAGTCGATACAGCACTCCCTTGTTCGACGCCATGCATGTCCATCCCATAATTTCTCCCCAACAGATCCGGCCCCTGCTGTCACACGTACTTCCTTCCGTGGAAACATCGTCGGAAATGGTGAACTCGCCTATCCAGAAAGTCATCGATGCGATTACAACACATTCCCCTAAGCGACCCTTCCCAGACGATCTGGAAGACGGTGGCGGGCCACGCAAGATGGCGCGTGGCGAGTCCCCACTAAAGGGAGCAGCTGGTCGCCGCATGAATCAGCAACAGCAGCAACGCCAGGTGAACGCGCCTGCTTCGCTACCTTCGTTTCCTCCAGTTCCTCAACCTCTGCCTCCGGGGATTGCCTATATCCTGAGCATACTGCCAAAAGCTTCAACCTATGTCGAAACTCGATTTGACGCGGTCAAGATGATGGAGTTGATACGCGACATCAAGCTACCTGCGCCATCCGCAATTTCGAGCCAGGCCCTCCAACCGCCGCCTTCACAGCCCCAACCTGGCTGGCCACCGTATCCACCCATGCCGCCGCAGGGCTTCTCACCCGCGCCAAACGTTACACAAAGTCAATACAAGGCGGGTAAGTGCATTCAAGACTCTGTAGGCACGAGCTATGTGAACTGACTTGATACCAGCACCCTTCCGATACGCATAGATTGGTGTGGAATGTAGCATTAGCGAGTTTACCAAGCATGTCACAGGCGTTGGAAGGCATTGGAGGCATCGTGATGCTCGATACCATTGGTGGCTGTTGTTCAATTTTCAATTTTCAATCTTCTATACTCATTTCAAACGTGTTGGGAGCGTTCGGTATCCATGGCACGATGCATTCTCAAAGGACGACCAGTCGGGACACCATCCTGCACGAGCCGACTGAAGCCTCATCTAGGCTCGTCAAGTCTTCAGAAACTCAGCGAGTCTTACACTCTGAGAAAAACATCGTTGGTATCAATCTCGCTTCCCTCTTCTGCCACCTCGGTCCTTCAAAGTTGGCTGTCTTGAACAGCTGAGGTATCTACAATGCACTTCTTAGCATATTTGCATCTCCGTGCATGCTGTCGACGTGTAGTTCGACAAAACCTGAAAGCCTGCTCTTCTCAGTGTTCGGTTGCTTGTTAAGCCCTCAAGTATTTGGCTGCACTGTCTGCAAAAAGGGCGCAGTGATCAAAAGGCTGGCGTGGTTGCTCGTCTTGTTTGGTCTCTTCAGGGTGAGCCGTGCTCTTGGAGTCCTAGCGTCTGGAAGCTGGCTGTGCTGGGTCTCTTTTTGAGGGGATGAGCCATGACCGTGGAGGCGGCAGCCTTCGAACCCAGCTCTGGAGAATGTCAGTGATTCGTCGCTGGAAAGGTCTAGTGTAGATGTAGATTAGCGCAACACCAACGGCGCTAGGCCGTCAATCAACATTTGTTCTCGGCCTGATTCCAACCTTCCACCTCACCGCAGCGCTCAGATGAGCCTGGCAATGAACTCAACCTCATACTGGACGACAGCACGTGCGGCGTCGCGGCGACGACGATAACCAGTGAATACAGGGTCAACGACATCATCCTTGTCACTGTCGCCGACCCCGGCCCCGTATCGCCAAGGCCACGAGCATGAGCGTCGGCAACGACGACTACAAATATCCCCTTCCTCTCTGACCTTCTGATCTTCTTCTCTCTTTCTCATCATCCATCATCTCTCTTCCTTCTCCTGATTGACCTGGCCTCAATCATTCCTTCTTGAACCTGATCAGTTCAAACACTTCCTTGCTCCTCAAGAGTCGTCGCCGTGACATCTCAGCGACGCGCTCTTCCATGAGACAGCTTCAACTTCGCCAACATCAACTTCCAGCCTAGTTGCAACCAAGAACATTTCAGCCTCCAAGGTAAGCAGTCAAGCGCTCTTTGTGTCTCCTTTAGCACCTGTTCAGACCGCCTTCCTTGGACTCTGCAACCAAGTTTCAGAGTCTCAATCGTTCTTACCCTTGCACCGCGAATGCCTCCTGCCTGGCTTTCTTTTGCGCCCCCCCTCACAACAAAGCGACAAACACGCTCTGAACCTTTCCTCAAACACACTTGAGAGGGGGATATCTTGATCCTTTCGTCTCTTGCACCCACCTCACCACTCTCCCCACAACTCATCTCTTCAGCATCGTACAACTCACATCTTCCTTACCATTTCCATCGTCGAACTGCCATCTCAGCTTGATTTTCTCGATCGAGGCCTAAGCGATCAACTTGGATCCTTTTACCTTCTTCTCAAGATCCAACACTAACTCCCCTGTCCGCAGACTTCCATTCATCTTGTCAAGATGTCTAGCTCTGCCCGCAAGCGTGGTGCTGGCCGTGCGACTAGAGGTCAACAGCCAGCAGAAACCGCTTCTCGTCGTGGAGATCGTCAACAAGCCGGTGGTTTCGATGGCCCTGCTTCTCGCGGCAGTGGTTCGCAGTCCGGACCTGGCACTGCCGGTCGTGGTGCCGCTTCTACAGCTCCTTCCGCTACGTCTGCTACCGGTAGTCCCGGTGCTCCGGCTGAAGGCTTCGAAGCACAAGCACCTACCAGCAGTAGCCGTCGCAGCAGTCAGTCTGGTGGCCCTGAACAAATTCAACTCCAAGCAGCAGCTCCTGTTGGAGACCCAGCTCGTGATCGTCCGCAACGCTTCACCGATCAGATGCGGAATATCGACTTGCCCCCTTCATTCTACAACATTGATCAACTGGTGAGTCATTCTCCTTCAATTTTCTGCTGCATCACCCGTGTCTGTCATCCCCCATCTACGATCATGCTTCATTATCTCGCCATGTTCGTCCCCTCTGGCATCCATCCCTATGAGTCTGGAGTCCACTTCTTCCCTCTCAGAAGTCTACTCATTTGTCACACCCTTTTCCCACCGTCACTCCTTTTCCACCTTCGAGTCGTTCACAGTGCTTTCACGCTGAGGCTCACGAAATCCTGCCTTCACATCTCTCTCCTTCAATACTACTTACACATCTGATGCCCTGCACTGTCACCCGAGTTGTCTTAGTGGCACAGTCATCCCTTTCCCACTGCCCTATCTTCACCAAAGCACAATGGCTCCCCTTGCTCGACCTCATGGCCTACTTATAACCCCTCTCCTCCCCTGCTTTGTGGCTTTGTTCCCAGAGATCTCCCACCAACTCATTCCACCGCATTCCCTATTGCCAACATGTCTCGTCCGACCTCTGACGGTGGTTCGCCATCTGCCTCCGGCCTAAACTCCCCACCTCAGGCGAGATCAGCGAACGCGTCTCCCAGAGCAAATCCCGCTGTTACCTACATCCCATATGTCCGCAATATTCGTGGCCCAGGCATTAACGAGTACGAACAACAGTACCAGCTGCCAACACAGTTCACCAAGCGTCCGGGCTTCAATACCACTGGCCAACCAGCTGCGATGAACGTCAATGCATTCCAGGTCACCGGATATCCCACCACCAAGATCTACCAATACGATGTTGTCATTGGCACCGGCGCTGAGAAGCGAATCGTCAATCGTAAGGTCTGGGAGTCCAAGGCCCGCAAGGAGAAGACTGGTCCTCAGATGATCTGGGATGGCAATCGTCTCGCTTGGTCGCTCAAAGACCACGGCGAGATCCGCGCTATGGTCGATCTTGACGCCGAAGACGGCCGTCCTTCTCGCGATGGTCGCAATTCTTTCCGTCTCCATATCAAGAAGACCCGTGAGATCAATCCGAGTATCGTCCAAAGCTTCCTCGAGCGGAAGGTACAGATGTCCAAGGAAATTGCTGAAGCTATCATTTTCATGGATCACCTGCTCCGCGAAGGCCCATCCCAGAACCCGCAATTCATTTCAGTCAAGCGTTCTCTTTTCAAGAGACAAGGTCAGCGTCAAGATCTTGGAGGCAGTATTGAGGCCTGGCGCGGTATCTACCAGTCTATGCGTCTTGCTGAAGGTCAGAAGCTCATCATCAACCTCGATGTCGCGAATACCTGCTTCTGGCGCCCCACTTCCCTCACATCTGCTCTCGTAACGAAGTGGCGCGAGTTCACCGACGTCAATTCCATTGCAGCTCAGATGCGCCCAGCGCAGAACAACGGTGCCCGCGAACCCAACAACTTGCAGAAGACAGTCCAGCGTGCCTTCAAGAACGTCGAGGTCAAGGCCGTCTACAAGGGCAATCCACTCCCGAACAAAGTGTGGAAGATCATTCGATTCTCCGTCAACAACGCCAATCAGGAGATGATTGATTGGAAGGATCCGAACACCAAGCAGCCCACCGGCGAGAGCATCTCTGTTGCTCAATACTTCCGGCGTAAGTACAACATTACCCTCCAACATCCTAACCTGCCGCTGGTGGAGATGAGCAAGAAGAATGTTCTCTACCCTATGGAATTCCTACAGATTATGGAAGGTCAACGCTATGCTGCGAAGTTGGACGACTACCAGACCAGCAACATGATCAAGTTTGCTGTGTCACGACCTCGCGCTCGACTTGATGCCATCAATGAAGGAAAGGGTTGGTTGAACTGGGAAGGCGACACCTATCTGAGAGGTTACGGTCTCCGCATCAATCCGCAACAAATCCGTACTCAGGCTCGGGTTCTCCCAGCTCCGGGCATCAAGTTTGGTCAGAACCGCGTTGAACAACCTGGTACTCGTGGTCGCTGGGACCTGAAGGGCAAGGTCTTCCTCACCGGCAATCCTCAGGAACTTGTCTCCTGGGGTATTGGTGTCTTCCCCGGCAAAATCCGCGTTGACAAAGCTCAGATCGATCAGTTCGCGCTCAACTTTGCTCGAGCTTATCGCGCCCACGGTGGCCACGTCGCCAACGCGCCCCCTCACACTATGATGCTCCCCAATGATACAGGTGCTGCAGTGGCCGAGTTGCACCAGCAGACCGGCAACAAATTCAAGCGACGACCTCAGCTTCTCGTCTTCCTTGTTCAGGATAAGAACGCCTTCAATTACCTTCGCATCAAGAAGTCTTGTGATTGTCGATTCGGTGTGGTTTCTCAGGTCATGCAGATCGAGCAAGTGCAGAAAGGCAATCCGCAGTACTACTCCAACGTGTTGATGAAGATCAACGCCAAGTTAGGCGGTACCACAGCTCAAGTCGTGCCCAACTCCACGAGTGGCTTCAAATCCTTCGCTGCGCCAACCATGATCATCGGCGCCGATGTCTCCCACGCTTCTCCCGGAAGCCAGCAAGCGTCTATGGCGGCCATTACTGTCTCCTTCGATCGATTTGCTGGCCGCTATGCTGCTGCATGCCAAACCAACGGCCATCGCGTCGAGATGATCTCTGAGGCCAACTGGGTCAACATGTTCAGACCTCTTGCTAAGCAATGGTTGATCAGTGTTGGTGGCAATCGTCCGCCTCAGCACATCTATTACATCCGAGATGGCGTTTCCGAAGGCCAGTTCGAGCACGTCATCCGACAGGAGGTGCCGCACATCAAGACAGTCCTCAAGGACGTCCATGAGGATTTCAACGGCAAGATCACTGTCATCATCGCGTCCAAGCGCCACCATGTTCGAGCTTTCCCCGAGAAAGCTGGCGCCGACAAGAATGGCAATCCTCTTCCCGGTACACTGATTGAGAGAGATGTGACCACCCCCAACGAGTTTGACTTCTATCTCTACTCGCACATTGCGTTGCAAGGCACGTCTCGACCGGTGCACTACTCGGTGCTGTACGACGAGTTGAATCACAAACCGGAGCAGCTTCAAAACATGATCTACGAGCACTGTTATCAATACATGCGCTCCACGACCTCTGTGTCTTTGCATCCTGCTGTGTACTACGCACATCTTGCATCCAACCGTGCAAAGGCCCACGAGGACCTCCCTGCGTCGGCTGGTCCTCAAGGTGGTGCTGGTTACAAGCAGCAAGCTCCCAGCCGCAGCTCCGAGCCTTCCGAGTCTGAGGTCCGACCCTTGATGCCTCTGTTCAACATCAATGGCATTGTCTTTGCCATGTGGTACATCTAAGTCGGTCATGGCAACAACGACACGCACTTCTGCGTACTCATGCACCGGTTAGTGCACGATCAGCAAGCAACATGTTCAGATACACAACAACAGTGACTCAGGACCAAAACAACAGTGGCGGCGACTGCGCTAGCCCTCAACGGCTGGCAATGTCGGTCTACCACGCAATTCGTGCTCCAGAGCTTTTCCACAGCAGTTGAAGTCTCTGCTTCGGAACCAAAAGACGAAGCCCTACTAAGCGGGCCAACATTTCCTTGTTTTTCAGTATTGTTTCTTCTTTTCCTTGGAAAAAGTGGCGGAAAAATCAGAATGGCCAGGAGATTTCTTTGTACCAGTTGATTTCCTTTTCGATTCAACGACAGCCTCCGACAGACACTTCTCATCCATGCCTCTTCACAGAGGGTGCGCTTGAGTCGGTCTTTGACTGCCCGCCATCCTGCAGCAATGAGCTTATCTCGACAGCTGGCAGATGGCGACTCTCCTTTTAGTTTAGCTTGCCCCATGAAATGACATGCATTCAATGAAGCTTGACGCCTTTCACGTAGATTTGCTCTTATTAGTTCTTTCTACGTTTGCTTGTGCTTCTCCGCCGTCACAAAAGCGCCCTGTAGTTTTGTGCCCTACGCGGTCAGACCACGATCTTCAATGCGCCCACGATGGCCAGTCAGTAAAGTCGACAGGACCGGTGAGGCTCACGGGATCATCATACTCGAGAATGAGCGAATAGAAGCGCCCACCCAGCAAACCCAGGACAGTCCGCGGGCAGGCCTACTCTGCAACCATCCTCCGATCTTGCACCCTTCGAGCACAGACAACGGCGTTCGGGATTGATGTCCGAAAAGCTACAGGCAAGAGCCCCCAGGAAGACGAAAGATTGGGGGGCTGCCTCACCTCGAGTCATGCACCGCGTGTGAGTATGAATAAATGAATAGCTGGGTGGAATCTTCGAAAGAGAGCCCCCTGATGTTCTGCAGTGACTTAAGCCATGCCTGTGTCCGACTACCTAGCATTGTTTACAGGAGCCTCCACTCTACGCTCTCCGCTCTCCGCTCTCCGCTCTGCAAGAGCGACTAATTACGTTGTGCGCAGCCCATTCGTGGATCTATGGATGGGTGGCGCAGAGGGCGAGTAGAGCAGGAAGGGTCAGTAGACGACAAGGGCACAGTATAGCAGGGCAGGGCAGGGCAGGAGACGGCAAGGGCAAGGGCAAGAGACGGCAAGGGCAAGGGCAGACACGGGCAGGTAGGGAACGGTAAAAAAAAAACAAAATCAAGGGAAGATAACTAGACGAAGGGCAAAAAGGGGGGAGGAACCAAGTACGCACAGTATAGGGCGAAGGGGACACTGGACACTGGACACTGGACATACAGTACCGATGGGCCGGGACCAACAGCAGCTGACCTGATCAATACCTAGCCAATGCCTGATCATACGTCTTTCCGAGAAGGCCTAGGGGTCAGGGGCTTGTTGGAAGGTGGGAAGAGCGAGCGAGAAAGCAGAAAGCAGAAAGCCAGATTGGGAGTGAATGAAGGAAGGAAGGAAAGGAGAGCAAAAGCACGATCAGATCCCGAGATTGTATGGAGTATGACTAGCCATGACTCTAATACTGACCAACTGTCCATCAGGTTCATGCTTGGGCCTTAAGTTAGGCCTAGGGTTGGACCTAGGCTCAGCAGAACCAAGAGAAGGAGCACGAGCCAGATCAACACCACCACGGATTACCAATACCAACATCAGACCAAGGTCGAGCTAAACCAAGAACGAAACACCGCCGTGTTACACCCGTGCTTCGATGTGGTCTGAATCCAGGAGGTTTGGAGGAAGATGATCCATGGCGCATCTTGCGGGATGGCATGAGATGAGATTCGGAACTTGCCAGCGGAGGCAGAGAGAAGGCGACAAGAGTGGAGGGGAAGAATGACTGGAAGTAAGAGAATGGGCGGGCAGGCGGTGGAGGTCGGGCAAGTCGAGATAGGAGGAAACGAGGTATAGGCAGATGGCGTCTGACAGGGAGGAGAGAGCACTGAGGCAACCTGATGGCCTTGAAAAGATACGTTGAGTACTGACGGCCTTTCGATAACCTCTCTAGCAATATCCACGGACACAGAATGACGGCAAGAAACGCAAAAGCAGAGCTGTCCTCATGGCGCGGCATTTTGAATGCGAAAGGATTAAGGATAAGCTGACGTCTCGGCCCATCTGATCAATTCCCAAACCACCGCAACATTGGGCACACTTTGCAATTGGCCCTGCCTCTGCGCGCCACAGGATCCGATGTTTGACCTCAACCTCTGTCATCCTCCCAAGAGAAGCACCAGACGACCATCGACTCCTGGATCGTGCCCCTTGGATCACCGACTCGTGTACAAATAGCCGCCGCGCATTCCTTCCTATAGGAATCCAAGAGGTAGCCCAATTGCTGTTGCCAAAGACAATAGTGCGACAATCTGAGCAAAGAGTCTCCGACCACGGGAAGCTTTAGGTCCAGCAACAGCGACGCCCCGAACGACAAGCTGAGCCAGTGGGAAGAAGAAACAAGCATCCTGGACAAGGAACCAGAAGATTGCCTCGACCGTGCTCATGGTTTCGCGGCGCCGTATCAAGATACTTATCCGGACCACACATGCAGCAGAGGCGAGAACGAGCAACAGCCACCCAAATAATATGAGCAAGGCTCGCCGTCTTTTCCTTGCAGGAACATCGTTCGGTTGCTCTATGGTGTTTTCTGTGTGGTGGCTGCGAGCCGAAAGGTCGCGCATCTCGACGTGGGGCGTCCCGATCGCGCCGTCGACTTGCGAGTCGCATGCTGGTGGGAACGGTCCAGCCTATACGACAGTTAGCGGAATACCAAAAGACAGAGAGCTTATCCTCGTACCAAGCTGTATTCTGGGAGCGGGCGTGTCAATTCTTCCGGTCCCAGCTCCAAGTCGACAACAGAGTTGTAATGCGGGACGCTGTCAGAATGCGAGGCTTTATCGTCACTGCCTCCAAGGATAGGTGATTGAAATCTTGAAAGAGGAGCCATTTTAGGTGATGTTTCCGTGAAGGTAGGTCAACGGGCTGGAGATGGACCGGCACCGATGTGGTAGACTCTGCTGACCACGTTGACACTGCTGATAAAGTGTAGCAATGAGCGACTGAGACAGTATCAATGCCGTAGAACGAGATGTTGATGCACAGGTTGACCACGGTGGAGTAGGATGAAGAGATCTAGGTTCTTCATCAACCGCCTGACGGCAGCCGCAAGACTGCTCCTTCCAAGACCAAGGTATACCTATGGCGCGAAGGCAGGTGCTGTGACGAGCCAAGCCGACAGAGAAGGAGCATTCATCGTGGCCGCAGTGGCTCAACCCCTGAGGTATGGCAGTGTGCAAGATGCAAAATCCCAACAGCGCAAAGCGAGACGAACTCAAAATCGCCATGGCGCCTAGCTAAAACAATACAGGCCGCCTGCTTTTTTTCCGCGAACACTCTGATGGTACAGGACATAAGGTCGTGACTTCGTGAGCACATAAGAACTGGGGTAAGGCTCGCCGACGCGTGCAAAACATCCTCGTCGTTCAGTTAGTATGGTAGTCAATGACGCCAAGGCTCCGTCGCATGTCTGCCAGTCGATCCGATGCTTGCGGTGGCGTGGGAGGGCGAGGGCCTTCGGTTCGCGCGTCCCTCTCAGAATCTTGGACTCTGCCTTTCTTCCGACCTCCCGAGGCGAAGGCGAAGTCCTTGAAAGCCGGCAGTTTGGAGATCTTCTTGCCCGCTTTACCGATCGATTCCTTCTCATTCGTCTGCGAGTCGGCGACCGAATCCTGCCTCGGACGGCCCATCGGGCTATGGCCTGGACTGTTGTCCAGATTGTGCACCGTCTGAAATCGAAGGGAATTGGTTCGCAGCGCGTCAGTAAACTCCATCTGATCGTCGTCGCCGTACTTGGGGTCGGTCAGGTCGTCGACAAGAGAAAAGGTTTGCCTCCTCAGTTCTTCCTTCCTCATGCGCTTCACGTTGAGGCGTTTGAGTTCGGTCTTGAAATCGTCGAGCATGATTGTATCTGTCAGGCACTTGAACACGAGACTGATCTTCCACCAAGGATTGATGCTAGCGCCCTGTCAGTCACGGGGCTGGTCGAGGATAGATTGCAACATACCCATCGGTGCTGCCGGTGAAGTTATGGATACTTGCGGCAATGTCCACGGCCGTGAAAATCAACGCCAAACAGATGGCGATCAACAAGATCGCGAACCGCGGTGAGCGTTTGATCAGCTCGAAGACGCCAGTGCCGTAGACGGAATTGATCACATGAAATAGTGTCAGGCAGGTAAACACCCACCACGGATCCCTCATTAGGGGCTCATATGGACGGACGCTGACATAGTAGTCGTTGATGTTGTTGAAGAATCGAAAATTGTTGGCGATCTGCCAGCAGATGAACGGCACCGTCAAAGCCAACGTCCCCAAGTAGATCCTGCGCACCCATTTGCCCGTGTCAGGCTTGAACATGCTTCTCGAGTCCATGAAGAAGGGCTTGATCTTCATCCACGCCACAATGTTGTGAATAATCCACGACAAGTACAAGAACATGGCCGTCGACGACAGATACCAGCCGTAGCCCTTGAAGCCGAAGAAGCAGAACGTTCCTACTAAGCAGTTAGCACGTCACGCTACTCTACAGTGCGCATGTCTCAAAGGCACTGCCGTCCATGCTCGGCCACTCTTACCATGTGACAGCGCTGCAAGTTGCTGGAGGGAATGGATGTGTCAGCCTCACATATGATATGTACTTGTTCCAGAAGCCTTTCCCGCGGGCATCCCTTAACCCCCGCGCGCGCAGTTCGACTTACCTCGACCAGAATCAACTTGTGTAAAAGGACTTTCCTCCTCATGTTGGCAATGGTGATGCAAGCCATGATGACGAGCGCGCCGACCATAAACCCCTCGGACCAGCCTTCCAGGATGAAATCCTCGTCCGAGGCAAGCATGCGCCAGTTGCCATCCTCGGGGGTTTCATTTCGCCGCTGCAGGTCGAATCGAGGAGCCATACCGATCCTCAGCTCCTAGCGCAACTCCGTCATCTCGTCGAGGCGCTGAACGGGAGCTCCGGCGCGAGGGACGAGATCGAGCTCGAGCGATGGCGACGCTTCCAGGTGGCGGTGAGTGCTTGTTCTGGGGAGGAAGAGAGGAGAGAAGGGAGTGGTGGCCTGTCCCACGTCGATTCCGTCTTGTTGTTCAACGGGGCCGGTCAAGCACCAGCCTCGTAGAACCTGGACGTCGAACGTGGCCGGTGGCCTGGTTAGATTTGTGGAGCGACGCTGTGGTCGACAAGGGCTTTACAGGTGGGTGTCCGTAGGATCGCAGATTCTCCACACCAACCAAAGAGCTTCGATGCAAAGTGAGAAAATTATTTTGTCCACAGCGGCGACAGCGACAGCGAGCGAAGATGAAGCAGAAAATGACTGGCAAGGCAGGAAATGTGCCCCAGAACTAAGGGTACCCCGTGCTGTGTGCACAACGGCAATTCAGCTGCGCTCAGGAGCTGTCGCTAGCGAATGGCCTCGGGAAAACCCAACCATCCTTTGACCATTTAGAGCCGATGTTGGACATGGGCAGAACGTACTCCGTAAGATCGCCGGTAAACCCATGCCCCGGGGCGTCAGGCGTAGGGCGGGTCAGCGGCCATCGAGTCCGCCGTTGTCACTAAAGCTGGGCGCGCTGGGCACCGAGTTACCACACCACTGGAGTGTCACCCTCTGCCGGTCTGGCTCTCGGTCTGGCTCTGACGGGCATTTACCCAGGCGGGACCTCGCTAAATGGAGCTGGTGGTGAGTTCACCGTGAGTGGGTGGTAAGCCACAAAAAGGGGGGCGGGAGGGGCTGGCCAGGTCCATAGGGTGGGGATTGGGGAATCATCCTCATCATCGTTACTGTACGAGGTAGGCCCCGGAGAAAACGCACCTAGTTACGGGTGGTGCGCATAGTCGCGAGACTCGCTAATTACTGGACCCAGGGTACAATATTTCAGTACTCGTACTCGTAGCTTCTGCAAAATCCACGGATGGATGCCTCGGTGGCAGGTAGGTAGGTGCCGCCATGCTGGAACGCTCCACCAGAACACAGAGGGATTGGCATGTGGGTGCCATGCTTTGCTCGCTCAACGCTCACGCAGGCTGCACGTTTGCAGTCAAAACCACGGCTTGACCCCCGCAAAATCCAGACGGCTACTGTAAAGATGCAAGCCATGCACGCCACGAAACTAATAAACTCAATCACGCCCGGACACGCAGGCACGGGGCAGGAGGATTCCGGGGTAAGGGGTACTGTGACTGACACGAGGCAGACTTCCTACTCCGAGTCGACATGTCCACATGTGTCGGAATAGAGAACTCTCGCCTATCGCGTGTACAGTATCTACCGTAGGTACATGTACGATGGCGCACGGAAGGCTCAGGGTCTGGACGGGGAGAGTGTCTCCCTAGTATCTATGCCCCTCGTGCAGCGTTTGACCAACGACGCATTAGAGACGCCCCAGCAGACACCGAGTCCCGTGATGCGCTACCGAGTATCCTCCTTCAAGTCCTTCAATGGTTCCTCTCCATCTTCACCTCCAGTCAGTCTTGCCCCGAGGTCTGAGTCCTGGGAAGTGTGACTTTGGATTGCCTCGCGCTTGGCTGGCCACGCCCGTCTTTCATGGCATGCTTGCCCTGTGCATTGCTACCCGAGTACGAATGCCGCCGCTGAGGAGTTCTACCCCAGCCAGCATATTGCCTACTAATTAGCACAACACTCGCCTACTAGGTTGATGTAGTTGCGCTTTTCCCTCGCCTCGATCGCGTCAAGTCAAGCACAACGTCAGCCTACGCGACAGGGATGAGAAAGCGCAAGGAGCAATGGAGTACTGCGGGGGATTTCTAGAATTACAATACCTAGGAGATACACTTCACAGTACCATTCGGTGTCATGACATCGTGACCAGGTGAAGATGAAAGCCAGGCAACGTCGCGCGCACACGGCCACCATCATTTTTCGAAAAGCGCGACCTTGACCCCCGTCCCGCTCGCAAGCGTAATGGTCATCCATTCGCGCCACTCCTCGGTGTCTCGACTCTCGATCCGCGGGAATGTCTGGATCAGTCGGATCGTGGCATACGAGGCCTCCATCAGGGCGTATTGCTGGCCCACGCAGATCCGCGGCCCGCCGTTGAAGGGCAGGTATTCCCACCCTGGCCGCAAGTGCTCCCATCTCTCGGGCTTGAACTCCAACGCGTCGGGTCCGTAGAAGTCTTCGCGGCGGTGCACTGTGGTTGATCGTTAGCGTCAGCGTCGTGGTGACGAGGCACAAAGAAGGGGGGAGGGCAGAAACTTACTCGACCACGGTGAGTACCCTACTACATCTCCTTTTCTTACAAGAGCAGGCGCTTTGCCGTCCGCGCCGCCCCCCAGGGGTAAGATCGTGTCGCGGATGGCCTCACGACTATTGGCAGGCACGACGGGCATGAGGCGGAGTGATTCGTTGAGCGTCCACTTCAGGTACTTCATCTCCTTGATCGTCGTGTAGTCGGGCTTTTCACCGCCCAGTTGCTCGACCTCGGCTTTCAACTTGGCCCACACGTCCGGCCGCTTGGACAGGACGTGCCACGTATTGGACAACAACCCGGCCGTGGTGTCACGGCCTGCCAGGAGAATGTTGAGCAATTCGGAGCGCAGCGCATAGGGGTCCTGTGTTTGCCTGAGCAGGGCGTGCAGGAAGACATATCGACCGTTCGGGTCCTTCTTGCCGCTCCTCAGCTCCTCAATGGCCTGTTGGATGATCTCGTCCGCGAAGTTGTGCATGATCTTGACACTCTTCCGCCACTTCGCGTCGGGGATCAACTTGGCGAGACCGCCAGAGCGGAAGTCCTTTGCACAGGCTGTAGAGTCCATCCGTCAGCCGGTGAAGCGAACAGCACACCACGTGGCAAACAGGGGCAACGCACCTTCAGTGACGTATACGAACGCCTTGACGAATTCATTTGCCGACTTGGTCTCCAGGCCCGATGCAAGAGTGTTTGTCGATTTGCCGAACAGGAACTCTGTGGCGGAGTCCATCGTCAAGCCGAAGAACAAATCTTGCAAATCCACGGTCGAGCCATCTCGGGGAATCGAGTCGATCAGATGAGACATGTGCGCTTCGAACATGTCCAGATCTGCCACCTGTTGACGGGTGAAGTTGGGCCGCACCATGGCGCGCGACCTTTCCCAAGCAGCGCCGTCATTTGCAAAGATCCCATGGCCGAAGATAGGCAGGAACACCTCCTTTCGCCTCTCGCCCAGAGAAAAGTCCTGGAATTTGGTGGACAAGATCGTCTTGACGTTCTCGGGTTCGATCGTCGAGATGACTGCACACCGGGTCAGTGACGGTGTCACGCCGGCAACGCAAAACGGATGAAGTGCAATTACTGACCATTACTCCTTGCTAGCCTAAGCCTGAGCGTCTTTTTGCCGTCTCCAAAGTTTCTGATCCGGTTGGCTTCGTGCATCCGCCCTTCTTTGGCCGCCGCGACCATATCCTTGATCCGATCTAGGCCGTACAGTTTGCCCAAGATGCCCTTGTGGGGGTACCATGGGATTTCCTCGCACCCATTGTCCTTGATCATCTGGCGCCTCCGAGCACCAGTGGTCATTTCATAGTAGATTCGCTGGATGGCAAAGATAGCGACAAGGGCGATCAAGATGACCGGGATGGGAACGTGAGGAATCGACATGGCTGCCATGGTTGGTGTTCGGGCAGTCTTGACGCTACCTGGCCTGTGAAGATTTCGATCGAGCAGCTCCCGGCCGATATCTGGCCTCCAAAGTCGACAGCGTGCTACGAGTAGTTGTCGTGTGTCAAATCCAGAGGACTCGAATGAAACTGTGTTGTTGTTGGAGGCCTGGCGGGGTCGCGTAACCAAAGCTCGAGCCGGCCGTGTTCAGACACCTCGGACGGTGGTAACAGGCAGTCGCAGCCGAGGGTGCTCTCAGCTGCAGCAACGAGGTGATCGACCATATATGTACCTACGTGTAGATAGCTGACACGATGGACGTCGAGCGTGTTTAATATGTAGTAGTATGTGACAGAGATCCCTTGCGGCCGCAACTGCGCTGTCGGGGAATCCGAGATGGCCAGTCTAAAAGCCACCGGCCATGCATCACTAGCACGCGGCATCACCTCGAATCCGGCCATGTTCTTTTGTCATCTGCCTGTTCTTCCACGCAGTGGAGGCATGGCGGGAAGGATTCCTGGACAGCCAGCAATCCGCCCAATGACAGTGCACTCATCGAAGCTTTCACCATGTGCATAGACGCTTTATGCACTCTGTGCCACCTGAAGATGCCGAGGCATTTTTGTATGGCAGTACGGGGGTACTTCGTATGTATCTCGTATGCGATACGAACAGGGCAGACAATCTCTCGCGTCGAATCAGGGTTACAGCGCGCGGAGAATGAGACGCAAGGCCCTTACAGTACCCTCGCTTCGGCGTCAACTATCGTCGCTCCCTCCCCGTCGTTTAGCGGACCATCCGTCTGTGTCAGCAATCCGACAGTATTCCCGCTGCCTCTTTCGCACATGCTGACCCGTGCACAACTTAGGTCATTCCTCCGACGGGCTCTTGGTTGTTCCTTCTCACCTGTTCTGCGCGTCCGCTGCCCAGGCATTTCTGATCTCGCTTGCACACATGAGAACACTGCTCAGACCAATTGCTGAGGGATTCTTGCCCCGAGCTGCCCACCGACTGCCTGACACGGAGGGAGGGTGGGGGCGATCCGCGTGAACATTCAGGCCTTGCTCGGCGGAGCAGCGCAGGGCTCAACAAGTGCTCCATACGAGGTATTCCAGACCGTGCTCCGGAAATGGACGGCCTAAGATGCAACGTTTGAGAGAGGTTCGGGAGATGAACGAGTTGCTTGACCGGGGCGCCTGAGCCAAGATCTACTGTGGTAGGCAGCTACCATTTGAATCCTCCACCATCATCGTTCCTTCTGCAGCGGCCGGCTTAATTATGGTAGTGTGAGGATGGAGGATCTCAGCGGACTCACACACAGCACACACTATAGTGGCCGCCGCTGTCGTCAAATGTCGAGAGTACGTACTCCGTACTAGAGGTCTAGTCAGAATCGCACGTGTGCTGCAATGCAAGCTTCTTTGGCTCAATGCGACTGTCCATTGGCCGCTACTTGACCAGCAGCTTTGTCCATAATACCCTGACGACCAAACCCACCACGTCGATTGCCTTTGCCCTGTCCTCGATATGCGCCTCTCGTACCGAAGCTACCTCCTCCTCGCCCTCGTCCGCCTTCTCCACCTCCATTAGCCTTCCCTCTGCTACTGCCTCCGTTACGAACACCTCCATTACCGCCTCTGCCCTTCCCACCGACTTTAAAGTCGATCCTCTTCAACGAATACTCAACCGACTCGAGGCCCGCAAGTCCCAGCTCGGCCCTGCTTGCTTTGCTGACTTTCCACGGCTGGAAAATCTCCTGCGGATCGTCAAGGCCGCGCAGCTCCTCGACCCACGCCTTGCAGTATTCGCCCTGGGGATCATAGTCACAACATTGCTTGACCGGATTGAATACTCTCGCCTCCCCCCGTGGGTCGTTGCCCACTCCAGCGACATATTGCCAGTTGCCCCAATTGGAACTGACGTCGTAGTCAGTCAGCATGCATTCGTACCATTCAGCCCCTAGCTTCCAGTTCACGCCCAGATGCTTGGCCAGGTAGCTTGCCACATTCTGTCGTGCTCGGTTGCTGGTGTATCCCGTGAGGAAGAGTTCGCGCTGACTCGCATCGATCAGAGATGTCCCCGTCGTGCCCCGCAGAAATCGCTCGAGCATCGTCGCCACCTCGGGACCACTTCCTTTGGTACCTGGCGTCTTCCACGGGTAAGACGTATCGTTCCGGAACCCTTCCAGCCGGAACAGGCGAGGGCCGAATTTCCGGGCACACAGCCTCATATAGTCTCGCCACAAGAGCTCAAAGCGAACAGCGGCGGTACCCTTGTTCTCGCCTTTGCCGTACCCTTCGGTACCTTTGTACTGATCATCTCGCCCGTCCTCGAAGTCGAGAAGTTGAAAGTGTACCTGGCGGGCGGTGATGCATCCCAGTGCGAGCCACGCCGAGAGCTTGGTGGAGAAGTCTGTCCCAAGCAAGCCATTGCGGGTGTCTTTGTATCTGGTCATAGCGCCCGACCCGATCAGCGACTGTACGCGTCTCAGCCCGCCAGACGTACCTCCTTGGTAGGGGTGAGCAGTTTTGACTCCTGAGGTTGGGAAAGATGGCGGCTTCGGAAGCGGAGGGTTGTCTTTGAGAGGCTTCATCAGTGCCGACTCCAGCCCCTCGTACGTCGCAGGAATCGAGAAGGGCTGTGTCGTTGCGGGAACAGGAGATGGCAATCGCGGCAGTGATGACGGCTTCGGCACAGGCTTCCGTGGCGCATCCCTCAACGGTTCCACTGATTTTCGGTAACTTGTAAAGATGTCCGGGAGATCTGTAGGTTTATCAAAGGGAAGGTCGCGGCTGCGGAGTCGTTAGCCTCACAACATGCAGTTCGTCGCCGTCGCATACTCATCAATGAAATACTTCTCGTCCAGCCACAGCCTAAAATTAACCCCAAACTTCTCGGCTGCGTTTCTCACATTACGTTCGTCCCTTTTTTCCTCGACACCTTCCTCCTCGGTCATCCAGACTCCTGCCACCGAGATTTCTTCCTCTGCCTGTTGGAATTGCCGCAACAGGTCTTCTACGACTTGCCCAAGCAGACCAACTCGGATAAGGAGGCCGCTTCCTGCCTTCTCAAGCTGCAGCTTCATATCCCAAACGGACTCTGCAAGGAACTTCACTCTGTGCGGACCACATCGCCAGAATCTGCCGACCTCTGAACGGGCCTCTGGGTATGGCGACTTTGAGTCCGGATCGGCGAGAAACCCCGACACCTCTATCTGCTGAGCTGGGAAAATGTAAAGTGGCAAGACATGGCTGAAGGGACACTGGGGCTGTTGCGATAGCTTGTGGATTTCATGAAAGACTGGATTGTCGACGAGTCGTAGGTCTCGCCGTAACAAGTAGATGAGCACGCGTTGCGCTGTCATCGCTCTGGCGACGAGACTGATGGCCTTTCCGGCTGCAGAAGCAAACCTGTGGTAGGAGGGTGGGGCCAAAACAGGTTGGAAGTTCGAAAGGCGGCCAGTTGTGCCTGTCTGATGGGTTGCACTGCTCCTGCAATGTAGATCGCGTTATCCAGGTCAAGCTGTTCCCCATTAAAGGGAACTCCTTGGAGACTTTCCCGTGGCCTTTAAACAAAATATTGAATTAAACCAAAACACCGGGGCTGGCAGCAGGCTGCAAGCGCCACCCACCCCGAAGGTCAAATTGTCTGATTATTCACTGATTGAGAGGATTGGAGGGTCGGCGGCGAGTCAGCGATCATGGATAGCTACATCATGTAGAGGTAGCATCCAAGTAGCTCTCTCGGAGAAGGATCTGGGGTCTGTGCGTGTCGCAGATGCAACAAAGGTACGATGTCCGTTTCCGACTGCATCACGATCAGCATTGGACCAATAAGTGAGCCAGATGTGGTCCCGGTGGTACTGATCCTTTGCACGACATCATTCGAACTCTGGCCCAGATCGTGTAAGATCTGGAATAACCTTCGCCTAGCTCGAATGATGGGCCTAATCCGGTTGGTGCCTGAAGACCGAACAGACGGGTTGGTTAGACGTCCGACGTTGACATCGAGCATGACAGTAGCGTGGTCAAGCAAGCATCATCGCGGTGCCGATATGTGTGCAGGGAGACGGAAGCGAAAATGGCGTCTGGCGAGATCTGTGTATGACGATCGATCTGGAGATTTCATGTGGGCCGTGAGACGGCGATCGGTCAATGAGAGATGGGAGCGGCGCCGGGGTTCATGTGGCTGCATGGTTGGCGCCTGTAGGAGAAGTGGATGTTGTAGCGAGCTTCAAGCTGCCAACTTGGCAGCAGTACGTACGTGCTACGTACATGCTACAAGTGGCGCACGGAAGGCGCGTATTGAATACCGCCAGAAGTGACAAAGCACTGTCTTCCGCAGAAAGCCACCACCACCACGACTGCTCAATTTGCCGTGATACGAGATGCCTCGATTTGGTCGCCCAGCATTTTGGGTGAGAAAATGTAGGTGGTAGTGTGAACTGGCTCCCTACTGCAACGGATTATGGTCGGCTTCATGGAAGCAACCCATCATCGCGACCTGCATAGATCATGCACCAGCACCAGTCTATTCAGAGGACAGAAAGGAGGAGAGACGCACAGACCGATCTGGGTATGACAATGCTGTTTGAGTCTTGCGCCCTCAAACGCTGTTCCCAAAGTGTACTACAATGCTCTTTTGCTTGACTCGACAGCATGGTCGCAGAAGGTTCCAAGAGGTTTGCCGAGAGGGGATGCAACTGGCGCAGGCTGCCATCGAGGGTGTGTCAAGAGAACATGAGGGAGGAGACGTGGCGCCTGGAAGTAGGGCCCGAAATGCAGGGAGAAGGGAAAGACGCAAAATTGCTACCTGACAGGCGGGTGTTTACGACAAGGCGCAAGCCACTGTCTTCGGTGCATTTTTTCCCATTCCAACGTGCCCACGTGATCCATTTACCCCGCTGTTTTCTTGGCTGGTGCCGAGGCAAGCTGCGTGGCTGCAACATCCCACCACATCCGTGCGCCTCACCCACGCCTCATCCGCAAGCGAGGCTGACGCCATCTTCAAGCCCGATTCAAGCCACCGTCGCATGGCTGCAGGGATCTTCTCGCGAGGCAAACTTCCTTGGGACATCATCCTTGTACGTAGTCATATCCCTTTGTAGTGCAGCTCACGGAGTAGATCAACAACTCTTGCCGCTTGTCCCCGACTTGCGGATCACACTACTGCTGCGAGAGTGGCTCTGTTGACTGCTGCGGGCTGAGCGCCGAATTCGAAGTCACCCCGAGTATCGAAGAGCAAGCAACTCCTTCATTAAGGCTGTATAAATCGATGGAAAATTTCGAGAACGCTCATCCTGGCCTCCGAGTCTGCCATCTCAGTATCCAGCGCCCTGTCATAACCACTATCATCATAGTCCTGTGATGCCATGCCCCGCCAATGGGTATCTGAACAAAGTGGTATCTCAGAATGCACATTCCTAGCAATAGAATCCGTCAAAGTTTATCCATCTCGTTCCCCCTGTCGCTGGAGGCCGCCAACCATCAAGTCATAAGTCGAGTAGAAGCGAAACCCTATAAGGACAGTGCGCCGCCGCAGTATTGTACAATCGCTGATCAGAGAAGAAAGCAGGGCTGAATTAGTGTAAACAAAATGCTTTTAAATCACGCTGCTGGTGCAGCTGTAGGACTGTCGTTAAGACCATCGCTTCCGGATTCGGATTTGACATTATCCTCCCTCGTTGATTCCGCCGGGTTCCCATTACCGCATCCCTTGACGAGGATGTGCCGCTGTAACGAAAGTCAGTATACCTCCAGGACAAAACCAACGGCCTGGACTTACCTTGAGCGCGTCCTTGCGAGAAAAGCTCTTGTCGCAATGATTGCATGGGAATGGCTTCACAGCAAGGTGGATCCTTTTGTGACGTTTCAGGTCATGATTGCGGTTGAAGCTTTGGGGACATTGATCGCACTTGAACGGCCGATCGTGTGTCGGCTGCTGATGAGGGGTGTTTGTACGTGGCTGGCCGTAAATAGCTTGGGGGTTTGCGGCATAACCACTGTTGAATGACATAGGCAACATATTGGTTTGCATGTTGCCCAGCATGGTCATTTGGGCGCCAGGACTATGCACATTTGACATTACGGGTCCTGGCATCCCCGGCAACGAGTACGAGGGCGGCGGGGGCCGGAGGAAGGGAGGTTGAGTAGGCCCCTGCCCGTGATGAAGAGTCGGGGAGGCACGAGGTGCGGATAGCGAATGGGGATGAGGGCTTTGCGATACTGGAGTCGATGCATAATGGTAGCCTGGGTGGTGTGGATGCGCCGTTGTAGGTATGGTCGTGTACAGCGTAGGGTTTGAAGCCGGCCTGCTCACATCACCTGGTGTTATAGGTGATTGCTGACTGGGCGGTCGGACCCCCTGCTGCAATGGCGGTATGATGTTATGCTGGCCGTTTGGGTGGGTGGCACTCGTAGGAGGGGAAAGCTGCAAGGGGCCACCATAGGGCTGAACTGCATGCATGTCGTAGGGCGGCGGAGGCAACGCTGAGGCTTCCCCAGCAGTGGGAGAGCTTGTACTGGTCCTGAGTGGTGCACCTGTCATCGGCGAAAACATCGATCGTGCCGGGACAAGCGGACCATTTTGCCAGGAAGGTGGCGTAAACCCTGTATGATACCCGGTCGGTGTGGTGCCTGTTCCAAATAACGTCGGCGTGTAAGGCAAGACTGGCACTGCTGCACTGTTCGGAGTGGTTCCGGTAGGGATGGAAGACGAGACAGCGCCTGACTCAGAGGCTGAGTTGGACGGAGGTGTCAGGAGCTGGCCCACGCTGACCGGCGGAGGTCCAGGATGTGATGTGTTGATACTGGAAAGAGGAAGAAATTTCTGGCTTGATATCAAGGGATTGAATTGCAGAGCTGTCGGAGGTGGAAGTTCAAGGTTGAACGTGGCTTGCCTGCGCTGGCTCAAGCCGGAAGGTGCATTGAGGCCATCAAGGGAAGTCCCCATTGGAAGGGGAATTGCTACTGACGCCAGAGTGACTGTGTGGGAGTGTTCAGTGCGTGACCGCCTGTGGTGACTGGATAAAAATGGACAAATCCCGACTGTGAGGGTTGAGCGAGGGCTTCAGCAAGCGCTTTCTTGTCGAGAACGATTGTTGTTGTGGTTCGCGGAGTATTGGTTCGCACCCCGTGACTTCCGGTGACTTTGCGGCTCTTACGGTTGGAAATGCTCGCGCGTCTGGTCTTCAGGCTATACAATATTGCTGCTCAAGAGTGTGGACTCCTTTGAAATGTATCTCCAAAAATGTATCTTCTACAGCAAGATCTGATGCGAAGCGAGACCGTGTCGGAGGTGGATCGATATTGAATGAAGATCAGTTTCTGACTGGGACTGGGTGGTTTTTCGGGGCTTCTCAGTGGCCGTGGGGCTGCTGTCTCAATCGGCTTTCCTCCTGTCGATGATCGGGCAAAGAGATCTGCACCGACTCAGATTGCTATATCCGTGCTGATCAATGACGGGCTTGTGCGATAAAAGTGCAGAGGACGTCGTTTTCAGGCTCGTCAGCAGCCCTCGAGGCAGAGGTCACTCGCGCAGATGGAGAAATTGGGGAAGATTTCACATCAGGCTGCGAAAAGAGCGGTTGCGAGACGATTTCAAAGATTCTCAGAGTACCAGTGTCGCGATCCTTTTGGTCGGGGCAGCACATGGCGCTCTTAGCGGGCAGCTGGCGGCCGGCTGGCTGGACGGGCCTGTCGCCTGCTTCGCCTAAAAAGAGGAGTGTTGGTCGAAAATGGACATCGGAGACAGGAGGTGCTAGGATGTGATGGGCATGGGCGCGATAGCACTTGACTGTCGGCTGCAGGCTTGACGGGCTCTGGGTTGGGGTTGACGCGAGGCCGTAAACTCTGAAAGGGATAGGCGTGACTGTGAACAACACTGGCACACGCTGATTGCTGATTGCGAGGATGCGGTGGTGTGGATGGTGGAGTCACACCCGTCTCAACATGCATGAGATGGAGACTCGAGAGTTCCAGGGATGGGAGGTGGGCGGCCACGGAAATGGCTAACTTGGGAGCGCAGGCAGGGGGACCGAGCGAACTGCCTCCGACCAGTTTTTCACCATGACCAAATAGTCCATATGTCGACAGGGGACCTGGTCGGTTGGTGTCTCAGATTCCGCCGATGAAGAAAAAGCAGTCTGGACCGAGCGCTGGGGCTAGAGTTCGACGCCGAAAAGGGACTGCAAGAAATTGGATGCTGAGGCCCGACTATGCTGGAACAAGCTTGGACCCATTTGCGACGGGAACAAGATACACTACTGGCAACTGGCTACTAGGAGCGCTGTTGGTGGAGTGGTGTCAAGCGCTGGGGATCGCGAGTCCCGTAGACACTGGCAGCTGGTCCACGACAATGATTTATTTCGAAGTTGACCACAGAATAGTGAGAAACTTTGCCAGCCGTGCCAGTTGCCCCCTCCGGTAGGAATTGTCTTTCTGGGACTTGTCACGTATTACGGGCACGTCCTGTGACTGAGGCACAAGACAGGCACAAAGAAAAGAGAATGTTCACAGTATAGAAAAAGGCACAAGAGAAAGTGTGGATCTATGGTCGCGAATACTTTGATCCCACACTACCCGGTACAGTCAGGTAGTTGTGTCTCTCGACTCCAAGTGATACTTTTCATCCTCAGCATCAGCTCACTTGCACCTCACTTGCACCTCACTCCAGAATGGCCACCTGCCACAATGGGATATGCGCCCGTCCGCACTTACCCCAATACTAGCATTCAGCGACTCAGAGAAATCACGGTCACAGTCACCCATGATTCCGTGTATCTTCAGATCGTGTGCATTTCTAGTGTGTCGATGTCCTGATCCGTGCATGCAACCTGCTTTGCTTACCGTTGATTGGGTGACCAACCATGTTCAGTCACGAATGCTTACAGTAGCAGTCTTTCTCAATCTCCAGACCCCGACTTCCCCTGCAATATTGACCCGTGTTCGGCGTTCATTTGGTGCCCACCATTCTCGACCTTGGGGTCGAATGAGTACCTCTACTGTGTGTTGCACGCAGTCGTTCAGACACCCTGGCCCCGGTCTTTTGTCATACGCAGTACGTACTGCCCATGTTTGGATCCTCGAGTATACCCAGCACACAAAGCGCGCTGTACCAAGTATACTTCAGGCGGTAAATAACCATGAAGGCCTCCAGGGTATCACCCTACAGTAGCCCGCACCACGACGATTTAGCAGGGAATATAGGCGAGATGCCAGGGAGCTAGTCTGCTTATCGATCTCATGTCCCTTCGTTGTGTGTCCGACTAGACCCAGTCTGGAGAGGGACAGACGAGACAGGCAAAAGGAATAAATCTTGATCGTTGTTGGCACTAGAACATCACTCCCCACTCACATGGACTGCATAGTGATCAAAGCGTTTCGAGTGGGCCCATCGCGACCACGAGCAAAGTCAAAGGACATTAGCCATCGCGTCGGATCCTTTCCGGCATAGTCACCACCAAAAGCTATCCGTCAGCGTCGTCCCCATCCGAGGTTCAGTTCTGATACACAGTAGCCTGCTACTGTCGCTGCTAGTGATACTGACGCTTGTTCCGCTACTTACGCAGCCAACATTCTGCTGCGCTTTCGCAGAGGCCATACATTTTCAGTCCCCGCTCTTCGCTGGACAAGTTCAGAGCCTCATTAATCTATGGGCGGCAAGTACGGAGGACTGCGTACTTGACATGAAAAGAGAAGCAGGGGCTTCCGATACCCTGGGGCAAACCACACTTTGTTGCTGTGTCAGGCAGCTTAGTCCCAGCGCAGTGACCTTTCGCAACCCCACTCTGGACGACTCGTATACAGTATCCTGGAAAGAAAGCACCGCCATTTAGCTTTCGGGCTAAGTCTTGCCACACAGCGCCCTAGCGGATTCTCCTATTTGGTCGCCCTCCTTTAAGCGACTTGAGCCCGATCAAAGCAATCTCCAGAGCCATGTGGCTGCCACCTTATTTGCTCGAACGTCAGCATCTGCTCCCGAGCATGCAGACGCTTCGGGTGGGGGCTCCACACCTGTTGGGCGTTTGCTTGTTCTCCTGCACGCCGAATCCATTCCACCTGAGGCCAACCCGACTCTACCTAGCATGGTGGTCTTCCTGGGGTTCAGCCAGCCAAGATGTGCTGCAGAAACCGCCACCGTGAATCGATATCCTTCTTCCTGACGGCTTTAGTCCGATCGGTGCAGCGCCTTGAGGCTGCCACGCTTTCGAAGCAAGGATGAGGCCGCAGGAGACATGTCAAATAACGGGGAAACATCTACCTCGTATGACTACCCATGAGACAAGGTCATGCTTCCGCTCTTTCAGCGAGTACCTATGCACTGTGTGTGCCTGCACCGCTCAGCTGAGAAGCACTTCTGGGTGCGTGGAGACCCGTGTGCGGATCGTAGGCAGCCTCGGGCTCATTATTGACTTCACAGCCAGAACTCCATACGATGACTCCAATTATTTTCTCCTGGTGATCGACGTTGCTCTGCCCATCGCTTACCTGCAGAAGTCGTTGCAGAAGCCGAGTGCACAGTACTCGTACGAGTTACTCAGTCCCACGACACAGCTGGTACCTGAAGTTGATCATCGTCACCTTGTTTCGGGGTGTCTTGGTTAACGCGTGGCCTAACATCCCATGCGATTCGTTTTTTCGACTGACCTCAGTCAGCGCTTTACGTCAAACATGAATGCCTCGCTGTGGGTGCGCTGTTACCAGAGCAATTTCAGCCTTGGGTTTGTCACGTGGCAAAGAGCGATGCCCAGGCTCTGCTGGGTGTGTGCCGACACTCATTGAGAGGAAGGGGCAGGCGGAAGAAACACAGGCTAAGGGGGTGGCCAATAGCCGGCGTCCCTAGGCGAAGCACCACGCTTGGTCAAAGCATCGCCCACGCTGCCCCTGCAGATCGCGTTTTCCCGCGCCTGGGGCTGACAGCTGGCGCCCGGGCCTTTTCTTTGGCGCTGCTCCGCTCCGGAAGGCTCATTGGGCTCATGAGTGCGCGATTGGTCGCTCGACGGGCGGCCCTCCTGCAGCATCCGAACGCACGCCTGCACGCCTCCCCTTATTATTCTCCATCTTAGCCAGCCTTACCGACGTTTCGCGCTCAGAAATCTGATGGCCTACCGTTCTCACGTTGCCTTGAAACGCTGCAGACCTTCAGCCTCCTCGAGAAATAGCCCACACCTCGTATCAGACCCTGTGTCGGAGATTGTGTCAACCGGTCTGTGGCCTTTTGCCAACGACGAACAGGCCTTCAAACATGCATGCCTTTGCGCCGAGGACTTCGTATGTACTCATGCACAAAGGGGAGTGGCCTGACCGGCACGCGTCTTGTTCTTTTCTTCTTCTGTCTCTATCTGGACCCCGAAGTCGAACTTGCTCGATGGTACGGAATAATAGTGCGAGACTAATTGGCCGTTTGTGAGCCTCATCTGTCTCGACACGCCGGATCGCCCAGGGCTGACGTGAAAATCATCCTCTTCTGGACACCAGTAATCTCGGCTTTTTTCGGCAAGGCTGAGGGGTTGCCTCTCAACTTACGTTTCGGGTATCTACATGCGGACGGACGAACCTCAGATTGTCAAGCGTCGGATGGAAAGGTCAAGCGCAGCTCAACGTCGCACATGGGAATGTCAAAGCGCCGATCCGCTGGTTCTATTATAACAGATCGCGGCGTTTCCTGTCATCCCTGTCGGGCCATCGGTTTGGGTAATTCCATGCTTTCCTAACCTGTCCGAGCAATTCAGGAGTCGGGTAGAAGGTGACTGTATGTCACTACGGCGACCTCGCGAAGTACTGTATCTCTTCCGCACAGACACCGGCCATCAATCGACACCCGTCGACAGAACGACTTTTGCCCATTGCCACAAGGGCCTGAGGTTGGAACTGAGACTCGACTTCACAAGCATGAAGTCGTGATTGCGCTCTGACCTAAATCTTATGGCCGCCGATGGCCTGGAGGCTGAAATCGGACACGGCTTTTGGGCTGAAACGCCCCCCTTTCCTTCAACTCACCTGGGTCCCCATTCCCGATCTCATTCGATCATGCTAGATGTGCCGACGAGGCGCAAAATCCTGGTTACCTAGGCGCCACCTACAGCCTTGTTTAGACCTCTCATCATGTCTCAGCCGTTTGCCTGTCCGGCTTAAGAGACTTTGACATCTAGCGTAGTCATACGTGTAGACGTCGTTTTGTTTACGGTAGGAGAGTTTTTTGGTCCATTCAGGTCTATCTCATATGCTGGAAATCTTGTCTTTCACTGTCGATCTGACACCTGACTTCTGGTCTCATTTGTGACAAGTGTCGACTGAGGACTCGTTTGAGGCATCTCCTTCCAATCTCAATGCACATCCTGCCTGTGACGGCAACTTCCAAAAAGAAAATGCCATATGTTGGTGGAACAAGACATCGATCGAGCATGCATGGAAAATCCATTTCACGGCCATGCTCGCCACCAAGACGACACCCCTTCTCAGCGACGACAAATGCCGACGAAGCCGGATCATCTACACCGGCGGTTCCCAGCAATATTCACCTACTGCTTCAAGACGTAGTGGTTCCTCGAGTTTTGATCTTGCCTCTCCAGTTCATATCCAAGTCACAGCCATGTTGGCATTGTGTCGATATGCTGGATCTCCATGTCGTCAGGCATCTCATTTCTAGCGCTCTTGCACCTAGACACCCGTCTCCTGCCAGGTGAAGCAGTGGCGTATCCCACGACCTTCAATGCCGTCTCTAGCAACTGGCGGAATATCGTCGGATTTGACGAAGAACAGGTCAGTTGCTTCCTCAAGGGCCCCTTTTAACGCCCGAAACGCGCCGGGCCCCATGTCGAGTACAAATCTAATCTCTTTGACATGCCTTGGCAGCCTCATCACATATGTATATTGTGGTCTCGGCGAATTCGCGCCGTTGCTGTCTGCCATGTTCCCCTCCAAATCTTGCCTCGCGGATTGATATTCGCGGTCCGGAAAGTCAAAAGAGAAATGCCTGTCCAACACGGTGAGATCCAAGATCAACCTCGGCTTTGCCTGCCGAGCAGGAATTGACGCCATGAAGTCCTTCAAATAGGGCATTGCGCTCAGAAGGACGTGCGATGCCGCCTCGACGATAAGAAGCTCGAGGCTCGAGCAGTAGTGGTTGATGGTTTGCCAAAAAGTCGTGGCGTAGGAGCTGTTCAGCCACGTGTTCTTGTAGACGCGAAGAGTCTTGATGGACGCGAGCGCAATAGTCCCGAGGTTCGAGAAGGTCGCGATGTCCTTGTCAAACCGGAACGAGTTGGCCGAGTACGCGTACTGTAGCGCATCGCGCGAAATGGCCTTGTTCACCCGGAAAATCGCGGTGTAGAAAGTCGGCTCCTGCTGGGGCTCGTCGGCCGATGGTTGAAACGACGCCCATCTGGTGAAGAAATCTTGGACGCCCAACGTGATTGGCGACGGCTTGTGGCAGAAGAGCTGCCCGTAGATTTCGTGTCGTACTTCTGGTGGCAGGCCAAGTAGTCCTGCCCGCTGCACTTTGGCATGATCATGATCGCAGGACCTTGAAGCGGAGGCCATGATCGTGGTGGCGTGGCCATAGACGATTAATTAGTGTATCGTTTTCGAAGTGGTGGTGGAATGTCAACCGCGATACTCGATCAATCCTTCATCACTTCACCACGAAGAAGTCAAGGCAGGACGTCTCTCGCTTAGTATCTGATCTACGGGGTAATGTTAGGGCAGTCATCATGCAGGGGACTAATCAATTGTCGCTCACACCACGTGGCGGTCCCTGGCAGCAAGAAAGAAGCAAGTCGCCGCAGCGGTGCATGAGTTGTGAGCGTGGACATCATTCGATGGAGCGTAGAGGGGTGACCGCAGGAAAGTATCACGCCAGTCAGGCTCGGTCTTCGTCGAGCTCAAGCTCTAATTTACAGTACATGTACGAGGAGGACACGAAATGCGCCCAGCGTGGTACGCTCCGCCTGTCAGTTGAATGTCAAGACTTCAGTCCATCGTATCCGTTCTTGCCTCGAACTTCGCACTTCTGTAGAGTCTTGCAATACCAGGTATCTACTGCTCGCTCTTTGCAATCGGCAGGGGTTCCAGGTCCCCATCCGCCGAGATCTGGCAGACCCTCCGGAAACGCATTTCAACAGCGTCAGTCGTCTGGCAAGTTGCGGAATAGAAGCAGCGGTAGCAAACTACATTGTCACATTGT
This sequence comes from Cladophialophora yegresii CBS 114405, assembly GCF_000585515.1. NCBI lineage: Eukaryota > Fungi > Ascomycota > Eurotiomycetes > Chaetothyriales > Herpotrichiellaceae > Cladophialophora > Cladophialophora yegresii. Next base: position 4,298,826 of record NW_006913046.1, on the reverse strand, counting down.
TTCTGACTGTGCATTTTACACACCATCTGGCGCAACTACGCGGTAGATCTCTTGGGTGTCCAGCCGTCGCTACCGCTACCAATCTCGTTGTATTGATCTTGCATTCCCGGCGCCAGTGAATGAATACAGTTCCTGAACAGCATTCTGTCCCTGGACGAGGAACGATGCACGACGCCGTGTTACAGGTTACAAAGCCGCATGTCCGCGCCAGCTGGATTACTCGAAGACAGTTGTGTCATGATATCTCTACAAGACTATGAAAGTGGTTCCTCGGAAAAGCAGACAAGGCTCCGCTGCATCCTGCAGTCCAAAATGAAGAAGTAGCTTGATGCTGTGTCTAGAAGAATCCTCAACGAAGGAAGGGCTTATCGCGTGGACCAGACGGCCGGCGACAAGCCTGGTACAGTAATCATCGACGCAGTCACACCACCGCAGTAGGGAATCCTCAACGCGTCCTTCCCTTCGTCCAGGGCCAATATTTGAAGCCCAGCAACAACGCACAAGCTGGTGAAGCTGCGGTGAAGGTGACTGGAAGCGGAGAACGTAGTGTCCAATGACGTAGTTGGAGACCCCCAGCTGGTGCCGCGACTGATTGATCGCCGTGAGCTTCAGGCGATCGACGTTCGCGCAGCAAGTTACGTGCAAGCACTACCAGCAGTGCCAATGACTTGTTACTGCAAGTAGCCTGGACTGATTACTTACTTGCATATATCAACCTTGGAGTCTTCCCTTTCCTCCGGCTCCGACGATACCTCCCTTCTGATGTGGCAGCCCAAGCCTATGAAAGGTTTTGTGTCCAAAATGTTCCGCGCAGTATGCAGCTTGTGGTCCCCCACGCACATTTGAGTAAAACTAATCGCTGGCCAGGGCAAAACACTCGACGTAATTACCCTCTTCCACAGACCCTCCGTCCAAGCCAGTGTCCGGGCCCAGACCGTCCTGAGGCAGGCCGCCGCGCAGGCCTCCCAGAGCGCCACGGAAGACCAGGCGTCCGACCACTCCCATCAGAACGCGACCGTCACGCGCACCGATCCCTTCGATCTGGAAGTCACAGAGGCGCCACCGACGCCTGACCAACTGCGGAGTATCTTCGAGTATGTGGGCAGTGGCAGGGCTGGGGAGCTGGTCAAGGGTGCGGCCAGCGAGAGTGATGCCTTGAGAAAGGTCAAAGAGGATGGAGGTCTGTTTATTCGGCCGGTCACGGTGGATTGGAACGAAGGGCGCGCCGTCATCGGGGACAACGACAGTGAGATTTTGAAGTTATTGAAGATGGACAAGAAGAGCGAGGCTGGGCCATGAAGGGGATGAGACGAATAGGGACGGTTGAATTGATGGGAGGTCTGATGGCTGCTGCGTTGGGCTGTGTGGTGGAGCGTGACACGACCACTTTGCAGGGACACTGATACGGACGGAAAGGAGGCGTGCCAGGAAGGTTGTATGCTTGGATTGAAATCTACGCTTTGGCGGGTGGACAATATGGCAAAGCCGAGGATAGTGTTGGCCGATGCCGATGCCAGTCAATCAGCTGGCAGATCTCGCCTCTGTGTTGGGAAACCCTCAAAATGACTTATTCGTCCATCGACATTATGCACCTCTTTACTGGCTGTCCTCCTTTGCAAGCAGTCTGCACTGCAGGAGCAGTCGAAGATCAATGTGCTTGTCGTCTTGATTTCGGAATGATACTGCTAATCTTCCGGGTACCAGTGTGCTCTATGTGGAAAGCTTGCCGTTCAGTTCCACCTGGCATTGTCTTCGCCAGAGGGTTCCCGGCAGCGTTCCTGACATCTACATCCATCTACCTTCTGCTAACCTCATGGTAGGGAATCTTGAAGATGGGCAACCTCTTACCTTTCTCATTGATGGGCACATGCACAAGCGAGGCGACAATCTGGTTTGTTCACACAGCATCATATCCGGTTCTCCTTCGCTGCGATCGCACACGGTCTCTGCTCACTTTGCGTGCTAAGGTGAAAGAAGGGGAGAACACTTCGAAGTCGAATTCTCTCATATATCCGCCACCCAAGAATGACATGTGGGATTGATGACCTTTCTGCCCAGGCCCCTGGCTCCTCTTTCTGCCTTGGCGGTGGCCAAGATCAAGGCTCTTCAACCTGAAACCACGGAGGACGGGGCCGATTTTGGTTGTTGTGGACCTCGCTGACGACTGTGGGACAACAGATTCTCTGTACCAGAGTGGTGGTAGTCGAATTCAAGTTTCATGACACCTCGAGAGAACCGACCGTGATGTGTCCTGAGTGGCCTACCATGCAGAAGGAAAGCCGCAGATGCTTGTCTGAGGTTGATTTCAGCCAGCTTCCTCAATTCGCCATCATGCTGCCATGCGCCACGAAGAGTTACACAAGATCCGAGACGGCGTCAAGACCCTATGGAGGCTGCCCTCAAAGCGTTTGAATCAGCCTCACCTCACCTAGTGGAATCCCACGGGGACTCCGTGCAATCGTTAATGATTTTTAACCAAATGAGAGAGTGCAGATAGCCTTGTCCCGGAGGCTGTTCCACAAAAGAAAGGCCTCCCGAAGCCAGGGATTGATTTGGTGCCCGGAGCAGGTCGAGGCGGCTTGGAGCTGAGCGGCGGTAAAACAAAATTACTTCGTCCAAGCTATCCCAACTGCTTGTCGCCAGCTGCGGAACGGATAACGGATACTTCCAAGCTTGCCATGCCATATGACGGACTGCTGTAAGCCTACCGTAGTGGTGAAACAGTCGATATCAAGATGGCGGAGGTTGGGGCTCCTGTCAAGTAGTGGAGCAAGAGACATACGCTGGCATATAAAACCGTCGCAAGGAAAGGGTACGTGGCTTATGGAGTACTCCAAAGGCTTGCAACCATCACTTGACCTCCGGGCTGAGCACTATTAACGTTTTGGACTCTCTCGCAAGAGCGGCCGGGCGAGGAAGTGGTGACGAAAGCGTGCAGACAAGAAAGTGGTGACGCGGACGTCGGGCTGACCTTCTGGGCACGAGGCTGGGCTGCTGGGCACCATCTTGGGTGATGGAGCCAGTTTCAGAGAGAGATAACTCACAGCTGGTTCAGAGGAGGCGCTTGTACAGTAGAAACCTCCCGCCTATCGAGTGCGAACAGTCAGATTCATAATCAGACGCCCAGCGAGCTAATCGATTGTCCTTATCTAGGTACTGTATCTAAGGAGGGGAAGAGGCAAGTGGTATGCCACCGACATGCATTCCGTAGCGCCTGTTCAGAGCAAGTTTGGAATGCCCGCTGCAAGCCTAGGCGTCATACAGCCAACGGGCATCCCCACTCGTTCCGCCTAGCCTGTCGAGTCCTCCGCCACATCCCGTCACAGCCGTGGCGTTTGGCGCTGTGTTGCGTTGCGCAGTGCCTTGCATTCCCGGACGTGCATGAGACCTCTCGAGACGGAACAAGGACACAAGAGTCAAAGAAAATCCACTCCGCCTCGGTGCCTGTGTCTCTCTCACCCAACCCTCACTTCCACGTCGCTGTGCTCGAATATTTCCACTCTCAACTTGTTGCGCAGATCGGCCACTCGTTATTTTCCTTATAGCCGCCTCTCGCTCCATCTCCCGGCGCCGTCGGCACGTCATCGCGAATCTGAGATCTGCGACCAGGGTTGAGATCGCCCCCACGTTAAACGAACCAATCCTAACGGAAACCCGTCACCATCCAAAGACCATTGCGAGCACGAGTACTTCGAGAATCCCTGTGATTATTGACGAGGCAAACGACGACTTGAGCAGGCTCGTTGTCCGTGGAACCTCTTGTCACCCTTGATCATCCTACCGCACGAAGAACGATGAGGCCTTCTCGAAGAAGACCTCTCCTCCACCTCACCTTGTCGGCTTTACTCTTTACCCATAGTGCGCTAGCAATAGATCTCGACTTGTCGAGTCCCGACTCCATAAAGAGTGCCGCAAAGATAGTCGCCGATGAGATGGTGACATACTATACCGGGTACCGTCCTGGAGATGTTCCTGGGAATCTTCCTGCACCGTACTACTGGTGGGAGGCTGGTGCCATGTTCGGGTCCCTGATCGACTACTGGTACTTTACTGGCGACGACTCGTACAACGAGATCACGACTCAAGCCATGCTTCATCAAGTTGGTCCAGACAATGATTTCATGCCTCCCAACCAAACCAAGACCGAAGGAAACGACGATCAAGCATTTTGGGGCATGGCCGCTCTCTCTGCCGCGGAGAATGTATTCCCAAATCCGCCCCCGGACCAACCGCAGTGGCTCGCTTTGGCGCAGGCTGTCTTCAACACGCAGGCCGCTCGTTGGGATACGGCGTCGTGCGGAGGTGGACTGAAGTGGCAGATCTTCGCCTTCAACAACGGGTACAATTACAAAAACACCATCTCCAATGGCTGCTTCTTCAACATGGGGGCTCGACTGGCTGTGTATACCGGCAATCAGACATACGCCGACTGGGCTGACCGCATGTGGGATTGGGTCTCGGCTATCGGATTGCGAGACGCGCAGTACAATTTCTTCGACGGAAGCGACGACAATCTCAACTGCACCGAGCTTGATCATATTCAGTGGACTTACAACGCCGGCACCTTTCTCGTTGGGGCTGCCAATATGTACAATTATGTAAGTGTTCGCAACCTTTGATATGAAAACACGGGAGCACTGACCTTGGCAAACAGACTGATGGTAGTCAAGTCTGGGCAGATCGCATCAATGGAATCATTTCCAGGCTCAACGTTTTTCTGGAGGGTAACATCATGAAGGAGACGGCATGCGAAGCTGTAAATCCTGATGGCTCTGATACCTGCAACGTGGACCAACGCTCGTTCAAGGCCTACCTTGCTCGATGGATAGCGGCGACTATCGTCAGAGCACCTTTCACCTACCCACTGTTAAAACCGATCTTGGAGCAAACGGCCTCGGCAGCGGCAGCAACTTGCACTGGTGGTGTTAATGGCACGTCCTGTGGATCAAAGTGGTGGAAAGGCGCTATATTCGATGGCGAAACCGGAGTTGGTCAACAGATGTGTGCTCTCGAGGTCATTCAGTCGAATCTGATCACTGAGGTTTCTGGGCCTGTCACGGAAGGCTCAGGAGGAACAAGTAAAGGGGACCCCAATGCTGGCACTTCGAGTCCCATTGGCCCTGGGGACCTGCACAAGCACGACGTGACCGCGGCTGATAAAGCGGGAGCAGGCATCTTGACTGTTCTGCTCATTTTCTTCGTTGTGGGCGGCGCATGGTGGCTCATCCTTTAGAGTTGAGTTTGCATGGCAAAGAATTCAAACATGGCTCAAAGACCTCAAGCGGATTGGGGATCTCAATGGATTGACGATTGGCATGAGCAAGGCGTCGAGGTGCTCCAGGCCGAAGGAACATTGGCTTGTGGAGATTGTTCAGGGAAAAATCTTCGAAAGGGCTGGCGTTGGGGGATTTTCAGAACATGATCGTGGACACTTGTGAAGGCGGGAGCTGGCATGCCCCGTGTAAGATATTCTTTCCGTTTGACTGTGCCAACTGAATGGCAGTCAGGCGTCAGGACAGGCATAGAGCATCCAATGTGACCCATCGTCGCGCAGGACACAGTTAATCATGGCGCTCGGTGCTGAAGGAATCCGCTGTTTCAGCATGTCCGCTCTGTTATTTGTACAAGTCATCTGCTTTCGCACCAGCGTCTACTGCGTCATCTCCCGGCCACCTGGGCTCTTCTCATCTCCTCCCTTATCCTGTCCCTATCCGCCAATTCGTCGGCCGCTTTCCTCACCTGTTCGGCCTTCTGTCTCTTCTCGTCCTCGGCTGCGACGACCCATATCGGTTTATCCGACTTTGAGTACTCGATCAACTTGGACACGAATTCTTCGTTGTTTTTGAGGCGTTGTTCGCGCAGTTCGAGATTGCGTTTCTGCAGGTCCGGATTGAAGCGCTTGAAGACTTCGCCTTCAGCGGGCGTTACGTAGTACATGAGTGCGGGTCCGCCGACGCAGCACACTGTGAAGCTGGAACGATTTAGTCGATATATCCATACCAGTGAGCAGAGGACAATCATACATGCCGGCCATCTTTGCATACATCCAACCCCGGGAACCCATCTTGGGCTTCGACCAATGTAGTGCCCGTGACCGGCGGCGAACAGATCCGCTGCCGTCGTATCCTGTTGCGGTGTGTTGCTAACGACCGCGTCAAGTGAGCATTGTGCGACAGAGGGCTATGGTGCAAATGACCTCTTTCAATGGCTGGGAAATTCGTCGAGGATCGGACTGCATGGACTGCAGGTGCAGAGATCGCGTGTATCCACGGGGAACATCAATGATGCACGACATTTCTATGTAAGATGTGCTTGGCAGGCCCTGATTGGCGAGCGCGGCTCTGATCGCAACTCGGACGAATTCCTCCTTTCGCGCGCATTCTTTGCTGTAGGGCAATGACAAGTCAATGGATTAGCAAGATGCGAACGAAAGGCCACTTGAAGCATCGGCCGCATGTATACAGGACCCCCTTAACTCGACACCATCGAAGCTTGCAAAGGAAGCACCGCGAGTAATAACGCACGCCATAGCCCCGAGCAACGCGCAGTGTGCAGCAAGTGCGCTATTAATGCACATATGGAGGAAGCGCGAAAGCCGAGCAGCTGCAACTGTTTCCGTTCTAGGCAGCAAACGCTAGATGGCTGTCATGTTACGTCGCTTGCCCAGAGCACTGCCTCTTCAAGTTTGCGGAAGCCTACTCGTACGAGGTAGGGATGCATGCGGGAAGATCTGTCAGCGATGCTTGGGATCCATCTCGCTTTGTCTACGAGGTAGCCACGGGCGCCGAAGGTAGATGGCCTCTTTCATAATGATCAAGACGAACGAGATTCGAACTCGGCTCCATTCTGTTTTGACCTGGGGAGACAGTCCAGCTTAGATTGCAATAGATCAGAATGCTTAGTCTTTAATAATAGATCATCGAATGACAGCAAAGTGACAACAGAGTGAGCAAAGATCCGATCCGGCTGTATCACGTGTTCTGAAACGGAGTCGCATTTCTGTGGCGCTGCTGCTCGTCTCAGAATCAGCCGCGGTGGCCTGTCGTTCCTCAGTCCGGGGCTTGTCGCAGGTCAAAGCGCCAACTTACCAGCCGTCGTCAGCAACTCTTCCAACCTCCATCTTAACCTATCTTTCCCATCAACCATCCTCGCCCGATCCAAACGCTCAACCACACACCACACATTTCCAAAATCATCAGTCTGCGACTCTAGCAACATTACTGTCCCCGAAACTGTCCATTCGTAGCTCGATCGCTGAGTCGCCTCCTTTTCCGACTCATTTGCCCAGCCTCCGCTTACGCCTGTACCAAACATGGCCGACAGAGAAGCGCCTTATGATCCCTACATCCCTCAGGGCGGCCAGGGAGGTGGTGCGCAACAAGGTGGAAACCAAAGAACAGCTGCTCTACAAGCGGTAGGTCAACCCGCGCTGTCTGACATGCACAATGGGAAGGTGCCAGAGTCGACCGCAGACGACTACAGCCGACACTGTCGCAGATGTAGCTCTCTTAGGCTGACCAGGCTCGATACCGCGACGTATCTACTTTGTATTGGCAATGGCTATGTCCAAGCCAATATCGCAGGCAGATGACCCTTACGCGGCGCCGTGCGACCATACCGTCCTCGTCTTCGCTTGAGAGCAACAGCTAACTTGAAGTCTTCTGCAGCAAATCGACGACACTGTCGGGGTTATGCGTGAAAACATCAACAAAGTTTCACAGCGAGGCGAGCGACTAGACTCTCTTCAAGACAAGACCGACAACCTCGCCGTCTCGGCCCAGGGGTTCCGGAGGGGCGCAAACAGAGTCCGGAAACAGATGTGGTGGAAGGACATGAAGATGCGCATGTGCTTGATCGTCGGCATCATTGTGCTCCTCATTGTCATCATCGTCCCGGCCGGTATGTGATGCCTTTGTGCATGAACGATGTTGCAGAGTGCTGACTTGATTGTAGTTGTGGCTACACGATAAGCGCTCGATGTCTGCCTACGATACCTGCCTTCGAAACCGGTTTCTCCATACTTGAATGTTACGATCAGCACAGTCTTCCCAGCAGTGGAGAAACGATTAGCGGCAACGACCTCCAGCAAAAGCGAAAGCGAAGCGAGAGAAGCTCTTTAAAGTCTTGGAATAAACGGTTGAACAACACCTATTCAAGAGCGCTCTGCTGATGGATGATGGGTCGGACGGGCTATTCCTGTTACAACAATGCGCATTTGGGCCTTTCTTGCTCTACCAACTCGGCGTTCGGTCAATGCAATGGATCATGCTTCAACCACTTCCTGATGTTACCCGATGTGTCTCTTTCTACTCCGCTGTTGACGACATTTCTGAAGCTGCCCATCCTGCTCTCTGATCGTAAATTTGATCCACGAAACGATTACCACGAATTGGCCTATGGTAGTGAGCAGCTTGCGGTAATACGTGTCTGCACTACTCCGTATCAATGTTTTGTCCTGTGTCGATTGCGCAACTCTTTGTTACGGTAGCCTCACGCGTTGCCAACATCTTGACATTATGTACGGCGACCCTTATCTTGGGACTCTCGCATCGAGATCAGATACTCATGGCAGGGGCAGGCCAGTAACATGCGCTCATCGTGCATCAAGACAAGATACCCTCACCCAACCCTCACTGGAGAATTTTCAAGTGTATTTTTTCTGCTCACGTCAATGCCTAGGCCGACAATCGGTGGAGCACTGATAGGGGAGAAGAGGCACGCCACCCGCCCATCGGAGACGCACCGCAGAGGCTGTTTTCTGGCTGGTGCTCCGGAGTCACAGAGTTTGGGGTCGTGGTTGGTCCTCCCACTGACGACCTCATGCAATGATCACCCCCGCAAAATAGCAAAATATTTTTGCTCTCTGCACCGTAGACGAGCAGAAAATTTTGACCGACGAAGCTCGCCGGTGCAGATTTTTGTTCTGTTCGTTCTGGGCATATACACCTGGCGTTCTGACGATAGAACTGTGGTTGGTTCTTTTTGCGTTCTGCTTCCTGCTTCCATCTCCCCTCCGCAGTCCTCGAGCAACGACTCTTATCACGCTACGGTTCCGGACGACGAAACGTCCCCGTCTCCATACCTCTAGCCCGTAGTCCTCGCCAGCTGCCGCATGTACTGAGAGAGCAATGTCGGCATTGGGAGCTGCTACTGCGCGTGCAGTTACCCGACGAGCGGCCTCCTCGTCCTTGGGTTGTCGAGCCCTCCGAGTCGCCAGACCTTCATACACCCCTCTTGCCGTCCAGACGACCTCTGCCCGACGACCATATTCCTCTCCTTCGCAAGGCTCTGCTTCCACACGGTCTACGGTCGTGCAGCTATTGAGCAACATCGGTTCCAAAAGAGAGGTACAGCAATATCTGTCACACTTCAGCTCCGTCTCCTCCCAGCAATTCGCAGTGATCAAGGTTGGCGGTGCTATTTTGACCGAGCATCTCCAAACCTTATCTTCTGCTCTAGCGTTCTTGAATCATGTCGGTCTATATCCCGTCGTTGTTCACGGTGCGGGGCCACAGCTGAACAAAATCCTGGAAGACTCAGGAGTTGAGCCGCAATTTGAAGAGGGCATCCGAGTCACGGACCCCAAGACGCTGGGTATCGCACGAGCACTATTTCTGGAAGAGAATCTGCGCTTGGTCGAAGAGCTCGAGCGTTTAGGAGTGCGAGCAAGACCAATCACTTCTGGTGTTTTCACAGCAGACTACCTTGACAAGGAAAAATACAACCTTGTGGGAAAGATCACTAATGTCGACAAGAAGCCCATAGAGGCAGCCATACAGGCGGGATGCCTCCCAATATTGACATCCATGGCCGAGTCGCCAGAGGGCCAGGTGCTCAACGTCAATGCCGACGTGGCGGCGGGCGAGCTGGCTCGAGCACTCCAACCTTTGAAGATTGTCTATCTTTCCGAGAAGGGTGGTCTGTTCAATGGTGACACGAAGCAGAAGATATCTGCCATCAACTTGGACGAGGAGTATGACCACCTCATGCAGCAATGGTGGGTTCGACACGGCACCAGACTGAAGATCAAGGAGATGAAGGACCTCCTCATGGATCTCCCGCGGAGCTCCAGCGTCGCTATCATTCATCCGGCTGATTTGCAGAAAGAGTTGTTCACGGACTCCGGTGCTGGCACCCTGATCCGGCGCGGAAACAAGGTTCATGTCAGCACGTCCATTGACCAATTCAAGGACCTTGAGCAGCTTAAGGAAGTCCTCATCCGTGACCGTGCCGGGCTCGACGCCAGAGCCGTTGTGGATCGATACATCAGCCATCTTCGAGACCGCGAATTTAAGGCGTACTTCGACGAGCCCATGAAGGCCTTTGCTCTTGTTTTGCCGCCCAGCCGGGAGACGACCTTGGCTCAACTTGCAACGCTGACCATCACCAGAGACGGCTGGCTGACTAACGTCGCCGATAATATCTTTTCCGCTGTCAAGAAAGATTTCCCAAAGTTGATGTGGACTGTTAAGGAGGATGACGAGAACTTGACATGGTTCTTCGACAAGGCCGATGGCAGTTTGTCCAAGGACGGTGAGGTGCTGTTCTGGTACGGCCTTGAGACAAGCGATGAGGTTAAGGACTTGATGGTTGAGTTCACCAAGCACGGACGACAGATGTTCGGTGATATCAACCTCGAGTCGAGATTGCTACGTGCCGCGAGGGCCGCCTCCGAAGTCGCGGACTCTGCCCGAAAAGGTGCTTCAAATGTTGCACGTGCCGCTACCAAGGGAGTGGCTCAGACACGATCATACTCAACTTCAGCCAACCCTCTACGAGCCGCACGACAAGCAAGGTATGTCACCAAGCCAGCCCTCGCCGTCCGCACGTATGCCACTACGACGAATCCCAACCCACCGCTTGGTTCGAAGAACAGCTCGAACAGTAAGCCGTCGAGGGTAGCTTTGATCGGAGCTCGGGGCTACACTGGTAAAGCGCTGGTCGACCTGCTCAACCGCCATCCCAACATGGATCTTCGACACGTCTCCTCACGAGAGCTTGCAGGCAAGAAGCTTGAAGGCTATAACAAGCGCGAAATCATCTACGAGAATTTGAGCGTCGAAGACGTTCGACAGATGGAGGAAAATGGAGCTGTCGACTGCTGGGTCATGGCTCTCCCCAACGGCGTGTGCAAGCCATTTGTAGATGCCATTGACCAAGTGGGCAAGAACAGCGTCGTTATCGACCTGAGCGCCGACTACAGATTCGACCCCAACTGGACATATGGTCTCCCGGAGCTGGTTGACCGCTCAGCAATTGCCAAAGCCACCAGGATCTCCAATCCTGGATGCTACGCAACTGCCGCTCAGCTGGGCATTGCTCCGTTATTACCCTATCTCGGTGGCGAACCCACGGTCTTTGGCGTCTCCGGATATTCAGGGGCGGGCACAAAGCCGTCACCCAAGAACGATGTCAATAACCTCACAGACAACATCGTCGCGTACAGTTTGACAGATCACATTCACGAACGTGAAATTTCCACGCAACTGGGGACTTCCGTGGCATTCATCCCGCACGTCGCCGTATGGTTCCAGGGTATCCACCACACAATCAACATTCCCTTGAAGCAGGAGATGAAGTCTCGCGACGTTCGGAATATATACCAGGATCGTTATGCGGGAGAGAAGCTACTGAAGATTATTGGCGAAGCGCCTTCAGTAAAGAATATTGCGAAGAGACACGGCGTCGAGGTGGGCGGATTTGCTGTGCACAGCAGCGGAAAGAGAGTGGTGGTTTGTGCGACCATTGACAATCTATTGAAGGGCGCGGCAACACAATGTCTTCGTAAGTCATCTTTCCGTTTGTGTCATCAAGCTCCTACTGACATAATGCGCAGAAAACATGAACTTGGCGCTAGGTTATGGAGAGTTCGAGGGCATTCCGCTTGATTGAGCGGGTGTCGGGACTCGCGATACATGGTTATGATAGACGCTAGAACGTCCGAGATCCATCAATGCCGCAAGTGCCATGGCCATGGAAGGAAAAGATCGCTTTTACCACAATAATGAGACCAATTCCCCAATTCCTCGAGTGAACCTACTTCCTTGCATTACCATGTCCCCGTTCCACACAGCAGGGCACCTCAAGTGGTAGAATTTCTGTCCCGTCTCACGTTCTCTTCTTCTCTAACGACCTGGGTTGAGTCCATGCTGATGCGAAGCTGAACCAGGAAAGGCCATCTGGCTTTTACTGGGATAGGCACACCAAGGACACCTCTCAATGCGAGATGAGACGCATTGAGCGAGCAGTGTTGGGAACACTAACTCTTAGGGCTTCCTCTTATCTCCCGAGTTCTGCGTTTACGTGTATCAAGTCCCCATCAGCTGAACGACGCGAAGGCAGTGCGGCAGAATCTCCCCTCTCTCCCATGTTGATGGCAGGCTGAGTTGAGTCTGCACTTCGTTTTATTTCACTCTCACTCTCGCTCTCACTTCCGCGCAAGTTACTACCACATCACACCCTCGTAGTCCTTCTTTTTTACCTCACCTTATCATTACGGTACCTCCAATCGTACCTTCCAAACCTGCTAGCTAACGCTGGTGGTCCCATTGTGCTCCGTGCCCGAGATCTGCCTGCCTGACTCGATTCTCGGAACCTCAAGTCCGGGTGGATGGGCACTCATCTTTGCCGTCCGTCCGACTGACGGGATGTTCTATAGCCATGAGAGTGAGTCACTTCTGTCATCCTACTGTCCTGCTGTGCTCTGAAAAGAAAACGTTGGCCAGCATCGTGCTGACAAGATGTCTACTGGTAGTTCTGACGAATCGTCAGTATGGTGTTGCGACGATCTGGTGGGTCCGTGGCGATGCTTCAGGTCTCACTTCCGCTGACCATGTCCGCGTCGCAATATTTCCAGGCTGGTGGCCACGCTTGGCTCCAAATCAAACCTGAAGAAGATCACTCGCCGCGCCATTCTCGATGTCGACCTCCTAAAAGCATGCGAAACCATCACCGAGCCAGAGGTGCCTCTGGCGCTGAGGTTGCAAGGCAGCTTGTTGTTCGGTGTTTCTCGCGTGTTCCAGCAACAATGCGGCTATGTCTTGACGGACGTAACGAGTCTGAGAGACAGTATGAGAAGTAGGACTGTCATGCAGGAGATGGAGCTGGATCCCGAGGTGGGCAGGACAAGGTCAGTAATTTAACCAGCAATGCCTCCTGGGTGAAAGCTCATTGCAATACCAGGCCGGAACAACTCAACCTCGCTGAAGACCCATACTTCATGCCAGACATTGACATCAACTTCGACCTCTCTGCATTCGGCTTCTCCTCCGATAGCTCCAGCCCATCCCAAAGCGGATCACCGATGCTTGCTTTGCGCTCGAGCCAGACTAGTTTGCATTACGAAGAGGAGTCAGAAGAACTTGGTCTGGACATTCCTTCCTTGAGCACCCCAGCTGCTGGGCTCGGTGGCTTTGAGATCCTTTCGGGCATAGGGACGAGCTCTGCGGCGAAGACTGACAGCCGAGTCGGCCGCCTTCCTTCTATTTTCGGGGAAGAGCCCGCCATTATCGATGATCCTGTGTTCGACGTCGACGATGATGGCTTTCTCCGCCCGGCCATGTCGCGTGATCTTGTCGAGGAGCCCGAGGTGCCATCCATCGAAGGGCAACAACCACTGGGGCGCGACACAAGACTTGGCGGCCACCCTGGCACAGAGCATTTATCTGCAGTGGAAGTGGACGAGCCAATGGTCAACTTTGACGACGACATGGTGATATTTGGCGACGGTGAATCCTTGATCCTGCCAGCAGCTCCACAGATTCCTCTGACTCCAGAGCCCGACGTTGAGAATGCGCAACAAGTTAAACAAGCTAGTTCCTTGTTCGACCCGACAGAAGAGTCCTCTGTGACGGCAGAGGCGGCCCAGCGACCAAGACGAACCACCAAGGCAATCCAGCCAGATCGAGAGACAGAGTTGACCAACCGTGACCTCAATGAGTGGAATCAGAACTATCTCGCGAATATGGCCTGTAAAGCCAAGGCCAGACAGAGACAATTTTCAGGTCTTAAAGCAAAGAAGAACGCCGAGTTCTGGATTCTCCTGCAAGGCCTGGGCAATGTCGCATCCACGTTCGGAGCTGAGGGAGACCAGCATCCACTTGCCATCTTCACTGGTCAGTCGCTGTGGGATATGTTGAGAGGGCCTGAACGGGGAACGAAAAGATCACGCACTGGCTCCGTAACCGATGACCAAGAAGAAGAGGGAAGACGGGTTAGAGCAAAGACAACACCGCAGGAAGAAGTCGTACGCGGTACCGATGGCGATCTGCACCAGTTTGCTGATGAAGACGGGCTCATGCTACTAGGCGACGAATTTGACATTGAAGCTGAAGTAGGTCGACATGCTCCTCCTTCTCTGCCGGATCATTCATCTGGTATGCCATGGAACTTGTCTACAGGAGCATCGCGACAAAGCTCAACCCGCCCCCCTGGTAGCCGCATCATACCAAGATTGAGTTCTAGTGTCGGAGGTCTCCCAGGTGGGATGGAGCTCGGGTCACTGCCGGCCTTGAGCAGACGAGGATCGCGTCTCACCTCCGCAAGTCCACTTTTCGGAAGAGGGGTGCCGCCTCTGTCGAAACACAGCAGCCAAGGGCCTGGGGAGCCTTCACGTCTCACGAGCAACGAGGACGAATTTGTAGATCTGGACGCCCAGCTCGGTGCGGGTCTCGATCCGGACTTCGAACTGTATGGACCTTCCGCAACCGTTGATACGCAAACGGCAGCGCAAAGTCAATGGGTCGCCGCAACTTTGGAGAATGAAGCGTACAATTTCCTCGCATTCGTGAACACCAAGGTCCAAGAGAAAGTAGGACTTACCCATGACCAGGTGGCGGCAGAAGAGATACCGGAGACGCAAGAGGAAAACATCACGTTCGACGAACTGCTTCCACCAGCGCGGAACTCGGCTATTGTGGGTGCTCAGGCGTTGCTTCATGTGCTAGTGTTAGCCACGAAGGGCTTGTTGGAAGTGTATCAGGCTGAACATTTCGGGGAGATCCAGATCTCTGTGGTTAGCCATTAAGGTGACCGTTTGAGCGCGGGCACCGAAAGTTGTTGTGTTGAGCCGTGATGGTCTCGAGCGCCGGCCTGACTGAGTGTCAAGAGTATCAAATGTACGATTCGGGTCGATGTGTGTCGGGGACTGTAAAGTAATCCAGGCAATGAGGGGAATAGAGCTGTGAAAGTACGAGATATGTAGAGGGTATGGCGGTCAGTGTCTTCTGCGGCAGGGAAGCTGAGAGCTGGATGCATGTTCGTCAGATCAACCTCGAACGACGTCCAGCCTTTGCTCATCTCAAACACGTCACAAGACTGTCCTAACACGAGCTGAGGAATTCCAACTGGGATGATCACTGGAAGCACGAGACCATCGCTGTTTGATCAACCTGAAAAATTTCGCTAAGCGTTGATGAGCAATGTGGCGCAGGCGTCCATCTTCCACCCAAATCGCCTCTCCAGCCACAATTTGCTTTGAAGATGACACGCGTGTGGTTTCAGAGTTCGGCGTGATGACGCGCACGACCTTTTCTTTGGGAGCGTCTGCTGTCTGCCATGATGCTGTTCAACGCGCCCGAACCGCCTGAGTAAGGCGAAGCTGCAGGCCCGTATGGAATACTCGGTAAGTATTCGCTCTATCGTACATATCATGGTTGCACAGCCCTCCAGCCAAACAAGTTGAAGGCCATCCTTCCAGAAATTCCCGTGGTCGGCTGCCTTGACCAGGACTGTGGTACGCGGAGAAGTGTGGCTTTGTTGGCATGAATGGCACGGCAAATTGGCTCGACCACCATCCGTCAAGGTTGGAGGCTTCCTCTTAGCGGTTGATCCTGACGACCAAGGAACCACAAAGGGATCTGGTTGCGGCAAATCATGGGTCTGTGCCTGACATGGCGCGGCTGTCTTTGTGCACACTCCACGGCAATGATTAGACTGGCACTGACCTGCCAAACCGGGCCAGACGCGGCACAAGTCAACCCTTGTCGCTAGATGGTCTATTGTGCAGGCGTCGTGCTCGGTAGGACGCACTGATCGATTTATTTCTATCGCTACCAGGTGCACTGAGCCGGAGGTATTATCCTAGGCAAAAATATCTAGGATTTACTCGTGCTTTAAATTGGGGCTACGGAGCGTGCCTTTGGACGTGCCTGGACGTGCTAAACGAGGTGCGCCGCCGTCAACCCTAATAATTAGCCCCTCCCGCGTTTTAGGGACGCCAGTGCCGTTTCCAGCAGTGCCCAATTAAACCCCGAGCGGAACATGTCGATGCCGACCTGACTTGGAGCAACGCACTCTCTGTGTATACCTCACTTCTAGCATGGACACTGCTCACTCGACTTTGACCACGGACAACAGCGCGTAGAGCCCGCGGAGATTCAGAGGCAGTGTTACAGTCCTCAGTGCTCTACCAACACACCGGCGAGACTGTTGTCTTCTAGTCGTGACTTCATTTGTCCAGTCTCCGTCTCACTTCTCAAGCAATCACAGTGCGAAACGGGCTATGGATGACAAGACCATCTCTACTTCCATCACAACCTGAGTGAGCTCTCCTCGCGGCTTCTTTGTCCGCATCACATCGTCTGCGACCGAACCCACAACATCCTGCGTGCAGGCGCACGAACGACAGACGACCGCAGCTGGCCTCACCGAGTCGCAATACCTATTTTCTTTTCACGATGATGGCGGGCAACCATTATGGCCAACAGTGGCCGCAGAACCAAGCACATCAATACCAATACGACGGCAGGGATCACCAGCCACAAAGGCAAGAGGTTGGGCGGGGACAAGGCTCATACAACCAAGGTTATCAGGGCTATAATGACTACCCGCGGAGCGGCAACGGTTACGGGCCAGGTTCAGCACCAGCACCGCCACAAAATAACGGATATGACCAATGGCAAGGCCAAGATCAGTATGCCCGGCAAGGAGGTTACGACGGACCACATTACGAAACGGCGAATGGTCCTCCTCGACCTCGGCGGGATCATTATGATCAAGGACAACCACCCCAGGATCGCCAGTATCAGTATGATGAGCGATATCGCACCAACGGACAAGGCAGGCCACCACCCACGGGTCACAGCTATGCTGAAGACCCACGGCCGCAAAGGGATCAATGGTCACAACCTTCAACGCCCCAGAAGAAGCGGTCCAAACGTAAGAGCCCCTCACTTAAGTCTATTGATACCTGCTGCTGACGACATATAGCTCGTGATCGTATTCTCACTGAGCCGGCCTCGCCCAAGACCCTCGCTTGGGACAATCCCTTTGGAGCATTCAACGACCTGGGCAAACCGAAGCCAGTGGCGAAGGAGCAAAGACACCAAAGACATGCAAGCCTCGATCAGGCAATGGCAAATCTGAAGTTGGACGAGCGTCCTGGTAGCGGTGGGTCCGCACCACGACAACAGGCTCCCACAGTCCGCCAAAAAGAGGTTTCACGACCAAGCACTTCGCATGACCGTCGCCCCGATATGGGGCGGTCTCCGCCGCTTCAGAGTTATCCAATGCCACCTGCAACAAACTCGCCGGACATGCATTTCCAGCAACAACCAATACCTAGACCTCAGGAGAGGGTAGACAGTCCACGTATGCGCCCGCCAGGACCACAAGGTCCGTTACGTGGTCCACCACCACCGAGTCAGCAGCCACAATTGAGGCACGATCGACCAGCTCCAGGCCCAGGTCCAAACCGGGTGCGAGAGGACCAGAACTGCCAACCAAGTCACGGGGCTCATGGGAATGACCGGCCTCATGAACCGCTACGTCGCAACCGCACCTTTGACGAAGGATATGCCTCCGACTACATTCCTCAATCAAGAGCACATGTCTCGCCCATAGACTATATGCTTGCAGGAAATCAATACCAGCAAGCTCCCCAGCAGGACTATTATGCCGATCCGTATCGCAGTCAACCGCCTCCCAACCCCACTGTGCACAACCAGAGGGTGAGCAACGGTCTGCCGGACTTCGACTCCATTCCGACGAATGTCACGGAAAGGTCTGAAGACAATTTTATTGCCGGCCAGAAACCGTCATTTGACCAGAACGTATATCGAAAACCAACCTATCAGGTACCTGGTGCTTTCGCAGGAGAACCAGGACAAACTGAGCCCAGAGGAATACAGCAGTCACCACCGAACCAAACCAACTCTCCACTGGCTGAGTTCTCATTTGATCTTCCTGTTAGTAATGGACGCACCAATGCTGCTAGGAATGGAAATCCTGCACAAGCGGCCATGTATCACGGAGGACACAATGAGCATATTCCCGGCTCACGGGTGGCCTCGAGCAGATATGGGGAGAGGCAGCCTCAAGAAACACCCAGATCACAATATCCACCTCGTGCTGCTAGCCGGAATGGGATGAAGCCTTCGGTGGAAAATGTCGCTTCGCAGCCACCGTTGCCCAACAACGGTCAGCCGCATCGTTCATTCAGCCAAGATAACTATCCGCAGCGACCACATACAAGCAATGCACAACGGTCAACGCCTCAAAGTTACGAGATGATGAATCCATATGATCAAGGTTACACGAACCGAGCTCCTTCGGCGCCTGCTGCACCCGTACCATTTCAGCAAGGATTTGGTCCACCTGGGCAGAACAACCAATACCAGCAATCGTATGGGCAAGGTCCTCCCATGCGCAAGGCCTCGCAAGATAATTACAACCAGAACCAGCAATTTCGCCAGCCGTTTGGCCAAGATCCGGCCATTCGACAGATTCCCCCAGGCCCTTACGACCAGGGGCTTCCCAAACCAAATGGAAACAGCTCTGCACACCCAGTTCCAGTTCGACACTATGGACCGCCGCCAGATGCCGAGACCAATCCGGACGCTCTTCCAGCCCATCCGGTGCCGATCAGAAGTGGAATGAACAATGGTAATGGCTATCAATCTACTCAATCAGCGCCTGCACAGACTCCGCAACGGCGCGTTGTTTCGGATTCGCCCCAGCCGGTAACCCTCCAAGAGCTGAATAGCCTCCGGCAAATGTACAGCAGCAACCCAGGCGACCAGGCTCTTGGATTGAAGCTCGCCAAAAAAATGGTCGAAGCCGCGAAAGTGCTCGCAGACGAGGATGGAAGAGCGGACGTGAAGACGGCTCAAAAGAACCGCGAGAAGTACATTTTCGATGCGCACAAGGTGATCAAGAAACTGGTGGCTTCCAACTACCCAGACGCAATGTTCTACTTGGCAGACTGTTACGGATCGGGGATGTTGGGACTGGCGGTGGACGCCAAGGAAGCATTTATCCTATATCAATCCGCCGCGAAGCTGAACCATCCTCAGAGTGCCTATCGAGTGGCCGTGTGCTGTGAACTGGGATCTGAAGAGGGCGGTGGAACTCGACGTGACCCACTCAAAGCGATGCAATGGTACAAGCGAGCCGCAACATTAGGTGACACACCGGCCATGTACAAAATGGGCATGATCCTCCTGAAGGGGCTCCTCAGTCAGCAGAAAAATCCCCGTGAAGCAGTCTCGTGGTTGAAAAGAGCGGCTGAGCGTGCAGACAAGGACAATCCACACGCGCTACATGAGCTCGGTCTACTGTATGAAGCGACGGCACCGCCAGACAACATCGTCCGCGACGAGCGGTACGCAATCCAACTATTCCAGCAAGCTGCAGAACTGGGCTACAAATACTCGCAATTCCGCCTCGGGTCGGCCTATGAGTACGGACTCATCGGTTGCCCGATTGATGCAAGACAGAGTATTGCCTGGTACACTCGGGCTGCAGCCCAAGGAGAACATCAATCTGAATTGGCGCTGAGTGGATGGTACTTGACCGGATCGGAGCCACTGCTCACACAGAGTGATACCGAGGCATTCCTCTGGGCGAGAAAAGCCGCGAGCTCGGGACTTGCAAAGGCGGAGTACGCGATGGGTTATTTTAATGAGGTGGGTATCGGCACAGCCGTGGATGTGGAGGAGGCGAAGCGGTGGTATTATAGGGCAGCTTGTGAGTATTCCCTCTCCCCCTCGATTGGGCTACCAGGGCTAACCAATTTTTACAGCACAAAACTTTGCCAAAGCGCGAGAGAGACTTGAGGAGCTCAAACGAGGCGGTCCCAAGCAGCAAAAGACGCGCATGTCACGATCGAATGTCAACAGGCAGAGCGATGGGGAGTGCGTAGTAATGTAGAAGGGGAAACGGACCACAGCCGTTCTTCCCAGCTTCAGCCAGCAGATGGAGCCCGTTTGACGAGCACGGAGACCTGTGGAACACGGCCATTTCTGAGCTGGTGAAGGATCTTTCCGGAAGAGGGCGTCTGTTTGTGGATTTCTTGTAAAATATGAATGGCCCTCGGTCTGGCGAGCGTTTCATCGACGAAAAAGAGGGGACGGTCCGCCATACGGAAGACCGATGTCTATGTACGTATCGACGATGCACTTGATGAATCTTTTTATCATCGACAGACTCGAATATATCCTTCGGGCCTGTAAAGCTAGGGATGACTGGGAAATGCACCCTCCAGCTAGGTGAGACCCAGATTCCATACATTGGGAGCACAGATACCTGCCCATCGTTCAGTCAGTGAGGCGCTAAAATTGCGGCAATGGGCCACATGCTTCACTAGAGCAGCACGGGGAATCATTCCGAAGGGCATGCGCGTTCTACATCTTGGAGATTCTCTCTTGGACACTGTCCTGGCTCCGACGTCCTCAATGCCTCTACTGCTCACACTCTATTACCCTTTCTACAGCCATTCTATGCCTCAATTACGATGCTTGTCACATGACTAGTTCGATGACTGGCATGGATCTCGGGTTCAGGGCTTGGACAGCAACTGGAACGAACCTGCCATGGTATCATCCTAACGTACTTCACACCTGCCGATGGTCATGGCTTGCCCTGCTCTATTGCATGGCCAAGCGTTGGCACATTGGGGACGCTGTGGCTCCTGACGCCTTCCCCAGCTTGGATATATGGTATGTCGTCGTAGCGAGGCACTTCTTGGGCAGGTCGTCCATCGAAGAGCTAGGCACATCTCAGGACTCCCACAAAGTACGTTCCTCTTCATGCAGTATGCAAGTGGTTGCTATGCAGCCGGGTTGCGTGCTGCCGCCGGATTTCTGTGCTCGGTTTCCACCAAGACTTCTCTATCCATGTTCCAGGCATGGAGACATGACTTGTACAAGTCGAGTGCGGGAAAAGCACGCAACTCTTGGCGTAAATCGCGAGTCGGCCAGATTCAATGGTTTTCGCTGAGCATCAACCACCTGTGATACGCCTGAGGTCGTCATCTTATCTGCCCAGGTCATTCAAGCTTCTTCGTCTATTCAGGACTCGCTTGGACACCTCATGGCGCCTTTTCCCGAACGCCGTACACGGCAGTGTTCTGCATCTCGATGTCTTGTCGCTGTCTTGGTCGCACATCCACCTTCATCCACAATGCTCGTGGCAACCCACGTTGTCCGGCTGTCGAGATCCTCGCGCAGGATGGTGTTATCGCACCAAAGAGGAAGGTCAATGAAAAAGAAAAGTCTTGGAACTTCGAGCACTTCTCAGTAGAAAAGGCCGCATCGCCACTGTCCGAGGAGAAGTGCTCTATCAGCACCATTCCATTACCTCTTGTCTCCTAACTCCTTGAAGGTGCAATGTCTCCTGTGGCTGAATTGCCTTCGCGGGCATACCAGGAAAAGACCGTCGTTGACAAGGAGGGCCCAAGCGCAACAGCCGTTCCTCCAGCCAGTGACGACGCCAGCTCGTTTGAAGACGTTGATGGCGATTATGGCTCGTATGGAAATCACGTCTTCTCCGACCCCAAGGTACTGCAGGCGAGCCCTAGCCTTACCTTGCTTTGCTAACCTTGGACAGGTAGCTGAATATTGGCGGCATGTCTTCGAGAATGCCCATTACGAGGGTCGCCATCGATTCGACCCGTCATTCACGTGGTCTGCTACTGAAGAAAAACGGTTGAAACGCAAGGTACGACGATTTCTGTTTTGCCCACCGGCCTCGAAGGAACTAAGCCCAACATCTGCGCAGATCGATATCCGGATCATGACATGGTGTTGGATGATGTTTCTGGCCTTGGACCTGAACCGGAGAAACATCAACAGGGGTACGCTGAATAGCCCTCGGTTTATACCGAACCGCCAGCTGAAACCGTGCTATAGCAATCAGTGATGACATGTTGGCCGAGCTAGGCATGAACACCAACGACTTCAACTACGGCCAGACGATCTTCCTTACCTGCTTTCTTGCCGCCGAGCTTCCTTCAGGCCTGATCTCGAAGAAGCTGGGACCAGATATGTATGTGTCTGCCCACAGCCTCCCTGTACGTGCGGCTATTGACCTAGAGCAGCTGGATCCCATTCATTATCTTGGCATGGTCGATTGTCTCTGCGTCACAGGCAGGCCTCACCGGCAAAGCTGGCTACTATGTCTGCCGCGCTCTCCTGGGCTTGTTCATGGGAGGATTCATCGTAAGTCTGGCAAAAACCATGCGCAGGTATCGTGGACTCACTGCTGCCCAGCCCGACACTGTCCTGTATATCACGTACTGGTACAAAAGTCGTGAGCTGCCCATTAGGTTGAGCTGGTTCTGGACCGTGCTCAGCACCTGCAATATTGTCGGTTCTCTACTCGCCGCCGGCATTCTCCAGATGCGCGGCATTCACGGCTGGTCCGGGTATGTTGGATTTACCTCCAGAGGAGTTGTCCGTTGGCGCTGACCTTGCTGCAAAGCTGGCAATACCTCTTCCTCATCGAGGGTGTCATCACCGGTGTCGTCGGCATTCTAAGCTGGGGCCTAATGCCCGCCAGCCCCTGCCAAACAGCCAGCTGGTTCCGTGGACGAAAGGGCTGGTTTACCGAGCACGAGGAGAAGATCCTGGTCAACCGGCTCCTCCGCGATGATCCCTCGAAAGGGGACATGCACAACCGACAAGCCGTCGACGCCAAACGGCTCTGGAAGTGTCTGAAAGACTACGACCTTTGGCCCCTCTATCTGGTCGGACTGACGACATACATCCCCCCGAACCCGCCGCAGAACTACCTCGCGTTCATTCTTCGCCAGATGGGCTTCAGCACCTTCAACGCCAATCTGCTGACCATCCCGTCGCAGTTCCTCTTCGGTGTCAATCTGCTCATCATCTCGCGCATCAGCGAGTGGGTCAACGAGAGGTCGCTGGTGTCTTCGACGTCCAACATCTGGATCTTCCCCTGGCTAGTCGCGCTCGTCACCCTCCCGGCCACGACGAGCACGTGGGTGCGTTACGCCCTGCTGACCGGCCTCCTCTCCTACCCGTACTGCCACGCCATCCTCGTGGCGTGGAACTCGCGCAACTCCAACACGGTGCGCAACCGCGCCGTCTCCGCCGCGCTGTACAACATGTTTGTGCAGGCCGGGAACATTGTCGGCTCCAACATCTACCGCGAAGATGATCGTCCGTTGTGTATGTTTTAGATCCCCGCTTGAGCTGCTTTACTTACACCCTCCTTCTCTCCCCGATGCACCACTTGCCACCTTTCTCTGGCCACTACGTATCTACCCTATCCGTGTCGCGTGTCTTGTGTTGTCTGTCCTGGTCCACTTATCCTAACGATGGCTACTGTAGACCTCCGCGGCAACAAAATCCTCCTGGCAATCTGCTGCTTCAACATCGTGCTCTTCTTGTTCGTCAAGTTCTACTACGTCACGCGCAACAAGAGGCGTGAACTCGCGTGGGGCAAACTCACGGGCGAGGACAAGATCGAGTATATCCACCACACAAAGGACGAGGGGCCCAAGAGGTTGGATTTTCGCTTCGTGCACTGAGTCACTGACCTGAACAAGCTGGGGAGAGAACGTGGAACTGTGGGCCCTGTGGACTGTGTGACGAAGAGAAAGACGGCGGGTTGGTGCCCATCAAAACTGGGAGGACGAGGAGAAATCAAGCTGTCCGGGAAGAGGACTATAGAGTTACACTTAGATATACAGACATATATACACATATGGCATAGAGGCCAGATTGACCGACGTCGATGGTGATGCTTGAAAGAGCATGATGGGGTTGTGACAATATATCCGAAGCGAGGAAAGTACTTCGCTCTCTTCTTCCTTTTCTTCTTTATTCTCCCTTATCTCGTTCTCTTCTTTTTATTCTTCGCTATCTTCTCTTCTTTTCTTTTTGCTCTTCTCCTCCTTCTCAGAGCAGCCTAGAACACACCCACTCAAGGCCAAAATCGAAGCATTATCCTCGACTGACCTTGATGATGATCAATGGTTTTGTCCGCACTCCGCACTCAGCACTCCGCACTCAGCAATCGCTCTAGCACGTAGTAACTTGCATGGTGGAAGGATGGACCAAACCTCCGCTGAGGCAGAGAGGAGATGGATCAGTGCTGTACACATCCTTTCCTTGGTCTGCGGTCATCAACTCCTGCTTTGATCCTCGACCGAAGTTGGGCTGCGCGGAAGTTTACTCCTTGACGAGGGTTCGTTTCGAGCGAGGAACTAGGACCCAGGACCTAGGTCGGTACATTCGTATGGTGCTATGGACCTTAAGGTCGTGGTCTTTGAAGGAGGCGTGATTTGGCTCTGACTGGTCGATCCGCGTTATATGCGAGCCGTGGTACCTTGTGGGCTGGTGTTGATGTCCTAGCTGCTATCGACGAGCTGTAGGTAGATTGTGGTATTGGCGGTACGGGTGATTTGTCCACGGCTCCCGCCGGGTTATCCCGGTCTTCAAGCGTTTCAGAACTTCCGGTAGGTTTGTGGCAGGAGCGGCCAAGTGCTTGGACCTGAATCCTGGACGCTGCTTGTTCGTTCAACTCAGGATGAGCTCGCCAACTTCGCTATCGACCGGTAAAGAAATTGAAATTCCATTTCTCTTCGTGGCTCCTCACCGAGGACTGACTACTCCTCGGAGTCGAGGTTGAGGGCGACCGTCTCGAACTCGTACCAGCAGATGTCGTCGAGATGGAATTGGTTCTCGTCTTTTCCTCGTGGTGCCGAGAGGAACGAGGGCCGACTGGTTCGGATCGTGAGCGAGATGCTGGTGATGATGACGGCGATGTTGTTGTTGTCGAAGGGCTCTCAGAGGCTTTCCTGAGGATTTCACGCAAACATTGCTGCGCAGTAGGCTTGTCGTCGGCACCGTGGGTGGATCGAAATGTTGGGAACCGAATCATGGTCGAGGCCATGGTTGGTGACGGACTGATCTGGTGTGGTCTAGTATACTCCCGAGGGTGCTGTTTGCACCGAATGCAGGGTCCGACGTCTCCTGCGTTTCCCTCTCAACGGTCGCAGGCTTGGAAAGTAAGAGTACGAGAGTCCGCGCTCGCCAGTACCAGAAGTCTGGGGTGCAGATGTATGAAGTACGAGTGTGATATGCAGAGAAGTGGAGACTACGTCACCAATGCTTCGGTCCCGGTGGCCGAGTGACCAACCCAAACTTACCTAGGTACGAGTACTGGTTGGTGCACGCTGGATAGGTATGTACGGAGTACGAGCCGAGGATACTCTGTGCGGAGGCAAACCGGGTCAAAGATCCGTACGGGTACTTGTAGGCTCTGCGAGAGAGAGAGAGAGAGAGGGGGGGGCGGCGGCACAAAGGAAGTGGTGGAAGTGGCTACTCGTACGAGTAGGTATTCGACAGAGTCTGCCTCAAATAATTTGCCCCCCAGGAGCGTCCCAAAGTACGAAAACCCCACGTTTTTTGCCATGATCTCCGATCGCCACTAGCGAGCTGTACGATGCCAAATCTCTCGTCGCCGCATGACGATGAACCAAGCAAGACTGAGGTTTATCGGAGATTTGTCTCTGCCTGTGGTGGCTTTTGAGATCTTCGCAGATTTCCTTAAACGACAGGGCGAGCATCGCTAGTCGTCAGCCCAGAAACTTCGGGCCTTTTGGTCCTGCATTGCCGGATCGTTGTGGGACGTCGTTCCGTCCATACAGATCTCTTCCGTGACACCGAGCATGAGCGAATCAGGCCACGCGTTATGCAGGATGAGCCGGGGATGGTCACTTGACATGACAGTAGCTGGTGGTGCGAACAAAGGCGAAAGGCACGGACACAATGAGAACATCATCCACATGACTGATGAGGACATTGTTTCATCAAAGGTCCGATACTGTGGTAGAAACGAGATCGACATGCTGCCTCGTAGTTGGGCGCTGTGGCGCAAAATGTCAGGCCGCATGACCCACTGAAGTTTTCGGTGTTTATCAAGGCCTCATCTTGCTACCGGCGCCAGACGCAAAACCACCTTCAGCAACGTTGAGTAGGCGAGGATGTTGGATCCGGGCCTCCACCGGTCGACCCTCAACTCCTCGTACTCACAACACGGTGGATTGCTTTTACGCGCAGCACAAAAGTTTCAAGGACTGGTGTGAACGCGGCCAATGCGAGTCACGGATCATAATCCAATGTTGGAATCTCCTTGTACTTGGAACCGAGCGCTGTACGAGTTATGCGAACGACCGAGTATCTGGCCGAGGTCTCCAACGATCACCGGCGGAACAGAATGCGCCGTGTCGCCTTCCAGGGCATGACTTGCCTCAAATATGTCACTCGAAGGTATGAAACATGACTCGCTAGCGGAAGCCAGTTTTGTTAGCCTCCAAACAGAAGACTTCTCAGAGAAAGCCTGCAACGTCCGTCACGGGCAACTGCGGGCAATGCGTCGTTTCCTGAAGTCCAAAGGGCAATATTCTCCGCCTGCACAGTAACCTGCCCGAACACAGCTCATCATTGCGTCCGCCTAACGCAGCTTCGGCCCCGATTCAGGTCCCGAGAAAGTCCATCTCGCTCGCCTCTACAACTTTGCCTCAGCTTTCTTCTCGACGCTCTTCGCCGGGTCAACGATGTCCTTCTCCATTGCCTTCAATGCTTCGGTTTCGCTGCCCTTTTGTGACGACTGATAGAGGAAGATACGTGTACATTGGATGGTGCCGACGAGGAAGAGGCAGAAGTTCACTGCGGCGAGGCTGTTGATTGATATGCCATCAGCATCCATTCATGGCAGATGGCCTTTTTCATTAATCCCAGCAAGATGCTTTGAAGGCGTGTCACGCCAGGATGCAGATGGAAACGGTGCGGGACTCACAGCATATTCTTGGGTCGAATGACGAAGCACCATCTCGTCCAGATAGAACCAGTAGCCATAAGAGCGGCATTTTGTGTCAGAGACAACTTCTCGGCAGGACGGAGGAAGTCCGTAGCACCAGCCAGGACAACACCCCATTTCATGATAGGTGCCCTATTCAATCACCTGTCAATTTTGGTGGTCCTGCATTGATTTTCGAGTTTGTAGCCATCTTGACTCCGAAAGTCCTAAGCAATATCATAGCCAGTGACCTTACCAGAAATGCACGGTCTTTATCCCAACCTCACTGGTCCACAATCTCTGGAACATGCTCTGCTGTTGCGCTGGGGCACCCTCGACGGCAGGGTTCGCAGCCGTCCCCTGCCATCGCTTGAAGGCTTGTCGAAACTGGAAAGGTGTTCGTGACGCGAATGGCTGTCGGGCAGTCTGCTGCGCAAAGCGCAGGCCGAATCGAGCGGACATAATCACGGACCCCCGATTGATGAGTCAGTCGGATCCGAGACTGGGGGCAGTTGAACACGATAACACGGCGACGAGGGAAGTTGAAGGAGTGGAGGATGTCGCCTGGAGATGACAACGCTTGTGAGTAGTAGCAGGTGTGATGGTGGAACATGAGTCAAGGTCGATGAGGTTGAATTGAATTGGCGATGAGGAGAAGTTCAGGCCAAAATCCGGGGCCGTTCCGGTAAATCGTTTTCACAATCTCCGCTGGTACTGTGTACAACGCCGACAGCTTGTAGTTTTAGTCTGACGAAGCAATACGGAGGAATGACGCCCAGCAGCGCCCAGATGGTTCCGTGGGTCTCGAAAAGTAGACGCATTTACGGCGGTATTTCAACCGGCAATACCCTCGAGCTTGATTGGGTTTGATGCGCCTGCATCTGCTGCTCCAACGACTGAACTTGCATTTATGTATACTTGAAGACTCTCATGCCTGTTCGCGAAGTAGCGTGCTGGTGACATATTGACTAGACGCTTTCCTGTGCCTCGCCGACAGGCCGCTATGGCGACAAAGTATGCTTTCACTCAAGGCTTGAGAGAGCTTCGCTTCCACCTCAGCAATTCAGGTCAGGGAAGTGATGCTTGCAGGTGTGTCTACCCGTTCTGTGACCATGCGCCGATGCAGAAGACTGACTGGCAGCTTAGATCATTCTTGAGACGAGCATATCCTACCATGAAGCACCATAACCCCAACATCCCCATTTTAATACGAGAAGCCACAGGCGTTGAGCCAAAAGTGTGGGCAAGATATGGTACAGTTTTCCCTCGACATACGACGGTCGCGCCGGAGTGCTGATGAGTCGACAAAACAGGGTATGGCAAAGAGAAGTCGGAGTCATTAGCAGGTAAGCTTGGTTGTGCCAGCAAAGCACCAAGCCTCTTCTCACACGGTATCGCAGGTCTTTCAGACAAGGAAATTGAAGACAAGGTTACGACACTGGTGAAGAGTGGCGAAGGCGCTTCATGAGCCCACTCTCCAAGGAACCACGTGTACGATACTCAACCTGCTCGAAAGGCAACACAGGATTGCGGCGAAAGAGCTCTACCTGTTGTACCTGAACAAGCCGGCGGGTGAAGATGAATACCATTGTACATACGACTGCATGCTAAAGGGACGACAACCGACAGTTCTTCATAATTGTCACTTTGGCTTATGCCGCAAGTTCTCCGAAACGATATTGCGCCCATCCCATGCTGGCCTCGGCAAGCGTCCACGACTGCTTACCTTGATCGCTACCAGCTGCCCCGACCGCAATATGGATAGGCAGTAAATGCTCAAAAGTCGGATGAGCTTGTCTCGCATCTGGCCTCTCCAGCAGTCCAATCATATTTTTGTCCCTCTGCTCACCCGGTTCCGTCTCGGCCGCGACTTTCAAGGCATCGTCAAAAGTCACGGTGTACGGCATTGTTCGATCTGTTCCTCTGCCGAGCATCATGAGATGACGAAGGTTGTGTACGCTCATTCCCGAGCAGATGATGAGGATGTTCTCCTCCCTGAGTTTCTCCACAGCGCGACCCAGTCTAATATGTGCTGCAGCGTCCGTGTCGTCGTCAAACAAGCTAACTTGGACGATGGGCACCGTCAGAGGGTTCTGCTCCGGATTAAACATGACCTTGAAGGGGACGAAGACGCCGTGGTCGAGCCCCCTTTCCGTCCTCTCCGTGCGGATGCCATTGTCCCCCAGGACATCAATGACTCGTTGAGCGACTTTCGCCGAGCCCTTGTTTGGAAATTTCTCCATGTAGTAGTGGCGTGGGAAGCCGTAATAGTCGTAGAGCAGAGGCTCTTCTTCCGAGACGTTGACTTCGATCGTGTTGACGCGTTCGGCTTGCCAGTGGGCTGAGAAGACTACGATTGCCGAGGGTTTGACCTTGGACGTGATTTCTTTGCCGATGTTTTGAAGCTGGGGGAACACTGGGTGGTTGACCTCGTACATTGTATTGGGACCCTATTGCCCCTATGTCAGTCTCGCACGAAAGGGAGCAGTGTTGGTGGCTGTAGCGCGGACTTACGCCATGTGAAACGAAATATACTGGCGTTCTTTTGGCCATTGCTGATTTTGCTGAGGAGGGCTGGATCAGGCTTGAGAGGAGTCTTAAAGGCGTTGAGAGTCGCACAGGGGCCAGATCGTGCGAATACTGGTGACGATATGGAGAGCTTGGATGCAGGCTGACTGCCAGCAGGAGTATGACAAGTGCCGCGGTGAATGCTATAGTCGCCGTCGCCAACCTTATATCTCGAAGCATCTATTAACGCCTCACTGCATTTGATGCGATTCCTCGTCTTCACTTGCTTTCCTCCTCTCCACACTTTCGAAGAGTTGTGTCCAAGCACTTCGACTATGGATTATGCTGTCTCCTCCTGATCTGTATGATGTATAGCAGAAGAGACGTGCTCGGAACGAAGCCCTCGCCGGCAATGCTAATAGGCTCTTTGCATCTGGGGAACTGGTGGTGCTGGTAAGCATGCCTTACCTAAGCGACGGTCTAGACAGCGGAACGTCTCCGTTATTGCATGCTTAAAGGTAAGGAAGTCAAGCTTCTGGCAGACAACAGTTCGGCGTCTATCGGCCGATAAGTGCCATCTGGGGGAGTCTGTGTCGTCCAGATCTAAGTCTTCGTTTGGCAGGCTTGTCTGGATTCCTGGAACAGACACGGAGCACATTCACGACTATGTTAAATGCTCCTCGACATGATGGATCTATGACAGGAGCCTCGATTGCTTGGCATCCGCAACATTGCTGCAATTGTAAAACTCTCCAGTCTCTCATGGTCTTCTACATCCTAATGTGGAACCCGAACCATCCTCCGGGTAAAAGGCTTTGTATACCTGCAACGCCCCTTCAACACAGCCGATCAATGTCAGTACGAAGACGACGATGGCGATGCAAAAGGTCCACCATTGTACAGGCTTCCTATCGTCGCGCCAAAACTGCCCAATGCCGCGAGGTTCGTGCTCGTCAAAAACTTCTTTCAAGATGATCAGGCGTTCTCAGTAGTAGTCAAAGCAACGAATGTTCCTTTCTGACGCTCGGAGATATGGGCATGCAAGGACTGAGCTATCCAGCCCGAGCTGTCTTTTCTCATTCACGAGCCACTTTCGGAGAGATGTTTCTGACTTTGGTAGCAACAACGACATGGTCTTACGAGTTTCAGACAAGAACCCGTCAGGGAAGATGTTGGAATGCTTCGACCGCTGATAGAGCTCAAGCACCGATCCGCAATAGAACACTGCGACGTCGCAGTCGTTACCCGAGACCTCCAGGTGAGAGGTCCGCCGTGTGGTCCATTGGACGTTGCTACCCGCCACCTTCGTGATTGTCCGCGCGTTGAACGACCTCGGTAGTCGAAAGAAGTCCTCCTGCACAGATCTCACAACGACCGATCGAGCAATCATCTCCCGAAGTGTCTGCTTGGGTAGCCTAGCCGGTATGTCCATAAAGAGCAAAGAGTGAGCAACAAACACCATTCATTTGTCCACGGCCAATGTCTTGTTGATAGTGCCTGCCGAGACAAATGTTCGAAGCTCATCCACGCAAGATTCGCGGCGGCTACGCCTTGAGTCTAGAAGCATATGGGAACTGGAAACCTTGAAGTTGCGAAGTAGACTTAGAAAAGCCCATGGACTATGTCACCATTGCTTCAGATCATCCCAAGACAACAGGTGTCGCCTCAATAACCGGTGCGTTGATGTAGGCTGGAAGGGAATTGGCTGTTTCACGTTCCGTCGTCTTGCCGTTCATTCCGAGCATGTAACGAGTTAGCAACCTCACTCCGAGCATTCCCTCCATCCAGTCTAGCCATGTTCTCCACGCAGGCAAAGCAATATCTGGCCGTCAGTGTCAAATGGGCGCTTTCCCGCCGTTAATTCATGTGCCTGCCATTTAGAAGCCCAACATCAACGTGGTGAACGTAAGAGGAAGACGAAAAGTGCTCAATCCGAGTCAACATGAGAAACCTACCTGTGGCGTCTCACTATATGCATATTGGCCAAGGCTGAGGTATCCCGACATCGTGCGTACGCAGTTTCTACACCCTGCGCACTCAGTCAATTCTATGTGAGGTGGAGGTGAGTTGAGAGTGAGCTGAAGTCGATGCTGACGCCCGACGCCAGGAGACCTGTAAACTTACTAGCGCGGTTCTTGGTGGATCCGCAGTCATGACTCGTCAGAGGCGCCTCCCTGGAGGACGCTGACAACCCAAACCGTTACCTGCGCCCACCACCTTCTGGTAAGGAGGCTCTCCTTCAGCAGACCACTTGGTGATCAACGCAGTCACAACTGCACTCGTTTTCTGGGGCACCGCTGGCCTCTCTGGTTCTGGCTGTCCGCGAGGATGGGGCGCACCATCGACCAGGATGTCCACGCGGCTTTTGTCGAGTTCAAGGCCAAGGGTACGTCGGTATCGTCACCTCCAGTATTGACTGTACTGTACAGTGTACCCGCGTATCGAGATACAACATACTGTACTGTGACAAGTGACGAGGAGCCCGCTGACTGACTGACCCGGTCTCCACACAGAGGACGACAAGTGCATGTCGGTGCAATGCATCTACTGCCAGCAGATCCGCGCAAAGAACACTTCTCGCCAGAAGCAGCATCTCCTCGAGTGTCCTGGCCTCCAGAACAATCCCAATGCCCCCCGACCAGAACCGTCTCCTGAAGATCGCATCGGCGCCGTCAATGGATTCCGCACGCCGTCGGTCTCGCATACATCCAATGCCCCCTTGAGCAATGGCATACCCTCCAGCAGCACGCCCATCCAAGGATTAACAAATGGCACCTCGATGCCCCCGCAAGGCGCCAACACAACCCCAACTCAGCGACAAACACCGAAGCCAACCAAGACACCCAAGACCACCCCGGGCTCCAGCCTCCCTGGCCTCCCTGCACCACCTCTCGACGATGTTCGTGCTGCGTTCGTCGAGTTCCGGGCCAAAGAGGAGGACAAGTGCTTGTCTGTGCAATGCATCTATTGCAATCAGATCAGAGCCAAGAACACATCGAGGCAACGCCAGCATCTTCTCGAGTGCGCGACATACCAAAATGTCATGAAGGAGTCCATACCTGCAAACAACTTGCTTCACAGATTCGATGAAGGTGATGTTGCGCGCTCGCTGGCATTGCCAACTCCCACGCTCGAGCTGGATTTCCGCATGAGCATCAAGGTCAATCCCAAGATCGGTGTGGGATCTGGACTGTTCGGCCACCGCGACTGGGTCAGTATCGTAGGTGGGCAGTGGGCCGGACGGTGGGGGAAGGGAATTGTCATTGTGAGCTTAGCACCACCTCACCTATGTGAAGATGTTTGTACTAACGACTCTGCAGCCCGGCGGACAAGACAGCCAACTCGTGGTAAAAGACCTCGCAACACACAGCGATGCCACTTATCTTCTTCAAACCAACGATGATCCTCCCGCGTACATCACCGCAAGACACAAGGGCTGGCGCTCTGGCCCAAAAGACGTCCTCGAACGCCTGAATGACCCTACGGTGGCGGACACGGTACCAGCTAATCAGTACAAGTTTCGCATGACAGTCGAATTCGAGACCGGTGATGAGAGGTATGCCTTTCTGAACGCCTGCCTCTGGATGGCGAGCGGAAGTCGAAGACTCGGCGAAAGTAAGTCTGCTTTCAGTGAATGAAGTGCATGGAATCCGTGATTGACTAACATCTGCTAGTAATCTACGACGCGTATCGAGTCGGCTAGGGGTCTGAATCGATCGATCACATTCAGGCGGGTGCTGTCGACGATAAGATTCCCGAACCAGACGGATTGGTCTTGGAGGAGTTCTTCCTCAATGACAGACAGGGCTTTTTCAACACGGACGGAACACCCATGTACGAGTGATCGGAGACGTCGAGCTACAGGTTCGTCTGACCACTAGCTTAGTTGAGGAAGCCGCGTATTGTTTGCTATGTTCGGTATGCTGAATTTGTTTTATTATCTCTGAACGCTTGGGGTTCGGAGTATCCAGGATGGAGGACAATCGGGCTAGGATCGCAGCGACGATATGTCAGTCGACTGCAAATGGGTCTTTTCGGGCGTCGATGACCTGTTTCAAGAGGTATTTGGATCGAGGAGCATCGTCACTATTGGTAGGATACCAAAGTTAGGGAAGCGGCGTTATGACGGCTCTAATGACTTGTATGAACATACATCGAGGGATGCGACCGTTCGACTTGGACGTGTAGCGTACATACAGCGAGGAGGTACCATATGCACGGAATGGACTCGTTTCTGGTTTCGATTCTTCATTCGGACCTCGTCGACGTAGGCAGTGTGTAATTTGGTCTAAGTCAAGGGAAGTACCTCGTAACTACGGTACATATCTAGACTGTGAAACCAGCGTCCGGACTCTTCAAATTCCAGGATCAGTGCGAAGGAGTATCATCGTCTCAGCGTGACAATATCTATGGTATACGTGATCTCTGCTTACACTGCACAGTGTAGCTTGTAGCTTTTGACCTTGTTTATTCACCATGTCCTACGCACTTTACACGCTCGCTAGAGACTGCCCTATTACTATTTTACAATCAAAAGGCCACCCGCGTCATTTTCTCCTCTCAATTGTCTCAACCTAGCTATCGAAAAGACGACGTGTCTCCCTCCAAGGAGGCGTCATCATCTGACGCTCCCTTCGCTGCCGCGACGGGATGTTCCCTTCCTCGTGGTCGTGGATTACATCCTCCCTTTGGACAGTTGAGTTCTCGACCTTGAGCTTTGCCTCAGCCTCGGACTCAATATCTTCCACCTCGAAAAACGACACGTCCATGTTCGTGCCGCCTAGATATCGCCACAGACGCCACACTTCCTCAATCACCGTCTTCGCGGGACCTTGCAGGGAGCGGACGAACAGCAAGTGGTCGCTTCCGCCAAGAGTGTGAGCTGGTTGAAAGATCTGGCGGGAGAGTAGCTCGTTCAATTCGTCCGTGTGCTGCGCGGATGGGGCCACGGGGCCGTGCGAGAAGAGACGGTCGAGGGAGAAGACGGGAAAGCGGTGCATGTCCATTACGGACAGCATTGGTGGGATGAGAGGATTGTCCGTCGGTAAGGCGGGGAGGGATGAGGACGAAGACGAGGACGACGAGCTCGAGATAAGGGTAGAAAAGTCGCTGGTGCCGGTGTGCAGGAATATACTTCCTGGAAGCCATTCCGGGTGGCCTAGGCGCTGGTAGGTCGATTCCGGAGGCGCAGAAGATGATGGAGAAGATGATGGAGCGTGCTCGCTGTGAGACGTGCTGGTCGAGGAGATGGCTTCGCTGGCCGTGGTGTCCTCTGCGGCTCGGGACTTGCTCCCAACTCTTCGGATCTTTGAGGTAGGGTTGGCTATCTCCGTGGTGGCCGAGTGGTTCACTTCAGCTGTGGACCACTGGGGTCGTAGCTCATCGCCGTTCAGTAGACCGTTCTTTGGAAAGGGAAGAGGAATGACGGCCCTGGGTGTCTCCGTCAGGCCTTGCGTTTTTGCGGCGGACTCCGACTCTGCAAGCGCGCTCAGGGCGACCAAAACACGTTGTCGCATGATGTTCACAATGCGTGACGGCAGTCCAATTTGCCATTGCAGTTTGCTCAGGTTGAAGGCGTCCTTTTCCTGGTCAGCGGAGGGCGTATCATGCGTCCCGGACTGGCCGCTGACGAAACGGCGTTTGTTCTGTAGGTAGTGCTGTGCCGTTGAGAAGGCCTCGCGACCTTGGAAGTGGATGAGTTTGACGACCTCGGCCGGTACACTCTCGCGCCCAGTAGGTGAGGGGTCCTTGAATGTCTTCTTCACCGGCTGGGTTACTGCGTCGTTTATGTGAGTGAGAAAGGTGTGGTTCAAGAACAGGCGACTCTGTGGCTGGGAAGGCCTTTGTGATCCGACGGGTGTATTGGCCTGTGGAGGTGGTTCTGCCGGATCGTCTTTCTGAGGACTATCTTCCCTGCTGCCTTGCTCCATTTCGTCTGCGACCGGTGGGGGGTGTCGCTGGCTTGCCTTTAACTCGGGCGCCATTTTCGCCTCCAGAGCATCCAGGTCCGCGAGTGTTGCCGGCAAAAGGTATACCTTTTCATCCTGGGGACTTTTGACGTATGCAAGGTCCAGCAGTAGGTCCACCGGCAGCCTTGCACCGCTGCCTTGACATGCCCGGATGGGGCTTGCCAGGATCTCTGCCCAAGGGTTATTCTTCAGCCCTCTGATGTGGTGATACGAAGGGTGAATTTTCTGTTCTCTGCGTCGCCTCTTTGCCTTGTCCACCCAGCGTACGACAGGCGACCTGGATACTGATGGTCCGTGTTCCGTCGACGAGTCAAGGGCGATCCTCTTGTATGCCTTCTTTTTCCTTCCTGGATCAGCTGGAGGCTCAATCACCACCGTTTTGAAATCCGTCCCGCTCTTCTTGTCTGCATTGCCATAATGAACCTTTTTGCTCACTGCTTGGAGCTCCGCAAGCAAGTCCTTGACCGCTTGAAGTCCGGTAACGCTGTAGGGGTTGAAAGGCGGCGTTGGTCCTGCATTCTTGCTCCTCTTCTCGCTTGCGGGTGAGGAGCCCGTGCGCGCTTCATTTGGAACGTCAGGGACATGGTCGCCCGGTGCAGGAGTCTGTGAATCGCTGTAATTGCGTCTGTATGTTGGACGGTTCGACCGACAAGCACGGGCGTAGGTTCCGCGATAAGCCTTCTCAGGCGATAGGAACAAGGTTCGGAGCACGTCCAGACGCCATGCAGAGTAAGGAATGTGCCCGTACGGACATCGGAGGCTCATACCTCGAGCATGGGATTACTGGGTCAGGGTAGATTTTCTGGCCGGAAACGATTGAGATCGGGGTCAGAATCCAGGACGCAAGGCTAGCTTGCAGCCTTGCCACGCTCGCTTGGCCAACAATGCGCCCAGCTTGACGCCGCCAACACGCGCCAACCATGTGCCAGTTTCCACCAACTCCCCGACCCTACCTGGTCTTTCTGTGAGTGCAAACACCGTGCTAGACATCAAGGCGCTGAAGCGTCTGTAATGCAACGTCTTTACCGGCCAACAACCGGAAAGCGCAGGTCGCACAAGCTCTCCAGCAACAGATGAGGACATATCAAACAGAACTGATGGCTGCGCATAAAGCGGGATTACTAACAGAAAGTATCTTGTGTTCGTTCATAGTCCGCTTACTCCGGGGCAAATACCGCTCAGAGAGCAAAGAACCTAGGGCGCATTTGGCTATGCTCTACCCCATCAAAGGTGCTGGAAACAGAATTCCTCGGAGCATATCACGCGTGCCCGGGAACGATTGACGAGATCAATCCGTGGATAAAGAAGCAAAGTGGGTTATAGGGACATCCCAACATGCAGGTCGTCTGCTCGAAAACGAGATCACACACAAGATCTGTGGCATCCCGAGACGTTCGATGTGTGGTCCCATGAAGCCTGACCACGGAGGTCACCAACCGCGTATTGTATGCGATTTCGAGGGAAAGTGATCAAAGCTACAGCCGTGTGAAGGCCCTACTGTAGGTGAGGACTAACCAAAAGCGACATGCCTCCGCGAAGGCTATCAGAAGACCACGGGCTAACACTATCATTGCACCGACATCACGGCTCTGGCAGCTTGTTGCTGACTGCTTCGCGAAAGGTCGACATATCCATGTCCCTCCCGTTGTGCTGGTGAAGAAGGATACGGCCACTCTCTTCTCAGAGCCGTCGTGAAACCCAACAACATCACATTGCCGAACTTTGCATCCCTCACTCTTCAGCCCGTCGCTCACTTCGCTGCATCTTCGAACACGAAACTCACCACCTCGTCGAACACCCTCTGCGGATTGTCTTCATGCATGAGATGTGCCGCGTCATCGATATACGCGATCCTTTTCCTCCCACTCCCAAGAACCATGTACAGCTCGGCGGCCGTGTATCGCTGATGTGCCGTGCTCTCCTTCCCCGCCATGACCAGCGCCGGCACCTTCAGCCGCTGCGCATCCTCCGGCCCATACTTCGGCACGGCGCTGTACCTGAAGAACTGACACAACCACTTGGCGTTATCCTCGACCTGGCGCTTGCGGTCCGGATTCCGCTGCAGTCGAGGCCAGTACCTGGCGTTGATGACGCCGCTGCAGAACGTGTCGATCGCCTCGTGGTAATTCCCTTCCTTGCAGAGCGCGATGACGGGCCCAGTCGTCGTAGTGGCGAAGTGCATGACGGGCCAGAACGTGATAGGGTGCCAAACGAGGAAGGACAGCAATGAGGGCAGTGAAGGGGGTAGTGATGGCAGGAAGAGCCCCACGAGAGGCGGCTCCTCGACCATCAACGTGCGAAAGAGCTGGGGTCGCGTCTTGGCCGTGTACAGCGAGATGACTGCCCCCGAGGAATTGGCCAGCACGTGCACGGGGCTAATACCCCACGTCTCGATCAGACCTGCGAGATCCAGCGCGTCCTGCTCCCAGGGACACCGTTCGTCGTCGCGGATCGGTCTGTTCGGCCACGCGAACCGGCGGCTGTAGTTGTAGACGTGGAAGCGGGTGGCGAGCCGGGGCTCGAGCTCGTCCCAGGCGCGCTGGTCGCTGATGTGCCCGTGTAGGAGGACCAGGGGTTCGCCTTGACCTTGTCCGCTTTCGCGGTACGAGAAGGTATACCCGTTGACCTCGACGGTGTGGGCCGTGACCTTGGTCGTGGAAGTGGACATGGTTTGTAGAGCTACAGTAGGTCGATGATGTTGATGGATCGGAGCTCAGGACCACCTCAGATAGCCACAGATACAGGTGTTGATATGTATACCGACAGTATGAGGCTACGCAGTATGTATGTGTGCATACGGCGCCCGTAGTGATCTACCGATACGGAGTCTGCCCGCGCCGCGTCAGCCGTTAGAATATGCGACATGACACTTTCGGTATTAACTAAATCAAACGCAGATTGCTGGACAGGACACGTTAAAGTTCCAAGCTCTGCATCCTGGAAATCCGCACGAAAGAAGACGGTGTAGGCGAGCACACGGGCGACGGCGAAGAACAGCAGTACGGTGGAGCTACATACTGTAGCTAGGAGGGGCGGTCTAGTTATGGAGTAACTGGAATCGCAGTCCTACCCCGAACGCTTAGTTGTACCATATCATATCACACCATAAGATCTCGGAGATGTGAGCAAGCAAAGGGGTATCCCAGGACCGATTTGGAGAATGAAAAACACTATCCTGTACGAGCTACTCTAGACATGGAGGCGAGCGGTCGGCATGAAATGGAGCCTCACGTTCTGGACGAATGATCGGACCGAATCTGTCCATTGAAGAAAGGGGAAGTTGAAATTCGTGGAACCAGGACTTCTTTCCCCTCGCAACTGAAGTCGTGGGGCACAGTAGCACCAATATACAGTAGTGGTAGTAATTACCTTAGGATTCGGTCCATTTGAGCGCCAGGAAACCCCCAAGCGCCAGCAATGCCAAATAATTCCTCCGAAAACGGGTCACAGTCCTCGGTACTAGCGATGTGCACCACCATCTCTTAGCCATCTTACGTCAGACCTCGACTGGGACCTTCTGAGGATCGGAAGAAGTGTTTTCCTACCTTGTCCTGTCGTGCCTGTGTACGCTACACCTTCACGCAGGACACAACAGCTCCATGCAGGATCCAAGATCGGAGACCAAAAACAGATGCTAGAGAACAACCATCATTCGATATGCTATATAAAATACACACTAGTAGTACATATTACTCAAAACACGGCCTTGACCTTGATGTATCGTCGCTGTTCATTTCAACGCCTCGTTCCCCCTTTCTTGGCAGCCTTACCTTTTCCCTTACTCTTACCTTTACTACTACCACCACCACCGCTGGCCTTGCCTTTGCCCTTACCGT
The DNA here is from genome assembly GCF_000585515.1 of Cladophialophora yegresii CBS 114405. NCBI lineage: Eukaryota > Fungi > Ascomycota > Eurotiomycetes > Chaetothyriales > Herpotrichiellaceae > Cladophialophora > Cladophialophora yegresii. Next base: position 4,259,468 of record NW_006913046.1, on the reverse strand, counting down.
TTTCTTTACCCGTGGGCCGCACATCCTCCTTATCCTGCCCATCCGTCGCCGACTTCGACTTTGTACTCGTCCCCCTCCTTGCAAACTTTGTCATTCCATTCCGCTGCTCTTCCTCGCTACTGGCACTAATACTAGCACTGTCGCTCCCCGACACCTCACCTCCAAATCGCGTCCTCTTCCGACTCTTCACTCCCTGACTCACGTTCTTTAACTTGCACCGGGCGTGCCCGCACCGACAATCCAACCCTCGATAGTAGAAGTAATTGGGCCCGTAGTGCACCGTGATCTCCTCGCGGAACTTGATCTCCCGGACCGTGCGGATGACGGTGGTCCACACCTGGCCCACATTGACGGTGTAGAAGCTCACGTTCGGATAGCAGTGGTGGTTCATAAATCTTGTCCAGTTGCCCAGGTGCGCCGAGTCGACGGTAAAGCTGGGCCGGTTGTCCGTGGTGCCGGGCGAAGGCGGCGCCCCGATAGGCACGCTGAAGTGGTAGACGTTGCCATCAGGATGCCCATAGCGGGTGATGGTCTTCCCGGTGTCGACGTCCCGCACCGGGTATATCTCGCCGACGTACTCGCCGATGAAGGTATCTTTGGGTATGCGTTGGAGAGAGCGGATGTCCCGGCCTTTGTCGTTCGTTGTGAAGAGTTCGATGAGGAGGGAGTCCGGGTGCGTGAAGCCGGCCCTCTTGTCGTTTCTCAGCTCCATCAGCTCGTTGAACGTACATTGGCAAGGGTATCCTGGAGAGGAAGCGTGCTCGGGCTCAGGCTCCGCGTTGCCGTTGCTGTCAATGACTACCGTTTCGTTATCCGCCTTGGACTGGTCGACTGGATCGGGGGCCGCCACACCGCAGGCCTTGCATTTGTGGCCGGCAGCGCCGCAAAAGTCTGGCCTTTCTAGGACGTTGGAAAACGCCCCTGGGGGCCAGGTATGGTTACTCGGATCGAGGATGACAGATCTGATAATGTCCAGTTGTTTCAGCGTTAGGCTGGAGCCAAGTGGGAGTGTGACCGGCAACTTCGCTTTCTTGGCTTTCCTTCGGATTCTGGGACGGTCGACGATGGCGTAAAAGTCGTTCACGAAAGGGGCCCTCTCCATGTCACGCGTCACGGTATATTCGATTGTGGGCCGGACGGCAGGCTGATCGTCTTCGGTGGGCAATGCCCAATGGTGATGGACGTAGCTTTCCTCCTCATCTGGAATTTGGTGAGTCTCAGCAAGATCTCCTTCGCCAATCCCAAAGTTTGATTGATTGATGCCTTCGAGGCTTTCACGCTCATCGCTGTAGACGTACCTCAGAAGTGTATCGAAATGCTTCTCAAAGGCCTGCAGATTGCCTACCCAGTCGAAATCGAAACAACGTGCGAACAGCTCCAGGCTTGACTTGCACGACTCGATCACCGGATAGATGTCGACCCATCTAGACAGACCCTCACGTCTGCTGTCAGCGTCGCTGCGTCGTATGACGTCTCTAAAGCTCGCAGAATGTGCGCAGAATGTCAACAGAAGAAGCTTGGGACCGTCGCAGAACTCTGTCAGTCTGTCCGGTTCCGGAAAGTCAAGTGCCCTTTTTACATCCTGTGCGACTGAGCCACCCCGGGGGTGGTGCACATCGTATTCTTCGAGACATCGTCGGAGATTTTCTCGTTCATCCTCTGGCTGAAGATCGAAGAAGCGACGCAACCGAGCTTGGAACAGGAACTCCCTTACAGCATAGATTTCATTCGTGCGAGAAGACAGTTTATTGATAGCTGCACAGCGTATCTCTTCGTAGATCTTGGTCATTAAGCCGTCAATTTTGACCTTTGATATCGGAGCTCGCCTGTGGCGGTTCCCCGTGCCGTTGGAGGTGGCGTTGTCCGGGTTATTTACTATACCTCTTGTTTGAGACCTGGTGACACGACGGTCTGTTTGCGCCGCATCCTGAGATTGAGCCTGAGTAGTGCCTTGGGCTGGGGTCTGTGACGGAGTAGCACCTTGAGCAATGCCTCTCCTTGATAGCGTGTTTCTATATGCCTCGCCCTTGGCTGTTGGCTTCGTCTTCCTCTGTCCTCTTCCTAGATTGCCATCATTCTGTCCAGGCTGTAAATCCTGTGCTTGTGAACTCATTGGAGAGCCAATTTGGTAGATTCCTTATTGAAGATAGTGTAATTGAATGTAAGAGCTTGGAGGCTGATAGAAGCAAACAAGGCAGGAACACCAGGACAAACTGGAACATGGTAAACATTTGTGCAAACCAAAGCACACAACACGGGCGACAGGAATAGCAGCATCGGAACTGAGAAGGATAGTCATTATCGTCGAAGCATCCAATTCTGGATACAATAGACACAATAGATGTGGATACAAAGACAACACGCCTCGAAGGTGCGCTGGAATGTAAGCGTCGACAGGTCCAGTACAAAGAAACCATACACGGGTAGCCCTGGAACAGTCCATTGTGACAAAGCAGAGTGTCGGCCACCACTTGCTCGGCATTGATTGTGGGAATCATACCAACGAACAAAGAGGAGATCGGGCCCTATCATTAGAAAGATGTTCTTGAGGATGAAGCTGAAGCTGCGTGCCAGCATTCTTGGCTTAGGGAATCGGTGTAGTATCCCACCTTGCATGGATGCTGTGGCCTTGGACTATGCTGCTTGTGGCCTGATGGATCTGCTTATCATCGATCTGATGCTCCGTGCTGGGGTCAGCGGCATCGCGACGTCGTCGTCGCACACGGTCCGCCGGTCTGCAGGACATATTTGACTCGGTTCATGTATCGGTAATTGGACATTGGGCAGTCGCCGTCCGAAATGTAGGCCTTAGAACCTGTGGATATAGTCCACTGGTGCTCATTGTGCCGGCGATCCTCGTCCATGTCGCCTCGGGCTGTATGCTGGTGGACATCGTCACACAATATACTCGAATCGTGTTTCCGCACATCTCGCATGTCAGTTGTTCTCATTGCTCGGGTCATGAATGGGTATCATCTCAAACGGTCTCGATATACCTCCTTACCTCCCAATCCGTGACTGCCTCGTCCCATAGTCGTAACTCGTGCTCTCGTGTCCCGCCGTAATGCTCGACGAAATCGTCCCCGAATATTTCCCGAGCGACGCTGCCTTTGGCCATGAATCGTGCCGTGCTGTCTTTGAGGTTCTTGGGCAATCTCTCGCCTTTGTCAGCGACACTTCCGACTTCTTCACCCTTTCCGAGTGGTGGTAGCTTGATCTCCAGCTTCTTTTCGATACCTCTCCAACCGAGGCCAACAATGGTTGCAAGTACCAGAGATGCATTGGCATCCGCACCGCAGACCCTGATCTCGAACCTCGTCGCCTTGGCTGAAGCTACTGGAGGAGCGATTAGACGAATGGATGCTGCTCTATGCTCCAGGCCCCAGGACACTGTGACGGGGGCCCAGAAATTTTCCACCAGCCGCTTGTAGGAATTGACCGTAGGCGCGATGATAGGCATGACGTCTGCGAGACCATCCAAGAGTCCCGCAAGGAAATGTCGGCCTAGGTCCGACACATACTCCAGGTCCTTGTATGGTGGGTTGGGGTCTTTCTCGCCTCGGTAGAACAAGTTCTTTCCTGACTTGTCGACAATTGAGCAGTGCATATGCCCACTGTTGCCCGGTAGTCCTTGCTTTGGCTTCGCCATGAATGTGGGTGTGATGCCGTGCTTGCTTCCCATTGCTTTAACCACGTATTTGAACAGACTTGCTCGATCCGCCATTTCGGTGACCTCTCCGAACTCCAGGGCTGCTTCGAAGACACCAGGACCCGACTCTGTGTGCCAGCCCTCGACGTTGCATTTGAATTGCTCGCATGTTTCAAAGACGCTGTAGAACCAGTCTTGGTTGTGTATAGGGTCGGTCAAGGAGTAACCGAACATACCCAGGGTTAGATGCTGCAAGGCGTTGACCGGGTTATTCTGTAGGAAGGGGGCTGTCGTGGAAGAGGAGTTGTGACTGGTCTGAATGGTCTCGTCTTTTGGTGCCCGGTATGTGAAGAACTCGTACTCGGCACCAGCCATGGCCCCATAGCCTGCCTTGTGTAACTTTCCAACTGTAGTGCGCAAGACACTCCGCGGACATGCAGAGATTGGCTTATCTGTATCTGGGTCGTAGAAGCTGACCAGGAAGAACGGGACACCGCCCTCCCAGGGTATGCGGCGGAAGCTCGAGAGATCAATCTTTGCAACCAGGTCCCTGTATCCATTCTCTTTGTTGCTAATCTTCAGTTCGCGGAAGTAGGTCAGGTCGTGCATATCCCAGCCGAACACCACGCTGCAGAAGCCAAAGCCATCTTTGGCAACGGAGAGGAACTTCTTCTTGGAGACCAACTTGCCCCGGAGGATGCCTGCGCGCGTCAGCAGGAGCCAGGAATAAAGCTGCGTGGGCGCGTGCCGTCAACATCTATGCCTGCGAGTTTCACCTTGTTATCGCGCGCCAACTCAGTCTCCAGGTCGTCAAGCGTGAGATTATCCTTGTTGGCCATGGCTGGACGATGAGACACTGTTGGCAGGGTGTGTAACGCAGAGCTAGGACCAGAGAACAATGAGCAAAGAACAAAGACCAAAGAGCACTGGAGGGATCGAGCTGCGAATCCTCTTACCTTACACAGTAATTACACAAAGCGGGGAAGATGATTGGCGTGGAAAGGTGCTTTCAAACAAGGAAGCTTGGATGTGGAGGCGGGCCGGAGCTGATGAGCTTCCTCAACCGAAGCGAACGGCTTGAGGTATTTCGGTGTCGAGAGACCGAAGGCCAGATAATGAGGTTACTCCGTCCGGGTCTTGAAATAGCTGGGAATTAACACAAGGCTGTCAACTGCATCCTGGGAATATCAATGACGCCCGTGCCTGCCCATCACATGCAACCAGCGGATCCTGCCACCGACTCGAGGCTCCTCACCGGGCAAGAGCTCATGTGCTCCGATCGACAAGAAGACGCAGCTCAAGTCGCGAAAATCGCCCATTGGACAGGTGGTGCTCGAAGCATTGGCATGAATGGGTCATGGCGGGTTGCTTCGGCACCCATTCGGAGAAGGCCATAATTACATGATTAGATAGGGCTCCAATTTCCATCGAGCCACGATGTTCGAGGGACTCGAATGATCTTATTTCATGTGCATTGTGTGACCTTGACGACACACCAACACCCATTGTACTACAGTAGACTGCACGAGCGGTGACACGGTGTCCATCTCCTAGCCGTCACTTTCTTATCTCTGACGCTCACCCCACTCTCACCGCTCACTCACTCATACATCAGGTCGAGTGCGGAAAGCGCCTCCGAGATGGTCACAGAGACACGACAAGGTCGCCTGGCGGGCAAGACCGCGGTCATTACCGGCGCAGCAGGCGGAATTGGTCTGGAGACCACGGTTCTCTTCGCCAAAGAGGGCGCTTCCGTGCTCATGGCCGACATTTCAGAACCAGCCCTGGAAAGGGCCTTGGCAAAGGTCAAGGAACTCGTGCCCAACCACCCGCGCTTAGAAACCATCAAATGCGACGTGTCGAAGGAGTCAGATGTCCAGGCGGCAATCGAGTCCCAAGACAAGCATGGAGGAATCGACATCATCTTCAACAACGCCGGTATTATGCATGCCAAGGACGATGATGCCATCAACACCCCCGAAGACATTTGGGACCTGACGCATAAGATCAATGTTAAGGGCGTGTGGTATGGAAGCAAGCATGCTGTACTGTCCATGCGAAGGAACAAGAAGACCAAAGGCTCTGTCATCAATGTGGCCAGCTTTGTGGCGTTGATGGGCGCCGCCACACCGCAATTGGCATATACGGCCTCGAAGGGTGCTGTCTTAGCGATGACGCGAGAACTAGCCATTGTGCATGCCAGAGAGAACATCAGGTTCAATTCGCTGTGTCCGGGCCCGTTGAATACTCCCTTGCTACAGGATTGGCTTGGCGATGATCTGCACAAGAGACACAGGCGCGAGGTCCACTTCCCCATGGGTCGATTTGGTGAAGCTATTGAGCAGGCGCAGGCAGTGCTCTTCTTGGCGAGTGATGAGAGCAGCTTCGTCAACGCAACCGAGTTCGTGGTTGATGGTGGCTTGAGCAAGGCCTATGTGACAAGCGAGGAACCGCCGGCTGCTGGGCCCTCGAACAATGTGCATTGGTGAGGGCCCGTGGGCATGCAAAGGGTGCGAGCGAGACTTTATGCGGAGAACACAGCAGGGTGAGGACTCGAGAGTGGATGTGATTGACTGGGACCAAGACGCTACTCGCATCGTTGTGGCGCTCAAGGGTAGACGACAGGTTTGACACGATTCTAAAATCATACATCGTCAATCATGGAGATCACATGTGACACCGTGTTCTACCGCTTCTGTCAGGCCGCAATTCCCTTGACCCGCACGACTGTTCACGAAAACCGAATGCCAATCCCTCTTCCAAATTCCCGACGCGACAACAAGGCCTCAGGGCATGAGCCAAAGCGACTCCAAGAAGAGATGTTCGATGCCGTCGCATGTTGCAGTGACACGAAGGAGAGTTCAAGATCGACCGGGTGTCGCTAAAGTCACTGAAATTGCCATGGTGGATAAACGCCTAGGAGAACTACAACGGGTTCTCGTCCTGTCACACTGATTGTGCAGCAGGTTGTTTCGGACCTTCGTCGGCATTGCCAGAAGCCACTGTGGTTAAGTCTTTGTCCAATTTGATCGCGGTGGGACTCAAATGGGGAGGTAGGGAAAAAGAGCGGTGTTTGACGTTGGCATTGGATTCGCAGAAGCTGCTGGGGTTCCGTCGCTGACGAGCTTTAGTAAACACTCTGAGAAGGAGCCTTGGGTGCCGGGAAAAAGGCTTGATGGTTGTGCAGCGGACTTGCTGAATTCTTCGCTCTTCCTGAGGTGACTGTCGGATGAGAGAAAATCCAAATTTTCTCACACAACCAGTGCTGTTAACACGTGTTGGACCACCAGCTCCTTCGATGGTCGCTCCATGCGCCTTCTCCATGTAGACCCTAGGCGGCAAACTATCATCCATCCACCGAGCAGAATATGCTGAGACACTAAGTGGTGACTGCCACCACACCATGCAGTTCCTATCCCGGCACTCCTCATCAAGGCGAAGGTTCCGCTTTACCTATCCTGCCCTGATAAACGGCGGTAGGCCTCGGGCTCATCTTGCACCTTTGGACCTGCGAGCACATCTGGGGTCAATAAGCTCATTACAGTGCTTCCATCCTCTTCAGCCGGCTCCATGATAATCTGGTCGTACTTGTTTATCATATCGGCAAAGATTTCGCCAGCATACTTTTCGCAGAGAAGCCTCGCGAACCCGTCACTGAGTAGAAAGTAGGGCCCTGCACGAATCACCTCTCCCAAGCGTAGGATGCAAGAGCGCCGTAGAAGGTCTCCGGGTCTGGTGTGCTCGAGGACGTACTCTAGTTGCGCCTCACTAAGGAACCTGCAGGTAATGCCATCGAGAGTCGCACGGATGCTGTCACCTAGAACGACTGCCTGCAACCGATCGGCCAGCACGTATAACCGGAGTCGCATATCCAGCGAGAGGCCTCCGGTCGTAGATGTATACAGGTAGTTGACGAATAGGTCAAACACGTCCGGATCTTCCTCAGGGAGTCGAATTGTTCTCTCTTCGCTCTCTCTGAAGCCGGGTGTGAGGGCAGTTTTTACAAAGCGTGAGGCAGAGGTCAAGAGTTGTTCATGAACAACCCAGCATCTCTCCGGTGAGAGTCCCACGACAACGGTGACCACTGCTGTTTTGTCAATGAGACTAACGCCTCTTGTTAGTATTACAACCTCACAAGGTGGTGGATACTTACTATGCTGGGGAATCAAAGTGTACAACTGCACTTTTGAAAGTACTCATGGGCGTTCGTTCTCTCAGCGTAGAAATCTTACTGTCCATTGGTGCAGCGTGCATGGGATCTTGCTTGCCAAGTCTGTCTTCTTCGTAGCTCCCGTTGTGCCCCAAGGCTCGGTCGTCCTCACTGTGCAGTGCCGTGTTACGCCAGGCAGGCTCACCGTAGCGCCGGCCTGGAAGGACAGCCATTCTGAGCTTTGTTCAATGGTGCCGAGGCTATATATCCGAGATCTCCGCCCTCGATGACAAGGTGGTAGCGTCGTTGAGCCTTCCACGAGATGGAGTTGGATGAAGCTCGCGTTCCGCGCATGAAGTGAGTGCCTACGGCGCGTCTGTCTCAGCAAAAATTCACTCTCCTCACAAAAATGATCCACGTGTGCTGCCTCTACATGGAGAGGGATCGAGCTAAGGGCGTAACCCCAAATTGTACAGTATGTGGAGTGTTAACGCTTCGGTGGTGATACACTGGCACTACTAGGGAGATATTTGTTCGCTGTCGCCACAGGACTGCGGTATTCCGTTCGCAATGCGCAAGACTTCGCTCCAACCTCCTGTCTCTGATGTGTGCTGGACTAGGACTTCACTCGATCTCCTCGACTAGTTTGGACAATCGCTGGACTGGACGTAGAGAAAGCTGAAAGGCATCTCCAGAGTTATTGTTTGGGTCAGAGGGCAACGTCGTGAGCCCTTCTCTTCAGGTTCTGGGTCGGAAATGCGTTAGGACTCGGGCGCCGTAACCAACGATCACCGTTGAATAGTCCCCATTTCAATAAGATCCTTTGCCCCATTTGAAAATAAACCTTGTGTATCCAGCTTCATTTTGCCGCTGGCCCCTTCGAAACTGACCCACATGAAGCCCTCTAAAGTCATCAGCCTCCGCGTTGAGGCGAATGGATAATAAACTGCTTGGCTGATTGACCGGCCGAGCCTTGACAGCAGTGACCGTGAAGAGGGTGTTTCCGAGTCCGGCATTTCTTCATCGTCCGTCATAAATTCTGGATATTCCATCTGCGTCACAAACTTCTGATCCATCTGAAAGTGGTAGGGGGCGATCAAGTATTCTTTCGGCCGTAGAAAAGGTATAGGCCGGCGCACTTGCACCGCCATCTTGACCATCCCATCCACAGAGACCAGATCAATGGACTTGATGATCCGTAATGACCGCATGATGATAAGCCAGCCGATGGCTGAGAAGACAATGATGCCACAACGGTGCGCGGTCGGCACGATCCAGTGCAGACCAGTATCGCCTTCCCATGCCCACAGATTTGCATACGCGAGAAAGCCCGCAATCGTCACAGCGCTGCCACCCATGAGCCATGAAGCCACATATATCCCAAAGTGCGACGGTGGCCTGTAGATGGCTGTTTGCCCAGAGTCATACAGCTTATGGGCGCACCACTGCTTCCTGGCGAGCTCAGGAGGAAGATCGCTCAGCCGCGATCCTGTTGCATCGAGTGCGGGTATGCTGGATCTCTGGGCTTTGAGGGACTGCGGAGGTACTTGAGGTTTATGCAAACTCGTCTTTGATACGGGTGGTTGAGGAACGGTATTGGTTTGCTTGAAACTGCTCCGGGCAGTTGCAGCCGCAGAGCTCGCGCATCGACGGGGTAGGCATGATCGGGCAGCTCGCAGTCGGAGCAGAGGTCGGACGGAATATGAGACGGCAGCCATGACCTGGGTATCGCGCGTTGACAGGAGCAAGACAACCTTCTAGAAAGAATGAAGAGAGGCAGAAATACGACCACTACACTCCGGATTCATCGCCATCTGCAACGTACCAATATATAAAAAACAACGAAGAAGTCTTAGTATCGCATTGCTTCGGATTGCGGAAATCACCTGCGTCGAATGCAGGACAAAAGTTCACGGTCACAAGGCTCCACTAGTCACGTCCGCTTGGAGAAGGTTGAGCGACAGCCGAGACCGAAAGCCTCATGTGCCTCCCTGACTGCCCCTGAAAGCCTCCGGCTCCCACTCATGCTAGTCCAGCTGCTCTCCAGAGATTCTCCGCTCTAGTACCCTTCTCTCCTGTTCATTTGTTGTACACACCCGTACGCTTGTCTCTGGTCAATCTCACCTCTGTTTGCCATGAGGGACGTGAAATCCGCTTCCCAGTCCCAAGTTAGTCCTCACACCATCAAGGCCGCCTTGGTCCGTCACCGGAGGCGGAAGGACGATCAACATGGTTTCCGAGGAGACTCTTACGTGTGCCCTGAAGTTCCGGGGCGGTGGAAAGCCATGGTGGTTGAGTACCTAGGTAGCCTGCGCGACGGACAGCCTTTAAAGATGCAAGCCTCTATCCTCAGGATTTCTCGTGGTCTCAATACCAGCACCCTCTTGAATTGCTTCGAGAAGTTTTGGAGACAAGCTCTGGCCGTTGCTTTCTTCGACCACGCCGAGTAGCTTCTGAAAGAAATCTTGCCGCAGTACCTTCATCAGGATGTCTTCTTTATCAATCATGTTTGATGAAGCGTAGAGGAGGACTCCCCCGACGGGTTCATCCCCGTTGTTTTGAGTCATAAACTGGGTTTCGATTTGAGGCAGTGACGATGTCGTTACAGCACTCCAGTCGTATGGCGCGATCCTGGCAATGAAGTCAAACAGCCTCGCCTGGGATATTGTGACAAGTTGTATGCCCTTCTTCGTCTTCAAATCTCGCTTGGACTTCCGCAATGACGTCCATTCATATAGAATCACATACACCTCAGGATCGTGAAACACCCTCCGCCACAACAGACCCTGACCTTGTGCCTCGGCGAAGCTGCGGCCGGCCGAGAGTACAGTTGTGCTGTTAGGACTGTCAACCGACAGCAGAGCTTCAATGACCTCCAATGAGCGCTCCGCCACTTCAGTGCTTTCTGAAGACAGCCATGTCGTGAATTGACATTGAACGAGACTTGAACTGGCCGCGACGAACGATGCTCCGCTCGGCGAGTCTGCAGCTTTGCGAAGATAGGCCAAGCAGAGCAATTGTATTGGAACCGAGGGCGAGGTCAGGGCCCCTTCGAGTTTCTCTGGCGAGATGGTTTTCTTGAGCTCGTCGAAGGGTAGCAGTGAAATGACGCGCTCCAGGAGCCGGGTAAGTGGCCGTGGGTCTTGTTGAAGTGTCTGTAATAGATTCTCACCAGTACGCAGAACTTTCCACAGTAGGTCCTTTGGTGAGTTGAAAGTAAGATTCCTGTCTGCTCGCCTCAAAAGTTCTTCATCTAGTGGCGAGCCCTGTGTCCCGACAGCGGCAAGGTGCGCGAAGACGTCAGGGAATAGTTTGTCTGTATCATCAACCAGGGCATCCATCTTGGGGGCTTGACTTCAGGTGCTCTGTGACAATAACATTCTTAGGGGACATTGTAGAATTTAAACCGAGACGGAATGAAGACGAGCGTTACGAATGTTGTGGCAGCCTTGCATTCAACCCTTGCTGCCCTGTCCTGTCTTACCCCACGAAACGAGAGTCAACTTCCCTGAAGTTCATCATCTCCAACTCACAAGGCTCCGCATCAGTGGTCGTGAAACTGGTTTCATCTCTGATTCCACCACGTCGACATCCCTTCTCTCTCCTCTACCTTGACCGTCACAATGGCGGAACCTTCCAGCAACCCTCTCATATCGTCGAAACCCTCTGAAAGCGGCCTCACCGTGTCTCTGCACCCTCTCGCCCTGCTCACAGTCTCCGATCAAGTTACCAGACATTCAGTACGGAAACAAGAAGGGCCAGTTGCTGGCGCACTTCTAGGCCAGCAGAGAGGCAGAGAAATCACAGTAGAACATGCCTTCCCCGCCTCGTTGGTCAAAGGACCGGATGGTCGATGGCTGTTTAACTACGAGTGGATGGGGACGAGGATACAGCAATGTGAGTTTCATTGGGACTCTCGCTACCAGCCCTTGTCTCTGACGCGTACCAGATAAGGACGTCCACAAAGCACCGGCGCTCGAGTTCGTAGGCTGGTTTGCCCTCTGCCCATCTGACGGCCCTCTGCCTGAATTCGTCCCTCTCCAGAAACAGGCCATCAACTTCTACAGCGACAATGCGATCCTGCTCGCCTTGCACCCCGAAGCTATTGCGGGCCAGGCCCCGACAGGCGGCAAATTACCCATCACCGTCTACGAGAGCGTCGTCGATGCCGAACCAAAAGATGAAGGCTCAATGCAAGTGGACGGCCACGAGACATCCGTCATCAAGTTTCGCCCACTACCCTACTCGATCGACACGGACGAGACGGAGATGATTGCGATAGACTACATAGCCAAAGGAGCCGGTAGTGCAGCGGCCATCGACGACACACCCATAGTGGTCCAGCCAACAGAGGCCCCTCCGGCGGACAAGAAGGGCAAGAAGCGCGCAGACCCAAGTCCCGAGGCGGCGGAGACGAAGCCGACCAACGGCGTCGAGGAACCACTCAAGACACTGACAGCGGAAGAAGAAGACCAGATCGCCGGGATAACGACCCGGCTCAACAGCGTCAAGATGCTGCAGTCCCGCCTCGCTCTCCTCCAAACATTCGTGCAGTCCCTCCCCCCATCATACCTCACAAGCCCGCCCTCGCCCTCCTCGGAATCCGCCTTCCCCGACCCAGCTCACCTCCCTCACCTGCGCAACATCCAAGCCCTCCTTACGCGGCTCGCCCTGCTCACGCCCGCTAGAGACGGCTCGTCCGCCTCTGCCAAAAACGCACTCGCATCCGCCTCCCTCTCGCAATCCAATGACGTCTCCCTCGCCTACATTCTCTCCCTGCTCGGCCAAGACATCCAATCGCTCAGTGAATTGGGCCGCAAGTTCTCCACAGTGGAATCCAACAAAAGCGGCACAAAAGGCAAGCACTCACAGCAGCCAGGCCCCGGCGCAAAAGGCGCTGCAGGCGTAGGAGGCGGATTGGGCAGTGCCGGCGGTGGCTTCTCGGGCTTGGGTAACGGTGATGGAGGGTTTGGCGGGGCTGGGTCCCAGGATCTGAATACCGTCGGGCCCCTTGTGTAGGGAGTCGCAGGCCTGGCCAGACGGCTGGACGGATGGACAGCAAGCGACAAGTCACCGAGGGCGGATTTGGTCAGTATGACATCGAAAGCAGAGACAACGAGGCCAGCTCAAGTGAAATTGGAAAACCGACTACCAACATGAGGGTCCAGTCACGCGGAAAGTCAGCTGTCGCGAAGAGCCACCTCTCCACCCTGCAGGCTTCAGTCGCCCAAAATCTCTCCAGAAGACATGCCCCTCTGCTCTGGGGACAGGGCTGGCTTCTTCATCATCGATCCTTCTGTCCACTTGTATTAGTGACGGATTATCGCTGCCATCAGCCAGCCTGCGTGGACCACGGTGTTGCAGAGGCGTCACAACACTTGACCAATATCAATTCCGGAGCAGGAGCATGAGCCCAAGCACGAAGACCAGCTTAGAGCAGGCGAGATGAAAAGTGACTACGCATGACGAATACATGGGAGCGGACTCTCTTTGCGCTGTAGCATTGGCATAGCGACGGCGTTGAGAGAAATACGGAGTATGACAGGCACGGTGGAAAATGGCCGGGTGCGCGATGTCGGATAACGGACAGGGAAATGGAGAATGAAGAAACCATATTACAATCCGGGAAAGACCATGAAAGTGCGCTTCTCTGCTACAGTAACGCTTAGGTACGCTCATCCCAATGAGTAAATTGCGGAATGAAATGTAGACGACCTATCTTCACCGAGCCTTGAGAACAGAAAGAGCCATATGTTCAGTTAGAGGATCAGTCGAGGGCATGTATGTCGTTATTGCACGTATTTCTACCCTGAGGGACAAAGCCCAAGTATATCTCGGAAGACGATCCCTATTCTCGTCCTCAAGCACCAAGCTTTCAGTATGTTCTCACGTGTGTATGCCTCTGCAATTGAGCTGACGCAAGTTCATTCCACCACGTAAAGTCAGATAACCACCCATGATAGTGACATGAAAATCATTCCCCAGGAGGGAGTGCAAGGCAAAAGGCCCCTCAAGGTTTGCTATTTAGCATTAGACAAAGGTCGTGAAAATACAGCCCGGAACATTTCGTGAAAAGGTGGTCGGGTGGTGGTTGCTTTTGTTGGGTATGTTTCCTCCTCGAAAAGGAGGGAGCGATGGTAAAACTCCTGAGCCCATGTCCTGAACGCCTACGCTGCTGGTGTCGTAAAGAGTGTAAGTGTGAAGGACGAAAGTATACTGCATGAATCTGACCAGAAGAGGGTGTAAGCTTGGCCCAAAAGTTTAAGTGACCAGAACATCAGCCGGTCGTTGTCTCCTGTGGAAAAGATTCGGGATCCTGAACTTCTTCTTGGGGGGCTCCTGGGCCGCCGTTTGATTTGAAGACTCGTACGGATAGGGTGTTTTGGGAGCGTTGGTCGACGGCATTGCAGGTACCGGAGGTGTTGAGCCCGTCGAGAAACTCTTCCCCTCAGCGGTCATGCTCTTCTTCTTGCGGATACTCTTCATTAGCCTGCTAATGTGAGGCTGTTTCTGGTCTTCGAGAGTGGACGACTCAGGTGGAGGAGGAGGTAAACTTTTGTTCAGATCTGGAGCCGAAAATCTGAGCGGGCGCGACTGCTCCATGGATTTGGCACTGCCTCTTTGCGAACTTGACTCTCCATCGGTGATGAGTCGTAGAGTCTTTTTGATGGCTTCTGCTTCGCCTGAGTGCTTGTGTGCTTCGAGCGACCGTACACCGGTCGAAGTTGTCCGGCTATTTGTCATATTATTTGAGTCATTGCGAAGGTTACTACCGGGTTTCTTGGCACCCGTAATGGATTTTCGTGCGGCGTCTGAGAAGCGTCGAGCCGTTTCACCCGGCGTCATGCCCGCACTCGTCAGAGGCGTGGAATAGTCGGTTGCGCTGATGGTATCGCGATGTGAGGCCTCTGAGGGTGTCGTCGAGTCACCTTGTGCGTCGAGGAATTGGTGTGTCACACTGGCTGTAGTCTCGATGTTCTGTACCGGGTCCGGTTTCTGCTCTTGTTTTCCGATACTTGGCTGTGCTATCTTCGTTCCTTCTTGAATCTGGGTCGCGATGTATTTGAGGGGATCATCCGACATGTCGTCCGAATGTGGCACATTTGCCAATACCAGAGCGCAAATGCGCTTCAGCTCTCCCTCTTCTTGTGCGCTGAGTTCCTGCCGGCTGATGATGGGTGAGTTCGGAATGAAATGCGGGTCATCATCGTCTCCTCGGTACTTTTTGGGGATTAGAGACTGGCAACAAGTTAGCTTAGACCACAGTGCGCAACCGCGATAACAGTCATACCACAGTGTTCGTCTGCATTGGAAGTTTGGTGTTCATGGTGTGTGTAGAGCCTGTGTTTGAATAGATTGGATCGTTGAAGCAGCAGTCAAAATGTGAGCAAGGCAATTTGTCGAGGCGCTAGACAGACGCATGTGAGGTTCAGGTGAACCTCTTCCACAACATGTCGCAGCTTGAAGTGAATTTTCAACCTGTACTGTTCTCCGGGGAAACGGTTGTTCTATCGTCTTCCGGAAGGTCGCTTGATTTGCAACAGAAAATCTCCGTGAATGGTAGCACCAGGGTAGACACCTGATGTATCGAGCCGAAAAGGCAGTCAAGTAAAGTGCAACAAGAATCACGCCAACGCGAAAGGGAAGAGACAGTGACACCGCGAAGATTGTGCTCTTAGTATTATGCTAGTCGATGTAGCCATTACGATCAGCGGCGTGCTGGCAGTAGTCAGCGTGAGGTTTCAGCTTCAAGCTGACCTCTTGAAGGCCGTGTCTGTGAGTGGGCCACTGGACATAACTCAGCAAGGGTCCCAGGGCCAGCCACCCTGCCATCCACGCGATGGCTTGTCTGACCAGTGGGATGTGAGGTTAGCATCTGGCCTATCTGATCCCAAAGCCGGCACCAAGGACTGTGAAGGAACATAAGCGAGGATGCAACTTCGGGTGATGCAAAAAAGGCGTGAAGTCTAGAGCGCAGACAAAGGCAATGATTGGCGGCGCAAATTGACTGAGATTGGAAACAGAGAGAAAGAGGGAAAGAGCCATCGAGGACAAGTCGAAGCGAGACCAGTGCGAGCAAGGGCCACCTAGCTAGGCTGCGAGGCTAAAGGGGCAGGACCCCAGGAACAAGCGGGAAACAAGCACAGGGCCTGCGAATCACAACAATGCACCTACGGAGTGGCTCCTTGGCGCCTGTCGACCTCATTTAGGTCCGCCCTGGTCCGCCTGTGTCCGAATACACGGCAACGACATACCCGCCGCTCGTCCAACCTGCACCCAGTAGGTCTGTGACAGGCCCCGAGGTCGTCACTCATCGCATGCCGAGTGTGAAATCCTCTCCAAGCTGGTGCCATGATGGTACGACCTCGTTAGACCCGTTTTATCCGTGCATGATTACTCCGTACTGAGGTACACTAGGATGCGCGAGTGTGAGAGTTTACAGGTAGTCGATGATTCGACGTGAACGCTGACCACCCTGGAGGCTGCCTACATCCTCCTTGGCCTGGTTCAGCCCTCCCACAATTCTCCGGACCTTCTTTGTGGTTATGATATGATGCGATATCATCCCAAAGGATTGGTTAGGTGCCGGTCGCATCGTGTTGATTACTGCACCAGGTTTCCCATGCTCGAACTCTCAACTCCGCTTGCGCCATGCAGGTTATTTAGAGTAAAATCTCCGAACCTTGATGAGTCCAGCTGAGAGTCTAGATCCGCTGTTAAAAGTCCAAGTCCAGCTGAACACCTCTTACCCTGCGGTCAATATCGTGTGCCATCAAAGTTGCATCTCCTATGCGTCCTGATTAGTGACTTGACCCTCAGCTACCTGAACAGACCTTTGATCAGGTCGCCATTGTCAGCAATCGTCTTTGTCAGATTCGACCTCCTGCCGCGGCTATCAATGCGCCGAGTAGTAAGATATCTGCCCGAAAATGGACGCTCTCGAACGAGTCATTGCTATCAACGGGTGAGTCTTGCCACCGGCACATGTTTCCCGGTCGAGTCGATTGCGAAGGACATCCTTCCGAGCATGGACTTCGGACTCGAATTACTCTTCCCATTCGAGATTGAGCCCGGGACCGATCGCTGAATTACCGCAATACTCTGTCGCTCTGCGCAAGGATGCCATATGGCTCGTGCATGTGTATGTTTGCATTGCTCGCATGGCGCACCTGTAATTATCAGTCGAAGCCTCTGAGCGCCCGAACAATGAGTTGAACCATTCCGCCAGACAGGCGCGACTGTTCTGGAAAGACTGTCGACAATTGTGAGCCTATTCCATGAATTTGCGGTTAGTGATAGCGATTGAGTCATCACCAAGACAACACCAGTGATTCCGCCATGGATTTCTTTTAACGGCCTGCAACACCAGAGAGTTCCGTTTGGCCATCTGCAAAAGTTCTGGATGGCATCGACCCGGTCTGTTACCTTGTTAGGCCCTCCCACCTGAGCGTGAGCACTGAAGCTACTGATATCGAACATATACATCTTGATATCAAACCGATGCGAGATACTAGTTCCGTTTTCTTCGGAACCTTGTTCTCGGCGTACTAAAGTCCTAGAACCGCAGTTATCATCGCGATGGTCGTTGATACAGATAGCTGAAGATTGACCATGCGGTATGACTTGCCGTTGGTAGTCCTTTGTTAAACATACGCGGTATAGATGCGCTGGGAACACTATCCCGTTCTGACCACAGACTGTGGTACCAGGCAGGATCCGAGCTGTCAGAAGCCTCGAAGGCCCAATCCTATGATGATTGCGTCTGAAGAAAAATGGATCGCTTGATGCATTTCTCTCCTGAGCCCTGCTGTCATAAAGGCTGACGGCCAGAACGGAGTGAGCGGTCGACTCCCGGCATGTTAGCTAGGCATAAAGTCGCATTGACTTTGTCTCATGGTACGAAGCTGTGGAGGATCCCATCGTGATCAGGGCCTGAGTAACAAGCCTAGACTTTGTATAGACTGGAAAGCTCCCTTGGATACGAGGAAACGCCCGATATCCCGCAAGGCTCGACGCCGCATGAAGGAAATCAAGTGGAATGTTCAAGCATTCCGGAAGCAACGAGGAGTAGTTGAGTGCATCTGCCATGCCAAAGGTTGAGATCCACAAGGTTCATGGCTCAGCCTTGTTGCGGAGACGAGGCTGAGTTCCCCGCGGAATCCCACCACAATAATTTTGGTCGCCCGTCGTTGTTTGATTCAGTCGCAACCAGCAGGCCGTCTCCTGCTCAATTCAAAGGGATCAAACCCAGTCCATGGACAATGGGCGACATCTCGGAACAGGGTAGTCCAGACACTCTGGAAGCCCAACTTGTTGCGCTCAATAGCAGCTCCACCAACATCCGCATCGAGGCTCTGCGCAAACTGCAGCACGCTATTCAAGCCGATGGTATGGTAACTGGATCGCGGCCTACGAGTAATATCTGACTGTTTGTACAGGTGACAACATCTCGGCAGACCCCACGATCATCTTGCCTGCCCTGCTTGCGACCTATCCTCGATACCCAGATCGAAAGTCTCGCCGTGCGGTGCAGTCATGCCTTCGAGCATATCTCACAACTTCGTCGTCTGCCAGTGTTGTCTACTCTGCGACTACGAAATTCTTGGGCCAAGAAAGTCAAAAGGCGGCTATCGCACCTGGAAATGCGTTTGTCTTGCTTGAATGGTGCTGCCTTATTCAGCAGGAAATCCGACACCACGAAAAGTCGTTTGAACAGTTCTTCGGCAAGTTATGTATTGCCGCAGCCCGTCTGCTGGACAAGTGCGAGGACAAGGTGGTGCGTGGTGGAGTACAAGACTCGGCTTTGACCGTCGCCAGACGAGGTTTGCGCGATGTATTCAGAACGGAACGTGGTGACAAGGCGCTGCAGCTGGCCCTCCAGGACGTTGCGAGCTCCGGTGATGCGAATGCCAGCCACGGGCCGTACCTGGGCGTCATTGCCGGCGTCAGCGCCCGTATCCCGGAGAGAAAACAGCAGCTTCTGAGTGCCAAGAAGCACGTCCTTGATTTCTACCTCAAGGTCATCGTCGGCTCCAAGACTGCAGTGCCATTTCATGAGTCAATGGGCTTGAATGATTTCTTCCTCGATTTTGTCACTGCACAAGATGTGGGCGAGGTCGTGATACCTGCGATCGAGAAGTCGATCTTAAGGTCACCTGAGGCGATCTTACAGGGAACCGTGGAAGCACTGTCCCAATGTCTACCCACGAGTGTTGATATTTCAGGGGTCGTCAGTGCAAAACTGGTAAAACCGCTGTTATCAGCCATGAACTCTACCAATGCAATTATCCGTGATGGGGCAGGTAGAGCACTTTCCGCGCTTGTTGGCAGAGGTGGATCAGCAGACTCTTTACAAAAGATTGCGGGAGAACTCGGAGCGGCAATCAAGACTTCGAAGGCAGGAAGTTTTGAACTGCGCGGCATTCTTGCTGATGTCCTACTAAAGATGACTCCAGAATCCAAGACATCGGCAATCATTGCGCAGGCTATCATCCCTGCTGGTTCCAAGGAAGCTAACGAGGGAGCTCTGAGACGAGAGCTGGCTGCACTTGCTCCTCACCTGCGACTTCTTGTTGCCTCGGAGGGTCTTGACAAGTCTCTCTCAGAACCAGTGCTGAAGGGCTGTGCCGACAAAAGACTTCCTTTTCGCAAACTGTGGGTTTTGTGTCTTGCAACTGTGCTCAAGCACCTCAGCAGTGTTCCCATTCAACAATCATCGCAGGATTTTGTTAAGGCAGCTTTAAAAGTTCTGAAAGAGGCCCATGACGAAGTTGCGTCTAATCCACTACCAGCCACACAGAATGCCTACGTTGCCGCAGGATTCGGTCTTCCCGGACTGCTTGATGCACCGATCCTGTCGACAGAGGGGTATAAATCCAATTCTCACGATGAACTCCGGAACCAGTCTCTTGCTATTCAGCCCAGGCTATCTTTCATACTCAATCCCAAGGTCTATGCCCGGCTAACAGCAGGGGAGGATTGCCATTGGGCGCTCTACGCGTTGACAAACCTGGCCGGTAGTCTTGAACGAGCATCAAAGGACGCGAAAACAGCATGGGCCACCGCCGTGTTACACCTGATGCTTACTCCGGAGATCGATTCTACAGTCCGAAAAGAGACTGGAGTCGCATTGTCGCATGCCTATACGGAGCATCCTGCCTCGGTAGGCGAAAGCATAGTCCTTGGTATCTGGGATGTGCTTCGGAGCCGCGCAAAGGAGCTTGGCGACGAGACCGAATGCTCCTTGAGTGATAATCGTATGCTGCAAGCTGTGAAATGCATCAGCCACTCGAAGGACGAGCTCGGATCCGTCCCTCCGGAAACAGCATCCGAGATTCTAAAGAACCAGGCAACCTCGACCATAGCACTGTTACGCCGCGAGTTGATTGCTAACGCCGACTGGGTCTCGACCTGCCTCGCTACCGGCGTTGATCCCGGGGAACTTGCAGCAGAGCGGCAGGGACCGCTTTTCAAGGAGATCTTAGCACAATTCGAGCCTGGCAAAATGACACCATTGAATATCTTCGAAGTTGCAGCTTGCAATGCTGCGGCTACTTTGGCATTCGTGGCGCCAGAGACGTCAACACCGGCATTGATTCACCAGTTTCAGAGTGACTTGGACTCTGCCCAGCTAAATGGTGTAGGCCCAACTGAGGCCCTGATCGCTCGCGCCCCTGAAGGCACCCTCGTCATAGACGTTCTCGGTTCGCAAACCAATGGTATACTAGAGAACAAGAACCAGAAAGATTACGACACCCTGAAGTGGGAGGAAGAAATGCGTGCGCAGTTGGCAAGGAAGAAAGGAGCTCCTCAGAAGAAGTTGACCCCAGACCAGCAAGCAAAGGTCGATGCTCAGCTTGCACAGGAAAAGGAAACCCGAGCAAGAGTCAAATTTTTGTCGAGCAAGCTAAGAAGGGGTGCAAAATTCATTGAAGGTCTCGCTCGAGGTCCGCCAACCGACCCAGGAAGTTGGATGTCTCCAGCTATTACTGCCTTGACCCGAGCACTTGAAGAGGGTGCAGCACTCGTCGTCGATGATGAGATTGTCTCATCCTATCTGGCTTGTTCTGAAAAGATTTCGGATCGGCTTGGTACCATGCGTCCCTTTGTCGGCGTTGCCACTTTGAGGTCCCAAGGGAAGGCAACCATTCCGGAACATCTATCTGTGGAGCCTTTGGCGGAGCTCGGGACAAGAGTACTGTACAGACTTCGATTCGCTGCTGAGCAACGGCCTTTCGATACCGCAACTACCGCCTACGCTCTTCCTCTCATCTTCTCTGTCCTGGAAAACGGCAGAATTGGAGAAGTGACTGCGGACGACGCGGATGCCCAGGTCCTCCTCGCCCTTGAGTTCTTGTCCTTTCAGATGGGATCAGCTGCAGACGAGCACCTTCCAAGAGCTCAGATCTTACGCCATCTCATCGGTGCCATGCAAAGATATACTCAACACTATCGGATCATTAGAGATTGCTTCTCTGAACTCTGTCGCTCGATATCGGACAATATTTCTGCCGAAGAGAGGAATATCCTCCTTTCAGCCTTGGTTGTTCCCGAGTCGACCGTTCGGTCTGCGGTCTTGCAGTCAATTCACTCAGATACTGACCTATCCGAGATTGACCATTCGGTTCATCTGTGGATCGCCTGTCAAGATGAGGAAGACGAAAATGCCGACGTTGCGCTAGCCATCTGGGATGAGGAGGAGTTTACCGTGACTGACGAACTGGTCGAGAGCATACCCGAATTTCTCTTTTCCGCTGCACGATCGACAAGGACGGCTGCAGCCAAGGCACTCGCTCAAGCACTCCTCCAGATACCTTCAAAGACCGAGACAACATTGGCATCTCTTCAAGAGTCTTACCGTACCGAGAGTCAACCACCTGTTCCAAAGCGGAACAAATTTGGCATTGTCCAGAAAGGAGATTTGATCGATCAATGGGAGAAGCGGAGTGGCCTCGCTCTCGCCTTCAAGGAGCTGTCTTCAGTTCTCAAGGCGGATGCTCTGGTACCCTTTATGAATTTCCTTGTCACAGACGGGGCCCTCTCGGATCGAAATGCTACTGTGCGCTCAGAAATGGTCGCTGCTGGCACAGCCATCGTGGCAGCTCGAGGGCAGGACTGTCTTGAACCTCTAATGAGTTTGTTTGAATGGGTCTTGCAAGGTCCAGATAAAGGGACTCAAGAAGCGGATTGGGTTAACGAAGCGGTGATTGTTCTGTATGGATCTCTAGCGAGACATCTGCCAGACGGCGACAAGCGAACCGGCAACGTTATCCAAAAGCTATTGGACACGTTGAGTACGCCATCTGAGTCTGTCCAGTTTGCTGTGGCGAATTGCCTGCCTCCTCTGGTCCGTCCAGCCAGCGTTGAGGCTGGGCCTTACATCACCGCACTTCTCGATCAACTGTTTCAAGGCAAGAAGTATGCCGCTCGCCGAGGTGCAGCATACGGTCTGGCCGGCGTCGTCAAGGGCAAGGGCGTTGCAGCTCTGCGGCAAAACAGGGTGATGACGGCATTACGGAGCGCGACCGAAGATAAAAAGAGTCCAGAGAAGCGGCAAGGCGCAATGATGGCTTACGAGCTACTGTCAGCGCTCCTCGGGCGGACCTTTGAGCCCTACGTGATCGAAGTGCTTCCACAGTTACTGACCTGCTTCGGTGACCCTATTGCGTCTGTCCGTGAGGCTTGCTTGGACACAGCGAAGACATGTTTTGCAAGCCTGAGCTCCTTTGGCGTCTCTCAAGTGTTGCCTCAATTGCTTGAGGGACTAGACGAGACGCAGTGGAGAAGCAAGAAAGGAGCTTGTGATCTCTTGGGCGCCATGGCTTACCTTGACCCTCAGCAGCTGGCCACAAGTCTGCCAGAAATCATCCCACCACTGACGGCGGTGCTTACGGACAGTCACAAGGAAGTCCGAGCCGCTGCCAACAGCAGTCTCAAGAGATTTGGCGAGGTCATTACGAACCCGGAAGTCAAGAGCCTCGTTGACGTCTTACTAAAAGCTCTAAGTGATCCAACCAAATATACCGAAGAGGCGTTGGATGGATTGATCAAAGTCAACTTCATCCATTATCTCGACGCCCCATCACTGGCACTCGTTGTCAAGATCCTGGAGCGCGGCCTCAACGATCGCTCCGCCACCAAGCGAAAAGCTGCCCAGATCATTGGCAGTCTGGCACATCTGACAGAAAAGCGAGACATCGTCACTCATCTACCCATCCTCGTCACAGGGCTGCGGGCCGCGTCCATCGATCCGGTGCCCGCGACACGCGCGACTGGCTCTAAAGCACTCGGCAGCTTGGTGGAAAAACTGGGTGAAGACGCATTCCCAGACCTGATACCGAGCTTGATGGCCTCGCTCCGCACAGACACCGGCGCAAGCGACCGTCTTGGTTCTGCCCAAGCCCTCAGCGAAGTCCTTGCTGGGCTTGGAACCGGTCGCCTGGAGGAAACTCTACCATCTATTTTGCAAAATGTGGCCAGCCCCAGAGCAACCGTCAGAGAAGGATTCATGACTCTGTTCATCTTCTTGCCGGCCTGTTTCGGGAACAGCTTTGCCAATTACCTTGCACAAATCATCCCCTCGATCCTCAGCGGTTTGGCCGACGACGTCGAGGCCATCCGTGAAACTGCTCTTCGAGCAGGAAGATTGCTTGTCAAGAATTTTGCAACTAAGGCCATCGACCTGCTCCTACCTGAATTGCAACGCGGTCTAGCTGATGATAGCTACCGCATTCGTTTGAGTTCGGTCGAACTCGTCGGTGATCTCCTGTTCAACCTCACCGGTATCAGTGCTCAAGCAGAAGCTGAAGAAGAAGGCGAGCACGCAACACAAGCAGGCCAATCCCTCCTCGAAGTCTTGGGCGAAGAGAGACGCAACAAGGTCCTGTCCTCCCTGTATATTTGTCGTTGCGACACTTCTGGACAAGTCCGAGCGGCTGCCATTGCGGTTTGGAAGGCGCTTGTTGCAACCCCCAGAACTCTCCGCGAATTGGTGCCGACACTTTCTCAAATGATCATCGCACGCCTTGCATCCTCGAACATGGAGCACAAGGTTATTGCTGCCAATGCTCTCGGTGATGTTATTCGCAAAGCTGGGGACGGCATCTTTGCCACTTTGCTGCCATCGCTTGAGGAGGGCCTGCAAACCTCAACCGACTCAGACAAGCGGCAGGGCATTTGTATCGCTCTCAGGGAGATTGTCAATGCTGCTTCACCGGATTCTCTGGAAGACCATGAGAAGCAATTGATTTCCATCGTCCGCGTGGCGCTCACAGATTCTGACCCCGAAGTCCGTGAAGCAGCCGCAGAATCCTTCGACTCACTGCAACAGACATTCGGCAAGAGAGCAGTCGACCAGGTGTTACCACATCTGCTCAATCTGTTGCGCAGCGAAACCGAAGCCGAAAATGCCTTGTCAGCGTTGCTTACCCTGCTCACAGAGGCAACAAGAGCGAATGTTATCCTGCCGAACCTCATACCGACACTACTCACGAACCCAATCACCGGTTTCAATGCTCGAGCCCTTGCGTCTTTGGCTAAAGTCGGAGGGCCAAGCATGGCTCGCAGGCTACCAACAGTTCTGAACAGTCTGGCGGACAACATCGTCATGTGCAAGGACGATGAACTCCGAGGCGAGCTGAAGGAGGCCTTCAGCGCGGCTTTGTCGTCTGTCGATGAGTTCGACGGCCTCAACACCGCCATGAGCGTCATGCTAGCAATGATCAAACACGACGACCATAGAAGACGAGCACTGGCAGCAAATCACCTGGCCACCTTCTTTGCCAACCCTGTTGTGGACTATTCTCGCTACAACCAGGACCTCATCCGCGTCCTTCTCATTTCGTTTGGCGACCGCGATCACGAAGTCGTCAAAGCGGCCTGGTCTGCGCTGAGCCAATTGCAGTCGCATCTACGCAAAGAAGAAATGGAATCACTTGTTTCCTCGACCCGTCAAGTCCTTCAACAAGCCGGCACGGCAGGATCAGTCCTACCGGGCTTTGCTCTGCCCAAGGGTATCCTCCCCGTCCTTCAAATATTCCTGCAGGGCTTGATGAACGGCACGACCGAGCAACGAGTCCAATCCACCATGGGCATATCCGACATCGTCGAGCGCTCCAGCCAGGATGCCTTGAAACCGTTTGTCACGCAGATCACTGGTCCGCTCATCCGTGTTGTGGGCGAGCGATCCATGG
Source organism: Cladophialophora yegresii CBS 114405 (assembly GCF_000585515.1). Taxonomy (NCBI): domain Eukaryota; kingdom Fungi; phylum Ascomycota; class Eurotiomycetes; order Chaetothyriales; family Herpotrichiellaceae; genus Cladophialophora; species Cladophialophora yegresii. The sequence continues at coordinate 4,234,477 of NW_006913046.1, read as the reverse complement.
ACGTCAAATGCGCGATCCTCTCCACTTTGAACCTCTTGCTTGAGAAGATTCCTACTTTCCTGCGGCCCTTCCTGCCACAACTACAACGCACCTTCACCAAGTCCATTGCCGACCCGACGAGCGATCTCCTGCGCACTCGCGCAACAAAGGCTCTCAGTACATTGATCACGCTCACACCGCGCGTCGATCCTCTGATCGCCGAACTCGTCACGGGCGCGAAAACACCAGACGGCGGTGTCCGCAACGCAATGCTCAAAGCTCTCCAGGAAGTCGTCAGCAAAGTCGGATCAAACATGTCGGACGCCTCCCGCGAGTCGATCCTCGGCTTGATGGATACGCTCCAACACGATACACAGGATGATACCATGATGTTCACCAATGCCAAACTTCTCGGCGCGATGATCAAGGTCCTTCCAGCAGAGAAGGCCAGCGGACTGATCAGGACCCGGGTTCTCGTCCAACCGAGCACCAACGCCTCCATTCTCGCAGTGAACGCCGTGCTACTGGAAAACGCGTCAACTCTCACCGAAGATCCATCCTACGCGGAAGACACGCGCCACGTCTTAACGGCAGGCCTTGCCGGCAAGGGCGGTACATTCATCCAACAAAACGCGGTCCTCGCGGTCGGGAAATACATCCTCTCGCTCCCCTCGACGGTGTTCAACAGCACATCAGACGTTGAGAAGGAATGTGTACCGCTGTTTGAGGCCTTCGCCGCGGTCCTTCCTCCCGGAGGAGACATTGACTCGCGCCGCCTCGCACTGGTCGTCATGCGCACCATCTTCCGGCACCACGGGGGCTCATTCCGCTCGAGTCCCACCCTGCTAGGCATTCTCGTGCCGCCCGTCTTCGCCAGTATTCGTGACGTCGTCATCCCTGTAAAACTCGCCGCGGAAGCGGCCTTTCTCGAACTGTTCAACGTCGTCGACGAAGAGAGCGCCATCTTCGACCAATACATGCAGTCCGAGAGTGGGGGGAAGAAACTCGGCGCCGGGCCGAGCAGAGCGATGAGCGACTATTTCAAGCGCGTGGCCTTGAGGCTGGGCGCGCAGGCGCGCGAGAGGAGAGAGGCCGAAGGAGGTGTCAAGGGAGGGCTAGGACTGAGTGGTGACGAGGAGGAGGATGAGCGGGAAGTGTGGAGTGTCGGGCGCGTGGACCTGACCTCGGACGAGGCAAAGGTCGAGGAATAGTATTCGGCCTTGAGCAAGGCGTATGCTTGGTTCGCCATGGATGGGCGTTGACAGAGAGGTTGGGTGCAGACGAGCAGTAGCGCAGGAGCATGAGCAGTAGCCAGAAGGACAAGAGATCAAGGGCAAAAAACTTCCACCACCTGGATCGATACCGCACGACGAAATAGAACAGTATAATGTATGTCACGAAGATAAATAAAAGCCATTGATTCCACCTACCCGGATGCAGATGTACTATTAGTAACATATGTGATACGTTCTACCAGGCAAATCTACCAGAGTTCAAGGTGATGCAGATGAAAGAAGTAGCGATTCTTTTTTTCATTTCCTCTCGTCTCCTTGGCTTGGAAGCCATCGTCAGCCTTGCTTGCCTCCTGCCTGTCTGCCTATCTGTTCCAACCTGGCCGTGACGGGCCCACGCCTTCCATTCCCGTGCGGTACCAAGACCGTACCGATTCGATAGCGGGCAGGAGGCAAGCAGATATGTATGCATGCCAGTACAGTTATATACCCAGCCGCAACGGGAGAGAGAGAAAGGTCCTCCCAAAATATATACACAGCAGAAGCGGATGGCTTCGTCGACTCCCACAAGTTGTATTGGCTCTTGCACGGAACGGAGTAGGGGTGGTCTGGAATGAGTGTGTTGAGCCCTTTTCTTTTCCTTTCCTTTTCCTTCTCTGTCCCTCTTCTTCTGTCGCAGCGTTGCTGCTGCCGACAAGCACGAAAGTGAGAGTCGAAGCGAGGGCCAGTGCGAGAGCGAGAGGAAAAGCAACAGCCATGACCAACACCGACCGACTACTGCGCAGGGTGAGGTGCTTTCTTCCCTTCGTGCACAAGCTCCTCCTCCCTCCCTCCCTCCCTCTTTCTTGCGAACCCACAGTTGAACCGTGACGTAAGGATCGAGGGCTGTAAGTGCTCGACTCATGGGACCCCACAGTGTAGGAGTTTCGCATTTTTGGTCATCCCTTGTCTCGAGGCAGGTTTATTCTTTGCTTTTCCTTTTCTTCTCGCATCCTTACATTCTTCAAATCCCATCGGTGAAATTACACGGACAATAACATGACTCCGGCGCTATGCACTGCCCAGTTACCGCAACGAAAGTGAAGAGAGGCAGGAAAGATGATGAATACAGAGGTCTGGGCACTGAGAATCGGATGCGATATACAGCCTTCAGAACGAAACCTCCATGATCGCGTTACAATGAGCGCGACACTATGATTCGTGCCGCTTGAAGGCTGGGGACGGCTCCTCTGGCAAATCACCTGACGGGGCGTTTTGTTCTGTTGGTGGCGGCGGTCTAGATTATCACACGTGTTAGTCAAATGGAAGATTCCCACGAAAACACCATAGCAACATTAAACTGGACGGACGACTTACGGCGCGCTCTTCTGCCCCTGCTGGTTGTCGAAATACTTCGCAAAATCGCCCGGATCGCCAAACGGTCGGGGTCCCAGGATCCGCACGAGGTCATCCCGGACAAGCATCTCTTTCTTCAGCAGCTCCTCCGCCACGGCCTGGAGCTGGGATTTCTTCTCCAGAAGCAGGTCCTTGCACTGTTTGTAGGCCTCGTCGACGATACGGCGGACCTCGACGTCGATGTTGCGCGCAGTCTCCTCGCTGAAAGGCTTGTGCAGGCGTTGCTCGTCGTCGCGGTAATGCAGGTATCCGATCTTGGGGGACATGCCCCACTCGGTGACCATGGCCGTCGCCATCCGCGTCACCTTGTTGAAATCGTCGCTCGCGCCCGACGTGACTGTGTCGAACCAGATTTCCTCGCTCACGCGGCCGCCCAAAGTCATGGCCATGCGGTCCATCAGCTGCTTGACGTTCATGAGATACACGTCGCCACCTCCAGCGGGGAGGTATTGCGCATATCCTAGTGCGCCTTGGCCGCGCGGGATGATGCTGACTTTCAGAAGGGGATCGGCGTCTTTGAAGAACCAGCCACAGATGGCGTGGCCGGCCTCATGGTACGCGACCGTCTTCTTCTCCTCGGGCGTCAGCACGAGGGACTTCTTCTCGAGGCCGCCGATGACGCGCTCGATTGCTTGTTCGAAGTGTGTCATTTCAACGGAGGTGGCGTTCGCGCGCGCGGCGATCAGAGCAGCCTCATTGACGCAGTTGGCGATGTCGGCGCCGGAGAAGCCGGGCGTTAGCGCCGACAGCCGGCCAGTGAGGTACTCCAGGTCGACCTTGGTAACGATCTTCTTCAGATGGACTGCGAAGATCTGGCGTCGCCCGTCCATGGTCGGTCGGTCGATGGCAATGTGTCGATCGAAGCGACCGGGACGCATCAAGGCCTTATCAAGAACATCGGGCCTGTTTGTGCCCGCCAGGACAACGACTTGCTCCGAGGTGTTGAAGCCGTCCATCTCGGTCAAGATCTGGTTGAGGGTTGACTCACGCTCGTCGTTGCCGCCGCCAAAATTCTGCTTGGCTCTTGATTTGCCAATGGCGTCGATTTCGTCGATGAAGATGATGCACGGTGTGTTCTTGCGTGCGTTGGAGAACAAGTCTCGCACTCGAGAAGGGCCAACACCAACGAACATTTCGACGAACTCGGAACCCGAGACGGAGAAGAAGGGAACGCCGGATTCCCCAGCGGTTGCCTTCGCCAGCAACGTTTTACCCGTACCAGGAGGGCCCGATAGGATGGCGCCGCGAGGGATTTTGGCACCCAAGCTTTGGTACTTGGAAGGGTCCTTCAAGAAAGAGACAAATTCCATGATCTCAAGCTTGGCCTCATCCATACCGGCGACATCGGAGAATTTCGTCTTGACATCCGTTTCGTGGTTGAATCGCTTCGCTCTTGACTTGCCGATGCCGAAGATGCCGCTTTGACCACCTGCACCTGATGCTGCTCGTCTCGAAAGCCAGAAGAGGGCACCGACGAAGAGGATGGTAGGACCGAAGGAGAAGATAGCGGCGCTCAAAGGCACCTCGTCCGAGTAGGCGACGGGGATTCTCTCGTTTGTGGGGATGCCCAACTCTTGCTGTGCCTCGTCCAAATGTCGCTCAAACGCTTCGACGGAGCCTATCGAGAAGTAGTAATAGAAATTGGGTTGAGCTGCAGGTGATTCAGGGTATCTCTGGGCCACAGCGGATCGGTGTAGCTCGACTCGGACCCGGTTGCGATTGATAACCGTGAGCTTGTTGACGAGGCCTTTGTCGAAAAACGTCGTCCGGAACTCTTGCCATGTAATCTCCCGACTAGACTCGCCGGGGTATAAGCTGCGGTAGAGGTAGTACGTGATGAAGGCGGTCATGATCATAGTGCTGGCGTCAAGCTTCAACTCATACACCTTCGGCCCGCTACTTTGCTGCTGCTGTTGCTTCTCCTTGCGCTGCTTGCCGCCTTCCTTGTTCTTGTTGTTCGATTGCTCAAACAGCGGTGTCTCCTCTTGGGTCTCGTTCTTGGCCGATTCCGTGCCCTTCGTGCCGTATTTTTCTCGAACCTCCTTGGCCGTCATGCGAGACATCTTGGTGAAGAGGCTGACCAGCCGGACCGTCGTCCCCAGATCGATTCGTTTGGAGGGATCTTTCTTCCTCGCCTCCAACACATCCCGCAGCTCCTGGGGCATCCCACCCTTCTTTATCACCTCGGCAGCTTCGTCGACAGCATCGGCCTGGGACTTGGGCAGGCCCGTCTTGATCATCTTGGCAATATCGTCAATCTGCTGTCTCTCTTCGGCGGTCATGGGAGGGAAGTCTGAGCTGCTCGCTTGCTTCCCCTCTGACTCTTCGTCTGGACTCCTCTTCTCCAGCTCATTTTCGGGTTGTTCTGATTTCTCCGCCTTTTCTGCCTTGTTTGCTTGCTGCTTCTTTTTCTCCGCGTCCTCTGGCGGTGGTTTCGGATCCCCGGGGTTTACTGTTGCATAGGACCGTGACAGTGGGGCTCGTAACGACCTCGAGGCGCGGTATCTGGTAAATTGGGTCGAGCGGCGTGTGGCACAAAACGCGCACTCGAAAGCAGCTTTCGACGACCGCATCAATTGCGGCCGCAGGTAGCTTGCCGCCATCGCGGGCGGAGAGGTCTGTAAAGGGCGGGTGAAGCGGATAGGCATTCAGCGCAGGAGGAGAGAGGTGAGAAAGCTTAGAGAAGGGGGAAAGCCTAGATGGCGAAACGACGAGCGTGGTGTTGGTCAGTCGTCGATGGTTGACGCGGGCGAATTTGCCTGGCAAAGGGTGGATTCTCGGTGCTGCACATGGACTCGTCCGTGACTCGCACTCGCACTCGTTCGGTCATAGATTTGCTAAGTTACGCCACTAGGCCGTTCAGAGGCACCAGAGACTGCGGGAGACTGTAGAGACCAAACGCGAAGTGACGCGCGCACATCTGATCTCTTGCCATCCATATCCCACCCACATCCTGGTCACAGTAAGTTTTGCTGTTGACCCCTCCCTGCCTCGCACTCAGATGCGTCTCCTCCCATACACATCGGCTCGGAGTTTCCAGCCATCGTCTGCCTTGACCTGAATGGATTCCTTTCCAGCTGGTCTAAATCGAGGATCTCGCGCAATCCGACTAGGAGCTGTATGGAACCCACCAGCGTTGTCCTCAAAGAAACTCATGCTTCCACTGCTGCCCAACAACAGCCGCCCACGTTCAATCGCGTACTCCGGGGCGGGCTTGTACTTGGCAAAAAGACCATCAGTGTCTGTATGCGGCCTCGAAGATCCTCCTTCGTCGATCAGGTTGGCCACGATCTCTCCAACTGCGCAAATAGCAGCACATTCGATTTCCGCATGAGACAGTTGACTAGTCGTAGCACCGTCCCCACCAATGCCAACAGCCCCTATGGAAAGCCGTTCCCTCGCAGCTTCTTCAAACAACTTGTTTGTGGCCGTAACAGGTCTGTTGTCCTTGTTGGCGAGTTGCATCCAGCGCCGGAGATTTTCCTTCTTGTCCTCGTGTGCCTTGGGCCCAAATTCTCGAGGATGATCAGGAGCCTGTGCCCTCGCAAAAGTATTCATTACTCTATTCATCTTCGTCCGCTGTTCCTTGGTGACTGGCTTCAACTCTAACCAGTCTTGTTTGTCGACCTCAAAGATTTGTCGGAGGGTTGCCTGGTCGATAGGACAAGACTTCTTGTTGTCGTCCTCTTCCGAGGTCGGGCGAGGGCTTGATTGTGCTCCGAATCCCGGTGGTGGCTTCAGAATACTGACAGTTCCCGGGTTGAGCATCTGGCGCCGAAGGTCATGCTCGGGCGTCGTGGCTGTGCTGCCTGAACGAGCTGGAGAAGTTGCCTCACTAGTCCTCACCCGGTGCAGATCGGGATTGTGCAGCACAGTCTTCCCTGTCTTGGCCAAAGCCTGTTGTGCAGCCACGAAACTTTGCATCTTTATCTTTCGGTCGTATGGTTCCTCTTCCCAAGAGTGCAATATTGGCCCGCGGGCTATCTGTGGCGCGGCTATGCGTGTGGTTTGTTCAGTTGCTTGTGGCTGCTCGAGAGGTGCCGCAAGGGCATCAGGGTAAGAGTAGTGTCGGACAATATTTGGTATGTTACAGGATGCAGACCCGGAGAAGCTTCCCTCCATGTCGACAGCGCTATCCGAATTGACTTGTTGCAGATGCGGGCGACCCGGTGGGTTTGTAAGAAAAATTGCTCCCGGGTAGAGGCTCGCCTCTTGACCTGAGTGAATGGCAGATATCGGAGGCAGTCCCGAGTTTCCAATCCCACCCGAACCGGCCGTGAAGTGGTCATGTCTGGCAACAAAACTGGGCGGTGGACCTGCGAATTGCTGGGACAAAGATGCTAGCTTTGTCTCCTGTTTTGTCGGACTGATATCGTCTGGGACCATAATTTTACCAGCATATTGAACAGCTAGTGGCCTGCCGGTAGGCGCCCCGGACAAGCTAATGGGACCTACCACAGGGAATCCATGTGAGTCATAGTGCCTTTCAACCCAAGGATACGGATTCGGGTTTGGGTACCCACCACCTGGGACGACATTCCCTGGGGAGCTATGCACACTAGGGTTCGTGGTTTGCTGGACCTGCTTGATGATTGAATGTGGTTGGACGCGTTTAGGGGTCGGGTTGACCAAGGTGGATGGTATTTGGGCAGCCATGCTGAGCATTGCTCTGGGCGCCGCGGGCGCTGTGAGTGCAATCGAGGGGGGCGTACTGTCATTATCACCGAGCTTCGCGGTTTTCTCAGGCACCATGGGGACATTGTTGTCCTCGCTCACAGAATTGCTGTGCTCAGTCGACATGAGACGAGTGGGCGTTGATGGTGTGCCCTGGATGTCCTCCTGGCTCTCGTTGTCGCTAGTGGCTTCCGGTGTGTCTTCCAGAACCAAGGGCTTCCAAGCCTTGATGCCTTTGTTGCGGTTGAGAGGAGCGCTCTTGGTGAAGGCGCTCAGGGATACAGGTGCGGGCTTCTGCGGCAACTTGTGCTCCTCACTTGTTCGTCTCGCAGCAGCATTTTTGGCAGCATCGTATTCAGCGGCTCTTGCTTTTGCACCCCATTGTGTCCACATGTTGATATCCACGAGGACAACTTGGTGAATGCCTGGTGCTGTCGGAACGGGATAATCCGGGGGAGGCCGTCGTGGCTCTCGACCTGACTCCCGCATTAGAAGGACACTCTAGAGCTTGGATCTCTTGTTGTGAGCACGGCTGTCTCACAGTTGCAGCGATTATTTTTGAGGAAGCTCGGCTGCTAACCACCTGTCGTGTGCGTTAGCAATTGGTCATGTCAAATGAGAAGTGCCTCCGAAGCTCTGGATGTACCTGACAAAAGCCAAAACGACTCTCTGACAGGGAGGAGGCTCGGACAGTCTCTGCGAGATTCCCTCTCAAATTTCGGAGAGGGAGGGGAGAAATCGGGAGCGAAAGGGAGATGATGAGACGGCGAGAAGAAGAGGAAGAGTTTGTGGGAAAGAGAAGGTGAGCGAGGGTGCGGTCACAGAATATGCTGAAGACTGGATCCTGAAAAGAACAAACACCTTCTCTATTCACCGCGACGGGACGGGATCAAAGGCGCAACTGGTAGGAAGAGCTCGACTTTCAGAACGAGTGACTCGCCTCTCTCTTGCGAAAGGCAGGGAGAACTCAGCAAAGGAAGGCACGGCGCCACGTTGGTGCTTGCCTGCAAGTCATTCTCACATTCTCATCTGATCCTCATGTGATCCTCATCCGCAAATGTATTTCATCTTCTTCCTCTTTGTAGGCGTAGAAGACGATAAACATCGCTGGCAACATCACCAATTCTTAGACCAAGAACAATGAGCAATTAATCTTCCTGCTTCTTAGCCCGAGAACCATATCTCGCGAGTCCATCGACGCCCCCACATCAACAGTGGCATTCCGATGACATTTCTACTCTGGAGAAACATGGCATTGCATTCCTATCAAGGTGCACCAAGTCGGCAACAGAAAGAGCGAAAGAAAGAGCAGGAGAAACGAAGGGTTCGCTACATTATACGGTGATCTCGCCTCCGCCACCGGCGGAATGTCGGTATGGAATCAGCTGGGTCTCTGCCGTCCGAAAGTTGCCTCAAACCACGACAACCAATATTTCTATAAGAAGCAAACACCTGAGGTTGAGGATTCCTGGAATACTTGTGCCATGATATGGTCAGAGGCCTAGCTCTGACTCGCCGAACTACTCTGGGAGATAAATGGGAATACCATCATGAAGATCGGTGATCCCATATACAGAGGTGCGGAAGTGCGCCTGCCAGCAGAGGTGGTCACTATGATCATGGCTTATGTTGCATCCAGCAACAGCCCGGATACCCAGAAGTCGTTATGGGCTTCCTGTCTTGTATCTAAGACTTGGTATGCGGCTTCCATCTCACATCTCTATTACTCTCCGCATCTTTCTCCTCGAAATTTTGACCTCTTCACTCGAACGATATGCCCGCCTCTCAAAGCGCGCAGAACCCGAATCGGCATCGAGGATATGATCAAGCATTTGGACATGCGAGAGATTGCCTACGAGAGCTCCAACAGTCTCACATCTCGATTGATCAATCGAACAAAAGCCTCCCTGCAGGGTTTTCACTCTCCGGCAGTTACCTTCTCGTAAGTACATCCGCCTACCCATTGAGTTGATCGAGGTGTTCTGACAATCCCTACAGAGTTGCCTCACTCGCTCCGCTGTCCAAGTGCGCTAATTTGGCCCTGCTCGATATGTCGGGTGACCGATATTCCTTTACCTTGGAAGAACTTCTCGGTTCAATTGGGCGCCTTGAGCACTTGTCGTCTCTAGCGCTGCCAAAGGACATGCTGTGTGAGCACCAGGGTCAGGCTTTGACTGGTGATCTGCAGTGGCCGGAGAACTTGAGACTCCTTCATGCTCCGGGGTCCATTTGCAGCCGACCGCGAAGTTGGGACACCTTGTTCAGAAGCTGGCCTGCGAGTCTGACAACCCTGTGCTTCCCGGATTGTGATAATGCCAATGACGGTCTGTTTGGCAGACTCCACGACTGTCAAGAGAGTGCGAGTTTTGTGCAGCGCCTCGAAATCCACAACCCGCCACGTCATACGCCCAGACCCATTCGTTGCACGCTGTATGACATTCTTCGTGTCTTTCCGCGCCTGACGACGGTAATCATCCCTGATGACATGGCAGCAAACACGATGTTGGCATTTCCCAGCCAAGCAGCCGCAGTTGCAGCTCCCAGACATATATACTTGGAGACTCTGATCATCAACGTGACGGTACGGGCCTGTTTGGCTTTTGCAAACAACGACCCGTTATCCGGGCTTCAGCCCTCCAATCTCGACATGCTTTTCAAGCCTCCATGCCTTCGCAGGCTGGAGATCCGCGGGTGTTTGCTCGATTTAAGCTCGGAAGAGGACCAGACGAGATTTGAAGAGCTGTCCGAGCTACTCCGCGACCGTGCAGATCCCGATCAGCGAGACTCCTCGGGCATCTTTCTGATGCCCTTGATCTAGGTGTGACCTGAAGAGAGAGGGAGCTCAGAGACCCATCAGTCAAACTCCGCAACTTAGGTCAAAACTTACCCATACCACATGCTGCAAGGACTCACCTGTGGCTAAGTCAACTGAGCCGCAAGACGGACACCACGTTTGAGATGGCCTGTGCATGCTGCTATCAATCAACCCAGGAGCTTTGAGAAGGACCTCACTTAGCATATCGAAGCCTCGCCAAAAGCACAGGCAGAGAAGCTAAACCTATCTTGTGAACGAGAGACGTGTGACGACGGCTTTTTCGGAATTTCAATAGCCAGCGAGGACAGGGCGCAAGATCAAATACAGACATTGACTTATGCAAGGAATGAATCGTCAAATGCACAAACCAGCACAAACCAGCACGGTAGGAAGCGTTGAACAAAGTAAATAGACATGTGACTGAGCACTTTCATCATTCAACCCGTCGTGGTCTCAGTCACAGTACTGCACGCAGAAGGCACAATATGAAAAGCCTCTTCTCTATCGCATTACCAACGCAATATCTGTCCTTTCTCGAGACGGGCACGAAGTTATTGAACAACACCAACGCCAGTGCCAACGAACTCGCTCCCAATCCGTTCCAATGCCCTTGCAAAAGTGCCATTTGCGCCCGAATCCTAACCCGACCGTCATCAGCCGATCAGTACCTTACCCAGCGCTGCATATTTCTGTTCAATTCATACAAGGTTATCGAATTGAATTCTGAACTCCCTTCATGTGTTCGTACCGCGTCGTACCATACCGTGCCGTGCCGTTCCATTCCATTCCGTCGCATAACGTCCCTTAACTTACCTTACCTTACCCTACCACGTCGTCAGCCGAGGGCGTCTCTTCGCTCAGAAGATGGTCCCGAAGGCGCCGTCCGTGTCGATGCGCTTGCGGGGACTGCCTCCTTCGGTCTCGGGCTTGCGGTGTCTGTTGTGGGCGCGTGTCAGTCAATCACGCTCAGTCTCATGGTCACTCAACGAGAATAAAAGGGTACAGAAGTCTCAGACGAAGGTGAAGGAAGTACTAACCTGAAGGTGAACCCGACGAAGAGGGCCTTGGCCATCTTCTCATCCCGTTCCGCCATGTCCTCGAGTGCGCGCTGCTTATCATGCACCTCCTTGTACTTGGCCATGTCGGCCTCGTTCGAGAAGTCGTCGAAATAACCGGCATCTGTCTCGGAATCCAGCTCCGGCACGAACGGCGCCTTCTGCTCGCGCAGCGTGTTGAAGTCCACTTCGGCAAAGTACTCGTGCTTGTGGATCTCGTTGATGGATTTGAACCGGTGGTCCTTTGCGGCGACGAGACGAGTAATCAGATCCCAGGTGCGCTTGGAGAGGAAGTAGTTGGGGTCGTCGTAGATGGGTTTACGGAGCACGCGTTGCCAGCGCTTCAAGTTCTGCCAGGTTTCGTCGACGGTGGCGCCCGCGAACGGTGGATACCCTGCCAGTGCTTCGAAGAGCATGCAGCCCAGGGACCAGTAGTCGACGGTGAAGTCGTAGGTTTCGCCTTTGAGGACCTCGGGGGCCATGTAGTCTGGAGATCCGACGATCGATTTCGCGTAGTTGATGTCCTTCTTGCGAAGGGAGCGGTAGCCCTCGCGGCGTTGGTCGGCGGACCGGTCCTCCACAGCTGGCATACCGAAGGGGACGGGCGTGTTGCCGACTTCTTCGAGCTTGATGCGCATGGATTCGATCTTGATGGGCGAGAGCATGCCAGCTGCGAGACCAAAGTCTGTAAGCTTAACGTGACCAGTCGCATCGATGAGGAAATTTTCTGGCTTTAGGTCGCGATGGATGTAGCCCAGGGTGTGGAGAGCGTCAACGCAGGAAAACATCTCGGCGATGTAGAACCTCGCGTGGCGGTTGTGCAGGACGCCGGTGTTGTTGAGGAGCGTGCGGAAATCACCTCCAGGGACGTACTCCATGGCGAGGTAGATTTGCTCTTCATCCTGGAAGGAGTAGAGCAGCTTGACGAGCCAGTCGGACTTTGCTGCCGTGAGAATGTCTCGCTCGGTGAGGATGTGGCGGACTTCGTCGAGTTTGAACAGCAGTTTCTTGCGCATGACTTTGAGGGCGCAGACCTCGCGGGTGTCTTTTTTCTGTGCGAGATAGACTTGGCCGTAGCCTCCCTGGCCGACCTGGGTGAGGATCTGGAAATCGCCATGGCGGAGACGAGTGCGGCGCTTTCGGAGATTGGCTCGCTCACGACCGAGATATTTGTGCAACGCAGTATCATACTCTTCCTTAGGCGTTTCTGGCGGACCGGGAAAGGTGGACTGGAAGGCCGCCTGGCGGGACTGACGGTTGTGGACGTAGGAGAGCAGGTCGAAGTAGTAGTCGAGGAAGTCTAGGAGAGGTTAGTGCCCATCTTGCGTTGCAGAGCGGAAGGGAAACATACACAACTGAGTCACGTTTGCGAGCCGCTTGACCTTGGGAGACTGTAACTTCTGCATCTCTTCAGTTGTCAGACCTTTGGTCGTAGTGAGCGTCTTCTTGTCCGCTGTTCGATATTGCTGTTCGCGTGCATTGGCAGCATGGTTCTGCTGACCACCTTTGCTATAGCCATATCCGCCAACAGGGGCATTTTCCTTGTTTGACTGACGCGTCGGGCTCTCGGAGCGACCAAATGATTGTTGAGGCGGGTCTGCGAATGGATCTTGGTGTTCCTTGGTAGGCGACTTTGGCTGTGTTTTGGAAGGAGACATGGGAGCCAGTTTCATGGCATTGTCAAAGATATTTGGCAGGTCATTGGCGCCAGGAGGGAACTGTTTCTTGCTTGGGCTCCCAGTAGGAGTTTGTACGGGACTGGTGAAGCCATGGAGAGGGCCGCCACCGGGCGTTGTTGGGGTGTGAGGTCGGTCGTACATCTCGTTTCCAGAACGAGTATGCAGGAGAGGAGGAAGAGCAGGCAAGGACATATTCAGATCTTGCTGGGTTTTGGGGGAGAGGGGTGTACTGCCAAGAGCCATGTTATGTTGTCGAGCAGAAGTCTGTTGTGATGCAGGTGAGGCGGGATCGAGACGGCGGTGAGTTGCAGGCCGGGCCCCTTGTGGAAGAGGGAAGGTCAAGCGCAGAGCAAAGTGTCTGACTCTTCACCTCTTTCGCCGTAAATTGAGCAGCAAAGCCTGTGAGAGGAGCAAGCAAGGCGAGGAGCGAGATCAGCTGCACGGTGCTGGCGAACTTGAGGACTCAGCGACGTCCTTCTGGCTCGAAGAATTCCCACGACTGGCTTGATGTGACGTTTCAGGAAATCATCAACAGTGCCACGGCTGTCACGGGGCAACACGCCGCTTATCGATACGATTGGCGAGCTCGGTTTTCACGAAGTTCAATTGGTTGGCTACCCTCGCCTTTTCTCATGACAACAGCACCGGGCCTTACAGCATGGCTATCACTGTCGCGATACTTCCAAACCAAGGATGGTTGCCAAAAGAGATCATGATCCTCCAATCGATGTAGAATATCGCAATCACGGTGAGTCAGAGCCTGGATGCCTCACCACGCGAGCTTCGGCGACCATAAAAGGATGGAGATTCCTCGCTGAGCAGAACCAGCAAGAGGTGACTGCACTGCACTGCACTGTTGACTTTTCCTTTCTCACGGCCTTTCAACAATGACAACTACCGGCCCAATAGCATTCATCACGGGAGGAGGTAATACCTGGCCCTTCGCGTGTACTTCCTCGTCTAATAGTGACATTCAGCCTCCGGCATGGGCCTTGCCGTGGTGGAAGACCTCGCCGCCAAAGGATGGAACATCACCGTCTTCGACTTCGATCACGTCTCTGGCGCAAAAGTCGCAGAAAGACTCGGGCGGCAAGTCCACTTCATCAAGGGTAACACCGCAAAGTATGAAGAGCTAGGAGCGGCATTTGCCGAGACGCGGAAGAATTGGGGAAGCATTGACTTTGGTAAGTCGTGGGTCGAAGTCCCTCTCCACAGTGCGAGGTCATTGCAAATGAAAGTTGCACCAGTCTAACCAGAAGGTCACAGTCTTTGCCAACGCGGTAAGGTGGCTAAGTCCTTGAGCGGACAAAACAACTAAATCGAAGCCCGTCCAGGGAATCGGCGAACGCAGCAAATTCTACGAACCAAAGGAAGAACTCGCTGAAGGCTTTCCCGCTAAGCCCAGCACCTTGACGTTGGAGGTCAATCTCCTCGGCGTCGTCTACACGGCTTACCTTGCAATGCATTTCTTCCGCAAAAATGCGACGAAAGGTGGCAAGCTGGTGATGACAAGCAGTGCCTCGGCGTTGTACCCGAGCGCTTCGCTGTCACTGTATTCCGCTGCGAAGCATGCGGTGGGTCCTTTCCATTGTTTACGCCCTATGTCTTCCGAGGTCTAGCTAAACTCTGTGGAACACAATTCTAGGTCGTCGGCCTTACTCGATCGATGGGTGCCGCTTTGGTCAAGGAAGGCATCACCGTCAACTGCATCTGTCCCGGCATCGTTCCTTCAGGTCTCCTTCCGGAAGCATTCACGAACGCGCTGCAAGCGGACATGATAACCCCTACGTCGACGATAGTCAAGGCAATCAACAACTTTCTAGCTGACGACTCTCTCACCGGCCAGGTCGCGGAATGCAGCGGACAGGACGTCATCTACCGTCCTCCTTACGAGCCGGAAAACGAGGCGGCGAGGTATATGCTGGCCCTGCAAGACGGTAAGGTCGGCGCAAAGATTGATTTCGTGGAGATGGGGAAACATGCCAAGATGAAGAAGGAGTTTTACGATAGGATGGAGGATTCCGCAACATGACCATGTTAGCCATTGACAACAGGAATGCTCCGTTGTGAAGACCACGGAGGCTCGAGCCGTCCGTATGCCCATAGCCATGTCTGAGAAACGCTAACGCTCATACTTTGCATAAAGTCCCGCTCAGACGGACCTCCCGAATGCCACACTCCAGAATAACGATTCTCACGGCAGTTTCAAAGGACCCTTCGAGCTGTTGGCATGCATCGTCCCTGTGCCATCAGTCGGACCGCCGCAATGAAAGTGGATCCATCTAACCGCTTCACATTTGCCGTAGGCGCAGGCGCTCCTCAGGGAGACCTACGATATGGTCAGCCACGCACTGGCCTCTAATCAGCATTGTCATGGACTTACCTATTTCTTGTCTTCAAATAATGCTTTCAGGATCGCCTTTCCTTCCTCCACGTCCTCTGGGTTGTACATCTTCAGGCCATACGAGAGCATGAATTGATTGAAGGAAGTAAACCCGGCCTCCTGGACCATTGCGTACTGAGACATTGGTTTGCTGGCCGTATCGTTGCTTGATTGAGTGGTGTTGGACTGAGGCATCTTGGGCAGTACAGTAGCAGGACGATGGGTTGTGTTGAGTTATTGATCGATTCCAAAATTTCTCTGATTGTGGTTTGATTTGCGATCGAGCAGTTGGGAGCTTGGTAGAAAAGGGAACGAGGTTCAGTGAGAGGGTTCGAGGTCTGAAGAGAGAGAGAGACCTGAACGGGAAGTCGACGGGTGCGGGCAAGCACATCCCAGACCAGTCCAAGCAAGTGCGGGTTATGGATTACTTACGGAGTACTGCTGCCAAAGGCGGCTGTCTCTTCTCACTCAGTCTCACTACCTAGGTAGGCAAAGAATATTATCTGTGCCCGTTGAACGCCAGTGAAGAGAGAACCCAACTTCGATCAGGATCAGAAATATCTCCTCGCATTTTGCGTCATGTACTCCGTACAGGTCTGATATATCCATTGCATTGTCCTTTTGCTGCCTAGGAGGGCCCTAGATATAACCATACCTAGATATTGAACAGCCTCTTCCAACCTATTTGACCGCGAGCGGTTGACCGGCAGCCAGCCACTCACACGACTTTTCAATACGCGAAAAACTAGCCAAGCAGAGCGACAATCTACCAATTCATCTTGTCCTTGGCGTAGAGGTCCATATACTTGTCAACCTCCATGGAATCCAGCTTGGAAGCATCTGTTCCCAAGGCGACAAAGTCCTTGATCTGGGCATCATCGAAGTGGTGGCTCAAATGTCTCTTGTACTTCGCCAGAATCTCGGGCTTGGCCTCGTCCCTTCTCAGACGGTGACCAAGTGGTGCCTCCACAACCACTTCATCCAGCACGGTGCCATCGTTCAAGGTTACTGTCAGAGCATTTGAGATGGTTCTCAGTGCAGGGTCATGGTAGTCCTTGGTGAATTGAGGATCCTCAACACACTTGATCCTCTTTCGCAGATCCTCAACCAGGGGAGAGGTAGCAGCCTCACCGCCATCAAGGTAGTCAGTGGCTTCCAAGCGGTTGAAACACAGCATTGTAGCAACCATGTACTGGACACAGTGATCTCGGTCAGCAAAGTTGTCCATAGGCTTAAATTGCTTGTCGATGATCCGAATGCACGCTTCGTGCGTCCGGTTCGTGATCTCTTTGATATCCTTGGCCGATTTGTCCATGTCGGCGAGAATCTTGTATATTTTCTGAGCGGCCTCAACGGCCGTCTGCGAGTGGAATTCAGCCGGGTATGAGACCTTGAACAGGACGTTCTCCATGACATATTCGCCATATGGTCGTTGGAAGTCGAACTTCTTGCCCTTGAAGAGGACATCGTAAAAGCCCCAGACCGGAGCAGACAGCACCGTGGGAATACCGGCTTGACCCTGCTGGACCTTGAAAGCGAGGTTCACAGCTCTTTGGCAGGCATCTCCGGCAGCCCATGACTTGCGAGACATGGTATTGGGTGAATGTCGGTATGTCCGCAGGCTCTGGCCATCGACGAACGCCTGAGAGACAGCGGCAGCGGTCTGGCCCTCGTTGAGTCCCAGCAGTTTGCTGACGACTGCTGCGGAAGCAACTTTGACGAGGAGGACGTGATCCAGACCGACTCGGTTGAACGAGTTCTCCAGGGCCAAGCAGCCCTGGATCTCATGGGCTTTAATCATGGCCTCCATAACGTCCCGGATCGTGGGAATCTTGCCGCCAGCTACATTCCCGCCAGCTCTGTTCGTCCGGGCAATCCAGTCTGTAACGGCAAGAATAGCACCAAGGTTGTCTGAAGGATGGCCCCACTCGGCAGCCAGCCAGCAGTCATTGTAGTCCAACCACCTGATCATAGCACCGATATTGAAAGCGCCGTTAACAGGATCTAATTCGAAGGGAGTACCGGGCACGCGGGTGCCATTGGCGACACTTGCACCGGGGACGACTGGACCGAGGAGAGCAGTGCATTGTGGGAAGCGCAGGGCCTCCAGGCCGCAGCCGATGGTATCGAGGAGAATGTAGCGGGATGTATCGAGGGCGACGTCCGAGTTGATCTTGTAGTTGTGTACGTACGAGGCAATGTCGAGGATCTCGGGATCGTATTCTTGAGCAGGGGCGTTTGAGGGGTGCGAGGAGGCCATCTTCTGGGAGGTCGAGAAGGAAGAAGCCCACGCAGGCGCAGGACGGGGGACTCGGAAGCTGGATGTTGTCGGGCGGATGGCTGAGGATGGTTGGACACGTACAGCCGAAGCTCCTGCAGCTAATCTTCGCACTGGGACTCTCTTGAAGGCACAAGACACCAGCATGATGTGTTCAATGCAAGCTTGGTGGGAGCGGGGTGAAAAGACGCAGGATTGACGTCGAGGTGAGGAGCCAGTGGACAGCAGCGCTCACTTGACACTAGGCCTGTGTTCCTGAACTGGTCACTTGCTCACCGACTGACGGCACAGTGCACCAAGGAAAGAGCAGAGTGAAGGGCAAAGGAGGAGTGAAGAGAAGCAGGCTCGACGGGGATCAGTGGGATCAAATAAATCAAAATCTCCCAAGCTCTCAGTCTCCTGCCAACAACAACAGAAAACTACTGCAAAAATCTATCTACTAAACCATCTTATTTCACATTAACCTCATGCCTCGCCTCGCCTCCTCCATCAGCTAAATTGCTCCTGACCTATCGAGGCTCTCCTTTCCCTCAACATCACCGTGCAGCAACACACCGCAGCGTCCCACACGCCGATAGAGCTCCGACTACCTCGGCCATTGCCGGCAGGTTGCTCAGTCGCCCTTTGATTCGCTAGTGAACTTCGAGCAAAGCTCTGAGCTTGGGCCTGTTCAGCCACTTTCTAGTCGTCCAGGCAGGCTGGAAGGCGACCAAAGATGCCCTCCCAGCAGGCCCGCTATCAGCCTCTCCAAAGCCGTGCAGACCAAGGCGACATTTCCAATGACAATTTGGCCGCGAGCACACAGGCAACACACCAGCCCTTGGCTCTCCGCTCCGGTGCAGGGCCCGGCGCTGCCGCTTCCTCAAGCGAAGTCGCTCTGCTCCGGCCCTCCGCCTCCACAAAACGAGATTCTTCCCATGCCGATGCCAGCCGTGCCTTTGTCAGCCACAAACTCACAAAATCTCACATTGCCTTCTCAGTCCTCGTCTTAGCAGTCTTTGTCTCCCTCATAGGCGGGGGTGGTTATTGGTTCTATAACAAGGGTCTGATCAATGGTCAGTCTCCGCCATGGTATCCTACACCACGAGGCGGGACGTTGCCCTCATGGCAAAACAGCTACGAGAAGGCTGCAAAGCTGGTTGAGCGCATGAGCCTTGTTGAGAAAGTCAACATCACGACCGGCACAGGATGGGCAATGGATCTGTGCGTCGGCAATACTGCTCCTGCTGTCGATGCCGGCTTCCCTGCGCTGTGTCTGCAAGATGGTCCCTTGGGCATACGGTTCGCAGACCATGCTACCTCCTTCCCTGCTGGTATCACTGTCGGTGCAACCTGGAACCGTGGTCTCATGCGCAAGCGCGGTGCTGCCCATGCACGTCAGGCCCGACTCAAGGGCGTCAATGTTCTTCTCGGCCCAGCAATGGGTCCTCTGGGCCGCAACCCAGCCGGCGGCAGAGTCTGGGAAGGCTTCGGCAGCGACCCTGTTCTCCAAGGCGTTGCTGCTTACGAGACCATCCAAGGCATCCAGTCCCAGGGCATCATCGCGACAGCAAAGCACTTCATCGGTAATGAGCAGGAGCATTTCCGGCGACCTCTGGAATGGGGTCTTCCTGAGGCCCTATCTTCCAATATCGACGACCGCACTCTACATGAGATTTATGCTTGGCCCTTTGCCGAGAGCGTGAGAGCTGGTGTGGCCAGCGTCATGTGCTCATACCAGATGGTCAACAATTCTTATGCTTGTCAAAACAGCAAGTTGATGAATGGCATTCTCAAGGATGAACTCGGTTTTCAGGGCTTTGTTCAATCTGACTGGTTGGCACAACGGAGCGGTGTTGCCAGCGCCCTCGCTGGCCTTGACATGTCTATGCCCGGCGACGGTCTATACTGGCAAGACGGTCGGTCTTTGTTCGGTGAACAACTCTCGATTGCAGTGCTCAATGGCTCGATTCCCATGACGAGGCTTAATGATATGGCAACACGGGTTGTGGCTGCCTGGTATCAGCTAGGACAGGATTCGTGGGCTGATGAAGGTCCAAACTTCTCTTCCTGGACAAACGATGAGTACGGCTATTTGCATGCCGGAAGCAGCACCAGGCAAGACAAGGTGGTTGTGAACAAATTCGTCGAAGCCGAGACCGAGGAGAGTCGACAGCTCGCTCGGCAAGTGGCTATCGAGGGCACGGTCCTGCTGAAGAACGATGATTCACTTTTACCACTGAGTCCCACTCTTTCCGAGCTAGGTTCCTCCCCTCGCAAGAGAGTGGCCATCATTGGGGAAGATGCTGGCCCAGGGAAAGGTCCCAACTACTGTGATGATCGGGCTTGCAATCAAGGAACACTCGCTGTTGGCTGGGGTTCTGGTGCAACAGACTTCACCTATCTCGTTGATCCACTTACCGCCTTGAATTCGAGCTTTGACACGGCTGCGGTCGAGATAATCAGCTCTCTCACTAACAGTGTGTCCACAAAGATGAAAACAACACTGAACGATCAGGACTTGTGTCTCGTCTTCGGCAACGCGGATTCTGGGGAAGGTCATAAGATTTGGGCTACACAACGCGCTGACAGAAATGACCTGGAGATCCAGAAGGGCGGTAACCGGTTGATCCGCAACGTCGCTGCGGAATGCGGCGGGCCGGTCGTGGTCATTATCCACTCTGTTGGCCCTGTCATTCTTGAGGACTTTGCGGATCTACCGTCTGTCAAAGCCATCGTTTTTGCGAACTTACCGGGCCAAGAAAGTGGAAACGCCCTTGCTGATGTCCTCTTCGGTCGAGCTGATGCTTCCGGGAGACTCCCGTACACTGTCGGTCGGAGTCTTGGAGACTATGGTCCAGGGGCTCCGGTCCTTTACTATCCCAACGCCATCATTCCACAAGCGGACTTTAAGGAAGGTCTTTACCTCGATTATCGCCATTTCGACAAAGCCGGGGTCGAACCTCGTTATCCCTTTGGTCATGGATTATCCTTCACCACCTTCGACTTCTCGGACTTGGTCATCACAAGCCTGAAATCGAAATCCCCGCTACCTGCTGCAAGGCCTCCGCCAGCAATAACGCCACCGAGCTTGGGCGAGAAAATCCCATCCGTTGAAAGTGCGCTCATGCCAAAGGGCTTTACTAAATTTCGGAAGTTCGTCTATCCGTACATCTCTAGCAAGGACAGTGTGAAGACAGGCAAATACCCCTACCCTGATGGATACGATGTAGCCCAGGAGTCCAGTGCAGCTGGAGGCGGTGAGGGCGGTAACCCAGCGCTGTTCGAGGAGTATGTCCATGTGCAGTTGCGTGTAGCCAACACTGGACACCGGAAGGGCCACACCGTGGTGCAACTGTACGTGTCATTTCCTCCATCAATCAAGGAGCCTTCTACTGGCGAGATCGTCGATACCCCAGTCAGAGTGCTGCGCAACTTCGCAAAGACCGAGCTTGAAGCAGGTACCGACCAGGTGGTCACTCTCAGTTTGACCAGAAAAGATCTGAGCTACTGGTCCGTGGTGCAACAAAATTGGGTGATGCCAGACGGACCGTTTACCTTGGCGGTCGGGAAGAGCTCTCGGGATCTGGTTTTGGAAGGGACATATTGATGGGCTCAACAGAAGCTTCGAGTCAGGCATAGCAAGTCAGTACCGGTGCTGCGGACCACGTGACGGGACATGCAAGTACAGACTAGCCAATGCTTGCTGGTCCTTTCTCCATCAAAGCTCCAAAACGAGCTTGGCATGGCCTGACCTATTGATGTCGAGTCTGATGGTGTTCTAAGACGTTCCATCCTCCGCACAACCTCGGGGAATACAGGGCTCAGAACACTAAGCACATGGCCATACTCCAGCCGAGGGCAAGCATCTGTCACCTCTTCCCCGCAAACCTCCCCAAACGAAACGAGGAACCTCTTGTGACTGAGTCGTGGCGACCTTGGAGTACATCTGCTTCCGGAAAGGCTCAAACTGGCTATACTTTTGTTTGCGGTCTCTCAATTGGTCACAGAAGCGAGCCCGTCGCCCTTGAGCCGAGGTTTTCGTGCTGAAGCTAGGCCAGGTGTGTAATCGAGGTCACACATCTATCACTGTGGGCTGTCACACATAGCGTGGGTAGTTGGCCAGACCTCATATCACCACTTCAACCGTGAAGGGGCCGGGTGGCCTCGATTATAAATCCTATTAAAACGCCGGCTTCCCACTTGAGAGTCTTGTCGCGGTTGAATTCTGCTCGACTATAACCGTCTTGACAGTTGATTCATATTCCCTCCTTTCAACCTTGTCCCTACCTTGATTATACTTTATCTTGTCCTCGTCGATCGCTCAACCTACCAAACGGGCTGTCATCGATATTCAAGATGGCTCCGGATATCAACTCAATGGCCAACTGGTCAACGGATGGCTATAGTACGGATGGCGTGCCCCGAGACAGCTATGAAATCCCTGGTGGGTTTGTCCCTATCCTTCCCTTTGTCGATGTTGGGGTCTTGCAAGTGGCTGTTATCTCCCTCTGGCTATATCACTGCTCCGATCGGAGCATTCTTTCTACGACAACAGCTCCGCTTGCTTGATGCTTCTCGTTAAGCAGGCTCTCCACGACACTTCTAGCTTTCAGCCAACCCTGCTGGCTGTGGTGTTCATATCCCCACGCACTGGAGGTTCAAATGCGAATACGTCCGGCGGGCGCTCACGGGTCACTTCCTAATTGCGATTCGGCGTTGGCCACCCAAGCTACCCGCTTTTCAACCCGCCGAAGCTTCAGGCGACCAAGGCCGCAAGGCTTCCCATGTGCTGACAGGATGCGCTGACACGAAACGGATCAGATATCGTCATGCACGGGCCGTACACGCGCAAGATTCGCGTTCTCTCAATCGGCGCAGGTGTAACCGGGATCATGAACGCTTATCACATCCAGAAGATGCTGGAGAATGTGGAGCATGTAATCTATGAGAAGAATCCTGATATTGGAGGCACTTGGTTGGAGAACAGATATCCAGGTGAGCTGACTGATTCTGCATCCGCTGCCCGTTGGAATTTGTGGATGGTCTTGAGCCTTTGATTTGGGCAGATATTTTCTTACCAGATTGCAACATCTCTCGGCCACCAAGCTCCAGTCCTCCCAGGTTTCGTTCGGTGCTGTGACGTTGCTAATACGTGTTGACTAGGCTGCGCTTGTGATATCCCCAGTCACGCATACACCTTTCCTTTCGCGCTGAACGTGAGTCTCACCTGGTCAAGTCTGTTCTTTGGCTGGACCATTCTGACCAGATGTCTCCGTAGCCTGACTGGCCTCGCTTCTTCTCCTACTCCCCTGATATCTGGAAGTATCTCGACAAGGTCTGTGAGGTATGGGGCCTGAGAAAGTACATGACTTTTGATACCGAGGTGGTCGGCTGCTATTGGCAGCAGGAGACCGGAGAATGGTTGGTCAAGCTAAAGCAGAAAAACCCTGATGGGACTACACGTCTTTTCGAGGATCGTTGTCATGTGCTCCTCCACGGAACAGGTATCTTGAACAATTTCAAGTGGCCCGACATCAAAGGCATGGAGAAGTTCAAAGGAAAGATCATGCATACTGCACGTTGGCCAAAGGATTATCAGGCCGAGCAGTGGAAGCAAGATCGTGTTGCGGTCATCGGGTCAGGGGTGAGGGTTCTGGCTACCTCTCATTTGGACGCACTAACGACACCGCTATGCAGGCTTCCAGCATCCAAACGGTGCCTACCATGCAGCCGCACGTAAAGCACATGGACGTTTTTGTGAGGACAGGCAAGTCTCTCTGATACCGCTGGAAAGAGCTTCACCCCTTCAAGCAGCTGTCCTGAATCAGCTAACACACCTGCATTTCTTAGGTGTCTGGTTCGTTCAAATCGCCAACAACTTCGGCGCCAACCATGAATATACAGACGAGCAGAAACAGGAGTTCCGCGATCCCTACAAGCTCGTCGAGCATGCCAAATCTATCGAGGACCAGGTCAATGGGCTGTGGGGCTCATTCTACAAGAACTCCAAAGCCCAAGCAGAGGGACAAGCCGCGCTGAAGGCTCGTATGGCCGAGATGATCAAGGACGAGAGGCTACTGAAGGGATTTACCCCCAAATTCGGCATTGGGTGCCGAAGAATCACTCCTGGAGATCCGTATATCGAGTAAGTCCTCCATCTTGTGTTCTGGATCTGGCTGCGTCTGACAAGTGATGCAGAGCCATTCAAAAGCCGAACGTCGACGTTCACTTCACACCTGTGGTGGAGATCGACGAAACCGGGGTTATTGGGGAAGATGGAATCCACCGTGAAGTCGACACGATCGTCTGCGCCACGGGCTTCGACGTTTCTTACCGTCCTCGCTTCCCTATCGTGGGTCAGAACGGCGTCGAGCTGGCTGACAAGTGGAAGGTCTGTCCCGAAGGCTACCTTGGCCTTGGAATTCCCGACTTCCCCAATTTCTTCACTTTCATCGGGCCCAATTGGCCGGTCGAGAATGGCAGTGTCATGGGTCCTCTGATGTATGTGTCGTACTATGCGTTGCAGATGATCCGGAAGATCCAGAGCGAGTATATTGCGAGCATTACGCCGAAACAGGATGTGACGGATGCGTTCAATGAGCACTGCCAGGAGTGGGTCAAGCACACCGTTTGGGTGGACGACTGTCGGTCATGGTAAGCAAGCCTTGAGTTGACGAAGGCTTCAATTTCAGGACTAACTCAACGTTTCTTGCAGGTACAAGAACAACGAAACAGGCCGAGTCAATGCCGTCTGGCCTGGGTCCTCGCTGCACTATATCGAGGCCATCAAGACCCCACGCTATGAGGATTTCGACATCGAATATCTCGGTCCTGCGAAGAAGAACATGTGGGCGTACCTTGGCATGGGCACAGTGAAAGCTCTTGTGAACAAGGAGGATGTGTCGCCGTATCTGAATGCGGAAGCAATTGACCCGGACTGGATGAGAGCTATGGGTATCAATGCCGACAAGTTGCATGAGACGAAGTTGAAGGACCTGCAGCAGAAGCATGAAGAACAAAAGGAGAAGAGCAAAGAGACTGTCGAGAAGACAGCTGTTTCATGAGCGAGGGAAGATTGGAGTAGGTAGGGACTTTGGGGTGATTCGAGGACTGGAGTTAGATAGGGGAGCTAGCCTCGTCACGTGGCTGTGATCTCGGCAGAAGGGCGCTCATCAGTCAATGAGGGACAGATATGAGCAAATGCTACGAGGTATAATGAAACTGAAGATCATATTTGTCGTGTTCTGTGCCAGCCCAGTCCGTGTCTGGGGCATTTGCAGAGCGGGGGGGAGGAGACAGAAACCTTTCGGTGCGTGGTCACGTGCCGTCCCGCCTTGCCGCAGAAGTGCGGAGACAACGAGCCGCCAAAGGTAAACAATAAATTATTCTTCAATTGTGCTTCACCGACAAACAGCGTCACAGATATTCGCGGTCTTTCCCTTTGTGCCTCTACAGAGAAGCCACGTACACCCGCTCTCAGTCGCACTGTCATGCGTGTTTGCTAGCTGGATACCGACTGCCACCTCTCCTGATCACGAACAAAGATACCCCGGGGACAAACTACAAGCATGGAGATCCACTCGGTGCTACCAGAGGAGCGGGCGCGAGACCCAAAAGGCGACCCCTTGCCCTGGGGCTACCGCTACGCAGAGTAAGTTCTTCACACCATCATGTTTCGATGCTCCACCAACCATGATGACGTTCCGCTTGAACAAGAATCACCTGTCTCTGACTCGTCCTCTTCGAGCAGCTCCTCGCGCAATGCCCGCCAACAAGTCGAAGAGTCCGGTCCCTTCGGACGAAACAGGAGTATACGATCGACCGCGTCGCGGACCCCGCGCGCCAGAACCGGCACCACGCCCGTCCGGCAGAAGGAGAACAGCGCAGTCGCCGAGTTCGGAAGGCTCTTCGCGAAAGAACAGGCCGAAGAAGAGAGGCGGAAACCTGCTGCGTCCAAGCCCGTTTCGGCGGACGAGGTAGCCGCGGCGGAACGACCGATACAGCCCGAAGCCGTGCCCACGGAATGTTTGCTCTATGGCTACGCGGGCAAGCAATCCGAGTGGAAGGTGCTGTCCAAGTTCGAGAGGATTGTCTGCCCGGGGATCATCTGCGAGGACTACCCGCGCGAAGACCCGAATCTGTTCCTGTCCTCGAACTCGCCGCTCGGCTTCTCGCGGGCGTCCGTGGTGGTTCATCAGAATCTCAGTCGCGAGGCGATCAGGAAGAGCAGGATATACCATGGCGGCAACCATTGGATCAAGGTCACATTTGATTCGTACCAGGCCGCGGAACGGGCGTGCTTCTACAGCCCCATCGAGATTGATGGGCATATGGTCCACTGCGA
This sequence comes from Cladophialophora yegresii CBS 114405, assembly GCF_000585515.1. Taxonomy (NCBI): domain Eukaryota; kingdom Fungi; phylum Ascomycota; class Eurotiomycetes; order Chaetothyriales; family Herpotrichiellaceae; genus Cladophialophora; species Cladophialophora yegresii. The sequence continues at coordinate 4,208,661 of NW_006913046.1, read as the reverse complement.
GATGTGGCAGGGGCGAGGTCCCGCCGGGGATGCTCCCATTCTAGCTGGCCCGGCCTGGGGTGCTGAGAAGGCAGATTTACTACAGCCGCAATTATCGCCGCGGAAAAGGGGGGACCCTGGACGCAGCAGACCGAGAACGCTGAGTTCGGCGCAGGGGACGCGCGCAATCTCGGGCAAAGAATCGGCCCTCGCGGGCTTCGAGCGAGCTCTGCAGACCCTGCCGAGATCTCATACCATGCCGGATGTACAGTACGGTCAGCCTGACGACGAGGACGACGCCTCCTGGGACTCCACGACCGCCTCTTCAGCAACTGCCACCGGGATCGACGAGGCTCCTCAGGCATTCCAACAGCAATTAAGCCCCACCACGCCACAGCAAGGTCTGCGCTCTCGCTCCGTGCCCCAGCTGCCAAGCCAGGACCGCTCTCTCATCCAGCACAACAACTCGGAATACATGACGCACATCACGTCCGTCAAGAAGGCCAGATTACGACCCATCTCCGAGGCCCTCCCCCCGCAGCCGACGTTCGCAGAGCGCGTCTTGAGGAGCTTGCCGATCGTGTCGTACTTTGTGTCTAGCAGCAGCACGACCACGGCCCTAGCAGGCACGGTGCCAGGAGTTGCTGGGAAAGAAGCGCAGAGGAAAGGGGACGTCATTGGAGAAGGGCCCTTGTTAAAGGATGACGGCACTTGGGATCCGGGGAATGGCTGGTATTGGAGCTTTTGGCACGGTGTTGATGGCTGGTTTGGGACGGATTTCTGCGGGTTGAAGGATGACTGAAAGGAGCGTCGAGCTGTACGAGCGGCGCTGGGGAAAGAATCGCGTAAAATATCACGACCATGGCGGTTGCTGCCCGGCTCTTCAATCGAGCATGTGGGATTGATCCACATTAGCACCTGCACAAGCGACGGCGTTGGATGCAGCATTACAGCAACTCTGACCTTGGTTCAGCCGACGCCACGTTCACATGTACAACCGCCGGCGAATTCGCAGAGAGGTAGCCTCGCAACACTGATCAGAGAGCCTCACAATCACAATCATACCGGCGGGCTGGCTGGTGGACTGTGTGACCCAGCACATTTGGCCCATCGATTCAAGTCATTGCATTCTTTTGGTGGTGATTGTGCGTTCTCTGTCTGAGTGCTAGCCAGTTACTGTAGCTTCCACGCCGGTCTGGTAGGCAGAGCGAAGAGAAGCGTGGGAAACGCGATGCGGTCTCATTGCCTCTCCGCCCCCCTTGCTCTCAGGCACAACTGTCACCCCATGGTACAGACAGAGGCTTTTTTTTGGAAGCCCCCTCCTCAGTGGCAACCCAAGGATATACACGCATGCATACTTGCCCAGCACGCCACAAGGATTGTGTTCAATGCTTTTCATTTCGCCCAGCGCATCGCATCGCCTTGAACCGCCTTAGCAGGCTCAAACCTCACACCTCACACCTCAGACACCCCAATCGAAGATCCTCTCTTTTCTCCTTCCTACTCGACCTTGCCCTCAAAATTCTCGCCCTCGACCAGGTCGGGGATCTCGTCGTCGTCATCGTCATCACCCTCCTTCTTCTCGCCTTCCTTGCCCTCGCCTTCCTTCTTCTGCAGCGACTGGTACGACTCGGCGAGACGGCGTAACGAGGCGAGGCTGTCCGGGCCGAGCTGGTTGAGGATGCCCGGCACCAGCTCCGTCAGTTCCTTGTCCTCGCCGTTGCCGTAGATGGCGAATGTGTTGGAGGGGACCGAGGCGTGGACTGTAGCGTGGGAAACATGTTAGCAAAGATGTCATGTACTACGCCTCGCAGGGCATGTTTTGTGCATATTTGGAGATAGCCCAGTTTCGGGGCATCTCTCGTCTCATATCTTGCCCAGCCCCGGCCTGGCCTGCTGTCTGACACTGGGAATACTGCGAGGAGCTGTTGCTGTGCTTTTGCTCGGAGGGGGCTGAACGTACCCTTGGGCGCCGCGAAATGTATCACATTCCCGTCCTCCTTGAACATGTTGACCTCCTCGATCGCCTGGATGGGCTGGACGTTCATCTTTTTGAGAGTCGTCTGCAGCTTCTTGTCGTCCGTCCCACTGCTCTTGTGCACCTTCTTGGTCTTGCGCCGGGGTGTGCCTTTTCCGCTATGTGCGGTCACGTCAACGTTAGTTTTGGTGCTTGAGCTCGAGCTTGGATTGAGCTTGGGGAGGACGTGAGTTTGGGGGATGTGCTTGCTCGCATACGCGGACACCACATCACATAAACATCACGTCACGGTTGGCGGACAGAACATACCCTGCGGAACGCAATCATCAGTTCAAGCTGCTCTATGGAAACCGCACGGCCTTTCACAACGGCTAGGAAGACATACCGATTCGCACCTGCGCCTGCATGCGCTTGAGCTTCTCCTGGTCCATCTTTGCTGTGGGGGAGCCGAGCTCAACTCAACTCAAATCAAGCCGGGCTGTTGTTGTGCAGAGCGGGAGTCAAGAGCACACACGGGCAGACACGCAATCTCGATCGCCGCTCCGAAGCCTCGAGCAGGATGTGAACAGAACGAGTGCCACCACAGAGGGCGGGGAATATAGGTTCAGCAAAAGCTTGGAATCAAAGCCTTTGCGTCCTGGATGTGCACGGATTGGAACCTGCGGAGGGGAAATGATGGGTTCGTCCGACTGAGTCTCAGTGCTGCCCGTAAGTGGTCGATGTCAGTGGTTTGTGTTCCGGGCCTCTATAAAAGTCTTGGCATTGTGCGGATTAACCTCGGGTGCGGGCGGGATGGTTTTTTCCCGAATTCCGATCCTCGTGCCTACTGTGTACACATGTACGCTCACGATTGCTCAGGCACGAACGACTGAACGCATTTACGGACTCAGGTCAATTATGGGGGTGCTCGACTAGAGATACGCGAATGAACCCCAGGAAGCAGAGAGGTCTGCACGCGGCAGTTACTGTTCTGGTACGGCATCTCGACGTCCTCTAGGACTCTTTTGCCAACAAACAACAGGCCTACAACCGTGAGAGCGACTAATTCTTGTTCGCTGGGAGCCTCCGGCCGAGGTTGAGGTGCTCATACCACGAGAATATCTTGATCCAGAGCCTCTGCTAGCGTCTGTTGCCTGGCCTGAGCTCGAAGATCTTTGAACGAGGGACCCCTTCGCCGCAGCGCAGCCCGGCGAACGCTCTCTTCGGCGGATGGCTGTAGTTCTGGCGTGACCGGAGTTGTTGGGGTTTTCCACAGCTCTGATATCCTGAGGGGCTGCGCCATTTTTTTGGCATCAGCGGACGGCTGAGCGCTCTGGTCTCCATCGTCTTGACGTGGTATAAGTGCGGGACCTTCGTCCTCCGTGTTGTTGCGGTCGAATTCACCATTAGGGCGTGTCGAGTCTGTGTCTCTGCCAGTGCTACCCGCAAGCACTGTTCCGTTGTTTTTCACATCGTTCAAGTTTGCCTCCTCTTGTACCTCACGACCCTTCTGCGGCTCTGGGTGGTTTGCCTCAGCATTCTCGTGATCAGCACTGGGAGGAAACCGTCCCAGCTTCCCCTGCTTTGCGGCACGCGCCACGGTCTCTCTTATCATTTTTCGTGCTTCGGGAGAGAGGACAGAAGATGGCCGCATCGATGGTGGCTCCAGAGGTACAGGACTATCCGGCGGATTGTGACCGTCGTTGCCTCTTTTCCTGATCGTTTGCTTTCGACGCGGCGGCGAGCGGTGACGATCTGTCTCCGCACGCTGCTGCCTCAGAAGACCTTGAATCAGAATAGATGCCTGTGAGGCTCTCTTCTCGCCGTTCGGAGACTGCGTACTCGCATTGACCTGCCCGCGCTCGTTACGAGGTACCCGCAGAAATATGTTTTCGGCCTCCATGTCTTGTTCACCTAGGGTATCGTCGGTGTCGTACTGCCTTGCATTGGAGAGCCTTCTATGAGCGGGTGACTTTTTGTGAGCTCTTCTGCGTGTAACACCCTTCTTCTTGTTCTTCTCCTCATTCGAATTCTGCGTGCTCCCATAGGATTGCCTGCCCTCGTTGGGGGTGCCGAGCGGCTGCAGGTTCTCGGGTTGCGTATCTCGCTCATTCAGGATGTTATCCGTGTCGTGCTGTCTCAAAGCATCACGAGTTAGACCAGTTTCTGCGACTGTGGCTCTCTTCTTTCTCTCCTCCTCCTTCCCCTCCTTCATCTTCTCACTGTTCGCTGGCTGCGTGCCCTGGTCGACCTGCCTGCGATTGCCAGAGGTTTCGGGTGGAAACAGGTTTTCAAGCGTGCGCGCAGACTCGATAATTGATCCCTCTGATATCAATGATAGCGGCATCGAAAACATTCCGTCCTGGATTGTGCTGGAGGATAAAATGGGTCCACCATTCACTCCTCTTTGTAATTGAGCAGCGATTCTTTGAGGCAGTTCAGCTAGAGCTTGAGCTATTTGCTCAAGGGTGACGGCATTATCCTGCAAATTATTTTTGATGACCGAGGTATCGTCCTTGATGGCCGTGCTGATGGACCTTGTGTCCTTTTAGTCGGAAAGCCCACCGAAGAGGCATTCACCGTTATTGGCCACTTACAGGTTCAAGAGAGCCAGTGTTATCTCCAAAGAGGCCTTGTGAGACTCCAACCTAGATCGGAGCTTGTTCATGTCCTCGTGACCGTAGGACGACCATCGGATCGAGCTACCAAGCTTAGTTGGAGAGTAGCTGTGCAAGGCGGCTTGTATATCCTTGAACACTTCGGTAATGTTGCCGAGCACGAGCAAGATTCTGTGCTTAAGTGGCTCTGGCATGCGCTGTGAGGCGACCATAGCATCTTTGCTTAACGTATCTAGACAAAGATCAAGCGAAGAGAGCTCTTTCAATACGCCAGCCAAATCGTGAGCAGTCTCCTGCATTCGACTTATAAACGATCGGACGTCGAGTGAGAGTCTCGCAATGCTCGATAGCAAGCCCGTGCATGCTGCTGCGATGGAAAGCGGGTCAAGCGCCATCTCTGCTGGAGGGCTAGTGGGATCCGCCGTCACACAGGCCGAGAGCCTCCAGCAGTGCGCACACACAGCCTTTTGTGTACGAAAGAGCTCCTGGCTGCGAGTGAACGAGTGCACCTCCGCATGAGGTGCTGCATTGAGGCTGAGGTCGGAAAGAGGCAGCGTGATTCATATTCAGCATAGCGCAAGCCCTGTCTCATCGATAGAACGCCACAAATGAACTGGCTCAGTATTGGGGCCGAAAAAGGCTGACTGCAAGGCAAAATGGGCCGATACAGTCGAAGGAGAGCCACGGAGTCGAAGGAGAAACCTGTTGGGTGCCCTGATAGGAATTTCTGTTAGGGAAGGAGCAAGCTGCATGAATACCTATATACCTAGTATTTTCTTCGTTCGCAGTCCCAGCGTTGCGGATGCGGGTGGGCGGCTGGGTGGCGCCTTCAAACCCCGTATTCGCGTAGAGCGCAAATCCACGCTGTGGGGCACAAAACCATAGCAATATGCAGGTTTTACAAATGCCCATCTTGCAAGGAATTCATAAACAATAAGCCGGACAGAGTGATGCCCGTGTCTATAGTTGTGCATGCTGCTTGGTTGCTAAGGCTTCAGGGCCGAAACAGGCAACTCGAGGTTAATGAAGAACAAGAAGAGTCTGGCCATGGTGGTCTCATGGATCATCACCGGGTGAGGTTACCCCGAGCGACGATTGATGCCGCATCTCGAAGTAAAGAGCCATCGCAACCGCGATTTATTCGTGAATAGGTGGAGAGGAAGGTGAGCAGCGGCCTGATCAGGCAAACAGGCCGAGCAGGTGAAGCTGAGGCTGAGTCGAAATTGAGCCAAGTCATCAATTCCAGATTCAAGCGGCCGAGTTCTTACAGTAGCTCGTCACGTGCTTATAAGCGCGGGATAATTGGGGTGACTGGCCGGACAAACCTCGGTTCCCCGAACTGTACGAAGTAGAGTGGCACCATATCGCAGTCGTGCGCAGTCAATGTTGGCTTGCTGTTCGCAGTAATTAACTCTGCCCTCATCGGCCTGCGTTCACGTTACTGAAACAATCCTGGCATAATCACTGCCGGTCTTCCACCCTATACTCCGTTCTCCGAAGTCTCATTCTTGGTCCAAAAATGGCGGGAAAGCATGCCCTGATCGTCCCTGCTCTCAAGAAGCATACTGCGACGGTGATCATGGCACACGGATTAGGCGACAGGTGGGCATATTGAAGCTCAGCTTGCAAAAGAGAAAGATCCACAACGCTGACGCGAGACATGCAGCGGAGCAGGCTGGTGAGTCGCGTTCTACTGGAACCATACGGCGGTCCCGGGCGTGGAGCGGCCACGGGCTCACTGGACGCAGGGTATCACTGGCTGAAACCTGGAGACGGCGTGGAAAGTTTGAGGACGTCAAATTCGTCTTCCCCAATGCACCGAATATCCCCATCACAGTGGTATGTCGCTGGTGTGCTCTGGAGGGGAGCAGGAGGCGGGCGCAAATCAGCTAATGAGGCCGGTAGAATTTTGGCATGCGTATGCCCGGTTGGTACGATATCGTAAGGCGCCGCGAAGATGTTTGCACTCCTACCCTGCGTATACCTGGTTTCAGCAAGCGCTTCGAGGACAGCAACGGCTGATGAGACACTGGACGCGTCTAGACCGACTTCTCCGATCTGAAGCAAGCTCACGACGAGCCCGGCATCCTGCGCTCACGTACCACGTTCACCAAACTCATCACTGACGAGATCGAGGCGGGCATTCCGTCGAATCGAATAATCTTGGGGGGATTTTCACAAGGCGGCGCCATGTCCCTCTTCACGGGCGCCACCACACCGCACAAGCTGGGTGGAGTGTTTGGGCTGAGCTGCTACTTGGTTCTGGGCGACAAGATCAAGGACTTTGCGAAAGAAGCAAACGAAGCAAACAAAGATACACCTTTCTTCATGGGCCACGGTGATGCAGATGAGGTCGTCAAGTACACATGGGGACAACAGACTGCGGAGGTGCTGAGGAAGGAATTAGGCCACAAGGTCGAGTTCAAGACGTACCGGTAAGTGCTCCTCATCCACCCGGGCCAAGATCTACGGGGGTTTGCTGGCTGACAGCATTTGCGCAGTGGCTTGCCTCATTCAGCTGTTCCAGAGGAAATTGATGATCTGGAGGAGTTCATCAAGAAGTGTCTTCCCGCAAGCGAGTCGCTTTGACTAGATGACTCCTTGCGAAGCAAAGACACTCCTGGCTGATGCTCGGCCTGGTGATGTTGTTGATTCTTACTGCATGTGCGCTCACTGGAAGGTCACAGGCTCGGCGCGAAAAGGCGAAGAAAGCATAGACTGCATTCTGGTGGCCAGACAATAGGGGTTCAACAGGTGGTCTTTTGTTATAAACTATTTCCTCTTTCGGGTCTCCTGACCTCGATGCGATTTCCGCATCCCGCTATGTCACGTTTATGCAGCATCCTCCTTCCGCTGACCAGTGTAGAAGGCGAGGCCGTAAGTGTTGGTCTTGAAGGTGATGACTGAGCCTTTGGGGAAATAGAAGACATCACCAGCAACGGCCTAGATTTGGAGTCAGTGAGGATGTCAACGATCTCTATTGGGAGTAGGTGCTTACGTGAACGGATTGACCGGTCTCATCACTGATGTCGAATTCTCCTTCCAGGATAATCTTCATCTCATGGTATGTATAAGTGTAAACGAGAGGAGTGCCCTTTTCGAGTCTGTAGATGCCGCAGCTGATGGGCTTCTCAGGGTCGACCTTCTCGCTGCTTGCAACGTCGCCAAGGTAAGCGTTCTCGTTGGCAATCAAAGGAGGCTTGAATTCGGATTGGACTTTGGAGAAGTGAGTGAATGCTGGTGTGGAGCCCATCCTTGCTGATGCTGCTGGAGCTGCTGTCGGGATTGAGGTGAGTTTGCTGAATGGTGCAGGCGTCGCTTGAAGAAAGGCGCACAGAGTTGGGTAAAAGAGAAGACTGCAGACTGGTAGATGTTCGTCCAGGGACAGGACGCGAAGCTCGACAAGTTATATTTCTGAGATCGCTCACCTCCCACTACCTACCATGTACATTTTGCCGTGTCGGCTGTTGCCCCAGTCGTCAGCTAGGAGTTATCCAACATCAAACAACGCGGTTGAGGACAATGCCTCAGCAAAGCCCCGCGCTTCGACGTATCAGATTGCATGTTTGCTGCTCTGTGTCAGAGCCTGTGGATTCGAGCCAGTCGCCGGTCCGCAGAAGTAAAGGACAGATTAGAAGGTAAGTTATGATTGTTCAGTGTGGAGGGACAAAGATGCCCGAGATGGTAAAGCTCGAAGATGATTAACGAGAACGAATGGAAACTCACCGCGAGGCCTAGAGGGGTAAGTGGGATGAAGAGACAAGGGCCAATCAGCACATGTCAGTCTCCCGATAAGGGATGATAAGGCTGGGAGACTGGGCATGTTTGTTGAGTTTGGAATCAATCCGCCGTCTGGTTCGACATACCAGGCGGTTCGTGGTCAGCTCGAGCAAAGAATCCTGCGGAACGGGCTTGGGATAATTCAGCTTCCATTGTTCGTGCTTACATGCATTCATATGATGTTGATACATGAACGGCAGCGCAAACGTATCCCTGAAGAGGTACAAAGCTACACTATAATTAGTGGCTGCCCAACTGCGGCGATCTAATAAGAGGCGGTGCACGAGACACAGTAAGAACGATACTTGCAGGAAGGTGCAATGTGAAGATGTGCAATCAGACGAAACTCCCTCTTCTCTTTCGGGCTTTGCTTGTGACCGCTCCCTCCTCTGCTCCTCGCTCTTCACCCAAGCCCGTCGTCCAGCTCTCTCATCTCTCAGACCGGTCACCACTGGTATCCGTCGGAGCCCCAGCCTTGTCTGGACATGTCCGCTTCATCTCGCGCGAAACTCAATTGAGCAATCATTTCCCTCCGTACTCCGTACCGATCCTCGGCACACTCCTTCAGGCTCACAACCTCTGCCTTCTCGGCCCCCACAGCGCCCCAAGAAGTCTGCGATATGACTTGCCCAGTTTGCCTCTTGCGGGTAGAAATATCTTGCCGCAGGCGATCAGTGGCTGCACCCGTTGAGGGTGAGAACAACCTCACTGGAGATGGTCAGTCGTCCGTGTAACACAGCCGATCGAGGCCCCATCCCACAGCTTGCAGGGCACATGTCGCCTGCCGGGAGGGGTTTCGACAATTGATGTCACACAAATGTCACGAGCGACCACACCGGCTTGACTGACTAACAATAAATATATCTCATAACCATATCGACGATAGCATTCAACGTGGGACGCTGAACGCACAGAATCCGCCGACTCCACCCAAGCCTGCAATGCTTACAGTGTACAGTACCACGACTCGATCATCGCCCGCATCAGTCGAACCTCCTCAGTTTCAGGATAAGATCTCCTTTGGCTTTCCTCTCTAGTATTCTTTTACAGGGAGTCCAGGGACAAAGCTGCATTTAAATGCAAAGATATCCCTCTCCTTCGCGAAGGGTCGGACCCCACCGCTCACGACTAGACTCAACGCTGCTGTTTTCTGTCATCCTCGCATCGGCCTTGCTTCGCCCCCGATAGGCTCTTCTCCACACGCACCATGCAGTTCGATGGACAATGGCCCCTCGGTGGGATTTCCATCCCATAAGAACTTTCCCCTCATTCTCTCCCACCCCAACGAGTCCGGTGGCCTGTGGACAAGGTATCTCGCACGCCATCGTGCTCGGAGCGAATAATTCAATTCTGGCTGAGTCTTTCGACCGTCCTACTGACGAACTACATTTTTAGCCCTCTTCGTGTTCGTGTTTTCCACCTTGCGCCCGCCGAGCCATAGATCCTGCCGAACACAGCGTGGCACGCCGTCCCAAAAACTGCACGACCATGGGCCTCACCACTGTGGCATGATGCCATCATGCCTTTTCGCCTCTTACTGCAAGCCCCATACCTTATTGTCCTGCTAGACGAGGCATAGCCTGTGGTCCGAGCCTCGAAAGGCACACTACTAACCTCCCATCATTCCATCCGAGTCTATCCATCTTCTCCATCGCGAACCACCGATACACACTACTTCCGGCTCAGAGCAGAACTCTCATCCCAAGACAAGGCCTGAGCTTGCTCTTTGCTCCTAGCCCTCATATTTTTACTCCTTTGAACAGATCTCGAAACTCCACTTCTGGGGTCTCCTTGGTGACTCGATCGCAGGAACCTGTCGAACTCTTCTCCCAAAGCCTCATTGACCGTGATACTTGGCCTGCCGCGCCTCTGCTCCCACTACTACGAAAAGACTGCCGGCCTTGACCCACGATTGCGACTCTTCTCTCTTGACCGCTTACGAGAACAGAAAGATAGTTCAGTCCCGGACCAAAGCAACGTCAAGAAGTTTCGGCTACGTGCTGACCAGCGAACAAAGACAAAACCCAGCTTCCCCACACTTTTGCCTCCGCTCGTCCACCTTCTACAATCCATCTCTCTTTTCACCACCGATTTCTATAGCTTAGGGGCCAAGAACAGAAAATCTACACTTATTACTTCTATACCATACTCATCCTGTTCCCTTCGACCTCTACACGGAGCTCTAGACCGGTTCTGGACGTGACTGAACGACGAGCCGACAGCACCAACTGGATCTCTGGAAAAGTGCAATCGCAAAAACCCCAAAAACTCTGATCCCAAGGCGACACCGAGAACAGACGACAAACCACAACCCGCGCGTGAAAAGGCCGCCAACTCCAAAGCAGCAGCAACAAGAAACCGGGGACTGTGACATACCTATCCGTGAAAACTGGAGGCCCCCACGTCCTGTAAATATTCCTTCGCGACATACCAGAAGCGACAAGAGCACCGATAAACCAGGCCGGCAGTAAAGATTTTGACCAGATCGGGAGAACTCCACTGCGACTTGGACCGTAAGAAAAGCAGCCATCCGCGCCATATGCAGCATAGCCTATAGGTACAGAAAGATCCTTGGAGCGCCGACATCGTTAACCTTTGGCGACAATGGGGACCTGACGTCGCTGTACTTTTCCTGACCATATATCCTTGCGCGACATCTCTGGGTTGGAAACTTTGATATCGTTTATTATCGCCCACGCTACATTCACGCACGCTATCGACATTCCCTTCAAGGCCATACGACGTTCCAGACCGGCGTTGCATCAAGCCATAGCAATAAATGTACGCCTCACGCCAAAAGTCAATTTCGATAAATCTTGCGGAGACGCCGTACTCGTAACGCTTTACCCGATATCGCAAAGAAGAGCCTGAGCACACCCGGATTACCAAAGCAGTAGTACTCCCAGAGCATCTTTACACCAAAGCCACAAGCGATCCCTGGCACCACAGACCTAAGCGCCAAAGCACCATCGCACGTCGGGAGCATTGACCCAGCCCAGCCCAGCCCAGCCAGCCGCCCTCCGTCAACGCCACCAGAACCCTCAACCCCAAAGCGCCGCGCAAAACGACAAGTCATAAGTTCAGTGCTAGAAATTCCACATCTCGTCACCCGAGGCATGAAAAGCGCCCCAGTCATCCCAAGCGCACACCCAAGAACCGCAGCCTGATTGCTATCCCAATCATACCTCGAAACGGTCAAATCTCCCATCAGAAAAGTCGACAGCAAAACAACGAAAATGTCGGCCTCGTTGGAGCTGCACCCTCAAAGCAAGCGGAACAAACCGACTCCCACTCTCACTGCACCTCTGTCACCCGTCGCCATGTCGAGAATGAGCCAGAGTGCCGAGCTCGATGAGTATACGGCCAGTATGCGGAACTATCTGGCCAGCATCGAGAACGTGGCCGGTGCTAATCGGAAGAGAGCCACGGACCACGACGCCAACCGAAGCAAAGGGAGAACTGAAAGTGGGAGTGGCAGCGGAAGGGAGAAGTCGCCCGAGACCCGTTGGATGGATCTCGCTAGCTTGAGGAAAGAGCATGGAAACGTGAGCCACGGTCTCCCTGCGGCGAGTGAGAACCGGGTATCCAAGAGTGTCGCCAAGTCGATCAATCACCATCACCATGCTCTAAAAGATGCACGCCAGCATCACCGTGACCATCGACCCGCCAGTCCTGCGGGAAAGGCAATGTCCAGCAAGAGACATCCGGTACATGCGGGTGTGAAATCAACCGAGAAAAACTGAAAGCGGCACGTTAGCTCTCTTCACGTGACCATTAAATCGCGAGGACGAGGGGTGAAAAGAGCACCAGCATGAAGGGGAGGAATGCGGCGTACCTTCCCAGTCTCGATCGGCCATGACGCCTAGCCAGTGCAGATGGCCTCTCACTGTGTACTCGCGTTCCAGTTGGTCTGGCGAGATTATGTCGCTCGTTTGGCGTCGAGGCGTCGAGATAGATGGCATATTCAACGACATGCTTGGCATCCTATTTCCATTTCCCGTGGTATCTGTGGTCACGCGACGTCTGAGTGGCCTCCCAGCTGAATCCGGCTCTTCCAATCCGCCAGACTGCTGATGTTGAGGTTGGTTCTGGTTGCGAACGAACAGTCCGTTGTGAGGCATGGCAGCGGAATCGATCGTATGTGCCTTCCTCTTCAGCCCAGGTGGAATCTCCAACACGGGTGGCACAAAGTTGCCACCTGGGACACCACGACTTGCGTATTGTCTGAGTAGTCTGTTTGCCTTTTCACTCTCATACGTATCTCTGCGGTGCCAGACTTCTTGTACAACACTCCAACACGAGCTCACATTGCCAATTTTGAGCCGGGTAATCATGGCTGCCCAGCGCTGTGTCACCCAATTTCTGTCCTCCGGGTCCGTTACTTCGCAGCTGGCTGCGAAGAGGGGGAAGATTTGGACAATCGTCGCTCGCGACGATAGGGGAACAGAAGCCAGTGTCACCAGTACCTTTTTGGCCAGCGAAAATGCTGGATCACTGGGGATTTCGGGAACCGCCTGATGAAGATACAGCAATGTAGCGTATCGATAGGCTTCAGCCGTTTGAATCGAGTGCTGAACCTCTGAGTTGGGGTCTTCTGGTCGCTCAAAGACCAAAAGATTAGGCACTTGCCATTGTTGTAACTGTTCCTTGAGCTCCATGGCGGTTGAGACAACAGTGAGAGAGTTCGACTCCGTCTTACGTACACGCTGGATGAGATTCGCAACGCGACCAATTAAGGGGAAGAGGGTTGTGGCACAACCCATCAGCGGATCGACCTCGACTTGATCCCCATATGACGCATTGACAGTTGTGAGGATCTCCTCGAAATTGAGCTCATGGGCTTCCTCTATGGACGTCAAGCGAGCGATAACATCCATATAGACAAAAGTGTTGCAGAGAAATTTGAGTCTGTTGGCATCTTGGGTCGTCATCTGCCCCAGCTGCATGTCGCGCCTGTGTTTGACCACTGCATTATTGACCATGACTTTTGCGCCGCGAAGGTGCTGCACACCTGTGCTCACATGACGATCCCACCCTTCGCCGAAAGCTAGGGCCAAAGAAGTTGCCAGTGCCGAGTCCAAGCGCATGTTCTCAATCTCGGACGCGAGCCGCTTGATGGCCTTCGTCATATGAGCCATCCCAGGTACGTGCAAATTCGGCATCTCATGTGCGCCATGGAAAGCCGTCATGGATGAAATAGCATGGTACAGTGCTGGAGACTCTCGAGCGAGCGGCCAAATCAAAGTGCGCCACGGGTTTTCTGTCGGACCGTCCTTAACAGACAGAATACCGCAGGTCTGTCTGTCGAAGCGCAGCATGAGCATCTCCGGTGATGAGGCATCGAGTGAGGGCTGAGCGAGTAGTGTCATGTCGCTGGATCTTGAGGACGCGGTAGACGTCTCGCTTGGTGTGGGTGAAGATGCACGGAATGCCTGGAACTCGGGATTGGGGAAAGCGCCATCCGGAAGTGACGAGGGCGTGGGAAGCTGGATGGCGGCAGACGTAGCGATGGCGTCAGATCTAATGATCTCTTCGTCGAAGTCCTCCTCCATTTGCATCTCGGGGGGCAGAGACATTGGCGGATGTATTTCCCGTGGGCTCGATGGCTGGACCATATCTGTATCCGACAAAAGAAGATCGAGCATCTTGGGAGAGCCCGGTGAGAGTGACTTGGCACTATTATTGTCGTTGATAGAAGACCCCGTTGTGGTGGTAGTCAGGCTGTATGGATCAATTGCGTCGCCAAATGCTACACCTGGAGAGATGTCTCCGACCTCAAATGCAGGCATGAAAACGGAGTCTGGCGTCAAATCCAATGGTGGAGACTGTCCGTTGCTAAAGTGGAATTCTGCCTGTCTGTCTGGACTTGAGCCCAGGCTCTGGTCTTGCCCTTCATGCTGATCTTGAAATGCATGAGCTGCTGTTTCGAAAGCAGAATGCAACCCTGGTGACCATGTCTGCGAAGGGTGGGAGGGATCGACGACGACATGGGTGGACTCCAATCGCCCGCCGCCAGTGATATGAAGGGGCTGTGTAACGTTTTGACTTGTAGAGAACGAATTCGATCGTACCACCTTTCTCCTCGCAGCAGGTCGCGGCGCAAAGGTGGTTTCCTCGAATGTCCTCCATTTGTAGTCTTTCTTATAGCCTTCGCACACCACGCTTCGCTTCTGGCATTGCACACAGGAGGGTTTTGTCTCGTCACATTTCAGCCGTTTCTTCTTGCATGTCATGCAACCTTCAAGCGAAATAGGTCAGCTGAGCAACTCTTGCATGAAGGTGAGCCCGTGGGTGCTTATGCTGCAGTAAAGGGTGTATAGAACCGCGACACATACCATTTCGGCTCTTGCTCTGCTTAGGTTTCGTCACCGCCCCATCTTGAACCGACTTGTTCGCTGGTTTAGGAGGAGCATTGACTTTGGGTTTTGTGATGGCCGCTATCTTCGGTTGCACAACCGGCGCTGGAGTAATGATGGGAGACTTTCTTAGGAAAACGGACGGAGAAGGGATCTGGACCTCCATGCGATGCTGGCAATGACAGGCGACATGGACCCGCGCAAAGAACCGTCAACCTCGACCAAGGCCGAGCAGTATGTGTGGTCCGCGGGTGCAGGATATGTGTCGTGGGAACTGGAACCCAAGCGGGGAAACAAATTGGTGCGAAAAGAGCGCAGGGTCGCTTCTAGCAGTCCTGTATCGAGGATTGAACCAAATCAAGAAACACCAAAGGGAAGACGACTAAAAGACTGTTCAGAATGCTAGAGATGCGAAGGAGGGGAATCTGGCGACGGCAGAATTAAGAGAGTAAGGTAGCAGTGCGTTCGTGCTGGCGGGTAATGCCAGCGTGACTTGGGAGCTTGTCGGGATGGAAGCCAATAAGCGCAACGGCATCTGGGCTGATCAAGAGCATCAGAGGCAGCAGACGGCGACGGGAGAGAAGCCAAAGGCCAGAGGCAAAGTGTGAGCGGTGATGTCCAGACTTACCTGCGAGTTGCTGCAACTGCGAGTGGCTGAGGAGCAAGTGAGAAAGAGGGACCAAGCGACCAAGCCGGATGAGACCCTGTTTGATGATTCTGAACCCGTTCCGTTATCTATGGCGAGATACGCGAAACCCGGAGAGGCTGTCATGGTCCCTTTCGCTACCTCCCAGTCAGCTGAGGCCACACATCGCAAGTTTTGGCGACGGAGCTTTCACCCGTGCTTCCGCCGCCCTGCTGCAGGAATGGACAGGCGCTCAACAGGGTGATAGAGGATACTGGTACTGTACCTTCTCCTCGAAACTTGGGGTAGAGGCCCCCACGCCCGCACAGTGAGGGGCACCCTGGCCACCACGGGCGCCCACTACCTATAATGCGGTGGCTTCACGAGGCTGATGCTATGCCTACGACATGGCCTGGGCGTGATCCACTCCTTCTCAGTGTCCGTTGAGACGGTGGCGTCGCAGCCCCGCAGCGCAGGCGAATAAACACGCAGCATTTGCAACGTCCGCTCATCTTATCGCGCGCAGCTGCAGACGCCTTTTTGGAAGACCTGTTGTTGGGTCAATGTCACACCGAAATCACCATCCAGACTATCGGAATGAGACCTCCCACCTCTATATTCGACCTCATGTCGCAGACAGCCGTCCTACAGGAAGCCTGAAGGCATCTTGCCTAACCTCGAGCACGTTCGCTTCTCAACCCCGGGAGGGGAGCGGTTCCGCACACGTAATGCACAAGATTATGCCCACAGCCTCCCAAGGTGGAGTATATCTGCGAGGGTTGGAGTTGCACAAGAGTCAAGACACGGCAGAATCGACCACGTAGTCATGGAAATTCCAAATTGCCAGGGGTCATGTATGTTACACAGCGCTGCTCATCTGGTCTGGCATTCGCAGGCCCAGCTGATCAAGCGGCGGGCAGCACGAGAAGGTGCAGAAGGGCCAATATCGCAAGGCGACGTCTCAAGTGGCTGTCTGCAGTGGCCAACCCATATCCTTGAGCAGGACGATCGCTTGTGTTCCCTTGCAAGCCTTCAGCCTGGTCCCACCCGTCAGTGCTGCTCTGTGTATCTGGCTATGGAGACACACGTGCAGTGGAATCTGCGCTCTTGACGCCTATATAAGGCCTTTCCTCAATGACACCCTTCAAGACGAATCAATGACTATTGTGGCTCGCCATGGAGGATACGGCATGCCTCATCGCTGTCGGAAATTCATGCCCTCTTCAGGAGATGAAACTGAGTCTCGTCCCAGTGGCACCCTGTGTATGGGCGTCGTTTTGGGTGTTTTCCGCGTCAAGGGAACACATTCTACACATCGGTCCTCGAGCTCTGCCATGGTATCGCCTCGCAGAACCCGACATGCAGGCGAGCTTTCATTCTTTGGCGATTGGTGGGTTTGCCGCAGTACGCGCTTGTCGCCTTGTCGGGGCTCGAGAGGAAGCCACGAAGTAGGTGTACAGCCTAACTTACAGCCTCATACTCAAACCTTGCGATACCCGTTTCCACTTTGTCCATGTTCGAAGGCCGCCTCGCTTCCATATTCTTTCACGGTCTCGCGGTCTACTACTCGAGCTAGGTAACCGACAAGGCGTCTGCGTAGTGCAACTGTGGATACCGATACAGCCGGCTTTCAGTCTGGCGGGACGATACAGCAATGGCAGTCAATACTGTAGCGTGGATGTCCAATACATCGGACTTCTTGAAGCCTGCATCAACCCATGTCAC
Organism: Cladophialophora yegresii CBS 114405; assembly: GCF_000585515.1. Lineage (NCBI taxonomy): Eukaryota > Fungi > Ascomycota > Eurotiomycetes > Chaetothyriales > Herpotrichiellaceae > Cladophialophora > Cladophialophora yegresii. The sequence continues at coordinate 4,191,621 of NW_006913046.1, read as the reverse complement.
TGAGCCTTACCAACACTGGCCGTGGAATCAAAACAAGAGAGGCCTGCCATTTACTGTGCTTGCAGTCATTACAGTCGCGTTGGTACCCACATTCTTCGTATTATTTATCTGCGGTGTAGCTTCACCTTTTCTCTGGTCTGATCCAAGATGAGTTGTCCATTAATATTGATATTCAGGGAATCTCCGGGATGAATGTTCAACAGGTCACAGGTCAAGCCGGCCAGCCACAAATCTGGTGGTACATCGTCGTTGCGATATCGCTCATGGCGACATCTTTTGGCGCATGGTGCCTCTGGTCACGATTTGGAGGAGTCTTTGACAGGAAAGCTCGGCGAAGGATGGATACTGAGGGATTGAACATGGTCGACCCACGAGCTAGGGGTTGACCGCTGTGAATTGCAGCAATCTTGCGGAGAGACCATCAAGGGTGGAGTACGAATCCTGTGAATGGTGCTGAGGAACAACACTCCATGGTCGCTGTAGCCGCGGTTGTTGCAAATGCCACCCACTAAGTATCACTATACGCCAATGAATCGTGTGTGTTTGAGGCTGTGACAGAGTCCATCCGAGAACGCTAGAAGATTGACCGTGTCCTTGGAAGCTTCCCCTAATTCTCCTTGGTACAGTAACGATGCTCGCACGCCCAGATTGCACGCTCCAATCACGCATCGCCCGCTCCGTCAACAACACATCTATGTATACATGGACACCAGAACCGTGTTCCAACCTTGGCCTTGACCATTCTAGACAAATCTTATGGAATTTCTCCCTCTATCGACGCTGAACTGGGATGCGTGACTTTCCCCAACCCCCACCCCCGTTTACCGAGTCGTTCACGCGCTTACTTACTCGCCCACTCGCCCGCTAATTCTTGGCCTTAAAGTTCTGCGCTACACCAGGCCAACGCTCCTCAAACGCAGCGACCGTATCGAGAATGCTCCGATCGTACGGGATGAACCGCGTGACCCCCAACGCCTCGTACGCCTTGGTAGCGACCGTGCTGGCCTCGTCGCCAGGAAACCAGTAGTTGGCCCCAGTATACCCCTTCCCCGGCTCGCCCACGATGATGTCCCGCTCGGGGAACCGCTCGCGCAACAGATCCGCAGCCGCCTGGGGCGGCGCCTTGCCGTTCGACAGGATGTACCGTTGCCCGTCGCTCCTGTCGGGATGCTCGACGCACCAGACGTGCATGCGCGCCACGTCGCGCACGTCGATGTACCCCGCCCCGCCTATCGGAGGGGGCATTTGGCCGTTGGGGCAAGTCCCGCTCCAGATCCGCCAGATGGGGAGCAAGGTCGTGTTCAAGCCCTCCGGGGTTTCGGGCCACGAGACGGGCGGCCCCGTCACGACGGCCGGGTTGATGGCGGCCACTGCGAACGCCAAGGGCTTGTTTGCGGCGCGCCACTCCCACAACGCGCGTTCGGCCGCGGATTTACTCGCCCCGTAGGCGACTGGGGCGGAGAATTCGGCGCGCGCGACACGCTCGCCCGACTCGTTCCAGTCGTGTTCCGTATACGCGTGCGTCGGGGGCAGACGCCAGCGGTCGACGATGGCGGCGATCGAGGACGTGGCCACTAGGCTCGTGAGTTGCGGGCCGGCGGCCGTGCGTGCGGACTCTAGGATCGAGAGGTTCCCGCCGATGGCGGGGGCGAAGAAGGCGTCCACGCTCTGCAGCGTAAAGTCGACGGGCGAGGCCGTGTGGATGACCGCGTGGACGCCCCTCACGGCGTCGTCGAAGGCGCCCTTGGCTGTGATGTCGGGGACCACGACGTGTTCGTACTGCGCGGCATGCCCCTTAAAGGCGCCCGTGAGGAGGTGGTCCCTGGCGCTCGCGGACCGGGACGTGCCCCGGACGCGGTAGCCCTTCTCGAGTAGTTGGAGGCCGATGTGCGAGGCGATGTAGCCGTTGATTCCTGTCACCAGGACGATCTTGTCGCGGTTAGGACCAGGGTCTGGTTTCGCTTTCGAGTCGTCATCGGCGTTGGCGGTCGCGTTGGTGCTTGTATCGGTGGTGGGCGGCATTGGGGACACTGAGCGAGAATGAGACCGGCTGTGGCCCCGGCTGCGGCTGCGGCTGAGCGAGCGCAGGTAGATGTGACTTAGGCGTTTGGAGGTCTCCAGGTTGGGCTGTTATGGATTGACAAGCGGCTTTATATGGATGTCGGTATATGTGTATGTCCGCTGGTCTGGCCCACCAGATGGACCCCAGGAGGTGGGTAGTGGGTTCGTAGGGGTTCTTTGACACGACGGAGACGGTAGTGCACAGTGCTGTGGTACACAGTAGTCCGCGGCTCTGTCATTCGTCTACCACCTATGTTCTGCTACTGCTACCGTAGTGGAACGGCTACTGAGGCCTATCACTGATCGCTAAGTGGTATCCGACGAAGATTGAGACTTGCAGCAGGGGATTTTCCCGGCGAATAGCGTCTCAAGGAAGGCCGAGGGCGAGACGGTTGTGATTACTGATTGTCACTGCTGGTTTACCTGCGAGGAGAAAAGAATATCTGTTTAGTCGTCGAGATTTCCGGCCACCGAGGTGCTAACATAAGCTGAATCCTGCATGCACTGAGCTGATTAGGAAGTTGTGCTTCGCCAAGCAATGTGAGTACGGAGTACATGAAAGTCCCTTGGCTGACATCTGCCTGAGGCCGCTGTACTGTACGCTTACATGCGCACCACCCGTGGTCGGAACGTGCTGTATTGATCATGGAAGATAATATTGTTTACAGGCCATTCTAAGCAGTTGTAGAGAATGCGTTTGAGGGGCTGTTCCTCCTCGGCCAGCGACCTTTCAACGGACACCCTGACTGACCCTGCCCCACGCGCCTATCACTTGCATCTGTAGCAATACCGTCTACTCGTCGTCGTTGATATCGACGGGGGTCTTTTTCCACTTGCGAGCTGGGACACGACGTCTGAACAAGATGTCAATTTCGCGGTAAGATCGGTTCTTCATCTCCGGCAACCAGATGTAAGCCATGGCCGTGCAGACGAAGGCAGTACCGGCCCAGACGTAGCCGCACTTGCCACCGAGGTTGGCCTGGTCCGGGTTGAGCATGTAGCTCGCCAGGAAGATACAAGGAATGTTGACGGCGTAATAGGCACCACGACCGACACCAGTGGTCAATGGCCTGAGACGGATGGAAGACGTCTCTCCGATAATGACCCACGAGGCAGGGGCGGGTCCCAAGCAGAACAGCACAGAAACGATCAGGCCAAGTGATGCTTGCGCCTGGGTAGCCGCAGTACCACCACCAACTGAAGCGGCGATACCGAGGGCGACCAGAAAAGCGCAGTTGATAAAAGAACCCCAGACGTAGATCGTGCGTCGGCCCAGGTAAGTGGTGAGGATCCACGAGAGTATGACCATGATGGTCTGGAGGGCTGATGTAATGAGACCGAGGGCAAATGCCGTGTTGGTGGCCATGCCGGCGCCTGCGCCTGTATTAGTAGTCTAGAAAGAGCTTGTAAGAGAGGGCGACAACTCACGCTCGAAAAAGTAGACCGCCTGGTTGGCGATCAAATTACCCGTCAGATTCTGAGCCGCATACACACCACACACAATGAGCGTCCGGTAGCGATCGGTGCCTTTCCACAGTTCAATGAGACTGGGCGCCTTCTCGGTCTTTTCAAGCTCGATTGTGCGACGCATCATCGAGACCGAGTCTGCGGGATTATCCGTCGCGCTCGCACGCCCGAGACGTCTGACGGCCTTCTCTGCCTCGGCGAGACGGCCCTTTCGCACCAGCCACCAGGGTGATTCAGGTGCCAGGAAGAGGAGGATAGCAAGAGGCGTAGGGAACATCCATTGGAGAGCGATGGGGACTCTGGTATCAGCTGTTAGCACAGTGGGCCTCTATTAGAGCTACAGGAGCGCACAAACCTGTAAGCAGCGTCGGTGTTCATAGATTGGTAGTGGTAGGTGATACCACCGACGATGATCGACCCAATGGCCCAGAACATCTGTAACATTTGTGTCGCGGGAGCCCTCAGTCTTAGTGGCACGATCTCACTGCAGTAGGCGGGTGCATTCGCGATGAAAATGCCCCAGGGGATGCCTTCGAGAAGCTGGGACAGCAGCAGCACTCCTAGGGAGTCGCCGAAATAGAAGATGAGGATGAAGCCGTTCAAGGCCATGAGGCCGCCAATGGTCGCCCATCGGTATCCGATCCAGCTGGTGATAGGACCGGCGAGGAAGACACCGATCAAGGCACCAACTGGTCCGCCACACTGGAAAGCTGACTGCCACGGGGCTGTGATGAACCACTTGTCCTGTGCGGCGTTGTAGTTGCCGTAGTTCTCGGCGAATCGAGGCGTGGCGATGAAATTGCCCATCAGGAAAACACAGTACGACTCCATGATCTGTTGGTCGTCAGAGAACATGTCTGAGAAACTGTGGTCGGGAGCTTACAATGGTGCATGACATGACAAATGCCCACCAGCTGGCAGCGGGGTAAGCTCGAACGGCCTCAAGCACACCCATCCGGTGTTCGGTGTTTTCTGCCTCGATTGCACCCGCCCTGTTGTAATCGACCTTCTCGTCGACATGGTGAATGGGGTCGACTTTGGTGGGCTGCGCCTCGACCTCCTCGACGGTGGTCGGCTTGTCCGAAACGACGTTACTCATGTCGACGGTGGTGCTCTGAGAGAGAGTGATGGACGATGGGAACGAAAGAGAAAGCTAGACGTCAGGGACTCCCAGATCTTTAATATCCTTGGACGACACCCTGGGCGACAATGCTCTTGGTGGATATGCGAGCTTGGCTGGCAACCCTGCATCTAGCGAAGCTTAGCCACCCCGGGCCCGGGCCTGAACTCCGCTACCCCAACTTCTGCATCCCACCACACCCCTTTTGGGTAGTCGCCCGGCGGCAGGGTCGCATTTGCTTCGCTTCCCAGGCCGAAGTAACATTGCATGACGCGCCGCCCGGCGTAGCTTCTCCCGATCGCCCAGTCTTCGGTGTAGCTTTGACTCGAGTGGTTCCTGTCGAGAAGCTCAACTTAACAGTAGACTGGACGAGAGGCGCTGGTGGTCCTCGGTCGACAATCCCCCGTGGAACACGACGTATACACAGTATTGATGCTTGCAGATGGCTTTCCCCTCAATTGACACTGCGGGATCTCCTCTTTTGGCTTTGCTTTATTTGGTCAGGCCCCGGTGGACGACTGTGATCCTAGATTGCGAAGCCGGGGTACCGGAGTCCTTTCCTTGCGTGGTGCTCACTACCGCGTGGCATTTGGCGATTTCGCTGTCCACCTTGACGACCACGTTCCACGATTTAACCGGTGATAGCTGATCTTGCCTTGTCTAGCAGGATTCTGGAAGACCTCCCTGCAGTAGCAGGTTGCGGGGGCCTGAAGCACCTCTGGGGTGAGGCGACATGATTGTGGGAGCATGTGTTGAACTCAAAGGACGGGGTGAACATGTCCGTTAGATGCTGCTCATCTCAAGACATGGTCTTGCAGCAGGTCGACGACTCTGCCGCAAAGCTCACCACATCTCAATGATCTCGAGAAGGTGATCGGTTTCCAGCTTCGCGCAAATCGTCCCCGTGTGGGATTTAATAGGCTGACATTGTTGTCAAGCCAGCCTTGATTTGTTCGTTTGCGCTCTTCTCTCGTGTCAGGAACTTCGAGCCGACACTCCTAACCCATATGCTCCTGACACTTCGTCATTCTTGAGCTGGAGTGAGTGGTGAGGCATTGCTCTCTTCGGGACTAGAGGCGGCGCTCCGGTTCAAGTACGGTTAAGGATCTCTGGTTTCAAGGTTACAGAGCTGCAGAGTCGTGGTGGACAAACTCCTCAAGAGAGTCCGGTGGTTTCCCTGGCAGACCTTTCTCGTAGCACCTTCCCAAGCTTGGGAAATACTCGTATGACAATCATCACTTGCAGATGGTGGCGCCGATCGGCGGGTGCAGGGAAGGCGAGGGCGGAGGTGAGCGAGGAGGGTGAGTCGCAGACAAGACGCAGGTGAGTGGGAGTATGAGCCGATTTAGAAGTGGCGTGGTCGAGATGAGCCCTCACGTGAGCTGGAGGCGGGTTTTACTCTGCTTGTACTCTCCAGTCAGCTCGGCAATCTCACATTGTTACCTTGGCGTTCTGGTGGCGGCAGACAGGTGTGTTGAGGGGGTATTGCACGGAGGCAGGACAGGTTCCTATGGTCTCTGACCTCCGGTGACATCTCGAACTCGAGTGCCTTCCCACATATGATAGCCGACACCACTCTCGTGGAATACAAATACTACCCGTTGCCATTGCAGTAGCCACAGGGTCAGTACCCGGATGCCTTCAGCTCCTTCTCTGTCCATTCCCAGAGCTTGCGTCCGGCACCAGCGTCTGTCGACCACTTGTTGGTCCTGTGCTTGCCGACGGGCGTGTAGTATTCCCCATTGACCAGTTCCTCCTTTTTCGCGCCGGCGGCTGCCCAGAGTTGATTCAGGGCACCTGTCTCGACGGTACCAAATAAGACAGGACCGACGATCCTGGCGCCCCATCTGACTAGCGCGTTGGTCTCTGCGTTTGGGAGATACAGGTCCGTTTTGATGACGCCGGGATGCAAAGAAACGCTAGTGAGTGCTGGGTAACGCCGGGCCAACTCGGCGGCAAACATGATGTTGGCAGCTTTGGAGGCTGCATATCGAGTCCAAGGCCCAGTAGCCGCCAACTTCTCGGTCGAGAGGATTGTGTCGAGGTTTGGGGCCATGTTGTGCGCTTCTGAAGAAACGGAAATGACACGCACGTCGGCGTTGTGCTCGTTCGCTGTTCTCTGCAGCGTTGGGAGGAGCAGTTTGGTCAACAAGAAGTGTCCGACGTGATTGGTGCCCATTTGGATGTCTTGTCCTGAAGCTGTCTTCCCGGGTGGGACAGCCATGATACCGGCGTTCAGAATAAGAATGTCCAGGCGGTCACGGTGACTGATGACGTGATCGGCAGCTTGCTTGATCGACGGTAACGAGGTGAGATCAAGGGGGAGGTACTCGATGTCAAGATCTTGCGAGGTCTGCGATTTAATGGATGAGATGGCGTCGCGCCCTTTGGATTCCGTTCTAGAGGCGAGGTAGATCTTTCGAGGATGGTGCTTCGCCAGCTGCAGGACCGTCTCCTTCCCGATACCATTGTTGCCGCCGGTGACGAGGATGACTTTGCCGGCAAGGCCTTGGATGCTTGTTGCCGGGACGAAAGTTGCGCTGCTGAAGGGCCACATGCTTGCAATGCCGGGGTGGTAGACTTCAACGGCGAGTAATGGATGGAGGGCGTATGGCAGGACCAGTCCTGTAGCGAAGCCAAGGAGCTGTTTGTATTGAAGGAGAGTTTGGTATATCGAACTTGGGGCTGGTTGGGAGGGCTGGCTGCCCGTACCAGCGCCGTCCCTTATATTTAGCACACTCTCAGTCGCAGCATCCTTCGGCTGTCCCGAAGTCTGTGGCTCCATTCGCGGCGCAAGGATCACACCGAGGTTGTTGGCGATGTTGACATCTTCGATAGAGGCCTCCCGATTAAAGCGTCACCACGCTGTTGCGTCCAATCAAGGAGTGGGATGCAATGCTAAGTACTATTGTCTTTGCATTGCCCATTCCGTATTCCAGCTTCAAGGTCCAGAAGCCGGATCTCAAGAACTCGTACATCCATGGTTCGGGCCAATCACAAACCCTGGATCCCACATTCACCAACGTTTGTGAGCTCGAAACCTGCAAATCTCGACCGCCGGCCACTTTTTCTACTCACCAAGGTCGTCCACTATGAAGCACGTCCTCTCTACGGTGGACCACGGATTCATTCACAACACACTCTGGTCGCAGCAAGCCCCGAGGATGATTAAGTTGCTGCTGACGCCGGATGACGCACGAGGAAAATCCCTTGATAAACACGATTGCATCCACGGTTGACCAACCTCTCACCGCTGTGGCTGTCTAGATTGTCATGGTCGAGGGATTTCGCGACGAGGAAAAATCTTGCAGAGCACTGTCGGGCCATGTCCTAATGTGCTAGCGTCTTGTAGGATACAAACAAAAAGTCCGGTCTTCTCTAGGGCATTACGGAGTACGGTTCACTCTAACAAGGATGATATACCATCGACCACAAACCTGCTCAGGCAAGAGAACGTGCAAGAGGGCTTCTAGGTCCCTCGCAAATGACATGACCAACATGTGACCATCCTTGCCTGACACGTCCCCATGCATTTCACAATCATTGCAGTGCAACAAAGGACAAATAGAGCAAATGAACGACTCCGTACTCCGTATCCACGAACGAGATAGTGAATGTTGAGGATACCGGCACAGCATGGATATATGCGGAAGGAAGTGCCGAGCTCTGCACTCGAAATGAGATTTGCAGCGTCGGGCTTTAGGGGCGAGGATCACGCCCGTCCAGACAGAGGGCATGTCTCGATCTCGTGAGGTGAGACTCCAAGGAAACCAGAGGAATTGTATGTGCGGGTTGCAACAAGCCCGATCTTCGTGAGACAGGCCAGCTTTTGACAGGAGTTGGATACTTGGGAAAAAAACACAATGACTACCTGGGTAGTCAGTCTGACAATCCTCACGGCCATGGTAATCATCATCGTAAAGGTGTAGACGTGAGCATCTTACAGCTCAGGGCAAGGAGTTTGGGCGAGGGAATGGGCGCGACGAGCAAGTTAACAAAGCCAAGCAGCCCCTGCCAGTTAAGCGGCGCGGAGCCTCTGGACCCTCGTCAGATGCCCACAAGCGCGCCAATCACAGCCCAGCACGGACAAGGATGGACCGTTGGAAACTTGCTCACTTCGCTCTGCGTGGGAGAACGAAGAAAAAGGGCACAGATTCGCTCACATTCTCCCTCTCAATGTATCCTAACTTGAACACCGCTGCTCACCACGGATCTACCGCTTCGCTACACTGGTCTCTCGAAACCTTTGCACCACATATGATCGTAGTATACCGGCATTGAGTCTTGTGCTACCGCGATCAAACCGGTAGCCGCAATACATTTCCGGCATATATTTCACTCCCAGAAAAGAAACCAGCAAGAACAAACGCCGACCATGGACATGTCATCCCACGACTCCATGTCCTCGGACCCCATGAATATGGAGTCCATGCCCATGGTATTCACGACATCGCACCACACCCCTCTCTACGGCAGCGGCTGGACGCCCTCCACGGGCGGAGGCTACGCGGGCACATGCATCTTCCTCGTCTTCCTGGCCATCCTGCTACGCCTCCTCTTCGCGGCCAAAAGCGTGCTCGAACAGCGCTGGGCCATCGCGGCCCGGAACCGCCGCTACGTCCGCGTCCAAGGCAGGACGACCGAGGCCGGCCGTATCGACCAGGATCCCGACGTCAAGACCGGCTCCCTCATCACCGTCAATGGCGTGGAAGAAAATGTCAAGGTCGTGCAGGCCAGGAGTCAGTCCACGCCGTTTCGGTTGTCCGTGGACGTTCCGCGAGCCGTGCTGACGACTTTGATTGCTGCGGTGGCGTACTTGCTGTGAGTTAGATACTGCCTGACCACTGAGCCAAGATGATCATTCGTACTAACCGATGTGGCAGAATGTTGGCCGTCATGTCGTACAATGTCGGGTATTTCCTCTCGGTGCTTTTGGGTGTGTTCTTGGGCGAGCTGGCCGTGGGACGATACGCGCAGAATGATGACCACGTCCACTAGAGAGAGTGCAACGACCCATGGTACATTTAGAATTTTCTGTGATATTTATCCACGCGGGCTTCAGTTTCTGAGCTGCAACCCTATCACGTTATGAATTATGCAGCGGTCGTGTAATTCTTGAATATATTTTTGGAATGGTTTGCAAGTCGGTGCTGTCGTGGGGTCCTGACAGTGCGCAGTCGCACAAGTGGCCCATCCCCACTGAATTTCGAGTCCAACTCGTCTTCCGGAGATTGCTGATGTTGTCAGCACCCTGTAAGAAGTTGCTAGCCCTTGTAGACAAATGGCGTATGCCATGACTGACGCCTGCGGCTTCTGTATCCTCGTCCGCGGGTTGGTGCTCTTTGATACCCAGGTGCTTTATCTTCACTAAGCCTAAATCAAGCAGTGTATCCCGCACGACTACATCTCACGCACTCGATCCTCGAGGCCCACGTCCTCACGGCCACGTCTCGACCCGATTCCACTCACCCACCGACTCACTCGGCCCAGGCCCGCCAGGCCCGCCGTGCTCTTGATCCAACGTCCAAATCTGCCTCGTGGCCTTTGCCGGATCCGTCAAGTCCACAGCCTCGACCTGCTCCGGCGTAATGATCGCGACGCGGAAATTCTTCCTCGCCAACGGCTCGTCCGACAAATGCCCTGCCTTTTGCCCCAGCGCCTCTCCCGCCTCGTCGTCCCTGCCCTCCGCGAGCGGCTGGCCCGGCGGCGGATTCTTAAAAGATCCCCGCATCATGGGCGACAGGTTCTCAAAGTAATTCTCCATCTCGCGTCGCCAGGACCAGGTGGATTTGTTCCCGTCCGCCTCGCTGCCTCCGTCCGTTTTCGTGCGCATGTACCGCTGCACCTCGGCCTTGACGGTCATTGTGCCCGAGTTCTGCGCCTCGGGCGTGCCGCCCTCGATATCGTCCGCGGCCACGACCCAACACTTGCCCCGCACCCGCCACTGCGTGTTCGTCTGCTTGAACCAGAAGACCGCCTCGACCGGGCCGCCGCCGCCCGTTCCCGAGCGAGACTGCGCCAGATCGCCTTGCCCTTTACCCGTCGCAAAGACGTGGTATGTCTTGTCCATGCGTGCGTCCGTCGTGAAGGTGGGGCAGTCGGACTCGAACACGGCCGGGTTCTTGGGTAGCTTGTTGTGCTCGTTGTCCGGCAGCGTCGCCCAGAAGCCGCGAAAGATGCACGTCCGGGCCCGCGGCTCGCCTTTGGGCGTCACTGTCGCGAGGATGAACTCGGCGCTCGCTCCGCCCGATTTGTCCAGGTGGTCTTGGAACGTCTTTTTCCAGGGCGCAGGCGCCGACTGGGTGGGGTGTAAGGACATGGTGGAGGCGAGGCGTGTGAGACGAGCGACGCTTCGAGAGGCCAGCGTGGGATAAATCACAGAAATGGAGACACGACACAAGTCGCTTTAGGTGACACCGGAGGTCATAACTAAGAAATCCCGCGAGCCGCGACTGCTGCTGCTGCTGGTCTTTATTCTCTGGGATTTTGGATTTTGTGGTTGCTGGTTATGACGCGGTGATGGGGTTGAGATCACATCAAGAAGTTGAGATGACGTCGACGACTCTCCAGAGACACGAGGCCAACGACAGACTGACCACATAACACAGTACCGCTCCATCGCAGGGAAAAGGTCCTGCGTTGTCTCCTTCCTACATTACATTAGATTGATATGCAACAGATTATCTTGTCCACCCTAATACGAGGAGGACATGGCTGTGGGAAAGTCTTTTGAGGGTAGCTCCCGAGATTGACTGATGCCACTATCGGCTTCAGTCCACCTGTGGTCTGCTTAGATTTTGGCTCTGAACTGACAGGAGCTTGTTACGTGGCGTCCGTTGACAGATCAATTGTACCGTAAAACGATCGCACGGTAGGCTTTAGGCTTTCTCTCTTTTGGGAAAGGATTCTTTCAGTTTCGTGAGCACTGCACGACGGCGAGGACGCAGAATATCTCGTCTCCTCGTCGTTATCGCTCTGTACTCTGGGAACGGAACAGACCCCTGGAACTGGGTTTATGAGGCAAGCATGTTTTGAAGGAGACCACAGTATCAAATTAACCGTCGAACCCTCGAGAAGAAGACGGCATCGGATGTTGAAGAGCCAAATGGTAGGTGTACGGAATTGTCTGCAAATCTGAGATTAGTTCGCCAGTCACGCCGTGTGACGGGTCGCTGTCCTCGTGTCAAAGTCCTCTGTAACTACCAGCTTGATCATCATCATCACCTTTCTCGGTGCGTCTTCCTGGACGGAGAGCGAGGGATCATCGAGTAATGCCACATGCTCCTGCACAAATCGTTCGGGCTACCCTTAGATACTGCGCACGGGGGAGCCACTATTGATCAAGTAAGAGAGGGCGCTAGAGGACTTGCCCTGAGAACTGCTTCCTGGACCCCAACAGTTGGGAGACATCCTCAATCAATATAGTCCTTGAGCTCGCACTTTGGCAGGGTCTTCTCATGAGCACCTCTCCCGTCCCATTTTCGCTTCCAGCACCACGCCTCGTCCTTTTCCTGTCCGTTAGACTTACCGTTCAAGACGTTGACCACATATTGCCCAATGTTCGGCAGGAACTTCCAACTGTGAAACGAGCCCGCGGTGGCAAAGTACAGATTCGACAGCCGCGGGTCTGGATGCTGTGTGATCAACTGATTTTGATCGGGAGAGATGACATCCCAGCACAGGCGCCAGTCATCGGGGGTTCGGCCGTTGTCGAGCATCTGAGGAACTCGCTGGCGGATGATCTCAATGGACTGTCGCTTCAGAGATTCCGGCACGGATTTCTGGTCCGGCGATGGCACTGAGATGTGCTGACCGGTCCCTGGATGGGGCTGCGTATTGAGAAAGGTATTTGCATTGGTGAATTTGTACCAGCGGTCTGCGTTGGGAGGCATGACTTCACCTTTCGCGCCGTATATCAAGACCGGCATTTGAGAGTAATGCTGTGCTTCCGCCTCGGATAACTGGAATGCCGCGACGCATACTCCCGCTGCCTTTATCTGCCGCTGAATACTGTCACCGGGAGAGATGTTGATCTTCTGTTCGAAGGATGCCATGAGATACGGGGTCCATGCAGCCGTTGCGAGAACGATCTTCTGCCCGCTGAAGACTCTCCCATCGGCAGTGCGAACCCCTAGGAGATGTTCACCGTCGCTGAGCAACTCGGTCACTTCCCCTACCTCTTGTTTCACGCCTGCCTTGACCGCTTCGTGCATCAGAGCCGCTACTGCGCCCGAGGCGTCGGCCCATCCAGCACTAGAATTCGTGTACGCCTTGTCGTATCCCGTCGTGTCCATGCCGGAAAGCACGCCACCCCATCTCGACTTGACTTCCTCGAGCGTGAGATCAGCCGACGTGTCGAGACGGCCACTCTCGCGGAAGAGTTTGCGAATTCTGTCGGCGAGGTCGCTGTCCTCCTCGTCGACCATGACCCATCCTGTCTGATGGAAATATGGCTTCAGGATGGGATCTTGTGTCCAGCTCTCCATGGCTTCATAGGCCAAATCCATGTAAAAGGCCTTACTGTAATCTGCACGGACGATCTTATTAATGTCCGAAGATGCAGCCTGAGGCGATGGCACGAGTGCGCGATCAAGCACTGTGATGCGCGACGGATTGGCATGGCTTCGAGACAGGTGGTACGCCGTACTCGTGCCAAAGATGCCGCCTCCGACAATCAAAACGTCGCATTGAGCCGAGTCATTCGAGCCCATACTAATACCTCCTGAGTGTAGCACTCGCGATCCGTGCTGTGGTCTGGTGTTGAAGTTCGCTGGTGAGTCGAGGTCTGCGTCACTAGGATGCTACCTGTCGTGGGAAGTTTGCATGGCTCCCTGTGCCCTGTGCAACCCTTCAGTGCTAGGCAATGAATCAAGCATTGTCAGCCACCGGCTCCACGTTGAGCCCTGTCACTGCCTGTCATGTCATGACTGCTGGGGAAACGGCGCCACCAGATCTCCGCAGGCATCGCCCAGAGATTGAGCCTCCAATCCTGACCTCGAGTTTACGGTGATTAGGCGCAAGATTACCTCGGTATCTCGATAAATCCGCTGGGCTGCAGAACGCGGTAGTCGTACAAGTAGAGGGGATGGGTGTTATCTTGTGTGGGATTTCTGACCGGGCCTGAACATCGTTCCTGGTGTTGCTTACTCTTTGCTTCTGCTTGTCCCTGCATTGACCACTACGACGGAGCCTCTCTTCCACCATTTCGACGCCCGAGCTCATCTGCCGTAGGTTTGGCATAATGTCTCTCGGTAGGCCTGAATCCGCCGTCAACTAGCGGAGATGATGCATTTGTGCTAAGATGTATTTTCACAGCAACGGCAGCGGCGGTCGCCGCCGGCAGCTGGGCCACAGCTGCGTATCTAGACGCAAAGTTCCACCTTCGAAAGGACCTCGAATTCCTCGGCCGAATGAGGCGCGGCGCAAGGGAGTATGAGCGCGTGGTCAGCGAGGACAAGGTGTGCATCTGGTACGCTCTAGAGGAGCAGTGCCAGAAGAGTTGGAACAACCGCGCAATCTGGACGCGGGAAGGAATCTACACCTTCGGCCAACTGTACGAGGAAAGCCTCCGATATGCCCAGTGGATGCTCGAGCAGGGCGTCAAACCCGGTGACCTGGTCGCCATGTACATGACGAACTCGGCGCACTTCATGTTCGTCTGGTTCGCGTGTACGGCGGTCGGCGCGGCTCCGGCATTCATCAACTACAACCTCGAAGGGAAGGCGCTGATGCACTGCCTGGACGTCTGTCAGTCGAGACTGTTGATCGTCGATGGGGACGCGGGCTGCCAAAAGAGGATCAGCCAGAGCAAGGCCGAGATCGAGGCTCGAGGCACCAAGATTGCCGTCCTCGACAGCAGTTTACAGGAGGAGATCGGTGCAAGGCCCGTGGTCAGACCTGGCGATGAGCTTCGGAAAGGCACCAAAGGCAGCTTCCCGTACTGTCTGATATACACCAGGTAAGTGTCTTATCACCCACTGCCTAAACAGGAACTAACACAGTGCTCACTCACAGTGGAACCACCGGTCTTCCCAAAGGCTGCGCCTTCACCTTGCAAAGAGTCTACGCCATGAATGGCCATAAGCAACCCATATGTGGCGGCATTCCCGGCAAAGACCAATGGTACAATGCCATGCCTCTATACCACGGCACCGGCGCCATTTCGTCGTCGACCTCGCTGCTTCAGGGTTTGTCGATTGCCATTGCGCCGAAGTTTTCTGTCTCACGGTTCTGGAACGACGTTCACGACTCCGGGTCAACCTTCTTCATCTACGTAGGGGAGACGGCGCGGTACCTCCTCAACGCGCCGCCTCATCCGCTCGAACGAAAACACAACATCCGCTGCGCCTACGGCAACGGGCTACGGCCCGACGTCTGGGAGAAGTTCCAGACGCGCTTCAACATCCCCGAAGTCGGCGAGTTCTTCAATTCCACCGAGGGCATATTCAGCCTGTTGAACTACGACAGGGGTCCCTACCTGCGCGCCTGTGTGGGCCACCACGGGCTGATTATGCGACTGATGCTCCGCAACACCTACATCCCCGTGCGTATCGACCACGATACGGGCGACGTCTGGCGGGACCCGAAGACGGGCTTCGCACAACGAATGCCCTACGAGGAAGGCGGCGAAATGATCGTCGCCGTCCCGAGCAAGGAAGCATTCCAGGGCTACTGGCGCGCCCAAGCCGCCACAGACAAGAAGTTTTGTACCGATGTGTTCAAAAAGGGGGACATCTACTACCGCTCCGGGGACGCCCTGCGAAGAGACCCCGACGGCAAATGGCACTTCCTCGACCGTCTGGGCGACACCTTCCGGTGGAAGTCCGAGAACGTGTCCACGGCCGAGGTGGCACTGACGATAGGCCAGTACCCCGGCATTGCCGAGGCCAACGTCTACGGCGTGCTGGTGCCCAACCACGAAGGCCGCGCAGGCTGTGCGGCCATCCATCTCGACCCGAACCACACGGGGGCTCCAGCCGATTACAACGACCTGCTGAAATACTTGCGGGCGCGCCTACCTCGATACGCGGTCCCGGTGTTCCTGCGCATCGTCAGGGAGAGCACGCACATCCACAACCACAAACAGAATAAAGTCCCGCTGCGGAAGGAGGGGGTCGACCCGAAACTCATCGGCACAGAAGCGCCCGAGGGCAAGGGCGACGCGTTCCTGTGGGTGCCTCCCAAGGGCGATCACTATGTGCCGTTCAGGCCGGAGGATTGGGAGAGGTTGGTCAACGGACAAGCCAGATTATGATCGCTCAGGCGGCGGAACTAGAATTTACACGGACACGCCAGGTTATGATCGCTCGGGCAGGCAGTGATGGTAGATTTGACAGCGCCGAGATACATTATATTCCAGAAAGACGATGGATGCGGCGTGAACGGCCAGTCAGCTCTCCAAACGCTTGCCTTTCTTCGCCTTCTGGAATTCACTAAGGGTTACGTACAAGCCCACTAGGTAGGGAATACTGCACTGCATGCGCACCACACTGCGTGGCCTTACACGCCCCTTTTCGTCTCTAATGCCCGCTGAAATCGTTGTCGGGAAGCACTGTAGACGTCTTGAGAGAGGCGGTAAAAATGGCAAGAGGGATTGTTTCTTGTCTTGACAAATTCCGGGTCAATCCCCGTACTGTGCAGTATCCTAACTTTTGAGGACTGGGTATCTATTCCATTTTCTACTTTTAAGCCATCCAATGCAGAATACAAATCACATCGATATCCACGTCTTGAGTGTCGCGCCATGGCCCTTCTCGCCATTTCCTAAGAGGCAAACCCTTATCGAGCTTCCTGCTGATTTGAGGTCACCATGCAAGGTGCCTCCCTCTTGATGCTGTTCAGACAAGTCGAAGCGCAACACCATTCCGTGCTTGCCACATCAGTATCGGTGCTTCTGCGGCAGACTTGGAGCCCGCAGAGGTTGAACCTCTGGAAACAGGATGGCTGTGGCAACCTCCGTATCGCAACACACGCTTAACAATATCAGTCTTGTCCACGCATACCATGCTTCCAGTCCGTAAGCCGGAATCCAGATTAATGCTCCTAGCCCATGTCATATCTTTTGCTAGTCCTTTTCAGGCACCTGCAGCGTGAGCCGTTCGCTGGCGGATCACTGCTTCGCTATGCAATGAACCTCATGTCAGTCGGTGGCAATCAATTTGCAACGCTGCCTCTATCTCGGTCAATATTGTTCGATCATCCTCGGTGTCCAAAGGCTGTCGCGCCGTACCAAGCTCTAGCATCGGCAGGTCTATAGTGACGCGGGTGCATTTTTTGCCTGGATGTTTGCTCAAGTGTGTACTGGAGGGGAAGAATCTTCCTTAGACCGTGCGTTTGTCCTCGGAAGCCTGAGGTAATCATAACCAATTCCTGACGCGCTCTGGCGCTTCCATTGCTTCGCCGTCTGTCTTGGTGCGCTCCAGGGTATCAATGGCAGAGTCGTCGGTCGTCGTTGTATAATTAGTGTCCATAGTGGTGGTGGTGTAGGTCGAGAAATTCGTGGAGCCGCACACGGGCTGTCGCCAGACCCCACCAACATAGCCCCTCTCGATTGCAATCGACTTCAGGGGGAGAGGATTGAATCGTTCAATGAAGACTTTGTCTAGCGCTCGGTCCTTTGGTTTGGAATAGCGTTCATACTCCGCTACACAAGCCTCATACGTCCACCCCGTCACCCGGCGGAAACTAGCTATGATGCAACCAGTCCTGTGCTTCCCTTTGTTGCAATGGATGAGCATGGGGTAGTTTGCCGAGTCGAGCATCAACTCAAGGACCTGGTAGACCACAGCGTCCGGGGTGTACATTTCGGGGTCCTTGTTGGCGAGGATTGGGATATGATAGTGAGTGATATTGTTCCTCGTCATGTATCTCTTGTAATCTTCAGGGAGTACCTGTGGCACCAATGTCACGATGGTCTTAAGGTTCAGCTTTTCCAACTCCAGAAAATGCGGCGTTTGGGGATAACTGGATCGGTAGAGTCCGGGCGCAATGATCTGAAAGTTGACGGGGCGGCCTGTACCGTCTGGCGTTGGTGGCTGGGACTCCTCGACGTGGATCGTCTCAACCTCTACGGAGGCGTTCAGAGCAGCCAGAGAGGCCGCCAACTCGCCGGAGTCGACCCCGGAGTGGGCCATTCCTGAATAACTTTCGTCGCTCATTCTTTGCGATTCCGGTTCGCTCTCGATCTTAAAGTGGTACCACACACCGACCTGGACTAGGGATCCTTCTGCTGAAGTAGTACAACGGTCGTCCTCAGGTCGTCTGCTGGAAGCCGATGAAGTGCACGATCACAAGGGGAGAATTGCTGAAAGACGAAAAAGGAGCCGTTCACAACGAATGTATGGAGGTTGCTGAGGACCTTCGAATCAGCAACGAGATTGATACCACGGACTTTCGACGTCCGTGCTCGTTACGGTGGAGTGCGCCCTGGCGGTGGCTCCAGCAGCCTGATACCGGGGACGCGGCTCAAGAAGTGTTTGGGACGTGCGATTAGTTGGCCATTTTAGTGCAAGGTTTTCAGTGTACCAACGGACAGGTCGAGCCACAGGTATGTGCAGGCTGGTTTCAAGCCAGACAGTACGGAGTAATGGTGAAGAGAATGAATAGGAGAGGTTGTTGATCGCCCGACAGTGGTGACTATGAAAGTGAGGAATGAGGCGGCGAGGTGGGTAGTAGAGTCGTCGAGGCAGTTATCTTAACCGTGGTCGGTTCTGACAACCCAGATTACTGATTGGACGCATGGTTACGACGGTCTTGGAGAGTCTCTGCGATGATGTTGCAGAAATGACAATAGTCGAGCCCAAGGCCAGTGTCGAGGGTTGTACCATGCTATGTGAGAGGGGGAAGAAGAGAGCCGAACGTGTGTGCGAGATTTAGAGTAAAGAAGGGAATGAGAGGAGACGACCAAACTTTGTGCAGACCAGATATTTCTGCCCGGCTTGATCGTGGTATCCAGTCAGCGCAAATCACCCGGGTGGGTATGGCAGCATCGTGACGCGGTTACTTGCTAGGCAAACGGCGGCAGGCGGCAGCCAACAGTTACAGTAAGAACGCGTCGCTCTGATGGCGAGACTCAAAAAACCAGAAGAGGCTAACGAAGGCAAAAAAAAAGAAGTGGAAACGAAGCCACAAGTGAGAGAAATACGACTGGCATCTGGCTGCGTGCACGTGCTCGGCAACTTCAGGTTAACCTGGAAGCGCCTAAAGAGCCCGAGGTAGGTGCGACGAGCCCGTTCATCATAAAGTTCTAGGCGATACTCGGGGCGTAAGGGGCGCGGGGTTGTCAGGTCCAGTCCCTTGATTCCGGCCACGCATTCTCTCAATTTCCACATCCACTCAATGCTTGAGCCTCTTGTAGTCCATGACGGGGATTCTAACCATCATCTATATAACTCGTACGAGTACTGTGATTTCTTCACTGCATGATTTCTGCAACAGGATCTCGCCATCATAAAACGCCTCAACCAAGCACACACCCGGCAGCACCGAGGCCAGCGCTCAGTCCGCCGCTCCGAGACAATCACGCGACGATGACCAACGCGGATTATTCACCATTCTCGAACAAACGTGCTTGGTTACTCGATTCGAGCGCCCCGACACCCCGCGTCTTGTAATTTGTCTTCACACGCCTGTGGTTCCCAAGCCAAACATATCGGTCGAGTTCCTCCATGCCGCTGCAGAGACATCTTCGACTGAGATGCCCTTGACTCGCGCAATCACGTGAGCCACCTGG
This sequence comes from Cladophialophora yegresii CBS 114405, assembly GCF_000585515.1. Lineage (NCBI taxonomy): Eukaryota > Fungi > Ascomycota > Eurotiomycetes > Chaetothyriales > Herpotrichiellaceae > Cladophialophora > Cladophialophora yegresii. The sequence continues at coordinate 4,172,242 of NW_006913046.1, read as the reverse complement.
ACGATTGTCGCGGGCTCGTTCCTGCCTTTGACCATCATTCCTTTCTGCCATTTCTCCTTTTTGACCGCTTTTGGCACGGCAGGTCCGTCCTTGAGGTGTCGAGAAGAGGCATGGGATGCCCGGATTTCGCACCACGGCCCGTCGGTCTCGATCTGAAGTCGGTCAAGTGGGACAGCCTTCACCGCCTCCAGGTTCTCGTCCGTCTTCATGCTGCAACCATTGATGCCAATGTCGAACCCGAGCCTGCACAGAGACTCCATCTCCCGCACTGTACCGGTGAAGCTGTGTACCAGTCCTCGTTTGGGTAACTTGTCCAACCGCTCACCAATGAGTCTTTCGAAGTCCTCACTGCATGCCCTCGAGTGAAGAAATAGCGGCATTTGCAGTTCCTCGGCCAAGTCGAGCTGGAGCTCGAAGTATTTGAGCTGGACATCCTTGGGTGAGAGGAATAATCGATCGTAGTCTAGCCCGATTTCGCCGAATGCTACCGCATGGCCTGCCTCCTTGGCTTCGATAGCGAGGTCCTTCAACTCTTTGATCAGCCCGTTGGGCCCGCCTTTGTAGTTGTCGAAGTCCTGGGTTGAGCATGGATGGACCCCAACCGTCGCATAGCAAACGCCAGCTAGGGGCCGGTCAGTGAGGACAGCCACATGTAGGAAAAGGTGGTTTACGATATTTCTTCGCGAGGTCTACAGCGTGATGGGACTCTACCAGGTTTGACCCAGTGATCATCAGCTTCTTGACCCCGACATCTAGTGCTCTCCGGACAACATCGTCTAGATCGTCTTCATGTGCTTGCTTTCCGTGATAAACCCCTCGAAAGACGGGATCTCCCAAGTTGATGCCGACCTGGACCGTATCAGCATGGCAAAGGTTCTGCACCATGTCCATCGACCTACATCGGCATACCTGAAGGGCGTTGCGTTGCCCGCCATGGTCATGTAGAGAAATCTGCTACCGTGGCAGAGAGGATTATACGCTTTACCGCGCCATCTCTCGGGACGTAATGCTTCGTCAATTCCAATCAGTCACTCACGTCAAGTCAGAAGACTGGATCCTCACCCTCAGGTTCCACACAAGCATCAGCCACAACACAAAAAGACCTGAACGGGCGAATATTGGAGCGGGCTAAAATGGCCTTCAGCCGCAAGGGCATCAGATTTTCTGCAAGTCTTGTTTGTGGCTGCAGCACCGAGATCTGAATGAGCTTGCAATGAGAGTACTCTGCTGGACGCGTTAAAATCTCCTCTGTGATCGGCTGGAATTCCGCCGATGCCGAAGACCAAGCAAGCCAGGTTCTAATTAATCCAATCCCACTCAATCTCGAGTCAAAGTCCCTTGACCGTCCCTCACTCTCCGCACCGGTCTGGACGCCGACAGCATTTCTCCATCAATATGTTTCAAGGTTGTCGACGTCGCCTTTCGATAAGCGGCTGAATAGATCGCGCTCGGCCTTGCTAGCCGGTGAAAATACCTTCAGCGGATAAAGGGTAGTACCATCTACATAGGGATGCTACCACAGGATCTTGAATATGTAAGTATATATCCCGAGAGTGAGTTCTCTTTCGCGTCTTCTTGTCGCTTGCAGCCCTTGTAAGGACCTTAATCTCAATCCGACTGGCTTCCACGATGGCACCACGTCAGATCTCAGTCGCAGATATCTCGTCGCACAACAAAGACACCGACTGCTGGATAGTCGTCGACGGCCAAGTATGGGATATTACGAAATTCGCCCCCGAACACCCTGGCGGTCCAGGCATCATATACAAGTACGCCGGCCGAGACGCCACACAGGCATACAATGAAACGCACTCCCCAGCAATCATCAAGAACAACCTTCCCGTAGACGCTCTCAAGGGCACTCTAGACCGATCGACCATCACGGCAGAATGGTCGACCCCGTCAGCACAGCAGGAGCCACGTGAATCGAAAGCTGCCTCGTCATCATCGCCGAAGAAACCACCCTTAGACTCACTGATCAACGCACACGACTTTGAGCTGGCGGCGCGCAACACCGCCACGGCGAAGACGTGGGCCTTCTACTCCTCGGCCGCCAACGACCTGATCACCCGCGACCTCAACGCGCGACTGTTCAACAAGGTCCTGTTCCGGCCACGCGTGATGCGCCGTGTCGACAAAATCACCACCGCGACTTCCATCCTCGGCCACCCGGTCTCCTTTCCCCTGATGATCGCCCCCGCGGCAATGGCCCGCCTCATCCACCCCGACGGAGAATTGGCGCTCGCCCGCGCGGCCCACTCACGCAACATCCTACAATGCATATCCAACAACGCGAGCTACTCGGCGTCGGAGATTGTCTCGCAGCCCGAAGTGGCGGACCACCCGTTCTGGTTCCAGTTGTACGTCAACCGCGACCGATCCAAGTCCGAGGCCCTCCTGCGCAAGATCCACACCCACCCAAACATCCGCGGCATCGTCGTGACCACGGACGCCGCGGCCGCGGGCAAACGCGAGGCCGACGAGCGCGTCAAGGCCGACGAATCGATCCGCAACCCGATGATGACCTCGTCGGCCAAGAACGACAAAAAGGGCGGCGGCTACGGCCGCCTGATGGCCAGCTTCATCGACCCGGACCTCAACTGGGACGATGTCGCGTGGCTGCGCTCGCAGACGAAACTCCCGCTCCTGCTCAAGGGCATCATGGCCGCCGACGACGTCAAGCTCGCGCTCGACGCCGGCCTCGAGGGCGTCGTGCTCTCCAACCACGGCGGGCGGAACCTCGACACCTCGCCCCCCGCGCTGCTCGTGCTGCTGGAACTGCACGCGCGGTTCCCCGAGATCTTCACCCGCCATCACCCGGCCTCACCTGCCGTCAAGGCCGGGCGGGCGCGGCCGTTCTCCATCCTTGTCGACGGCGGCGTCCGCCGCGGCACGGATATCTTGAAACTCGTGTGTCTCGGCGCCGTCGCCGCGGGGATCGGGCGGCCCGCGCTGTTCGCCACGGGATATGGCCAGACGGGCGTCGAGGCGCTGGTTGACATCCTCAGGGACGAGTTCGAGGTCGCGATGAGGAATGTGGGCATTACAAGTGTTCGAAGAGTGTCGGCCCGAGTATGTCAACTCGGGGGCGATCGATAAGTGGGTGGTCAGGACGAGGGCCCATCCTTATGCTGTCGCGTGGGCGGACGCTGAGCTTGTGATCCCACGGGAGAGTAAACTGTAGTCGAAGCGGGCTTTCCGTGCAACGTTGTGAACTTCGGAGAGGCATACGAGTAGTCTATATAGACGGATTAGAGATACCGTAGACATCGCAATATTTTGGCTACACGGAAGCACCGATGCTGGCTGGATCTTGACTTTCATCTACTCGATGGATACCTCGAGAGTTGAATAAATATTGACATTGTGAAGGTGTGAATTCTATGAAATTCGTTAAAACGCCAGTTGTTTGTAGCTCGTAGCTCTTTTTAGCTAGTATTGAGCTTGGGCTTGACCTTTGTTAGCCATGCCAGTCCTTGTTTTGATCTATAATTTGGAGCGCCTATCTCCCCAGGGCTATGCTGTCAAGCACATGGAGACGAGCTGGAAGTTGTTAAGCTCGGTTTCTGCTTTGATGGACCAGGTCAGCGTCGATCACAAAAGATCGAGCTACTGCTTCTTGGCCTCCGAAGTCTTTTGCTCCTGCTCTTGCTTGCCTTGCTCGGTCACATCGTCCTCGGCTTCCTGGGCCTCGCTCTTTGCGTCTGCTTTCTTTGTCTCCTTTTGAGAATCAGCTGGCTTTGGCTTCGGCTTTTCATCGATATCCTTATCATCCTTGGGTGTCGAGGCAGCGCTCTTTTCGCCCTTGTCGGTGGTCTGCTTGCTCGACTCGGCTTGCTCATTCTCTTCTTCAATGAGCTCTTGCTGTTCCTTCAGGACCTCAAGACGCTGTTTATTCGTAGCGGCACCTTCGGCGTTGTGGACCTCCAGTTCGATCTCGTGGAACAGCTCTTCGGGAATGCTGCTCAGCACGGCTTGCAGAGCGTCGATTTGTGAGTCGATCTCGCTGTCCTTGCCGGAAGTGTACATGTACGCATTGCTGAGCACCAACAGTGTCGAGGGAATGTTATATTTCAGGCGCAGGTCGAGCCACATTTGCAAGTCTTCTCGGAGCTTGCCCGGTGACATGCCGTGGGTACGCAGGCCACGGGACGCACACGCCATCTGCAGTTCGGGCACTGATAGTGAGTCGACGCCTTCAAAGGAGATGGCCTTGTCGTCACGCTTGATCTGGCGCATGCGGTGACGGATCTGATACCGGAGCATGGCATCAGTGCCAAAGGTGTTGAGGTTCATATACTTGCACATCCCCACAAGCTGTGGTCTCGAGAGGTTGTCCAGGGTCAAATCATCTTTGAAGATCTTGCACACTTTGATAACGTCTTCTTTCGACGGCGATTCTCCTGTAGCACGGACTTTTCGGAAGAATTCTGTAAACTCTTCTTTCTTTGCGTTGACGGCGGAGACAGGCAAACCGGTCTCGCGCAGGGTGTTTCGGAGGAAGGAAGAGACCTGCTTGCGGGTTTCCCTCAGATGAGCCGCCTTGGTTTCGCGGGACTTTTGGCCTTCGTATGTCGAAGGAAGTAGGTTGGGGAAAAGCTTCAGCGCCACCGGCAGTAGGAGTTCAGCGAAAGGGACGATGACGAAAACCGAGAAAGGGACCAGACGGCCCAAGTCCTGGACGGTCCTTTGGAGCTGATACACCGTCAGTAACTGTCATTGCACCATCATGGTATAATGCTCACCTGTCTGTTCTCCCGCCTGCTGAGCTCATACCCAGCAGCCATTTTTAAAGCGAGCTTGGACGAGATTTTGACCTCGGCAGCCAGCAATTTGGTGCCGTCCCAATAATGTTGAATTTCCTTTTTGATCTTCTGCCCAAGCGTGAGTTTCTTCGACTCTTCCTTCTTGGCCGCCACCTCAGCTGAATGCTGCTTGTCGGACTGGGCGGAAGCGGCCTTTTCGGCTGCCAGCTCGCCCATACTGGCATTTTCAATCGCTCTGGTCTTTGCAGTGGCCGTCGCGACGGACTTGGGGACGTGTAATTGCTCGTCCGACTTCTTTAATTCTGAGACGGAGGGGGTGGTTGCCGTCGATGACGATGATTTCTTGTCCCCCTCCTTTGGCAATGGTTTCTTAGCCTCATCAATGTTGAATCCCGGAGGAGGTCCACTGTCAGTCCCAGTCGATGTGGTTTCTGTAGCGTAGCTTCTCTGAGGTAGAGCGATTGCGAGGGCCGACAACTTAGGAGGAAAGTCTCGGGCAAATCTGGACCGCGGAGCGTAGCTGGTCAAAGGGGAGGAGTGCAAAACGCGGGAATAAGCTGTCCTATGAGTCAGTATGAGCTCGAGGTCCAACATCCACAGTCTTCCGTACATTGTATAAGTAACCTCCTGGCTGCGGCATTGCTGACTATCCTTGGGCCTGAACTCATGGTCGACTATGGAAATGAATGCGGGCAAGGAGTGGCGATAATTGCAATAAGCCGGTGGTCGCAGGTCAGTGGGGTCTCAAAAAGAATGATTCCGCAAGGTCTACAAAAATGATTGATTAAGGCGGAAATGGTCTGAAGGGTTCAAAGGATCAGGTTGGGGAGCAGGCAAATGTATGAGTTGAATCCAGACTTCAGTTCACGTGTTTCATGCATCGTAATCGATCCCTCAACGAACACGTGACCCGCCGGATGCAGGGATCATCAGGCACACGCCCCGGAACTTTCAGCACCGACGTCATGCAATGGCCATTGGGGATGCCACCCAGCTGCATGATCTTCAAGCTATGTTCAATGCTCATGCAGTTTACAGCCACATTCTGCGTTCGACGGTACCGACGGTAGCGCCCTAGGCATCATTCCGAGGCTTCCGCGTTTCCAGCAAGGATCCCAGCGTGCGTCACGCATGACATTCGCCTTGTGTCAAAGGACCAGACCGTCAAATCCCACGTTATGATCTCTCGAGGCTGGTCTTCAGCGCTGTCGGCGCACTGGGACTGCGATGCACACACGTTGAATGCAGGTTGGAACACTCGAAATCAATCCGAATCACCGGTACCATGTCCATTAACACTTTGCTTACCAGGTGAGCCTCTCTCTGATCCATCTTGCGATCCGGTGCGCTTGCGTCTTTTAACTTCGGGGGACGACCCTGGAGACGAAGTGTTGCGCTGTCTGCGTTGGGCCGGCTCGTATCGCTGCATTGACCGTCTTCGTTTGTGGTGTCTTTGCCGGCTCCGGCTTCGGCTTCGGCTTGGGCTTCGTCTTCGTCGGCTGCTATATTCATCCGGACTGCGGCTTAGACGGCGGTCGTCGTGTCCATTGCGACCCCTGAGAATATCAGCGCGCTTGTTGTTGCGGTTGCCATTGGCAGAAAGATATGAGGGAGATCTGCGGCGATGTTTGTCACCCCTTCTGTAATCTCTTTGTCTGTCGCGCGATCTTGACCTTGACCGTGACGGGGAATGTGATTGACTGCGCCGATAGCGCCGCCGCTTAGGGCTCGGGCTTCGACTGCGACTAGACTCGGAATGGCTTCTAACTCGTCGTCTTCTAGGTGACCGTGAGCGTGATATATCAGAACTCGCTGGAGATCTTGTGCGTCTATCACCGGGTGATTTAGATGTCCTCCTTGACCTCCTTGACTCGTTTGGTGGAGGAGACTGGGTCCGGCTCCTGCTTCTTATATCCTGCCGCCTCCTCGAGACGGGCGAAGGGCTTCGTACAGAAGCTGGCGTCATGGAGGGAGATCTGGACCGTGAGACTGATCGGGCTGCACGACGCGATCGTGATAGAGATGGCGACCTAGATAGGGAACGAGAGGATGATCTAGTGGCAGAACGGTTTCGGCCCCGGCCAGAGTCCCGCCCTCCTCTGCCACGCCCACCGGGGACGTAGGTATCGACGTCCCGACGCGGGGGTGGACCTCGGAAGGGAGACCGTCTGCGAGGCGGCGATCTCGAGTACCTTCGGGACCGGGAGTCATATCCTCGCCCACGACCCCCGCGGTGGCCGCCTCGACCACCTCGACCACGCTCGACTCTCTCACGCTGTCGAATGGCGTCAAGATCCACCTCGCGAGCTTGTTCCTGGTCTTTCCGGTCTTTCGCCACGGAAGCGGCCTTTTCAGCGTCGATCTAGCAGTATCAGCATAGTCCTAGCCCTAGCTACAGGTGTGGTACCTTCTCTTGAATGAGTTCCAACTTTTTAGCCTCCAGAAGTTCTTTCGGGACACCCTGCGGGTTTGATTGAGCGCTCAAACACAGATTCCAGAGCTCCTTGCAAAATTTCGGGGTGTCCCTGTCAAGAAACCCGGTGAGCGAGATCTGAAGCGCTTTGATGTCGGGCTAGTGCGTGGTCAGTTGTGTTCGTGTGAGAGGTCTTATGCTGGCGTACGTAGCGCGAACCCTCGAGCAGATTGAAACATAGCTCGATCACCACGTCATCCTCAGAACCAAGTATTTCGGAGATCTTGCCTGCAATCCACCTGGTTCAAGCACGTTAGGGACCAGACATCAAAAATTTCCTGTGCTGCCAATCTCACCTTTTCATGACTTCAACGTTGACTTTCTTCATGTCGACCTTTTGATTGAACTCGGGCGGGAACTTGGTCTGCCGGAGCAGCTTTTGATCCACGGCGGTGGCCATGATGTTGTCGAATTGCAGCGACAGGAGGTAGAGCTCTGCTTTCGGACTCGCAATCGACGACCGTAAACCTCGAAAGATGAGGATCTCCGCAGCAGGACGAGGAGGACTTTCGCTAACAGTGCTGGGGAAGGTTGAGCGAGCTCAGCCTCGTCAGCCTCATGAGCCTCATGGGCGTTGTGATCCAATTGATGAAAAATCTGCTCCGTACTTTGGCACAACCTCGATGTGGATTTGACTGAAGCGCCATGATCACATCCTTTGTGACGTCTGGCAGGAGTGATGTGGCGAGATGCTGGCTCTTTCCTATTTCCACGACCCCGGATTCGTGCAAGACCGACCCAGGGGTCTGTCAGTCGCATCCCTCGCGCTCTTCCATCATGCTCCGTACAAGTCGGATGCTACTCTTGCATTCCCCCCTACGCCAGTATACCATCGCTATGCATTCTTCCTCAGATTCCTTCAACATGAGTAATGAGCACGTCTTGTCCGTATGGGCGGTCAAATAGACGTTATTCTCCCCACTCCACCGGTCTGGGTTGGCCCTGGCCCGAACACCCTGCCTGCGAGCACTTCCTGGCTTCCCCGGGTCTGAACCCTCTCGTTGACCCTGAACCCATCGAGCCATCAAAAGGTGGAAAGGAGCCGGCATGTCTATTCTTTGACAGTCGAGAACGTCGCTTATGTCTGACAGGCTTAGGATTTACATAGACTGACCGTTGAAACTCGGAGGAATAACGAATTTGAGCCTCACGAGCTCCGGGCCAGCACAGCTCCACCGCCTGCATTGGGTTCAACCGCTTTCTTTGGAGCAAAGAGGCCGTCAGTTGAGGCGCTCGTCAATCGCTTTGAAGAAGTAAGTAGGTTAGGCATCTGTCACGATTTCGGCTAATCAGACTAGAAAGACCGCCTCTGTCGAGCCCCGACAGTTCCTTTTGAGCGAACACTTACTAACCCGGCACCAATACTCCGCCAACGTTATTTAGCAGCCGTCGAGTCACAGAAACCAACATCGTCCAGTTATTGCCCTAAGGAGGCTATCCTTCGGCAAAGGCCTGGAGAAGAGGAGATACAATTCATCGAACAGGCCATCACGAGCAAGCCTCTTGCTGGCTCACCAACCTCTTCTCCTTCTCCGTTAACCTCACTTCCGAACTTCACTACCGAGCCGTCACCCGTCAAGGTCAAAGTGTCCGCTCAGTCAATATCGATCATAATCCCAGAAGGTACAAAGCTTCCAGTTGTTGCCACCATCGAAGCTGCAGGTCGTCTTGAGCTCGACACGCAAATGTCCGCTGCACAAGCCGGAGAATCAAGCGAGGCAAGTCGCAATCATAGCGGTAAATCACAATCACGACGACCGAGCCGACGCAATACCATATCAGAGGGATTTGGGAGCCAAGCTAGCGAGAACCAGGCGATCATTTCGAAGATCAATTTGCCGTTCCTCTCAAGCCGCGGGATAGGTCGACTGAACGTTTCCGAGGCGTCAATTCCTGCACCCAGAAGCTCTGACATCTCTGCACAAGGGCAAGTCTTTGTTTCTCACGAGCGTCCCGGTGGACCCGTTGTCGAAGCTTTGCATGACCACCCGAAGAGGTCGAACGAAGCAGCAACAAAGACACCTGAAGCCTCCGAACCGCCAGCAAACCCACCGAGAGACGAGCACTTCCAGCCTGCCGATACTCCCTCTGATCCAGGTGTCGCTCAAGGAACCGCGCCGGAAGATCCCAAAGCTTCCCTACCAAGCACAACTACCGCAGATACCACAAGACCAGCGTTGCCCTTATTCACGCAATCAGAGAGTGCTGTCGAAGTCACAGGGCAACCATTCGCCAAACTTGGACCTACTCAGGCGCGTTCGGTCCCTGCAATCAGGATTCACAGACCTAGTGGCACGGTCATGGCTGAGTCAGTAGGAACAACAGCTATCAACGGCGCCAAGCTGCCGGCCACTCCTATGCAATCGGCACTTGAACAAAGTCCACCCATTGCGGGGACTGCGGCGCTCAACCCTCTTTCGACGACGGTAGCAGCCATCCCAGCCCCGACTAACCTCCCAGTGGACACCTCCAATGTCACCAATGCTGTCAGCGTAGCAACTTCGGCCCTGCCGAGCTTACCTGTGGGTGGCAATGTTGGCAAAAGGAAGAGGGTGATCCGGAAGACACGCAGGCTTGTTGTCAGAAGGCGCCTTCTGGCCATTATCATTGGGCGCGACCTTGCTAATGTTCTCCATCCACAACTCAACGCAGCCGGAAATGTTGCTGGCAGTGTGCCCTTGCCGGTCGATGGACCAAGTGACTTGGTCAGCAGCTATACGAGCCGAACCGAGCGCAAACGAGACTTCCGCCGTCGAAACCTGGACCAAAAGATTGCGGCTGCCAGAATCCATGCAGAAGCAGAGGAGATCCACCGGTGTCGGATGTGCCGAGGGCTGACGAGGACAATGTATCTACGACGTTATCACCGACTTCAGCTCAAAAGAGACAGACCTGACATGAATACCGTCGATCGGCATGCGACGGCCATGAGTCGAGTCGCGGTATTCAAGTGCAAGTGCGACAGGCGACTACTTGGGGTGTCCAATAAGGTGGCAGTCCGGGATGCGGCGCCTACGCAGCATCTGAGAGGTCCGGCCGCCGCTGATGCTCCTTTGTCTGGAGTTGAGGCGGCGCAGCAGCGTTAGAGATTGACCGGAAGAGGGCATATTATTATCGGTGTTTGGGATTTGCTCCAGTGCGGTACTGCGTACATACTGTGTAGGCTCATTATTAGCAGCGCATGTTCTACTCGAGTGATTCCTGGCTTTAGCACGAGCCTCTCATCGAGACGTCCTCAAAGACGCCAGAACTTCGTCTACAGCCCTTCCCGCTTGCTCCAACTCTGGATCCGGGCCTGTCTCAAGATATTTCAGTTTGACCCCGTAGTGCAGTGATAACAATTCGTTGGCACGTTGAAGGTCCTGGTCGTCGCCTCGAGTATCGCGTCCTGACGAGTGTGCCTGCACGTCCTCTGCCTTCTCTGTTGCCGTTGTTTCTGTTTCTTCCGCTCCGGTAGGCGCCGGTGGTTTGACAAGAGCGGTTGCAGCCTCATGTGACTATCGGACGTAATTATTGGCAACGTGATCAAGAGTGGACTACGCGAAGGCTTACTTACGCAGATGGTCAGGGATTTGAGATCTGAAAGGAATGCGGCAATTTGCATCTTTGGCATGGCAAGGTTGGTGATCGGTGTGGATCCCGTCGAGGATGGCGATGTCCATATGGTGGCAGGCGAAGTCAATGTGAAAGTGAAGTCAGAATGAAGTGTTGTACACTGTCGATATGACGGAGAGCCAGCCAATGACAACGTGAAACTCTCCCGCGCCGAGAACACGACGGGTTTGCAGACATCTACCTCTCACCAAATTGCAATAACTGTACCTCCCTTCCTCAGTAAAGCTGGTGCTCATAATGCAAATACCACTTGTTGCTCTTAAGTATACAATAAGCTGAGTATACCACACTGCCACAATCTGCATCCTTGCGACAGGTCAGGAAGACACCAATCATTGACTTGGGTCTGAGCAATCATCGAGATCCTCCTAAGTTGCTTCTCATCTAACTCTCGGCAGCTCGTCGACTCGCAAAGTGTTCTGTGCAGCATATGCGTTCTGGTCTCAAACGCCGTCGTTCACGGAGGCTCCTTCCCATCCGTTGCTGGTGCAGCAACAGGCGAATTCGTTGAGAAGCCTTGCATGGCACCGCTCCCTGCAGCCCATGACTGTGTCGTCGCCCATGTTCGTACGCCCCAGCTTATTGAGCTAGAACATGAACATGGCTCAGCCTGTACGGATTCAAAGGCACAAAATGAGGCAGTATCCAATCTTGTATTGCTGAGGATAACCGAGCAGGCGCTAGCATCCACCTTGTATAGGCATTGTTACCAGGAGAGAAAGTTCGAGCCAGTATTGTGGACTCAGGAGCGACGACTTTTCCAAGCATTCGAGATGTACTCACAGCCTCACCCTAGATAATCTGCTCACAGCCCAGTCTACCCCCGAAGCTAAAGCAACATTAGAAACAGTCCTGGCGTCACTTTGAGACTGTGCCTGTCAGTCCAACTGATCCGACATGCCGCTCTTGGGAAGGGCCGCAGAGAACCACAGCTCGGACGCTCGTCGCACCCGCGAAAGGATGTTCCCTGCGTACCCTATGAGGCCGTATGCATAAAGCCAATCCGATAACGAACACTATTGGTCAACAACTATCTTCAGCGAATGATCTGAGCATAGAGGTGACGCTACACAATGGCCTGTTTCGTGGAGATTCTCAGGATCAACTAGCTACCAGTTAGCTTTGATCTCGCCGTCATACCAGTGGCGCCGCCGAAGACGTCGAAGATCGGTGCAGATTTACCTCCATCGTCACGCTAGGCGAGCGTGTCGCAACGGCTGCTCAATATGCTTAGCGGAGCGGCGCTAAGACCTGGCAGTCAAACCCACCCCTTCTTGAGAGCAAGAATGGGCGAGCGGTGAAACCGAAGCACCAGCAGACCAAACGACGGCGTAGACGGCCGCTTCAGTCCGCATGATAGACTTCTCCAACGGTCTCCACACATGGGTACCCTTGTCTACCGTCGTGTCGCCTCTGAGAGGCCTCGACCGAGCAAGACAGCCGTGTCCACCTGCCTATACTAGACGAAGACGGCAAGACCCTGATAATGCATCGTTGTCACATCACCGCACGAATCTGTTCGGTGAATAGCTAAACTCCGTATCCAGTTCTGCAACCCAGTACCTGGTACCCAGTACATCGAACTCTGGCCCCTGCTTCAACCGCTGCTGCTCAGCCTTGTCACTGATAGCAAGGCCGCTAGCATGACTCGCTGGTAAGATTGTCCAAGTGAACTCCTATCGCGACTCACAAAGTGGGCCGGAAACCATCGCACTGTGCTTGTTGGACCGGGTTAATCGCACTAAGCCCTATGCTCAGGCGATCTGTCGTCGCTCCTGGTCCGGGCGATCTCCCACCATGTACGACGGGTTACAGTGTCGTCGTGTCTCTGAAGACAATTTTCGCCGCATCATCTGTGAGTATATCGACGAGAGATTCTCCGTGCTCGCAAGAGATTCGATCATCAAATGCGGTGGTGCTGAGCATCAAGGGCATCTTAGCGGACCCTTTTCGCAGCTTTGAGCCTCTTCGCTCCAGACCTGTCCGAAAGGATGCTTAGGGCAGTGTAGAATCTGCTGGCCTGCCTGATTCTAGTCCTACCAGTTCGCCGCAGTCATACGGCGCTACGTTTTGCCAGAGTGATGTGGAAATTGAAGGAACCATATGCTCACTACTTACGTTACCCCAACAAGAATAGCCACCTCATGAAGGAGTCGGCGTTCCTGTGCGTGTCCCATTTCAGGAATATCAGAACATGACGAGCTCGGACTCCGTTCCTTGGGTGTGCCCACCCTGGTAGGGATCACCGAAGGGGGTCAACTGGGCGACGAAAGGCTCCATGGAATTGGGTGCCTTCGAGAGCGAGCACTGTGGGTGATACCTCCTACATTCTCAGAGGAAGGGCCGGAGGATGGGCCCCGAGGAGTTCCTGCCGTGGAATCCTACGAAAGGCCTCCTACGGGCTGGCGACAAGGTGCAGCAAGATCCAATCAATTATACTCCGTACTCACCTGGCCATGCGACAACGAGAACGAAAATCCCGACTCACAGACATGTGTACAATACTCCGCACGTGTGACGCGATACTTGCCGGGCAGTGAGACGTCATTACAAAGCCTTTCAGCCCCCTTTTCGCTGTGGGGTTTTGGAGCCTCGTCGCTGCCACCCCGGCCCTCCGATTCCGCGGTCGTGTTTGTACGACTATGACTAAGCCACTGAGTGTTAAATTTTGGTCCGGCCGCGACTTGCTTACGGAGGACTCCTGCGCAACATCCGTATGCACACGGAATAGCAATCGACGTACGGAGTACATCAATTGTGTCGCTACAGTGGCACAGTCTTGACGACACCGGGTGTGTCATCGGTACATGCGTACTTACTGAGAGAAGCACCGTTGGAAAGAACGGGGACGAGGCTACCGTTTCGCTCTTGCCTAAGTCATGAGGCTGATAAAACCTACTGAGACCTTCCTCTTTCGCTTCCCGACGGTTGAACTGCCTACCTATTTTACCGGACGGATCGAGCACAACCTCGTCACAGGCGCCGGCACATTCTGTCCGACCATAAAACACGCTATCAAGCGCGGACCTAGGGACTTGGTACCCAGTACTCCGTATGTACACAGTAAGCAACGTCCCCCAAGTGGGGACGGGATCGGCGAAAATGCTGCCAGGACTATAAGGTACTTGCGAGCTACCGGACATCCTTTTAAATCACTTTACCCACTATCCCACGACATTTGCATAAAGCCCATGACGAGTATTCCTTCGACGTTTCGTGTTGATCTTTATTACTCCTCGCCACCAATATACGGGTCTAATATGCATGCGATACGGAGCTATCGTAAGGGATAACCCGGGTAGGAGATCGTGGATCTACAGTGGTTTTCTAAACCCTTGGGTCCACCGCACATATGATGTACAGCGGATATATCACCGATTCGTGGGCACGTGGGGGTGTGTTACGTCCCTCTTGGCCAAAAAGGGCATTGTAGTACTATGTTCAGAGTATCTCATGCGCCTGTACCTTTCGCATCCAATATGCCGCCCCCAATACGAGCTACCGGGCATCCTTGTCCCGCGAGTACTCGGACTCAGTACTCCGTACTGTGCGAGGTGCGGTGTACGAGGGGGTTTCTGCTGCACTCCTGCTCCGACTCCTCTGGTGTCCGCCATGACGCATCTATTATCTGTTGTGGCCTCATCCTTCTGCCCTATGCTCCAAGCGTCCATCCATCCCGCCACATCCCCCAAGCACAGCTCAGCACAGCGTAGCACTTCGATGTACTGTGGACGAAGCCAGTATCTCAACTTCGCAGCTCCCTTACTCGAAATGTCTCGGGTGGTGACCGGCGAGCAGTGAGCACGGACGTATAATTAGACCCGGAAATTTTTCCCACTACTGCGTCCAGTAAGTACGTCCTCGTACTACTCTAGGTACATTCGACTGTGCGCGAGTATGTACCTAGTGCGAAAGAAGGCAGGTTGTTTACACTACTTAGTTAAACCAGTCCCAGTCTGAATACGGTCCTCGCTGGGGAGACATGGCTGGATAGATGGAACGAGTATACAGCTCGACAGAGACACAGTGAGCTCGAAGCCCCGATCAAGTAATTCTCTTTCGGGGGGAAATTTCCTGGCAGCGAGAAAGGGTGCCTTGGTGAGCCCCAGCCAGCATCGGGAATTGTACTTCGAACGAGTACTGCACACAGGACGCAGCTTGCTGCACGGCAGCCAGCACTGTGAGGACGACCGAAGTGCACGGGAATTTACTCCAAGCAAGGCTCACTCAAGGCTGAGAGAGGTCCCGTCCTTGTGTAATTCTCAATCCTTATCGGCCACAGTATCACCTTCCATGTACATTATTCATACAAAGTACCTCGTGCCCAGCACCGGCCAGCGCTCCACTTGCTTCTGGCGTAATAGTGTACGGCAGGAGGCCAGAACCCAGTTCAGTGATCCTGCAGAGGAACAGACGCAGTGCTGGGTGCTGGGTCCTGCTTGCAACGTATGGGTAAATGCCACACAGAGCGCACATCGCAAGGCTGAGTCGTTTGTCAACACATTGTACTGTGCTCCGTTTGTACCTCATTTCGTATATGCCGCCTACTTATCATCGGCCTACCTAGGTACCTTTAGTGTACGACGGGTAAAGTTATCCATAGCTCTTCCGCACATGGGTCCCTTCGCTCCAGGATGTCAGGACCTCCACTTGCTATGCACGCGCGTCCAGGGTTCTGACCACTGTATAATGTATGTACTCTGTACCACGTCCACTCTGATCTTGCCGAGGAGCCTTGTGAGACTCCAGACCAGGCATTAGCAATGCAACGAACCGGAACGGGCATGCAAGAGGTCTTGTACTGGTTCATTTCTGGTCTGGTATCGCCTTGCCCCTTCCTTGTGTTATACTCGGTCTGACGGTCCAAAAAAAGCCCATATTTCGAGAGAAGTACAAACAAGGTAGCGGCACGACATTTACCCCGCTAGGACGGCCAGAAAGGGAGCTTGAGCTTCCTGGGGAAGCCCGCGCAGAGGTGTAGCGCGGCGACAGCATGTGGCAGTAGCGGCCGGAATTTCCCCTCTTGCTGGTACCAAGGTCGGCAACGTCTCGACGTAAGGAAATCAGCGCCAACAGCACTAACATGTACTGAGCCATGGACGAGGGCTCGACGACGGTGCACCTTGACCCGCATCCTGTACTCCCTTGCGAGCTCGAGCGTCGATTACTCATCGTTGAGTCAGATTGATTGTCCTCGGCCATCGTCTGCGCCCCTCACCTCACGGCGACAAATCGACTCGTATGCCGTCCATTTGGTGAGCTCAAAAGCCCGAGAGCGTGCAAGTTGGACGTCAGGGGAACGAATAACCGGTCAGGCAGCAGAGCTGGTCCATCGCGCACCTTCCCAAGTCTAACTCCGTAGTAATCAATCCTCCATGCTCCGGCATCTCTGCTCTAAGAGCATTCTAACCTGCCATGGCGAATTGGGGTGCTGAACTCGATCCTCATACACAGCAACCACCGGCTGGACGCACCTGAATGAGTGCAGGTGCCGTCGACCAGCACGTCTAGCCAGATCAGTGGCGGATCTGCCGCAACTTTACCGGACGACATGCCGCATTTGCCTTAGATCAGGATATCGTCAACACAGTGTGCAAGAAGCGGTGGACGCGACGAATGCGTTGGAGAAAAAGAAAATCTGGACTGTTGTCGAGTCTAGGAGCACCAAGACGTTAGGGGACTGGTGAGGCACGGCGGCTCTGTAGGACCGCCTCCGGATCCTCCCAGGCTGGACTGTTCGCCTATCGTCGCTCCTTTTTCCCGACCAAAATTTTATTGAGAAGCGTCCTTCAAACGTCAGCGGAATGAGTCGGGACTAGCTCGCAAACAGGCAATAGTGAAGAGAAAGCAGATGTGAGATGACAGAACGTAGCTTATGACATGGGAATGGTGCGTTCTCGAGTAGGAAGGTGACGATGTGAATGGTATGACCATGGTCAATATCTGATTGCCAGAGTCCTGTTGAGTAAATGCGGCTTCGCCTACGACGGTGGGCGCGCGATGTAAAGCTTCTAGGCCGAGAACAACACTGGTGTCATTTGCTAGCCTTGCATGACTGCACATCTTTTCGACTCTGGTAAAGCTTGCTGCCGCCGTTGTATTGCATCCTAAACACCGCTCCTCTGCGTTGGTGAGAGGGCTTTGATGCCTTCACTCGCCAATGTTACATTGCATTTCGTAGGCCGAACGCAAGGCCTTGCCTCTCTCCGTAACGCGCGGCTGCGTCGCGGTGGGCGAGCCGACGTCACCGCCATTGGTAAAAATCAACACTTTTGCTTTAATCGGCAAAAAGTGGCAAGTCTTGCAACGTCTGTGGCTGGGTATGGGTCGGCCCATTGACATGTGGTACGTACCCGGAACCCCTGCCCACGGATTTGGGGTTCCCCAGCACCAGGAAAATGGTCGGATGGCGCTGCCGAAAGCGCTAGCTGTTGGCATTCTGGAGACAAATCAATTGCTGACGAGGACCCAGTCTGAGGTGTTGTGCGGCACTTCGCGAACAGACATCGTGGGTTGACCTTGGCACTGTGGTGAGGCCCTCCAAGCTAACCAGGACCGTCCCCAAGGGAAGACCCTGGCCCGTTTCTAGGGATCCTTCAGCGATTTGGCCTGCCCCGGGAAGTCGTCTTTGCCCACGAGAACAGCACCGAGCTCCTAGTTTAATGCCATGCTGGTCATTTTCCGATCCGTGACTAGAGCTGTTGTTGATCGATCTCAGAGCAAATCGAAGGCACCTTTCGTGCAGTGCGAGTTTCAGAGGTCCCCTGATGAGATGGGGAGGTAAGCACTAACGGGCCGATGAGGGGTCAACGAGGCCATGTCGTCAGCAGGAAGTCGGTCGTTGTGGCTTGTTAATTTTCGTGCTCTGTGCCTTCTTGGGTTTGGTCCCTATGGCAGGGAATGCCATGAAGAGCGACAGCCAATGGGCAACCTCGTCGGTCATCATGGATGACAGCGAGCTGCACGGGAGCAGCAGACTGTGGTTCGCCCGTTCTTTAGGGGCGTGGCGTGATGCAATAGGTTCATTGCGGCCTGGTAACTCGATCTGTGATAATCGTCGACTTGCTGATACTGCTCGGCCGAGTGGGCGAAGACGCCTGTACGGTTCAAGAGGCCCAGACGCCTACTCCACTCCTGATTGACCTTGGACAGGTGAGAACCTAGTCTTCTCAAGACCATTGCCAGGACGGGAACATATCCACAGAAGATCGAGGCTCTGCCAGGGACTGGCAAGAAGCGTTCCTTGCCCGTCATTATCCCGTATGTGCTAACGGGCACGACCCGTGGTCTTCATTGGGCACAACCCTGGGGGGGAGACCTTTCCAACTGCATCAGAGGTTGACTCGAGGCATGGATACGTTCCCACCAGTATCTCCATACACCTAGAATACGGATGACGACAACAAATATGTCCAATCCTGGCATGATGCATCATAACATGTCGTAGTGCCGGACATAAGAGGTGCCTTTTCTAATTCAGTGTCGGGGATCTTTGTAGCGAAACCAGTCCGTCGTACACCTCTTTCGGATGACAAATTGCAAGTGGGTGTGGAACACAGAAAGGCAGGACGGAGTGAATAGTGACATGCTCACACCTGGTATCGTCGTTAACATAGAATTGATTGAGAAATCTGACAGCAAATGGGTATCACTGGGTGCTGCATGTCTTCCCCTCCTCAGACGCAGCCCAAGAACCTCGAGGCAATCCCCCGTCATTGATGCGGACCGAACGAGGCCGGTAGCGCAACCTTGTTTTGCAGATGACACCGTTGTAGGCGTAAAGAGAAGAAGGCCAATCCGACGTCTCTGCATGCCACGGTAGAAAAGTCGACACCGAGTTGAGCCGACAGCTTGGAGTTGAACATCTGCGTGGCGGCTAGCCAGATGAGTAGACGGAAATGCTAGGATTGGCAGGCTCGATCCTCTGCACACACCTGCAAGACTAGTGATAGGCGGCAGATGACACTCCAGAGAGGAAACTCCAACAAGAAGAGGGCGGGGTTTGGGAGGCCGCCAGACAACTCTCGAGCTGGTTAGCATGCTACCCTGCACCTCGGGTCCTTCCGCTGGCCGGAGTTGTAACCCTCGACGCCCTGACATCCATGCAACATGGAGGGCTTTTTCGAGCCGGATCCCGACGAAAAGAGCCGCCGCTCACGTCTCGTCCTGGGCTTCATTGATCGTGGCACCACCCATGGGCCGTTCTGGGAGGCTGCTGGGTCCTCGTCCTGGGCTCGAGTCACTCCCAGTTGGTGATATTCCAGCTAGATCCTGAGGGACTTCCTCGCGCAGGCACACATTTTCCAATACGTTGGTCCATTTCCCACTCTGTCCAGCGTGGCTGTGTTTGAGGTGCTGTCTGAAGTGATCGGCCCGGAAAAATTTCTTTGCTTGGTTGCACTCGCCAAACTTGTGGATGTTGGTGAGGTGGTCAATTCGGCGATCCCAGTCGGGCTGCGGCAGATTGGGGAACTCCTCTCCGCAATAGCCACAAACATCGGCTTGGGCACCCGCTGAGCCAGGTGGCGAGGAGACCGGGTGAAACGCTGCCTGATAATTCGAGATAGCCGCACATGACCAGGAGTGACGTCGTAGATGAAGCGAGTTCTGATGGCGCTCTGCCTCGTTTTTGTTCTTGAAGCGATTGTTGCAGTACTGGCAGGTGTACTGCTTCTCCATCTGGTGTGCTCTGATACAGAGCAGTCAGCAAGAGATTGGAAAGGGCGGGATTAATAAGTTAAGAGGAAAGCGAGAAGGATAAGGGTGGGCGCTTAGCGAGTGTCACCGGGTCGACTTACCTCAGACCTTCTTCGGCGTCGAACTTCTTGGGCTTCTTGGGGCAGCAATCACATATGAAGTAGTTGCCAACGCGCGTAGCTGGAGGGAGCATGGAGTCGGACATTGCAATGTGTGTAGATAGTTTGCGGACCGCAGATTTCGTGTCGAGGAGCGGCTGAGTAGGCTGTGTCCTGGAAGGCACAACTGACGTGGCAGCAGGACTCGGGATAGGCTGAGCCGAGGTTATGTATGCAGTCTGCGAGGCAGGGTCTAGCGGTGACTGTCGCTCGAAGGAAGAGATACTGGTCATGCTACTGCCGGCAATTGAAAGCGCAACAGACGATGCATAGGAGTTGTGCCTGACGCTCGACGCAGTGGACGAGACAGATCCATGCTTGGGTTGATAATATCTCGAGCCCGGCGAGCGTGCCAACGCAGTCGTAGGGACTTTGTGGTGGATCACTTCTGTTGAGCTGCCGCCACGTGATGGAGACTTGTCGTCCCGAGCCACTTCGGATGGGGGTGACCCAGCCCGACGCTTCATGCCCTGCTTGGAGGATCGCCGACCCACCTGCTGCTCCTGCGAGTCGCCGAGATTTAGATTGCGGAACGCGCTCTGGTCATCGCCTACGACGTCGGATTCCGTCTCAGCAAAGAATCCTGGATCGTAGCTACTCCGGTACGAGCGGCCTCCCACGCTGGCCACTTCATCATTCGGCGTGGCACCTGATATGGAAGGCAGACCACCCGCCCGAGGCTGAAGGAACAGTTCCGGGTCCAACACGAGCGAGTGCGCAGTGTTGTCGATTGAGGGACTCCGATGCTCCATATTGTAGTCACGCCAGCCAGGGCGCGAGCCCGGCGAGATGCCTGCTGAGACCGGACTCGTGATCCATTTAGACACCGGATCAACGAGGGCTGACGGAAGTTCAGTGGCTGACAGCAATCGGAATTTTGAGTTCACGGTCTGCAGCGAGAGTTGCGAAGCATAAGACGGGCCATCTGTTGAGCCTGAACGTTGATGTTGAGGTGGCGAATTGCACTTCCCAATCTTGGACAACAGTCTCTGGTCGTATGCCTGCGCGGAACGGTCGTAATTGCGCCGGGCGAGGGGAACTTCTCCTTGTAATCTAAAATAGAAAGGCTCATCAGCATTTCCATCCTCTTTCGTCCATCGCCACTCGCGGCTAACGGTCATGGGGGCCAGATTTGGCCCCCACGATACAGTAGGCCGGTATCCCACAAAAGCACGTCACTGAAGCTCGGGCAGGTCATTCAATACGATACTGCAACGCCGTATTGTAACAAGCGACCATACCACGCCGTATTGCACTGGAAAGAAAAAAAGCAACTGCGCAAAGCGTGCCACCGCTGACTCACCTCTGATTTGCCAGATTTGGAGAGGGCGGTTTTCGGCGGCCTGCAGGTACAGAACCGCCAAACCGCATTTCGGCCTGTGACGGTGATCTTACCGTCGACACGTTGCTGCTCCTACGAGGATACTTGTCGTCGTCGATGCTCATGTCGTCGTCGTCGTTGTCGTTGTCGTCGTCGCGGCCATGTGGCAGGGAGTTTCTGGACCGTACGAAACTGCCGTGAAGACTTGAGCCTGGCTTAATCGGCGCCAACTGTCGCTGACCCTCGAAGGGATGGCTGTTTGCCCAGTTCCAGGCCAAATCTACACCGTTGGCCAGGTCGTCATTGAAGGCGGGCGGCGGCAGCGGTGGAGGGACGTCATCGAAGCGTATGCCAGGTATCACAATTGGTTGTCGAGGCTGAAAGGGGTCGTCAGAGGTTTGCGAGTTGGATCGAGAAGTGCTCCGAGGTGAGGCAGGTCTGGGTCTGTAGGCCGACAGCTGTATCCGCGTCCCAGCCGCTCCAGCGCCGTGGATATCCATGTTTTCTGCGTTGGGACCGTTTAGGGCCGCTGCAACATCGGACAACGGTGGGGGGCAAGACTGCTCCGATGCGTGGTTGTACTGCACTTTAGTAGTCGTCCGCTCCCGGGGGACTTGGATGTGGCGAGGACGTGGAACTCGTTGCAGTCACCTCGTGTGGGATGTGCTTTGCTTGGGGTAATCCGCCTGGCTTAGCCGACGCACATGTGCCTGGACGCCCCGTCTTTTGCAGTTTATGTATGCAATATTGTGACCAGCCAGAGGCTAATCCTCCAAATTGATCTTGCTGGTCGTAGATCGTAGGTCGTACAAAAGGGTCGTGGCGCCTCTATGGTGAAGGTAATGTAAACAGTCTATATGGGCCGGCGGGAAGGTACAGGGTTGTTACAACAGTTTCTGGCGGTAAGGACAGGATGTAGAGCGGAGAGCAGTCGGTCTCTCCCTCTCCCAAGGTGGGTTGTGTCAGGATAAACACAGCAGGATGTGAGAACCAGTAAGAGCAGGTCTTGCAAGATATGAGCGACGGTTTAAGAGGGGAGGGTTGAACGGGCCGGTGAGCCACGATCAGGCGAGCAGCATGTAGGAGGATGCGGGATAGACATGCTGCATCAGAACGAGGTATGCGGTGTAAGGCGTGAAGTATGATGTGAGGGCAGTTCGCATATGGTGATTTCTCTGCAGAATTCAGTTTCGCAACGTTACTGGCCGTCGAGCGGTAGTCGTTGGCCGTCTAGGCGAGCAGGAAGGAAGGGGAGGGTACAGTCGGCTCTTGGGATTGACTGCAGGGACCGGAGCAAGCGTAGGGTACGTAAGAAGGACGAGGTGAAGGATGAGGCCGGAGGGTCAGGACTGGGGTAGGAGCTGCAGAAAGCAAGACTTCATCACTGCGAATACTAGTCAGTATGGGAGGCGTGATGGGATGGCAAAAGGGCACGGTCCAACCTGCGAAGCTCCGCGGTTCTTGTCAAAGTCAGTCATGCAAGTCGCAAAGCCATGCGATTGCGCCTCCTGGTGTGCTACAAGGGTAGGCACGGTAGGGTAGGCGGACCAGGCAGGCAAGCCAGCTAGGCAGGGGAGACGGTGGACAGCTGAATGGCGCCTCGGGTGGAGCGCAGACGGTAGACACAGACTCAGCGGCAGGGCTGTTCGAGGGATACGAGCGCCAAAAGCCTAAACGGCAAGCCCTAAACTCCATGAATAATGTAGCGGCTACAAGCGCGGGCGCAGGCGCAGGTTCAGGTTCACCATTATTCCACCGTCCCGTTTATCTGGCTTGTTTTGGGCGGGCTTCAGCCCTACGGCACGCAGCCAGATCGGCATGGGCTTCTAGCGCAAAACAGAGTAAAGGCTGCATCCGTCCCGAGGGCACCAGGTTGGGTGGGGTCAGCGTTGGGCCTTGCTGGGCTAGACTGGGTGGCCTGTGAGCTGGTCGCAAACACGAGTTTTGCGGCCAATCTCGATCACTCTACACTGATGGAACCTCGGCGTTCGATTTCTTGCCGACTGCGTGCTTTTCCTCTTTTCTGGCTGTCCCGTAATTGCAGGGCACAAATCTATCCGCTCGGACACAGAGGTGGCGGCCACGGTGCTGCAAGGTGCAGTGCGGTCAGCAACTCTTTTTCTCTTTCACCCGTGCCGTCTCATCGGCACATGATGAGCCTCACACACGGCTGGCTGAATCCACGGGCAATGATAAGCCCAGACAAATGGAAGGCAGATGTCTTGGGAGGGTAAGGAGCTAAGAGCCATGAGAATAGTGCGAAGAGGCGTGAGCTGACCCTTACGCTTCTCAGGGTCGGTAGGGCAGACCTACTGGATACTGACAGGCCAATGAACCGGCTGCCATCGTTGGACGAACCCCTGCAAAGCTGCTCGGCTGCCCCGCCATACTCTATCCCACGCCTCGACGAATGGCCGGCGGGTCGCGGGACCTCCCTGATGAGTCTATGAAACCACAGCCGGCCACCGACATGGCATGAGCCCGTGAGGCAAGCTTGCACGCGTGCAATGATTTGCAGCCATCGCGGCGCAAGCTGGCATGATTGGATGATTATGACACGATCATTGTCCAAGTTGTCAAACACGGCATCAGTCTTACCGCAACTGAAATAGAACCCGCCAACCAATTCTACCCCGTGTTGTTTATGCTGCCACCCGTCCGCTGCTCTAGATTCGCCCGAGCTGAGCCTTATGACCACGCCTGGAAAAGGCGGAAGATCTATTGGAAATGGGTGCTTCCCGAGAGACGCACCTTCTTACGTTCTCTTTTCGAGTAACCCAGGGCTCCCAAGCATGCCTTTTTGGCACGGCATCCTTTACGGTCTCCCTATGTCAAGGTCGAACTATCGCGAACAGTTGGCACGTCGGCGGGCCGTTTGCTGCATGCTCGTGCATGGCTACTGCAGAGCATTCACCGTAGATAGTTGAGCTCCGCTTGGTTGAAGAGTGCTCTGTCAATGCTCCTCGACGCCTCTTCGTATGCTCCTCCACGTCATAGGCTGAAGCAGCGCTGACATGGGGCTGGATTCGTATCCCATGACTAGTTGATTCAAGAACACTTTCCACGATGAGTGCCGAGCTCACCCCTTGCTTCCGTGCGAGATGTCGGATCCAGTCCATTGTTCGTGGAGCGTCCCCGAATGATTATGCCCGGTCACGAAGGTCTACTGGGATAATCGTAATGACTGGTTGAGTTGGATGTCAACCCAGATGGTGCAGTGCCGCAAGTGATATTCAGTGGTTGGCACGAAATCACCGCCCTACGTCTTCCTTGTTCTGCCCTATGAGGCCGATCTTTAGCGCCTTGCAGAATCAACATGCCGCCTTTTGTGGCTAGTGTGTTGGCACAGGGGATTCAATTAGTCAAATTCTACTGGATACTCTCCGTCGTCCGAGATAGGATTCTTGTGTTTTCCGGAGCTCGCTTGACCTCGACCTTCTATTTGCTGCATGCGCGCCTTCTTCGTGCAGTGTATTGTGGACTGTGTACCAGGTACCTCAACCCATTCTGATCAAGGGGACACGGCCCCATGGAGTCCCGAGATGACTAATTTGTGCTTCGCGTTTGCCGGGACTCTAAGGCAGGCATTGCGACCTTGACATTCAGAGATACGAGTAGTGAATAGCGTGAACACTTTGGTTCAGGCGTCTGCAGGCGACGAACCTGCTTCGTCCGATCGTCCGAGGGCCCCGCAGGCTCTGTCGCCCGAGGATCCAAACTGGTTTCGGGACTGTGGAGAGTATGTCGAACACCCAAGGGGCATACTTTAGCAAAATGCGGATCTACACGAATAAGTAGCGTTCTGCCTTGAGAGACGACAAGGCTGATAACCTGTTGGTTGACTCGATCATTCAGGGTGACGTTGATGAGGTTTTCTGGCGACTGGCGTTAACTCGTAGGGGGTAGTCGAGTTGTGGATGAAGTTTCCAGACCACTTACAACCCAACTTACCAGAGATGTAGAGATGGAGCCTGGCGTCGGAGCGAGAGTTCCAGAGATGGGCAAACGTCCGGGTTGATCCTTTTGAGTAGTCACAGTCCGTGCCCAGGGAAGATGGATTGGAAAGCGGGTCGAAGACCGCTAAGACGGTTGCTGAGTGGTTGGCAGGCACGGGGTGCCTCGTACCTCGTATCCTAAGTTCAACTCAATTCATGGAGCAGCATTATCACCTGGCCTCCTGTATGTGCATTACCCGTAGCGACCGCTACGAGGTATGCGCGAAGGGTACTAAAGTAGACTGTGGAATCGATCCTGCCGACGTGGAATGCTACCCCACCACAACTTGCGCGCTGCACGGGGTCCAGGATGACAGTCTCAGGCTGTTGGCATTTTCCAGAAGCTCCATACAGCTTTCGCTTGCGATTCAAACGGGGCATAGTAGAATACGAGGAGAGGCATGTGGCTTCAAACTCGCGAAAACATTTTCACAGCTCGTCCGTGTCGCCGTCCACTCAAGCTTCCGTTGTCCGAGTGCGACCCAGCACAACACAAGGACAAGAGTTGTACAGTAAACTCATACCGACAGATTCATCGAGGAGGAACACTTATTTAGCTCACCAATAATCACCAGTACCTCGGTTGACGCTGAATACCCCTCCTGCCTTACCGGTTAATATGCATTTAAGCATAAATTGTGCGGCTTATGACGTTTACCTCGGGCGGACTCCGTGTCCGTGTACATGCCAAGGCGCGGCGTATCACGGTCTTGGCATTAACCGAGGCTCAGGCTCGTCAAATTTTCCTTGTCGCAAGGCCGCCATGTCTTTCGAGCCATTAACCAATCTCATCCATAGGGCACAGTCGTTGGTTTGATTGAAGCATTCGAGCTTTGGTCGACACAACCAGGGTATCCGGAATTTTCTCTTCTAGGGTACCACTGCGAACAGGACGAGACAGAGTCTCAAGCCCATCCCATCACCCCATTCTCCGAAAGTGGCAACCAAGTCCACCTGTTGCCCGCTCTTCCCTTCACCGCCTGCACTTTCTGCGTCTGGCTGGTTGGCCTAGGGCTCGGCGGGTGACATCTTTCTCCGGATCGACCTTGGCCCTGCAGATTCCTGTCGTGGTTCTGCTGTGGTCCTGCTGGAGTGACGGCCTCTCAAACACCGATCTTCCGTACACAGTACACAGATACTGGAGCCAACATGGACGTCCCAGCCTTACCGAGCAAGGTACCGGGCTATGATCTTTACATCGATGGGTAGGTTACAGTTCCCCAGCCTTTTGACGTCTCTGTAGCCACCGAAAGAAAAAGAGCATGTGCCTGCCCCAGCCTGCACAAGTCCCCGCCAGTTCGACGCCAGTCGAACATACCAGGGAAGAATGGTCCTGACGTGATCCTAGATTTCAAGCCCTACGTCGTCCCAAGATCCTGCAAGATGCCAACATCTCTCACGTGGTCTCGGTCCTCGACTGGAAGTTTGCGAATAACTGGGCTGCCCTACGTGGGTTCCAGCATCTACACATCCCTCTCGATGATGTCTACGACTCGAACATATTGTCCTTCTTCCCGCGGAGCAATGCCTTTA
This sequence comes from Cladophialophora yegresii CBS 114405, assembly GCF_000585515.1. Lineage (NCBI taxonomy): Eukaryota > Fungi > Ascomycota > Eurotiomycetes > Chaetothyriales > Herpotrichiellaceae > Cladophialophora > Cladophialophora yegresii. The sequence continues at coordinate 4,145,684 of NW_006913046.1, read as the reverse complement.
TCCATGAAGGCCTGAAGCACTCCAGATCCAGTAAACCCGCGTCCAACGATGCGAACGACTCAGGGGTCAATCCCTTACCTGGCGGGGTCCTTGTTCACTGGTAGGTTCACTCATGTTTTTCATGTTTTCGTCTGGGCAATTGGCCTGGTGCACAGTGGACCGATTCGCTCAGGCGACTATTGACCAGTACTCCGTCCGTCCGGGACCAACATACACAGTACCCGGCTGCCTGGCTTGGCCTCAAACGGACGTGGGCCCCTTCCCTTGTATGGCGCTGTTCGCCACGACCATGGGAATACCCGACGCCTGCGATCCACAGAATGTGAGGCAAGACCTTGCGTACGCAACCGCATCGGACACGCCGGGTTTGCTGTACTTTTGAAAAATACTAAACAGCCTTACGAGCCATGAGAAAGCGGTCCGGATACGTTTCGCGGCCATTAACCGGACTCTGATCAAGTACTCCTTTTGGCGTCTTGGCCGAAGGGGCAAAGCCTCTTTTGGGTTTTGCCACGCCGAGATTTCACTACTGAGTACTGCGTCAAAGTCACGCCACTTTGGTTTCGGCCCTACACAGTACTGTGCTAGGGCGCGTTGGAGCGATGTGAACGGGACGCACCGCTATTTTCGGCCATGATGTCGGTTGCCGAACACCTCATCTCCCTCCGTGCGATCCCAACTGTCCTGATCACGTGGCTCATCCGATCACGTGAGAGGCTGGACATGTCGTGCCGCCGTCAGGGGCGTGCACCGAACGCCAGGCCTTGGCAAGGACAGAGTCGACATGACCGTGAACTTGTTCGATACCGGTGGCTTGCTGGCTAGCAAGCAAGCAGAGAGTCACTCGCATGTTGATCATTTCGTGCATGGCTAACACTAAACCTCCCACAGTGCAATGGGTGTGTCCCGCTCCGCAACAATCGTAATAGCCTACCTCCTCTGGCACTCCCGGCAAACGACCACAGTCCCCCTATCCACATCGGACTCGAACCCTAGCTCCACCTCCAGCTCCGTCTCACAACACGAAATGGTGTCCCTCCCACCCACACCCTTGACCGTGGACACGGCGTTGCGTCTCGTCCGCGAATGCCGACCCCACGTCGAACCCAACTCGGGCTTCATCAAACAACTGCGCATGTACGAGGCCATGAACTGCCCCTCCACCCAGGACGAGCTCGAGTCGCACAAGATCTACCGCCGATGGATGAACTCGCGACAAGTCATGGACGCGCTGAGTGGCAACCGCGCCCCCGAAATGGAGCATATTTCCTTTCGGGACGAAGAGGATGAGGACGAAGCAGAAAATCCGTCCCAGGCCAACCGCACAGAAGAAGCTCCTAGCCTGTCCGACAGGGTGGAGGCCCTCGACCTCTCTAATCCCGAGCACGACTCACCAACGGAAATCAGGAATCCGGATATAACCCTCTCGTCGCCATCGCCGGCGCCGGCACCCCCTCCGAACCTCGAGATCAAATGCCGCAAGTGCCGCCGCTTGCTGGCGAAATCGACCTTTATCCTTCCGCACAAGCCGCCTCCGCACAGAGACCCGTCTGCCAGCCACGGAGACGACCCTTGCGCGCACATATTCCTGCATCCACTGTCGTGGATGAGGCCGACCTTGTCGCAGGGCGAGTTGGACGGACGCCTCACCTGTCCGACACAGTGGTGCGGGGCGAATATCGGGAAATTTGCATGGCAGGGGTTGCGGTGTAGCTGTGGGGGTTGGGTGACGCCGGGCTTCGGACTCGCAAAGGCGAAGGTAGATGAAATGCGTGTCAGTGGGGAGAAGGGAGGGTCAGAATCAGGCAAGGGAGTGGACTCCAGTAGGAAACAAGCCTTTGTCAGTGGAATGCGGTTTCCGCCTGGGATGAAGAGAGGAGGCAGTAACGGAAACCTGTAACGGTCCGAATGCTTCACCTTGAATGTTGGTTCGGCCGAGAGCTCTTGCTTGAACGAGGTAGGTGGTCCTGGTCGAAACAATGAGCAATGGAGCACGGCTGCATGAAAAATCCAAAGACTTGACACACCCAATCGAGTAACAAGCGCTGATTGGCCTCGATCGTTCAATGATTGACGGGGTCGCACGCATGCATGGCTACCGCGTGAGTTAGGTATGTCTATCCAGGTTGAGAAACACCTCATTCCACACGAGAAGTCAAAGAAGCCATGCATATCCAGGTTGTCGATGCAAGCGATGCACTTCCACAGAGCCATACGGGAAGGACGAGGACTTTCCTAACTCAGCCAGCCACACGTCTCATCGCCCAGGCGCTCACTTATTTCCAGAAAGGTCGGGAACCTCCATGACAAGCGATGGGCTCTTTGAAGCCCGAGAGCACTCTGCTGATCCCCGAAAGAGGGTCTCGCCAGAGCGAATGCGTCCTCGTCAGCTCAGGCGGCTGCCCTTGGCCGAGATGTCGTGGGGCAGCGTAGCTCTAACAGAGGCGCGAAAAAGAACGCGCTAGAAGGTCGCTTAGCGTCATCGGGGCTTCTGGAAGCTCTGTCTGAGCTTGACAGCAGGAAAACGTCGATTCCGATCGTTACCCTGGCGTGCACAAGGCGCGCTGCAGCATTAGTCAAGACGTGATGACGGTGTTGGAGCAGAGTCTTTCAGCCCGTGAGATTGAAACCTCGGTTCTTCCTTCTGCTTTTGCTGGGGTGAAGGATTCGCAGCCGACGGCCGTGGGACGCTCCGAGAGCGCAACGAGGGTTCGCATCATCATTCCCTGTCGTCCATGGTTCTACGAACCCCAAATGGTTACAGAGCTGCTGTATGCCATCGATTCCGTCCCACAACCGCAATGTTACTTTTGCCACTTTGAGACGCGCTAATAGGGCGTCTGGGATGCCTGCTGGTGGCTCGCGTCGGTTGATTTCAATGTGGCCGTAAGCCGACCACTGAACGGTTTTGCGGGCCGGCGCCGTCAGCAGCGTCTTACTGTCCTCGACAAATCTCACCCCCGCCATTCTGCAAAACGATGGTTGCAGGCGTGAACAGCTCAGCCAGATCTCATGCACCTATGCATCTAGTCCGTTGTTGACGTCTTTGACACTCTTTGAGTCCTTGACCATGCGGTTGGCAGTGGGAGAACTTCGGAGTCACACATACGCGTTGAAGCACTTGACAAGCTTGCAAAGATCGCGTAGTACCCTTGTTTCATCAACGAGTAAATAACACCCGCGGTGTCCGAGGTAAAACGGACTTGTTGAAAGGGGGTGCGTCGGGACACCATTCTTCGACGACTTGAATGTGCAGTACAATCTCCACTCCGAAGTGCCGAGGGATTCCGGTACGCCTTCAGTGACTCCAGTCCAGGGTGTATGGAAGATGGATGTGTCTGCCACTAGTGTCTCCGTGCTGTTTTGCGATCACTAGAGCCGAGATATAGGATACGAAATGAGTGGTCAGCCTCTCCGTAAGGCTGTCCGTGTTGGACAGTCCCCGAGTTTCAGCCTTATAGGGCGCCTTGTCGCCGAGGTGGTGGAGCGGGAACAGCGCTTCGTTGGCCACCGTAAGCTCGCACCCGACTTTCGAGCCGCCGCATCCGTAGTCCAGACAGAAGGCAGAACCAGATATCACCTCCACAATGTCAATCCTTGATCGTGATCGTTCTATAATCAGTGGGCGCGTGGGCGCATAGGGGTTGATCCACAAAGGATGCCGGATTCCAAGCGACGCTGACATGCTGAGGCGAGTCAATCTCGAGTTGATCGGGCTGCAGGGTTTATAGAGGGTGCAGATGGAGTCTGACCTTCTTACCCCAGGCTGATCACTTCGCATGGTCCATGCTTTCATTACGGATTTCGGATATTAGGCCATTATCTTGCGGACATAGTATGTGGTTGTGCTGACTCGAAGGAGTCGGCCGCGCCGAAACTCATTCATATTCAATGTCTCTCTTCGTGGCTCCGACCAAACTGCTATCTTGCAAGTTCCCGGTTCAAACTTGATGACGTTCACGACCGCTTGAACTCCGATCAGCAACAATCGGCATCGCTCCGTCGAGATCGTCCACGTGTCAATATTCGCTTATCGGAGGCGGCTATCGGCCACAATGAGTCAAGCATACGAGTGAGTCCCGGCACACTTTCTCAGGTTGAAGGTTGAAGAGTGCACACGGAGTAGAGGCCGCGAGCTGAAAGCGGACTGGCATCGGCTGGGTCGGGAACGTGGTTGGAGATGAGATTCAGCCTCGTTCGGAGCCTTCAAGTAAATTTGGTCGGAACCTCGAGGGTCCCATACTCCAACACCCTAATTTTGATTGGCTGGCGTGTTGGCTACAAGGTGTGAGCCAGATGGAGACATATCTCGCGCGAACCGCAGATTGTAGGGAATAAGTTGCAGCCTTTGAGCAAAGTGCAAGGTAGTTAAACATGGATCGCGATCATCCGCGGTGCGCCTGCGTGCCTCCGCTCGCAAATGCGACCGAATCCGGCATGGAAGCGAGCCAACGCCCAAAGGGGACGAGGTTGGTAAAGTCTCTTTCTCGGCGGGAGGCCCAACTGCAGAGGCGGGGTTCCCCTCCTGCAACCGAGCAGGTCAGTCTCTTGCGAGCGCTCTCCTCAGCTTCCGGCAGGCTCTCGCATGAACACGAGACTGCACGGTGCGAGCTCGTATTTGTATGCATATTGCGGGAGACAGAGGTCGCAATCAACCACGTGTCAATATGGCAGAGGCTCAAAGTCCTGGGTGTTTCGACATCATTCCAATCCAATCCCAGCCATGGAGATGCGGAATTATCTCCCGTAGGCGGCCGCTCACGCTCCGGTCGAGCTTGAGCATGGGTCAAGCAGGACATGGCGCTAGCAGCTCCACCGGGGTGAATACGAGGACGCTGTAGCTAGACGTTAGCGCTTACAAGGCAAAGGCACGATCCGCAGAGGACCGTGGGATGGACATGTGAGTGCCTCTAATGCTCGGCCCTATCCTGTAGGATAGTGCATGACGAATGTAGTGCTTTTAGAACCCAGCGTCCATGGGAGGGGATCATTTGGCACAAAGGATCGGCGACATGACTTAAAGACGTCCTGGAGTCAGGTTGCACAGAGTTAGAGGAGCTCACCAGGATAGGTATGTAGAACGAGTACGAGAAGTTAAGTTGTCTCGGCCACGTGTCATTGAACATCCCCTCTCGGTGCGGCAGGAAAGAAGGATGGATCCTTGATTCGTTGTTGGTTTCGCTTCGCAATTTCCAAGTTGCGTAAACGGTCGATTCGCATCTGGAAGAAGTGTCTGCATAGGTGAGTAAAAAGAAGGCACGACGCTGGCAAGAAGGTACTTACCTATGCAGAGCGTATACGCGAGGTGTGTCCACGGGATTGTCAGTGGCGCCTGCGCCAGACTGGATTGCTTTGATCTGCAAACTTTCAACATCGAGGACCGACTGGCGCTGCAGAAAATAACGCATTACCTTGTCATCTCTTTCTTTCTCAGCCTTGTCATCATCATCGTCGTCCTTCTTCTTGTCTTTGTCATCGTCTTTGGCCTTTTTCTTGGCCTTCTTCTTGCGCTGTTTCTCTTCGTACTCTTGCTTGATCTTTTCAATTTCTTTGTCGAGCTGCTCCTTTTTCTTCCTTGCGGCTTCTGCCTCGGCGTCTACAATGGGCGATGCAAAACCTCTATCGTTGAGGTGGGAAACACAAATGTAGAAGAAGTCCTGAGCAGCACGTTGGTAGGTCGATCGCAAGGAAGGAAATAAAAGCTTCCGAATCTGAAGGACTACTGGAATGCACCAACCTTGTTGTCGGGCGTGATGAGAACTTTGACGGAAGGTTTGTGACAGACATAGCACGCTTTGGAAGAAGCTTCAGCCACGGTTCTGAGGTGGTAAACATTCTGAAAAGGCAGGGCCATTGCGACTGCCTGAGGGATAAGCTTCGCAGCCAACTAAAATACCAGTACTTCCAAAGCTACTGGGGAGATCGTCCTCATATCCAGGCCTGTAGTCAGAAAGAGGTCGGGAATGGCAGAGGTCAATCCAAGCGAAGCGGGCTCTCGGATTCTTCAGCCCTACACTAAACCATTTTTGACTAGCCTGTCACGGATGCACGTGCAAGTCATCGGTGTTGTTTTGCACGACACATCAACCTCGAGATCAACCTCGCAGGTTCCTACTTCTGGTTGTGCTACCATCTTTCAGCCTTCACGGAAGCATGGAGCGATCAGGCCCCTGTACACCGTCATAGCTGAGCTCACGGGCTTGTCTGAGCACTTCGAAGCACCGTCTGGATCAACCAATGAAACGTGCCGGCCACGATAAGATAACGAGCTATAAAATTTCTCCAGCGCCGGAAGTTTGGGGTACATGAACAACGGCGGATGTCAACAAAGAAAAGACAGAAAGAAAAATTTTTGAGCTCGCATGCTGCAACTCGCTGAATCTGAATCAAGTAACAGTACTCCGTATAGCAGCCCTCTTCGGGCCTTTGCACCCCAGAACTTGTTCGCCGTCAGAGCTCACTTTCGATTTACTTGTACCTGACCTGTCTCGGCGATATCATGGCAGACTCCGGTTCCAAGCCGCAGGCAAGCATGCTGTGGGGTGGCCGTTTCACTGGTGGCCTCGACCCTCTGATGGTGTCTTACAATGAGTCCATCTACTTTGACCGCGCCATATATGCCCAGGACATCAAGGGCAGCATAGCCTACGCGCGTGCCAATGCGAAGATCGGAATCCTAACGCAGCAAGAATTCGAGGCCATCGAAAAAGGCTTCGCCCAAGTCCTGTCGGAATGGAAGAACGACAAATTCGAAATCAAGCCCGGCGTGGACGAGGACATCCACACCGCCAACGAACGTCGCCTCGGCGAGATAATCGGCACGAACATTGCGGGTAAATTGCACACAGGTCGGAGCCGGAACGATCAGGTCGCAACTGGTATGCGTCTCTGGCTGCGTGATCAGCTACGGGAGATCGAGCAGCACCTGGTGGGTCTGTTGCGCGTGACGACCTCGCGGGCTGCCAGCGAGATCTCTGCGCTCATGCCCGGCTACACACATCTTCAACGCGCCCAGCCAATCCGCTGGTCGCACTGGCTACTCAGCTACGGCAGCGTCTTCACCTCGGACCTCGAGCGCCTGCGGGAGGTTGTCAAGCGCGTCAACCGCTCGCCGCTCGGCGCCGGTGCCTTAGTAGGCAACCCCTTTGGCATCGATCGCGAGGCCATGGCCAAAGAACTCGGCTTCGAGGGCATCATCAACAACTCCATGGCGGCTGTCGCGGACCGGGATTTCGTGGTGGAAACGCTCCAGTGGGCGTCGACGCTGATGCAACACATCTCCCGCTGGGCCGAAGATCTGATCATCTACTCGACTGCCGAGTTCGGCTTCGTGAGACTGGCGGATGCATATTCCACGGGCAGTTCGCTCATGCCACAGAAGAAGAACCCAGACTCATTGGAGCTCCTGCGAGGAAAGAGCGGGCGAGTGTTCGGATACATGGCCGGGCTGATGATGTCCGTCAAGGGCCTTCCGTCAACATACAACAAAGACTTGCAGGAATCGTTTGAGCCCATGCTCCAAGGCGTCAAGACGACTGCAGATTCCATCCAAATCGCCACGGGTGTGCTGTCGACTCTGACGATCTTCCCTGAAAAGATGAAGGCTGCGCTCACCCCGGACATGTTGGCAACTGACTTGGCAGATTATCTCGTCCGCAAGGGCGTTCCATTCCGCGAGACACACCATATCTCGGGACGAGTTGTGGCACTAGCTGAGAAGGAGGGCGTCCCTATGGACAGACTGAGTCTGCAGCAGCTGCAGGGGGTGGACAAGCGCTTCGGCGACGACGTCATGCAGGCCTTCAACTATGAGAGTAGTGTGGAGAAGCGCACCGTATTGGGTGGGACAAGCAAGAGGAGTGTCGAAGAGCAGATTGAGCGGATTCAGGAGTTGCTCGAGTAACCCATTTAGGATTCCGTGAAATGTGGTTGAATAAAAGTCGTCCGCAGAGGTCGGGTTCCGCAAAATTCCAGGCTCACGGGAGATCATCTGGAGATATAGGCGTTGATACGACAGGCTTTAGAACGATTGTACTCGAGGGAGGTCTGCAAAAATATGAGTCAGGACGTCCAACAAAGAAAGCAAGAAGTCACATGTCTTAAGATACCAAATACATCGCCTGGACTTGCTGTCCAGTGCTATCACGGACCAGCCCGTCTCTGAATCCTCGAGTCTAACTGCGCCTGCTGAGCGAACACAGCGCTTCCAATCGCAGGCCGTCCATTGCCTTGTCTTTGCCGCGAGGAATCCTCGGCCAGCACATTGTCCTTTAGCACATCCTCCTCTTCCTTTGCAACCGTGCCCTCAAAAGCGGCAACCCTGCTTGTTTGCTCAAACACAACCTGCCGACTCCACTTCTCCCAGTCGTTGTACATCGCGTTCTCAATACCCATGGAAATCTCCATCTGCGACTTGCCAAACTTGGCGCCCATGTGTCTGGCTTCTTCAGCCGCAACCCTGTCTCTCAATTCTTCTCTTCTTCGTAGGCTGTAGAATTCTTTGCGTGCGATGTCGTAGGCTTGGGGAACGGTGATGTCGGGTACGTTTTCTAGCAACCACAGCTGTCGCCGGACCACGCATTCCCCTGAGAGTGGGATGCCGGGCTGCACGAGCCCTGTGGACCAGTCTGCGTTTTTGTGTTGATCTCCTGAAGTCTCGACTACCACACGTGGGCGTGCGAGCTCCCAAGGGTGGTCGCTGAAGAAAGTTTTGCGTAATGAGTCTTCCTCATACCGTAATTGCTTCGGTTGGAAGACGTGGCGGGCCTTGGCCGATCTGGATCTTTTGGGTTCTGAGATTTGTGCGTATTGCTCTGTCTTCCCGCTGGGCAGGGTTCGTGTGCGCACTTTGGTCAAAGCATGTTTCATGGGTTGCTGGCGGACGAGGATTTGCGCGGGAGGGACATCTTGTATTATGTCCACCCAATTTGGAAGGGCTGGTATTTGTTTCGACTTGAACTTCGCAAGGGCTGTTCGACGGACGTTGAATGCCGTGAGGTTTAAGCGACCCATGATGGGCGAACCGACGCTCTGTCGCTCCCAAAGTCTGACGCAACGAACCCTATGATCGGGCTAGGTTTTCGTTACAGCTCAGGAACACCCGGTGATGCGAAAAGACTCTTTGTTGATTAAGGGGAGATAGATGTCGAGTACATGAAATGCTGGAGAGTTGGAGCTGCGGCGGAAACGCGCGCTAGTGGAGCAACTTCGAAAACCCCATTTGGGCAATTTCAATCACGATTCACTCTTCATTCACTTGTGCCTTAGACGAACCTGCATCTGAAAAGGGACTTGTGACTCGATCGAAGCAGATGATGAGGTCGTGATCATCATGTTCCCAAGCATATGCCTCGTCCCTCCAAGATTCTCGGATGCAACAGCCTTCCGAATGCAACATCTATAGCAGCACCCTATACGTCTACCAGCTGCGATGTCCTCGCGCCTGCGTTCAGGGCAAAATCGGACACTGTCTCAAGAGGACGAGGCAGGGACCATTCCGCCGGACACCGTCGAGCCCCTGAAGCTGCCGCATACTCCTACAATGCTCGATTTCGAGGCACAGAATGCCGCCCAATCCGTCCCTCGATAACACGTGCATTCCGCCTTGCCAACACTAGCGCGCCGTGGAGGAGGCATGGCGAGCAAGAGAAGGACAATAGTATATCCTGGACCCAGCGCCGAAGTATTAGCCGATGCGTTGACGACATAGGGTCCGAACGAGCAGCAAAAAGGCCCCGGCGCAATGACAATGGAACCGGCTGGGACTTTTTCGACTCAAACGCGCTTGAATTCGCAAGGAAAAGTCGGCTTCCTCTCGCCTTCTTCCACGACCTCGACGTCCTGCATAAGAGGGTGGGCACGAAGACAGCCGAGCAGCCGAAACCAGATGGCCCTAGCTCATCCAGAGCCCTCTTGAAAGAGCAGATGGAACTCATGGACTCTGTGAGACAGCTTGAAGAGAAGTTGGCAAAGGCAAAAACAAGCTTGAGCGATTCATTGCGGAAGAACCTCGAGGCACGAGAACAACTTTCAGCAACGTCCTCATCGGAGGCAGAGCATCCCAGAGTCGTCCTGTCGAAGGGCGATTACAAGAATTTGGTTGATCTCTACTTTCACACTCATACCAGTCGTTTCGACCCAGAATCGCCTCATGCGTCTCCTACCCCGACCTTTTTAGAAGACTATGTCTTCAAGCTATCTGAGGACTTCGCGGCGCCGCAGGCTTACGCGGAGTTTTATGAAGATGAAGCATACGAATCGCCGCTAAAGGAAGTAGAGCGGCTGATTAGATCCAAGCAAATCCGAGAGGTCTCTGCTTTCAAGAGCTTCGTCGACCTGCTCCTTGACGACCGATCTTCGAATGCCGCCCTTTTCAAGGCCTACAAAAGACTGCCCCAGCCAGGCGTTGCATTCCTCCCAAAAGGAACAATCAGGGTGTTCCTGCAACGCATGTCAACGCCATGGCAGAAGAGCGAGAAGTCGATGATAAGATATCTTTCCCTCATTGACGATATGCAAAAGGCCAATTTACCTATTTCGCGCGCAGAATGGGCATCTGCCATCTATCTGGCCGGAAGGTCTTTCAACAAGGTCACCGATACCGAAATCAATGCTGCGATGCGTCTGTGGAAGCAGATGGAGCAAGAGGCCGGGGCGAAGGCTCACCACGTCACCTTCAATATTCTTTTTGACATCGCTGTAAGAGCCAACAAGTTTCCATTGGCCCAGATGGTCCTCAAAGAGATGCACGACCGGGGCTTGCACCTCAACAGGCTTGGTCGTGTCAGTGTCATATACTATCATGGATTACGAGGTGACGGAGATGCTGTCCGAAAAGCTTACCGTGATTTTGTCGATGCGGGAGAAATTGTTGATACCCTCGTACTGAACTGTGTCATGGCAGCACTTTACAACGCACAGGAGCCTGCAGCCGCGGAGCAGATTTACGAGCGCATGAAAAGCTTACATGTCAACACTCGCCGCGAGACCCGAAGTGATGGTTCAACGGCATATTACCGACAGTATCCAGGCCCGGGGTCAGAGGTCATTGACCGCGAGTTGGCGGCTAATTCATTGCACCGAACGTTGCTCTTCTCCCGGAGACTCAAAGACATCCTACCAGAGCACCACAAAGCACTACAGGAGATCATACCACTGAGGCCGGATCACGTCACTTACCGGACGATGATATCCTATCATGCCAATATGTCTGGCAACCTCAACCGGATCACGGTATTGATCAGTGAGATGTCCGAGTTGTTCGGTCTACCATTGCAAAGTATCCACTATCAATTGCTCTTCAAGGGCTTCGCTCTCCATGGCGCCACCAGAAGCCCCGATGCGACTTGGAGCTTGAAACGATTACAGATGGCCTGGGATTCTTGTCGGCAAGAGATCAAGGACGGACAGCTCGCCCGCAGGCGTGCCAGGATGGCGGCCGATCTCACGGTTCCTCAATTGCCATCAATCAAAGTCATCAATGAAGGGGGTGCTGAAGAAGTACCAGCACGGCCCAACAATCAATTCAAGCGACTGAGCGAGTGGGACAACTTTGTATTGGATCTAGCGGCCTTCCCGCGAGAACGACGAAAACACATCGAGCGAATACACGCCGAGCTATTTGATGAAGAGCAGGAAAAGAAAGAGCGTCTTATTCGAAACCCGTTCTCTCGTCTTCCGGCCAAGGAAGTGCCACCACAGAAGCAGGAACACTACTACCCACTAGGCGATATGAAACTGGACGAACAGGAAGGAGAATATGTGCTTCCGTCGCCGATCCTCGCAATTGACCCGTCGAGTGCCGAATTTCAGGATCCATTCTTCCCGAATCGCAATTGTTCCGAGGGAGCGATTTCCCCATCTACATCGGACAATGTTGAAGCCTCCGCAGACACAGAGCTGCCTGACGACGGCCACCACCCTATACTGCCAAGATTTAATGCAGGACCTTCCGCAGAAGGTCCACCTCCTCCACAGCCAGACCAAGCAAGTGATGCGAAGCCCGAAGATGAAGACGAGCGAGACAGCCAACCGATCCCCATAAGCTCAAAGTATCAAGTAGAAGCGACGCGCGCACTCGTCTGCTGGCTTTTACGGGCGTATGCAAACGCAACGGGCTCACGCTCGCAAGTGGAAGAGATCTGGAACTCTGTGAGAAAGCTGTGGAGGAGCCGTGACCCGAACGATCAGGCGTCTGTCATCCGAGTGTTGAGACGATGCCTGCGAAATTGCGATCGCTATGGGCCGCCTATGTAGCGTCAGTAGCCGAAATGTCGTGTAATGTAACATGTAACATCTTATACATGCGCTGGGTTCAAGTTCGTTCTGGTCGTCCGTCCTCATGCGCTGGCGTCGGCAGCATGGATTAGCAATCGTTGAGATCTAATCAAACCGAGATCTTCTCCGGTGAATTTCAAACGGAGTACGGAGTGCTCAGCATGCGAACCGCCTTGAAGTGAAATCACACAGTTCGTGTCCGTCGACACCATCCATCGGGTCTGCTGTAACACTTTGCTTGTATGAGAACCGTACTGGATAGAGTAATTATATGGTCCGTACGAGCAAGCACATTCAAGCTCGCGGGACAGGACACAGACAGGAACCGAAGGTGCAGCAGGCAGGCAGGCTTTCCGTGCCCATGTCGTGCAAGTGATCGAAGTAGCGACAACAGGTGTGTTGTGTAATAGTGGACTGATGCCGCTACAGTACGTAGCCACTGTAGCCTCGAGGCTCTGCCGTGGCACCCAGTTGCATGTCAAGTATGGAGTATGCAGTACAGTACAGTACAGTACAAGATCCGCACATCTCGTTGAGCCCCTTGCTGGTCTCTCTCGCAAAGTAACCCTTCACTCTTGTCGCATGGAAATCCCGTCCTGACTCGATGACTTGCTGACTCGCTGACTCGCTGCATCGCGTTCTCATGATTGTCCTAAAGACAGGACAGGATGATATACTACAGCGCGTTGACGTTACATGATGTTCCCCGGGACAACAGCTTCACGTTTCATCTCTCAACATGCATATGTCATGTCATCAGCGAACAGCCCTCGAATCACGCACGCCGTCGTTTACACAATTGAAACCGAGTGGAGACAGCCATGTTCATGCATATCGTCGGAACTGCGCCGTCAAGAAGCTTATCATAACCAGTGGAAGCGATCATGCATATCGCCGCAACTGCCGAATCGTTAGCGATCCAAGTAAACCGATGCGCGGGAAGAAACACTTACATCCAGGGTTAGGGCCTTGGAGCTGTTTGCGCCTTGATCCCGATAGACCCCGACCAGGGCTTCACTGCCCTGGAAGAAGCCGGTCTTGAGACTGATCACGATGAATTGCATGCCGGGGCCCTAGTAATATCTTGCATAAGCACGCGACCAGGAACGACGTGGCAAAGCCAGAAGAATACAGAACGATACGGTGATTACTTGGGTAAAGAGAACTTACAGCATGGTTCCGCACGTAATTCACCAACTTGCCGACATTCGCATTATCTAACGCAGCATCCACCTCGTCAAGCACAAAGAACGGGCTGGGCTGATAACTGTGGATGGCAAACAACAGGGCCAACGCGGCCATGGTTTTCTCGCCGCCGCTAAGATGCTCCATGTCTCGGAACCGCTTAGTAGGCGGCATGGTGTGGTAATTCACGCCGGCTAGGTACGGCTCGTCCTCATCGGCAGTGAGATATGCGCGTCCACCTGCGGGGAATTCATCCGACTTGGTCAGGTTCGAGTAGATCGGCTCGATCTGCTCGGAGATGTGGCTGAACGCTTTGTGGAAGAGTTCGTTGCGCTTCTCCTGCGTGTCTTCGAACCGGGCCTTCAGCTCGCGGTAGTTGTTGCGCGAGACCTCGTATTCGTGCTCCATGTCCTTGGCGCGTTGTTCCACGGCGGCGAGACGCTGCGCGGCGTGCGCATTGGGCTGCATTTTATCGAGCGCGGCGTTGAGTTTGGAAATCTCGTCCAGCAACTGCGCTTCCATGGCTTCGCTATTTTGACGCTTGTGATCTTCGTCCAGGGCGTCAAAGTCGACCTCGATGCCGTAGTCGTTGGTGGTGTGAGTCTTTAGGGCGGAGGAAGTAGGTTCATCTTCGTCTTCATCAGCATCCATGGCATCGGCTTCCTCGAGGGGAAGATCGTTGATCGGGACGCTATCCAGACTCGCCGAAGATCCGGTCAAGGGGATCGCGATGTTCTCTATCTTGCAGCGGCGGAGCAGGGTGTACCGGGAAGATGAGTGACGGTGCATATTCCCTTCCAGAGCGCTGATGGCCCGGAACGTGCTTTCCATCTCCTTGGCCCGCTTCTGGACCTCTTGCTTCTGTTTGGCCAGCTTATCAGCCGCTACGGCGAGTAGCTCTCGCTGCTCATCCAACTGAGCGTGGAGTTCGTCAAGCTCCTCTTTGAGAGTATTCAAGTCGTTCTGGATGCCTTCACGTCGTTCATTCAGCTCGTCAATCGTCTGCCTGTCGCGCTGCTCTTTATCCCTGAGGGCCACGAGGCGGTCGTCTGTTTGCTGGAGCCGGGCCCTCTCGAAGCTGAGTTGTCCTTCAATCCTGCCTTTTTGCGTGACAAATTCAAGCTTCTTCTGTGCGGCTTCTTGCTGGAGCGAACCCTGACGAGCCTCGTAATCGCGGATATCGTCAAACCCGTGTTTTTGGCAGAAGTCGCCAAAGACCTCGTTTTCGATATTGCTCACTGATTCTTGGTAATCGGCAATATCTTCGTCGATCTTCTCCAGCTTGCTTCGTTCTTGCCTTGCTTTGGGCCGCTCCTCGGCCAGCTGTTGCTTGACATGGTCGACCTCACGCTTCTTGCTTTTGAGATTCTTGCTCAGAGCGTCGAATTCCTCTTTGGCATATCGCAGTCTATTCTCTAGACCGCTGATCTCGTTTTGGACGGCCTGTTCCTCAGCTCGACGTGCGCTTTCCTGCGGCAAAGCAGCAAAGTCTTCCATCAACTTGTCCTTGAGCTTGTTCAGCCTATCAATCTCAGCTTGGTCCCAAGTATGTCGGGTGTTGCTTTCCCTTCCACGGCCGCCAGTCATCAGGCCACCTTTATGAATAACGCTGCCATCGAGAGTGACAGCCTTCGCGTCGACGTGGCGCCGGTAGCACAGCTCTTTGGCTATGTCAAGATTGTCGCACACAATGGCATTGCCACATGCGTATGAGATGGCTCGCGCAACTGACTGGTCATAGTCCACTGTCTCGATAGCTGGAAGCATGCCCTTATGCATACCTCTCAAGTTCGAGCTGATAGCCTTGACCTGGATTGTGTCCAGCGGAATGAAGGTTGCCTGGCCCGAGCGATGGTCTCGTAGATACTCGATACATTGCTTGGCTGTAGCTTCAGTGTCGACGACTACAGCGTCAGTGTGACGGCCGAGGACGGTCGCAACGGCCTCCCCATATTTCTTCTGTTTGGGCCTGCAGAGTTCAGTGACGCGGCCCTTCACACCAGGATAAGTGCGCTTGAGCATGTTGATGGTTTCCCTCATTCTGATTTCCTTCTCACTTGTGCGACGGCCGTCGTCGGCCTCGAGGAGTTTCCGTGCCACCTCAGCGAGCTTCTCGTCAAGCTCGGTTCTCGTCCGAGCTGCTTGCAGTCGCTTCGACTGTGCAGCGTTGAACTCTTTCTTCTTCTCGTTGATCTCACTCTGTGTCTGCTGGACGAGTTCCTTGAAATGTTGCTCTCTCTCGTTGATGTCGTTGTGCTCGTTCTCAAGGACTTTCAGCTTATACTCGGTGCTTTCCACGCTGTTCTTGAGGTTATTGTAGGTGGCTTCAATAGGTGCTCGATCGTTCTTGAGTCTCTCAATGCGGCTCAAATCGGCAGAGGCACGCTTGTTGAGTTCTTCGCGGAGCCTGGTGTATTCTTGGAGGTCAGTAGGGCTCAGCTGACCGCCCAGGCGAGTCGCGTTCTGTTCCCATTCCCTTTGCCATTGAGCTTGTGCTTTCTCGACCGTGCTCAGGTCTTTCTCCAGTTGTGCCACGGTTCCAGCCTGAGCTGTGCGCTCGTTGACGATGCTGTTGATGCGGTTGGCATATTTGGTAAGCTGCTTGGTCGACACGGAGATCTGTTCATCGATGGGGACGAGAGAAGAAGTTTTGTCCTCAATCTCCTTCTCCTTGGCCTTGATCAACTTCTCCGCCTTTCCAACATTCCTTGATGCCAAAGCATGGTCTTTCTTGGCAGCATCGAGACCTTTTTCGTACTTCTCGATACCTCGACGATATTCTTTCAGTTCGTCCTGATGTTTCTGGATGTCTGCGCTCGCATCTTCAATCTGTCGCTGCAGATGGTACAGTTTCCACAGAACGTGGGTGACGATTGCGTCATCGCGTTCAGCAGCCTTCTTCTGGAAGTTGTCGGCCTCCCGTTTCTGCTCTTGGTATTGGCGGATTTCGGAGTTGATACCTCTCCGGCGATTGAGTTGGAAGGTCTGCTGATCTGCGGCCTGGTCTAGTTCGGTCTTTAGCTGGTCGTATTCAGCCTTGTGTTCTATGCTGCCCGAGACTTGCTCAATCAGGCGGGTCAGATCTTGGGGTTTCTGCGTGGCGATAGCCTCGACATCACCCTGGAAGACCAGGAAGTTGCGAGCCTTGATGAGGATGTTCTCTTCCTCCAGCGAGTCGTTGTAGTCGTTGGCGGTCACCACCCTGTCGTTGATGCGATACTCCGAGACGCCCTGGTTGGTGATTGTGCGCTTGAAGTGTTGCTCCTGGCCAGCGTCATCCTCATAGACAGCCATGACCCAGGCGGATTTGGGGTCATTGCGCTCCTGTGTGCCATTGACTTGAGAACCTGGCTCTTCTTCGTTGTGGCTGGCCACTCCGTTCGTCTGCGGCTCTCCATTGATGGTGGATTTCTGCAGCACACGTCCGCGATAGACCAATTCCTTCAAGTTCGTCGATCTGAGGTGTGAGGATTTGATTCCGAGCACGAAGGAGATGGCGTCCATGGAGTTGGACTTGCCGGAGCCATTAGGGCCGATGATCGAGGTGAAGTAGGCATCACCGAAGAGGAGCGTATGATGGCCCTTGTACGACTTGAAATTGTACAGCTCGAGCCTGATCAGCTTGCCCATTTTGCGTCTGGAGGGGAAAGACTGGGGACGCAGAGACGACGGCGAGACTCTTGGTGCGCTCGTTGGTGATATGCGCTTTCCTGCGACCGGTGCGACGCGCAAGTGGAGGGCAGACGCGGTGCGATGCGCGCGTGGGGAAAAATGGCGCGGCGCGGAAAAACGTACCACCGCACGAGACCGCGGTGAAATACCTTTAGGGCGTTGTGGGCGTTGTGGGAGGGACCCTGAACGCACCCGAAGCCGCCTACACAGTAGGCCTGACGTAGTTGCCTGCGATCTGCCACTAAGATTGCTTCATGTCTGCACGCTGAGCAGCCTCTTGTTCTCAACACCACAAAACCCACGGGTCTAGATTTGTTGTATACATTGCTATTTCTTACCAGGCTCATGTGCCTCTTGGTGAGCGTGACCTCTAAGCCCACGCCGTCGCTCCTCAACTGGCACGTGCCGCCTCTCTTTTATCAGTAACGCCTAAGGACTATTGCTTGCCTGCTCCCTTTCCCTGGCGATCCAGTATATCTGGCGAATACCCCATCCCACATCCCAGCAATTCCGAGCCTCGAATTCCGCTGTCATACTCATACATCTTCCCGTCGCATTCTCATCCACTCTTGCCCAAATTCCTTTCCTAGCTTCTAGCCTCCGCCAGACTTCGATGCGGCCGCTCTAGCCTCTTAGGACACCATGTCTGAATCCATACCGATTCCTCGCTCGAAGTCGGGGTCCGCCCTGGACGAAGGAGTGGCCAGCGATTATGTTGGGAGTCTCGGATCAGATATCGGGGGCTCGTCGAATGGCGGTGCGTTGACACCTGGTTATCAGTCGGGATACCAGTCGTCCTCGCCCGGGAGTCCCTTGATGCTGTCCAGGAACAACTCGTACATTGGAAGCCAGTCGATGCAGGAAGACTGGGAAGTCCCGCTCGACAAACTCAGCCTCTTCGACATCTTCGACAACCTAGCCTTACCCGCAAAGCTCGACAAATGGCAGGCCACGATACAAGCCCAGAAAGAAAAGCTGGCACGCCAGCAGGAAAGGATAAGGACCACGGGCAACAATGCCAGGGACCGTGCCATGGCCGAATGGCGTAAACGAGTTCCCTCGGCCGACGAGCAACTCGCCAAATACCGCTCTCGTATGAAGAGATCGGTGGACGACCTGAACAAGAGGTGGAACGAAGTGGCTACCATATCCATCCGTGAGAAGGTGTCCTTCATCTCGGCCGTGCTCAACGTCTTTATCAGCGGATATCTGATAGGCGCTGCACCGCAATACTTCTACTGGTGGTACACCATTCAACTGATGTATTTCATGCCCATCCGAGCCTACACCTACCACCGCAAGGGCTACCACTACTTCCTGGCCGACCTCTGCTACTTTGTCAATCTTCTCGATCTCCTGGCCATCTGGGCATTCCCGCGCTCGAAGCGCCTCCTGATCAGCGCCTACTGTCTGGCGTACGGCAACAACGCCGTTGCAATTGTCATGTGGAGGAACTCGCTGGTCTTCCACTCCATGGACAAAGTCGTCAGTCTATTCATCCACGTCATGCCCCCAGTGGCGCTGCACTGTATTGTTCATCTGACCCCAGACGACTACCTGCTCAAACGATTCCCTGCCGTTTACACCATCAAATACAGCCCCAAGGAGTCCCCAGAGCACTATTCCCTCTGGGCAATGCTCGTGTGGGCGACGGTGCCCTACGCCGTCTGGCAACTCTCCTACCACTTCTTCATCACCGTCCGCCGCAAAGAGAAGATCGCGGCCGGGCGACCTACTTCATTCACCTGGCTGCGCAAATCTTACGCCAAAACCACGATCGGAAAGTTCGTCAACTCTCTGCCCGTATACCTGCAAGAACCGGCCTTCATGGCGATCCAATACTCCTACGCAATCCTCACGATAATCCCGTGTCCACTATGGTTCTGGTATCGCTGGGCAAGCGCCGGTTTTCTACTGACCGTCTTCAGCTGGTCCGTGTGGAATGGCGCCAACTACTACATGGACGTCTTTGGCAAGCGGTTCCAGAAAGAGCTGGAGCAGTTGAAGAAAGACGTGGCGAAATGGCAGAACAGTCCTGCGGCAATGTTCTCTCCGCCGACAGGGCCCTTGGACGCCGAAACAAGTCCGCATATCACAAGAGAGGACGCGGCCAAGCGCCACGCCAAGAGGGAGTCGATCGACAAGATCCCCTTGCTGGACGAGATGGGTCAGCCGCAGGAGAACGGTCACGACGACAGCAGCGCAAGAGCCACCGGGGCGGAGCTACTCAGTGCCGCGGACGAGGGTATTCTCGACCGTAAGAGCGTGGCCACGCCGCTTGCGGAGGGGGGGTCGTGAGGGGGTTTTACGACGCACAGAGCACGTCAACCCACAAACGCACGCAGCCCACCGATCGAGATTCGAATTGCCGCGAGGACGAAGTTCCAATCTCGCAAGGAAGGATACGGGCACCACACAGCTTGAATGGCATGCACACGAACGGACGACCTACAACGCATTACTGCTACAGTGCTGGCAGACACTAGGAACACGAGGAGGAACTCGAGAAGGCAGGAGGGTTTTTGCCTCTGACTTTGAGCTTCGGTGCGGACGAATCGGAGTATTATGTACGGTGTACAGTTTTACAGATAACGGATACCCTCGATAGCGTTCTTTTCTAGTACCTTAATTGATTACAGTATTTGGATTTTGGTGCCCAGATTTCAAGTATCGTAGGTAGTGCATCCTTACACAGGTATGAGTTACCTACTGTTTTTGCTACTGTCTCGCACTGGCTGGACATACAATACCGTGCTTTTGCCACATACCTACTAAGTAGGCATCCCAACGATTTACGACGTATTGTGTACGAAAACGGACGACTCAAGGGGTAACATGTTGAGGTGCAATGTCGGCGGTACTGTGTTGTGTACAATCAGCAAAACAATTCAATTACATTCCATTCCATTTCATTCCGCGCCCTGTCCTGCGCGCCATCGTCATGAGCCTCTTCGACATCGCACTCCTGCTTTGATGCCCATGCGACGGGTCTATCCCTTCATACCTTCCCACCGAGTGGACACGAGTTCTTCCGTCATGAATGGTGACGCCCTGGAAACGCCAAAACAAGTCGATCCATCATGAATTGTGACCTGTGAGTCCCTACCCTCCTAGCACGCACCAGCCAGAGCCACCATCTTCCTGGCCGGGCGAACCGCTCCCACTACCTACAGTATCCCGCCAAACCGCTATACCGACGCGCCTGCCCGCCGGCACTTCGGACACAGGCAGCACCGTCCTCTCCCACGCCTCACGGCTGCGGGTATGCATCTCTGTCGATCACGCCCACGCTCTCATGCTCCCGCCAGCATCACCTGCCCCACGGGTGCCCATCTCTGCCGGTCACGCTCACGCTCACGCTCATGCTGACGCACCTCCTCCCAAGTGAGCGGCTCGCTTTCCCGGACCAAGGCCGCGAGGGCGGTATTGTGTAGTTTGATCACCCGGGTGGTGAAGCGGCAGTCGAAATCCGGGCGGTGGGGGTATAATGCGCAGGGCGAGGCTGGGATGCAGGAGCCCAGATTGCAAGGGGTGAGAGGAGTACGATTAGCAGTGGTGGGTGCGAAGATAGAGGCGTGTGCCACATGGTCGAAGATGGAGAAGGAGCCAGCATGAGGCTGAGGAATATCGTGCTGTTCGGCTTTGACAGTGGACATGTCTTCTGCTGTGGTGGGCATGGCGGCCATGATTTCGGCCCATGCATTGTCGTTGTCGTTGTCGTCCGCGATCGTAACTGCAGTGTTGATGGTAATGGCTTTTACGTTGTTGACGTCGTGGTCATCTGCGATGCTCGTGATGATCATGTCGTTCACGTCTGCAGTGTCATATGGGTTGGCGCGGGCACTGGCATTCGCATTGACATTGACATCCGTGCCGTGGTCAATTATGAAGTCCTCGTTGCGCAGGCGCGGTAAGGGCTCCATCCCCTGCTGGTGTTGGCGCCGGCGCGACCGCGAGGACGCTGTCAATGTCGTGGCGTCGACATATTGTGGTGACAAAGGGTGCTGGTACATATTGTCGTAGTCCCGTTCAGGGGCACACTTCTTCACTGCAGTGTGCTCGTTCGCGTTTGTCGCGGGAAGTAAGCTCTTGAAGCTCAATGTGCTCGACGCCAGCGTCGTAGCAGACATGCTCTTCAGACTGAATGTGCTGGAGAGCGGTGATGGCGTAGTTGGATTGCATAGCTGGGTTGGCCATCCGCACCGCATGGTGCTCTTATAGTCCTGACACATGGTACAAGTTTGGCGCTGAGAGCCTTGAGGAGAAGCGCCAAAGGGTGCTGTTGATGAAGCTGACTCCCATCGTGGCAGGGCAGTTGGGAAAGGACAGGCGGAATCAGAGTTGATATTCTCCTTCGGGAAATCGACGAGTGTGTGCTGTGTTCCGAAACCGACGGTTTGGCCGAGCCATGTGTTTCTTTGTGCTTGAGCCGAAAGTGGCTCAGGACTGTCTCTTAGAGTTGGAACAAAGGATTGAGCAGGCGGACTTCCTTTCGATGTGTCAGTCTGGAACAGGCTGCAAGCAGCACTTTGTGCGGGACAAACGACAATGTCTTGGAGATGGTTGCCTTCGTATTCCTGATAAACAAGCTTGTCTTCAGGGTGGTGCAGAGAATGATTGTCATGACTATGGCTCAAGATTGTCTCTGATTCGCGGGGTGCAGGCCGTGGCCCGTGCTCAGCGTCATTCTGGGTTTGAGGGAACAGTCCACCGAAACTCGTCTCGGACGGTAGACTCAAGGCAGAACTTGAAGCCACAGCTGTAGTCACGGCAACCAAGACCGGAGAAGCGGCTGACTTGCCCACCGCTGGTTGGATAGGGACGCTGTCTGATGAGCAGTTGACCGAGCTGGCTTCTGGGCCCGGGAAACTACCAAAGACCGGCATCCTCGAGATCTTACCAGAAGCAGATGAGGCTGAGTTACGGAAGGGGTCATTTGTGCCTACCTCCCCATATTGCTTCGAAGCGGCAATTGCTGCATCGCAGCCCCGTGGAAACCATGGCTGTTCGCATTTCATCTTGAAAATATGGCTTGGCGAGTGCATCGCGGGACATGGTTCCATGCAATCAAGAGCGAGGGCTGCGTGGCAGGTATTTGTACAGTGGAAGGTAGTCACCGAATTCGTTTGCTCCAAACAAAAAGGTTCTGCTGTCGTGAAAATGGCTTGTCAGAGCACCGTTTGCGTAGTCTTCGTCTGCAGGCTTTAAGATGCGAACTCGATGTTGATCCCAGTCCTTCAAGATGGCTGTTCCTGTCACCGGCCCGTGAAATGCGTGGTCGGTATGCTGTTTGCCGCCATGAGGCCAGGAAGTGCATGGGCAACCAGTTTGACCTAAACATGGTAGAGTAGCGCTGTTCTAGGAGCAGTCAGCATAGTTTGACTCCCTGGTCGGCCGTGAACTGCCTTTTGTCAAACTCACCTGCCTCCATCCGTGTTTCTGGTGAAGTGACGGCCTTCTTTAATATAGGCAATTTCTTTCACCTTCGCCGCCAAGCTAAATCCCAGCCATCTTCACTCGGAAATCGTTAGCATATCAATTACTTAAACAAAATTGTTCCCGACAATGGGAGCTGGAACCCTTCCAGCCTCGTCAGACATCTCCCTTATTCGCAGCCAGGAGTGGATATACAAGCATCAAGGAAACGCAGAGGCTCTCATTGCGATCCTCCTAACTCGGGTGATCTGATGACTTGTACAGGACCATAGTGGTTATAGTTTGGCAAAAATGTGTAGGAGCTCGTGGATGTCGAGGAGAAGGACACGGTGGCGGCTCCCATTGTCACCTTTTTGCCCTTTTTTGCATCAGGATTGCTTTTTCGATCAATTCTTTGACTGTTGTGAAGAGGAGCTGTGTGCGACAGTGACGGCTGCACCTCGCTTGGCAGGCTCCTGATGGTGGCTGGGTGGAGCGTACATTCACTACAGGATTTCACAGATGGGCGTACAGAGTAGGCGCCATGCGGGTTTCGACCACGACCGCAAGATGTCCCATCTCATTCGAGCACTCCAATGTAGGGCACGGTCGAATTCGATTTCAGTGAACCACTTCAGAACTCATCAACTTGGAGACGCGCGTTGCTCTTCAACTGTAGTCCGAGGCCAAAGCAAGCGGGGAACATCAGACGTCCGCATTGAACTCAAGACCTCCTGAGATGGTGTCTTTTTGGCTTGTCGTCACTTTGCCCGAGCAGCGAGGATTATGATGACAGAGGAAGAGAACGGATATGAGGTGAAGGTGAGGTCCATGTCCATCAAGTTCCTTGGTGGTTAGGAAGGTACGCCGAGAACTCCCCTTATTCCGCTCTTCGAAGCTGGATATGTTCGTACAAGTCTCGCCACAATAAATACTTGCTGAGCGGCTGGACGATTGTGAACCACATTCCATTCTCTGCCTGCACCGCATCATCCTCGCACTTTGATCACGACCTTGCCGAAATGACTTCCCGCCGCGACATACTCAAAGGCTTCCTTGGCATCGTCGAATCCAAACACCTTGTCCACGACAGGGTGGATTTTTTTCTCCTTGTAGAGCTCCAGCGCTTCTTCAAGTCGGTCTCTAGGTCCGTTCCAGATGCCTTTCAAAGTGACGTTCCTCCGAAGCGCAAGCACATTGGTGTTGACCACGCTATCGGCTTTATCAATCTTGCCGCTGAGGTAGCCAATGCAGGAGATCAGGCCGCCCCATTTGACACAAGCGAAGCTTTTGGCCAGTGTCTCGGGGCCGCCTTGCTCGAGGATGATGTCGACGCCCTTGTTGCTGGTGATGGCCATGACTTCCTCGTGCCAATTGGGGTGCGTCCTGTAGTTGATGAGATGGTCGGCCCCCAGTTCTTTCGCTCTTTTCAACTTTTCTGCGGACGAAGACGTGACAATTGCTGTCCGCTGTTAGTCACCACATGTGTAATTCAGTGTGGGCCTGGCCTTACTCGTTAGCCCGCTAGCTTTGGCCATCTGCAGCCCGGCGATTGAAACGCCGCCCGTTCCTTGCAGCAGTACCACCGTGTCCTTGCCCTTTATGCTGTCTCCGATCGGCCTCATCCAGTTCAGGGCCATCCAAGCAGTGACGGCAGCAATTGGCAGCGTCGAACCTTCTTCGTCACTAAGGTGATCTGGTACCCTCACCAAACCTTCGTCCGGGAAGCATCGGTACTCCGCCAACACGCCGGGAAGAGGCAGCCCGAGTCCAGACGGCAAATGCTCGTCCGTGATCTGACCCGTCAGGTGTGTCAAGTTGAAGATGGCCATGACCCGGTCGCCCTCCTTCCAGCGGTTCTCGCGGTCAGGCGAACTTCGTGGTCCGACTTTCACCACCGTGCCCACCATGTCGGAACACGGAACGACAGCCGATGGCGACTCGATGGATTCATGGTGATCGTAGTCACCAACACACACTTACGAGCAGCGGCTCGTCAGCAACAGGCTCAATCTCAGGTAAGGAATGTGCTAGATGTTGCGGACTTACCCTCGACATCTCGATAATTCAGACACACAGCATGGATCTCTACTAAGACCTCATCTGCGCCTGGCTCCGGTACGTCTGCCGTCACTTGCTTTAAGCTGGCGAGGCCAGAGAGATCACTGAACCACTGCTTCATCGTGTGGATTTGGATGTGTGCTCTTCGTATATGCGGGGATTGCTTCCGAGTGAAGGGGAGCGAAGACGCTGGTCGTTCTGCTACATGTTTCAGCTGAACCACTGCATCAAGAGGAAGAGTATATATACGGAGTATGTGCTGCTCATCTGATATGGTGGTCTTGGTCCCTGATGACGAAGTGGTTGATCGATTCTATTTGTAAGCCCGTCTGTCTTTACGCCCTAGGACTGCCTGCCCTGCTTGGGATTTGAAACCCACACACTTGCTACATGAATATGAGTCTTGACTCTTACTTCTGTGCGCATCATTCGAAGCTCAGATCCGTTCAGCTCGGTATCATTGTCATGGCCGCTACGCGCTCCGGACCAACCATGAAGGCTATCGCGAGCGAATGCGCCTCCTCGGCTGGATCAGCCTCGACGCATCTGCAACAAGACGGCACCGGGAGCCGTATCTCGACATACTCTGAGCTATGCGGGATTAATCTCCTAGGATAGAGTCGAGAAACCAAAGAAGCCCAGGGGGTCAGAGACGTCCGCACAGTGACAGTAGTGTCACTGGCACGGTCGAGTACATCGCGAGGATGATATTTGGGTCGTGTCACCGAGGAACAGGACAGCGAGTGATGTAATTGGTATCTCGGGTAGCAAGCCGTATGTATCCCTTGCTTACCTCTCCATTTCGGAAGCCAACCCGGTCACACACAATCGAGCGGGTAATCGAGACTGGTGAAGGCACAAAAGGTAAGTCGCCAAGTCGAGATCGTACTTCGAGGACAAGCGGTATCGCAAGGTTCAAGAATCGAGGCCCGCTGCAGGGACACTCCGGGTCGACGTCGGCGGGACATGGCCCGCTGGTCCGAACGAAGAATTTGAGTCCGCACAGCTGCATCCATTGCTACTGCATTGTGCTTCAGTAGTGATGACGAGGATGATGTGATTTAATGTGGTGGACAGAGATGCCAGAGAGTCAGTGATATCAGAATCAGTACTGCAGCATTATCATCATCGTTAATTACTCCTTGTTACTTCTCCAAAACTGAGGCGTCCCTTTGGGCGCTGGATCGGGGTTACATGGCCCGGGGTAGGATCTTCAACTATTCCCGTGAACTGGGTACTGTACCGTGATGGATTCTCCTGCGGCGGCGGCGTTCTGAAATCTTCCACCCTTTCGGGCTGTTCTCCTGGAGCTGAATACGTATGCTGATTGACAAACATGCCGGTGATCTGTGCGGCCCAGGCGACGCGCCTCCATGGTATAAGAAGCCTGTCAGGAGCTTCGACGTGGAAAGATGTGGCTTCAATCTCAATTCACCCTGGCCACGCTCTCACTCGTCAACAAGCTATCAAAAGTCCCCTTCCTCGAGTTTCACACCCTCTTTGATAGGGTGACAGGGGCAGAAGCCTGCGCGTTCCACGCAGTACTCTAGAACCCTCTCTCCTAAGCCTCATTCGTATTGATACCTGCCGCTTGTCGTTCGTCCTTTGCCACTGAGCGCACCTTGAACCAAGAACCCTCGGAATCCAACTCCACTCAGCCTTCAACATGTCCGTCTCTGGATTTTCCGTCCAACACGACTTCGAAGTCCAGGAGTATAACAAGCGCCGCGCGACTTGGAAAGAGTCCGAGAAGAAGAGAAAGGAGGAAGTCAAGTTGCTTCGAGTGCAAGCCAAAGCGATTCGGGAGGCGGCGCTGCAGCAGCTGAAAGTCCTCGGTGTTGGTGAGTTTCATGGCCGCCTTCCATTGCATGGCCAAAAGTCAGACTGACGCAGGAAGTACAGGTGAACAGAAGAACATGAGAGCCGCGTTCGGATGGATCCGCACCAGTCGCAGGGAGAAGTCGGAAAAGGGGCCCACATCCAGGCTGACCGAGGGAAAGCTCCTCGAAGATGACTCCGACGGTGATTCTGACGAGATCACACTGACTGACGCGCTGGCTGCATGAACGTGCTGTCTAACTTGGCTTGAGTCGCTTTGGATGTCGTCTCGTATGGCGCAAACTTGTCACTGTTGGCGCGACGTTCAGTGTGCGTGTCATGGTTGGAACTTGGCAGTCGCTGAGCTGGATGCTGTAGCCCCGTGACATGACAGATGAATGAATCAAATTCAACCTTCCTCCAGAGACCACAATTTCCCACCCACTCTTCCTCTTGCCACCACACCACCGAGCCAGGTCCCTCTCCCTTCGATCCTGAGATTCACGCCCTTACTTCCGACCCACTGGCTCACCGCCGCTGTGACGGCCACTTCATCGTCTCTGGGCACTCTGATCCACGTGTTCTGCTGCTCGACCTTTAATATGTCGATCGGGATGGCTGTGCCTGTCAGACCGAGGTATTGCTGTAGTGCAGCTGTGAGATATGAGCGAATTGTGAGTTCATCGAGAGGTTGTTGACTCTGTTGGTCGAGGGAGGTTAGGCGGAGATGGAAATATGAAAATGGAGGGTTACGGAGTGTGATTGTGCCGTGTGGTTCTTTGGCTGATGATTTGGTGTTGGTCATGGCGTAAGTGTCTCGAGCGTTATGATGTGATGTAATAGATCGTTCGACTGGATCTTGGTGTTATCACAGTGCGACTTGTGGGATCCTTGGACTTCATTATTGATTGGGTTGTGGTCGATGAATATGATCAACAGATGGACACTCAATGGGTGAGATGGAGATCGAGGGCAGAATTAAATTAAGAGCTTTGTGACGGAGTCATGATTAAAAGTTTGAGACATCGAGGCGCTTTGTCGTCGTCAGACAAAATGTTTACGCGACTTCTGTCCGCTCGACCTGCATCTTATGTGCTCTTCCCGGCATTATGATTCAGGTCTGTCTACTTCGAGTCCAAACCTTTTGTAGATCAAGATCGACTTGGCTGAAAGAGCGAAGTACAGTGCTCGGCGCTACCATACCGGCCATGGGTGTAATGACGCATTTCTCACTCTGTTGGTTGGTGCGAGACCCGAACTGGTGACAGGACGCATGATGGGTACAGTTCGGCGTCGTGCTCAGCATGTGCTTGATAGTGTTGAACGCGAGAAGGGAGGGATGAATTCGCGAGTAACAGGGGCCATTGCCTCGGATTGCCTGAAGCATCCGCACACACTGGGAGACTGGCTTGGTGGCACCTTCAGCACAAGACGCCCATACTCTTGCTACTGCGTCTTGTTCTTCCTCCCGCCATTGCTAATTCCATATTCCATTGCTATGCTCATAGACGATGATCTTGATCGCTTCCGTGTTACCTAGCCCGGGGATGTGCCTGCCAGTCCACTCTCATAGAAACGAATCACTCTCTCTAGGAACCTAGAATCTTAGCCGGCTGCCACCTTGCTGGCTGGAACAGCGTAGTAGTCCAACCCCGTCACATGAATAGGTGCTCAAGCTCCCACCTCAGACCCACACCTCACACCCTCCCCTCCGCTCGTAGACCCTCATACATCGCCATGGCCGCCAGTGTCTTCCCATCCCGCCACGCGACCTTCCACACTTCCTGCACCGGCACGATCTTCAGGGTGATTTTCTCGCCGTGATCCCTCAACCCGGTCAACTTGCCCTTCAGCTCATCAATGGCACGCGTGGACAACGATTTGCGAGCCAGGAAGATGGGCATGAACTCGTCGCTGCCTCCAGGGGAAGGATACATCGCGGGTTGAAGCTGTTCTTCTTCCGAGGAAGTGGCAGACGTGTCCACGTCTATTTGGGAAGCTAGCAATGTCATGTCGATAAGCTCGTCTGCGGAGATTTCGAGCCCTGTTTCTTCGCGAACTTCTCGGGCTGCTGCGCCGGCGAAGGTGCCGCTGTCGTCGATCATGCCCGCGGGTAGTTCGACAAAGGATAACGACCCGGCAGGGATGCGCGGCTGGAGGGTGAGAATGGCGTATTCTTCCGGCGTGGGCAAGGTGTCGGGCTCTTGATCTGAGCCGTGCGGGCTGTCGGACGGGGTGAGGATGATGAGCATGGCGACACTCCCGCCCCGCATGAAAATCGAGCCAGGGAGATGTTCGCCATCGTCGTTGCTGACTTGGGCTTTGAGTTTCAGGAAGCCTAGACGCTGGCCGGAGAAAAGGTCGAAGGACTGGATCTCTATTGATTTGAGAGAGTAGGGCGAATTGTGGAAAGGGTGGGTTGACGAGGACCGCTGGAGGGAGAGGGAGTGGCGTAGAGTATTGAGCCAGGTCTTGAAAGCGGGAAACGCCAGGAGTTGGTCTTGAGAGAGGGATGTTGGGTGAGTGACGGGGATGGGCGGCTGGGTGTTGGGAAGGTGGAAGGTCGATGTGGTTGATGTCATCCTTCCGGTCAGTAGCTGTACGTGTTGATTGAAACTAATGGGAGACAGGAATTGAGGAACGAGATTCTTGAGTCTTGAGAGCATCACGCGAGAAACATGCCCGGGAAATCATGCCTCAGAGGCAGTCGCGGTTGTTTGGTGTCAGCAAGGCAGTTATATATAATCGTGAAGTATCGGACGACGTGTCTTGCAGACCAATCAGATCAAACAGCTACAGCCAATTCTCAAGACAAAGAACACAAGAAGCAGTGCGATTGGAGAATGTACACGACTCTGTCACGATAGTAGTGTGTTGGATAGAGTCAACGTCTTACTGCACAGGAATGGAGTTGATCTGAATAAGCGAGCAGCTTTGCTTCTCCATTCTGGACATCACCTGAAAGTCAGGAGTTGTCCCGCCGTCATCTCGATCGTATCAGCATACGACATGATAGTGACGATGAGGATGCCGGTAAGAATACCTATCAGTAAGGGCTATCTACTCGATCTACCGACCAAGAATGGCCATGGTCTTAACCTCACTGGACAAGGGTAAAGTGAGGAATTGTCTTCCAACTTGAACGCCCACGCTGATGGTCATGGCTCCCTCCTAGCGAGCATCAACCTCAGCGCCCGCAACAGTAATCCTATCTCCTGGCTGTTGAGGAGCTGGCGCAGATCCGCTCTCATCGCGGTTTGATCCGGGTGTCACACTACTCCCTCTCACAGCAGCGAGATACTTCTCATGCGCCTTCCTCTGCTGCTCCCATTCCTTTCTCAACTTTTT
The DNA here is from genome assembly GCF_000585515.1 of Cladophialophora yegresii CBS 114405. NCBI lineage: Eukaryota > Fungi > Ascomycota > Eurotiomycetes > Chaetothyriales > Herpotrichiellaceae > Cladophialophora > Cladophialophora yegresii. The sequence goes on along the minus strand of NW_006913046.1, from coordinate 4,115,909 downwards.
CACCCGACTCGCTGTGAGCGGCTGACCATCCCTTCCCGTTGTGGGCAGGCCATCGCCGTCCCAAGCAGAATACTCGCTCGAATGCGGTGGTTTGAACATCTCAGTCGGGCTCAGTCTACCCTTTTGCAGTCGTTCCTGAGCTTCACGCTCGCGTTGCCGTTTAGCCTCTTCTTTCACACGGGCTTTATCTTCGCGCTCGCGCCGCACGGCCCTGAGACCTTCGGTGACGGGGCGCACGAGCGCAGGAGCGTTCTCCCGGTCTTCGAGGTAGATGTCTAGTTGCCAGAGGTCGACGTCTCGCACGCGGTCGCAGAGGGCGAGGATCTGCTTGTTCAGATCGGAGGAGGATTCAGTGCTGGGTGCTGAAGAGGCTGTTTGCAGGGCGTCTCGGTTGAACTCGCTTAACGCACGTGCATATGACGGCCGAGGTCTACCTACCGTAGGCGCTTCGTCTAGCCCCGAAGGCGATGTGGACACGATCTCTTGTACTTTCTCGACGGTAATGGACTTGGCAATGGCGGCCTGTCGGAGTTCGTCTCGTATCCTCGCCAGCGGGTAGACGAATTCTTTGGCGGCGTCAGGGATCTCGATGCCTTTCCAGCCAACTTGTTCCGTGTCTGCAGGCTCGGAGCCGTTCAGGCCAAAAATGTTGACCAAACGAGTGATGAATATTGCGACATCGTGATGATCTCGTGGTGTGAGATCGGATTTTTTGGTGCTGTTGTATATGCTGATTAATTGTGATATTGCTTCCATAGCGATGGGCGTGTTGAATGAATCTAGTAATGCAATGCGAACCCGCTCTTCAGCCTCCTGAAGTGCAGCCTGCAAAGTTGCTTTCTGATCGGACGTTGCTTTCAACTCCTTTATTGCCTCAACGGCGTTGAGAAAGAAGTTGTCGACCCGATCTTCCCAATTCCTGCCTTGAGTGACCATATCGTCGGTGATCTCTATGCCATCTTTCCAGTTGCCGAGCAAGAAAACAATTCGCAGACTCCTGGCAGTCCAGTCTTTCCGCACGTGGAGAGCTTCTCGGATGGTGGTAAAGTTCTTCAACGACTTCGACATTTTAGAGCCTTGTATTGACAAGTGACCCATGTGGAGGAAGTAGTTCACCCACTGGCCATGATTTGCCCAGAAGGCCTCACTCTGGGCAAGCTCATTGTCGTGGTGAGGAAATGCAAGGTCGATGCCTCCAGAATGAATGTCCATTTGCGAGCCTAGTTTTCCAGACGCCATGGCCGAGCACTCAATATGCCAACCGGGCCGACCAGGGCCCCATTCACTTGGCCAGCTGGGTTCACCCGGCTTGGATGCCTTCCACAGAGCGAAGTCGGCGTCCGACCTCTTAGCGGCGGCTTCAGTCTGTGATAAGGCGCCCTCACCGTCCGCTACAAGCTCTTTGTCATTCCTATTCCATGGCTCCAACCTGGCATACGGGTAGCCGGCAGCCTCAAAAGCCTTGATGTCGAAGTACACTGAGCCGTCCGCTGTCCTATAGCCCATCTTGTTGTCGACGATTTTCTTGACAAACTCTGCAATCTCGTTGCCATGCTCGGTCACACGCACCAGGTCATCCGGATCCATCACATTCAAGTCATGCATATCTTGGAAAAAGCGTTGCTCGTACTCCTTGGTGAGTTTTGTGAATACAGCATAGTCGTCTCCGCGGATCGTCTTGCCCAGCTGCTCGTCCAAGACCAGGCACATGACATCGCTCACTCGGTTGTAGAATTCGTGCGGCGTCAGGAGCTTTGGATCTTGCATTAATGCCCTCGCGGTGCCTCTAGCAGTATTGATGTGCATCTTGATCTTTGCTTCCCTATCACCTGGCTTGGTGCCCGGTTCGAGGCTTCCTCCCGCCAATATGTCCCCGTAAATGGGTTCGATCAGGCTGTCGAAAGTTTCAGGGGTGACGAGGGTCTTGGGATTTATTCGTTTCAGGTTTCTGTGTATGTAGTAGTGCCAGGCATGCCGAGCGTCTTGACGGACCTGGTCATCAATGTATCTGGAATGGGTCAGACACATGAGGAGCTGCCTTGGGTCCGACATTCACCATACCGATGTTTGTTCTTGTACTCTTCGTACAGATGCCTCTGCCTCGCTCTTAAGATGATCTTGTCATCAATATCTGTCGTGTTCATCACAAAGCGGATCGAGAAGCCAAAGTAATCCCGCAGGATGCGCCGAATGATGTCGGTGGTCACGTAGTTGCGGGCATGGCCCAAATGAGCGTCGTCGTACACCGTGGGACCGCAAGCATACCAGGTGATCTTCCCTTGTTGGACAGGCACGAAGGGGACCTTCGAACGAGTCAGGGAGTTGTAGACTTTCAATTGAGGCTGGTGCGTCGAGCCTGACGGGAGCGACCAGGCGGGTTGTGCCATTCTGGTGGACTTGCTGCAGAGATTGAAAGCGGCTGAGGAGAAAGCACGCTTCATGTATTTCATGAGACACTCACCCAGCTCGTTGACTCATCCATACCCGTGCACAAGTGGTACTGAGTCACAACACCATGCGCAGGGAAATGGAATGCCACAATACGAAGCGGGCTCGGAAAATCCATTTACTCCGCCAGCCGTTTCCCACGGGATCTGCCGGATGCATTAGCGGCTCGCCTAAAGACGGCAGAGCCCGGCGCTAGCCATTAATGCACAGGTTCTGAGATTCAATTTTCATGCTTCAGGCTCGGGCTGTTCCATGCTTTGAGAACAGTTTGAGATTTGGCAAAGGATAAGATTGAGCGACCTAAAAATGGTGTCAACATTCCTTTCCCCATCTCTGCACACCAAGACCGGCGATCTCGCCTCCTTGCACCTCCGCCGTGATCAATCCCTGCCCACAATCCTTTCAACACAGGTCGCCAACGCCTCGGAACAAGGCTATGCAGAAGGCGTCGTGACCAACACTCGCTTCGGGTCGTTCCCTCACAGTACCATAATTAACGTGCCCTGGGGAAGTCAAGTACGAGCCAGTAAAGTCGACACTGGCTCCCGCGGTCGCACCACGAAAAGCCACAAGAAACGGAAGATCGATGACGATGAACCGCACTCCGTGTCCACTCCCGGAGAAAGTGCACAGGTCAAGCAAGCTGAAGTGGCGGAATCAGGGTTCATTCATGTCTTGCCGCCCACACCAGAGAACTGGACGACCAGCTTGCCTCATCGGACTCAGGTCGTCTACACGCCCGACTACAGCTACATCTTACATCGGATCCGCGCAAGGCCGGGCTCAAGGCTGATTGAAGCAGGGAGTGGGAGCGGGAGTTTCACGCACGCCGCGGCACGGGCAGTGTTCAGCGGCTACGGACGCGGGCGTAAGGCAGGCAAGAATGAGACCGACACTGATGGCGTTCAAGCTCTGAAAAGCGAAGTAGAGGCACGTCGGGGAGAAAGCGAGCCGGATGACGCTCGCGGACGAGTCTTCACCTACGAATTCCACCAAGAACGGCACGAGAAAGTCAAAGCAGAAATGGAATTGCACGGGCTTGATGCCATTGTCCACGCCATGCACCGCGACGTTTACAGAGACGGGTTCTTGCTGTATGACGCTGACCAACAAACCGTGCCAACCTCTCCTCGAGCCAACGCCGTGTTCCTCGATCTGCCCGCCCCGTGGGAAGCGCTCCCTCATTTGACTAGGCAGGGAGGTGCGGACGGCGCACCGTCCGTCCTCGACCCTGAGTCCACAGTGCATATATGCACCTTCAGCCCATGCATTGAACAGGCGCAAAAGACCGTTTCGGCCCTCCGCAGGCACGACTGGGTTGACATTGAGATGGTCGAGATGCAGCACAAGCGCGTCGAAGTCCGTCGCGAATACACGGGACTGCATTACGACGGGATGCGCGGAGTGAATGTCTATGGGGCGGACGTGGACGAGGCGGTGTCCAGGCTCCGGGAGGTGGAGCAGAGGTTGAAGGATTTCCACGCCGGGAAGGCCAGCGGCAAAAGAAAACAGAACCATCGGCAGCCAGAGCCTCCCAGCCGATTACCCCTCGACGAAGGCAGACTTGTGCACCGAACCGAGCCCGAATTGAAGACTCATACATCGTACCTAGTCTTTGCGATTCTGCCGCGTGCATGGACTGAGGAGGACGAAACTGCAGCGCAGGAGAAATGGGCCAAGAACGTGACGGTCGCGACCAACGCGCCCAAGAGCCAGCGACAGTTGAAGAAGCAGGCGAAGCAGGCGAGACAGGCGAAACAGAGGCTCAAAGCGAGAGGCCAGACCGGGGATGGGACAAGCGAAGCGTCACGGCGAGAAGAGAGGGAAGAAATTAATCAGGGCCAGCAGGCAGCAGAATAAACGTGACAATCACTGGATCATGGAATGCCATCTCAGAGGCCTCCTTTATGCATGTGATTATCAATAACCGCGCGCAAGTGTCCGTGCAGCGCCTTGCTCAGCCTTCCATGTACCCTGGGCGAGGAGAGCATAGTTACCGTGCTCGGTATGCAGTTCGGATTCGCGAGGGTACGGAGGACCCAGTCGTAAGTCCCACCACGCTGTACGCCGTACACCCGTGCCCAGCAGACGTTGTCTCGAATCTCAACTCTGGACTCTCGAGAATGACTCTCCCACCCACGGCGAGGCGAGACATAGTCGAACCACAACACAACGCAACCGCCGAAGCAAGTCACGTAGAACCCAGTGTGATGCCACGCGCGTGGAAAAAACAGTCTTGACGGCGTACGTACTATACTGTGCACACCGTATGAAGCACTTCGCACCTGGCAGAGTACGTTAATCGTGCTGTCTTCACAGTAAGCCGGTTCGCTCGGTCCCGGCCCATCACAGTAAGCCGGTTCGACTGAGAAGACACCACGAGCCAACGAATACTGTAGTACATATGCTTCCTTCACCGCACGGAGTCTCGTCTCATCGGGCAGGCTTTCATCCCACCTCGCCTCGCTTCGCCTCGCCTCGAATGCACAGCCTCGAAGGACGACATTCGTCTCTACTGTGTACCAGACACTTGGAGACTCCGTAATTGGGTCTCGCCAGGTCTCGGTTCCCAGCGTGCGAGAGGCCGCTAGACCGCCTTTGGAAAAGGTTGCGAGAAATCAATCACATCGACTGTACCCCTATTTCGTCTGTTGCAAGAAACTATGATTGTGTCGGAACACTTACGGAGCGCCTGGTTTCATATTGCCTGGTGCCTGGTGCCTGATGCATAGCTGGGCCTGTGCCTGACGCTTTATGCTCCATGCCTTGTGCGCGTTATGCATGCTGATACTGCAGACAGAGGCTCTTATCGCCGGGAAGACTGCATCCCTTCCTGCGTACCACAGTACCGAGTATGTACAGTAGTACCTTGTACCCACGCCGGTCGGTGTTGGCCCGCTCAGTGGCCTTGGACTCGGGTCCGAATCTTGCTTAGGATTTCAGGAGAAGGTACCTCGTACGGAGTACTCCGTAGGGTAGCCTGTCTGCCTTGCTGCGTGCCTGCCTAATTATCAGCCAGTAAGTCGACGTCTCACAACCAGACACACCACACGCGTCGGTCATATACATACGTACTCCATACGGCGTATAGAGCATGGCATCCAAGCGAGGCTGCGCATCTGTCTAGCCTGTATGGCCTACGGAGTTCTGGGACCAAGTACACACACATACATAGCGTGTTGGAAGTTGGAGGTTTCAGATTGAAAGGCGTCTACGGTGTATTCTCGTCCACCCTCAGGCACTGGATATCACTGCACCCCACTGACGCTGGACGCTGACATTGACACCGACGACCGACAAGAACATCAAGCACTGCCACAACGACCGACGGTACCCATACCCACGCGGATTTAAGCCTCAGCCTTGCACTGATCTTCAAGTCGTATCTACTCCGTACCTCGTACGGTACATCTGCATCTTGCATTCCGCGCAGTGTTCTACTCGCCCCTCTCTACCTTTGTATCTGCTCAGGGCGAGGTTGTCACGTCGCCACCATCAGCTATCAAGTCAGTTTCATCAAGGCAACGGCGAACAAAACAGGCCGTGCACCCAACCGCAGTACTCACGTTGTTGCTCCTGAGAACTTACCTACCTGCCTACCTACCTGGGCTCCTACTGTTGCTGTCCGCAGAACTTTGCCGGCAGCTGGGTCTTCTCCATCTCCGCTGAAGTCAAGCAAGTCACATTCAAACTCGCCAGCCCGAAAGAACTGCCCCGGAGCTCACGAAGGCGGTGTCCTGTACCCGCGATGGCAATCCTCGACACCTTCATTCCGCACCTCGTGCACCTCGCTGCCCGGCAAGCCGACGATGACAATGCCAACAACACCAACCAACCCGGCAACAAGAGTCCTGAGCAATTCGCGAGTCAGGGCCGATACAACTATCCTCCATCCTTCGCCGCAGCGGTGATCTTCCTGATCTTCTTCAGCGCGGTCCTGTTGGCGAACGTGGCGCAGTTCTTCTGGCACCGGGCCTGGTTCTGGTGGGTGATGATATTCGCGGTGTCATGTGAGTGGGTTCCTGTCTTTTCTTCTCACCTTGAACGGAGCGTGCGAATCAGCTGGATGCCCGGAGTGGAGGGGGCGTGAGTTGTGGAGATGCGTATCACGATTGCGTTTCTCTTATGCCGCGACCCTTACTAATGTCCACGCAGTAGAATTTGTCGGCTACCTGACGCGCGCCATGTCAATCCACAATCTCGACAGCCGCGGCCTCTTCATCATCCAGACGGTCGTCATCCTCGTGGCCCCCGCCGTCATGGCCGCGGCATGCTACATGGCCTTTGGCCGGATCGTGCTGTGGGTGGTGCCGCCACGCTTCCAGACGGCGCGGCACCTGTGGGTCCCCGCGCGCCGCATCACGCCCATCTTCGTAGGGTCCGACGTCTTCAGCTTCTTCGTGCAAGTCATCGGCGGCGCGATGGTCGCGGCGGCCAACGACCGCGACAGCGCCGACCGGGGCAAGAACATCGTCATGATCGGCCTGGCGCTACAACTCGCCGCGTTTGGATTTTTCGTGGTTGCGAGTTTCCGGCTCAACGTTTTGCTGCGGCGAGGCATGCGCGACGTCTCACTACCGAAAGAGCGCAACTGGGAGCTGTTTTTGAGCGTGATCAACGTGGCCAACCTTTTGATTCTGATCCGGACGATCTTGCGGTTTGTGGAATTCGCGCTCGGCACCACGAATTACCTGATCGACCACGAGTGGTTCTTCTACGCGTTCGACTCGGCACTCATGCTCCTGGTGGCCGCGCTGTTCGTCGTCGTCCACCCGGGCCATTACTTGCCGTATCTGGGCATCCGGCGGCGCGAGATGCAGTTCTCGAAGAATGCCGACGCCGGGCCGTTTGCCAGGCTTGCAAAGGGCCGCATGAACGTGGAGTTGATGTGAAGGCCGAAGTCGCGTAGCGAGTTCGTCGAGGTACATCCTGCTAGTGGTAGGACACTAGGTGGCATTGCGACATGAGAGGCTTTGGTGAGGCAAGTGGTGGTAGTGTACGCCGCTTCTCGATAGACCTACGGGACAGCTCAAACGGGCACACGGAGTCGATCGCCGCATTCTGACTCGTACACAGTACAAGTACGCGCTTGGCATTGCGTTGCGTGGCTGTGCTGCAAACGCAGCAGGAGAACGGCGGAGCTTCACAACACGTGGAGACGCAATGTGGATGTCATGTGTTACACTGGATATCCTTTGATGTGCATCACAACCTATTGTGTAGATCAACGGGGCGAATTGTTGGATCTTTTTCGCGGCCAGCGGTGTTGTGATTTCCAGAGATACATAGCACGTACCGGTAATTCGTACATAGCCAGTTCTGTCGATGTGCAGCTCAAGTATCGCTAGTCTCGCTTGCACTGTTAAAACCAGACATGAGACTTGTCATGGGATTGCATGAAGGAACCTCGTGGCGGACTGCCGACACTCTATTCGAACCCGGCAAGGGTGCTATCCCCGAGACAGGCAGGTGTGGAAGCGGGCAGCACGGTAGAACATTATCTAAGGCCTTGGCACGGAGTATCTCGAAAGGAGTTCACCAGAATTGGGAGTTGGGTCATGGGTCATGGGCTTGTCGGGGTACACAGTACACGGTAAATGAGGGCGATGAGGTTCGCGGCAGGTGATGCGAGCGGCTAATTAACGGTGCGGTAGTCGCCCAGTGGTAATTTACTACTGGTGGCGATGGTGGGAGGAGGGGGCACTTGGGGGTGGCACTTGGCTCCTTGGCCGGCTTAGACGGCATCTCCAGCCAGCGCCTGCTACTCAGTGGTCAAGACTGTGCCACCACTGGGGACAGTGGCAGCCACCGATAACTGCCGTACTGTGTACTGTGCTATGATGTCGCAACTGCGGCCGAGGCAAGCAAGTTATGCGATGGGCAAAGGTAAAAATGCCAGGACAAGAATCTGCAAACTGCTTGACAACAATGCGTCCCTCGTATCATATCTCAGTGTCGAGTTAGCCACCTCGCCATCTTTGCAGCACTAGCCGACAGTGGATCGTCTAGGCAAGGTACAGCCGGTTGCAAGCGAAGGCAGCGTGTGGCCCGGTGTGGCCCAGTTCTCCCAGCGCGGCCCATCCACACCCATCGCCAAGCCGGTAGTGCGTGCCCACGGCCTGTGGTAAAGGCGCCTCCAAGACAATCACGATCCACTCCGCCTAACACAGTGCGATATGCGACATGAGCATCCGTCCAGCGGTGGCTCGGCGGCCCCCCATGCCCGCTTGATAGGATGCTGTTTCATCATCGTCTGGGAAGCTGTGGGCAAGCCCATCTGCCCCCTCGAGACTTTTATCCACATCTTCGCTATTGCGTCGAGGTGCACAGCAGCGTGACGATCTTGTGGCATGGCATACGGAGTAAACCCCCGAAATTGCTGTCTGCACCCTACGGTTGCGGCGTGGCGAAAGCCCCGTGTGCGTGTCGCGCCAACCCGCCGCATGTCGAAAGAGATTCGCGTGTAGCCAACCCAGTGGCAGACCCACACTCTCCCTCCCCTGTTTGAGATCTCCCGACAGCCACCACCCAACCCACGGCAAACCCCAAGTTTGTCAACCTACTTCGCACAGTAGTCGTGGTTTGCGTGGATCCCAACGATCTCTTGGAAAACGGGACTGGGGAGGCCATCACATATAGTCGGGCATGGCCACCTTTTCGGGTTGCGGCCACAGTGACTGACCACGCACCATGCCCTTTTCTTCGTGCAATGCCTTTGATGGGAAGGCTGCTGCCGCTGCGCTTCAGCTTCAACTTCAAGGCCAAGTCGCAGCCGCTGCTTGTGAGGCTCCTCCTGTGGGCCATTCTTGTGGTGGCCTCCGGTGTCGTCCTTTATCTTAGTGTCGCATACCTCGCAATTCCGCTGTTCATCTTGCTTTCGCCGACGCTGCATCCCACGCTGTACGAGCTGGGCTTCTATGGCGGGTCCCCTTCGCAGACCTACTTCTCCAATGGCCTGAGTTCGCCGCGCATCAGCATCAGGAAATCCGACCCGCAATGCGACAAGGCGTACACGTTTCTGAACTTCAATGGCGCGTCCATGGTGCGCAAGGGGCCGGCGATACTCGATCCCAACAATGAACTCGTGTGGAAGTTGGAGGCTGAGGGGACGACGACCAATTTAAAACTGCAGACGTACAAGGGGGAGCAATATGTGACCTACTGGACGGGCATGAAGGGAGGGACCATGGGGCGCGGCATTTATCACATGGTGAGTGCGAGAGCGGGTGCGAATGCAAGTCCGAAATTGACGAGCCCGCCATGTGCAGTTGGACGCTTCTTACGACCTCAAACACACCGTCTCAGCCGTCGGCCTCGGAGGCGACCTCCACGAATTTCTCATCAGCAGAGACGATACAGCGCTTCTGACCTTCTACAACGTCACCCCGGCCGATTTGTCGTCCCTCGGCAAAACCAAAAACGGCTGGCTGATCGACAGCGGATTCCAAGAAGTCGACATCACCACAGGCGAGCTGCTCTTCGAATGGCGAGCCTCGGAGCATTTCCAGGTCAACGAGACCTTCATGACCCACCCTTTTGGCGGCTACTTCAAAAGCATCCCCTTCGACTTCTTCCACATCAACAGCGTTGACAAGGACTCCAAGGGCAACTATCTCATTTCCTCGCGTCACACCCATTCCGTCACCTGTCTAAGCCCCGACGGCCAGATTGTGTGGATCCTCGGGGGACAACGTAATCAGTTTGAAGACCTTTCAGGGGGCGAGGCCCTGAACTTCCGCTGGCAGCACGACGCACGCTGGGTGGATGAGGAAGCTGGGATCCTCACCCTTTTCGACAACAAGGAAGGAGGTCCACTGCATGTCGATGGGCCATACAGCCGCGGAGTGATGCTCCAACTGGACGTACCCAACCGGACGGTGACTTTTCTGCACGAATACGCATCCTTACACCACACCCGCACGCCTTCACAAGGCTCGACCCAATATCTCCCCACGAGCGAGCATGTGTTCGTCGGATTCGGCCATTCTCCAGTTTTGAGCGAGTTTACCCTGAACGGCACGTTGCTGTGCGAGACGCACTATGGAGCGCCATGGCTGCACCCTTTCGACACGGCCGTATCATATCGAGCTTTCAAAGCGCCGAATTGGGTGGGAATACCTCGTGAGCCTCCCACTGCGAAGATTCGGGACGATGTCCTGTATGTTAGCTGGAATGGTGCCACCGAGGTGGCGGCCTGGGTGCTGCAAGGCGCGAGCGAGCAAGATGAAGGCTTCGTTGATTTAGACGTGGTGGACAAGGAGACTTTTGAGGAGACCTTCGAGCTCGAACAGCTGTCGCAGTATTCTTGGTTCCGTGTAGCAGCATTGGACCGGAATGGGCAGGTACTGAGGTCCACAGAGGTGATCCAACGACAGTCTTCGAGCAGTTGGTGGAGCTTTCTGCTGGCAGTCTTTTGCTGGGCATTGCTCTTCAGACTCGCGTGGATGGCTTACAAATGGTCCTCCGAACGGGGCCATGCCAGCAGCAAGGGCGTCTCTTGGGTTGTCTGGAGGAAGTCTTGAAAGCGCCCCTGAACTTAGGCTGCATCGCATTTTGACGGCGCAGTATACCTCTTACATGAGGTAATAAATTCGTTCTGTTCATCTGTTCTGATGTGTCCCTCGTGATTTGCACTGCTATTGTCTTTCTCGCTGGTTGTCAAATTTGGAAGAACGACCTGCAGCCATATAGTATTACCTGGTCGTAGCAAACTTCGACCTCCTCACGGCGAGTCCAGGACATCGTCTGGATCTCAATACCGAGAGATTTCAATGTCTGAAACCCCATGGCTTAAGGGCAGCCTCACAAACAAGCCCAGCTTCAGGCAAAGTCCCGTTTGCGAAAAACGTCTTCACGATACCAAATGTGCATACACTCGGGTTGCTTGACCCAGCGCAATGGCCAGGCATATCCTGCGTTAGTACAACACTACCTTCATGACTCTTGGACATTTTGAGCGCGTTCCTCACTGGTGTGACCGGATCCGCCGTGTTGCCAATGAACAAGAGCGGACTGCCTCGACGATCGTAGTCAGACAGATTCGAGGCAAAAGGGCCTGTGAATCGATTTCCGGCTAATGGGCGACTCGCCTTCTGCCAGTGGATGCAGGGTAACGTGATTTCTGCCCAGACGGATCCCACCACTGGTGATTGGGATTCAAGTAAGCTAAGGTACTCTCCGAACTCCTCCTTCGTCCGGGAGGTAATGTCGTCGCCATCGCCACAGAGAATGGAGATGGCCGCCTCCTCCTGCCAAGGATAGCTCGTCGGCAGGCTCAACTCCTGCTCCAGCAGGGCTCCTGATAGGAAGGGCATGAGAGGTAAATTGGGCAGAGAGGGATGGAAGTGTCTATTTCCAGGGGCGAACCACGCCCTCGAGGACCTCAGTGCGGAAATCGCGCTTCTCTCGTCCCGCTCCATCAACGCTCTCAAGATCAGAGCCAACATAGGCCATAGCTGAATTGGTTGATACAGATGGCCATGGATCATCGATTTCAAGTCGAAGTACGTGAGGACAAAGGCGTTTCCATTTTCCACTAATGGCAGTGGGTTGTGCTTAAGCTCAGCTAGAAAGTCTTCAACCTTCTGCTGCATCTCTGCCGGGCCATGTACCGAAGCGTCAGACAAGGTGCACTTATCACCAGCCTCAAAACAATAGTCAAAGAACTTTTCCCATGTCTTGTTGTTGTCCTGGAGGTTAGTGGTCCAGCCGGTAGCGGCATAGTCATCCGCGTCAACAACACCATCCAGTATCATACGACCAATCCGGCCAGGAAACATTGAGGCAAAAGTGTTACCGAGGTATGTGCCATATGACAGACCCCAGTAGTTGAGCAATGGAGGACTGTTTTCCGAGTCATACAGGATCGCGGCCTGTGGCTTGTGCTGATGCTTCTCGTCTGAACGCAGTTGGCCTTGTCGGTGTGCCTCGACTTCATCGATGATTGCCACCATATCATGAGCGACCAGGGCAGTGCTGACATACTGCCGAATAGTCGAGCCATCCGGATATCTGCCCTTATTCGTCTTTGCGCAAAGGAGGCCGAGGCTTTTGTCGATGCTCCATTTGGTGTCCAAAGCATATTGATTCGATTCGAGGCTGCCAGACGCCGCTGACATCAAGCGTAGATTGCCACGTACAGAGTCATCTTGAAAGCACTCCAGGCTGGGTGTTGTAAACTGTACTCCCCGAGGGTCGAATGACAAAATCTCAAAATGTTTGTCACTGTCCACCACATTCTGAATGCTTTTCCCGCCCCACAACACAGTTGTAACGCCCGAGCCGCTAGGTCCGCCTGGATTGATGACGATTGTGCCGCCAAAGGACTCGTCTGCAACGTCAACGACAGCAGGGAGCCTCGTAATGGCAAGGGCGACAGTGTTCGAGTTTGAGAGATTGGACCAATCGAGTGGCACCTCTAACCTAGCGCATTCGAAGAGTCCATAGCACTTGTGGTACTTAAGCTCTTTCGATGGTCTGATATCTGTCCAGTCGAATTCCTGGCTGGCATCACGTTGATCTGCGGTATATGGCAGAATGAAGGCCGAACCCGTGTAGGACAGTCCTGCTACCACAGCTCCCGTGAGCGCGGCGTAACTTGTCCACATTCTTATGCCCAGATGCTACCCAGCACGAATCCGTCGTTGATCCGGATGCACTCTTAATCCTCGATGAGCAGTTGTGGAAGGGATATCAATACCTGGTAAATGAGGGGCTGCTGAGGGAGCGGGACAGCTCTTGACCGAATGAAGCTACCGTCCAGGCAACAGCCTTTGTCCACTTCAGGTCAAGATACGTGTCGACGGCTTGCCTGAATCGAGCAACTCACTGAAGTTTGCAAGATGACAAAGCTTGCCCATCGCCGCAAGATTCTGAGTGAATTGCTAGGTGAAGTGGTTGTGAGCGAAGCAGTGAAGGACCGATACGAAGCCAGACCGCCACGTCTGAGGCAATCACGTGGACAGCACACTAATCGCCGCTGCTAGGTAAGCAATCTGATAAGATAAGATGCGCCGCTGCTTAAGAGGTTGCATATTGCACCTGACGCGTCGATGTGTCCCGATCATCGCGTCTCAGCCCCCGCCAGCTCAATGCATTTTCGCCAGATGATGGCCAATAGCGAATGTAGTCGCAGGCCATCGCGATGTGAGCAAAGCCCAAGTCTTCGGACGTAGAATGTCTTCGTCACAACCGTTCCTGGCCTCCTCGCCCATAACTGGTGGCCGGAGGAAGAAGTCGCGCTTCACCTACAAGCATCTCCACTTGCTCGCGCAATCATCAACGACATGTCCCTTGCGATGCATCGCACTGATCGATTACGACGCCTTCTACGCGCAGTGTGAGATGGTAAGGCTGGGCGTGGCTGAGACTCAACCATTAGCCGTTCAGCAGTGGCAAGGTCTCATTGCCATCAACTATCCAGCACGAGACTTCGGACTGAGCAGACATGTTACGATCACAGAAGCAAAGCAGAAATGTCCCGAAATAGTGGTCCAGCATGTGGCAACCTGGCGCGAAGGGGACGATAAGTGGGCATATCGCGAGGATGCTGCGGAACACATTCACACCGACAAGGTATCCCTGGATCCGTACCGCCTCGAGTCACGGAAAAGCCTCGCTCTGGTCAAAGCGATCTTACCACCAGCGCCAGTACAGAAAGTGGAGAAGGCCAGCATTGATGAGGTCTTTCTTGACTTATCGGCACAAATCCATCAGATCTTGCTGGAACGGTATCCGGAACTTCGGTATGCTCCTTACGATGACCCAACCGAGAATCTGCCTCCTCCGCCTTCGACAGCGCTCGATTGGGAAGTGGATGCGCTTGTAGATCTCGACTCCACGGAGACGGAGGACGATGACCCGGATTGGGACGACGTGGTGATGAACATTGGCTCTGAGATCGTCCGGGGTGTGCGAAAGACCATTCTCGAGAAACTGAAATATACGTGCTCGGCAGGTATTGCACGGAACAAGATGATGGCCAAGTTGGGGGCAGGGTACAGGAAGCCAAATCAGCAGACCATCGTGCGCAATCGCGCCGTGCAACACTTTCTCTCAGGTTTCAAATTCACCAAGATCCGAAATTTGGGAGGCAAACTCGGAGAACAGATTGTTGACGCCTTCAACACGGAGGCTGTCATTGATCTGCTTACTATTCCTGCAGAGCAGCTCAAGTCTAAGCTCGGGCCCGACACCGGGTCGTGGCTTTACGGGATCATTCGTGGAGAAGATAACAGTGAGGTTAATGCACGAACCCAGATCAAATCAATGCTCTCGGCAAAATCTTTCAGGCCGAGCATCAATACTACTGAACAGGCGAACAGGTGGCTGCGCATTTTTGTGGCGGACATCTTCGCTCGCTTGGTCGAAGAAGGCGTCCTTGAGAATAAAAGAAGGCCCAAAACCATCACGCTCCACCACCGTCAAGGTGGTCAGACAAGGTCAAAGCAACTCCCGATCCCAGGAGGGAAGAAGATCGATGAGGCAAGCCTGTTCGAACTCGCCAAGACATTACTAGGTCAGGTCATTGTTGATGGCCGAGCATGGCCCTGCGCAAATCTCTCCTTGGCTGTGGGCGGCTTTGAAGAGGGAGTCTCCGGCAACAAAGGCATTGATACGTTTCTCTTGAAAGGAGATGAAGCCAAGGCCGCCTTGAATCTGCCGTCCCGAAGCAACACAGCAACGCCGGTCCCGGGCGACGAACAGCCTTCGAAGCGGCGAAAGTTCGACGAAGGCCCTCCCACTATCGCTCGTTTTTTCTCCAGAGACGAGAGCATCGGAGAGGGCGAGGATGAATCTGGGAGTGAGGTGCAGGGAGTCAATTCCGAGCACCATGATCTTGCTTCAGGGAACGACGTCCAATGCCACCATGACACTCAGCTACATCAGTCAGGCATCGCGATGTACCTTTGCAAGGCATGTCATCAGTCCATCAGCGAATCTGACAGGCGTGAGCATGAGGACTGGCACTTTGCGAGAGATCTTCAAGCTCAAGACAAGCCGGCTGTGACTAGTCCCGCAAACAGTCGTCCGCCCGGCCCTTCAGGCAGTAAGCCAAAGCGCGGGGTGGGTGGAACTCGAGGCCGGGGCTCGAAGGTCGAAAAAGGCCAGAGCCGTCTCCCTTTTGGATAGGCTCGCCATCCTTTCTCCGAAAACAAGCATTAAATGCCCTAGTCTTTGTACTCCTTGTTGAAGGCTCTTCCGATGACCATCCTTCTAACCTCGCTTGTTCCTGCACCAATCTCGTACAACTTCGCGTCCCTCAATAGCCTCCCGGCAGGGATCTCATTCACGTAGCCATTGCCACCCATGAGCTGGATAGCGTCCAAACCGCATTCCGTGGCTCTTTCAGCAGCGTACAGGATGGCACCAGCGCAATCTTGAGTACGCACCTCTCCTTCCTCGTCAACCTTCTTTGCCGTCGCATAAGTGTATGCTCTCGCGGCCTGCAGCTTTGTATACATGTCTGCCAATTTGCCCTGCACAAGCTGGTTATGCGCAATCGGGATGTCGAATTGTTTCCTCTGATGTGTATAGGGTAGCACCAAATCCAGACAAGCCTGCATTATTCCCAATGGTCCTGCACTCAGTACCAATCTTTCAAGGTCGAGTCCTTCCATAAGCACAGTGACACCTTTGTTCACTGGGCCCAGCATATTTTCCTGCGGGACGAAGACGTTGTCAAACACCAGCTCTCCGGTATTTGAGCCTCTCATGCCGAGCTTGTCTAATTTCCTCGACACGCTGAATCCCTCTGTGGCTGTCTCCACGATAAAGGCGGTGATGCCCTTGGATTTCTTCTCCGGTTCAGTCTTCGCATATACGACGATATAATCCGCCTCCGGTCCGTTGGTAATCCACATCTTCGTGCCGTTCAACTTGTATCCGCCATCCGCCGCTTTCGCCGTAGTTTTCATGCTAACCACATCACTACCTGCGCTATGCTCACTCATAGCCAACGCGCCAACTTTATCCCCACTGATCAAGCCCGGGAGATATTTCTCCTTCTGTCCTTTACTCCCATTCAAACTCAGTTGATTCACGCACAACTGCGAATGCGCCGCGTAACTCAATCCGATGCTCCCACTTGCCCGTGATATTTCTTCCATGATTATACTGTGAGCCTGATAGCCCATTCCGAGCCCGCCATAGTCTTCATCCGCGGTAGGACCAAGGAAGCCTGCTTCGCCGAGTTTCTTCCACATGTGCTGGGGGAAGTCATTGTTGCGGTCTGTGGCTGCGGCTACTTCTTCGGGGATCTCACGCCGGGTAAACTCTTGGACGCGTTCACGGAGTTCATAGAGGTCTTCAGTTGTGGGTGGGGTGAAGCCGGAAGGATGTTTGGACGTTGTTGAGGCCGCACGTATTGGCCCTTTCCTATGTTGCCGAAGGAGAAGAGGTGAGGTGAGGGCCGATGGGTCGTGGGCAAAGCGGCGACATGGCCGAAGCAGCGGCCGCACGATTGAGCATGTCATGATCTTAAAGGTTCGATTGCGCTGCTTTCAACTACGCAACAGACACAGTGTGGACTGGGGAAGGTGGTAGAGTAAATTGACAGTGAGTAAAGAGTGAACGGAAGAGCATGAGTTGCGTTGCTCCGCAGTTTGGCAATGCCGTTGCTAACCGCGTTGCCGAGGTGTGGAGAGTACCTAGGTAGAACCAAGATATGTGTTCCGTACGAGCACCTAACGAGGTACAGGATTGTTTGTGGATTTTTTCATCAACCTCTTCTGTTAAAGTCCTTGAACACAGCCAGGCCGGACACAAGCCAAAGTCTGAGTCGGTCTTCTCTAGTGGCTCAATTTCAGTGGTAACGGTACATGTGTCCGTAAGACACAAATTTCATCCCTGCCGCTGAAACCTTACACATCAGGCACACATCATAGGTAGCCGTGACACGCTCCTTGCCAAAGCATGACATCTTTCGTACATCTGCTTGTTGGCACGATGATATCCTTCATCAACGAGACAGGTGCATCCGAGTTGGCAAACTTGTCCACGCAACAGCCACAGTTCGTGTACCTCGTTAGCAGAAATGGCAAACACGTTCGCTCAAAGCACCAGAATACATGGTCAAAATCCCCTTACGGGTGGCTTGTCGCCTGTATGAATATGCACCGAGCTTTCGTCGACGGATCGGACACGTTGAGGAGGTGGACTGGCGACCATGAGCTCGCAGGAAGACATGAGGTGGACTCAACTCTTACTTGTGGTTGCATGGCATGCCGCAATGGCTGCAGACATGGTGTTGGCTTGAAATCTTCTCAAGTACGGCTTTTCTATATCGTTCACCGTCGTGCTTCAAGATGTCAACTTTTGGACCCTTGCTGAGAACTCCGAGAAAGTCCCTGGACGACAGTCAGACGTTTGCCCTTCAGGCCAGAATCAATCGCATTACCATGTGTCGCCAGTGGATTGTAGCAGTGACTGAACCCTGGTGACCTCGACGACCACACCAATCCTGCAGATTGAAGGCTTCACAAAGGCGTATTGCTCAATGTCTTCTCGCCAGCTCAATCCCTCGGAATTGACGATACGCCACTTCTGTTCTTTGCTGCCTTGCTGGTAATAAGATTCGAGAATGAAAAGTTTTCTTTCAACCATTTTGAGTTGAGAACTGAGGCTAATGATGCTGACAGAACAATGACAAACCTAGGACTGTGTGATCTGGATGACCAGAACATTACATGGCATCTTGATACTCAAGTTGCGCGCCACAACCTTTGCGAGGCAAGAGCGACACACAAGCAGTGCCATTGTCGGGGGTGCCCGCGAGAGTCAGGCATCTGTGGTGTTGACGAGGCCACACAAGAGGAGAGCAACCGTGACTGAGAAGATCAAGAATACGCAAACTGCAATGATTGTCGCCGGTCACCGATCGCCAGGGACAGAGGGACAACAAGTCGCGGCACCAACAGGACTCTGTCGATCGCCGGAGATTTTGCTGCCTATTTATGGTTTTTCCGATTCGAGAAAGACACACGATGGGAACGTGAAGAGCTGATTGTTCTTTTACTCCTCATTTCTGGCTTTCCTCTGACTCCTCCGTTTCACCATTTCATACAGTTCATCTTCAGACTCAAATCACATGGAGACTCTTCTTCCTTGTTTCAGTGTCGTCCCATTCAAAGATGTCATAGCCCGGCCTTGCAGCTTCGATGTTGACCGCCTCTACCCTCTCCTATGTCACTTTCTCACTGCCGCTGTTGGCTTGCTCCAACGACCTGTCCCTTCGACCAATCCCGCGCTGCAATGGCGTCATCATGCATACCGAAGTTATGGAAATGCCATGGTCATTAAGAGCCCCACGAAGCCCCAAAGCTAAGCATGTGCTTTTTCTGCAACCTCCCGCCTCGCACAATGTACCATGATACCATTCAGCAGCTTCGCCACTGATAGTGATCTATGGTCGAAATCCTGCACAGTATCCACAGCAATCAATCTGACCATTACCGTTGTCTCTTGTGTCCCATGATGGCGTCGACCTGCATCAATCGCGTATCTCGGCGGACTGTGCCCAATCACTCGACAATGCCCGGAGCTTGCAGAGGGTACCAGAGTTCTTAGGGTACTTTCTAAAGTACTATCCAGACATCGTGCACTTCCAGGGGACCCATGAAAGAACCGCTACAGTACAATGCCATTGCCATAGCAGCTGACCCCGTGCAGGATACGCCGCCCCTTACGTAGATCCTGAACACGCGGAGTACGTCCTGGTGTTACTCCAGAGTCGCCTCATCGATAAGTATAAGAAAGACCTTGGGACCCTGAATAACCACAATGCAGTCATCAAGCCAAACGCCGAAAAGTTCACATAGATTCTTCCCAGTTACCAACTCCCACCAGCACCATGGCTCCCATTGCTATCACTCCTCCAACCGTCGAGCCTAAGCAGGTTCGACCTAGCATGCAACGTGCCAACACTGCCAATATGGGCACGAAACGAAAGATCATCTGCTTTTCAGGTACACTTAGACGGAGCGGCAGTTTTAAAGTTTGTCTAACGCCCAGATCTAGATTTCGATGGCACGATCTTCATGCAAGATACTGGTCATGCCCTCTTTGACAATTTCGGTTGCGGTCCAGAGAGGAGGAAAGTGCTCGCACACCAACTTGAGTCGGGAGAACGAACTTTCCGAGAAGTCTCTAATGAGCTTTATGCCTCGCTCGACGTGCCCTTTGAGGACTGCTTCGAAGTCATGAAGACAGCCTTGGACATCGACCCTGACTTCCAGACCTTCCACGAGTTCTGTGTCAACAACAGCATCCCCTTCAACGTCATCTCTGCCGGTCTCAAGCCTGTATTAC
This sequence comes from Cladophialophora yegresii CBS 114405, assembly GCF_000585515.1. Lineage (NCBI taxonomy): Eukaryota > Fungi > Ascomycota > Eurotiomycetes > Chaetothyriales > Herpotrichiellaceae > Cladophialophora > Cladophialophora yegresii. The sequence goes on along the minus strand of NW_006913046.1, from coordinate 4,096,154 downwards.
GGAGAGTTCTCGACCACTTCATTGGAGAAGACATGAGCAAACATATCGAGATTGTCGCCAATGATGCCAAAGTCACCGCGACGGATGATGGGAACAAGTGGGAAGCCGTCTGGAGACACGAATGTGAACTTGGCCATGACAAGGCTCGGTCGATCAACGAATACAAGGCCGCCGCCCGAATGGAAAGCGACAATGGCACAATACCGATGATAGTGTTTATCGGCGATGGTGTCTCGGATCTCCCCGCCGCACGCGAAGCCGACGTGCTTTTCGCTCGCCGAGGCCTGAAGCTTGAGGAGTACTGCATCGAGCACAACATTGACTACATTCCCTTTGACACATTCGCCGATATCCAGAAACAAGTCATCAAGATCGCCAAGGTCGACGAACAAAAGACTCGCGGCAAAGGGCTTCCTTCCAACTTCAACCCTCGTGCCAACATGTGGAGAAGAGTCAGCAGCAGAGCCGCCGTGCCAGTATTTGCTGCGCTTTCTCCGGCCAAGGAGGAAAAGGCTTTTCTGTGGCCAGACACTTTCACCACGCCAGCGACCGTGGCAGCAACTGTGCCGCCCAATGTTGAGGCGGCCGTGGCTGTTGCTGCTCCTGTGGCATAAGATCGCGCCGGCGATGCACGCATGGCCGCGCCACGTGCTCGACGTTTTCACTTCTTTGATGTGTGACGATAGCGATTGGCGTTGGACGGGACCGAGATTCGACTTTTGTGATTCATGACTTGGGAATCTAATGAAGATAGATCTGTCTAGACAGATATACATAGACTATTGTAGAGCATAGAGAGATGAGCTCCTTGAAGAGGTTGTGCAGAACCTTCTAGTGAATATCAGACTGAATCAATCTGCTCCGTCGATGTCTTTTATGATTCTGTCTTACAACCTTTGAGAGGCTTCCTGACCTGAACAAAGATCAAGCCTAGATTAAACGGCTCGGTAGACGGCTTTCATCATCCTAACTTACAAGCTTGCAAGCGACTCCTCGACCTGACCCGGTTCGTGTGCTTTTCGGCAACATCACAGGAATATCCCTTCCGGATGAATTTCCAGTCCACACCCACACACCTCGCATGTTAATATACCTACCTATGTTGCGCCAACATATCGTGACTGCTAGCAGCACCACACATCCAGCGCCGCCCATTGCATGTCCGTCTTCGCCCCAGAAATCACTGCATCACATCCCCACCAACATCTGTCCACCTACAGCATCGGTCTCGATCCACTCAGCCGATCCTGACTCACACACTCACCTAATCATCAAGACGGACCTCCCAACGGCTAAGGCCACGTCCACGTCCACGCCTAGATTTAGGTCTGGCTGTCCGTCCGTCGTTTTACTTGTATCTCCTCGGTTTTCGTATCCCCCCCTCCTCCCCGATGACACGCCCGCCGGCTATCCCGACGGTCTCAGTCTCGATCCCACCATCATTCCACGCCAAGAAATCCCAGATCCTCCGCTCGCTGAACCAGCCGACCGATTCATACACGGACAATTCGCCCAAAGGAACAGTGGACGCACAGATCCGCGATCTGATTGACGAGATCAATGCCTACGAGGGATTCGTGACGACGAGTTCGTGTGCGGGACGGGTCGCTGTGTTTGTGGAGGGGCCCAGAACGACACCGGGCAAGGGTGAGGGCAAGGCGAAAGGGACCAGGACGAGCACAACCACAGGCGGTGATGACTCGGTGGTTGGAGGGGATGATGAAGCGCAAGTGTGGCATTCCCAGGACGACGGAAGGGGAGGCGATCCGGATCTGGGCAGCCACGATGACGATGATGGACGGAATGTGCCTGTGCCTATCGTTGTTGCCGGTGGAGATGGGGGTTCAGGGGTTGGAGTGGCCAGCGCGACTACGAAAGCACCCGCCGCCACCGCCGCTCCGACGACGACGGCGACGACATCACCCGGCGGCAAGGGCGGAGGACGATGGCTCTTCGTGTCGCATGATCGGATTGCCATGCCGAGGTCGGGTCGTGGTAGCAGCACGACTACAACGACGCCGGGCACGCAAGGCGATAAAGACCACGATACGATCCATGGAGATGGAGACTACTTCTCGAGACTGTTCAATCTCGGTGGCGCAAGCCCCGGGACCACGTCCTCGCTGTCCGCGCCACCACGTCTAGTCCATCTGACCTTCTCGCCCCTGATCCTGCACATCCACTGCGCGTCGCTTTTCCACGCTCGCCCTCTCCTCTCCGCGGCGATCAACGCCGGGTTCCGCGAATCGGGCGTGCAATCCCTTCGCGTGCTCGATCCGGCGGAGGCGGATAAGGGCGTGATGGTCGCGGTGCGGACTGCGGGATTGGGGTTCGACACTGTGGTCGGACGCGTGGAAGGGCGTGAACTTGAAGGTGACGATGGAGACGGAGATACAGCCACACCCAGCCAGCAGCACGATGAGACATACGACGCAGATGGAGATACAGTACCGCAGCCCCAACACAGTGAGACGTACCGCAGGATGGTAGGGGAGGAGTACTTGCGCATGTGCGTCGAGGTGGTTAATGAGCGGTTCGGGTGGAATGAGGAGAGGAGGGAGCGCTTTCGGGCGGAATTGAAGAGGGCGATGGAACGGGAGGGGGAGGGCCTGGTAGACACAGGCTGGGAGGACAAAGAGGCCAGGAGAAGGCGGAAGAGGGAGGAAGGATTGGCGAGGCAGATGAGGACGAAAGAGGGAGAGAAGAAAAACGGTACGGAGGACGACGCGCCGACTTGGAGACAAAGAGGTTGACACGATCGACAATATCCTCGATGTGCTTGAAATCGGCTGAGCCATGCTTGACCCGCAGCCCCGAGGCGTCGACTGTCAGCCCGGCGGGCGAGATTTGGATGGCACTCGATGGTTTGCAAATGCTTCAGTTTTAGCGCGAGAGGACTGCGCGCCGCACATCTACACCTTCCTCCCCTTCGCCAGGAATGGTCGCCTCCTCGACTCGCCTCTCAGCAGAACCTCGTCGTCCATCCTCACAATCTCAAAGTCCGTCAAGCCAGCATCTTCAAAGTACTTCTTCAGCTCCTCCTCGCTGAAGCCCATATGCGCGACGGTGTGCCTGGGAAGTTGTTGGCCTGAAGATCCCTGCTCGTCCATCGCATGCGTCACAAAGTCCAGGATGAGAAACACGCCTCCTGTTTTCAAGCGTTCGACAAGCCGCGACGTCGCGAGAGCAATATCGGGAAAGTGGTGGAACCCCAGGCCTACGACAACTAGGTCGAAGTTGAGGAACTCCGGAGACGCGAGACCTTCGGGTGAAGGTTTCTTTGCATCGAGGAGATTGCCGACCACAGCATGTGCGTTTAGAATCTCATCTTCTCCATTCGAGATTTCGTCCGCGGATGGTGACGTGGCCCCAGGATTCGGCCCAAAGCGGAGATTATATGCTTTCACCATGTTCTCGCTGAGGTCAATGCCAATGTACTCGGTTGCGCGTGCGCCAAGGGCATGTGTTATTGTACCTGGGCCGCAGGCGTAGTCGAGCACGCGGACGCTTGGTACTGAGGCCTTTTCAAAGGCTGCTGAAGGATCGACGAAGTCGACGCCGATCCAGTTTACGTGCTGGTGAATGAAGGCAGTGATTTTGTTGAGCATGTCGCGTTGCCATTGTTCCGCCGAGTATTTGGAGGCGAAGTCACTGTTGGTTGAAGGGTTAGCCATCTCTGCCAATTGCATGACGGGAGTTTTGCCGTCGCTAGAGGCAGGTAGGATAGAGCTGGGAAATGCAGTGGTTACTTACTTCCAATGTGTACGGTTCGCCTCGGTAAATGCTGCATGGTCCTGATGTCCATGATGGTGGTCATCGCGATGGTTATGGTGGTGATTGCCCTCCGCCATCGTAAATGAGGCTATATGCAAAATATTGTTCAAGAACTCAATGTCTGCGAGGACGACAGGGCAGAGAGTCCCTCGCCAGCCTAGGCGGTCGGCCGTCAATATATGCACAGCGCACACTGCTCGAACAGTCGCCAATGTAGCCGGAGAAATACCAGCCAAAGTGACACCAGTGTGTTCGGAGAGTTTTTGACGTTCGCGGAGAGATGTTTAGTGGGAGCTGCGTGACACTTCGTGAAATAGCCGGAAGATATTTGCGACCGAAGTGCAGTATTGACTTCAATGTTGCGTCGTCTGAGCACTGGACCACACTGAGCAGCAGGTTTCAATTCGGCTGCAAGGGATTAAAGTCTGAGGGAAAGAGTCGAGTGATTGTCCTGCGGGATGTAAAAGTCGCCGAGGTCCACTGTCGCTGCGTGAACTTGGCATGACTTTTCTCTAGAAAGCTGTTAGTCTCCAGATGTGGTTCGGAAGGTGAGAAGGCGAGGCAGACATCCTCATATCTTGCGCTTGAGGGTTTGCGAGTATCCCTCGCAAAGTCACCTTCTGCACAATACTGTAGAGGGAGAAGACTCGCTACGTACTCAGTCGGCATTGATTGGACTTGGAATTTGCCCTCAGCTCTCACTCAGAGTCAACCTTATAAAACAACTTCTTCGCCGTAGGTGCCTGCGACTAACTCTCCCTGACGTCCAACCGTCGCCTCAGACCTGCTATCGAACGCTTAAACCTCCGGAGAATACCATTTTCATGTTTCGAAGAGTGTGATGCTGGTGGTCACTGAGGGCAGAAGTGGAACCAGACAGAACACAATTTCGCCCTCAACCCGTACATTGGAGAGGCCGCGACGCCCAAAACCATAGGGCTCGTAGTGCCCTCACGATATAGAAAAGATTGTGATCATTTCCAAAGAATACGCTGTTTTGTGAATCAAGGGCTGAAGTCCAGGCCGCCGAAAGTGCCCCTTGTAATGACGTCAACAGACGCGGCTCGACGCGTCCGAGTTTCACCGATTCCCTTCAAACAGGGTGTTGCGCTTATGTACTCCGTAGTATTGTGTGGTCGTACAGCTTCGTGAGTCGACGACAAGGAGAACTCGTCGCTGCCTGTTTCGTATATACATTACCCATCTCTAAAATACCTAGGTAGTTTACTCACGTGGTCGTGGGCTCTTTTTGGATACACGTCCCGGGCAGCAAAGATGCCAGCACGGAAGTCAGGGGCGTCCAAAAAGGCAACATCTGTCGCCACGAAATCTCACAAACGGCAGTTATCGGAGTCTACCCCAATAGCAACGCCTGGAAGCAGGGCATCAAAGCGAATCAAAGAGTCGGCTGAGAAGGAGCGTCGCACCAGCAATGTTATCCCAACAAAAAGCAAGTACTTCCACAAGCTGGATAGCGAGGACGACGACGTCGGCGATGATAGGGACGACGAATCCGGCTACGAAGACGAAGATGCATCAGCACCCGAGGAGCTGTCCAGCGATGATTCACTAGATGAGGACGATGATGATTCCGAGCAGGAGGTCAGGGAGCGCAAGACGAAGAGCAAAAAGGCTTCGAAGGGTGCTGGCGGTCTTGGAGCCGTCGTCAGTGCCGTCATGAAGAAGGGCAAAGAGCTATGGCGACCTGGCGTCAGGACAGGCTTGGGTCCAGGCAAGCAGGTGTTTATCGAAAAGCCCAAACCCAGAGGTAACGGAGGCGTTAAGTATCTGCCTGGAACCATCCACCCAAACACAATGGCATTCCTGAAGGACTTGAAGGCGAACAATGACCGGGAATGGCTGAAAAGTAAGCCTCTAATGAAGTGGTCGCTCTCCGATCCATGCTTGGGCAAGGTGCTACTGGGTGGGCTGTGGAAGCGGCACGAGACACGTCGGTGCTAACAACCGGCTGGCACAGTGCATGACCCCGACTATCGACAATCTTGGAAAGACTGGGAAAGTTTTGTGGAAGCGCTGACCGAAAAGATAACGGCAATCGATGAAACAATCCCGGAACTGCCGCCAAAAGACCTGGTGCGTCAAGCACCTTATCCCGTGCTTTACGCTCGCGCTGATGGGCTTGACCATAGGTCTTCAGAATCTACCGAGATATCAGGTTCTCTTCAGACCCTACACCTTACAAGGTTCGTGGCAATTCAGGACTCTTTCCAGGCTGTATGGGCATTGCTGACTCTACCTGCAAGCCACATTTTTCGGCAGCTTGGTGAAGCTCCCTGCTCGCTCGGCCCGGACGATATTTTTGACTTTTGATAGGTCTCGGACGGGTCGTAAGGGGCCCTATGCTTGTTACTATGTTCAAGTCCAGCCAGGGGGCAGAAGTTTTGTTGGTATGAAAGCTCGCTTTGTTTGTCCACGACTGTTTCTGAACTTTTTCACTCGACAGGCTCCGGCCTGTGGATGCCTGATGCCCAACCTTTGGCTCTGCTCAGACAGAATATCGACCGCAGACCGAAGAAACTGCGGCAGATTTTGACTGAACCTCAGATGCGGAAAAGGATTCTGGAAGTCAGCTCGAACGATGAGAAGAAGGCAATTAAAGCGTTTGCCGACCAGAACAAGGAGAATGCCCTGAAGACCAAGCCGAAGGTATGTGTATCTCTTCATCCTCCTTTGTTTCTCAACGCCGTCTCGTGTCTAGTGTGTGCTGGGCTCTAGGAGTCTGGCGCAGTGAGCAGTCATTGTTTCTAAGTCATCACGCGTCGCCATGCAGATCTTTCTCTGGTCTTGAGAAAGCCATTGGTGTAGACCACGGACTTTAAGCAGTAGCTACTGTGATTCAAGTAGCCCTGGTTCTGGTCGGAGTCCGTCAGCAGCTCGCCGTCCAGATTTAGGGGGCGCAGCATTCTCAGACTCGTGGATTTGCCTCCGCAGCAGCCCGGGGGTGAAGTGGGTGAGCGTGCAGGCCACTAATACGCAAAGCGGGAAAAAGGAGAACCAAGTGACTGAGCACGTATTGACGCCACATTTCATATTGAGACGGATCGCGATTGCATTGCAACTGCGAATGCCACTGCGACCGCGACTTGGGGGCATGAGCTGCAGAGTGTACGAGTCAGGGCAGCAGTCAGGGAGTTGCAGTTGCCCCTCGTTGTTGCCACCTCCCGGGTGTTCCCTGTTGACCTCAGTGGCGGGTGACAAGCCGCCCGCGCTCTGACCACCGATGGTCCAGTACCACAGTACTCCTCGGGAACGAGCACGCACGCAGATCGGAACTCACCTCTGTTCGACTATCTCGTCTCGCTACCGCGTGCTCTAGATCTCACTGACGGTTCCACTGTGACAGGGTTACGAGGCTGATAATCCAAACATCGAGCTTCTTCGTCTGCGCAACTTCACTTTGGGCAAGAGGATTCCGGACGAGAAGGTCGTTGGTGAGCACGGGCTGCAGACCATTCTGGACTTGATTGGCGTCATGGTTCCATTCGTAAGTCCACCTCTTCGCCTCCAATCTGCGTCGGTCCACGACTCGGAATGCCCACAAAAAACTATCACGCAAACTCCGGCCATGACTCGCTCCGGACTTTGGTGAGAACTCGTGGCGTACACTTTGCAAGGGCCTTCAGGCCCAATCATACCTCGACTAGGTGCGACTCGGTGGTGGAGAACTGGCATGTGCAAAGGCAAAGAAGGCGGGCCGACTTTAGCCCAAAGCCAGTTCAGAAAAGAACAATCCAGCGTGATCAGTCGTGCCCAGCTCCCGAACTTCTCTGACCCGATCCATGAGAGGGCGTGCGCTGACGAAAGTTCAACGACCAGGTCACATACCTCAACAGCGTTGTGATGCCAGATGAGGATGAGTCCAGCAGTGACGACTCTGACGGAACCACAGAATAAGGTGATGGTTTGGCCTATTGTGGTGATGTGAACCTTGCCACCGCCCGTGTCCGACCATGAGCAAGGACCCGGAGCTGGCTCCAGGGCGCCGCCCGTGCTCTGTGTGTACAGTAGTATCTCATTGAAGAATGGCATGTCAGGACATTGCCTCAACATCTTATGTAGCGACCACCGACCTTACAGCCAGTTTTCGTTGTTGCTGGCATGTTTTGGCTTTTAGGATCGTTAGATGATATGGTTGTCGATGAGGTCACCTGTTGGCTGTCCTGAGCGGAGAGACTCGTGCGCTGTGGCTTGCAAAGATTGTGTTGCGTTACATCTGCCATCGCTGTCCGTTCGAGTCAGTGGGCCCGACGGGATAACCCAGGAAGACCAGCTGACCAAGTACCATGGAGCATGCGTGGTAGCGTGCTTAAGTTTCGCAAAAGCAAGGATAGGCCCTTGCAGTGTTGGACTTCTAATGGTGGCTCTCTCTTTGGGACGTGGAGCATGGTCTTTGAGGCTTTCAGCTGCGAAGTTAGAATTCCCCATTTTGCCTTTGACGTGGAAAGCATCCGGAATATGGCACCATCCGTGGCAAGACCAAGTCGCAAAGGCAAAGCCCGCACAAGCAAGGGAACTGTCTTCGCAACTTCATCATCGAGAGGTACAGTGATTGCGTCCTTGTGTCCTGGTGTTTGCTTCACCCTGCCCTCACCTAGCGCTTCGCTGATCATGAGGCAGGGGAAATGGCGGTGGGCAACTTCCCTGTGGGGCCTTGCTCACTAGAGGCAAGGCGCCTAACCCATCAGCAACAAGCCCGCCTCGTCTCGTCTCGGCTGCAGCACAGTACATCAACCTCAGATCATGTGACGCGGAGCACCCTTTTCAAATGACCGTCTGTCAAAAAGACAAACACGAGCCGAGGTCAAGCAGATCGAATCGTAACGTACCGGTACCACGATACGGGACGGGATCTGGTCCAACTGCGCCGTTACAGTAGGAGCAAATCTGATATTTCGACCCGCCGACTTGTTGTCGAATTGCCTGGAGCTCCATCGCTCACGACCGCTCCTTTTCTCAGGCGCAAGCCTCTGCGCCGCAAACTCCCTAGTACCGGCAATGAGAGCAGTCATGGGATCTAGTTGACCACTTCCACTGGAGGCGAAATGTACTAGGTACGGAGTACTGTGTGCGTTGTCCCACACGAGGTCGAAATGTGCGATGAAAGAGGATAACCACTCCCTAGGCCTGCGGTAGTCGATTCTGATGTTGGACGATCAACGGCTCCAAAATCCGAAGCCGACCAGCCGCCGCGTCAACTCGGGTCAGGTGGGCACATGCATGAGTGCTGAATTCACGTTAAGAGCAAGCCAGGGAGAGACAGGAAAGGCTCGACTGACGGCCCGTCTGCGAACACAACCCGATTGCTTGGTTACACCGCTTCCACATCATCCTGCATATGAATATCTCACATGCGGGCTCCATTCGCTTCCATCACGTCGGTTGCACCGCCGAGGGAGCGCCCGAAGCCATGGCCAGCCTTTTTGGGCAACTTGAGGATCAGACTGTGAGGATTCGCCGTTCAAAGACCTTTCGGAACCAGCCCCTACTGATTGACCATGGCACGACAAGATACCTCGTAGCTTCACTCTCTCACACCTGCAGGGCCACTCCATCTTTCTTGTACCCAGTACCTTCCGCATCCGCAGCGCCGGCTCCTCACAAAAAAGTCGCTAGCATCGTTGAGATCTACTGTGTACGTACAACGCCACCTTGATCAAGGATGAGAGTGGTGCGGTCGGTGAACTGAGCACCAATGGCGTTGCTAGCTCGATAGTGCCCCGGTCACCGCGTCCGGTCGCTGTAGGATCTGACTGTGGCTTCAAGAGACCTTCGATACCGTTGGAGTGGCAAGCTAAACGTTCTGGCCGGCTGTGCAGCCTACTTGGCATATGCACCACTCACGATCAATTACACAGTAAGATGGTGGGAGGAATGGCCCGGGCGGGTGCCCGACAGTGCATCATCACTGCAGGTAGAAGGCAAAAGCGATGCATTCTGAAAAACGACGGGACCTAGGGCAGAGCCGAGCCTGGTACCTTCTTCGCCTTCGGCTAGGGCCCTCGAAGCCCCTGTCGCCCTTCCGTACCTACCGGCTGGCACTTCGGGGTTCACTACGAAGGAGAATTTGCCCGAGCTCGCCAATGATCAAGCTTCCAGGCCTGACCCCGCAAGCTCGTCAAGTTTGGGTCCTATCCATTCGTCAACATCCCCAATTCAGACTCTATAATACGCATAAGCAACACCTGACCGTAGCTTGTGCATTTGATGAGAAAGTACGGAGTACAAGGTACAAGGATGGTTGCGGCATCAGTATGTCCGTGGTTCTCTTAGGCATGCGGCAAGGCCACGGCTGCACTGGCCTACGTGGTTTAGCCCTGACCGGTGTGGCTCACCTAGGGCTCGTTAGTGGCCATCCTTGGGCAGCATCGTTAAACCGGTCACTAACGGTGAAGCGTCGCCCCCGCGAAAGTCCGCCGCAGTCTCCTGCAGTGTCCAGAGTGCGTGGACATCTCTTAGTCAACCTGCGATTAACCGCTACTAAGGTCGCACTACGGTATGCGATGACGAGACCCAAGGAAGCGCACACTGCCTGCCTAGTACCCCGGGCGCGTTTTATGTCTGAAAAGGGACCCTGTCACACTGAGCATCTTTGCTTGAACGACTAACACGGCTAATGGCCTAGTCTTGCATCTGGCAGCGATGCACAGCTTAAGCAGGGTCAGATAACAACTTTCTGTCAATGGACCACCTCGCGCCCCAAGAAGTGATTCAGGTGAAAGAACTTGAGATGGGATATCCCAGCGACGCACACCGCTGCCGAGTATCGCCGGTGTATGTCACCGTGGTCACCCCAGTCAAGTGAGCCTAACCTTGCAATCTCACCTCCACGGTGCCTGCCTCACCTGAAATCTGGGCGATCCTCTGAATCCACATCCAAGACTCGTATGAGGAGTTGTTGATGGATTAAGGATCCCGCAGGGGGCTGTGTGCCACCCACCATCCTCTGAAGCAAACCGTTGAAGGCAAGACAGGGCGGAAATGCAGCCAACCGGCAGAAGTTGACAGGTATATGTGGGTGTACTGATGCTTGAGCCTGCATACTTAGACTGCTGTCATATCATGGTTGATTGCCTGCGAGTCGCACAGCAGGCGGAATGGTCAGAGCCGTACACACCATGAACGCATGACCGTATCCGGATATTTTGTTTGTCCCCAACGACTGCATATGGCAGTTCGTCATGACACCTGACTTTCTATACGAAGCATCCATGCCAATACATGTCAGGGTAAAGTCCATGTTCAGATAATGTGGATGACTCCCCGCTGTGAAGAGTGGACGTGTCACATCTCCGATCAGATCTCGGCTTCACCCATTTGAGATCAGATGCGGAGCGTGTAATCCAGAAAGACTGCAGGAGATACGGAGGACAATCATCGAGTCGCCTCCACTTCGATCCGTTACAGATGTCGTATGATACGGTTTGGGTACTGCAAAGAAAGATCAGTGAGACAGTAATTTCGCAATCCCTCTCGACGCCCTCTCCAATCGCAACCCGGCAGACTGCACAGCGAGGCAGGGTGGGCATGGTGCATGAGATGGCACTTTTTTTCGACGGCGTCTGTCCTTGCCTCCGTCTTGCATTGCATGATAATGCATGCTCCTTGAGGGCCGCTCCTCAACACTATGTACGGACCTACACCCGAAGCGTCATTAGCTGATTAGCTACCATTTGTGCCTGTAGGCTAGCACTCTAGCCTGACGGCCAGAAAGGCCTCAAGCAACAGTGAGTTCAAATCCGGCTCGAGACGCGTAGCGGAAGCTCCTCTAGCAATGCTGCTGGCTCGAAGCCGGTATTATGCTGCATAGGTACAAAGCCCAGCGGCGACGGCCCGTTAGATAAGAGTGTTTCAATAGATCTCCGCGAAGTCACACGGCCATAACCCTCATCCTTCTCTGCCAAAAGTGGCATGGTTATTGGGCACAAGGAGTATCGAAGCACCGCACAGCCGATCTCTGTGCCGTTTAGCTGCGTCGTATGTATATGCAGAGCACCCTGCTCTCACGGGCATACCTGATCTCGAGATTTCCCTCGTCCATCCTGACATCCTGCAGAGATCAGCTGTGCTTGTTTGCATTGCGATCAGCGCGTCCGACGGCAACCGTCGGAGCTGCATCTGTTGTGCCCTGAGAAGCGCCTTTCCGCCAGAATATCCTCACACCACAATCACAATCACAACCCGAACGAGTGCCAGCGACCACTGCTCGGATTACTACCAAGTCTTACAACACTTCACGCCTAGGGAGCCCGGAACTTACGTTGCTCGCCACCTGGAGCCAGTCACCGAAGCCCATGCGAACCAATAGAGCAATCCAATCGATCATTTGTTGCACCTCGGGGAGTGCCCCTCATCTAAAGAGTTTGAGCCTAAACGACCAAGTGCAAGAGAGTGCCCTATTATTCATCGGCTTGTTGCGGCAATTCTGTCCAAGCCTTGGGCCACCCCTGCACTGCGGACTCGCAGTGACATCCCCTCAGCTAAGTAAAGAGAGCTCGTCCTAGGATTCTAGGGAGGGACGAACCTAGCGGCGTTACCATTCCCGTGGTCACCGCGGAGGTCACTTTTTAGCTTGACGCACCTGGCACGTTGCCATTGCATTCACGGGAAGTCTCTGCCCTTCATCTGCAGCGAACGAGAACAGAGAGGCAAGCAGTTACATCGCCGCCTCCCATCTGCCTTTTCTGACAAGCTGACTGGCATTCGTCTTCGCTCGGCTCCCACTGCTACGGACGGCATTCAAGAACAGCTGCTGAAAACCGAATTCACCCCTCCGTCAACATTCGCCATATTCCGCAGTGGACCCTCCCTGGTGGCTGGTGACGAGTCCTTCGACGGTGTCACGGCCGAGTCTATTCACGACGCGATCAGGTCCGGCTGCGTCCAGTAAATCCCAGCAACGCAGGAAGAACCCTGAGTGGAACGAGGGAACTTCGGATCGACTCGCGGATACGCCCCAACCGACCGAATCCCATCCTTCGGCGCGGTGAGATTCGTTCGACTTTGCTCGCCATCATTAGCCAATTATCATAGATAGTTGGCTTGTTCAGCCTGGCGAGAGGGACAATCCGTTCGTTGATAACCTCCCCCGTATCATCAGACGAAGGACTATATCATCACGCTTGGCCTTCCAACCCGCCCCACGTTTAGCGCTAATAGCCGTGCGTCAAGCGGACGAAGCAGAAGAGGGGCAGGCACCCTCGCACAAACTGCAAGGCATCCCGAAAAGTGTAATCCCCGCCACACGCTGGACGCCCTCTGGGAGTTGACAGGTGTCACCCACGGAAGTGGTGGTCAAGCAAAGAAAGTTAAGGGAAAGTCATCCGCCCTTGCTGCTTGCCGGTCTCGGTACTCTGTGCTGCGTCCTGTCAAGTACACCAGGCTTCCACGCCTCGGCTCCTGCACTCCACCTGTGCTCAACAGCCGTACGCAAGGCATTCATCAGGCAGCCGAAGACGCCAGGAAAAGCACTGCCGCCAGATCCCCTTCACGGTGTGCGCCAGTTGGAGCCGGGCTGCGATTACGAGCACAGGCGCTACTTTTCCTGGTGGTGGCAGCAGACCATCTGGGATTTGTGAGAGGACACCTGCGCTAGCACTAGCCGCGGCTCCAGTGACGAGCCTGGCACGGAAGGCCCCCACTTGGCATCTGGCACCTGACAAGCCCTGCTCTGCAGGGCTAGTGGCTAGTGGGCGTCACTACCGATTCTCCGTCCCGTTTCCCTAGGTCCCTAGGCTAGTGCCTTCAGGCTTTCCAGAACAGCGACCAGCAGGGCCAGCGGTAGCGACCACAGTGGCCGGGAGTACTTCTGGCTGCCCTCCCCTCCCGCCCGGAGCCCTAGCTTTCTTGAGGCGGTTCCCTTTGGAAAAAAGTCTCTTCCCTCCTTCGGTTGTGCCTGCGGCGGCTGAGAGCCTATAGGCACCGCTTGCCACTTATTTCCAAGCACATCTCCAGTTACTCTCCACCTCCATCACATCCGCGACATCGCCAATCATTCTCCCTCCACGACCTTTTCTCGACCATCCTCGTCATCCTTCAGCTCGTCACCTCTTCACCGACCTGTCCACTCTCACATCGCTCTCACCCGACTCCCACGCTCTCGACATCCACTCGCCGGCGACGGCTCTTACGCAGCCCTCCGTCCGAACGTCCTTGCCGCAGCCTGTGCGAACACCTGATCCTGATCCATCCGCGAACCCCATCGCTCAGCCAGGCCCGGCGGACCTTCGTACCCATCTTACACCAAACAACCTTTCGCCTTCTAAGCAATAATTAATACCTCAGCCCGGTCACCTCACACACCCTAGCAGGACCTGTTCCTCTTGTTTACCGTTCCCTCTGCGGTGCGGTGCTTGCGACTGCGACGATTGCGCTCGACCTTGAGCTGGTCCTGAGGTCGATTTCATTCTTCCTTCACTCCCACACACCCAACCAACCCACGCGCGCTCTGGGAGCAATCAGACACGCCTCGACGGCCTTTGTCTTGCCCCTTTCCCGTTAGCCTCGGTTGCTTCCTGGCCACCTGGCGACCCTTCTTCTGGAACCGTGACCTGTTGTACTACCCACCCCACGATCCTTGGACACATGGCACAAATGGCCGACTCTAGGGAGCCTCCACGGCCTCAATATCCGCCGCCGGACGACCCAAGCCATGGTGGCTATTACTCACAACAGTCTCCTCAAGGACGTCCTGCCGCCGCACGAGACGACCGGAGCCCATATCCTCCCCCAGATCCTGCCAGGCAAGGCCAGTATGCGGATCCAAGGACAGCTCATCCATACCCTCCACCGGGCTGGCCAGGTCAGCATAGTGCTTATCCTCCCCACTACCCAGTAAGTGCGGGCTATCACACAGTCGCCGGAATTGAAACATTCAGCTGACATGAAGACGAAAGGACTCTGCGCATCCTGGCTATGCATACCCTCCGCGACCTGATTTGGGACAACCTCCTCAACCCATGCAACCCGACGCCTACCGCCTTCCCCCGGTCTACGCGCATCCTCACCCGGGCTACTACGCGCATCCCTATCCTCCTCCGGTGGCTGCTGCCGCACCGCGCCAACGCACGGCCATAGCCTGCAAGTACTGCCGAAAGAGAAAGGTGCGCGAGATGGGCAGACACATGACCCCGTGACAGGCTCATGCTAACCGCTTCTTAGATTCGATGCTCAGGCTACGACAGCTCACCCGACGGCCGTTGTCAAAACTGCGTTCGCTTCAATCAGCAGTGCCTCTTCCATCCCGTCTCCTCCCAGGCTGCCTTTGTCCCGGCCAATGCCGTGTATGGACCTAACGCTGCGAGGGCCCCTCTTGCTGGTCAACCGGATGGCCGTCTTGGCCAGAATGGACAACATTATCCCCGAGAGGGTGAAGCGCCGCCGATGCTCTATGGTGCCCATGGTCAACCCCTCGGACCCGCCGGACCGCATGGCCAACCTCAGTACAACTATCCGCCGGCTCCTCCCCATGGTTATCCTCCTGCGCCCTACCCATACGCTCCCTATCCGCCCGCTGGACAACCATATGACGCACAAGGGCAGGGACCTCCTGCGCATCATGATGAACGTGTCAGTCTTAAGCGTCCCCCTCCTGATGATGACCCCCACAATGAGAATTCTCATGCATCCCAGTCTCCCCACCCCAACAATCGCCCGCGCAACAGTACATACGAATCGCGCCAGAACAGCAGCGGCAGCTACAACGACTATCAAGATCCCAACAGTGGCGCTCCCACCTCGCCAGCCACTTCAACCATGAGCTACCAGTCCTTCCCTCAGCAACCTCGCTACGCCAACGGCACTCAGTCGCAAAAGGGTAATAATTCACCACCATCGGGCTTGACCCCGCAGTCCGCTCACAGCTTCAACTCACCCCATCATGGACCAAGCCACGATGATGGAAGGACCCCCCCTCCCGGCCAGCCCGGCTCGGCTGGTTCGTCAGCCAACGGTAGAAGCGGAATGAAGGTCCACGAGATGCTCGGCGATCCCACCAGGGTACCGCCGGAGCAGCGAGGTAGGAACGACAACGATATGCTCAACAAGCTGGATGGCAAGAAGTAGAGCCGCCTTGCCCGATCAGAAAACGTGCTCGCATGCAGAGGTTTCCTGAACGGCTGTGAAGCAACGACAGGCCGCTCGGACGCCCCAGACACCAACACCGCACTCGTCGCTGACAACGTCGGTTCGCTATTCGGATTTGATTTTTGCTAAACAAGATACACAACATGGGGCAACCCACCATTTCCTTTCTTTGTACGACTTCGGTCTTTACTGGGGACTTCGCCGGTGAATCGGACGAAAAGGGCTAAAACTGCGCTGGGGATAAAAACGACTGGGTTGGCTGTTTGATCACTCCAAAAACCGCAAAGCTATGACGACTTTTCTTGCCCGGTGGTTTCACGGCTATCAGAGCCCGATTCACCCTTGGCTGCGAATGCTGGAATGAGACGGAAAACTGGGTGGCTATCTGCTTTTTTTGAACGCGTTATGTGCTCTTTTCACTGTACCTGGGAAGGCTGTCTGAATTTTTCTGCTTTTTGCGAAGAACAAGTCGGTGCCCGCGCTTTTCATGTACTCATAGTACTCTCTACAACCCTCCGATTGTTTTTGGGCTGGCGGCTCTGGCTAAGCTTGTTCCCCGTTTGGCCTCGTCAGAAAGTTCCGCCAGGGCCCGGAGGCTGGATCAAGAAAGGATTGAGAACAGGCAGCGTCCGCCAGCCCAAAGGCCTGAATTGAGGTGTCCGGAAATGCTGCTGCAGCAGTTGTTCGACGGCATAACAGCGGACAACAAGGGATAATACAAGGATGTGGGAAAGGATCCGCAGACCGATCACAACGATCAATCGAGGCTGTTCAACGAACCTCGACGGTTGTTTTCAAGACACGCCTTCCAGCTCCATCAAACAACGGTGGCTATGCGAACCACAAGGCAAAGAGGGACTGCGTCGAACAATAGGATGCGGATCCGAGGATGGGCTTTGTTTCTAGTCTTTTAAATTGCTGCATGAGTTGACTCACTTGACCCTCTTTTCAACGGTCGTCTCATGCGCATCCTCAGCTCGCAAGGTACATAGTCCGGAGCAACGCCAGGGGACTCCGTAGCGACCTTGCATCCGCCGCGAATCCCACCTCGTACCGACCGACGCGTGGGGATATGACGACGTGGAGCGATCGCTTATCCGAAAACCTTACTCCGTACTTGCCATTTCCCTTCCCATTAGATCGCCATGCATGCCATGCAGATGCACTTCGCATCCTCCCATGGCAGGTTGGCAGGTGGCAGCCTGACCGTCTTCCCAGCGTGCGAGTACTACGAGGCCGTCGAGTGCATCCTTGCAAGTGAAACTTAATCGTGCTTTGTGCGTGTGCTTGGTGCGTGGTGCGCCTGTTCCCTCCCGCTTCCCGCCTCCTTTTTTGCCTCTCGCTTCTCGCGACGTGCCGCTGCAGGGTCACATTCAGATGTGCATGTACGGAGTAAGGGGTAACAGAGTACTCCGTACCTTGCCACGTATATATTTATGGAATATGGTGTTCATATGTGTACGTCTACAACTATGCATCCGAGACATCAACGGACGTTGTTCTCTCGCTAGACATTTTTTATGTCAAAATCCAGCTAATTAATCAGGTAGCGTTTGTTAGATGGGTTGTTAGAGAGAGATGTGGGGGGGAGGGGACCTGTACATGAACACGCACTTGAGATGGCTAATTACATGCCGTAATTAGCTCGTGTAGTTGGAGTACTCTACCACTGTTGCTTGGGGACCTTTGCTAATTAGGCGGCTTGTAGATAGAGAGAGAGAGAGACAGGGAGAAATTGACGGCGGAGAGTACTCCCGTACAGGACCACGAAATGCCATGCTCGAGAGGCCTCGGACGGGACGCTTGAGACTCACACACGAAGGCAGGGTCCTTACAAGCACAAGCACAAGCACATGTGCATGGACATGGACGTGAAGAACTACGGCCAGGGGACTGTTGTGGCGTTCAATCCATTCAGTTGAATTGCATTGACATTTTTCTCTCTTGGTTTGACCTCATTTCACTTCATTTTCATTTTCATTTCGTTTCGTTTCGTTCTGTTTCAAGCTGCTTATGTCTGGGTGCTTAGCTAGGAGTACTCTTTGCGGATGTTCCTGCCGTTCCTGACTGACTGCCATGCTATGCCATGGGGGGAGGCTAATAAATACAATATGCAGCCGTGGTTGTGCGCATAGGTAACCACCCGTTGGGGAGTCAGTGATCGTGATCCACGTCGCCTCGTCAAAGCACTCAGTCTGTACCGTCTCGACAGGACGGCCTCGTCTCTCGTATCGTAGCACTCTGATCAATCTGCATTGTCCAACGCCTTCCTTGTCCGCAGAGTCCAAGCCAAGTTCAAGTTGGTATCCAAAGGCCGAGACCGAGACAAGAAGCCCTTCGTCGTTGCTCATCACCTCCACGTTTCATTCGTCACGGTCTCGCTCAATCACTATCTTCCTCCTCGTCAATGATGTATTGGCGGAGCATGCGTTCACGGTGCATCGCGACGCGACGTGCATGTTCTTGCGCGGTCGTCTCCGTGGTCGTGTAGAGCTGCGGCAACGACGGCTGGGATGACATCGGAGCAGGAGATGATGCAGTCGAAGCCGTAGCAGCAGTAGTACCCAGAGGACCTGCTCTTCCAGCAGCAGCGGCAGCATTGACGCGTCGAAGAGGCGACCCATCACCGATGACCCCGACATTACGGTAGCGGATGTTGTCGACAGGAGACCTAATGGTCCAGCTGTTTCGCATGAGAGAGCCAGGGTCGCGCACGCCGCCTGAGGTGTCTGGATCTTCCGAGGAAGCTGCGCCGCGTAATGGCCCAGACCCAGGCGTACGAGGGACGTTCCGGATCGGAGAGCGCAGGGCGCCGCGAGCCGGTGTGCTTGGTGCGCTGGTGTACGAGCCGAAGGGACGAGCAAAGGTGGTAGGCACCGAAGGGCCTACGCGACCGAATGGCATTCCCTCCGCCTGACTCATGTGCAGATCCTGGTCGAACTCGTAGGTGGTGTGCAGGTGCTCACGGCCCGGAGAACGGCGAAGTCGCGCGTTGGGAATGGCATATGCTGGAGGAGGGGTGGTCGGCGGGACCAGGGTACTCGCTGAGGCGGTGCGCATGTTCATTCCTGCGAGGATGGCCATGCGGGTAGGTTCATCGGTGGATTCCGCGAACCAGTCGTCCAGCGTGTCGTCAAAGGTACGACCTGTGCCGTCTGTGCCGTGGTTTGGGACAACAGTGGGGCCAGGACGGGTGCGTGGGAGGTACAGAGGAGGACCCGTGCCTGGTGGGATCGATCCATTGCCAATGCCTGCAGTGACATTACCAGTGGTGGATCCGATGGGTGCAGCTGGACGCAAGGTGCTGAAAAGATTGCCATTGTTGGGATCACGCATTTCAATACCATGACGCTGGGCGGCGTTGGCGGCCAGGCCCTGCAGATACTGAGCTGTCGGGCCCTGTGGTTGACCATAAGTCATGCCCTGCGGCTGACCATAAGTCAAGATCTGACCCTGTGGAAATACTTGTCCCTGGCCGGCAGAGAAACCGGAGGCGGCACCGAGGATTGGGGCGGATTGTCCTAGGAACGGAGCAGGTTGGAGGCGAACACGAGCAGCAGGAGAGCTGAGAGCTGATTCTTTTCCTTTACCCTTATCACCACCATCGTGGCTGTGGATGCTTGGAACTCGTCGAGTGCTGATGCGTGCTGGAGACGTCGTAAAGTCACCGTTACCGAGGCCGGGTCCGGCGAAAGCCGTTGCCACAGGAAGGTATGGAGCATGTCCAAGTGGATATGTGTAAGCACGAGTCGGTTCAAACGGTGGAGACTCCGGATTCAAGTTGGGTGGAGGCAGAGTGGGCGCAAGCAGAACGGCACCGTAGTTGCTAGTGCGTCGAGCTGGCGGCACATAGCGAGCGACAGGAGCGTCGTTGACATTGCCCGCAACTATCTCGTTTTGGCCAGCACCAGAACCATTGGCTTCCGGGCTGAAGTCGGCACGACCAAGGTTGGCATGGCTGTCTTGCTCCGCCGGCGGAGCTTCCCGGACTTCGTCAACAACTTGGCGCATTGCAGCGAGTGCTTGCTCAGGGTCGTTGAAAGAGTCGCTGCTCACACCCGTGGCTCCGGCTTGAATAAACTCAAAGTCATCTTCAATATTGTCGGAGGCAACATTGTCGGTGGCGGGCTCACGATGACCGCTGTCGTCGACGACGTACGCGCCAGTCTCCGTGAGAGTCGTGCTATTGCCTACAAAGGCAGGGGGAGTAACAGGACCGACGGGAGCGTTGTCTTCGACCAAGCTGTTCTTGATCGCCTGAGTGGTCGGAGAATCGAACAAAGTCGTAGGGTCAATGCCCATCTGCGGAAGATAGACATTCCAGCCGTATTCCATGATAGTGCTCAGCATTTTCAGCTCCAGAATGGCGAACTGAGCTCTCTTCAAGTCAAGGCCTTCTTCGGTCGGCACGAAGAGGATATGAGCATTGCTGTCGCGAATGACCCGAAGAAAGGAAGAGATGCCAATGAACGGGCGATTCTGAGACTCAATGACAGCCACGCCGATGCTGAAAACGTCCAGCCACATGGCGACATCTTGTTCCGAGAGCTGATGGGGATGGACGGAAAGAGTCTGGAAAGGCCAAGTGCGCGCATGCTTGGAGACTGGAAAGCCAGTACCAAGAACGATGCAGGTATCGGCAATGAGGCCCTTCTGACGTTCTGAGAACCCAGGAGTGTTGAGCCCAGCAAAGATCAAATCCATGAGCAATTTGTTGTCGAGCCCAACTTCACGTTGCATGCCCGGTGAAGTCAGTCGCCCGATCAGGTGGTCGAGTTGTCTCTTGTATGTCTTGAAGATCTCCTGGACGTGGCGCATTGTGTACAGCGTTGCAGCGTACCATGGGAACTGCAAGCGTATGAGAAGAAATCTTGCCTCACGGTGTCTAAGGAAGTTTACCTTGTAGGTTGTGGAAATCATGCACTCATACGCACGATGCATACTTCGAGCAGCGAACTGCGACTAAATGGGGACGTCTTGTCAGTACCATGTTAGATGCAAAAGTTGGACGGCCAATACTGACGCGTTGCGGGTACTCAGCATGACGAGCCATACACGTGAGTTCCTCGGTGGTGATGAAGCCGTTGAAACCGGATGAGTATATATCACGATTCGGAATGAGCTTCGGACTGCCATTTTCATCGTCATCCCACACGATGCACTTCGCCCGGGGAAAGATGTCCTTCATGAGTTCTGCGTGACTGCTAAGGCTGACTTCAACATTGCGTTGGCCGATCTTGGGGATTCGCATCTGCTTTGTTCCAAAGGCATGTTCCCAGTCTGCCGCGGCCATCTCGGGCGACTTGATTTCCATGTAGCAGTCCATGGTTTTACCCGTTGATCTTTCCATGATAATGTGGGTGGGGTAGCCGAGAATGTGGGCATCGATCAAATGGCTCATGGGCAAGTACTTTCCAATGAACTGGTGCATCTCTGGGATGCTGATCGTGTAAGGGATCTGGGAGAGATTGTCATCTTGTCAGCTCGATCATTTCGACTGCCTGAAAGGGACACGAAGAGAACAGCAAGGCTGCGACAACCCAACAAGAGGTCTGGGACGACAAAATCCCTCGTCGCACTCTTGTCAGAACCCAGCGGATCTGGGGATCTCCCCAGAGTGACTTGAGTTCAGAACAGACGGCAGAGTGACGGATATGTGAGGGACACGCACACTGTGAGGCAATCTGACTTTGGGGGGAGTTCACGGAGAGTCGGAAGGGTAAACTTACATTTGTGATCTTCAAAACACCATGTCGTCGAGGGGTCTGCATCTGCGCTCGATCGGCAAAAGGAGGAGGGGTACTGGGATCAAATATGACCTCTGTTTGTGCCAATAACATTGGACCGTGGTACAGGTTTCCCACAATTGGCTGACCGGCTGGCAAAGAGGCTGAAGGGTTGGCTAGAGCCAGGACAGGGAAGTCATTCGCTGGTAATGGTCCGCTCATGACCCTAGGGTAGAAAGCGCCACGCTGCTGAGGTGGAATATTTGCTCCTCGTTGAGGCGTTACAGGAGTCTGCTGTGGCATCATTGAGAAATTGAGATTTTGAAAGAGAGGTACATGACCATGCACAGAAGGTGTTTGGGGACGGTGTGATGATTGATTGGAAGAGAAAAAGGACGCGTCTTTCCCGTCAGCAGACTGGTACTGTCCAGGACCGTCCATGCTGACGATCTTGAAGGGTGTACCAGAAAGATAAAGAGAAAGGAGGGTGGAGGAAAGATGAAGAAGAGAGTCAGAGAGAGAGAGAGAGAGAGAGAGAGAGAGAGAGATAACGAGGTCGAAGAGAGGGAGGAAAGGAGCACGTCGCCCACTGACTATTCACCCTTCGGCAAAGAGGCAGTGCCAAAGCACAAGTCAGAGTTCACATCTGCTGGTATGAGCCTGGAATGTCACTGCAGTTTTCGATGCTCCGCAAAACCCGGTGACGAGTCGAAGGCTGCGACACAACCTCGAGCTCTGAAAAGAAGAGAAAGTGCCTGTTCTCACCTCAACAGTCTGTCTAACCTGAAACTCGCTGCTTGAACGGAGAAGATCCTTGGCAAAGTCCTGACCGCCTCACGCTAGTTAGCAAAGAAATTGTTCTTGTCACTTGTGTATCGATAGAGGTCTGGTCGTATACAGGAGACCAGGGGAACTTTGTTTTTGTCCAGGAATCCAACTTTCGCTCTGGAGACATTGAAGACGAATTAGACGCTCAATGAACAACCCCTTGCCATACATACACTGTCGTTCATAGTCAGCAAACTGTCGCATAGTCATGTCCGGACAGTCGTGGGAAGAAATGGCATAGCTCTCAAGCAAACAGCTGTAGCCAGTACCACACAGGAGGCATCAGGCACGTCTCAATCATGATAATTGTTTTGAGTTCATAGTCGATGATGGCCAGGACCTCATCACAACATTGATAGCTGCTGCCCTGCATTTCGTGAAGGCGTGGTGTTGTAAATGTCACATGATCTCAGGGGCCGTGTTCTGATTTTCAGCCTTGCGCATTCAGCCTTGTGGGAGCTCAACGGCTCATTCAGCACCACGGGTTTGCAATTGTGTCGAGGTCGTTAACACCACACAGGCTGCATTGGTTTCGGTACAGCTCATTGTGCCAAAGTCTCCTTCCGCCCGCAGCTAGTCAAACTGCGCATTGTCAGCATCAACAAGCACCTACGAGACGCCCAGGACGTACCGGAGTCAAGAATGACTCAGCAACAAATCTGGCTCGGGCGTTCAGCTGATCAATGTATTAGCATTCTGGCATCCAGGTGAGATTCTGATAGCCTACGAAGAGCTTCATTTCCGATATTTCCTTGTCGACCTCCTCCATGAACTGAATAATGAAATCCACCAACTTATGCTTGAGCATTTCTTCGGTATGAGTGTTGGTGATCAAGAATGAGATATCGTATCCCTTTGACTGTTAGCATGTTCATGTCGCAGGAGAACCGTCGCTACTGACTTTGACCGGCTTGCGCCGCAGAATGAAGAAGGATTCCGCACGTTGGGTCAGGAAACGAGTGAACTTGTGGACAAGGATGTTCTCAATCTCGTCTGCCTGCTTTATCCTTATGCTGACTCGCACGCTGTTGACACTGGGTTCTATGAATACTTTCTCATTCTCGTTGCGAGCAACTGTGAGTGGGTTCAACAAGACTTCTGGGGAGCTTTGTGCTTCGATTTCCGGGACATTGTGTCTTTCTGACGCCTGGGAGGCGAAGTTGGACAGTGAGAGAGCGGCGGTCAGAGATGAACGGACGCATTGAAGGTAGGGGCGCAATGATTGGGACTGCGTGCAGCGTCAGCGACATTCTTAGCGACAGAGAGGGTTACACCAGAAGGCGTACCATTTTGAATGCGCTCACTCCAGAAGTCTGTGGGGGATGGACACGCTTTAACGCCGCATTGATGGTGATTGGGGGACAAAAGACCTCAGTGTGAAGGGTCTATCTCGTCGCGTTGCTTGCGAGAGCAGTTGGCAGGTCTATGAGATGAACACAGGTTCAAATTTACGAAAGACGACGTTTGGAGGGGGACTATACAGCGGTCCGCAAGATCCGTCATCCGCAGGCACGGTTAAGGCGTGTCTGGGCGTCGCTACGCTCACCTGTGGCTGCTACAGCTTGGCAACTCAATTAAGTTAGGGAGCATGATGGTGGGGAAGCGGAAGAGGGCAGTCACCCAGCAGTCACCCAGCAGCGACTCCCCAGCGCCCGGTGACGTGCTATTCCTGTGCCTGGCGGGCCAGAGCCTTGCATACACTACAGTACTGTATTTCGCCAGTATTTCGCCAGTATTTCGCCGCCTTTCTAGATCCAATTTCAAATCACTACATTTATTTTCACTGCTCGTGCTCACCATCTCCTGCATTTCTGGATTTACATTTGGCCCTGCTGCTTCGTGTCTTCTCTGCAGACACAGGCTGAAACCATGGCAACCATTCCCAGTAAGTGTCCACAGACAACCGCGACCGAACACCAAATCTAACATGCCCTAGTTGTTGTCAAACACCAGGGCAAAAAATACGATGTCGATCTTGACCCCTCCGCGACCGGCGAAGTCCTCAAGTTCCAGCTCTTCTCCCTGACTGGCGTCGAACCCGACCGTCAATCTCTCCTCATCAAAGGTGGCAAGCTGAAAGATGACACCGATTTGTCCAAGCTCAATGCAAAACCCGGTCAGATCTTCACCATGCTCGGTACTGCGTCTGGTGAGGGTAGTGCAATGATCGCGCCGCCTACCGAGAAGATCAAGTTCGCCGAGGACATGACCGAAGCCGAAGCTGCCGCTCAAGAAGGTGCTACTCCGGCTGGCCTCCAGAATCTGGGAAACACCTGCTACTTGAATTCTACTCTGCAAGTCCTTCGCAGCATACCCGAGATGCAAGACACCCTCAAAATCTACAAGGCCGAACAATCTACCGCCAGTTTGCAAGACCTGAGTCGCCATGGGCTCAGCGGGCTCGGCGCAAACAACGATCTGACTGCCCAATTACGCGACCTCTACAAGCAGATGTCCGAAACACAAGAAGGGTTACCGCCCTTGATGTTCCTCAGTTCTCTGCGAGCCATCTATCCTCAATTCGCTCAGAAGGCAAAGAATGGCCATGGTTATGCTCAGCAGGACGCGGAGGAGGCTTGGTCACAGATAGTCCATCAGTTGCGGGGAAAGCTCAAGATCACAGACACACACGCACAAGATCAGAAAGCCATTGCCTTCATCGATCGCTACATGGCTGGTTCGGTTCATTCATCCCTTGCCCCTCCTGCCGAGGTGGGAGACAACGAACCTACTGTCGAGTCCGACGACACCTTTCTGAAGCTGGACTGCCATATTGACCAGACAACCAACCACCTTCGAGACGGAATCCTTGCTGGTCTTACCGAGGAGATTGAAAAGCGTTCCCCAACGCTCGATCGTGACGCAACGTACGTGAAGACCTCGCGGATATCTCGGCTGCCTCAGTACCTGACGGTCCATTTCGTTCGATTCTACTGGAGGCGGGACATCCAGAAGAAGACCAAGATCATGCGCAAGGTCACGTTTCCGGAGGAGCTAGACGTGGTGGAGTTTTGTACCGAGGACCTGAGGAAGCGCCTGATTCCAGTTCGTGACAAGGTTCGCAACATCCGTAAGGATGAAGTGGACGTTGAGCGTGCTAGAAAGAGACAGAAACTTGCCCACAAGCAAGAAGCAGACCGTGCGCACGACGAAGCATTGAAGGCTGTCGAGGCTGCCCCGATTGCGAAGCTAAGGGAGCACAAGGAGAAAAAGGACTCGAAGAGCAAGGAGCCCGAGGGTGGCGAAATGGATGTCTACAAGACGGACGCCGAGTATGAGGCAGAACGCGCGGCATCGATCAAACAAGCCAAGAAGGAGCTGTTCGAAGTGATTGACCCCGAGCTCGCAGCTGACGAAGGAGCAAACAAGTCGGGCTTGTATGAGCTCCGAGGTGTCATCACTCACCAGGGTGCAAGCGCTGACAGTGGCCATTACACGAGTTTTGTGAAGAAGCAGGCTCGACTGGTCGACGATCCAAAGGCGCCGGGCGGCAAGCGCAAAGAGGAAGATGGCAAGTGGTGGTGGTTCAATGATGACAAGGTCAGTGAGGTGGACGCAGAGAGGATCATGACTCTTGCGGGTGGTGGCGAGAGTGCTTCTGCCCTGATTCTGCTCTACCGTGCCATTGACCTGCCCACCAAGGATGAAGTCGACGAGTAAGGGGAAAGCTCGGTTCTGCTTGCTGGCTATGCATCGACAGCGACCATGGTAGGAATGGCCTAGAGACGTAGACATAGATAGCGACACGAGTAACAGTGATGAAGGATTATTCTGGAAACCTCCCCCCATCACTGACACACTGCCTACGAGGCTAGCCACTTACCGAACCTGGCAAAGTGAAAAGAGATCACGTGCTCGGGCAGCAGTAGCTACGGCAGATCATAGACACTTGCGCCGCCCTCTTGGCAGCCCACCGACAAAATCCATCACCCAGGACCTCACCTTACCATCACCTCATTGACTATCAATTCGATCTCGACCATCCATCTCCAAATCGACTGAATCAGCTCGCAACCATGGGTAAAGTTCACGGATCCCTCGCCCGTGCCGGCAAGGTCAAGTCTCAGACCCCCAAGGTGAGTTGAGCGCACACTTTGCACGTCTTCTGCATCGCAGCGCCGCCACACGAATCGATTTCCCCATCCTCGCTCCAGCAAATCAACCAAAATCCTCGCACAAAACATCTACTCACATGTAAATTTTCCTTCAGGTCGAACCCCAAGAGAAGAAGAAGACGCCCAAGGGCCGCGCGAAGAAGAGAATAACATACACTCGACGATTCGTCAACGTCACAATGACCGGTGGCAAGAGAAAGGTATGAAACACACATCCCAGGGGCCTGGGGACGCGAGGCCCGCCATCCATGAGCGAAGCTTACACGTTTGCAGATGAACCCCAACCCGACATCATAAAATCTCTGTTTTTGTTTCGCGGTTCTGGTGGTAGTGGTGGTGGCGGTTGCGACCTGGGGCGACAAACCTGCAATGTACAGAGCAGGAGCGATACGATGCTGAATGCGGAGCGGACGATCGGTAACAGCGGCAGCACCAGCGTGTCGTTGGCGTCGTGCGGCTTCGAAATGCGTGCGTACGATGTGGATTGAAGCATGGATTCCTTAGAGCCGGGCACAGGCATCGCCCCGAGCTTGAAGATAGGATGCGCGGCTACAGCTGCGGTGGATGCTTGGGCAAAGGCGTTCTTGTTAAAAGGAGCATACATGCTTGCGAGACAAAATTCAGAAATGGATTATCTGCAAGATCTAATCTCGCCCCAGCATATCCATTCCTTGCTTGACATTGAACCGCTTACACCCTTAGTGACTCAAATTGTGTCGTGGTGTTCTAATCAGACGCAACTATAGTACCGTTCCGCTTCCTGGTCCTTCACACGATCAGAACCCTTGCAGCATCTATCCTCCTCCGCGTGTGAGCCTTCCCTCTCCCATGTAGATAGTAGAGTCTCCCTAAGTCGGCCGCTATGAGGCTGACACTTCTGGGATATACCTCCCAGCAGCCTCGAATACCCCACGGAACTCGGAAAACTAGACATAACACGCTGTAAGACATTGGTATCTGGTTTATTCATCAACATTCATCCGAAAAGGCAACACCAAGAGCATCACGAAGCGCATCGCCGGCGTGGCGAAAAAGGTGATCGCAGGCTCTCCCCAGGTGGCGTTTTGAGAGTTTTGCGTCTGCAAGCAGTGCGACGTGCTTGATTCGTGCTGGTATCCTTATGCATACAGGTCGCTCCGCCCTTTGATGTCCGATGCGCCAGCTATTGGGCGGGACAAGCACAAGCATCCACAATGCCCCCGCCTACGTCGTACCATGTTTCTCCTTTCTCTCAACTTTACGAGCGGCGACTACACGGGAGCTGGAGCTGGATATGTGTGCCAATCAAGGGATGCCTTCTCGTCTTTGTCGTCCACAAGACCCGGAGAGGGAGGGCTGCCATCACAGTCCCTTGGCTGTTGTCATGCATGTTGACACCCACCAGCGACTAGCGACGTCGGCGACATCGTTCGTCCCCTTGGCGGTTGCACGGAGGAGAGCAGCCAACGTTCTGGCCCTGTCCCTCGTCGACCAAGATGGCGCTAGCGCCTGCTCACCCCCCATGGAGGAGCAACTCTTAGGTGAAGTCCGGGGCTGGTGGCCACCTTTCTGCACCCATCACAGGTTGCAGGGAGCCAGCAACCACCTGTCCATGCACTCGATTCAATCCTTGCACCTGCGTCTGCTGGCGATGAAGGAGAGGGAAAGCTTGCGAGGGAATCGCAACTACACGGTAGCCTCGGGATGTACAGGATCCGACGTCGTGCATCTTCGGCAGGGGGAAGCACCGACATATCGCGCAGCACTCGATTCGAATACTGCCGGAACAGTCAAGAGACTCCTCAATTGCCCAGCCTAAGTCGGTGCTTCGGGTGAAATGGTGATCCTGTGTAGAGGGTCAGCCAAAGTCGCACCAAACGTTCTGTGAAGCGGGCCTTACCCTGTGCAGTAATAATCCAGACTTCTCTGCTGTTGTCGTCGGCGGCGGCAGTGTTTCCGGAGTGGTCATACACGCCAGAACGAAGCCAGAGAAATTTCACCTTGAATTGCCTGATGCCAGAGTGTTGGGGCTGATATTATTTGTCCTCGATCTTCTGGCTTGCAAAGCCCGCCTCAAGCTCTGCCATCCTCTCCGGAGTGACGTCTTGAACCAACCGCACCTGCACATTCGCAACGGCATGCAGCTCCTCCATACTTGGCAATTCGATTGTCAGCGCTTCTGGAGTGATTCTGGGCGGCGCCTCGATCCTGACCACCATCGGCATCATCTGCAAATGCATTACTTCTGGCTGCGGCGGATTCATTTCCACTTGTGCCGGCGGCACAATCACCGCATACACCTCTCCGGGTCTCATCCGCCTCTTGAAATCGACAGAGATGGCCTGTGCGTGCTGATTGCCGTATTTTCCGTAGAAATTGTGGATCTGGCGGTCGATGCCCTCTTGGATGAGAGTCGTGATGACTCCACCGTGGATCACGTCCGGCCAACCTTCCACGCCGAAGCCCAGGAACGCGACCATCATGGTGAACTCTTGTGTAGGGTGTTTGAAGGTTCTCATGGTGATACCCTGTGTGCCTTGCAGCTTCTCGGCCACGAGGTGCATTCCCCCGGTCGCGATTGAGTCGGCGTGACCCGCGTAGTAGTTGTCTTCGATCCAGTTTGCCTGACGTAGGGAGTCGACAAGAGGGTGTAACTCCACTGCATCCATGATTTCGTCCAGGAGATCTCGCTCCATCTCCGAGCCTGGCTCAAATGGCGGCTGTAGGTATTCCCATGTTATCAGTGCCGTGCCTGCCACGACACCGAGAGAGCTGAAGAGGATCGCCCAGAAGACGGAGCGTGTGAAGCGTACCAGGAGCGAGCGGCCGCTTGCGCCAGGCACAGGGGGGATAGTAGGCACCGGGGCTGCGAACTGTTGGCCGTGGACGTAGGGGGTCGTATCGGGCGCAGGCATTTGGCCTGGTGTCTGGAAGTACTCTTTGTGGGGGCCATGCTGGCCATGCTGATATCGAGCTCGACTGAACCAGATCGCTGAAGCTGGTCGCAGCGGCTTTATAACTGGAGCAACGGCAGCTGCTCGTCGAGCCTGTCGACACAGCCCAGGTTTAAACGCCTGCATTGAAGAGCACCTACGAGCTTTCGCCGGCAGGAAGCGTGTCAAGAACCAAAATCCAAACTAGGAGGATGGGACGACAACGAATATCTTAGGTGGCTATTGGGGAACTCCCAAGCAAACTCGCGAAACCATAATTAATTGATGTTATGTCCGGTCCGCAGCCGGCACCGAGAAGCACCTAAAAAGGCTAGGCACTCGCGCTTAGTCAGCTGGGTTCCTGGTCACTACAAAGCACCGAGGCACGCAAGCGATGAGAGCGTGGGTTACTGAGGCTCAGGCACGCAGGGGCAGAGCGGCTTAACGGGGCTGAATGGGCAACCCAGATGCTTACATTCAGGATTTGCTTTTCGGCGGCTAGGGAGATAACGGGTCAAGAGTCGAATGCCAACAAGAGTTTTCATCAACGACGTCGCAAAGTACCTCAAACTTGTGGTAAGTCTTCCGCCGTCAGATGTCACTCTGCTAAAAAGTTGAGGGAAAGATACAGACACTTGGGAGTCACGGATGTTCAGAAACACACAGTCCAGCGGAAATTTTATGGTAGTGATTTTCTCCAGACGACAGTTCAACACTGACAACTTGTCCAGGATCAATTGGAAGTTGCGCTCCAGTCCGATTGTTGATACAATTTACTCGACCTGCTCCTTGAGCCAAAACTTCAAGCCGTCACGGTGGCCCGTTTGCCGTCGTCAGGATCAACGAACGCCAGAGACCGTGTGACTTTGAACTTTTGAGAGCCTGAAGGAGGAGCCTTATCTGTCTGTTTGTGAATAGCGGTATCGCTCCATGCTCTCACAGAACGCCTCATGGCATTGACGCCATGACCTCGCCAATGGCATGAACCAGATAGAATGGTCGCGTTTTCCAATGCGGCCAGGGCAAACGAGTGCCAGACATTAGCTGCAGGAACCGGAGATAAGGCTTAATTAGCACTACTCCAGATCGTGGGGACGTACACGGACTCTGCCATGCGTTGAAATCGCGGAGCGAGTTCGTTGTCGGAGGGGCTTCCGCGGCTTCAGTCCCAAAACAGTCTGTGCACCAGTCCGGGAAGTCACATACTAGGTACCTACCATCGTACGGTCCGCTTGTGAAGCTGCAGACAAAGATGCAAGCTTCAGCGGTAGCCTGTACTCCGTAAATGGAGGTGGGTTGCAACGGGTGACCTCGGCATGCGATGCCCAAAGTAAAGGGCCCACCACTCCCCCAGCTCCGCAGCCCTGAACCCCGCACTTTCGCTGTTCCACGCCCCGAAGCCTCAATCCACCTTCCCTTCCAAGCTCCACGTCTCTTGACCTTGCTGGTTATGCTTACAGTAGTTGCATTGCTTTCACGCGCTTGTCTTTCAAGCTTGTGCTCACGGACTTCCACTGCTTGTGCCCACAGACATCCACTGCTTGTGCCCACAGACATCCAACTGTGTTGAGTAGGGAGCTGAGACCACCGCACTATCGGCGCGCTCGGGCGGTCACCCAGTGGTGGCTCAAACAACCATCACTCGATGTCAACGGCTTCCCCAGGAGAACAGTCAGTTGCCGCCAGCATCAGGATATGTCCTCCGCCCACCTGGATGCCACCATGATGCCATTATCCAACATTCACCGCGCATCCTGGCTATCGCTAGTCTCGCAGAAACTCTCCTGACTAACCCAAGTTCCAGATTCCTCTTCCTGCTTCCTGACCCTCGTCGTCTCGCCTCTTCCCCAATACACAGCGTGGCGGCTACGCCATGTCCACTCCAATCCAGCCAGTCTTCCGTCGGAACTGATTCATCATTGCCGCCACCCACTGCCTCCAACGCGAAGCCATGCGATCAAATCAGCCCGTGCCTCCCGCGGTAAATCTGCTCCTCGTGCATATGACTGCCAACTACTGCTTTCGATCGACCATCCCGCATGGAACCCCCTCTAGCGTGGCGACAAGCCCTCGCCGCCGGTGGGTTACCGCCGTAGCTCAGACTGGCCCTGGAGCCAAAGCCTCTACCCATGTTGCTGCTGTTCATCCTCGGTTCTGCATGGGTCTCGACCTCTGTTTCGCTTGGGCCCACAAGCTCAAGCCATTACCATGTCAATGAAAAGAGGGTGGGTTGGTGCTTCTTGCCAATCCAAGTACGATGCGACTGTACCGACTCATCTCCCTCACACGAGACATACTTCAGTCGCTCTTCTTCTGTTTCGACTCTTTTCTTCCTCTCCCGCCCTCTAGACCTTGCTGCTTCCCCACGTGGCCCTTGCGGTCTCTTATCGCGTTGACTCGTGCCCGCGCCCTCCTCCCCGTGCTCTTCCTGTCTTCTACCCATCATGACTGCACAAGAAGATAGCTCCAGCGACAATGTCGCGCATTCACCTAATCTTGACAAGGATCCGTCCCACCATATCGAACAGGTTCACACCAACGAGCGGGTTCCAGGTCATCCCGGCTACTACGAGAAAGATGGTCTGCGAACATATGGCGACGATGAGGATCACGACCATGAACCGCCTGTAAGTCCACCGGATATGCCACCCGCGTCATACACGAGACATGCCGGCGGTCACTGACCTTTGTCGTGTATAGATGACAGTACATAGAGCACTCAGCTTGGTCGCCATGGCATTTTTATGGACCGGTTCTCAGATCCCTGTTTACTTGTTCGGTGGCGTGCCGCCATACATATACAGCGACATCGGCGGCGTTGATCGATGGATCTGGTTCGTCCTCGCTTATCTTCTGGCACTGGCCGCTATCTGTCCGTTTGTCGGGTCCATCTCAGACCTCATCGGCAGACGATGGGTGGCCCTTGGTGGTTCTGGCTTGCTCGTGATTGCCATGATTATCTGCAGCGTGGCGAAGAACATGAACGTGTTTATCGGTAAGAAGAAACCCCTCTAGATCTCTTGTCACTCCAGAATTCCTGACTCTTCTGTACTTTAGTGGGCATGACCTTCTCGGGCGTGGGCGCCGGCATTTGCGAACTGACGTCCCTCGCCGTCACGGCCGAACTTGCACCGACGAGAAAGCGCGGCAAATACGTGGCCATCCTCGTCTTCACCATCATCCCGTTCTGCCCGTCTGTCCTCTGGGGTCAACTGATCGCCTACTACTCCAGTTGGCGGTACATCGGCCTCTTCGCCGGGCTCTGGGCGTGCGTCGGATTTGTCGGGACTCTGATCTTCTACTTCCCCCCGCCTCGACCCAACTCGCGCGGTCTCACCAAGAAAGAGATCATCGGGGAGATTGACTTCGTCGGCGGCGGCCTCTCCATTAGCGGCATGATCCTCTTCCTAGCCGGCCTGCAGTGGGGCGGATACCAGTACCCATGGTCATCGGCGCACGTGCTGGCCCCTCTCTTGATCGGCGCCGTGCTCCTCCTCGTGGCCTTCCCGATATGGGAAATCAAATTCGCCAAGTTCCCCATGTTCCCGTCGAGGATGAAGAAGGAGGCCCGGATCTTGACCTTGACATTGATCATCACGGCCATTTCCGGCGCAAACTTTTTCTCGGTCATCATGTTCTGGCCCACCCAGGCCTTCAACGTGTACGGCCACGACCCGGTCGGCGTCGGCGTGCGCGGCATCCCCATCGGCTTCAGCATCCTCACGGGCGCGTGCGTCGTGCTGTGGCTCCTGTCCGTCTTCCGCGGCCACAACCGCGAACTGATGATCATCTCGTCCGTGCTCATGACGGCGGGCTGCGGCGCCCTCGCGGTCGCGGACCGCTACAACCTCTCCACGCTTTGGGGATTATTGGTTCTCGGCGGCTTGGGCATTGGCGGCATCGTCGTGCCCGCGTCCATCATGACGACCATCATCTGCCCGGACGACATCATCGCCACGGTCGCCGCGCTGACGCTGTCCATCCGCGTCATCGGCGGCTGCATCGGCTACACGGTCTACTACAACGTCTTTGTGAACAAGTTCGTGCCCAACGCCACAAAGTACATCGGCGGCACCATGGCCGGGCAGCTCAACATCACCAACGTCACGTACATTACCGAGGCGATCGAGTATACGGCTGCGTCGCTTCTGCCCCTCCTCAGAACCATCCCTGGCATCCAAGGCAACGATACGGCGTACGAAATGGTCGTGCTGGCCGGGCAGATCGCCTACGCAAAGTCGTACAAGTACGTATATTTGACGAGTATCGCGTTCGGGGGTATTTCTATCCTGGCTAGTGTCTTCCTGGGCAACATCGACAAGTACATGGATGATCATGTTGCTGTGGTGATGCATTGAAGAAGTTGAGCGAAGGCCGAGCTGAGCTAAGCGGCTGTCGTGGTAGGGTCGATAACTTCCACCAGGCGGGGGCGTGATGGTGGATTTCACCCAGCAGTGCCTTTCAAGGGTCGGCTATTACGGCCTCCCGACAGAGCACTGGGTACACAGTATGTAGGTCAATCTGACACCATGGACGTGCCTTCCATTGCTCCAATATGTCATGCAGGATGTGGCTCCCGAGTCCGAGTGCAAGCAATATGCGCAGAATTTCGTTACAGGCGAAGATGGAGATCTAGGTCCCGATCTGTTTTGGGCCATATATTGGTTTGCCTGACTGCCTGGCTGTCGACCATTAGTTGCACGAACGAGACCTTTTGTCATGTTCGAAGTCGCCGGTATTGCCACGCACGTCGACTGGACCATTGGTCATCCCAGACCGCCGATGCCTTACAGACCCCTGGGTCATTGGGTAAAGTGACTCGCATGCGAGAGACGGATTCGTGCTGTTCACAGAGTATGAATGTATGAGAACCGGCCGGGCGAGCGAGGCTCTGGTTCTTCTTCCGGTGATGTGCAATCTCGTGACATCGGCTTGCCTCGACCTGACTTTGAAGCTTATTATTGTGAGAAGTCGAAGAGTCGACAAGAGAAACATGCCTCTCCTCCGACCTCACGCCGGTCGTTGCTGTTTGTGCTCAGCCAAATGGGTCGAGGCCGCGCCATACATCCAGAGTGCTGTGGCGTGTTCGTTTTTTCCACCACTGGGCGAGGCATTTTGCCCGGACCTCCGCTGTTGCAATAATGCCTTGACTCGATATGGTAGCGGAAGATGGGGATCTGAATACATGGCTCTGGGACGCATGGTGGGGTAAGGGAAAGGTAAAAGCAAGTACAGTGGAGAATGCTGGGAATGGATACAATCACTCGTAGTAAGACGGCTGGACTCGGTGGAAGGTATTCAGCAAGCTCAGAGAGCAGCCCTCAGGTACCGTGTACATACATATGCTAGATGAATGGAAATTCGAGTCGGGGTCTGAGCTCACCGGGCCTGAACTGTACTTTACCTATGCTATGCCGAGGCTCTCGCTCGCATATGCGACGTATTTTCTTAGTCAGCCTGAGCTAGATTGACCCCCAAGCTCCGAACCAAAAGGATTTACCATGTAAAAAGACCACCGGGTCCGGAGGGCTAGGATGACAAGACTGCCTGAGCGGGCCGGACGGGGGAATTATCAGTCCGAACACAGGACCGATGTCGTTATGTTGCGGAGACAATCCTGGTGGGAGTCCAGCAAGCCCCTGTGAAACTCGCCGCCTCCGTAAAGCTGTTGAGCATGGCGCATTCCAAGAACCCTCCTTGAAGCCTGGGGTAGGCTGGTTTGGAGGAACCTCTGAAGCACCGGTAAGTTTGATGTGTTGAGAGGTTGTTTGAGACGCTGCAGGGTTGGAAAGTCATCGCCACGGCGGTTACGACAATCTGCAGAAGCGGCTGTCAATGTCTTTCTGGCGAGCTATGACGATCACGGTCGTGCTCTGTCGGCATGCCTCAGATGTCCATCTTGCTCAAGCCACTCAGATCAAGCTCTGCCAACGTTGATCCGCCAGTATCGTCGTTGTCATCTCCCAACCCCTCGCTGGTGTTCGCCTGTGCGTCGGCGTCGGGAAACCAAAGCCTAGCACTTCCATATGAGATACACAACTCTTCTCCAGCTTTGATGTCCCTGAGCGTGGTGTAGACGATCACTTCGGTCTCTGTGTTGCGTATCCACCCGACATTCTGATCCCGGGTAGAGTGGTTGAACATGGATCCCAGACCGAGGGCGAGGGCTTGGGTCATGCTGCGGCCGGATTCGGATGGCCAGTAGCTATCGACAAGTAACAGTAAGCGATATGGTGATGAGGAGAGCAGATGTCGGATATGATCCGCGGACAGTCAGTGTGCTCGTTTTCCACTGCGTCTGCTGGGTACTCACTAAGTGTAATGCTGCAAAACAGTATGCTGAACGTGCTTCTCGACTTCATCTTCGGGGAAGATCAGCACAGGACTGACTTCCACTACTGTACCCCTGGAGATGTGCTTAGTTGCAAAGACACCTCGTCCTAGAATGATTGAAGAGCGCACACGTCAGGTCAGGTCAGGGTCAAGATGCATGGGATCAGAAACACTGTCATTTGGGCTAGCGCTGCACCTTTCAGGACAAACACGTCTCCATTTGCTCAGTCAGGCCTACCTTTCGGCGTATTCATGACCAGCACGAGCCCAGCAGTTCTTGACAGAGGCTGGCCGCCTTCGAGGACTGCGTCATTATTTGACATCCCAGCCTGCATCAAATATGCTTTGCACCGCCTGGAAGCTGGTCAACGGGAACGAAGAGGTAGAATATACTGATGCAATGAGGTGGAAGAGCAGCAGTTACTGATGCGCACTGCGGCGGACTGTCCGGTGTTTTCGTGAAATTCCAACTCTGTAGGTAGAAGTCCCAAGAAGGGAAAGTGCGAAATGACGTCAACCGCGGCATTTTCCACGCGTCCACAACGCGTCCCTTGGGTCTTACACTCTCACACTCATCAGGCAGCTCTCTCTACACACTACTGCTACTCTTTACACAGTACACAGTCGCTGCAGCACGCACGCATGGAAGTAGCCCGCCAGTTGTGCTGTACTGTTGTGACAATCATATGTCACAGGATCTAATTAACCCGAAGAAGCCTGCCTGAGCAGGCCCTTTGCCAGAGCAATGATGCCCCATTCTAATCAACCTCGCGACTTTCGCATCCTCGGATGCAGGTGCAATTGGCACCAAGTGAGGATGAGAATACAGGGCGTACGGACCTTCGTTGCGTGATTTCGTCTCATGCGCTGGACTCATTAGGCCGTCGGTTACAGATGTCTGAACCTCGTAATGCTGAGGTTGGCACTCTTACTCATTCCTGGATACGGGTGTGCATCCGACGACTTCCGCTGCTGGAAGCATCTAGCAACGAGGCCACCCACCTACTCCGTACTATTGCAAGCAGTCAGAGGGACCATACGACCGCCCCCTTGCCCTTCAGCCTGGCGTCTTGACACTCGTTGCATGCTGACTGGTCCACTGGGTTGTATTGCTGACTATTCCCCCGACTTTTAGATCATCGGTTCGCGGTAAGAAACCTTCCGATTGCTTAATGTCTGAGCCATATGACCTTCACACACATGGCAAGGTCGACGTCATTGCGATGTTTTTCGCGCCTGAGCTCGAGCCCCTCGGCGGTCAGCACGAGACCATAAGTATGGGCGAAGTGATCGCCTCGACAGGCACTATTCCAGCATTCACATCTGACGTTTCAACCCCTGAGCGAAATCAAGAGGACGAACCAACTCAGGAACAAACAACACAATCCTACCTAATAAATCAGACGTCAACAACCCTCAAATCACAAACCAATCATCTCCATGGCTGAAGCATTTAATGGCCAAGTCCTTATGGACCAGCCCGCTGGCACTGGCAACCGACCTTACGCCGCCGAGTCTTGGCTTGAACCATGGCTGATCAAGCATTCCGAGTTCTACCGCAAGCACTTCACTCGCAACGGCCGCCGCGAGAGCAAGTCCACCAGACGACACAGCATTGTCACCCAGGGTCTCGAGTCCAGGAAGAATTCAGTCGCCGTGCCCGACGCCGAAGCTGCGACAACCTCTGCCTCTGTAACTGAGCCTACAGACGCCACGCCTGCTCCTGTTGAGCAACCGCGAACAAGTACTGAGGCTGAGGCTGTTGCACTTGAGCACCCTGAGACTCTCAACAAGAAAGACCGAGTTAGCGCTTGGCGTCGCAGCATTGGATGGTTCCCCCATCCATAGGTGAAGAGGTGGATCCTTATCAGTACGACATGTCTAATCAAGATCGATCACCACGGTCAGGAGATGAATGAGAAGGTAGCTGGAGGAGTTGAATTTCGCGATTGATACCCAATATCTTTTTGATCAGTGTGACTCAGCAACAGGTGTTTGAGTAGTGTTAACGAGATTTTCTGCATGTGCCGAGTCCGTTGGCTTTGAATGTGCAAAAACGTCCTACCCTGTATATCCAACGTAGGTACCGATAGACTAAGACGGAGCCTGAGTTGGGGTATTTGATGCTCGTTTACTCCGTCCTGGTCATACTTTGCGTAAATGATGGGCTGGTGACTTCTAGCTGATCGTATCTCTTTACGAATACGGCGTAATGGAAGAATGCAAGTAGGGATGGGTTGCGCCGAATGGACACACACGGCGCAATTGCAGCAGACCACAAGAGCAGTACTCGCCCAGGACGGATGTTATTAGAAGAAGCTGTGGGAAACCCGTCTCTCGACCGAGAGCCTTGAGTAGGTGATGGTCACGTGGGAATCGTCGGTTGGCTGCGGTCGTCGACTCGACCGAGAGAGAGTTCCACGCCATTTTCACGTGCCTTTCGACGAGCAATGGCCAAATGGGGACTCACTAGCGAGACTGAACA
Organism: Cladophialophora yegresii CBS 114405; assembly: GCF_000585515.1. Classification (NCBI taxonomy): domain Eukaryota; kingdom Fungi; phylum Ascomycota; class Eurotiomycetes; order Chaetothyriales; family Herpotrichiellaceae; genus Cladophialophora; species Cladophialophora yegresii. Next base: position 4,057,879 of record NW_006913046.1, on the reverse strand, counting down.
GCAAAAAGAGCCAATAGGAAGCGCGCCCTGAAATCGCGCCTGGCAAGCCACCCCAGTGATCGATAAATTGCGATTGTTGAAGTCTTGACGCAGACAGAATCTTTTGTCAGCCGGCGCGGTAGCCGGATTTCACGAGGTAGAAGGTTGCTGGTGAGCTGACTTCGCCTGCATCAGGCCTGAGTGTAGACTTATATACGTCGGCTCGCCGTCCTGTAGGGAAATTGAAAATTGTCTTACATCTTGCATCTTCAGCCCCGGGACCATACGCACCACACCGAGACATCAGCTCGACAGCCACTACGGACACCCCTGTCTCGACCGAAGACATAAATACATTGTCCGGCTGCGCTCCTCCAGCCATCGGTCTCACCTCCACCTATCTTCCTTTGACTCCCTGCGCACCGTAATTGAGACTTTGTCAGCCAATACTTCTTGACCGGTACCATGTCTACACACACCGTTGTCATAATTGGCGCCTCCTTCGGTGGACTGGCTGTTGCGCACGGTCTCCTGAAGAGTGTCTTCCCGCAATTGCCAAATGGGAAGGAGTCGTACAAAGTCGTTCAGATTGCCCCTAATGAAGAGTTCTTCTGGAAGATCGGGGCTCCCAGGGTGATCGGAAACCCGAACTCGCTGCCCCTCGAGAAAGCCCTGATCCCAATCGCCCCCGGCTTCAAAGCGTACTCGCCAGAACAATACCAATTCATCAAGGCATACGCCACCGCGATTGATTCCTCAACCAAGACTGTTCAAACCAGTTCTAACGACGCTATCCACTATGACTCCCTTGTCATTGCGTCCGGCACAACGTTCGCAACTCATCTGTGGACCATCACAGACGGCTCCGAGCCCTTGAAGCAAGCCATCCACGAAATCCACCAGAAACTACCCGACGCGCAGACCATTCTGATCGCCGGTGGTGGCGCGGCCGGCGTCGAGACAGCCGGTGAGCTGGGCGAGGTCTATGGGAACAAGAAGGATATCACACTGCTGTCGGGCTCTACAGGCCTGCTCACGAGACTTCACAACAAGAAGATGGGTGCCGAGGCGCAACAGAGGCTCGAGAAGATGGGAGTCAAGGTCATCCACGACAACCTGCGCGTCACCGAGCACACTACCGAGAATGGCAAGGAGGTATTGAAACTGAGCAACGGGGAGACGAAAACAGTCGACGTGTACATCGAGGCCACTGGCGACAAACCCAACAGCAAATTCGTGCCGCAGGAGTGGCTCGACGACAAGCAGAGGGTCAAGACGGATCCTCACACTCTCCGCCTGGATGTGCCAGGTGTCACTGGCGTCTATGTCATTGGCACGGTCGGCAGCTACTCGGACGGTTCTGTCGTTGACGTTAAATTTGCGACACCAGCCATCCTGGAAAGTATCAAGTTAGATCTGCAGGGCAAAGGTATGATGCGCCCAAATTTACATTGTCGTGACCCATGGCTGACCCAACCTCAGGTGGTCCGCGAACCAACAAGATCTACAAGAAAATCCAAAGCGACATGCAGTTCGTCCCCATCGGCTCTCAGGGTGGCGTTGGCATCGCCTTTGGCTGGAAGCTGCCCAGTTTCCTGGTCAAGATGGCCAAAGCCAAGGACTTCATGATTGGCAACGCCGTTAAGACCGTTGAAGGCACGGCTTAAGTCTTCACGCCTGTCGGAGGTGACGGAAGATTTTGTTTGGCGCTTCTGTTCTTGAGATACCCGGTCTTCATCAGCGCCTGCGTGACAGGATAACACCTGAGCTGGAAATGGAATTGCATACATACCTAGATATAGCGAGCACAGTAATTACATCGGTAGACCCGACTTCTCTCTCGGGAAAACAAGGAGCCTGACTGCGACGAGGAACGTTCCATGTCGGAACATGTCGGCGCGGCGGTGAGCTCGATCCGGTCGGTCGGAAGCCACACGCGGTGATCGTCGTCCGCCAATCAAACGTGTCGACAACAGTTCCCCGACTAATTGCTTCCTCTGATGTATTATTCCATTCGCCCAGAGAGCCATTGTGAAATAGTAGCTCTCCGTCGTTCCCTGATTGAGGAGAGGTCATATAGCCCAGAATTCTGCTTGACTCGGTAGCGTCTACACTCTCCAGTCCACAAACGGAGCAACATGCTGGGACGGGCTTCGGTCACTGTGAAGGCCGCAGCGTCTTCATCAAAGCTCTTGACTCGTACAGCAGTGCGGAGTAGTTGTCTGAAAGCTTCTTCCTCGCGAACATTCTCTTCCTGCCCCTCTCAGACCTTACGAAGGGCCAGCTCAATATCACTCCGAGCTCCGTCGAACTCCTATCGAGCGTTCAGCAGCACCGCAGTCATGGCCGCTTCCACACGAACGGAGACGGATGCGTTTGGACCTATCGAGGTCCCCTCAGACAAGTACTGGGGTGCGCAGACGCAGAGGTCCCTGGGGAACTTCAAGATCAATCAGCCTCAAGATCGAATGCCGGAAGGCGTGGTCCGCGCATTTGGGATTCTGAAAGGAGCTGCGGCGACTGTGAACATGAAATATGGCCTGGGTATGCTTCCTAGCGCTGCCTTTTGACCGGTCCGCGGTACTGACTTTGAGAGGCAGATCCCAAGGTCGGTGAAGCCATCCAGAAAGCGGCCGCCGAGGTGGCAGATCTTACCTTGATCGACCACTTCCCCCTCGTCGTTTGGCAGACCGGCTCCGGCACTCAGTCCAACATGAATGCCAACGAGGTCATTTCAAACCGTGCCATTGAGATCCTCGGCGGGCAGATGGGCAGCAAGAAGCCTGTCCATCCGAATGACCACGTCAACATGTCTGCCAGTTCTAACGATTCCTTCCCTACGGTTATGCATATTGCGGCTGTTCTCGACTTCGAGCAGAGACTTATCCCTGCTGTGACAAACTTGAGGGACGCTTTGCAAAAGAAGGTGGAAGCCTTTGACAAGATTATCAAAATCGGCCGGACGCATTTGCAGGACGCCACGCCTCTGACCCTCGGTCAGGAGTTCAGCGGCTACGTTGCTCAGCTTGACCGGAACTTGGAAAGAATACAGTCTAATCTTCCACATTTGCGGCAATTGGCTCAAGGTGGTACCGCTGTTGGTACTGGCTTGAACACATTCAAGGGTTTCGCCGAGGGCATTGCCGAAGAGGTGACCAAGCTGACAGGCACCGAGTTCGTGACGGCTCCCAACAAGTTCGAGGTTCTGGCTGCCCATGACAGTATTGTCGAGGCCTCCGGTACCTTGAACACTCTTGCAGTCAGTCTCTTTAAGATCGCCAACGATATTCGGTACCTTGGATCCGGTCCTCGATGTGGTCTCGGAGAATTGGTCCTCCCCGAGAACGAGCCAGGCAGCAGTATCATGCCCGGGAAGGTTAATCCAACGCAATGTGAAGCTATGACTATGGTCGCTGCTCAGGTCATGGGTAACCACACCGCGGCTACCGTTGGTGGCTTGAGCGGCCAATTCGAATTGAATGTCTTCAAGCCCCTCATGATCAGAAACCTGCTTCACAGCACCAGGATTTTGTCAGATGCAATGAATGGTTTTGTAGAGCACCTGGTCGAGGGTCTGCAGGCCGATGAGAAGCGAATCAGCACTCTTCTGCACGAAAGGTAAGCAACACGTTCTTGAGTCATCTGGGCTGTATTGAATTTTCGTCTAGTCTCATGCTCGTCACCTGCCTGAACCCTGTCATCGGCTATGACATGGCATCCAAGGTCGCAAAGAATGCTCACAAGAAAGGATTAACTCTGAAGGAGTCAGCGATGGAGCTGAAGGCACTGTCCGAGGAGGACTTTGACAAATATGTTCGACCCGAACTCATGCTTGCGCCATCTGAGAAAAAGTGAAAAGGCATTTTGGTGGACGTGGAACTGGTAAAGTCACTGATCCATACGAGATCATCACCCTGGAACAGTCTGGTGGTCGTGACTCATGCTTTGTACAGTCACTTTAGCCGGGGTCGAGTCGTCGAGGTCCTCGTAGCCTGAACGAAATGTACAGTACTCGAACCCCTGTCTCGAAACATCATCACACCATTTCAGAATTCACGATGCTCAGAGTCAGTACGTCTGCCATGACACCTGTGCGACTGTTTGCATTCCGAGCCTCCCCACTCGCAGGTGATGTGCCTTCTCGCCTCTGGACTATATAAGTACCCTATTCCCACTCTCCTGTCCCTAGCATTCATTGTCCGTTTTTTTGTTCAGAGTACCATCTCCTGCCCTTCTCCTGTTACGTTTTGCTCTGCTTGTCATGCGACTCTACCCTACCATTCCACAGAGATATCATACATATATATACACGAGCGGCGTGTGTTTGAAGGCCGACGACCCATACCTCAGCACCCAGAACATCTCCAGTACAGACATCGTGGAGTCGGTCAAAGTTCCTTCTACCCCGACATACTGTGAGCTCACATTCCACCTCTGAATAGAGATCTGACGACTGCTGCGGATCCTTTTCCATCCATCCCGTCGAGTCTCCCCGTTATGTTGTGAGCAGTAGGGTCTTTGGCACGAAACTGCGCACACGGACGTGTCCAATCTGCAGCTACTCCCGAGCTGTTTGGGAGTTGACAGCTTCGGATGCCGAAAGAGTCGAATTGTGTCAGTTCGGGCCTCGAATACACGCAGCAGATCACAGACACAGGCACGATGTTACTAGAGTGCTAGCATTAGAAATACCACACCCGATTCCGACTCGTCGTCAGGAGCCGGATTGGGGAGTTACTCGAACCCCCGCGGAGCGCGTATCCCAGCAGGTGATCACCATCACGACGCTCAGGCCGCGTACGCAGCAGATGATGGTCGCTGTCAAGCAGACGCGCTCGGATCAGCTCGAGCTCACCAGCCAGCAGGTTCCTGTAACAGCTTGGACAAGTTCGGGAAGCCGGAGCAGACTCGGATCGACGTCGCTCTGGAGCATTTGGACACTTTCCGGAGCGAACTGCCACGCTCTCCCATCTCGCCATCAAATCTGACTCATGCGCAAATACCCAGCGATAGGCTTCTCCTTCGACCAGTTCATTAGACATGTCTGACATTTCCACAGCCGGGCACTGGACACTCCCTTCAACAGACTCATTCGAAATGTCTGACATTTCCGGAGCTGAGCACTGGACACTGCCTTCAACAGACTCATTCGAAATGTCTGACAATTCTGAAGCCGGACCCTGTACGCTGGGACCGTTGAGACGACTTGAAGCCCCGGCACCGTTTCCCTGGACACGACTCGAAGTTCCGCCACGTTTATGTCGACACGACTCGAAGCTCGTGCACCTTTCTTTACAGCTCGGCTGCAGACTGCGCCTGTAGTCTTGTTGCAGGAGTGAGCTTGGCAAGTCGTCTGGAAGGGTGCCCTGTTGCTGCCGATGTTCCATACGGGTAACGCAAGGGCCGTCTTCAAGACCGCTTGGGCTTGGACTGCTTCGTTTGCGAGAGTGCAGAAGCCACCAATGGCACGGCTGTGGCCTGTCTTGTGTGTATCGGGTACTTCTCGGTTACAGCTAACACGCCCATGCTGCAGTGAAGACAAGGCTAAACCATGGAGCGATGCGGCTGTGGTCTGTCTTGCCTGGGTCAAGTACGAGTACCGCGCGAGAATCTCTACGACGCCACATGTGGCTTGGTGCTTGTGTCGCGTTGTCGTCGGTATGTCTCTTCGAGCAGACAGGCGACCCAGTATTCGTCACATCGTGTCACGGTGGCTGCCTCTTGTCTGTGCGAGACACATGTGGCTTAGAGCTCGGATCGCCTTTTCAGCAGAACGTCTCTTTGGACGGAGAAAATTCTTACCATTTACACGTCCAGCATTTGACACCTCGTGTCACGGGGGCTGCCTCCTGTCTGTGCGAGGCTACGTCCAGTATTCGACACATCGTGTCACGGGGGCTGCCTCTTGTCTGTGCGAGACTCCTTCGCTTCTTCTTGCAAGTTGGTTCATCGACTGCGGAGTCAGAAAGCTGGAGTTGGCAATGACGAATGCCGACAACCCTGCAATAGCAATGAAACCGATTTCGGCGTCTGGCAACGAGTCCACTGCATCCATGCGCTATGCTCCGACTCCTGAGCGTGCTGAAGAGACTACACTCCGAGCGGTCGTACAGCAATCGCGAGAGAAGTGCACGCGGCTTCTGCCGTTGCCTCCTACGCCGCTCCCGAAGCAACTGAAGATGAGTAAGAGGATGTCATGACGCCCGGTTCACACGGTGGCGAGAGACACAGTTGGACAGATACTCGAGAAGGGCTCTTCTTGCACCACTGTACTGTCGTCTGTTTCCTGTTCTAGGGCAGGGGCATGCTGCGGCATCGGAGTTCCGCTTTGCTGTGAAATGTGTTCGACGTCACGGTTTCCGTCGCTAACTGATATTTTCTCACTCACTGTGCGTTGAGGACCTTGAACGAAAGGGTCCGGTCGTCATTGAAATGCCCAGTACTCGAGGGCTGTGGGATGCCCTTTCTCCTTGGTGCGGCTGTCGGCACCACACGCTCATGGAGTCCTCGACTTCAGGCTGTCGAGCATACTACCGGCGGTGCTTGGAAGCGCTTCAAGCCTAGGGCGGCGCGAAATCATGCCACACGCTCAGACGCTTGTCGTCTCCGGCTGCCATTGTTGAGTGGTTTCAAACGAGACGCAGTGCGAGATGCTAATGAGCGCGCGGGAATGTGCGGGCGTTCCCGGGCGGCGTTCTTTCGAGCTCCGATCCCGACCTCGTTGTTGTCCGCTTGTAAGTATTACCTCTCACCTGCTGCGACGGGGTTGACGACGAAGAAGTCCTGGACAACTTGGACAAGCTGAGTTCGCCCTCTTCGCACAATTCCCCAGACGAAAGAGTATGCTCGAGGATGTCCCAGCTTACCGCGAAATGGTTGGTGTGAAAGTTGTCGCGGGTACTTGGCCACTTGTTCCTCTGGTGAAGGTAATCTCATTCTCCTCCCGTGGATAACAGGAATCACGGAAGAACCGCTCCATCCAATGGACGCTACCTCCCCGTTCACTCTCTGGTCTGCGAAGCTGCGCAAGACCGGCTGTGAATCACAACTAACTAATCTATGGCTTGTCATGTACAGTCAGAGGCTGGAAGCCCATCGTTCGACGACCGCGTTCTCGAGCCGATATCCATACAATATATGTATGTGCACCGAAGTGATAGTACCGTTGACAAAGCGCTCTACTCAGATTTCACTATATACTGCAGCACTCTATCGCAGACATCCTTGCAGGCAACAGCTTCCCGACCTTGGAATCTCTCTGTCGCCTCCCCAATGCAATAAAACCAGACGTCGACGTCTTAAAACGCCACTTCGTCGTCTATATCGCGGCGTTGACCGAGCACGGCGTCGGTCCAGCAATTCACCATTCGAGGCAACTCCGTCAAGACTATGCGCCCCGCTTTAAGGGGGAAAGTCGCCACCGACGACGAATTGTCCGTTTCTCCTGGATCGTGCGTACGAAGGTGGCCACGCCATGAAAAGAGTGGAGGAAACAGGAGCTTCCTTCTGCTGCAGAGCCACTGTGCCTTTACTGCCGTCAAACCGGCTGGATGGGCGACCATACTGTATATATCGTCTACTGGGAGATGTGGTCGCAGCCATGACATTCCCATGCGGAGCGCGCCAATGGGCCTCTCTTGCTGGTCTACCTACCATGAGCGACGAGGAAAGGTGGGTTCGTCGTCGTTTTGCGGCTTCATGGACGGCATCCTTCCCAACCTAAACTCTACGTTGAAGTCGGGAAGCGCAAGACGGTAACCACGGACGGTGAACTGCGGGTCTTGCGTACACCTATCCCCACTGTTCGTACTAATAGATATTCGCTGACACCCAGACATGGTCGACTTTAAGCAGAGGATCTTGACTGTCAGGAGGATGCATCAGGTCCCAACACACATTTCGACCCTCCTGGTGGTGGGGTGCAGTCCGCCTACAGCAACTCACTCTCTTACCTGGGCTATCACGTCGCAGACGGTCGTTACGCGTCGTCGTTCGGATTCGAGTCGCTCATGGTCTCTCCCCGTTCCTCCTCTTTCTTACCACGTCTTACAGAGTCCCGATCTTTGTCTGTATCGACGAAGAACTGGGCTGTGGAACAGTGGAACTCCACAACACCCACCACACATCTCCGGATTAGCATCGCATCACATCACTCGACACACGAGACTTATTCGCACTCCAAAACCCAGCATTGAGATCACGCCGTGCGCTGGCTCTCGGTCCACGGGGATCCAGCTGTTTGAGGAACATTCGAGCAGAACACCTGTCCGCATATCCGATGTTCCATGTCCCTGTCCCTTGGGCTGTCGTTACAGGTTTCGGCATGGCGACGCCAGCTGCTTCCCAGAGTTGGCCACGCCCCGACTCTGCCTTTGAAAGCCCATCCTCGTATCCTTTGCCCTATCAACAACCACTGGCACGCTCCCTTCTTCTGCCGCTAAACACAAGGCTCATGACTCCACCTTGTCTCGGACCCCTGGTCCTTCTGGTCCTTCTGGTCCTGCTGATCCTGGTGGTCACGCTCTCCAAAAAATCGCAAGTGAAGGAATCAAAAGATTTCGGCCGATGGCTAAGTGATTGGTTACGAGACTTAGCTGATCAGTTGATCGAAACGACCTACTACAGCCATCTACAGCCGACGGTGTGTTTATCTTTCGCGCTTCCTGGAAATTGTCTCTGAATGCACCGAATGCTTGTTCGCCTCGGACCTACCAGTCCATACTTTAGTACGGCTGCTTCATGGCTTTGGTTTTTCGGGTCAGACCGCAGCAGCTACCTTCCGCTGTCGGGCTGCAGTACGTCTGCAAGAAGACAACATCGAGTGGTGGCTGCCTTCGAGGTTTGCAAGGCCTGGACAGACGCCCGACGCTGGGAGACTATGTGTTGTGTTAGGCACATCCCGTTCCCCGTTCAGGAATGTTTCCTCTGTCGGGCATGGTGAGCCCGGACTTGGGCAAATGACCGGACGGATGCTATAAACGCGCAAATGGATCCTGCATTCGAGCGAAACTTTACTGTTGGACTCTCGGCAGCCGCAATCTGCCTTGCGGTACCCTCATGAATACATTCGAGCAGGTTCTCACCAATAAGCATACTCGGTCGAGAGAGAAGAAGCTTGCACCCTTATTTGTGACTACGTCCTGGAACTGGTGAACGCTGGGCGTATGAAGATATTCAGCAAGCCTCTAGTCAGCGAGGAAGAAAGATGCCGAGTACTCCTGGCACACCAAACGTACCCAGGGGTAACTGCAATTGGAAGTCCGCCAATGTCTTTCAACTGTTGTATGGCAATGCACCGCTTGAGCGAGCATTGTGCGAGAGCAGACTGGGCCGAGAGAAATTCGCGAACCGCTTAGACAAGCGACTGTTGGCCGAGGCGGCGAAGAGTGGAAAAGACGGACCTAAAGGCGATAAGCGCGACAAGCTTACCACCATCTTACAGAGGGAATGGTTCGACGGATTATGCTGGGCTTGTGGGTCGAGACTATCGTACCGGCGGTTGGCTGATGCTACTGTCCGCACTCCCAGTGAGGCCAACCACCAGTCAGTCCGTGCTGACAACACATCCCCTCACCTTTGGTCAACGCCAGATAAGATCGCCACGACTATACGGACGATATATACTACGGAAGATGAGATGCAGCGACCGGAACACACCTCAGTGGTACATCATGGACATGTCCATGTTGATGGACGTCATTATAGTCATGAACACGTTCGCGAACCGCCGGTGCGGCGGGTCCTTGACCATGATCAGGACTATGTCACCGTCGGCGGGGGTTCTTCTGTTGGACCTGAAAGCGAAATGTCACATGCTGGCGTTTCCTTACAGAACTGCCTCCCGTACAGCTTGTCTTCCTCATTATGCTGACGACGTGGTGGACGTAGTAGAGCTAGCGACCGACGGTCTCAGTGGAGCGTTGTGGCCCTTCTAGCCACAAAGTCGGCTTCGGACAGAGCACGTCTGACTCTTCCGAAATGGCCAACTCTGAGAGACTTCTCCCTGGATCACACCACCCTCCATCCCAGCTGGAGACTCTCATGGTGAACTCAATCGTATCGAACTAAAGGGGCGAGTTACTGAACCGGACAAACGCATTGGGTGTCAGCTTTCTCCAAGGGATAGGGATAGGCACGGGCAGAGCGGTTGATGCTCCGCGTTCTGGGCATTTTACACCGCGTGTTATACTCCTCCTTTGGTTCACGAAGGCTGCACAATGCGATCATTCCAACTGTGGAATAGGGAATCTCGGGGAATTTAATAATCCTTAGTCCTCCTGATCTGGATGCGCTAGATCTGCATCACGGTATGGGTATGGGTCCGGTTCCCCATCACGGCACGATCGAGCATGGCCTGGCAGAGAAGGGTCTGGTAAGTGGCTGATACACCTCCAAAACTCTCTGCCACAGCAGCTTGCGCGCGGAAGAAGAAGAAAAGGTCACATGGAGGAGCAGAGAGTGGAGTACATGAAGAAGTGGAAGGTCTGCGACGAGTACATCGACAATGGAGACCATAGCCTCTTTCACCGATACACCAGGACGTTGATACTTGACAACGTCAAGATGACGACCCTGGAGAGTATCCTTCTTGAGCAACTGGTCAGCAAAGATTTCATGGGGAGAGCCTTCTCCTTCCATTGAAGGTGCGCTGCAGCCGTCCCCCACCGGAATGGTGCCATGGTTCCCTGCTAGCTGGCTGCCTGTTGCCGCGGGGCCAGTGTTGAGAGATTGGAAATCTGCGGCCTAGAAGAAGGACGCCCAGTTTACCGGTGATGGAGGACCGCTTGGCATGCGCGCTATGTCAACAACGGGATCACTCGTCTCTCTCGTCGCGATAGCGGGAATATTGGAGAGGTTTGATACAGCAGTGAGGAGCTACAAGAATCCCGACAAAGCACGTTCGACGCCAGATGAGTGACTTTTTGTGGGACCGCCGCGGAAAGCCAAAGCATATATCGCTGACATGCTCATCTTCTCTAAGACGCTCGAAGAACACTCAAAGCAACTGAGAGTGATGTTCGGTCTGTTTCGCGACAAGGGTATTCGTTTGGCACAGCACAGAGCGTTTATCGGATTCATCCGCAAGGGCGACGTCAAACCCAGTTGCCATCAAAGAGCAACGCAAGCTTTTCCCGGCCACTAGCGGGCAGGGTCGTCTGTCTCGAATGTTTCAAATACTGGTCAGTTCTTCTTCTGCGGATGGAAATACTGGGCGATGTACACAAATGGTAGACGTCAATGAAGCCACCTGGAATGGACTTCTCTCCTGGGCAGGGGCCGTCCGCTGGCGGCGGGAGCTTATATACTCTTTCGTTGATCCTGGCTGGATCTTTCCGTGAACAAGAGGGGTCCTGCTACGTTCGCACGCTTGGTCTGCTTGCCATCGGTACCCATCAGGCAAGTACTCTGGAGATAATCAGACCGGCCCAGTCCTTATGAGACCATGCCAAACGCAAAGTCAATCCAGCCTACGCCTTGGGATCGCGGCATCCACCTAGCCGCTAGCCCAACGACCAGGTCGCCGGGTGCTTCTCTTCAGATCGTGTCGGCCTGGATATATATATTCATATCCGAAGTTGAGATGGTGACTCCGCCGCAGGAGGGGTCGAGAGCATCAACAACACGCTGTCGGCCCCTACCTTGGCGAAGACCCTATCAGGGCCTAGTCCAACACGATAACGCAGAACGAAGCACTGTCTGGCGCCTCGTGTGCGGCTCCCTGTCCATGCACGCGGCTCTCCTTGCTGAGAGACAAGTGTTGCGTCAGTACCAAGACACTGCACTTGTGACCAGCACTCCAGTCATAGCCTGGGCTTAGCAAGTGCCGGCCATCCCTCCATCGAGGTGGTCTGGCTGCAGATAGTCCTGCAATTCCTCATGTGCGAGCGAGGCTCTGAACTTGTCTAGAGTAAGGGCGGCGTTCCGGCATCTCTGTTCTGGGCGTTGTGGTGTGGAACTGGACACCCCTTTGCATCGCCGTGCTCGTTCGTTCTCCTCGAAGAAGCTTGTGGAATGAGCCCTCCTGCCAACACTGCCCGTGGCGGGGACGTTCAGTATCTGCCCTGCGGATGTTATTACCCTACCCCTTCCTGTCGAAATTCCTCACTTTCTGTTCGTTCTTAGCGAGGCTCTAGACGTCTATATATAAGGCCGGTATCACTCCCGACCATGCCGGGAGAGACGGATCTGCACTCTATCGCCTCACTGCCATGTCTCCTTCTTCCTAATGGGTAAAAACGGGCGGTTAAACGTTCTCTTATGGTTAATCGGTATCTCATGGCATAGTCACATGGTTCGATCAAGACGCCCGACCACGCCTAGTGTGATGGGGCTGAGAGAGAGGTCAGGGGTTGGCAAGGCTGCCACTTCTCTGGACAATGTCCAGCCTAGTAACCGAGCGTTCTGATTGGCTGGCACTTTAGCGCAAGGCTGCGCTTCTTTTCCTTTTTTGCTTACTTTACGGATAGTACATAGACAACCAACAGGACAGACAAGCAACGTATGCAATACAGACACTCTACTCAAGACCTTTGCGCTGTTGCTTCAAGATGTAGTGTGTGGTTTGGTTTGAGAGGCCCTGCCAGCCGCCACACGAGAGGCATACCCGTCTGGCCATGACGCCTCGCTCCAGTTCACTAGCCTTGTTGCTTGTCCCGAGATCAAGGAATGGTGTGGCCCCTGCTTGCCGTCGACGTGGAGGTGAACCGTGGAGGTGAACCGTGGACGAGATTGAGCATTCGATGGGGCTCGAGGTCGGGTTGAGTGTCGCCAGATTGCCGGGAGATGCGCCACGCCGAGTGCCTACGTTAGGTTTCCAGGTTGCCGAAACCTACTCGTCGCAACTGTCCCGACATACAATTCAGGGCGTCTGTCTGCGGAGCAACAAACAAGACAACGAGCCAGCTGGTGAGCGTGGTAACAGTATGATTACGGCTTTTCGAATTCCTGGTACACTGAAGGTGAGGGCTCCTCCTAGCAGATGACGCGTCGGATTAGCCATAGGAGAGCAGTCCAGACGGTCTTGAGCAGTCATGAGAGAGCAGAGGTATCAGACGGGTCGACTGTATTGGAGAACCGCCATCAGTGCGAAGTATATAGCCGCTAGTCAGGTCGTATCACGATGAGCTCGTAGTAGAGCGTAGCTTGTTCTCCGGTCCACACCTAGGCTGCCGAGCAGAGCGCGCTATTCCTCGATACTTTCTAACCATGGTGTGGGTGGCCTTGTACATTACGAGCATGGTCGCGTTCGTTCGGACCCTCCGTAAATAGAAGGCTACATTAGAGGATGCCATTTCCGCCTTGGGCCTCCCGTTCACCTCATTGCACAATGGCGGTAACAACGCGGTCTTCGAGTTGTCTGTCTTTCTCTCCTACTGTCTCGTCAACAGCAACGACATCTCAGCCGTCACTACCCTCGGCCGCTTCCTCCGTGCTAGGGGGAGGACCCGCAGAGCCATCAGGTTCATGTCATCCACCGAGAAATCGAGAGGGTTCTTTCGATAGCCAGCAATTTCTAGCGCCCATCTGGGCCTAGACTACGCGTATCATACGGTCGGGCTCGGACAGGTTGCTAACTTGTGTGTATGTCCCCAGGGGTAAGCATATGCCTCAGCAAAGCTACTCCAGTTGACAAAAAGCGAGCTCGCTAAGACCGCAAGAACGAGAAACTTCAGAATATAAAGACGGAAGATAATTTTGATGTATTGGACCGAGATACTGCTGTAGCAGCATTCCAACAGTTCTTCAAGCTAGGGTTGAGATGCATCTCCTCATTTCGGTCCCTTTTGACACTCAGTCCATCACCCAGTCTTGTTACCACCATGATCCCTTTCAAGAGAAAGGCCACCCTCGCCGGATGGGTAGAAGATCGAAGGCCCTGCTTCAGCACACCGCTTGGTCCCACTCAACGTGCATGCCAAACGAACGCCTGGAGATCCGAAGCGTCCGCCGAGCGGCACGTCAAATGGTTCGTCGTCTGTGGTGTCCACCAGCCCATGGAAAGCCTGGAATGCTGCACGACATGCGCGTTCGACTGCGCGCCATTTGTGACTTATCGCTCCCAGCCCTGTATGGCGGCGAAGACCGCACGCTGCCTGCCGTGGAGGTGCTCGATGCCTGACTCAAGTTTGCACAGGTCAGTGTACCAGAGGCAGATCTTCGCACTACTGTGGCGGAGAGTTCAGAGTGATCAAAGAGGTAAAGTCTTGGTTGAACAGCCTCAAGGCAGACGTTCGTATCCAGATCAAGGATTGAGTTGGCGGTTGGAAGCAACGTTTCGATACGTGCTTCGATACAGAGTGACGATTACCGCGATCAAGTGGTGTTTCTCTCCGAAGATCTGTCACGGGTGATTCGGCGCACCCGAACCCTCCTGGGTGCTTCCCCAGTGCGAGGTAGTGGGGCACCGAAAATTATGATAATAGATTTGATAACGGAAATTTATCCAAATATCAGCATCGCAGCATCAGTGGTTTAGTGGTAAAATCCATCGTTGCCATCGATGGGCCCCGTGTTCGATTCACGGCTGATGCATTTGCCTAAAAGTTTTCTTTTTGGCTCTGTATACGAATTCTTTGGACCGCGTGGGAGTCAAGGGAGCGGGACGAGTTTTTTTATTGTGGTGCACACAGTAGTGGGGTTGGGCGAGAGCTGGATGCGCAAGTGGTGAGATGCACGAATACCTAAGGCACGTGGAAAGGACGGACTTATCCAGGGTACAGAACGTTGATTGCGTCTGTGGCGAGTAATTATCCAGGTCTACAATGTTTGGTCTTCCAGGGTTTATTCAAGCAAGTTCGGGCGACTCTGACATGGCGAGATCCTCTTCATCATCGCCAACGCAAGGTAGAGGGAGCGAACCAGACCATCTCGTTTAGTTCTCACGACATCCTGGCATACACACAAGTACAGTCCGGCTCACGGACAGAGCTTGCGAGAAGCCGCGTATATGACATGAGATATGTGCAGCCTGATCAGATTACCTTCAAAATAGTCCTGTCAAGCAATTTATACAGTCTTGATGCAACCGGTATGTACTCCTGGTATCCACTTCAAAAGACCAGCGCAACCACCATGTAAATCATAGCTTAGCTGATGCCTTCCTTCTTGCCTCCCTTTCCTTGTCCCTCAGCAGCCGTCGCAGAATCTTCCCACTGGGACTCTTGGGGATAATATCAATGAATTCGACGCCACCAGCGAGCCATTTGTGCCGTGCCTTCTCCTTCTCGACATATTTCATGATATCCCGCTTGATCAGGGCGTCGTTCTCCTCCAGACCTACGGATTTCGACTTGACAACAAACGCCTTGGGGACTTCGCCCGCACGGTCGTCCTGGACGGGGACCACGGCGCAATCAGCCACGGAGGGGTGATTGAGCAGACACGCCTCGAGCTCGGCAGGCGCAACTTGCAGTCCCTGGGTGGTGTTAGATTCGTCTGCGCAAAATGTGTTGGAGCAATGCACTTACCTTGACTTTGATCAATTCCTTTATGCGATCCACAACCCAGATGTGCTCATTGCCATTCGGAGACACGCGGAACTCGACCTCATCACCAGTCCGCATGAACCGCCCCTCGGCCATATCCACGAAAGTCTCCTGCGTGGCCTTCTCGTTCTTCAGATACCCTAGCACAACACTGGGCGACTTGACAAGCAATTCACCGGGTTGGTTGTAGCCGGTGATTTCATTGCCCTCGATGCTCATCACTTTCGCCTCGTACCCGGGGATCAGGCAGCCCGAGGAACCGAACCAGATATCCCTGGGAGATGATGAGCACACAACAGTACACGTCTCGGTCAGGCCGTATCCCTGTCGAATCTTCCAGGATGGAAACTGGGATGCCAGCTCCTCGGCCGTTTCCTTGCCTAGTGGAGCCGCGCCGGTGAAGATGGACGTTACACTGGAAAGGTCGAATTTCTTGGTCAAATCCCTGTTCTTGACCATGGCGATGATGATCGGGGGCACGATGTACAGGGTGTTGATCTTGTAGTTCTGAATGGCCGATAGGTAGTTGTTCAGATCGAATCTAGGCAGGATGACGACTTGATCCCCCTGGTACGTCGAGGCATGGCAAATCACAATCAAGGCGTAGATATGCGACTGAGGCAGCAGACCAAGCGCAACCTCGCGATACCCTGGCCCATGTGCCTCGCGTGACGGCTTGTCGTACAGAGAGATCTGGAGCGTGTTGGCGATGACGTTTCGGTGGGAAATCATGACTCCTTTCTATTGTATTCTTGTCAGGACTGCTTTAGCCGTGACTTGTGCGACGGAAGCTTACCGGTAGTCCAGAAGTGCCGCTCGAGTAGCACAGAAAAGCGGTTTGCCTTGCGCCTTGGCCCTTCTCCCATTTTATTGGTTCGAGGTCGGGCAAGGACTCGCCTTCTTTGATCAACTGTGTCAGGGTCTTGAATTCCTTGGGGATAGGAGGATCGTTCGGCATCTCGCAGATGTAGACTCTGTGCTTTGGAATGTTTGATTTGGCCGCAGCGGCTAGGGCGGTTTGCAGCAAAGGCATGACGGTAAAGAGGACTTGGGCGCCAGAATTGGTCAATTGATGCCGTAGCTCGTCGGCGTTGTAGGCTGCGTTCGCGGGAGACGATATGCCGTTGAGTCTGTGGATCGCCCAATTCAAGGTCATGATATCGATCTACCCAGCTGTCAGATGTGTGTGCGTGTGAAACCTGTCAAACCCGGGGTTTCGCATACTGTGTTTAGCGCAAATACACCGGCCACCTTGTCATATTCCGTGCCGGCATTGACCTTCCAGCCAAATTCCTTCGCCAATGCGCGAGATAGGCTGTCCACATCTTTTTTCTGCTGTGACGCCGAGATGGACTTCCCTGTCAGACCGCAGGTGTAGGCGGCCTTGGACTCAGCGAAAGGCAGCCGCCCGTGTTTCTCATCCAGCATAAATTCGCATATCGGGACGGTATCTGGGACTTCGGGAAGCTGGGGTACCCAGCTCATAGGCTTGAACACCATGTTTGCGATTGTAGACCGACGCAGTGGAAGAATCGAAATCACGAGGGAAGATGGCCGCCGCGTAAGAAGTCTTCCTTAGTGTCAGAAAAACCCTCCGGACCCAGACCGCAGTATGATCAACAAAGACAGAGACCAACGGCAGGTACGGTGCTCGGTCGGACGAGCTCCATGGGATTTGGGAACGCGACAGCTCGCAGCACTGGGTTGGGCTAGGTCTGGGGTGGCGTGGGTGGTTCTTTAGCCGAGGTAAAGAAAGCCCGTCAGCTTAGCGGAGCCTTTACCCCAGAGAGATGACCTAAGACGATGTGAGTAACTCAAGCCGTTTGGTGTGGGCGTGGCTGTGGCTCTGTTCTCCGCCGGCCTCCCACCGGGGCTCGCAGTTTCTGGCATACACAGTACTCGTACGAGTAAGGTCTGGGCGTGCGCCCACGGTGGTGACGGCAGCTGGTGGCAGTCAGGCTTAGCTAACTCACGGGACGGATGGTGCACCACGCGCCTACTGTGTAGATGCCCCGTGGGACGGCCAGAGCCTGCAAACCAAACGCGATTCAGCAGCTTATGAACGCCGACAAAATGCCGTGGCTGCCCAACATCAAACCATTGCCCTTCCTACTCAGTAGACCGAGGCGCAAGAAGATTCGGATGGAAACGGAGAGCAAGGCTCACGGGACTCTCCTAGAGCGGGACAAACATTGCACATGCTCGGGCTCCCGTGAGGCCGAATTGGTGCCCACAGACGACTCCTAGATGGGTACTGCGGATAGAGTACAGTTCCTGAGAACGGCCGACTTATCTACATATAGGTCTGTGGGAGCAGGATCGAAAGATAACATAGTGCAGCGGTTTACGACATCGGGAAGGAGGTCCCATATCCTGTCTAATGTCCAACTTGCTCAGTATGGCCAACATACCTAGGTAGCTACTGTTCGCAGTACGAGGTACAGGAACACCCCTCCTCGAGGCACTTGCCCACAGGACGATGGCACCGAGACCGCGAGGCTATTGCACAGAGTTGGCGCCAGTCCCCTGAGTGCTAGAAATGTATACCACGATTCAACTCCAGATCTTGAGCCCCCTTGGCGCTTCGTCGTCGAGGACTCCAGAAATCGAGCAGTGCCCGAGCCCATGGTTACCCTTAACATTTGAGCCTAACCACTGCATGCGAAATCCGACTGTGTTATTATCAGATAGCCTGTTGGCATACGAAGGCGAATCGGTAGTACTTGTGAATCTAGCTGACTGCAACAAACGTACCGCTTTCCAGAAAATGAAGACGCACAGTGGTCAATTAGCTAGTGCAAGAATGGTCATCTTGCGATGACATTATGCGCGTCACACAATTGTTTTGTGCGGACTGAGTTCGAGGTTCATGGCATGCAAGCCATTCCTGATCCCTTACCTCCTGCGCGAAGTGGTGTTGACGTCGGGGGGTGATCAGTAGGGAAGAAAATCATAGTTGCAGTAAGCGCCCGTTGGCCTTTCCACGTTCAGGTTGAGAGGAAGCGCCCTGGAAAATCACTGCTTTTTTGGTATCCTGCTAGGGTCATAGCGCTCATGGACATCGATCTTCAAAGATTAACGAGCTTCGGAAAATAAAGAGATGAGATGTGGAACGTGCAATTCAACTCGAAAGGCTGAGCGGCAGCCTCGGGCAGAAGTGGTGGAACCCTGAAACAAAATGACGCATCTGGCTGTCGATCAAGCGAGCGCTCTGCCGCTTGATCGCCACGAAGTCGTCTTCTCAAATTAAACATGGCTTGGACACGAAACATAGTCTCTTCGCTAACGTCGGCGCGTGAGACAGCTTCAAATATCACTGTTGAAATGACAACATTGTCGGAGTTCTGGCAATACTACGCCGTACGGTGCACCCCTTGACGGATTCAGATAAGCCTTATCGGCGAGGTACCATGCATCGTGATCGGACGGACGGCATGGAGCAGCGATAAGCGGGGAGACGGTGGTAATTTTTCTCTTTGCCGAGGACACTCACTCCCCCTTCACATTGGACCACCCAAAACAAAAGTGGGCTTGGTGTGATGCTAACCTGGTAGAGCATCGCTTTCGGCTGTCACTTGCTTGACACTTCCACCGTGGGCCGGCATGCAGTAGCTTGCCGCGGTCGGACCGAATGATGTGAGGATGGTGATAGCAGAGGCAACGTTTCCAGATCTGGGAGCCTTTTATCAGACTCGTGGAAGCCAACACCTATCAAGAAATAGCGAGGCTGGAATTCCAGAGTTTGATATCTGTAGCTGCACAGCGGGACTTCGAGTCTAGACCGTCGTGGAAGCAATTGATCTTCATCCAAGCTTCAGTTGACCAGCCCTGAATGTCAAATGTGAGCGGTATGCATGTCATAATGCACCATCCGGTAATTGTTGTCCGGACGGCAACACCGAGTTGCACAGTAGCCCATGACCATCCAGGATAGCCAGCGCTATGCGAACAATGGTTGTGTCTTAACATTGCTGGCTCACAGATGTTCATTACCTACCCATCGAATGCAATTGAAGGTTGGAACCAAATGCAAAACCTCGAGTACTCAAAGAGCAGTAACAGGAGCGCATCTCACTGGCGAGAGCCTGAAAAGGTCCCCACCCCCGCACTTCGAGGGATGCGCACAAGGTTGCCCACGTCCTTCCAATTCGACACGCGTACCGCCGCCCGGCGGTATGAGATGAGACATGGCCAGTGGTAGAGCTTCCTGATCCTGTACTCTGCAGAGATAGCGAAGCACACCACGGGCATAGCTTGCGCCGGCCACAAGACGAGTTTGCTGTTTTTTGCCACAACCTTGCGACAAAACTTTGAGAGCTTGTGCTGTCGGAAGCCTGTCCGGAAGTGTCAGGCACGTAGGGTCTGAATAGACGGTGAACCAGAATCAATCCTCTCGAACCAAACCACTAGGGTCAATTGCAAGTCCTGTAACACAATTGAATCGTACGCGTGGCGGTGAAATCCAAAGCCACCGGGCATATTGGGGCATATCCTGCAATGAGAAATCACATCTGCAGAGCTCTCAAACCAGGCGCGAACAATGCAGGCGCCACAATCAGAAAAGAATAATGCATGATGCGGTTGCGGCAGCTACTGTAAAGGCAAATCCCGTCCAATCAAGGTCGGAGCAAAAGCTGATCACCAAACCAGGCTCTGCTTCGTCTGCCATAGTCAGTAGATACCTAGGTACGAATCGACTTCATGATTCGTCTGTCGGTGATTCAGCTCCATGCGCATATGTGCTGTGTGAAGCGACTTCCCAAACGGTGGGAATCAGCAACACAAGATGCAAGGACACTGGCCCGGAGGCGAACCAGGGTAGCCATCGAGCTCGAAGGCTAATGTTGTCCCACAGTACCGAGTCGTACTACAGTGTATGTAGAGGTCACCCTCGAGCTTTACGCGGCAGGAACCGTGGGTAAGGTGACCGTAAAGAAACAGCGAGCTGCCACACAAGGGAGGAGCTATGTATGAGGTGAGATTGACTAGCCTTGCAGTGAAGGCGAGCAACCAAGGGGTCTACTCATATGTTCGGGCATTGACCACTCAGGCAGACTCTCAGGGTCCTTGTAGATTTCTCACGGGAGTGAAGTCCGTTGGTGCACGTCCTATACCAGTGATGAGTATTAGACAGGTGGCAGTGGGGTACGTCGGAATAAAGCCCAATCAAGGACCCGGAGGTCGGAGTTGTAAGTGCACTGTGATTTGTCTATGAAGCTTTCTTGAAATCAGGACAGGCACACGGACTTGCGCGGTTATTTCGATCCAGCGATGCCACATGCATGAGGGAGCTCCGTGTCTGGTGCTCTGGATTGCGGAGTGGTACACAGTTATTCGGGCGCGCTGGGAGGGTGAGGCAGTTGGAGATCTGCTATAGATGTATGTACTGTACCACGAAAATCCCTGTAAATTTCATGGTCCAAGAGAACGACATTCTCACCAGGGCATGGCCTCGGCGCAACCGGGGCGGCTGCATTTCGAAGGAATCGTCGTCGTCAGTGAGTTTTCTTGACTTTCGTCCGCCTCATCAATCAGCGTCATCCATTTGGTGTCCACAGGCTCCGCCCTGAATTCACGCACAGCTCCCTTTCACCTCATTGCCTCGATCTTTCATCTTTTCTTTTCGTCTGTAGCTTGTTGCCAGCGGCCTTTCACCCGAGCAGCACGACTGCCTCATTCACTGTTCTTGATTTTGTCTCGGTCATCTTCGCTCACTCGAAGAAACCAGCAGCCGATGGGAGCTTCTCCAAAGATTGTTGCTTTTCTTGATTGTCCTGTCCTTCCAAAAAAGGCCATTGAAGGATCCACCCCGGAAATAAGACATTCGTCTATCACTCACTTTCGGTCAGTCTCCCGCTCCTCCTGTCCCTGTAAACCTGCGTCCTGCGAGTCTTTTTGCAACCTTGCTCTCCGCTTTCCCATCTCTCGCTTGGTGGCTGAATTCGCGAGCTCCTGCCGCACCTGCAACCTCGCACCCTCAACGTTGGGCCTGCTGCCAATCTCTGCCACGCCACCTCCACTCTCCTTCAAGCCTTGCTTTACTTAGACTTACTGTTTGGCAAAAGCGTCCCGTTTTCAGCATCTGCCGCCTGTAAGGCATAATTCTCATATGGAGGAGTAGACAGTCCGCTATCAGGCTCCTGGGTCACATCACATCTCAGACGAAAGCCCAGTTTCCCGCTGCCACGAAGAAGTCTCATGTCGAGACGCGCAATTTCGACCGCGCTTGCATCCATCTCGACATACAACAGCTGTCCCTCGGCGCGTCGTAAGGCATATTCCTACTGAAGAAGGAAGAGCTCGAGCGCGGATATTGGGTCGGCATTGCTACCTCTCGACGGCCGCTCAAAGGTGGTTTCGAGCCCAATCACTTGACGGCGACCTCCCTCTGAACAGACCTATCCCGCTCACGTTCGATGCGATAATCCGGCGGCTCAACACCTTGGCACGATCAATAAGGTGGTAACATTGGAGGGCTCTCACTCGTGCATACACCAAGAGCACTGCAATGCAGCAATAGGTGGAACAGCTTTCTCCCTCTCAATGGTTGTCTCCATGTTCCCGGGCTCGTCTTGGACGGCCCGGTTTCTTTACACGGCCGTGTTCTCTCTGTGGTTGTCGCAGGGTCATGGGCTCGACATTTCTTATTGCTCCTCGGAGAACAACGCAGGCAGCTATCCCAGCTGTAAGTATTCCTCCCATTGTTGAGTCGATCCAACTACTGACGGTTGGCTTTAGTTTATAGCGAATTTCAGTCAAATGGGTTATGTCAGACCCACTGTCAAGGCTCTTACGCATTCGCGGTCCTCCAAGGCTACTATTGCTGGTGCTCTAACTACATTCCCACACAGCAGGAGAGCACATACAACTGCAACCAAGTGTGTCCCGGCTTCGGCTCTGAATGGTGTGGATCCACCAGTGATGGCCTCTATGGATATTACCTGTTGAGCGCCGGAGTCCCTTTGGGAACCTCGGGTTCTGGTTCAAGTACAGCATCATCAACATCCTCAACACCGTCTCAATCTACATCCCCACCGGTTAGTATTGAAACCTCCACCTTCGCATCCTCCTTCCTATTGGATACTGGGTCAGCCACATCCTCTCGTTCCTCCTCTACCTGGCCAGTGTCTCCTTCTTCTTCAGTGGTAACACCTGGACCCTCTCAGAGCTCTTCCGAGGCTAGCATTGTGACTTGGTCAACGGACACTTCGTCGACCTCAACAAGCTCCCTTGTATGAGAACCCAACCTAAAACCTACATCCCCGATCCTCCTACCTACCTTAACCTACTTCCAATGTTCTTGACTGACGAGATTAAAATCTAGCCAACTTCAATACCTCCGCCCTCCCCGACAATTCTCCCGCCTTCGTCGTCTACTCCCGCCCCCACGGAGGTATACACGAGTGTAACCACGGTGACAGGCGAAGTCCGTACCGTGGTCGTGACACCATCTCCCAAGGCTTCAACGGACGCCACCTTAGGGCAAAGCTCTACCGGTGAAGGCGGCGGCGTCAGCACTGGCAAAGTCGTCGGGATCGTGCTGGGCGTTGCACTCGGCATCGGCATCTTGATTGGAATTGCGGTTTACCTTTGGTTCCGTCGGCGGCATAATAGAGTGCAGGAGCAAGCCCAACCAGAAGCGGCTTTCGTCCCTCGAACTGGAGACAGCTCCCCTCCCAACATTGTCCCGTCTCGGCAAGTCAGTCAAATGTCGACGGCTGGATTACTTGGTTCTAAAGTTCCGCGGATCAATACGTCCATGGGGATCTTAGGCGGTGACTTACGGAGTGCTGATCCAGTCATTCCGTCGGCCACCGCGTCCGATCGCCGGAGTTTGGGCACGGATCAAAGACTGAATCCGTATGCTTTGTACATGAGTGAGCAGGGTCGCGTTAGCAACGTGTCCCTCCAAGACAACCAGGACTATTCGAGGCAACTTCGCGTAAGTCCGGTCCAGCGAGTGTTCGGAGGTTGACGACTCACTATGTGCTAGGTGGCCAACCCAGATTAATCCGACTGCACAACCGGTCTAGAGCCGGCTAATAGACATCCGGTTGCAAGGGCCTGAGACCCGTGGCATACGGCTTTGGTAAAGAAGACCCAAAAGCACAACATACCCCGGGGCGGCGGAGTAAAGCCTCGCCACGAGCATTAGTCTCGTAGGGCTATTATCGGACCCACAAAAGACGATGATTTTGCACAGAAGCAATGATCTTTACGACGAGACGAGGTGTCAGTTTCCGACGACTTGCAACAATTGACCCAAGCATGTTGATCAGCATTGGAGGCGTTCACGAGGCGATGTACATTTAACATAGCGAAAGAGGGCGTATGGCAACAGGACACGCACGAAAGGGGATTTTGTATGAAATAGGGTCCGGCGTTCGACATACAACGGTGGGGACATGGAGCAGACCACGGCGAATTCTGGGGCATCAGCCTTGTGCGTCCACCTGTGCACGTTGTACAGGGATTGGTACTGAAAATGGCCGAGGGGACTTGTACAGCATTTAACTCGGTTGTTCGGTGGCCTTTTGCGGTCTCGAGAAACTGCACAAAGTGTCTATATAGATGAGCTGAAGACAAAAGTGTGGACTTTTGCTCGCCCAAGTGGCCTTTTCCGTGATGGAGCAAAAGAATGTGAGCTATGGTTGATTGATGCCCAAGGTCCCTGGTGGCAAGGCTGTGAGGATCTGCTTTGGCTTGGGCTTCGACCTGCTTTCAGGCTGGGATTTTGAGTCACTGAGTTTCGGGCCAACCCGTCGGCAAGCATCTCTGTGCCTGACCCTTGTTGCCCGGCTCGAGAGTCGAACATGAAGGCCATCTGTTAGACCAGTCAGTTGCCGAGTGAAGCGAATATTCCAGAAGGCGAGACTCGGCCGACCTGGATGCCACCAGTTGCAGTCAGCTGTTGATAACAGAACGAGCCTGTAGCATTGTTCTGGGAGTGCTTTGCATTAATTAACCGTGTTGTCAAAGGCACTCCCCACCCATTGGGCTGCGGTGACGTAACCAACAAATCATGCACAGATGACTTGGTCGTTGCTCACGAGAGGCTTTGCTGGCAAAAAAGCCTGCACGTGCCCCCCAGTCGGCGATGTGCAGCCCACCTAAACTAGAAGCCGGTTCCCAGCTGGGCTTCTCTCACCTCACCTGGCGTAACAATCCAATCTGCCCTCGCTCAACCACTGTTTCTTCTGCTGTAACGGCCTTTCTGTTCTTTTCTTCATTTAGCCTGGTGGCCACACAGCTTTTGCAGCCATATACTGTATAAATTTCTCCAAATCCTTGCTTTCCAATAAGCTCCCGCAAGCACCCCGCCGAACCAAACTGCCAACGTAGCGAGCCACATCACTTGATCCAAACTACTCGTCTCTCGACCTCGAGTTGACAAGCTGACCGAGCTGTGAGATGGCAGGACGTCGATATGCCGACGACGTCTCGGTCGACCGCTACGAAGACAGACGGGAAAGTTATGCCTCCCGAAACGGACGTCGCTATTACGATGACCGGTACACCGAGCAGGAGGTAGACTACCGCCGCTCCACCCCTGCACCTGCCGCTGTCCGAGAGCGAGAGACAACGGTGCGTGAGGAGATCCGTGAGCGTCCTGGACGTACCCCTGCATTCCTCGAAGAGGGCTATGGCCGTACCTCGGCAGGCCCGATAGTTCTACGCAAGCGAGAACAAGAAGATTTCGAGTTCGCTGCTCGACCCCGCCGACGGTCGCCTTCGCCCGAACCCGAGAGGAAGGTCGAAAAGGAAGAAATTATAATCAGGCGGGACGAGTCTGAGGTCCGGGCGCCTCCTCCGCGGATAAGAGAGCGGGAGCGCGACGTGGATCGTGAAGAAATCATCATCCGTCGAGACGAAAGGGAACGGTCAAGGCCACCTCCTCGATTCCGAGAAAGAGACGTTGAGCGTGAGGAAATCATCGTCCGTCGAGATGAACGCGAGAGGGATTTCCGATCGCCGGCCCCGAGGGATATCAACTCCTCAAGAGAGGAGATCGTCATCCGGCGCGATGAGCGGGAGCGCGAGGCCGTTCGCTCGCCACCGCCACGGGCGGTCAATTCTTCTCGGGAGGAGATTGTCATCCGCCGTAACGAAGAGG
Source organism: Cladophialophora yegresii CBS 114405 (assembly GCF_000585515.1). NCBI lineage: Eukaryota > Fungi > Ascomycota > Eurotiomycetes > Chaetothyriales > Herpotrichiellaceae > Cladophialophora > Cladophialophora yegresii. The sequence goes on along the minus strand of NW_006913046.1, from coordinate 4,032,301 downwards.
AGGACCGACGCTCGCGGTACTATGACGATGACGATGTCATCTCCAGGAGAGGTGACTACGATCGGAGACCCGCTCGAGGAGAGGTTGATAGGCAAGAGATCATTATCCGCCGTGATGAACAGAACTCTGACGCCCGGCGCTACGATGACTATCCGTTGACTCGACCCAAGTCGCACGAGCGAGCCAGATCGAGGGCACGACGGTCAAGTGATGCGTCTAACGAGGAGATCATCATTCGTAGTGAGGAGCGGGAAGGACGCGGCGGGACCCGCAATCAACAAGAAATCATCATCCGACGCAGTTCTCGCTCTCGGTCTCCCGCCACATCGGTGACGTCTGCTCGCACTGCTCCCCCTGTTGCCCTTCCTCCCCCGGAGCCTCCGGTCATTAATGCGCCTACCATCCACCAAGAAGTGATTACACATCATCGGCATATCGATCATGGCTTCGAGGTAGCAATTCCCACGCGACCACGGGTGATCGAGAGACCGCCGTCGCCTCCCAGCCCCCCACTTGCACCACTTCCACCCCCTCCACGTGAACGAGCTCGGTCGGAGGAGCGGATCGAGATCAGCAGGGTGCAGACCCGCAACGGCCGCACCGAGGCCGAGGACATTGTTATCGACCGGAAAGAAAGAGATGCGCCGATCACACCGAGAAGTATGACGCCGTACAACCATCCTCCGCCAGCACGTGAGCCGTACCACGAACCTGCACTACCTCGTCGTGAACAATACCGTGGACATGACCGCGACGTGCAAGAAGAAGCAGAATACTACAACTCCCGTGCTATGGATCGAGCCTACATTGGTGAGGGCTACCATGGAGCCACTCGTGATTGGGCTATAGTGGATGTACCTCCTGGCACCAACCGTGTACGAGTGGACGGTGTCGGCGGAGCCAGTCAGGAGATTACCTGGCAGAGATACAATGGAGTGAGGAGAAGCAAGTTTATCCCTGACGGGGTTGATGATGGCTACGACGTTGCCCCGCCTCGACCGACTCCCCTGCCTGCGCCGCTGCCTGCACCACTACCTGTTCCTCTTCCACACCCCGCACCTCTGCCCTCAGCCAACGGCGAGATAGCGCGCCGGTATGGCAGAGAACGTAACCCCAAAGACGGTCTGTGGACAGAAGTGACCAAGGATCTGGTCGTCAAAGAAGCCATCCAGGAGATGGGTTACGAGTTCGAGGAGACTGATGACTTCTACTACATCATAGCCTACTTGCGCTACGTAAGTCTACATTGAGTGTCTCGCCACGTCGAAGATAGTGACTGATTGACCAATCACAGGAGGATATTGCGCGCCTGGTAGGCCTGTCGGACGACATCCGGAAAGAACGCCGCAAGCGCATCAAGGAGATCGAGTGGGAGAACAGGGTACTCCCGCCTCCCATTGAAGAACCTGCGCCTCGTCCGCTGGCGATCGAGCCCCCGCCACCCCCGCGGCCGCGTCAGGAATGGGACCGAGAGGAGGAGAGGTATATCGAGCGCGAAGTCCTCTACCGGGGTGGTCGACCACCGCCACCTCCAGGCTGGAGACGTTGAAAGCGGCAAACCGCATGCATAAATCTGTTCTAGATTGGTTATATTGATGATCTGATGATCTGATGTTTGATGATCTGATGTCGATGGTCACTGATGACGTGGCAATAACGCGAAGAGATTTGCACGAATTTCATATGTTCGACGGGATGCATTTGAGCAAGCGTGGGCACATTGGGCTTATGTAGCGAAGAAAACGATGCCGACCGAAGTGAGATCAAAATGAAATGGGATGAATGACTACTTGTACCCTTGTTCCTGGGAGATTGTTGAAACCTAGGCAATTGCAACGCAGGCAGCGTGAACTGCATCACTGTTTGTCGACCTTCTGTGCATCACTGCATGTCCGCTGTCAGTCTTGTATCATGACACAACACGGACAGCAATCAATACAGCACGACCAGCAGGCCATGGACTGTCCTGTCCTGTCCTAGCTAGGCTTTGAAACTTCCACAGCCATCAGACGCACGACATAAGACTATCACGGCCTGGTTCGCACTTCCACAGCGATCAGGTACCTACCAGCCAGATACAGGTGTAGTGGAATACATAGGATATACACACAGTCTAGTCTACGCCAGGTAGGTGAGCGTCTATATAAAGTATCTACCTAGCTAGCTGTCTGTCCTACGCACAGTATTCAATTCCGAAACAGAAACGTCACGTAATATGGTCGCGGACCAAAAACAGGTCGTGCAAAAGGACCGATAAGGTGGAGGTATGCTTCTCATGGAGCCGCCGTTGGCAACGATGCGGAATAACGTACTGTACAACGCATTGGAATGGGGAGGACTTATTGCTTTGCAGTAGGTAATCAAGTGCCGGGCGGGACTGGAGAGGGTTCAGAATTCAGACACGTTGATTGGGACATGGACTGGGAATAGGATGGGAAGTATCAAGTAGGGAGTGGAAAGTAGGGGGTAGCAATTATCAAGTAGCAAGTAGCAAGTAGCAAGTGGCAAGTAAGATGTGAGAAGTAGGATGTTTCAGTATGGTAAGTTTGTGGCTGCATGGCGCTATGCCCACGGTCATCGTCGTGATCAATCATCGCTATGAGACTGCTATCTCTGTGTCTGAGTACTTTGGTACATGAGGAGGCAGTGTTCATCTCCAGCATAAGTTATGCATCTCGGCGTTGAACTACCGGTGCTTAAAGGGTTAAAGGGCATCTCCAGCATAGGCTGTGCAGCCCGATCGACAGACCGATCGAAAGCCAATTCGAAGCCAATTCTTCGGTCCAATCCCGTCGTGTCTACTCGTCTCCTCTCGTCTTGAACCGACTTATCTTCTTGCCCTACCAGCGAGTCTCGTTGTAGATACTCTGATTACGAGGCTCGTTCTGCACCAAGTATCGAAAGTCACGCCACCACTGAGCGACATCTTCCCTCTCCTGGTCGCGTGCAATCTGCCATGGGTCCGAGGGAGGAGGGGCACCAAGCCGCGCCACCAACTCCGCCAGCGTGTCCGTATCGTTCTTCCTCTCCAAGGCAAGCAGGCACATATCCTCGAGCAGGTCCGAGTACTTGTCCAGGTGTGGCGCATCTGTCGAGCGGAGGAGTTTGTGCATATGATAGCAGCGAAAGGTGTAGTCGATTCGACCTCGCACTTCTTCAAAGACGACCAGCGTGATGGTGAGGCGCTTGTATCGGCTGAAGAAGTCCTTGATGCCCATCATGTTGAAGCCGAGGCCTCTCTTTTCGTAGATTGCGAGGATGACGTGGGCTTTTGGGGCGTTGGGTTCGGCTTCGTAGGCGTCAAGAGTGGAGCGGAGGTTCAAGAGCTCTTCGTGGCCACGGTTGGCGAGGTTCTCGATGTTGGATTCGAGTCGAATGTGGCTGAGGTTGACGTTTACGAATTCCGAGGCCGCCACACAGGGATGCGGTACTGGAAGCTGCTGCGTTTCGGCACCAGAGGAGGGAGAGCTCGTGGGTGGGGCTGCTGGGGAGGGGTCAGAGGCATGGCCACCAGACGTGGCAGAAGCACATTTGTGATGTGTCAGTTTGCGATGGACGTTTCGAATGATGAACTCGTATGTGCCTTTGTTGTGCTCGGCGTTTGCTTCCTGCTCGTCCCGGTTTTGTGCGTAGCTGGTGCGGGAAAGGACAATGACAGCTCGGAGGTGGTCAGTGGTTTCAGAGTGTTGGCTCGCCATGGTGAGTTCTTGTCTGTCGACCACTGAAAGGTGCTCTAGAAGAAGACAGAGAAGATACAAGCAGGAGAAGACCCAGCTGTGCTCAATGATGGGTGTCTGGCTTCTCACAGATCTTCGACGGAAGGGTTGCAACAGGTGAACTCATTCGTTAGGAAGCGAGCAGAACAGATGATGTCGACGTTTGTCAGCGACATTGCAGCCCACAGAAAACAAAAAGCAATATGGAGGACCGTAAATACACGATCCACGAGGAGGAGCGTTCATACCAGGAAGACGTCCCGGGGCGGAGCGTTGGCGCCGGAGATACGTTTTGTACTTTCCTGCAGTGGATGGATAAATCCTCCTCCAAGCAACATCTTCCTGGGAGCAGCCTAGGTGAGTCAAGATGTCTTGGTCCGCAGCCGCTGGCCCAAGATACCGGATACTCCAGGCCAAGGAGTGCCAATACTGCACGGGCAGACATAATGAGGCCAGAGGTCGTCAATGAGGACGGCCACAGACATACTCATGTCGACAGCATCAGCACCAGGGAACAGAGCCCAAGAGTTGAAGTGTCAGGTATTGCGAGGTATACCTACCATATGCCATTGACTGACATGATGTGCATAGTCTCATGCCTGTACCATTATCCTTATGGCAATCTGGGGCAAAGGGTGCTGGCAGCTGGAGCTGGGCTAGGACATCAAGGGACTGACTCTTCACACTGTGGAGATCCTGGTATGAGAGAAAGACGGACGAACACCAAGGGTATTTACTCTGCAGAGAAGCTTCGACGACACGAAGGACGTTGTTGCTGGACTCTTCAGACGCTAGTCGCCTGGAAACCAACTGGGGAAAGCGCCGAAGCAAGAGACGCTAGCACCAACATAGCTAAGCATGCCAGAATATGACGTAGGTTGAGGAAAGCTGGAATTGGGACTAAGCCAGGCCACGCTAAGCCAGATTCGAATCAGAAGGAGCCATTGATGGCACTGTGAGCTCTATCGAGATGTGTCTCTGTCAATTCCAACTCGTAGTGGATGTTTGTGAACACCAACAGTGAGGAGGGCAGGTCTTGGATCGACTGGACTTCCGGCTTGGACTCCCGGAGTGCCCTGCACCACCTCAGCTTCCAACTTGGCGAGAAACTGCCGACCGTTCACAGACCCCGTTTGATGCCATAATGGCTGACCCAACCCAGTCCGAGCAGACTGAGACCATGAACATCTACATCCTCACATACAACTGTGCCCGCACTCTCGTCAATCCTAGCATATTCGCACCACATCTCTTCCACGGTCTTCCGGCCAACAGCCTCTCACCAGAGTTTCTTGTCATTTGCTTACAAGAGTTCGCGCCCATTAGTGCCGCATTCCTGGGCGGATCGTTCCTAACGCCCTACTTCAACGCCTGGAGGGATATCGTCAGACTCGCCTCGAGTTCGAAAGATCACAGCTATGTCAACGTGATAAGCCGCAATGTGGGGATGACAGGGATTATGGTATTTGCAAGGGATGATGTTGCGGATCACGTGAAATGGCTGAGGACAGCTGGAGTTGGGGTTGGACTGGGTGAAATGGGCAACAAAGGCGCAGTTGGGCTAAGGATAGGCTATCAATCACCTGGCATGGCAAGGGAAGTCGAATTCACCTGGGTGTCTGCCCATCTGGCGCCTATGGAGGACGGGCTGGAGAGGCGGAACGAAGACTACAAGAACATTGTGAAGAGGCTGGTGTTTGTCTCGGATTCCAGCTCAAGGAAGCCCGTGGCAGGGGATGAGGAAGATGAAGATGCACCTCTGCTACAAGGCGACGATCCGTCGCAGCAAATCGACGAGGCCTCCGCATGCGGCATGTATGCCTCATCGTCACATCTGTTTTTTGCTGGAGACCTCAACTATCGAACGTCGCTGCTTCGGCCGTCGCCGCAAGACGTGGACGAGAAATTCCCCCACCCAACCACCAACGAGGCTGACCCAAAGCACTTTCAGCAGCTACTTGCAGAAGACCAACTTACTCAGCAGGTCAAGGCTGGAAAGACCCTACACGGCTTGTCCGAAGCACCAATCACTTTTCCGCCCACCTACAAGTACCGCACTGACGGCAACAAGGCTGTCATCTTCGCTAGTGGGGAAGAGGACGATCGACAACACTGGAGCTGGGCACGTCACCGCTGGCCGTCCTGGTGTGATAGGATATTCTTCTGGAACGATCGTGGGAATGGCAATAACATCAAGGTCACTCCGCAAAAGTACACATGTCTACCATTGTTTACAACCTCAGATCATCGTCCAGTAGCGCTGGCTGCTACGGTGCCTTTGAAAGCATTGCCGAACGCAAGGCAGTGGGGTGAAGGTGAAGGTGTGCCAACGGCAGCACCGTTCGACATCGACCCGGACTGGCGGAGCAGACGGGCTCAGGCCCGCAAGAAGGAGCTTGCCGTTGGCCTTATGGCTTACCTGGCGTTGACATGGGAGGGAAACGGATTATTGTTGGCAACGACAATTGGTGCGATTGGAGGGTGGTTGGTTCTCAGATCTCTCCTTACGGGATGAGGTGAAGGTGCGAAGCTTGGTCGGATGCTCGCATTCAGTGGATGGAGCATTCGCCACGGTGGGAAAGCGCATGAACAGAGAATTTTCCATTTCAAGAGTGAACGTGACCACGTACTCGTACGATGAGGAGAGAAAAGGATGTGTGTCGGCTGGCTGATCCATACGAGTGGGGATGTACTCCGTAATTAGCATTCGCCTACAGGAACATGGATCAAGCGACAGCTTTCGAAGAGTCGAAAGCTTCGATGAGCATTCTAGCGTACCATGGAAGGATACTCGGCTGGGAGATTTCCCCTGGTGACCCTGCACATGAACCTGGATCAACACAAGGAAGTTCATCAGAAGATGAGCTTAGCTTGATCGCATGGTGGACACTATGTAAGCCGGCCGTTCCAGAACCCGGCTAACTTCTTGCAACCGTGGGAGACTGAAGGCGCGCTTCATTGGCGGACGGACCGTCGCGCATCTCGATGACTGCAGGTTGTGGTATGATTACTACTGACAAAATACAGTACTATGCGTTGTGCTTCAGTCCGGTTCTTGGGTGCTGAAGTAACGTACGATGGCCATTTCGCTGCCAGTTGCGCTGGCATAGCCGGCCGAAGAGTCCTGACACTCCAAAATATCTGTCCATCCTGTGCCGTCGCACCGGGACAACCATGGCGTCGAGGCCGGAGACAGTCTAGATCTTTCTTTCTGGACTTGTGGTCTGGACCTCAGGCCCATCAGCAGAGTTGCAGGGGTAGCCAAGTGGTTTCAGCTCTGGCGCATGATGGGGTCCCAAAGGATGGAAGTGCCCATTAGGACGGGACATCCGAAATTCGGGTGAAGGCCAGCAAGAACATGTACTCGGGGTTGCAGTGCAGATACACATTGCTCGCAAGAACTAATTGTGCAAAGTCGTTGCCTCCGTGTTGAAACAGGCATAAGATTGAGAACTTCGGACAAAGACCGAGCGTACGGCTTCTGGTCACCTTACCACACGCTGAAGGACACCAACTCTGCTGCCACGGAGCTATTCGTTCACTATGCACAACGGATGACTGATCTCGGGGCCGACAGTCAGCGATGTAAAACAGCATCTGCGAACGAGGCCGAGCGGATCCGTCAAGGTTCAGGCTGAGGGCTAGACGCCTCGAAGGCAGCCTGCCTTCGAGAGCCTTATGCTTACCTGACTCAGAGGGCTTCTTAACTCATTCGGAGGTCGGGAGATATGGTCCAATCAACGTCAGTGTGGTGCGAGAGACAGACACGAGCGAAGAAGGAAAGCGCACTGCATTCATGCTGGCGGGAACTACGGCAATGGAACAATCACTGAAATGAACATACGCAATGTAACTGTAGAGTAATACAAGATACGAGCACGCTTCACGCGCCGGGCGTACCACAGTTTTTCGGAACTGTGGCTAATTAATCAGTAGCTCTGCCTCGTGCTGGCTGATGAGCCCGACACAGATCTGGATTTAGAGCTGCTGCATGCTGAGTTATGCAAGACCGGCACGACTGAGTAAAGCAATGCAGAGACAGTCTTGCGTGTCGCAGTGCTCAGCCATGATGCCAATCGAGCACTCAATATGCTGTGCCTGTGTGGTGTAGAAGACTCGGACCAGAGAATGGCCTGACTAGACGGAAAGGACCTACAGTAACCGCGTTGGGGAGTAAGGCGTACGTAGACCCTGCTGCCGCTGCTGCTGCTGGTGGGGAAGGGATAACGTGATTAGGCCGCACCGAGCAGCCTACGGGAGAACAGTTAGGCGGTCCCTGGCTCCCCCTGTTGCAGGAATCAGGCCAGGCTGCTGCCACTGGACTAAACTTTGCTTAAGACGGGACGCCAACAGTCTTGGTGGTTCTGGTGGTTCGGCCTCTCCAGTGACATCTTCATTGCATGCGATCTGCACCCCTGTCAACCCAGGCTCAAGCCCCGTTTTCTGCACGATTGCCCAATTGCTGCCTTAACCAAAACTGTCCGGTCTGCCCTGGGTTTTGTACAGTATATCATCATCGTTTCATCCTCCTTTGAGTCTTCGATTTGCTTCCTCTCCACAAGCACCGCACAATCGATCTACGAGAGACATCGACCAAGAGCACCGAGCCCCGCGTACGATACTGCTACTGCACAACGACCGCCTCTCCCACCTCCACAGGACAGTCGAAGCCCTTACCGGTCGCATACTACGAAGACGTCATCGCTTCTTCAGTCGACCACACTGCTGACCGATTCTACACCTTAACAACCACGACTGTTGCTCCTCTGACATCAACAGCCAACATGTTCTCCTGCTCAAACCAGCCTCGCGGTTGCCGTGGGCGATGCGATACGCCCGGAGCCAAGTGCAGTGAATGCAGAGTACGTTCCTCTCTTCTCGCCTGTTCCCAGCGCTATATTCTTCACAGCGTCTAACATGGCATTCTTTTCAGATGTACAACTTTCGCACTCGGCCTAGCAAACAATACCGATCGGTCCTCACACAACCGCTCAACTCCCGGTCGGGCCTAATGATTCTATCGTCGGAGGCTGATGTCACCATGCAGCATGTCCCTGCAGAGAGGTAGCGCCCACTCAGGAGCGAGAGCATGCCCAACACACGACATCTCAACCAATCCCACTTATCCTCCATTCCACTCCATTCCTGCTTTGCCCACTCTTGGCGGGTTTCTCATGCCCGGCAGGGGACATGGGAGGAGGGGTGCTCACGATTCCGATACCCTATGAGCGATGACATTTACGACCACAACATCCGATTGGCAATCCTGTTACTACCGCTACTTCTCCATCACCGCTTTTACGGCACATCTCGATTCTGTCTTGTTGGGGTTCAGCGACGGCGTCTATGGGGCACAATTGACATCAACATGCTTCAGCGATGCTTGCATGGGGTTCAGCGCACAACCATCTATTTTCTCGACTGCGATTTTCAGTAACCCTACTCTTTTCAGCCATAGGCATGTGTTCCGCCGCCTTGTCCTTTGTCAATGACGCCAGATGGCACTACTGGTGACGACTTACTGCAGCTGCAGCTGCAAGTAAAGGGTCCCTGTGGAACTAGTCTGGGCGGGGATTGTCGATCTTTCTGAACCTATGGGCTCTAAACGCACCTCGTGGTGAAAGTTGAAAAGCAGATGGGATTTTGAGTGTACGGACATTTGGTAATGAAGCGGCAACTGGTTTTATTGCTCATGTACCAATATTAGTTGCGATTGAGTATAGCGCCATCGCAAGCTATCTGTACTTAACAGATGAATTCCTCCACACGGAGAGAGACTTACGTACGAATCATCTCAAAAACAGTTGAACAAGTTATTTCTGGCTTCGCTTCTCAATGTCAGAGCGCACTTGGATAGCCCGTCATTCTGCAATGCAAAGCCCTTAGTTCTGGCGTGATGCATATGCAATCCCTTGACAAGTGCTGAGATGAGGACGTCCGCGACAACCCTGGGGATTTCGCAACCTCCGCAAGTCTCTGCGTGCGAATGAAAATACCTCAGCCTGCTGCCCGGACGGGCGCTGCAGAATCCACCACTCCGAACCGAGAATGCACCATAATGTGAGAGAGACGCACAGTTGCTCAGCCATCAAGAGTTTGCTGTTCAAGCGTAGAAATACGCGTCCGACATTCACTCGTCAAGTTAAGGACCCGAGCAATGAATCGCTAGTTGCATTCGGTGGCCTCAGCTTGTCACTAATTTTGAAAACGCTGTACGGAGTACTCCGTAAAGCCTGGGGCGCTCGCAAGAGCGGGCAGTTGGTGAGACACCAGGGCAGTGCTCATGCAGCCAGTCAGCGAGGCCAGAGTGCTCGCAGCAGCTGTGTCGCCTGATCCGCCGGCTCATCCCGCATCCTGACATCCTTCACATGATCTGCCTGACACCCGTCTTTACCCACAATGTGGCATGATTGGTGGCCTGCCAGGTCTCATATCGGCCAATCCGATGTGCGATTTCGAGGCTCTTGCCCCGGCGCGATCTCGAGGCACATCAGCTCGCACATTCTCAGGCGCGTTGAGGCAAGTTCCACGACGGCAAAGGAATTGAGTCAGAGCTGCCGAAGCGTGTCCGACGCCTCAACCAGGTCGATATCGTTGTCTGCAGCCGCAGAGAAGCAACAGGCCTGTGCATCAGTTCTTACTGACCTTCCTCTTAGAAGTGCCACCTTTCTTGGCCGACTATTCAATCTGTCCTCCATGCCGATCTCACTCTTATTAGTCGGCAAATGCTTCAAGCAGCCTCGCGACGCGTCGATGGCACTCGTACTCGACATACTCAATGCGGCCGGTAAACCCAGAATGCCGGTCATCCGCAGTACACCCTGAGGGTGGTCACAACCTCATGCTCATATGCATGGAGTAGTCGACGACTCTGATCACAATGAGTTACTCAAAGAGAATACCTGGACTTGGTCCATGCCGCCATACTCGGGGATGCCCATTGCTGTGAGGGCGGTCATTTGATGGCGTTGACACTCAAAATGCTGTTCGTAGCCGTCGCTCCTGTCTCCAGCTTGAGAGATGCTGCTTCCATGCGCAATGGTCGCTCCTTCCTTGCCATGGACGCGCTCTACTTATGCGAGCAGTACTCGTGCTCTGCTCCTCAAGCCGCCATATCCCCAGACCTGCACTTTTGGATACATCCAGTATGAGCAAGAGAACTGGAGGCGATGGCTTCGCTATGGTTGCTGCCAGACATGCTATGACCTCCTCTGAAGGTGGTTCTGAAAACTATGGAGCACTGCCATCCTCGTACCGTCGACGCATCCGAAAGTCAAGGTCTCTTGCGACGGTACACCAAAGTAGCAATCTTCGCCTACGAATCCAACGTTCTGTTCCATTCCTTCGTCGGCAAAACACAACCGTATTTCACAAGAGCTCAGGTTCACCATGGGAAAGGCACGATGAAGCCGTGCAGCTTGCTCGGGCACAGTACTTTGGCGGGTCCGATCATCACGAAATCCAAGAACAAGAGCTGTATGGCTTCCACAAGATCGACAGGAAAGAGCATCACAGATTCAGAAAATCAGTTCGTGGAAGCCTGCCCGCAGATGGCCCCCTTTCGTCCGCAGTCAAAGGAACGTCATCGTTTACTGCGACGATTCGGAACCGTGTCCGACAAGTCATTGGAAGGACTTTGAACAGAAAAGACACACTCCCGCCTCAACAGCTCGAGGCTCAGCGCAACTACTTTTCGGACCTGGACCGGAATACGGGCCTTCTGTGCGGGTCTGATGCATTCACAGACGCGCAAGATACTTTGGGGAAGACCGAGTTCGGTCCTCCTGTTCCCGAAAATGATGACCTCGAAGACCTTGACAAGGTTCCCTATCATCTCACTTCTGCGGCGCGCCGGGAGAGTCTCCATTCTAATGCAGGATCCCGGGTAACAAGCTGGACCAACTCCAGCATGACGGGCTCCATAGGCATACGTTCAGGTCCAACGGAACGCAATCGGCTGTCAAATATCAAAAAAGACGGTGGACCGCACCAGCCTTCGTCATCTGCAGGGAAACATATCGGAGGAGTTGAAATATTTCGAGAGCCTTTACAGCCAGTTACAAACGATGGCGTGGTAGTCTCTGCTGTCAACACTCAACAAGTTTACTCTGCTTTGATCAAACGAATCAATGAAGAGGAAGCAGAAGTCGAAAGGACACGACTTGCGGTCGAGACTCTCAACCAGGAGCGCGAAGAGGTCAACAAAGGTCTACTTGCGGCAAGACAGACCATCAGAGCAGTGCAGAGCGATATCTCGCTGGCGACTTTGACGGCCGACCGGCAGAACCGGCGCTTTAGCAGTCGCTCTACCTCAGGGGACCTGGATCCGACGACTATGGACCCCGGGACGGATGTCCGATATAAGGAGAACTCTGGCAGGGCACGGGACCGACTAGTAGAGCAAGAATCGCAGTCGAGCTTCTTTCCCTTCTCGAGCGAAAAGAGTCCGGACAGTCCAAGTCCCTTCAAGAGATTCCTCAACGAGAGACGAAGTCGGGCTCGCGACCGGAGCAGGAGCCGAAGCAGGAGCCCCGACCATGCACCAGATGCGGACGCCGCAAGCGTCATCATCACTCGGCAGTGTAGCAATCCTGTGATGAATCGATCACGGTTTGCTTTGAGTAGTGCCAGCATCTACTCGCGCACTACGAATGGTGGTTCGGACGAGCGATACCGACGTCCAATCGACAGTTCAGAGGAGCTGCTTGCCCCGGCGCATTCAGGATCTGAACCATTGGAGATGGCGTCGATCTTGCCAAACAAACATGCTTCTTATCATCGAAGTCAATGGAATCCATGGTCAGACCCAGTGGATGGGCGACTCGACCCACCTGACCATAACTCACACACGCGAGAGAGCGCTCAGATTAGGTCTGAAGAGGACTCGCCCAGCACAGAGGAGATGCTCTCTGGGAACAATACAAGTGGACCTCCTCGTGCTGATCTGAACACCACCCCTGGAGCGCAGCCGCTGAAAGTGCGCATTGACACTGCTACTGGTCAAGCTCACGATCAGCTGCGCAACAAGTTGAGTGCCGGTGCGCTCAGCAACATTTCCAACAAGGGTGACGATGGAAGTAAGGACAGCAGGAGTCTGCGGAAGCTAAGCCCAGGAAACCTTGCAAGGATGTTCAAGGATAGAAAACTCCAGAAGCCACTCAGACCTCAAAACTCAGGGAAAGAGAACAGTCCGGCGACTCGTGAGGGCTCTCCGCCAATTAGCACTCCGGGGCGACTCCATCTTCAATTCCGGAACGGGGCCTCAACGGGTCGATTACGCCAAAAGGCTGGCGAAGCGGCGTTCTATACTCGAAATGGTGTCCACTCGACGCCTCAAGCTTGCGACTCGAGCACACCGAGCCGATCACACGAGAGTCCGAGTGAGACTGCCAAACACCATCTAGTGGCGCGACTCTCTCGGCCGTTCAACATGGACGTGCCTCCACACAATCGTCCCTTCGACAGCATGTATCTTGGGAAAAGGACATTTGGCCATCCTGACACGTTTGGGGACAACCGTTTGAGCGTCGCGCCCAGAACCCCTGAAGATGTGGCTCAGCTTAGAAAGGAAACTTTGCCAGATGGGACAGATGCAGTGCCATCCAGATCCTACTCTGCTGGGAGAAGTGCGGCGAAGATCTTCGGACTCCTTGGCAGTAAGAGGATGGTGAGCAACTTTCTGAAGAGTCGACGAGAGAATAGAAGCACGAGTGTAGGCGAACAAAATGTGGCAGATGGAGGCCCAGCGTTCATCTAGGCTGGGGATTTGGACTACGGTGGGTGGATCATTGTCGTCGGACTGACCAGTATTGTCTAGGGATCCAGCAGCCACCAGGGCCGACACATTCGCTAGCCATGGAACGTGGCAACACAGACATTGGCTTGATCTCGATGGAGGCTTTCAGCCTTCAGGAACATGGGTAAAGAATTATCATGATCCTTCCACCGTCCCAAAAGCTGTGAGCCCAGATTTCCTTTCGCTTACGTAACCATCGAGCTTCTTTTGGCCGTGAAAAAGGCTGCATGCAACTTTGATCAGACCACAACGTGTGTGAGAAAAATAACTAACTGAGCCAGGGCGTCATGAATGCTGGCGTAGTCGCTCCCAGACAGCAGCCTCATGCTACTTGCTACTTGCGATGAGATGCTCCTCTATGTTTTTTCCGACGAAGGCAAGTTCTCCCACTCAGCGGCTCTGCTGCCGACTAGGCAAGTGCGATGTCATGGCAACACTCTCGAGGCAGGCACGATGGCTCCCTCACGAATTACCTAGGTAACGGATCTTCGCCCAGATCTCATGTTTGTCTCATTGCTTCCTCGACGCTGAATCCTGGGCGAGTTTTCCAAAGGCGTTCCGTGCTGTTGTATACCACTTTCATCCCCTGTCTTCAGTAGCTGGCGCACCTGCACCCAGTCACTTCTTCTATTTGCATTGCATTCCCATCTGTCATGTGGCCCGGCGTTGTTGTATTATGTCCTTCCTGATGCCTCTGTATCCCTCTTTTATGTCTCTGCACACTGCGCGCTGCCCTGCCACGGCGCATGCGGTCGGTCACCATCGATCGTTACCTCTGCTGCGTCGTTGTATTCTACCTGGTTGTCATTCATGCTACGCTCGAGTTCGCGTCCTCTTCCATCGAGCATGCGGCGCTCTCCTGTGTGTGCCTTTCCTGTTATACGTCGGTGGTCATCGTACAAACCAAGAGGAGCATGACGCTGATGGATACGCACGACGCACGCTCGTCACACAACACATGCCTTCGATGGCTTCCCTGCAGCCTGAGGCATCGCTATGGTTTACACTACTCGAGCCCAAACTGATCCAACCTCGTTCACGACGAAGCGCAAGTCGTCGGCCTCGTCATCCGCAGCATCATTGACGTCGACGCCCCTCATTCTATCCACCCACACCACCTCACTGGCGATATCGTTACTCCTCACGATGCTAGTTACCCGCCCAAGACCCACGGCAGACTTTCGATTGGGAACCAAACTTACCACTCTCAATCATTGTTGATGTTGTTGTTGTGTTGCCCGAAACGGCCTCGCGGTGGCAAACCCTCTGGCGTTCTTCTGTCCTTTCCTGTTGTCCCCATTCTTCCTCTTCTTCTTTCTTCTCTCCATCTTCACAGTAAGGTCCCAACAGAGCAAAATTTCGCTGACAACTACACAGACTACACAATTCTCATTCACAATGGCAAAGGAGTTCGCTTCTAAGTCATTTTCCGGCGGTGTTGACTCGAGGAAGAGCTCGCGGGCTTCCAGGGCGCGTCCTTGGTTGGCCAACAGCATCCTCCGACGACAGTCGGCCGCCACTGGTGTCAAGGGTTGTGAGGGTGCCCCCTCGCAACCCAAGGCTACCACTGTGACCCTTGGCTCGGGCCCGGCGCCGCCCGTTACTGTCGAGCGTGTCGCCGTGAAGCAGTCGGCGTCCAAAATCCCAATCTTGGTTCGTCGTTGTGGATCGGCCTCACTTGGCAAGGGCGGCGTGCAGGAGAAGGCCAAGTCTCCCGCCACGCCATCCACCGTCACAGGGATGGCGACCTCCGCGTCACGGATTCCGGTTCGCACCAAGTTGCCATCTGCTGGTCCCCGGCTTGCTCCTCAGCAAGTACGAACAAGCAAGGCCCTTGGTGCTGCTGCCGGTCTCCCAGCAGGCAAAGAGGTTGGCAACAAGAGGGGTACTGGGGGTGTTTCTGCTGTCGCCGTCAGCCGGCCCAATCCTGAGCCAGAGGCGATGTCGATTCAGAAGTGCATCAACCCGGAGCCAATCAGGACCCATCGATCTGACATTGCTGTCAGGTCGATCCTGAAGCACCGGGCGAAGCCTTCTGAGGAGATCGATCCTCAACGTCCACTTGATTCTCGCGGCAATGGAGTGAAATCCAACCCGGCCGAGAAGAAGAGTGTGACGTGGCCCGAGGTGTACGCCATTCCCACCCCGGCACGTCCATGGCCAAAGGAAGCAGTTCCTGCCTGGCGGTGTCGGTTGTGTCGGGAGTGCGGCCACCGAGGATGGTGTCCGACGCTGATCGGCGTTACGGCGTGTTCGCAGGAAATTGATGTCTGGCTGAGGGAGCAGAGGGCCCGAGGCTATGATTATCTGGAGCATTCGGGTGGGTTCTTGAGCTCGAGGGATCATGATCCCACCGAGCCCGTGATCTTCTGATGTTGAGTGTACTACACACTCTCCGTCTTTACACCTGAATGCTTCCAGCAATTCCTATCGGACCCGTGGGTTCTGGGGGCTCTTCACGCAATGGCTGCAGACTGTCTGAGATGTTCGGTGGGGCATCACTGATTGTTGACGTTTTCTGTCTAGTCGCAGAGGCTTCGGGACGCCAGAAGTTTCTTGCCTTGGTTGCTTGTTTACCTTCCTCATGTTGGTTCAATGGGTTCTGTGCTTGTTTACACGGTAAGCCGGGGCTCCTTGGGCAGAGATCGCAATGCGTGTGAGCAGGGGATATGTGACACACGCACTGGCAACCGAGCACAGTTTTGTTTTTCTTTTCTTCTCTCACAGAAAATTACAAAAAGGCGGATCGAGGACGCTCGTTAAGCCACCAAAAAAACTTGGAAAAGTACAAAATCATACTCAATGTTCTTTTTGCTTTTGGTACATAGCTTCACAGGACTGTGCTCATTTGATGGTTGCTCGATGCGTGAAAGAGGAGGACTTGAGAGATTTGAGTGAGCAGGCTCTGGGCCATTGTTCTCACACTTTGTCACTTTCGAGGGATACATCAAACACCAGCATGTCACACCAATCATTACAGAGGTCAGATTGAGGCTTTTGCCTTGAACAGGGTTCTGATTCTCTTGTTTGGTTCACATGCACAATTTTTTGCTTTTACACCAATTCTCCAGCCTCACACTTCAGCCTTGGAGATGTGGAGCACTTTTTTTTGAAACACATTCTTTTTCATCATTGTGGTGCCTTGAGCAGCGCCTTGGGGAAGAGGAAAACAGGACGCAATGGGCTTAAGGCAGGATGGGATGGGAGGGTGGGAGGATGATGTACACAGAAATACACATGAGCAAAACGCCTTGAAGAAGACGAAGGGAGAGGAAAGGAAAGGCGACTCTCAGGACAACGATTACCAAGACAGGAAGTCGCAGCACAAAGTTGGCACCGTCAATGAGTACCAGGTATCCCATGGAGTCTGTTCCCATAATCCGTAAGGGCATACAAAGTATCTACCAGGTACCTACTGGCACGGCACGGCATGGCATGGATCGAACTCCGGTTGCAAGTTGCAACCATGACTGTCAGAAAGGCAGCTTGGGTGGCTTTCCGGTAGTGATGTATGTATGATTGATGACCGGTCGAGAAATGCAGCTACCAGCCATGGAAGATAAGCTCAGCAGATTCAGCACTGGTGCTGAGCATCTGCCTCCCGTGCAACCTCAAGAGGTAGGCAGGGGCGCTGGTGCATCCTGCCACCACAATGACGCCGAATGTGCAACGCCCATCACCTGCTCAGTTTTGCGGTCACACGGGTATGGCCCTGTAGTGTGATCTGTGGATTTGGATTTGGGTTTGGATATATGTTGGCTCGGTGTACATGTACTAGGAACATACTGTAGCCAGGACATGTTCCAGGTCTTTCAAGACAGGCACGACGGCTCACCATCAGTCAGTCAGTCGGTCGTTGAGCCAGGAGGATTCCTACCGAGCTACGGTATCTCAACCTCAAGTGTAGGCTACGTGTGCTTGCTACAGTGTGTAGCTAAGGCGGATGCTGCATAACTGCTCGATAATTACTCTATTGCACGAAGCATACTTATGTGTCAGCCTATACCCATGAGCAGAACGAATTTTGGAAACTGTACTGTACTCTGCACTTGGAACTCTCTACGCTGCCTTCGGCCGGGAGAATTGCAGTTTTGCCTCCGCAGTTCTGTAATTATCGAATCGAGTCGATCTGTTCGAATAGAAGGGTCACGCCTTTTTTTTCCTCGATACGTGCCTCATTCTCCGTCCTTGATTCTTGATTCTTGAGCCAACGGTTGGTCCGGTCGGGATCCCTGTGTCTACGGCAAGTCACTCTAGCATTAATTAATTACCGTCTAATTAGCTATCCCTACGATTCACCATCAAATCGGCCACTCAATCAATCAACTCAATCAAACTCAAGCAACCAAGCAACCGGCAATCAGCCGGCAATCAGCCAGCAATCGTGCGTTTCCAAAGTCCATGCATGGCTCGCATGTACAGTACGTATCCTAATGAGTCTAAAGACTTGACAGGAGATCTTCGAGACAGACCTGTCAACTGGAGCGCCAGCGCGTCCCATTGTGTGCCCATGCTTGTGCTCATACTTTTGACTGTTCATGTTCATGTTCATGCGCAACGTCCGTGCTCCGAGGAATAATGATAATCAACAAATTTTTGATGCGTCTGCGTCGGCGTCTGCCGCGGTACGGTACTTGTACCTGCAGTAGCTTACACTGACTGTAACACTGACCTGGCTTGGACTCTCACATCTCACATCGGTCGTCATGACTCACACAGCGACGAGACTCGATGCAAGGAAGCCTGGATCGTCCTGTATGTACTCTTTCAAAATGTCCTGCTCGCATACGCAGCACAGCCTGAGTCCACCTCTGGATATTTGCGCGCCGTCGAGTCTGAAGGAATATCACGCTGGGCAGCGTCGCTCCATTCCGGAGGACGACTCGAGCAGTTCCCTCTTAGGCTCTCTTGCTTTTCCGTCTCTTCCGCACGCTCATGCACCATTGCTACTCATACCCTCCAAACCACAAACCCCTCAACGCCTCTGCCGCGTAAAGTCTCGTCTGCCCGGCCAGATACGCCGGCTCCGCAGTAGTGTTGGCCTCCGCCGCGGATATTCTCGCCTGTCCCGCCAGATACACGGGTTCCGCAGTACTGATGGCCACGCCGACGATGGCACGTCCCTATCGTCCACTCGCCACCGCCATTTCGCCCTGCGTCTCGAGAATATCCGCGTAAATCTCCAGCGCACTGCCAATCATATCAACAATCGCCCAGCTGGTATTGCCCTTGAAGGTTTTGCTCCACACCCTCACCACCGCGACGCTCAGCTGTCTCATCTTTTCCGTGTCGTCGAGCAATTCGCGCGACTCGTTCAGAACGGTATGGTCATTCGCATCGCCGTTGAGTGGGACCGTCATCTCGGTCTCGTCAAGCAGGGAGCGCACCCACAGGAGCAGTTTGCGTTCGTGTTCGGTGACGGGTGCGCCGCCGGACGATTTCAGGTTGGAAAGGACGTACAGCCACTTGGACAGTAGAAAAGCGCACTCGAGACTGCAGAGGGAGTGTTGGATTGACCAGAAGAAGGTCTGGGTGCGGGCAACGAAGTCAATTCCTAGGCGAACGGGAATTGAGAGCGCGTGGGCCGAATGCAACAGCGCTGGTGTCAGACGTGGATCACGACGTATGTCCGGCGTGTTGAGCAAGGCGCTGGCAATCTGTGTCGCGTCTCGGGTTTCCAAATGGCGGAGCGGACCCATGTCGACATGAAGGCGGATGTATGCCAGGCCCAAGAGGGCAGTAGACGTGAATGCGACAGGACCGTTGGGGTTTTGCGGATCGAGACTGGATTCCGGGGCACGTTTCCAGCCTGCTTTCCACGACGAAAGGCCGCGGTCGAGGACTGCGATGTCTTCCATCCGGAGACTCGAGCCAGCCACACCAGGCCATGCCAGGGAGAGCTGCCGTGCAAAGAAGATCTGTTGAATGAGCGCGTGGACCAGAATGTAGTTGCCCAGCGGTGAAATAGGAGTGGACGTGGCTTGATTCTGCTTGGTGAAGAGTCGTGAGAATGCTGTTTGGAAAGGCATTTGCGGTGCGGCATTGGCTTGCCGTAGTTTCTGCCATTGTTCCGCAGTGGTTGCTTTCCATTCGTTAGCCGGGTCGGGCAGGTTGAGTTTTATCTCGGAGTTGAGGATGAGCGGAGGCACGTTCCAGGTGATTGAGTGTAGATTGAAGAAGCAGTAGACGATCAGCTTCGTGCGCTTCTCGCCTTCGATCTGGATCCAGTCTTCCCAAGTCAACTCTTCTGGTGACTGCATGATCTCGGGACTAGTAAGACCTGCTTCTCGGACGAGCCGTGCAAGAATGCTTTGGAATGCCAAGGCTTCGCGCAGCAGCTCAGCATGTCTCTCCCAAGTCGCAAACGCCGTCAACAAAAGCAGTGCCTGTATCGAGTCCATCTGCTCCTTGCTGTCTGCAGCGATTGCTTCTTCTGGAGAGACTTGCTGGAAAGGACTGCTGCTCGAGTGGCTCTGATTTGCGAACCCTCCTCCTGGCGACTGCACCATCGACCCAGTGCGAGGTCGATTCCACAAGTGGGGCGTCGAAGACTCATCACGGCGCCGGATCTGTTCCAGCACAACGGCCTTGGCGGCATAGAATAGTTCGATGCCACGGCTATTTTCGAACCGGTACTGTGCCCCTACGGCAGCCAAAGCGAGGACCAGCTCCGGACCACTAGCTGCGACCTGCAGACTCGGCACATGAATAAACGGTAAGTGTTCGTGGAAGCCATTAACGTATCCCGCCAAGTACCGTGCAAGCGAGTGCCTCGACGGAGGAATGAATCCCTTCGGCATGACATTGTCGAAAGCTTGAAGCCTCGATGCAAAGATGGATCGATCCGAGTCAGAGACATCCCAGGTGGTTCTGACCACTTTGGCTTCTGCTTCTTCGACCGTCGTGCTTCGCGGAGGGTCTGGCCGAGTGAAGTCAGGATCTCGCGACTCTGGTTGAAGGGACGGTAATCTTGAGCCAAATCGTGAAAAAGTGCTTGTTTCTTCTTGTGGAACAGCGAGTTTGCTATCGGTGGAATGCTCACCGTTCAAATGCGGCCTCGATATGTTCAGGTGATCACCTCTCAACTCGGTTGGGGAGTTGTAGTTGTCAACCTGATCATTCCCAAACATGTTGGCATACCATTCGGACGAAAGGCCTACGCTGTCTAGGAATACTGTAAAGTCTTGCATGGGATCGCCAAGGTCTGGGGTTTCGAACATCGAGGTCGACTGGCCGTAACCTTCGGTCAGCATTCTCGGTTGGTACTGACCGTCGGTGACAGCAGGCATCAATTGTTGCATCGGCTCGTTCAGTTGTTCTTGCGTCACAGGCAGGCCGGACATGTACTGATCTTGGCCGCTTGACGCGACATGGCTTGCGGCATGCGACAGAAGGTTCAAGTCGTAGCCCCAGGATGGATCAAGCGACGGCGCATTGATTGCTGATGAATGGTGCGCAGATATACCCTCGACGGGATTGATGCCGTTGGCAGGCTGCATGAGCTGGGGATCTAGCATATCCATCATGCCTCTCCCATCGTGCGCGCTCGCCTGGGGTGATAGCAAAGACTGATTCTGCTGCGGCGTAAGGTCCATGGGATCAGAGTCAACTCCCACTGCCTGTTGCACCTGAGCTTGCACCCGTGCCGCCGCTTCCTTTGCACTGTTGGCATTCTGGAGATGGTGCTTGTGCGACTTCCTTGTGGTATGTTGCTCTTCCTCGCCTGGGTGGACGAGTCTCTCGTGTCGCACCAGCAGGTCGCTGCGCGCAAACGTCTTGGAGCATATCTCACACACAAACGGCTTCTCCTTGGTATGCGTGCGGATGTGGCGCTGGAGGTGTTCCTGTATTGCACACGGCCATGTCAGTCGCCGCCCGCAGCATTGGACTCCGATGTGGTTGATGGATGGGGAGCTTACCAGACGCGCAAACAGGCGTTGGCAGTGCGGACACGGCAACGTCTTGTTCTTGTTCCCAGACTGCTTGCGTTTCACTCTTCCGCCGCCGGCCAACTGTGTTGTGTCCATAACTTCATGAAGGCGTCGCTCTATCGCTGGGTGTGGAGATGCGATTCTCAGTGAGGGGTACTTCGACATTCGAGGACGGATTCCGAGGAAAGCTGGAGATGAGGAGATGAACTGCGGAGCAGAGCAGAGGGGCGAGCAAGCTTCATTCTCGCTCCTCTCCCTTTCCAGCCACCTGGACATCTGCCGAAATGCCGAACGTGCGGACGGCCTTACGCGGTCTGAATAGAGTTTAGCCTGCATGGGCAACGGAAGGTCTACCGATTGCCGTCGGCACTGCTCGGGCGGACTTCCGCCGGCTTCAACACGCATCTCAACGCGACAGCAACCCAACTGACTGCGCCCCGACTGGCTCAGTGAAGACGTTCATCCTGTTCTTGACAGGACAATGACACCCAGCGTCAGAGCCTCTCGCACCCACGCGGATGGTCGTGTTGCTGTCAAGTCCTTTCAGCACCAATATCAAGCGGCTGACTATTTTCGCTCGCTCACCTTCGGGTGCTGCATCTTCACTGACCAGCCCCATGAGGAGACGCGCCAGCAGAATGCTCCGGCGAAAGGCCCCTGCAGAGTTGCTCCTGTGTCAGTGCCTCCATTGCTCTCGGGGAATTTTTTCCTCCATATCCAGCTGGTCGGCGTACTCGAGAAAAGCCACCGCCAAACATATGAGACAGGCGGCCTGGCAAGTCATAGCTGTATGCGCCTCTGATGGTCCGTCACCTCTGTCTTCCCCAGTAAGGTACTGTATATCATGGAATCCTTTGCGAAGATTTTCCGACGCTGCTCTCAGATACGGCTTCAAATCCTGCATGCGTGCTCTCGATCCGAGATCTTATGCGAGATGCCCTCAAGTTGGCCAAGAAACTTGAAAAGTTCGTCGTGGCGTGCTCCTTGCCCGCCTCTTTCGAAGGCCTTATCTACTAAAGACGGCCACTCACACGACTCAGAATCTGCGCTATGTTGATCTTTGGCAAACACAAGGTCATTCCTGGATGAAATGGAGCTTCGTCGGTCGAATTCGTGTCCCTCACAACCAGTCAACCCCTGCCAGATGATCATTGCCCTCAGTTGTCGATTAGATCTTACCGCTTGCAGGCCGCCTCTTCGCGCCAAGATCTTCTTCAGCCCCAACCAATGTTTCTTGGATGTCAATGCGTTGCCCAGGCGCCGCTATAATGAGTCAGCTATATCGGCGAATAGCACTTGAGCGTGGTCAGACATGGGGCTCGCCGCAATAGTAGCCAAGAGCGTCACAGCGAAGATGGTGGCGTCGTCGCATACGGATCGTCCTCTCCCAAGCATATTGTTGACGGCTCTCAAGGCGGCTGTCATGTGCCGAAGCGA
This sequence comes from Cladophialophora yegresii CBS 114405, assembly GCF_000585515.1. Lineage (NCBI taxonomy): Eukaryota > Fungi > Ascomycota > Eurotiomycetes > Chaetothyriales > Herpotrichiellaceae > Cladophialophora > Cladophialophora yegresii. The sequence goes on along the minus strand of NW_006913046.1, from coordinate 4,009,421 downwards.
TCTGGACGATTCCCTGATGCCGTGTAACGCGTCGATATGCCTGGAGGCCATTGCCATGATCGCGCAAAGAGTCCGCCATATTGTCGAACGAAAGGTAACACAACAGCTTTTGCATAGGGGTTTTCACCCTTGTGCCCGTACACGAGATATCGAATAACGACTGTATCTGCGTTCCGTCTGCGAATATTCTGCATTGATAACCAAAGCTGCAGAAGTCGGAACCAACATCAACAACACGACCTACAATGATCCATCAACTTGTTCAGCTCGTCGCTGAAAGGAACAGGGTAGCTCTCGAAAGGATTGCGTCTCCCTCCTCCAAGTCCTTCGACGATGTGTGGTGTGGAAACAGCGCATTCTCGCGGTGGAGCGGGCTCCAGCTGCAGGCGTTTGCCCTTGTTCCTCGCCTTCTCGCTGTGGTCGCCGACGGGTCTCAAGCCCAAGCCAGTAGTTTCGTCCTCGACGTTGTGACTGCTGCGCTCGCCGACTCTCATCACGGCTGCATTGCTTTCTTCCACAGTCAGCAATTCAATTCGAGGCTTGCCCCATTTGATGACTTATTGACAAGCAGGTGAGGGGAGCCGATACCGAATTGGTTCGTTGCTAATGTTCCGCATCGGGATTCTTGATTGCAGGCGGAGGCAAACCCACACCCCATTACGCGAGAGCATGCATTGAGACGGCAAGTAACCCGCGTGGGCTATTAATTACATACCCGACCTGCAGATTTTGCAGCATGGCGAGCTGACAAAGAAGCCTAAGGCGAACCAAGATCCAGGTTGCACTGTGTCGGCATGTCGGTGTCCTGATTCTACATTTGGCTGACAGACATTGCTGGAGCAAGAACTTGGTGTTCAGAATGCTCCATGCAGGCCCGCAGGACTGGCTGGACTCTGGAAGTGAACTGGCCTCGTCTTTCGAAGCGTCTTGCACAGGAGGAGACTCTCCCAGCCAAGTCAAGCACCAACCACGAGGGCAAGCAGAACGAGAAAGAGCCGGTGTGCTTTGCCAGGACAAGGATTGCCTCCCTATTCGTGACTACTAATCGATGAAGCCAAGATCGTAAAGTGGAAGTGCCCAGTGGAAAATGTTCGCCTAGAGGATACCCGGAGTCACACTTTGGTGCCATGGATCAATTCTGAGAGACGAGTTGAACACCGTATCAGCTAAGGTGAAAGGCGGATATTTGCAGAGCAGCTCTGGGAGACATGCGAGGGCGAAATTACTTTTCCTGTCTAACGTATTATCTTCGTAATCTCCAGGTTGTTGAGAACCAGGTTCAGATCGTTCAGTCCCTCAAGGTTCGGGATCTAGCAGCCCATCGTCCGATCATGACTTCGCAAAGTCGACCAACCAGTCTGCCAATTTCTGCACATTCTCAAGTGGCACCGCATTGTAGTTGCTCGCCCGGATGCCACCAACAGATCTATGGCCCTTCAGACCGAGCAGGCCTTGCTTTTCGGCGCCGGCGAGAAACGCCTTTTCCTTGGCGTCATCGGGCTCTCCGCCCTGTTTTTGCACGATTCGGAAGCATATATTCATCCTGCTCCTCACCGTACTATCCGGGACGACATGATACGTGTCCGAGTGAGCGTCTAGCGTATCGTATAGGATTCTTGCCTTCTTATCGGCAATCTCTTCTTGCCCGGAGACCTTCTTTGAGCCGTACGTCGCGACGAGCTGTTGCAGAACCAAAGTTGCAACATACAGGTTGAAGATAGGAAGCGTGTTGTAGAGACTGTTGTTGGACGCGATGGTCGAGAACGAGAACATGATGGGTGGCAGACACCCCGAAGTCGGGACCACCGGCGACAAGGCATGAAGGAACGTCGGGGGCGGGACAAGCTCCAGCAAGGACTTGCGGATGATGACGACGGTGATGCCGGCGATACCGAGATTTTTCTGCGCACCTCCCTGAACCGGATTGTTAGCATACTCTATACAGCGAAGGCCGATGGTGACTCACGAAGATAATACCATACTTCCGCACATCAATTTTCCGGCTGAGGAAGTTGCTGGACATGTCGGCCACGACGATCTGCTCGTCACCTTCCAACGCCTTGGGAAAACTGGGGTACTCGACGCCATCGACGGTCTCGTTGTCACAGAGATATACGAATGCACTCCCCTTGGGTGTCAATTTCCATTCCTGCTCGTCCGGGATCTTGCCGAACTTGCCCCCACTGCTCTTCCTTGCATCGAGAGCAACATTTACGTATTTCGCACCAATCAGTCTCGTTGCCTCTTGACTGGCTTTTAACGACCAGGAGCCTGTCACGAGGTAGTCGACCTTCAATTCACCCTCGAGTTCCTTCTTCACCCGCTCGAGGACTTCGGCATCCTTGCCTTCTCCGAGCTCGCTGACGGCTTTCCTCCGGCGCTTCTCGATCCAGGCTCCCACGAGATTTTGCAGGGCGGCGCTGAACTCTCCAGTACCTCCCGCTTGCATGAACAGGATATCATATTCATCCGCGGGAATATCGTAGAGAGTTGTCAATGCGTCTTTTGCGTCAGCGAGGATTTTGTTTGCTGTCGGAGAACGGTGCGATATCTCGCCCAGTGAGAGGCCGGTGTTTTCAAAGTTGACAAATGCTTCGGCGGATCTCTCTATGACCGATGTGGGCAAAGGGGCAGGCCCAGCGCCGAAGTAGGCGACCTCAGAGCGATTGGGCATGGCTTAAAGCCTTTGGTCTGCGCAACAAGGAAAGATTCTGGGGCGTACGGAGTACAATGGCGCAATACCATTCGAAAACTGAGCGACGCTAAATCTGTGCGCAGCGCTATGGCTCTATGTGCAGTGAGGCTGTATCATGAAATTCAGAGCATTTGAGTGAGAATGCGAATGGAAATGAGTCAATGCAGAAACGTCTGGGGTAAGAAGACGGCCACTGAGATCAGGACCGCCTAGGGCTCTTGGCAGGAGAAGAAATTCTCGCAGCCAATCGATGATAAGAGAGCTGCAAGGCTCCGATCAATTCCGTCGGTGCTAGGTCACTGAGACAAAGGTATCATAATATTCTCTATCGTATGCGCACAGCCCAGCCATTTACATCTTCTGTCCGCGATGAGTACGAGCGTGGTATCACTGTCTCCAGTGCATGACCGATTCAACTGACAGAGCAGAATGCTGATGCTGGTGGTGGATCTGTCCTTCCGATCGCGTCTACAACCCCTCCATTATCATATTGAGAGTATGCATGGTACACCAGCAGTGATGGTACATAGTTATCAGCCGGGTAAGACGGGCGCCTGTGAGTGGAGGCATGACCACCTCCTCTTCAGCGTGTCATCTCAGTCACTATTATTGTCCGAGCCGCCAGTTCCGGTCCTCATCAACATGGCAATTCTCATCCTCACCAACCTCGTAAAGTCGAGTTGGGTCTGCATCTTGGGTGTCTCAAGGTGATAGAGTCTCGCGAGCTCTATCTCTTCTGAGGTGCCTGGTTGCTCGGCACAGTGACGAAATGGGGCAGTAGGAACGGACCGTCGACTTTCTCGAGCGTTGATATGTCTCTCTCTCCAAGGTGAATGCCACTGGTCGTCGAATCTGGTGACGACGGTGTGTTGGCGAGAGAGTCGAGGGGACTGTATGTCCATTCGCATTTGTGGTGGTCGAGGCTGCAGATCAAGTTCGGATAGTCGTTCGAGAAATAGTCTGGCTTTGCAATGGCATTGAGAGCATATATTGTCTGGGGGATGGTCTCCAAAGACATGCAACCGGTATCGGAGGAGGCTCGAATCCAGAAGCGACCGTGCTGGAACCAGTGATCAATGCAGTCGCAGCTGTAGCTCACATCGGCACGCTGGAGTGCTCCGGGATTGTTGGGAAGAGCAGCGGGTAGGCCCACCACTAGATGTGCCATCATGGCGGTAAGAAGGAAGGATAGAAAGGTCAGCATTTTCAGGCCGATGAATTCGTGGAGGAGGTTAGTGAACGCAGAGCAAGAATGTAATGTGGCCGAAGCAACGAGATGCCACGAAGCAGGTAGTGACCAGAGTATAAGACGCTTCAGTGCTGTGTGCGAGAGGCTTTTGTTGAGTATCGCGAAGGAAAAGGTGTGAAGAAATAAATAAGGATCAGTCCAGGCAGAGGTGATGGTGAAGCTGAAGTAATTAAAGCAATGCTCGAAAGGTGGGAGGCGCCTTCCCATCCTTCGCTTCAAGTGCGACCTTCGTCATCTTGACTACTGACACCAGACGACCACTTACCTTGCCTGATAACGGGAACTGCAAGCATGAGCACCTTCCGGTTGAAAGTGACTTGTTGTCTGCTTGTTTTTGCAAGCGAGACGGTCAAGGACCTTCGGCTTACACTAGTGGTAGGGTTCGCGAAGCTCTTCAAACTCCATTTCAAGCACACAGCTACGTTCTCCGTACCTCTCGGCTCTCGAGGCTTGTCTGACGCACTCGTGTTAATCTGAAGCTGAAAAACTGTTTGTCATGAGGGTGTTCAAACCAGGGTGTGGTTGATTTGAAGGCGGTATTTACTTTGAAGCTCTCTAGGCAACAACAATTCTGCCGGCCGGGAAGCTAAATGCCATCGCCCACTTGCACAATGTACGCCAACGAGCAATCACTGAGCAAGAAGATCGGATTTATACGAGCGCTAAGGGTACTCCTGTGTTACTCGGCTCTGTCAGCATACCTTTGGACGTAGACAGATTTACGCCTTAGGCCGCAATGCCACGGCGACCTCATAGAAAGTCACGTTCAGGCTGTCTCCGTTGCAAGAAGCGACACATCAAGGCAAGTTACGGGCACGAGCATTTTGTGAATGCAATCTTTCGTACATTCTCTGCTCACTTCCTTACCGGTGGACTAATCGAAGACGCCGCGTTCAGTGCGATGAGAGACGTCCCCGATGCGTCAACTGCCAGACGGCTGGGCTAGACTGCGCGTTCGCGCCAAATACATCTGCGCCTACCACCCCATCCGTGGAGACAGAAACCGCAGGGCCTAGCATTTCGGAGACTTCAACACCAGGCCAGCAACGGCAAGGTCATGGACAGTTCAATGTGACACCCACATTTTCTCCCTCAGAGACATCAGATGCTGTTCTGAACATGAAACACCTTGAATTATTGCATCAATTCGTCACCTCCACGTACAGGACCTTCAACGATAACAACGAGGTTGGAGAGGTCTGGAGAACGTCGGTTGTGCGCATGGCTCTTGGGCACCCATACCTTATGTACGAGCTCCTTGCAATCTCGGCTCTGCACCTCGCTTACTGCCGGCCCGAATCCTCTCCATGGTATTACACCACATCCACGGAGCTGCAGACTCAAGCCCTCAATTCTTTCAACAGCATTCAACGGGAGGTCGACGCCTCGAATTGCGGCCCAGTCCTCATGTTCACATCGCTTCTTGCGGTTCATGTGCTTGCGGACCCCTCGCGCACGGTGGGACTGGGCATGAACCAGTATCTTGACCACGTTATCCATTGTATTATGCTCATGCGCAACGTCCAAAAGCTGGTCATTCAAGACTGGTACGAAGATCTCAAAAACTCCGAGCTAGGGCCTATCTTTGGGGTTACGCAGCCTGAAAAGCCATACCAGATACCCCGGCAATGTCTCGACTTGGCCAAGCTAACCGAGAGCTCGGACTTAGGAGAGCAAGCCAAGGAAACATATAACTCAGCGATCGACCGCCTGCACTGGCTCTACGCTGTTTCAAACGTGCCCAATGAAACCTATAACACCGTGCGATGGCTCCTTGCGTGGCCGATCCAGCTCAACGGGGATTATCAGGACAAATTAAACCAGCGACGGCCTGAGGCTCTCGTCATCCTTGCATACTTTGCCGTCATGCTCAGATTCTACAAGGATTGTTGGGTGGTAGGAGACTCTGGAAAGTTCCTGATTGAATCGATATCCGCACATCTTGGTCCTCACTGGGGGGAATGGATGGAATGGCCGTTGTCATTCCTCGCCGACGCAGGTGATACAGGCTGAAGGAGGGACCGCTACATGTTAGGCTAGATCCGACCAGCTAGTATGGCAGAGGTATCGACATCCGCATTTGCGTCAGCTTAACAAGGCGTCTAAGACCGCACGACAGGAGAGCAAAACACAAGGCAATCCTGCCGGCTTTACTGTCTGGTTTTACAGGGTGTCACCAAGTGGCTTGAAGGAGGCTGTCCATTGGCCAAGTGATTGAACCCGCTGCTCAGCAAGACAATGTAGCCCTAACGACCCGCGTGCACTCTCCGATGCGTTAGGGGCTGACTCGGATCCAGCTTCGTCCTTCTTTAACCGTACTCCTCAGCCTTGTAAAGCTACAGCCTCAGCCTTACGAAGGCGGTCAGAGACGCACCCCCACCATACTCCAAAATTCTGCCAGCAACTTTTTGGCTTGAGTTCGATTGGCGCGTTCCCTTCGTAACCGAGCCTCTAGACGATCAATTCTCCCTTGCCCCGAATCTGACTCTGTGGTGGGAGCTTGATCTCCGGTAACACCCATCGAGGCGGCCTCAAGATGTCCCGCGGCGGACGGGGAGGCAGCTTCGGCAGTGGCCGCCGCAACAAAAACGCCCCGGAGATAGAAGACTACGACCTTGACGACGACGAGGAGAACCTCTCCTCGCGGCAAAAGAAGCCGCAGCCTCTCTTTCCAGTACAGTTCGCCCGTGCTCCGCTCCTGTCTCCGCAATATATTTGCAGCTGGCAAGAGACCAGACAAGACTGGACTAGACGAACCTAACTGACCACCCTGCTTCAAAAACAACAGAACATATCTCTCCCCGTCCCACGCCCGCCCTCCACGCGCGAACTCGCCGCCGTATCCCGCCACCTTGCCTTCCGCACCCGCGTGCGCAACGGGCCTTACTTCGCGACCCTCGACCCGAGTAGCGTGGCCGACCCGACGACAGGGCGGACGCTCAAGCGCGCGGGGTTCGACCCGTTCACGGACCAGGAGACGTACTCGAGCAGGAACTACAAGAAGAAGCGCGCGGTGCCGGACTTGAAGGGCGCGGGGAGGGAATACGGTATGTGGAGACTTGGATCTCGAGACACACGCACGCACACAGGCACACCTCGCCAGACTACGCAGAGCGGAGAAGAGGAACCATGTGATGGGATGCGACGTGAAGCGCCGTGACGTGACATGATCTTGGGGATTTGTCTGCTCTGAAGTGACATGAGCTGATTGATTCGTGGTAACCCAGCACTGAAATACTTCCCCCAAGAACTCTGGTCGACGCTGGACCCCGCGCGCAAGCACCCGCTCTGGAAGACCGTCGACCATGAGGACGACACCAGCGTCTCCGCCTCACGGCACCACTCACGCAAGCGCAAGCGCGACACTGCCGCCACGGCCCTCGCGGCGCTAGACGATGCCGAGGAGGACGAGGACACGGCGAAGAAAGACGGGGACGCGCCCTCGGAAGGCGAGCAGACGGCCGGCTCCGACTCCGACGCACTGATACCTTCAGGTAGGGGCGCGAGGCGGAAAGAGAGGAAGCAGGGTGATCGCACGGGCAACGCGCGGGGTGAGAAGCGCGGCCTAGACGCCGAAGACGACTTCGAGCCGCCGACGAAGAAAAAAGGCCCGTCGCCGCCGTCGACGATGCGGGCCAAGGAGAAGAAGCGGCGCAAGGCGGAGGCTCGGGCTGCGGGGACCAAAGTCGACGATACGGACGACGATGATGAGGACGTCGACGCGGCTGAGAACGCGGATGGTGAGGAGGATATCGGCGACGAGGACGAGGACGACGATGACGAAGAGCCCGTGGATTCGGACTTTGAGGAGAGCGACGAGGGGGATGGGGACGATTATAATGCCGAGAATTATTTCGATGATGGGGATCGCGACGATGACGATGGGCTCGGGTTTGGAGGGGGAGGAGGAGACGAGGGCGGAGAGTTCTAGGCCTGCAAGGCCTGCCGTGCTGGTTTATGCAGTCATGGAGTGGCTGTGTCTAGGAGAGACTAGACTCGACGCACGATCACAGACGGGTAGGTGCTCTTTCGCTGTCGGGAACGAGGTTCAGGGTGGAGATCGGTTAAGACATTCCCGAAATCCCCTATGTGCATTTCTCCACAAGCTTCAGCGTAAAGGAGTAGGGCGGAACCAGATGGGCGATGCCCTGTGCATGTTTCTCGTGAGAATCCATTCAAATCCCAGCAGGCAACTAATTCAATTCCTCCACGATCACCTGTAAAGCACCATATGAGTCGATCCCGGCCTTCCTTTCTCGCTCTCGATCGTTCATCAAGCAACAGCAGCGTATCCTGGCGTACGCGATGTCTTTCTTCCTCCCAGGAGAGTCGTCTCGGATCTGATTCAGAGCCTGCTGGAAATGCCCCTCTCAATAAGGCAGCTTTGGCGGTGGCGCGATTCCAGCCTCCCTGAAGAATCGGTTCCTCCTTGCTTTTTCTTTTTTGCCCTCTTTGGAAAAGAATGCGAAATATTGTCTCCTGTCGAGATAATGGGACTTGTCGAAGCTTTCCTTTGTCAGGTCAAAGTATCTAAATACCCGTCGTCGTCGTCTTCTTGAGGTGTAGAAGGACGGATCCAGGGCTGAAGGATCCTGGGTATCTTCTGAGTGACAATACCAGCAACGTTCCTCAGTATCGGGCCACGCCCCAGGGATGCTGAAGTTTGATTCCCGATCAGCCAGCAAGTTCCAAAACTCTCCCACGCATTCGTCAGAGGACAATGATACCCAGATTTGCCAGTCTTCTGGCACAGCTCCGTAGGCGAAATTCACAACGCGAAAGGATAGACATCGGTCGTTGTCGCAAGAATATCGAAAAGTCCGGTCACTCGCGACTAAACGCTCATGTTCCCATATCCCGTACTCCCGGAGGTCCTGGCCGGCATTAGAGATCTCCGTCACCCAGTGGCGAAGCTTGTGCGTCAGCCGTTGGGTGCTGAGATCTGCCCATGAGTGCTTGGACCAATCTGTATAGAAGCCTAGATAAGTCAACATTGGCGAGCGGACATCATGTTCCATAGCAACGCGGACACCATCCAAGCCTACCGCCGTCCGGAATATTGCTCGCCAACCACTGAAATCAGGGCATTCCTCTAACTCTCTCCAGTGTTCGCTCAACGCTGTCGCGAGTTGCACCACAAGAGTATCATATACTGGAGGAGCGTGCTCTTCAGAGGTTTTCAACATGAGACATGATGGATCGAGCTGGGACCGAGACAGGCCGAGCCAGAACATATCTGAATACTGGTGAGCACGACATGCCTCATATGCAGCTGCAAGACGAGCAGATAGCTCTCGGGTGCTCCACGGAGGCGATATAAACGCAATTACATGCGACGCCGCCTGAAAACTGCCGTTTTGGCACCACCATTTGACGGTCTTCTCCGGGGAATTTGTCAAGTCGTCAAGCACCGGGCCATCGCAGAGCGCCTGGATGACCGCTATACGTTCATCTTCTCCATACGAAAGACAAGACATTTCGAGGCAAGACAGGCCCCTGTTTGGGTTCACATCAGTGGATACGGAAAAATTCCCTCCCCAGACTTACCAGTCGTCCTTTTCATTAGGATCAAGACCTTGTTGCACAAGGAACCTTGTCGATGTGGCGTTGGTATATTCGCACGCATGCTACGGGGCGTAAGCACAGATTATTCAGAGGCATAGTTGTTTGTTCCTACATGAAGCAGACTCAGTCCCCAAGAATCTCGGTCGAAGATGGATGCCTCGCCCCTTTGAAAGAGGCCCTGCAGAGCGACAATGTTGCCGTCCCTTGCATATTTGAAGACTGGTTCGCGGCCGTCTCGAACACTGTAATGCCGAAAACCGTATGTCCATGCGCCGCACGCCTGTTGTTGGACAAACTCGAGGGCTTTCCCGAGTAACCGACTTTGCAAAAGCAGTAGACGTCTGGTGCGAACATTGACCCATCGCTGCTGGGGCCTCGGTCTGCACAAATTGCTATGGGTAGGATCTGACACGTCTTGGTGGACAGTATCACTACTGGGACTCAATAGAGCCGTGACAGTGGAGGATCCTGAGGCTTGTCGAATATCCTGTACGATTGCAGATACACTTGCCGTGGAAGTCGTGATCAGCATATGTGTCTCCGAATGCTTCTGGATATTCAGCAAGCTCATATCACTGTAACACGGTCAGCATATAGAGAGAGAGTGGTCTACCATTGTACTACCCACTTCAAGACAGCTATCTGGGCCAACATGAAATCGGCCTTGGCTCTTTCAACCACTTGACGGGCTTTGTCTAGAGCATCCTCCTTGAGGACTGCTCGCAACGATCCGCGAATTCTCGAGCGCTTGATGGCTTTAGACAGCTCGTCACAGATGGGCTTCAGGCTCTGGACCGCCTTTTCGCTTCGTTGTCGGCATTTCCGAGCCACACCCGGCGGAGCATACGCGGACAGAGCGGCCTCCTGCTCTTTGAATGTCTCCAAGACCTCTCCGAGAGCCTCTAGCTCTTCCAACAGCTGTTGAAGGTTTTGGAGCGCGCGTCTGATCGACGAGTAGAGCTGTTTCACCTCCAGGACGATTTTGGCGAACTCGAAGGTCGCGGCTACGACACCGATAGGCTCAGCCATTGCGAGGGCGCCGATATCTCGTGGCCGGCAAGGCTGGAGACGTCTGTTGTCGCACACAGGTAGCTGTTAATCTTGGAAGGTGAGTAGGGAAGAGGGAATTAAACCACATTTCAGGCTGAGGCTGAGCTGGCTCGCTCGCAAGCCGCAGCCTGCGAAGGTGCATCAGGCAGTCCAATCATAGCCAGGTACAGTATGTTAGTCTGTAGCAGGGCATTTCAGCCGGGCGCTCTTCGAATCGTGGCACAGAGAGGCTAGGGGTAAACATCACATGCCGCGATGGGGCTGAGAACCCATGGCAGGCGTCCTACTTTGTCCGTACTGGTCAGAGCTTCTGGACGCGAAGCCTGTGATCAAGTCGAGGGAGATTCGGGAAGTTGTACCTGACTAGTACTTGAAATGCTCGAGAAGATCTGCACAGCCATCGGTCTTGATCAACCGTAATTTGGGATGCCACCATTAGCCCCGAAAATGCTTGCGCCACCTCATGCGAAGCCTTATCGAGATCCATCTTAGAGAAACGAGCTCTCAAACTATCCATGGGCCTAGTGCGGCCTGTGCCTTCTCCTCCCCAGGGTTGCCCCTTCCTCCTTTCCCAGGGTCGGGAAGGAAGGCGCACCACATCCGAGCCCTTGACTGATTATGCCTACGACGTGATACCGGTTGGGACTTGTCCTAAAAGGGATCCTGAGACGTGTATCTCGTAGCGTACAAGCCTAGACGTTGTGTAGGGTAAGCTCGGAGTTTTTTCTGTAGGTCTAACAGAGCCAATGCGTAAAGCGTCCACCCGCAAAGGCAAGGTAATTATGATCAGGGTCCGAAACCATGCGCGAGGGCATTGACAAGACATTAGGTTATGAAGTTTTATATCATCCATTCTATGGACACTGCGTAAACGATCCGTAACTCCTCGAAGTATTGCAGTGCATAATACGAGTAGATAATTAGATGCTTGAAAACGGATGACGACCTCGACCCCCGCCAAGGCCGAGCATCGGAGAAATTCTATCAAGCCAGACCAGATCAACCGACCTCAGATGACTAGACGGCCATGCTCAGCAACACAAAATGACCCTCTCAGGCCCACAGCACCAGCAGGACAAGGATGACCGAACAAGACCAAGACCAAGAGCACACCCGCTCCGCCCTCATCCTGTACGGCACCGAGACGGGCACCTCGCAGGACTTGGCCGAAGAAGTCGGCCGCACCCTTGAGAGACTCCATTTCGACACCACGGTCCTGGGCCTCGACGCCGTCCCCCACACTCATCTCCACGCTTATAGGTTGACAGTCTTTGTCGTGGCGACGACAGGACAGGGCGACTTCCCTGGCAATGCCCGCCTCTTTTGGACCAGTCTTCTGCGGAGGAAGTTAAGCCCCTCCACGCTCCAGGGCGTGCGGTATGCCCTCGTCGGGGTGGGCGATAGCTCGTATCCCAAGTTCAACTTCGCGGCGCGCAAGCTGGATAAGAGGCTTAGCCAGCTTGGGGCCGCGGAGATGATTCCGCCATGTGAAGCTGATGAGCAGGGCGATGAAGGTACGGAGGGGGCATTCTTGGCGTGGTTGGCCCTGCTGCGAGAGACGGTGTTGACAATGTTCCCGCTGAGGGAGGGGCAGGAGCCTATCTCGGAGGATGTCGTGTTACCGGGGAAATGGCGTTTGGAGGTCGTGCCGCGGGATGGACAGAGGGATGGCGATGGCGATGGCGAGGCCGACGCCGAAGGTGGACGGGGCACGACTTATCCGGAGAGAGACGTGAACCTGAACGGAACCGCACCCCATGCACGGCCCTCAGCCGCCACCGCCATTAGCGGACACCATCTAGCGGAGGACTCCTTTCCCGTCGTGCTGGACGTCAACATAAGAGTCACCCCCCCAGACCACTGGCAGGACGTGCGGTTCATGAGCCTCCGCGCGTCACGCAAGATCGACTACATGCCCGGTGACGCACTGGCCATCTCGCCCCGAAACATGCCCTCGGACGTGGACGCCCTGATCGCCCGCATGAACTGGCAGCACGTCGCCGACACGAGCATTCGGCTGGTTCCCACGCGCCCATACCCACCACGGCTGGCAACCACCACCTTGCTATCTGCAAATCCGATCTTTTTGCGCAGGGACCTCACCCTCCGCACCCTCCTCACCGAGTACCTCGACATCAACGCCATCCCGCGCCGCTCTTTCCTCGGAAGCATAGCGCACCACACGTCCGACAGCATGCACCGGGACCGCCTGCTCGAGTTCACAGACCGGCAGTATCTAGACGAGTACTACGACTACGCAACGCGGCCGCGGCGCAGCATCCTGGAGATCCTGCAGGAGTTTGACAGCGTGCACATCCCGTGGGAGGAAGTGGCCAACATCTTCCCCCTCATGCGTCCCCGACAGTTCAGCATCGCGAGTGGCGGCCGTCTCAAGGTTGCAGATAACGAAGCCACAAACTTCGAACTGCTGGTCGCGATCGTCAAGTATAGGACCGTGATCAAACGCGTGCGCGAGGGCGTCTGCACGCGCTACTTGGCCCAACTCCCTGCGGGGGCCACATTGCATGTCTCCGCCAAGAGGGAGGGCCGGTTCTCCAAGGCAAGCGACGTGGCTGCAGGCATGAGCCATATCCTGATCGGCGCGGGCACGGGCATCGCGCCACTTCGCGCGCTCATCCACGAAAAAATCACTCACCACCAACAAGTCGGGGAAACAGTGGTCTTCTTCGGCTGTCGCAACGAGACGGCAGATTTCTTCTTCCGCGACGAGTGGGCCGCGATACGGGCCGAGTACCCCGATGCTCTCGAGGTGATTCCCGCGTTTTCAAGGGACCAGAAATCAAAGGTCTACGTGCAAGATCGGCTGCGGCAGAGGAGTGATCTCATCGCGGAGTATCTCATGGAGAGGAACGCCACGATCATCGTCTGCGGGTCGTCTGGTCAGATGCCCAAGGCCGTGAGACAGGCGCTGGTCGATGCGTTAGTGGAGCAGGCGCAAAAGAGAGACAAGTATAGAGACCTGATTGCGAACACGGACGACGCCGAGGCATATCTGGCGAGGATCGAGAAGGAGAACAGGTACAAGCAAGAGACGTGGTCGTAGACGGAGGAGTTGAATAATCATTCAAAAATCCGTAATCGCCCATGCTTAACAATCTTTGCTACAATGTAGAGCGCGAGCCACCAGTTCCAGTATGTGGTTCCTCATATCTATGCGGCCTACTCGCGAAGGTCCCCGTCTAGTCGGATCGGTCTGTCGTCAGGCTCATTCTCTTGTTCCTTGTGAACGGCGCTTTTCCTATTCCTGTTTCTGATCTTTCTCCTCCTCAGCGAGCCACCAGAGGCGTCCTCGAAAGCGTCATCGGCAGGCTCCTCCGGGAACCACCATCATCCTGCAATAAGGGCACGGTCGGCAGTCGCGATGGGCTTGGAGAAGACGTCGATGCCATATCGGAACTGGCGATTGCGAGCATACGAGTGGGGGATGGAGTGAGAGACGAGCGAGGTAGACGTCCAATGTCACTCGCATTATATAGGCGCTTCCCAGGCTGTCAAAGTGGATCTGGAGACTCGAGCACAAACTCTTGCGAAGATAGATTAGTCTCCTAAGTGGACTGCCTCTGATATTGGAAGTTGCCGAATCCACCAGGAGTCATAGCTCCCATAAGGTTCTGTGAAGGAACGGGGGTGTGTGATGAAGGCCCTCCGCCACCCTGTCCTCCGCCTGACATGCCGATGTTGCCAGTCTGCGGTGTGGTAGGTGTTCCATTCTGGTTGTAAAAAGTAGCTCCGTTCATATGAGGTGTGCTGAAGTCCCGCGATGTCCCTTGGCCGCCTGCGCCGGTACCGGTTACAGGCATCTGTGCGTTCAGACCCCACACTTGTGACCGATATTTGTCCTCCTCGATAGTTCCACTGAAGATCTTCTCCCGCATCTTGAAGTAGACCTGACCGGTAAGCAGTGAGTCAGAGCCCGCTTGATGTGCCTGACCGATCCGCGCTACACCCAGTTCTTCCGCAATATCTTGAAGACCCGACTTGGTCATGGTGCGTTGCACCATCATTGCTGCTTCTTGAGTTAAAGGCTGGCCACTGTTGATCTGCCCCTTTGCGCCAGCGTGCTTGAGAATGAATTTGATATCGAAGAGCGCAGGGAAGAATTTCTCGATGAGCGTGTGGAATTGCGCCTCGTCTGCAGGGAGAGGTTGGCAGATCATGAGCTTTATCAAGTAGCCGAAGTCGTAGCCGGAGTGGAAACTGATCCAGCGAACGTCGGCATCCATCACCAAGCCCGAGCTGATCAATAGAGAGGCGAAAGCATTGGGTTCGATGCCGTGTTTGGAGTGTTTGTCGAAGTCGATCCCGGCCTTGATGAGCATTTGCGTCGACTCGCGCGCATACATGTCTGTTTCGAGCGAGAACTTGAAGTTGAACTGCCATGTGCATGGGGTGGGCTGAAATTGAGATCTCTGGGGAGACTCAGCGTCTGGCGGCGGGAGTGTTCCGTCTGACTTGAACAGAGTAATTCCAAGCTGAATCACTTTCAGTAAATCGACATTGCATCGTAGAGTCTGATAGTGGTAGTCTGCTTTTGTGGTGAACTGGCCAATGGGTCGAGCAACGATTCCGGGAAACTCAGTATCCTAATCGAGTTTGGTCAGTCAGGCCGTGACACTAACAGGAGAGGTGACTGTTCTTACCATAGCGATATAAGGGTACGTGTCGACCAGCCGTCTAAGCGTGTCCATCTCTTCCCTGAGGTTGTGCTTCCAGACGTTACGGATTCTGGCATCGTCCTTGTTGTCCAGAGGATTGCTTAGGCCGTCAAATGTTTGGTGCCCTTGAACAGGACCCCCTCTTGTGAAACCCATCTGAGGAATCTGACTTGGAAGCAGGCTTCCCTCGAGCATAGTCCGGTCAAAACCATTATTCAGGTTGCCAGTCATCGCAAAAGGACTTGCGCTGGAGGAACCCCCGGCACCAAAGGATGAAGTGCCGAGGTGAGCCGGGGGTGGGAGGGCACCATGTTGGTGTGAGGACGGATGAGATTGGAGATGACTCTGTTGCATATGATATGGTCCATTTATGGACTGGTTGCCATACCGTGGAGGCGCCATGAGAGCGACTGCGGAATGTTGCAGGCCAGGCAGTTGTCGTGGGTCTCGAGATGAAACCAGAACCGAGGGCAAATCAGATGTTGCTCATAGCAAGGGTAGGAAATCCATGGTACGGGAGGGGGTCTTTATTGCGCGATCACTATCTGGTCCACGGTGTCACTGCAATGATTCTGGTTCGCTCTGCGAAAGTCGCGGTCGTGATCACCGCGCAAACGAAAGTGCACTCTGGGATAAACTGAATGCGGGGACACCTCGATCTCGACCAATGCATAACCGTAGTCGAGCCGCACCGAGACGCAGGGTACAGCGGAGCATTAATTCATACTAGCACTTTTACCCGCATGAAGCTCGTTCAGTCATTGAAGACAACCCATTACAGTGACCTGCTCGTCTACCTCAAAGCAACACCTTCACCTATCTTTTCCGCAACTCCTCCTCCGGGTCGGGGAGCTTGTCCAATCTCGCCACTCGTCTTCCATCGTCGGAGCGACCCACCCTTGATTGTCTCCGAGCATGGCACCTCCAAGCAACCCGACAGGGTTCAGCATGAAGACCTTTACCGATGCAGCAACAAGCACACAATGGCGGGCAAAAGATCCATGGAAGCGAAAGTAAGGATAGTTGCGCATATTGGTATCTCGTGGACACTGACGGCTTCCTAGCGAGGCATGGCGATATACAGGCCCGTTCACCAGAGGGAATCGCATGAAGGGAGCTTTCCCCGGTTTCGGTATCGCTGTTGTCGCATTCACAGGCTATGTCATCGTTGAACAGTTATTCTTCGCAAAGGACCACCATGCCTCCGAGCATGACGAGAGCGCAGGGCATCACAAGGCGCTCTAGAGGCAAAAGAAAAGCATTACACAACCTTGCTGCTCACGACCAAGTGCTGGAGTGGGCTCAAAATATCACGGACAAGAATTGCCATGCACGCATGGAGTTGTACATATGCACGAGACGAGGTCCTGGTATGCAAACAAGATGCAGCTTGCAAAAGTACGAAAGACCATCTCGAAACGGCGTTGTTCTGGTCTAGGGCGGCCTACTTTTGCTGCAGAATCGGTTCGTCCGACTGAGAAACATTCAGCCTTGCGAGCCATGCAGGATAGCTCCGCGTGTTTATGAGCTCCATCGAGGCATCGGGTTTATGCTCTGGTGGGGGTGGTGATGTGTTTGGCGCTGCTGGTACGCGTCAACAAACATTCGAGCCTCTTTTTTCCTATCACGTCAGGTCCTTATCACGTTTGTCGGCCCTGCAACGGCAATCTCGCAAGTAGTTCCAGGCAATATTCCTGGTTGATTGAGACCGTCCACCGTGCTCGTGGTGGCCTTCCCTTCTCGAAGTGCCACTGTGGAGGACAGGCCACGTGACAGACTAAACCACAAATGGCCAAATATTACGAGCCAGTCAGAAACTGCGGGATGGATTGAGATGCGGGAAAGAGGAAAGCGACCACGATCCTGGACGAGTAGGACTCGGCCGGCGAGACCCTTATCGTGCTTATCGATTTGTTACACAATGGAGAAGCACCTGCTAGATGCTTTGCCCGAGCTGCTGGTGCCGGCTAGAAGCATTCTGGGGAGGGTAACCTGCTTGACTGTGAGGAGACGAACTTCGCCGCCAGTCGACATATATCTTGGTGAACGTCCTCTCTGCCCATCTTCTGACTGTCGCATAGCTCCGTGTCTCTTACATCCATCCATCCAAGACTGAACACCATGGTTCTCGAGCGTGTAAAGCAGCTGGCCCAACAGGTGTCCAACACCGTTGCTCCTCCTCACCCCTTTGATCCGCTCACTGCGCTCGAGATTGACACAGCCGTCTCCATCCTTCGATCGCAGTATGGGAAGCTATACTATAATGCCGTCACATTGTTCGAGCCTCCCAAGGCTCAAATGCTGAAGTGGCTAGCTGACCCTGATCATACTCCCAAACCAAGCCGTGTCGCGGACATTGTCGTCATCACCACCGACGGCAAGGTCTACGACGGCCATGTCGACCTGACGGAGCGCAAAGTCATTAAATGGGAGCATACTCCTAATGTGCAGCCTCTCATCACTATGGAAGATCTCCAGATCGTCGAACACGTCGTCCGCAAAGACCCCGGCGTCATTGAGCAATGCGGCCTGATTGGTATTCCTCCCCAGGATATGCACAAGGTCTACTGTGACCCTTGGACAATTGGCTACGACGAGAGATTCGGCAACGGTGTCAGACTCCAACAAGCACTGATGTATTACCGTCCCCACCCCGACGACTCGCAGTACAGCTACCCCTTGGACTTCTGCCCAATCTACGACTCCAACCTCCAGAAGATCGTGCACATCGACGTCCCCAAGGTCCGCCGACCGATCAACAAGGCACCACCAAATAACTACACCGTCAAATCAATCGAAGAAACCGGCGGCTACAGAACCGACCTGAAACCCATCAACATTACGCAACCCGAAGGCGTGTCCTTCACAATGAAGAACCGCATCATCGAGTGGCAGAACTGGTCGATCCACATTGGCTTTAACTACCGCGAAGGCATCGTCCTCAACAACATCACCTATTTCGACAAGGCGGAAAACAAGGTCCGACCCATCTTCTACCGCCTATCACTCGCCGAAATGGTGGTCCCTTACGGAAACCCCGAGCACCCACACCAGCGGAAACACGCCTTTGACCTGGGCGAATATGGCGGCGGCTACATGACCAACTCACTCAGTCTGGGCTGCGACTGCAAAGGCAGCATCCACTACCTGGACTTCGACTTTGTGAACCGAGCCGGCGCCGCCCAGACGATCAAGAACGCCGTCTGCATCCACGAGGAAGACAACGGCATCCTCTTCAAGCACAACGATTTCCGCGACGACTCGGTCATCGTCACCCGCGCCCGCAAGCTCATCCTCAGCCACATCTTCACGGCCGCCAACTACGAGTACTGCGTGTACTGGATCTTCCACCAAGATGGCACCGTGCAGCTCGAGATCAAACTCACGGGCATCCTGAACACCTACGCCATGAACCCCGGCGAGGACACCAAAGGCTGGGGCACCGAGGTCTACCCCGGCGTCAACGCGCACAACCACCAACATCTGTTCTGTCTGCGCGTGGACCCCAACATCGACGGGCCCAAGAACACCGTCTTCCAAGTCGACGCCGTCCAAGGGCCTGGCGAGCCCGGCAGCGCCGAAAACTTTTACGGCAACGCCTTCTTCGCCCAGAAGACGAAATACACGAACCCCGTCGAGGCCATGGCCGACTACAACGGCAACACCTCCCGGACGTGGGACCTCGCCAATGAGAACAAACTGAACCCCTACTCGAAGAAGCCCGTCTCCTACAAGCTGGTGTCGAGGGAAGTCCCGCCCCTGCTCCCCAAGGAGGGGTCCCTGGTCTGGAAGCGCGCTGGCTTCGCACGCCACGCCGTCCACGTCACACCCTGTATGTATGCCCCTTGATCCCGGCGCCCCCGTCTTTATATTCTTCCTCTTTTTCTTTTCTGCCAACCGCCTTCTCCATCCATCCCTCTTCCTTTCGTCTCTCGTCGGGTCACCACAAAACTGACGGTCCCCACAGATGCGGACTCCCAAATCCATCCGGCAGGACGCCACGTGCCTCAGACGTCCGGCGAACCCTCCATGGGCCTCCCGCAATGGATCGCCAATAACCCCAACGCCAAGATCGACAACGAGGACATCGTCCTCTGGCACACCTTTGGACTCACCCATTTCCCGGCCCCCGAAGACTACCCCGTCATGCCCGCCGAGCCGATGACCGTGCTGTTGCGGCCGCGGAACTTCTTCGTCCGCAATCCCGCACTGGATGTGCCGCCTAGCTATGCCAGGACGCCGAGTGAGGTCGCGGCCGGGAAAGCTGGGGGGAGTTGCCATGCCGATAACACGAGCACGCGCGTTTGAGTAGGGGCGAGGATGCTCTAGGGATTGGGAATTGCTAGGTGGGCGGATTGATCCTTTGATCTGATATGCGAGCAAGCGGGCCTTTGGGATTGGCCTGGGTACCTGGGTATGCAATCTGCTGTGATCATGTACGGTACTCCACATATCCCTGCACAGTGTTTGTCTGCCCGTATATTCGTGTTTAGTCCATATGGAGTACAGCCCGGTGGAAAGCACGCGGTCCAAATTGCATTTTGTTCGCACGGTCCAGAGTAGAAGGACGTTGATCTTGACGTGCTGTACTACATGGGCCTGTATTTATCCGCGCTGTTTCTATCCCTGTCCTGCTTCCCATCCTGGCCCTGGTGGTCCTGCCAGCGAGATGATCATCCCTTCCGTGCGTCTGTCCCCAGGGTAGTGCAACGCATCCCCACCAACACTTGCGGACATATCTCTCTTATAGACGAGTATCGTGAGTAACGCGCCATCCGCGCAGCACGACTTCAGGGAGAACGTAAGCGTCATTCCTGTAACGATACCCTCCACCAGGTGTCCACTGCTCGACTTCTTGACCGACTTACAGCCTCAAGGTCTGTAGATACCAAATCGACCTCCAATGACTGTTGATGGTGCAAGGGCGTTTTGGTATAGTACGCGTACCATAGAGATCAAATCCTCGCCCTGACTTGATCCCCCTACATTCCTTGCCGTGACCTGATCCCCTGCTCATAGTCGCCTAGCAAGAAGTCCGGACTAGGCAGGAATCTGATTTTCGAGTCAATCTGTACCTGACCGGCCGGTGCCGGGGAGGTCTCCTTTCCGAGGAGCAGTCTGCCGGTCCGACAGAGGCATGTGCCTCGCTAAGGGTTGAATGCTCGTCAGGGATCATGACCTTTCCCTTCTGCTTGCTTTCCTCCAGGTAACGCGAATGTCTCTGTTTTCTGGCTCAATTTCTCAACTGCCCAAATACTTCCTCCATCCGTCGCGCCAGATATTTCTTTGCCCCTCATCCGTCACGCCGGGTCGTTCGCCGATTCTGAATCTTTCCCATCTCGCATCCCTGCCGGTACCTACACAGATCAGCGTGGAGTTGTCGATCCAGCCTAGAATGCCCTTCTGTGGCCGACTCGGTAACGAGCCCAGCGCGGGAAGATATGAAAGAGTAGAGTTATTGAGCCCGCCGCTTTCATCACCCATCTCGAAGTGCGCAGATGCGAAGGAGTAGATGTCCGAGAAGACGCGAGGAAGGAGAGGGATCTTTGAGAGGAACCCCCATTTCTGGTTCGTGGGCGTTTCTTCTTCATTGTTAGCGACCTGTGGCGATTGAGAGCGACGACGTTGCGACGACGGACTCAGTGGGCTGCTTGGTTGGGCCTGCGAGGATGAGCTGGCTGGAAGGTCGAAGACATGTAAGGTTGACTTGTCGGATGTGATGGCTAGCATACTGCTGTTGGGTGAGATGGCAATGCTGAAGACGTATGCTGGGTCAACGCCACGACGCAGTTCTGCAACCTTGGTGCAATTGGCGGTTGAGAAGACGCGGATCAATGTGCCTGTTTCGCTTGCTGTAGCCAGTAACTGTCCATCGCTGCTGAGGTCCATGGCTCGTAGGGCGGAAGTGTGTGCTGGGATGATGCTCACGTTACCGGATGCCAGTTCAACGAGTTGCACTTTACCAGGTGAACGGCCGGGGAAGGCGACGATTCTGGCACCCAGACAGCATAGGCCCAGCGGATTATCTACGGTTTCGAAGCTTGCCGATCTCTCTGGTGGGGAGGAGAACTTGTAGAGGTGGATGCTGTTCTGGATTGCAATGGCGATCCAGGATTTGGTGAGACGGACTCGCAGGACAGCGGTCTTTTGTTCGAGGGTGATGGCGACCTTCTGTTTGGCATCGTCCCATATCATCACCTGGCCACCATGCATCAGTGTCCTGCTCTTCGTCTCTTTGGTTCTGGCTATACTTTTGTCTGGGGCCATCTTGGATTCTTGCCTCCTCCTACCAATGCGAGATAGTTATACCGCCCCAGCATCTCAGCCGTGCCGATACCAGCGTTAAGGTCTGTATCCGTCTTAGAATTTCGACTTCGCATGTATTCCTGCGGGAATGGTACCTCTCGATGCTTTGAGCTCGCATGGGTCGGAGTTGAACACTGGATCAGCCATCAATATTTGAAATGATCCCTACACCCAGTCGCCGGAATATTTGCTCTAGACCTACCACAGAAGCCTGTGTCGAGGCCAACGGCAAAGCAGCTGGCATCGCTGTTGAACGATGCCGAAAGAGCGACGGGTCCAGAGGACTCATCGATGACCGGGCGGGTATTCATCTTGTAGCACGGTCTGTGGTCTCGGAGCCAATATACTCATATTGCTAAGGATAGCCGAGACACTCTTCGGTTCCAGTAAATTCAGAATGCGATTGCACAGAAAGTCGCATGTCGTCTACTGTGCCAAAGATGACGCAGAGCGTCGCCCGGAACCAAGCTAGGCACTAGTTATTAAGCGTGGATTACCTCGTAGGGGTGGATTAACGCCTAAGGAGCCAACGTCCGGCTGTCTAGGCTTGGCGCTGTGGCGCCTAAAGCTACTTTGTAGCCGCACCAAACAGCTTGCAGCGCCTATCGAGCTCGCTGGCTCCACCGGCAGGTGGGCAGACTCCCCATGCTGATTGAATGCCCACTCAGCCGGTGTGACAGGCAAGACGGCCAATTATCTATTGCTTGTGGTGGCTGTGCCATCCGAAACCATCCAGCACCACAGCATTCTTGCGCCAGTCTTGAAAGATGTCATAACTTTGCCCACGCGACACCTGGGTGTCACCAGTGGCTGGTGATCAAATACCCACGAGATCCCTTTCACCCTTGTCCAACATGAGGTGACTGCATCTCAATACTGAACGGACAGATATTCTGCCAAGCCAACCATGAGCTCGAAGGCGAGTGAAGAGAGCTACCTCTCCCCCAAGCCATGGAAATCCGGAGATCCCTGGGGCTCGGGTACAAAGCTGCCAGGTGCTTATCCGCCATCTCCTGATGTACAGTCCCTCGAAGCCAGTCACTCAGGGCCTCAGTCGCTCTCAGCTGCCGTCAGGGCTCGCAAGTCAGAGTACATCCGAAAGAAATCTATGAGAATCAAAATTGGCACCTGGAACGTCGCCGCAATCAATGGCACCGAGAAGGATTTGGGGGCGTGGTTCGTGCGTGGACACGGTATCAGTGGGCTTCATCAAGACTTATCGGGGCTCTCGACCACGGAGGGCAACGACAGCGACGATGATTCCGACGCTGACAACGACCATGTCGAGTCCGTCGAGTCGCAAGAAGCGCGGGTTGCGAGAACAAGGAAATCCATCACCGTACCACTGAACGATAAACCAGCGGAGGCCCACCATGAGCAGATCGACCTCTATGTTCTCGGCCTGCAGGAGGTCATTGATGTAACATCCATGACCGAGGCCATAAAACCTTACACCGACCCGAACCCAGCTAAGAAATGGAAGAAGTCCCTGAGGCGTGCTCTACCTAAAGGCTATGTGAAAATCGCAAACGAACAGCTTTTCGGCCTGCTCATTCTCATTTTTGCTTCCCCAGAGTTGGCCCCAACCATTAGCTCGGTCAGCACGACCTCAGTCGGAACTGGTCTAATGGGCTATTTTGGCAACAAAGGTGCTGTCGCGGTCAGGATCGTGGTCGGAGAGACCACGAGAATGTGCTTCGTCAATTGTCATCTGGCTGCTGGAGCAGATGAAGCCGCGTTAGCCCGTCGAATTTGGGATACGAACCAGATCATCACCCGGACGCGGTTTTCTCCAGTCACAGATGCTGAAGTCGTCGAAGCTGGAGAAGAGAAGATCGGGGACGAAGATTTCGCTTTCTGGTTCGGTGACCTCAACTATCGTCTAGACGACATACCGGGTCAAGATGTCAGGAGACTCTTGCTCCTTCATACTCAGAACGAGTACGACGTGCAGAACAAATCCAAGCGCAGAATCGATAGTGAGCTAGGATACCTATCACCCGTATCGACCGACTCGCTCCCGGCTCCGCATCCCCGCTACGAGTACAAGGACGCCGAAAGGCCTGCATCTGATAGCACGGCCGAGCCACCCTTAGACCCGAAGAACGACCCTGCTTCGCTCCAAACCACCATCCATTCTCTCCTTGCACATGACCAGCTACGTGCACAGCAAAGGCTGGGGAAGGCATTTCATGAAGGATGGCGAGAGGGAGACATAGAATTTTTGCCCACGTACAAATATGATATTGGCAGCGTTGGCATGTTCGACTCCGGCGAGAAGAAGAGAAGCCCCAGTTGGTGCGATAGGATACTGTACAGGACTCGCCGAGACCTGGCGGCGTACAAGGACAAAGCAAAACGGCGAGAGGAAGCTCGCAAAAAGGACGAAGCCATGAAAGCTAGGGGGATCGACCAGGCTGCCGCTGAGCACGAGGTAATGTTCGACTACGATCCTGAGACAGATGGAATGGCCTATGGCGACGATTACGACGATTACGACGAGACTCAGGATGGTGTTCACGACGCGGAGCTCGTACAGTCACATGAAGATTACGGTGACATGATTGAACTCAACAGCTATCTCTCGCACCAAAGAATACTCTCTTCAGACCACAAGCCACTGAACGCCGTGTTCACCGTCACCTACGACGCTGTCATACCCGAACTAAAGGCAAAGGTGCAGCAGGAGGTTGCCAAACAGCTAGACAAAGCAGAAAATGAAGGTCGGCCATCGATAACATTGGTAGTCGATCCTCACTTCGAGAGTCAAATTTCGAACGCTGACGGTGCGGCAGACATGAATGTCGTCCATTTCGGTGAAGTCCGCTATGGGGTCAAGAAGACAAGGTCCGTTACCATTGCGAATACTGGACAGGTCACCACCAGCTTTTCTTTTGTAGATAAACCCATCGACTCGGAAGCAGGCGCTCGCGTGGCGCCAAAATGGTTGGAACTCAGCGTGGAGTCTGGCTCCATCTATTCGTCGGCAAATACAGAGCACAAGGGCACCTTCGAGACAGTATTGTCACCAGGTGAAACCACAGTAATCGAACTGTCTGTTTACATCACGGACAGCGAGCTGGTACGTGACCTCAACGATGGCAATGCGGAACTGGAGGACATTCTCGTCCTGAGAGTCGAAAGCGGAAGGGACCACTTCATCCCCGTCAAAGGCCTGTGGCTGCCATCTGCATTCTGTCGTACGCTGGATGAGTTGGTGCTGGCACCAGAAGGAGGTGTTCGGCAATGGATCCGGGTTTCGAACGACAGAGCAACAAAATCAACCACTTACTCTTCCGTAACGGTCCACCATTCCGCCCCAAAGGAACTCTACACTCTCACAGAGATCATTCCGATCCACATTGAACGGTCTATTGCAGAATGGGGAATGCTTCACGAAGGAGAAACACCTCCTTGGCAGTATGACAACGGAGGTGCTTCATGGCCTTTCAGTCGAGAGACATGGACGTTCCACGAAGGCGAAGAAAGGTCGGAACTTCTCGCTGGGGTCAGAGAGGCCTTGGATACAGCGGGCCGCCTGGATGGAAACTTCGACCCGGACGTGCCAGCCATTGTGCGTCTGGAAGTCCTCGCAGAAACTCTGACCTCCTTCCTCATATCCCTGAAAGACGGTATAGTGCCCGCCAGTACGTGGGCGGAGATCGAGAAGCAGCTTGCCACGATCGAAAAGGCCAAGGCGCAACCTAC
Source organism: Cladophialophora yegresii CBS 114405 (assembly GCF_000585515.1). Classification (NCBI taxonomy): domain Eukaryota; kingdom Fungi; phylum Ascomycota; class Eurotiomycetes; order Chaetothyriales; family Herpotrichiellaceae; genus Cladophialophora; species Cladophialophora yegresii. The sequence goes on along the minus strand of NW_006913046.1, from coordinate 3,984,172 downwards.
TGCACAAGAAATCCAGGATATGGTCATGGACACGCTATCCGCGAACCCGGTGCATAGTGTCTCGCTAACATTCATCACCTTTCTTCTCACCAGGACTGTCAACGAGATGATGACCAATGGTACTTCTGCTCCAACAGCAGCGACGTCAACGACACCTACTTCGATGAGCAGGAAGTCCTCTAGGCGTTCAAGAGCCTCGACGCTTTCAAGCGACTCAGGACTTCCGGAGTCGATATCATCGCAAGAAGCGCCAAGCAAGAGAAGTCTCTTCCCAGCATTGCGTCGGCGCCGTACGCGCAGTATCTCATCAGCATCCGCCGCAGCTGAGACGGGTGGCGAGGCGGCAGCTACCATTACCGAGCGAAGAAAGAGACTGGTCCATGCGTATGTCGAGGTCTTTGCACCTATCATCTTCCGAGCCCAGAGTGAGACAAAGCTGAAAGAGAAAGACAAGAAGGCGCTGGATGCACGAAAGAGACGCGTCCTCGAGGCATTCTTGAGTGAGAGACAGGTCTCAGGACTAGGCTCCTCGTTTGAATAGACAAATTCACCTTCCCCGGGACACCTGACTTTGTACGCTCACTCCGCCCTTGCCCGAGTTTCAAAATACTTTCCACCTGAAACAAGCTTAACCATTGCGCTGATCCTTTTTATGTTCCTATGCCTTTCTTCGAGCCGAAGTCTTCCTGAGCTGTCGACTACATGTGCTTGTCGGCCCGTGTGATGTAGCCCGAAAGCGCCGGTCAATGACGGAAGACAAAAAAGGGAGTGGGAGTACGGCGTCGAACACAACATCTCCAACCAGGTGGATGATGGAAGTAAGTTGCCAACTCGAATAGAGAACCCTGAGTCCTGATTGTTGAGTCACATTCTGAGACTGCGACATATAGGGCCAGTACAGAAAAGAGGAGGCTGGTGAGGCGGTGGTGAAGTGGTGTTCTGGTGATTGTGCTATCGCTGTATCCTGACGGTCACGTTGATAGTAGGTGTTGAGTGCGGCAACCAACACTCTCGCCACCGCACGGGCCAAGGACGGCCGAGGGCGTGTTGCCGGATGTTGAGGAGCTACACCTGCCGTTACAACCATGTAGGCTCGGGTTAGAGAGGCGAGCATGAGCAAGAAACATGCCTGGGGTGTACCGAATGTAAGATATGCACACTTCGGTACGGCTCAGATTCGTTCCCCTTTCCAAAGTGTACCCAGGTGCTCACTCCAGGGCGCGCCGTTATGATTCGGCCCGACGGCCTTTGGTGTGAGAGGATGTCAGTGAAGTTCGTCTTGCTCAGTGTAGGTAGCAATGGTCGAGGCTCGGTGGGAGGCACCCAGACCCAGGAGGACTTGCAGCTGCAGGCTTATGACATCATGTCTTGGCAACAGTTTTCTACCTCATCTTTGAGTCGTCACCCGTCGTCCACAACAGTTTGTTGTACGCGTTGTAGAGTTTGTCAATTCTGCCGGCTATTCAATCAACGCCCCCCACATACAGAAGCTCGCTTCCGACCTTTCCTGTCCTCCGCGATGCTCTAGCTATGCCTAATGCCGCGTCAAGCGGCCCAGAAAGTGATCCGTTATCATATCGCTGGGGTACGTCTCGGTGAAAACGAAATCCGCGTACTCATGCCAGTCGATGCGGGTATAAACACTTGAGAAGAATCGGACAAATTCCCAGTTTTCTGGAAACCATCCGGCGCATTCCCAGTCCAGCACACTCACAATACGATCTTCTTGGACAATGATGTTGCGCGGACTGAGATCTCCGTGAGTGAAAACAATCCTGTGAGTGTCGGACATGAGCCCGGCCAGCATTGAATGGTATATTCCGGGGGTCTTCGTAACGGTATTTTGTCGCAGGAATTTATTGAAGTCGGCTTCACTGAAGAACAGCCCCCTCGTTCGGTCTCCCTTCGCATATCTACCGCTGGCCTCTCGTCGACACCACCGATATGCCGTCCTTCTTATGATCGCAATTGCTCCAATATTGCATTCATTCGTTGGCGAAGCTTTTCTTCTCTTCCACTGAGAGCGTCGGCCAGGACTCTTGCAATGTCTTCCCTAAGATGTATTTCGTCTCAACGACGGTTGTTCCATCCTCAAATGTTTTTGCCCGAAAGACCTTTGGGACGGGCACAGAATGGGTGGATTCGGCGACAAAAGACATGGCCTTCGCCTCGTTGATATCCACATCTGGCCCGAACTTACTGAATCTGCCATTTGCTCGGAAAGCCTTGCGCCGGGTCAAGTCTAGGAAAATTGCAGAAGGATCATCAGCTCGAGCTGCCTCGAACACAAGTTCGAGGGCCTGGGTCTCCAATGATTGTTTTACACTTGGCTGTATTCCCGATGTTTCGGGGCCGGGAATCCGGGGTTGGGTTCCAAACATCCTGTTGGCTCAATTCAAATGTAACTTGGGGAAGACTCTTGCTAGTGGACTATGATGGGGTCGTTGTGGTATTTAACAAGGGTTGGCTTGAGTTTCATCACGTGGCATTGCGCGGTGAGTTGCGGGTGAGCTTGTGGAGGAAGACACCAAGAGCACTCCATGCTTACGCCATAACTAATCTGGTGAATCCATTGGTTCTTGTGGTTCTATCGTCCCATCTAACTCCACCTGCTGGTGACCCGCTCGACAGATACCATCTCACCTACTACTCGATGAAGTTACCATTCTTCACCCTCCACATCGAACGCCATGCGCATCCAGACGATGCCGCCATCAAAGACCCACATACCGGGTCTGAAGCTGTCCAGCCAAGGATATTCATTGCTTTCCTTATTGTTGACAGCCGCTGAGACCTAAGCTGGAAGCATCGCCATGCAACAAGGGGGAAATTTCCCACGTAATCCAAGCTCTGACTGTGCGAGGACCAACTCGGCTGGTACTTCTCTCAGCTATCTGTACAGTCTGTCGCACCCCGATTCCCCGTGAGAATAACCTACTGCGGCAATCGTCCAACCCTAATTACAAGGCCTCCCAAGCGGTCCTTGTTCTTGATATGGCAGGTCCGTGTCCACGGTTTGTGGGAATCGCGATTCCATAAGAAGCGTCTGAAGCCGGCCCATGCTTAGGTTTGTATGGCTCGTGGTCTCTTTTCATTCTCCCTTTTTGGCAGACTCACCTCTTTCTAAACCATATAAGATCAGAGCCTCACTCAGACGGCATTGGTGTCCACACGGTGCCTCAGCAAACCATAGTGCAACAGCTATGACGACCGCATCCTCACTGCTCACACCACGCGAACACGAAACCAACCTCAACGACCTCTCTATCCACAATACCGTCCAGAGCTCCGGCCCGGTGCTTTTATTCGTCACCCCAAGATGGGGCATCAGCCGCAGCATCTACGCAACCACGCAGCAACCCCTCGAGGAGCACTTCACCGTCATCTACCTCTCGCCTCGAGGCTGCGACGATTCCGAGCGCCCGGCCTCCGCCTCTCTTATGCTCTCCCGGTACATTGCGTCCGACATTGAAGAGTTCCGCATACAGCTCGGCATAGACCGGTTGGATGTAATGGCCACTCCGACGGCGGCGTCCTTGCCCTCGCCTACGCCATGTACTATCCTTCGCGCCTTGGGCGGCTCGTCCCCCTCTGCACCAATCTGCTCGGCCACCTGCGCAAAGACATATCCTCCCGCACCAAATTCAGAGCCTTGTTCGAGGCCGCGAATCCTCAGGACGGCGACGCGTTGACAGAGTTTATGCTCACAGCGTTCCACTTGTACTTCTACAAGCCGGAGCCATATGTGCCCAAGCTGAAGGACGTGTGGACTGGCAAGCCGAGCCTCTGGGCGCATAGGGCGCGCTATGAGAGCGAAGGGGAGGACGGCTGGGTCATGGAGAAGGAGCTGGGCAAGGTTGAAGCGAAGACGTTGGTGCTTACGGGCAAGCAGGATGCATGTTGTGGCCCGGAGGTCAGTGAGACTGTTGCGAGAGGAGTGAAGGGCAGTACGCTTGTCTTGTTGCACTTGTGGGCAGTTGCCATGGTTGGCAGCGAGAGAGGAGTACTTTGATGTGTTGGTCAAGTTCTTGAAGGAGTAAATGATGTAGTGAAAGCCGGGCTCATCCCTAGCACGGGTGTTGATTCTGGTGCGATCTTTCGTATGATTAAACCATTCCTCTCACGACGGGGAGTCTCCCAGTCGAACCGAGCAGAGCCTCCGGGACTTTGGCCTCAAGGTGGGGTCGAAGGGTCGTTTGCATTTGCGGGCGACCAGGGGAGGGTGGTCAGTCAATAGCGATCGGTGTCTGGAGAAGCAACGATCGGATCAACCATCTTCTAGCGACCCAAGGCTGCTTTATACAACTTAGTATGTGATGGAATAGTGTCTTGCTTTGCTCGAGTAGATACATGTTGAGCGTACGATAGTGGAAAACGGCGATGGCGCCAATGTGATCCGCGAGTCTCGCTCTTGCTGTCGATCATATGTACCTGGCTCAATTGTCTGCAATTCTTGTCCTCTATACAGTCTCCGGCACAGATCTGTCTGACGGGTCCACCAGGCTCTTTGACAGCTCGTCTGTCCACGTCCCGGCTTCGAGTCATGGCTGTCTATGCCGGCATTTCTAGGAGAAGAGCTTGGTGTCCACCTGTGCTCATTCATCATTGGGTTCCGCTGTGCAATAGGGAGTCCGGAGTACGGAGTACTCAGCTTGCGGAACCCACCGAGCGAATGTGGTCCCTGGGGCTCCTCGCACAAAATCTCACCACTTCTCATACCCGTCGCTACCCAGTCAACCGGCTCTTCATCAGCTTTCAGTATTCATTCCCAGTTTGTTAATTTCCTTCGCTTCAAAATTACTCAGTTCCCCCGGAATGCTCCAAGCAAATTTGCACTACCTGTGCGATAACCGCAAAGTGGCCCACGTCGCCAGATCTTCATGATGGAGGCGTAAGAGCATATTCAAAAGTGGGAAACGGATGAACAACTCAGCAACGAGCACAGGATCTTTTGGCGAGTCGCCGTGTGGACTGGATGAAGATCCAATGACCAGGGGACGGGCTGCGCTCTGCTGTCGGTCGAGGCCACGGCCGCCTGCAGCACGTCCTGCAGCTGCCACTGCAGCCAACCAGTCACCCCTCCACTTCGCGAGCCTCATTTCCTGCGCCCTGCCCTGCGTGTCTTTGTACGCCATGAGTCCTGTCATGCTGGGGGGCTCTTCTCAACGATGTTCTGAACTTTCAATTTCCAAAAAGCTCAAGCGTCTGTCTCGTCACCGAGTTTGAAGATGTCATAATATTCCTTGATATGGTACAGTATTACCTTAACGAAGTAAGGCTGGACCTGACGATACGATGCTCAACAGCGTACAGATTTGGCCTCTGTAAGGCTAGGCAACTGCAGTACATAAGTATCCAACACCTTGTCGCTCACTGACACTTTGATGGACACCACGGATCCAGATTAACCTTCAAATACCGGCCTCATGGATCACCTGCCCATCCCAGTTGACAGGCAAAGACCGTCTCGTCGAGTGGTGGGCTTTGCTTACTTCGACATCCCATTCCTTGGTGAAGTCGGTGAGGCTGGCGATGACTTCTACACCTACGCTGTTGCTCACAAGATCGTGAATAACGATAGTGATCATTCCCTAAACTTGGATGAGCTGGAGGAGCTGGATGATGTTAACCTGTATTTCGCAAGAGTACAAGCATGGCTTTACTTTGGCCTCATTTGCGACACATTCGGTTCGTCGGTTAATCTCGAAGACTTCATCGTTGTCAATGCTTCAACGGAAGAGCGGGTCATCAACTCCGCTGAATTGAAAGGCCTTATGGCGGAGTGGCGCAGCCGTGTTTCTAAACTGTCCAAACGAGCCAGGACCGCGGACGTTGAACGCATCAAACAGTCAACGACAGCAGGCTGGCGATTCTGCGATCGTGCCGATCATTACGGGGTGTCTCTCACTGAGCAACATATGCTGGTCCTTTCCTCTATTCGCATTCTCATATCCTCCATCTGGGGTATGCTGTGGGCTAGTGACGTGGGTGCTGGAAACCTGAATGAGGATTGTCGATTGTCGATTGATGTCATTAAATGGCCACGACTACCGGCATCCTATCGCCCTCTGGCCGTGCTCATGGCTGAGTATGGCTGGTGTCCCCACGAAATTTTGAGACTCCTCGGCACCTATCATCTTACCACAGTCTGGACAATGACATGCCTGCTTCGAAGAACTCCAGCTCAACTTGATCATGAGCGTTGCGCCGGTGCCATCAAGTGCATTGCACGCGACGTGGACCCACTCGAGCATCAGGGTAAACATGCGACCAACGACTGCAATTGTGAAGCTGTAGGACCAGACATCGAGCAAGTGAAAACGATTCTGAGAGGAGGCGGCACGCCCTTGATAAGATGTAAAATCTCAAAAGACGGCCGGCCGAGTTTCAGAGTGATCAGGGCCAAAGGCGTTAAACGGCACATTGCGTTCAGTCACGTCTGGGCTGATGGTATCGTCATCCCACAGCAGAACAAGATCTTTAGATGTCAATTCCTCAAGCTGGCGTCCTACCTCGAGAAGGCCCGTGTGGAAGTACAAGCGGAGCGGCTGTTTGGTTTCCTCTCAATTGCGCCGTTCTTGGCCCGTCATGTCTTCAAAGGGCCCAAGTCATTCGACATCTGGTTGGACATCTTCTGCATTCCATCGATTCTCCACGCAGACTCGCAAGAACTCAGGAAACAGGCAATAGCCCGCATCTGTAAGCATCTCTCACTGAGAAGACTCTGCCATATGCCCATCCCTCTTATTGTCATTGCTCTGTTGACACCTTTACTGGGCTAATGGATTTCCACAGACTCCGTCTTCGCAGGAGCGGAAGCTGTTCTGATCGTCGACAAATCCTTGACAGACGTAACCGATGGTGACATGCCAACCACCGAAGTCATGGCAAGGGTTGCATCTTCGGGCTGGATGACACGTTGTTGGACCTTCAGCGAGATGTCGCTTGCTCACACATCCGTTGCACTGTTCTGTGTAGGCGACAGGATCATTCCATATGAGGACTTCAAAGAGTACAATAAGGCCTTCAAGCGGCTTGATGTACCTTCTCAAAGCTTGTTCCGCAATCTGCGGGACTCTGCGTTCATCACATTCAACATTGCCTGGATTGCGTCACAGGCGGTGGTGTCAGAATACGTCGCTTTCGCCCTGGTTTGGAACTCATTGTCAGCCCGGTCCACATCATGGCCTGAGGACGTCTGGGGAATCATGGCCACGCTGCTGGGCTACAGTGGGAAGGAGATCATGACTCTCCAGGCACGCGATCGACTCCCAGCCATGATGAAGGAGCTGCCTAGCATTCCGGCGTCCTTCTTCTTCCGCGACCTACCGCGATCGGCTTCGGGTCCGGCGCAAATGAGGTGGATTCCCACCAGAGTCCAAGGCATTCTCCGAGACGCTGATGGGACCTTTGCCTTCATAGACGGCGGAATCCTGTTTCCTAGGACCTTGAACCTCAAGTTTCTCATGTCGGTGACTACGACTGTGCCTCCATCGTTTTCATTCGAGTTTCACCACGAAGACCTCTCGGCCAGACCTGATCTACTGCGGGTCATGTTCCAGATCAGTCTTCATGATCACGAAGCAGTACTTCAACACGCCGGCAGCGATGCACAAGTCTGCATCTTGCTCCCCAGGAATGAATCTCAATCCGGCGACAGTGAAACAGCATACATTAGCGGGATTGGCTGCGCTCTTCTTGTCACTACCATTCGCGCAGACTCGACCGTCGAGGCCGAGTTTCTGTCCTCCTTATCTTACAGATTCGGCACCGAAAAACAAGGCCATCACTTACAAGCCAGCCTCGCGGGTCCGAACGTCATCCTCCGATGCGACCGCCAACAATGGTACCAACCCAAATTGAGGAGAAAGAAACACACTCTGGCACCATCGACCTTTTCGAGAATCTTGTACTTTGGCGTGCCTGCTGTGCTCGTCTTCATCATGGCAACCACCATGGTCCCACTTTGGATCTGGTACAGTGTGACGCATCAACCGCTCAGGGTCCAAGCAATCCTGGTTCTCGCGACGTGTGGGTTCGCGCTCTTCATCGTCGCCGTCATGATGGTGGTCATTTTCCATGAGAATTTTCTGTTTCGAAACTGGGTTGATAGCTTTGACGAGGGGCACCCGAAGAGATGGTGGAAGAAAATCATGCCACTCTGGTAAAGCACTTTACCTATGCTTGGACTGTACATCGCGTAGACAAGGAGTCGAGCCATCGCGATACATAGGATACATATTGCATTTGACAAACATCGTTTCTTGGTGGAAGATTCGCATGGTGTGCTACGGTCGAGGGACAAACCTATCAACATCCTGTTGGCTGGTCGATTCGCTGATCTTGTAGTAATGTGCGTGCTCCCTTACGTAGCAGGTTTCGGTCAAGGGGCTGGTGAGCTGTTGTGCGCTCGTAGCGGTAGACAGCCAGCAATGTAGAAGGACACCTCGAGTGAGGATGGCTATGGTGGCGATTTGCACACGCTGAAGGCGTCAAGGCCTGGGAGTCGGGATTGATGTACTCAGTAGCAAGGGTAGGCACCAGTGGCACTAGCTCCCAACCAGCACCAAAGCGACTGCCGTGGTGGCACCAGTGGTGCCCTCCTAGGCTTACCTAAGGGCGCTTGAGGCACTGTTGGTAGGTGGGTGGCGCCCGGAGCATTACCCCAAGCATGTCATTTAGCAGCTTTAAACTGTGGCGATTTCTGTGCTTGATCGCTCGATTTCGACTGCTTTCCGAGCACCATGGAAAATTACGTCTAACTGATCCAACACCTCCGCGTTCGGACATCGCACCGGAGAACCCTCATTTTGTCGAGCTTTCAAGGAGACCGTAACCATGCTGCCGGAGTCGGAGAGGCAAGGGAGACTAGGTAACCAGCATGAACATGCTGCAGACCCAAAGGTCGTCGAGTCGCATTCCCATAAGTCATTGGAAGGTCAAGCCCGACGCGCTTCGACTCGACCAGTAGCCGAAGCACTTCCCGATGGTCTTCATGAACAAGTCATCGACGGGTCGAACGAGCTCCCAATCCACTATGTGAGCAATTCAGCGCGGCGGCGACACAAAGTGTTCGTCGAGGACGAGCCTCTAATTGACACCACCGCTGCACTGGCCAAACACTCCAAGAAGACGGCTCGATTGCAGAAGCGGCAACAGAAGAAGCAGGCACGAAGAGTGCACTCGGAGATCCAGTCTTTTCTGGACTTCCCGCAAGAACTCCTATTGATGATTTTGGGTTTCCTCGAGCCAAGCGAGATTCTCACCATGCTGCGTCTCAACAGGTCGATACGCGCATTGATTACAGATAACGAGCGAGCCATCGCCGACGACGTCATGAGGCATCGCTACTGGGTGTTAAAACAGTGCTTTCCTCTACCGGTACCATTGGAGATGGTGCCTCTCGTGGCTCGACCAGCATTGATGAGTGAACAGTGGCAGGATCGGCTGCGGATCCACAAGAATCCATACCAACACATCAAACACATCGATCCCTCGCATACGTGCACTTGCATGAGCTGTGTCCTTGCCTGGAACAACCTGAATATTATCCTTGACCTTGCGCACTGGCAGCAGAACCTCGCAACCCGCGTGCCATTACCTATAATACCTCGCGGTACAAATCCGGAATGGAACGTCAATTTACTTGAACGACATGCCGGCATTGTCACAAAGGCAATGAAGAGTCCGCTCATTTATGCGCGGATCCTGCAAATACACCTTGATACCACAACCCGCACCATCATTCGCTCAGGCAACTGGCGGAAGAAAGGCGAGAAGAGCGGTGCTGTCAAACCGCGAACTTATCACCTCACCGATGCAGAGGCCGCGGCCGGCACTGACGAGTTTCTCGAAAGAAGCGGTCCTCCAAGCTATCAACCAATCTACATGCGTGACAACTATTACTCTGTCGAGGCTTTCGTGCCAAACCGCAAGTGGGGCAAGGAGGAACAGAAGTGGTTCTACTACGCCAAATGGCCTCGGCCGCATGAAAACGACTTGAACTGGCTCGCCGCAAGGTTCACTCCGAAAACGGAGCCGAAAGCCCATGAGCCGCCATCGGGCAATGGTACGGAACAAAGCGATGGAGGCTTCAGCTTGCCAAACGGAACTACGCCACGTCAGCCTGCTCGGTTGATGGAGGTCACATTTTCCTGGGACGCGAAGCCCGAGTCCGGCTCGTGAGGACCCGAACGTCAACATAACGACATCTGCAGGCTCCCAAAGTCTGGTCCGACTTGAGTAGCGCGCACAGGGCTTTGTTTATGCCACCTGGGCGCATGAAATGGCGTCATTGTGCTTGTCTCGGCTTTAGAGGCCTTACACCTGCTCGTTGATGGCCCATATCAGATATCCCATAATCATGTGGCCAACTAACCACGGTCGGTCTCAACAGCCGGGACTGATCGCAACAGGCAGGCATGCTGGTTGCTATTCCCTAAGATGGCGTCCTCAACTAGCAAAACCGGCCCCTACTCGAGAGCTTTGCTCAACCAGCAATACGACTCGCAATTAGCATGGGCCAAACCTTCATGCCTCGCAGGCTCTACGATCTGCGGAAGTTTGCCTAAGACAGACCACCTTTGACAATGGCGATCAAAGACACGGAGGTTGAAGTTGTCGGCAAGAGTCACACTTCCTTGATCATGAGGGTGAATGAAGGCGAGACCCATGACACTACTTGAGCTCAATTGGATAACGGATCTCACGACGTACAGTGCTTGCTCAACATCTTGGACGGTATTGGGTATAGTATTCTGGGCCCTGCTGATCCTTGGTAGAGCTATATTCTGCCATTATTGCGCTGCTTCCCCAAGACATGCAGAGCCCTGGTCGGCGACGGCACACTAGAACAGCCAAAATGGAACAGGTGCCTAGCAGACATCTCGAGGCAGAAGCGGCGGAGACATGAAAGTGAAGTAAAGGACGTAGTCGAGGGCGAAGCAGAGGACAAAGAAGAAGAGAAGAACAGACAAACGAGTGAGAAGGAATGAACCCACAGTGTGAATGTATATCCAAGACGTTGCACTGCACTGAATTCGCATGAAGCAGAGGTTTTAAGAAGGAGCAGTCAGGAGAGTCCAGTAGCCGTGGAGAGCCTTGCATGCACCGTAAGGCTGAGCGTGAATACTGAATACGGTCCATACGACGTCCTGCGCCAAGCACCAATTAAAAGCCCCCAATCGCGGATCTCAAGTCATGCCACCGCAGCCTCGGGAGGCAAAGTCCAGACAGAGCTCAAGCCAAAGTCAAGAGACTTGACACAGACACGGTGCAGAGTTCGAGCTCGTGATTTCCTGCTCCTATCGATATCCATCATCACGCCCTCACTTGTACTTGTCACCATTCCCGTCACTGCCACCGTCATGTCGAGATAAACCTCACTCACCCCCAACGACTCACGCAGGCATGAGCACGGTGCGCAAATTCCTCGAGCGCACCCTCCGGGGCACGAATCTCGAGATCTTCAAGGTGCGTTCGAAGTACCCTAGCTATCTTACCCTGTATTTCTATCGCTGTGCCCTGTGGGATCAAACTCCCCGCCCGATCATATCTCATTTGTCTCTGTACACAAGCACGCATGCGCGCATGCACGCTCCCATGTATCCATCTATCCATGCAATATACCTCTGCGATATGCGAACGCCATCTCATCCACCGCCCGCGCTATACACCATACACTTTACACCATTCCCCACCTACCACATCTCAAACACCATGCCAATTACTAACCCCCCTCCGTCTGTCGCTCCAGTTCGGCCTCTACCTCTCCTTCCCCATAGGATACATGTACTACTTCGGCACGAACCTGGAGAACCGATTCTCGGTGCCCGGGTTCTGGCCCACGCAGGAGCAGAGCCACAGGATCCCGTACGAGCGCGACGAAATCAGGGCCGAGATTGAGCGCCATCAGAGGGTGTTGAGGGAGAGGCGGACGGAGAGTCAGAGGGCGAAAGAACAAGGGCAAGAGCAGGAGAAACTGACTAACCTAACACATTAACCAACTGCTGCGGCGTGTATGTCGAGTTATGGATCGGACGTGCGTACCTGGCCCTGGATCTCTAACCTGCCAGTGTGTCGACTGCCTGGAAACCGGGAGACATGGACCTGTACCGACCGCCATATTTGCCTGCCTGCCAGCTGCAAGATAGGCGTGGGGGCTTGGGAGTGATATACAGATGAGACGAAGAGACGTTGTGCACCACGACACATAATACAATGTGGGGGAAGCGTGAGTGAGTGATTGGGTATCGAGTGTCAATATGCATGGCGGCGGCGTTTTGGGGAGCATTCCCAATTCAAGATCTCTTTTTGGACGCGGTGCTTGCAGCTTCTTGGTTGGGTGGCTGATTACACTATTGTACATTACGTGTCAACGCGAAGGACACACTACAGACTCGACTCGACTCGACGTACTCGATTCCATGTTTGCGAGCAGGTGACGGGCACAAAGTGAAGGGGGGGCATACAGCGCATTGAGCACAAGGCGTACGGCATGCTGCATGCTACATGGTCAGATTTTGTGACTGTCGAAATGGAAACGACCCGTCCACTCCGTGCCAATATACTGAACCGATCCGCCTGCCTGTTGTCATGCCCAGTTTGTGAGTTTTCCCACGCTCCTGCCGGAGGTATACAGCTTTTAAGCGAGTATGTCCGCATGCGACCTGCTCGATCCCAAACGCCGGCGGCAATACAAATGTCCGCAGCCGGGAACAAACGCAATGGGGGTATCCATGAGAATCTCAAAGTTCTTTTACTGCCTGCGACATGGGTGTTGCCCCCGACCTTATTGCCTCAGACGTGATTTTCAGACCTTCCCTCGCAACTGACGGAATGGCTTCTCCCGCAGGACTGGCTGCAGTGTGGTACGCGTATTCGCCGTGGACGTAATACGACATGCGATTGTAAATGACGCCAATGTGACTCGGGAGGTAGAGTGTCGCGGCCGTCACGAGGAGGGAGACGAGAAGGAAGAGGATAAAGTCTGGCCGAGTGGTTAGTTGCAAGTAACGCCCGAAGACGCGATCGCGATCGCGCCCGCAGATGGCCACGTACTGAAGATGAATTTTTCCGTCGGAGTCAGCATGTACAGCGAAAAGGTGACTTCGTATTGGTACTTCTTCAGCTGCAGCCACTGCTTGGCCGAGGCAAAGTACGAGGTGCGTCGCTTGTCTGTGACTTTGCCATAGTCGGGCATTGTGAAGGCGAGAAGCGGCGTGGACATGAGGGTCGAGAGGGCGCGTTGCACGAGCAGTCGGAATAAAGGAGCGCAGTAATCCAGCCACGGCCCGCTGCTCGCGGCGAGTAATTGGAAACGAGCGACGGATGGAAACAAGGGCTGTTGTCGAAGTGAAGGCTGGCTGGTGGTGGGCAAAAAGGGGCTCCACCAAACTCGGCCAACTCGGTGACGTAGGAAGCTGAGTGAGAAAGAACTCCGAAAGTCAGGAGATGGTCGAAAAAGTTCAGTTGAGCGGTTATGGTAGTGAGACAGAAAGAACGGCACCCAAATGTCTAGCAAAAACTGAGCGAGCGAGCTGAAGGGATTAGTTCGAGTGAGAACGATCAAGAAGCAATTCGAAAATCGGGTTTGGCGACGGCCTCTCGCCTCGTCTCGCCTAACTAATTGCATACAGCCACGCGTGATTACTGTAGGAGATGCATCAAGCATGAAGGGATCGTCGCTTCGGGGCCACTGCTCCGTGTTGCGCCGTGAAGTCTTTCCCCTTTCACTTCGGACGCAAACACCGCGTACACAGCACATGGTGTGTGGCAGTTCTCGGTCCTCAAGTTCAATGTCTCGCCGGGATCTGCTGCTGCCAGCTGCAAGGACTGGAGGAAGCAGAGGCTGTCATGCTCAACGGCTCTCTGCTGATCTCATGCTCGGTAACGGAGACGGTAATCGTGAACATGGCCGGTCCATCTGTCTCCGACTCAGGAATACTGTGGTCGCCTCCGAACGGCTGCCGCCTGCTTCAAGCAGGTTCTGCTTCTTCGGTTCGGGGCTCCGTCGAGGCCGACACTCAGTTCTGATGACCTCAAGTATCTCAAAAGGCTCTCTGCTTCCCTAGGCAGTCACCGACTCGAGGGTTTCCACATTACAGTGGCTCGCTGATTGATCCACTCTGTCTCAGGCACGTGCGTTTGCCGCCGGATTGCTTGAAGGGGTTTGTTGCTCACAGACTTGGTGGCCGATTTATGCGAAGAACCCGGGCAAAATTGGAAGGAGGTGCCGTGTAATGGCATATTCATCATGAGATGCGCCCTGGGAATGCAGAGCGATAGGAAGCAGACTTCGACGTCGAAAGACATCCCATCGGCACACTCCTGGTATATCTCAAGACTCGCTGTCCAGGCTAGTCCTCCTGGTCAGCTCTGTTGGGGCTATGCCGCCTTTCATTGAGTATTCGCTTCAACTTCTCCGGTACCCGTGCTGGAGCGTCCTCGAACTACGGTAGCAGTTCCTGGGCCAGAGCACGTGTCTTCAACATGGGTCATGTTAATGACTGGCAGCATGTCCGGAGCTATCGATGGTGTCCAGCTCACACTCTTTACCGCAGTCAAAGCACAAAGGACCCTCCAGCCCTCTCTATCGGCCGTCTTAAATACTCTCAGCTCCAGCTTGCTACCCCAAGCCCCATGCTCGAGGACAGGCTTGCGTTATTGGATGCATTTGTTGTACTGGTATCATTTCTCGGAGTTGTGGGTTGCGAAAGCCCCGTTGGTCCAGGCGCAACATTCTCCTTGCGTCAAAAGCAATGAGATCCTTGATCTTCACACACACAATTTCTTCATCATACGCAGTGCCCACGCGTCTTTCAGCTGCCAGCTATTCCGTCCTGCTCCCACACTGCATCTGTGGCTACGACAGTCCGAAAGCGAATGACCTCTCAGGCCAATAAAACGTCTCGGGATTATCGTGAACAGTCGCAGCTTACCGAAACTTTTCAGGACAGACCCTACACGATTGATGAAGGTACACTCCTGGGAGGCTATAGCAAGTCAATCCATGCTCTACAAGTCATGTTCAAATGTTAGCCGTTAACGAACGACCACTTCCTAGGACGTCTCGTCTTGACTGTGCTCAAAAGGACCAAAACACGGTAGATTGCTTGTCCATTCATCTCATCTACTCGTCAAGCCCGCAAATGTAAGCCCCTCGAGACCACCTTGCATGGTCCACCAAATCCCGCGGCTTTGCTGAATATGGATATGCACATTCGGTTTAATCCCTGTACTGTCCATTGAACAAGGACTAGTACTGGAGAACAAGTCTGTTTCAGAGGGTAAAAGACATCCACAAGACCCTGCAAGCACGCATTACCTAAGTTTCAAGAATAGCACAGACAGAGTCGCCATAAGATAAATCTAGCGTTAGTGAAGAATGTCTGTCTATCTATCCATCTGTCTTCGTGTCTCGTCGTGCTCGTATATCAATCCCGTCCATGATCTATGCCCCCCTTTCTATGGCTCTATCATCTATGCTCTGCCTAGGAGGTCAACAACGCAAACTTCACCACGACGCATCCCCCCCCACGCAGACCTCTCCTCAAGCTTTGCCGTCCGAAAACTGCACAACAGCCCACTTGCCACTCCACGCCCACTTCCTGGCGCCGAAATCACCGCCCCCTCCCTCCATCGCGCGGATCTCTTCGTCTTTCCCTTCCGGCAACCCGACCACGACGTCGGCCTTGCACGTGCGCAGCGCGAGTACTCTGAGCCCTGAACCGGGTCCAAGCGGACCGATGGCTTCCGTGAAGGGCGTGGTGGCAGGCCATGCAGCCTAGCAAGTCAAGTCATGTCAGCGGGTGGGTGCGCGTAAAGGGGGGACGAGTGATCAAGGGCAGGAAAAGTTGGGGGCCATACATCACCGGTCAGCTTTCGGTAATTGAGATCGCCCTTGAACACGACCAACTCGCTCTCCTTCAGATCCTCCATCAACTCCGGCGCCACGGCGGGCAGGCGCCAGAAACTCCCCGCGTGGGTCCAGAACCGGTTCGGCCGCAGGATCAACTTCCCTTCACCGTGCAGGTGGCTCCAGTGGTCGAAGAGGAACTGCACGTTCGCGACCTCTTCCTCGGCCAGCGGAGCCGGTTTGTCGTTGTCGGGCTCGTCGTCCGCGTCCGCGTCCGCGTCCGGAGAATCTTCATAGAACGCCCTTGGGTCTGCCATGGCCGAAAGCAGCGCCGAAAAGTCCTTGGGCACCACGTCGCTCACGAACCACGGGATGTCCTTCGGGTGAAGGACCACTTCGGTCGCCAGGCCCGTCGCGAGCAGGTACCCCGCCAGAATCAGATCGACAAACAGCTCAAACCCGGCGTTGTCGAGCACAATGTCGACGCGTCTAATCTCCCGCTTGGCTTTGAGCGCCCGCGTCAGCACAGCGAAGGCCGCCCCGAAATCATTCACCAGGATGTTCTTCTCGCTCTCCTTGCGCGCATTGCTGCCCTGCAATTTCTGGATCTCCTCGTAACTCAGACTCGTCAGGAGGGACAGATCCGTGGCATTGCCCCAGAGACAAATCTCCGCCATCTCGACAAACAGCAGTTTTTCGGCCTCCTCGATCTCCGTCGGGTCCGTGACGTCGGCGCCCACGGGCGCATCGCGGCTCGAGGCCCGGATTTGCTCGACGATCTGCCTGTAGCGCGCACAGAGCTCCAGCACGGCCGGCCTGGATGATCTAAAAGTCTTCATCTTCTGCCTGTAGAATGGGTCGTAGTCCCTCCACGGTTTCGTCGTCGCAGTGCTGAACAGCGTCGCGATGCGTCGATACAGGTAGCATTCCGAGAACAGCCACTCGACGTTATGCCATGTGGGCGGGCCCCTGGCGGCTAGTTCGTCATTGTACAGTTCCACGTCCGGGAAGCCGTCGTCCGCAATGGGGCCAAGCACGCGATTATGTTGGAGTTCGTATTTCAGGGTCGCCAGCGCCGACGTGATGGCTTTGCCCTCGGCGAGGGCGTCCTTGTCGGAGTCCGGGATGCATGACACCGTGCGGTGCACATCGTCAATGGCGCCCGTTACGATCGCGGGCCAGCGCTCGCGCGCGGATTTATGGGCAAAAGACGTGGGGTCTGACGTTTGGTATGTTGGGACTTTGGGGTCGTGGTCCATGGCGTCTTTTGGGCCGGGCCGTACACCTTGAGGTTATCGAGACTTCAGAGCGAGGTGTATCCCGTTTGTTTTTATATCCAGTTCCAAATGGATCTCAAGCCAAGGTTGAAAAGAATCGGTTGAGCGAGCCTCGTCCCTCGTATTGCCGCATTAAGCAGCGCCAAGCACCAATCACGTCATGCAGAATGGCAATTACGAGGCTGAGTCACCTACCTACGCAAGCTGTGTAGTACGGTTCGAGTGCCCGCTTTGTATCTTCGGTTTCCTCTATCTACCATAGTGTTATATGCTTGCCGGATCTTTCACGTCTCATCCAAAATCCATACGCAGCTCGATAGCCGGCCTTGCCTCGACATTCTCTTCTGTAGATCTCTCTTCTCTCCTGCCCACCCCAGCAGCACGCAGCAGGCTCTCCAGTTCCGAGCGCTGTTCTTCATCCAGCAGTCCTACAGTAACTTTGAAGGCAATCTGATCAGCTGCAACGAGATCAAGAAGTCTTGCCGCACTCTCCTTGCGCATAGTCTCCGGGTCGGTCGCTGTCGGGACCTGCTTGGCACGAAGCAGGAGAACTGGCACTAGTAACGACATCGCGGCCGACCGGCCAGAACCTGTGATGGTCACCACTGCTGCGACGAGAGCTTGTGTCAATACCGTCTTGACGCTCTCCGGATCTTCTGCTTCAGGGTCTGAGACAAAATGAACGAGCCGTATCCACAAAGCCCTGCCAACTACTTCGTCACAGGCTGACTTCGGATTGGTCACCAGCAACGAGCGCATGCACCCAGCGGCAATCTTCGCCAGGCCAACGTCTTGGAGACAGTCCAGCAACTCCGACAGCGATTGTGCCACAGACTCATCGCTAGGGGGAAGGGCCGAGCCGGCTGTCGTGAGCAAGATTGTCATCGACAACAGCGTGTTCTTTGCACATGTGATGGCATACTCGTTTTCTCGGCGCTGCGCCACCGCCAGAATTGACAACATCCGGCAAAGGCATCCGCGAACGAGTCTTGACGCTACCTCGAGTGATGCTGACTGTATGACGTCTTGCAAGAAGGCCTTGAATATCGGCATGATTCGTGGTAACACTCCGTCCTGGCATATTCCCGTTGCAAGAATGGTACAGTAGCTGTGCATGATGCAGGCATGCAAGTCTGCTCGAATGATTGCGGGAAAAACCGACGCAACGTCAACCAGAGCCTGGAAGCAGAGCTGAACAAGAGCAGCCCCATCATCTCCGAGTTTGCGGGAAGCGACACCGGGCGGATCTTCCAACGTCGGAATGAGACCGGTCAAGACCAGGATGATGATTCTCGTCAGCTCAAAAAGCTGTTCAATATCATCCGAAAGCTTGTCATCGCGGTCTTGGTCCTTTGCTGCGATGTGGTCTAGTGAGAGGTTTCTGGCTATCACTACCAATTCATTCTGTGTCTCTCTGGTACTGGTAAGAGCAAGTCGGTCCAGAGTATCGGTTGTTTCATTGAACACGGCATCCTCGTAGATGGCGTTACCACAGACTTCCGGGGTCAGGATTTTCCGCAGAGCCTGGAGAATCGACAACACTTGCGACGGATCCTCTCGGGCCTGGGTTACCAATGCTTCGAAGGCTAGGCCGAACAGGATGAAGAAGAATGCTACTGGTTCTTCACGGAAACTCATGTCTTTGCCTGATGTAGCCGTACCGTTGGCCTGGCCGTTGGAAGCTGAGACTCGCTTATTGTCGAGCGCATCAAAGACTGACTCGCTGTCCTTTTCGACAAGCACAGCAATAGCGTCGACAACGCTGAGCCAATTCCTCTGATAGAACTTTAGCCGGACTTCGCGGTTGAAAGAGGCGTATCTTTCGTCCAGATTGCCGCCCGCTACCTCGCCTCCTAGAGTGTCTGAAATTTCTGGCTCGAAACGCAAGCTGGCAAACTCTTGCAACGACGTCAGCCACAGTGGTGCGAGCTTGGGGATAAATGGATGCAGGATCTCCTCCAGATATGGTTGGTCAGCGCTCGCAAGTTGTAGTTGTGCCCACCCCGACAAGATAGCCATCTTGAGCATTGCTTGGGCGTTAGGACTGAGGTTATCAAGATCACCAATAGCTGCTTCTGGCGTCGGTCGTGTAAGGTTGTCCACGCCCAAGGCGAGGACTTTGAAAATGCGTCCCATCCGCTCAGCATTGGTCACAATACCCGTCGCAACGAAGGTAGCACAGACACCGATGGCTTCAGCCGCTAGCTCTGGTGACGAATCAGCAGCAAAGGCAGGCGTCAGGGCCGAGCTGATCTGAGCCTGGTATTGCTCGAGAAGAGATGCTTCCAGGAAATCTGGATCTGGCGTCTTTCCAAATAACTTCAAAATCTGGTCGATGATCCGAAGCCCCCAGATGCGAAGCTCTACCACATTAGCCGTTGAGGCGGAAAAGGCGACGCGGACCACATCCGCCACCTTGCTCTGTAAGACTTCTTCCGCATGTATAACACGGTCCGATGACATGGCGGCATGGATGATATCCATCGCTTCGCTGAGCAATCGCATTGCAAAGTCCCGAGTCTGCCACCGGAGAAATTCTTGGCCTTCAGGAGCAGCATCAGGCGCATCACCCTGTCCACCCGCGGCTGCCGTCAAGCCGGCCACGTCTTCGTCGGCTAGATCTGGTAATGCTGTCTTCGCCGTAGCCGTCTGCACCCGTGACGGGGCTGGGGCTTTTGACCTTGTTCGAGAGAGGATGCTCTGGCACTTGTCGATCCATTCGGCCGTGTCCAGAAGGATCGTCTGCTGCATCCAGTTCTGTAGCATTGCTTGAAGTGATCCACTGCCGGGGTTGTCATCCAGACATGCCCAAAGATCATCACCAAGCCTAGAAGTTGCAACACGAGCGACCTCTGACGCATTCCTCTTCATCAACTCATCTAGGCCTTTCACAGCAGCAGATTGGAGAAACTCTTCGTCAGATAGGAGGTTCGCCTGTAGATCCAAGACATATTTGGCAAATTGCAGGTGCGCCGGCGCATACATGCAAAGATGCCGAAGGCATTGGTAGCTCTCGCTTCGTAGTTGTGCTGAAGCCTCTTTCTGCAAATAGCCGACCAGGACCAGAATCAAGTTTCGGGCCTTGGACACATCTTGAAGATCAGGGCCAAGAACATTGACGACGCTGTCGACACATTGAGCAATAGCCAAGGGCGTGAAAAGCTCGAGCTCAAAATTGGAGGTGGTGAGAGAGGCAGCTTCCTCATTATGCGAGTCGTTCGAATACAATTGTGCCAGAAGACCAAGGGTGCTCGTTGCATAGGTCGAAAATGCGAGCCCGGCTGATTCGGCCACCAGGACCAGTCCCTTGAGTGCCCAATAGTGCACTATGGTATGAGTGTCACTGCACAGGGACAGAAGAACACCAACGATCGACTTGATATGGAGACTGGCTGCCATGGCACCCACTTCTGAGTGAATATGACCGAGAGCAAGAGCACACCCAGCGCGGACGCTAGGATCGCGGTTTGCGACGATCATGTCAATGAGGAACTTAACCTCTTTGTTGGTAAATTGCGTCCCTGCTAGGTTGCATATGCGGCCAATGGCACGGGCAGCTATGTTACGTAGTGTAGGATCGGAATTGCAGATATACTTGGCCAATAAGTCGGCGATGGCCTGCCCAATCGCCCCGACGTTCATCTTTCCGCATGTGTATGGTGTTTCATTGTTTGCCACAGCTAGCGCACACAACAGCGCTAAGGCTGCATTGACCTGCATTGCCGCCTTCCTGCCAGGTTCTCGTTGAAGAGGTTGCGATACAGTAGTGATAAGCTGCTCGATCGTGCTCTCTTGAATTCGGCCAGACTGGAGAGGTAGGGATATCGCAAAAAGTTTGATAGCCAAGTTGACGCAGGATGTTGCGGGTGAGCTCAATTCGGCCTCATTCGCCCTCCCATCCTGCCGTGCTACCAACGCAGCATCGTGCTCGATTGCAGGTATGGCCGGGCACCGGAGCAGAACGTCTGGCACAGAAACATCCTGGTCCGTGTACATGTCACTTCTTGATGGTGAATGGCTATCAAAGGGCAGATAAGTGTCAAAGTGGTCTACCAAGCTGCTGACACCAAAGCTCCAATTGTCCTCGGTCGTCCATAATCCCTCGAAGGTGCTCGCCGTGGTTGCCAGCGATGCCTCCAGGCTTTTCAACACTGGACGTTCAGGGTCCGTGAAGGTTGTCATGGTAAGACCTATCAGGTCTGATTGAGAAACGACTTCGGTTTGCTCGAGATGCTTTAAGCTGACCAATGACGCAAAGCATTGCAGTACCCGTCGTCGGAGCAAGATTGCAAAGTCCTGTAGCTGGAGGGCAGGCACTAGTCGGTGAGAAAGGTCTTCGGATTCGCGAGCTGGAGGCAAGCTGTTGAGGAATAAGATTGTGTTATGCAGCATGGTGGAGATGCGTTTCGATCCGTCAAATGTAACCAAACCGCTACAAGAGGACAGAAACATGAGCAGCGCGCTGAGAGCACACTCTCGAACGTGAGACAAAAAGCTCAGCTCGAGATGTCCTCTTCTGCTCGCATTCTCGTGAGTCAGGGGAGGTGGTAGTGCATTCCTCCACATCAGCATTAGCTGATTGAGGTGGACTTTTACGAAACTTGGACCCAAGCTCAACACGCCTCCGATCAAGGTCCACGCGACCTGCACCTGCATTGCGGATAACCTTAGCTCTGCCGCCGCACTGGATTTCAGGAGGTCTGTCGCGAAAGTGAAAATCGCAGAGTAGGTCTGAACCGAGCCGTGGAGCGGCTTTTGGTGAGCACAGCTGACTGCAATGGCGATGGCTGTGGCAAACCCCAGAGACCTCCGATGCGGTTGCTTGCCCTCGGAAGGCTGAAACTCCTTTTGCAATTGTGTCATTGCATGGTCGATGGTACGCATCAGCTGGTTCGGACAGGCTAGGATGAATGCTTTGAAGCATTGAGCTGCATGGCTTTGCACCGTGTGGCTCGGGTGTTGCACGACTTGGAACAGTGCTTCTCTGCAGGAGTCTTGCAAGACATTGGCAGCTGGGCCCAGCTGCAACAACAGATCATTCAGGGTTGTCAAAGCGCCAGCGAGTATTCGCTTAGAAGGCTCTCGGCGCTCCGGAATCACCTGAGGGTAGTTCTTCAGGACATCGTTTATGAGGTGGCGTGCTGCATTGATTTGGGCATTTTCAGTCAAGAGAACTGTGACATCGGCAAGAATCCACTGGACTAGCTTCCGCGTCAGGAGAAGGCGATGACGGTTGGCCGAAACCGTGGGATGGCTCAGGAGGTCTGCGTACATGTGCGTCGCTATCGAGCCGTAATCTTCCTCCAGCGTTTTCCGAGGCAGTAAGCGGAGAAGAAACCTGTAACACATGGCGATGCCCGCACGTGCTCTGTTCGTTGTGGAAGCTCTGCAATAATGTTGCGACAGGACCCGTAGGACTTCTTTCAAGGTGAAAGTCAACCGAACAGACGGCTTGACTTGTCCCGGCGCTGGGGAACCGGGTCTCTCTGTCTCGGCTTCGTCGTCCAGATCGTCCCCAAGTTTCTTCGACTTCTTGGGCTTTCGAAGGACAGGTACTTCAGCAGTGCTGTTAGCGGAGTATGCTTGCTGTAGCGCGGCAGCCATAGCAGCTGCTGCTGCATGCCGGACAGAGGATCCGGAGCTATCCAGTACCTTCCAAATTGTGCTCTTGATCGATTCGAAGTCGTTGGAGTTGTTGAAATAACTCGTCTCACTCAGAAGACTGCGGAGGCAGGAGCAGGCACACCTTTGAACGAAGGTCGATCTGTCGGTTGTCGCCGCATTTCGAGAAGATTTGAGGATATCACGCGACACATGTTCGTCCAGGCTGCCCTTGACTCCCAGTACCACCCCCACCAGGGCTCGAAACACACATCCTCTGACTCCAACGGACGGAGCCTTGAGCAACTTTATCAGAGTGGCAACAGTCAGCCCAGACAGAGAAATGGCCGAATCTCCAGCGGCTCTAAAGACCGCGCCGATGCACACGATCGCGCTGTGTTTGGAACTGAGCTCTTTATCCGCCTTGCCGGTGTTCAGAATGGCCAGCAATTCATTGATAGTTTCATAGAGCAGGCTGCGACTCCCCCGCCCAAACAAGTCTGCCAGAATCCTGCCCAGCGCATTCCGGATGACGCGTGAGGGCACCGGCGCTCCCAATCCCACGATCTTTATCACTTCTCTCTTGATGGAGGCTTGGTGTGACGGCAGAGCCTCCACCGACAGCTGCTCGACGTGCAGTTGCAGATCGGAGACGAAGGTGAGCAAGTATAGATCTTGCTGTGCCGTATCGAGGCTATGTAGTTTCGTCACGTCGAGTTCGAGGTCCGCAGCGCCGTTGACTGCAGGCGCGGATTGAGGTTGCGGAGCAGGAGAAGGGGCCGCCATGATTGAAGAGACGGGGAAATGCGTACGTCCTTTTGGACCGACGCTGAGTATCCGACTCGGATCATATATGCCGATACACGGTGACGGTCCAGCCAGTCCTACAACGTACTCGCTTTACACGCTGAACCAGCAAGATGTATTGCTGTCCTCTGATTTATTCGCTGGCATTAACTGGCGCTCTGGCCGTCCGTAGTGCCTGAATATCCGTCTACGGTCGACCATAAGACCATGATGTGCCCGGGCGAAAAGGGGTCAGAGAGCAAAGCTTCAGTCATCTCCCGACTCGACGCTCACTTTTCGCTTCATCTTCACTCGCAGCACGAGCGAGCGAACTTGTGCCGGACCCTGCGAAGACTAAATGAGCCCAGTGGAGGGCTGCGTAGCGACATTCTTGGCTGTAGGGCCAACAATGACTGCAAAGGTGAACGCGGATACTAACCACCGCTTGCGAGCGTCGCCCACCAGGACGCCGAAGTCACCACGTTACGGAGACAGAAAACGTCTCCAGACCCGATATCGCAGGCAATTGTACACAGCCCAGAGACACAAAATACAAAGGTATATAAATTGAATGTCTTTCCAGGTACACGGGCCGATGTTTCCCTTTCACATAACCCTGAGGCTCATCGTTCAGGCCAGATGATCCTGCTGGCCACGTCTCAACTGATTGTCTATCTCGGACTGATCCGAAGAATTGCGGCCCCCCAAAGCATCACCAGGAGTCATTGACGGCGCATGCTCTGGGAATACACAAAACCTTCGTGTCACTTAAGGCGTCTTCTTGATATACAAACTCTGGGCATTGCAGAAAGATCTCAGACCACCCAGACCCCATTCGAAACCAATGCCGCTCTCCTTGTGACCTCCGAAGGGGGCGTCGGGCTGTAGTTCAAGGTGCTACAATCTCTCGTTAGCATAAGTTACGAGGACATAGTCAATTGGCAGGACTCACCGAGTTCACCCACACCGAGCCAGCCTGAAGCTGTCGAGCAATCCGGGTGGCTTCTTCCAGATCGTTGCCCCATACCGAGGCTCCGAGACCCATCTTGGTGTTGTTGGCTCGGGCAACGACATCAGCCTCGTCAGACCAGGTCATGAGGGGAACAATGGGGCCGAAGGGTTCTTCGGTGGCGATTCTGGAGCTGTCGGCAGGCTTGTCGATGATGGTGGGGGTGATGAAATAGCCGGGCTTATCTGGGTTCGTGCCGCCGACAGCGACAGTCTGCTTCTCTTTTTCGATGTCGCTGAAAAAGGTCTGGGACAGCGTTAGTGTGCGATCCTTGATCCCTGCACCTACGCGCCAGATGGCGTGGCTGAAAACCTACCTTGACTTTTTCGTACTGCATCTTGTTCTGGATTGGGCCCAAGAAAACACCTTCCTCAGTACCATCACCAACTTTGAGGTTCTTGGTGAACTCGACCATGGCTTTCAGGAATTCGTCGTGGATCGACTCATGGACGTAAATGCGCTTAACAGCCAAGCAGATTTGACCGGAGTTGAGGAAGGCAAACGTGGCAACCTGCAGCCGTCAGCCAAGTTGATGGGAGAGATTCTGCATCAGCATATGATCATACCTTCTGGGCAACGGTCGGGATGTCCACGTTCTTCGTGACGATGGCGGGATCTTTTCCACCGCTAGACGAGGTCAGCAAGCATTACAGCTCAGTGTCGTGCTACACTCACAGCTCCAGAGTGACCCTCTTCAGGGTCTTTGAGGCACTCTCCATGACCTTTTTGCCAGTAAACGTAGAGCCAGTAAAGCTGATCTTGTCCGGTCCCGGGTGAGCGGTGAGCCATGGGCCTAGGTTGTCATCGCCGGACAGAACCTGAACAACACCAGGCGGGAAGTATTGTTGAGCGAGCTCACCAAGTTTCAAGTCGCAATATGGTGTGAAAGGCGATGGCTTGATGATGATCGGGTTGCCCGTAAGGACGGAGGGAGCGATCTTACCACAGGCAAGATGGATGGGGAAGTTCCAAGGTACGATCCCGACGGTGACTCCCAGAGGGGTATATCGGACGATGACCTGCTTCGCGTCGTTCTCCTCGACAATCTCCTCCTTCAATTCTAGCCTCGATAGAGCTCTCATCCAGTGAACACCTGTCTTGGCTTCTCCGATCGCAAATTGGAGCTGCATTAGAGTTAGCAGGCGAGGCTGGGTCTGATAGCTGGGCGCATACGGGTTTTCCTTGCTCCTGAGTAAGAAGCTTGCCAAAATCATTTTCGTATTTCTCCAGGCCGTCGGCGAAGGCGAGCACAGCTTCCTTGCGCTTCTCCCAAGGGGTCTGTGACCATGACTTGAAGGCCTCTTTTGCCGCTGCGACGGCGTCATCGACATCCTTCTGCGTCGAGACAGGCACCTCTGGATTCGGCTTGCCAGTTGCAGGGTTGATGCCGTGCCTGGTCTGCTCCGTGCTAGTCAATTTGCCATTGATGGTGTTGTAGAAGCCCTCAAAGACATTGAACTGTGGCCCCACGGAACCCATGTTGAAGCGGATATGGATTGCAGGAGACTACGCACTTCCGGTACTCGAGTTCAGCACGATGAAGAATGCAACAACTTCAAAGAGGAGGTCTTGCTTGTAAATCAAGTGAATTTGCAATCATCTCAGACCCGAGGGGGGGAACACGAGGGGTTCTCATCCTTAAATCCTGCGGGGCAGAATGCATTCACATCCACCTCGGTCAATTTCGGCGGCTTCTAGACCAAGCGGGATCTATCGTGTACGGACAACGAATGACTTGGCGCCTGCACCGCTTGAGTATCACATCACCAGCTAATTCAATTCATTGGCTTGCAGTGCATTCTTACTGCAGGGCGTGCCTCGGATCCCCACAGGTAATTGGAAATACAGTAAAGTAGGTGCTTAACACCGACGTGAGTTGAGGCTGAGGGCAGTGTCAGATTTCTCTGTTGTTCCATGACCCATCCACAAGGGAGAAGTCACCAGCGTTGCATCAAATGAGCAGTTGCTACAGTTCCCGTGGGTCGAGTCAGAGACGTCGACTCACGGACTGCTCTCGGTCGCCCAACTTTCGGGCGTATCCGCGGCGCTCTTTACCTCCACCTCAGAATAAATCATGCCGCGCTCTGTACCGCAATGGCTAAGCAGAACCTGAGTGACAACTGTATGCAATTTTTGCGAGCTAGAGCAGGTGCCCGTGCCTCCTGCCAGCTCCGAGATGGCTTTGAGAAGCGCTCGAGTCAGTTGCAATGAATCATGACTTCGTGTAGCCGACGATTGTGCGGACGGTCAGCCCCGCATCTTTGCACACAAAATATGTACTCGTAGAGGATGCGGGGTTGGTTGAGGCGGAAGCGACCAACCAGACCCGAACCAGCATCGAGAACTGAGCTTGGGTATTCAGAATGCTGGGTAAATACTAAAGACCTGGCCCGTGGTGAATTATCCTTGTGGTAGCAGCCTTGCCTTTTTGCTTCGTAAGGGGTGCCTCCTCCTGTGGAAGGAGGATTGTGGTAGGAGAACGTCTGGACTGGCACGATTGGGTAACGCCCAGTTCGATCGAGTACGCACTCTGCATGGCCGGACTGCTGTTTCTGACGCTTGTGACTGAACGAGCCAACGCTCGGGCGTGCGAGAAGCGACGACATGCAATAGACATCTCCTGTAAGAAGTCCGAAACAACGAAACGCAGACTGCGCCCGCTCCTGAGGCAGGCACTGAGGAATTGACGAGAGGTCCCCACCTGCGCAAACATCTGGCGCCATCGACAAGAGCGCGGCAGGAAAGTCGTGGAGCAAGTCAACTGAGCCAGGAAGATGCTTAGCGTCTCCGTTGCCAGACGATTCTGTGCAGTTTGTGGAAATACGGATCCATCCCAGCAAATTCAAAGCCACCGTGGTGGCGAGGTACGCTGACGAGTAGGTCCGCGCAGAACCGCTGGGGCAAGCTGGATGAGGAATACCCTCCAGTCTACACAACTGCCACGGGAGCCCTGAAAATGAACGGCATCAGTTCGCTCTGGCTGGGCGCAGCACTATATGTCAGACTCGCTCAGTTTCAAGATGCAAGACTGGGTCCAGATGATCAGGAAGGGCCGCCCAAGGACGTGAAGCACGGGCCCGTGCTGGACGACTGCCTCTTCCGGAAGTGCTTGTTGTGTAGCGTTATTCGAAGCTTGGAGACGGCGTGGAGCTTGTGCTGTATCCGGGGGAGAGCGGTGTTGTCGCTTTGGTCTTCAAGCGATGCAGATGATGGGCCGGGCGCCGGAGGCGTATAAGGATCGCATAGTCCGGTTCGAAGTTCCATTTGACGGGGCGGCCCGGAAGAAACATTGGAACGCGTCAATTGAGCGCACAGAGTGCGAAAAGAGGTCGATTTTGATCTCCAAATGACATGCTGAGTGTGAAGAAGGTAGGAGCACCCATCCTGGAAGCGACGAAGGACAAAACCACCAGCCGCACAAAGATCGCTGGCTACCATCAGCTCCTACTTATTGTGAGGGAGAGACAGGAAAAAGCATTGAATACTCAGTACCTGACCTTCACCTTCACACTCACCTTTACCGTACTGTCACTCCGATATCTTGCAGTATAACCTTAAGCATACCTAGGTACCACGAGCTCCGTGAGACTGCAGCAGTACACGGAACAGTACATTGCCCCGACCAGTCTGCTTGGGTAACACGCTCGTAGAGTACTGGGATACTAGGTAGGCAGCCCTGGCACATAAGGTACTGTACCACCGACTTCAGCTGAACTCTGGTCACCAGAAACAGGACATTGGACGCAGGCCACCAATCACTGAGTATCGACAGAGGGAAGCTAGGCAGGAGGCAGTAGTGGCTACAAGTTAGTTAATCAGTAGCTCCGTACTGCGGTAGCTCTCGGACGTCCGGTGAACTTTCTGAACCTTGCTGAATAAGGTGCTGACTTCTGAGCACTGTTGCACCTCGCCCATGACGGCTTAGTGCAAGTCACGTGATATAGAGCTGAGTCAGGTAGCACGTGACATGCTTCATGTGACATGCACCATCCTGACGTCAATGCTGTAGACTTGCCACCATCGCGGAGAGTCACCCAACGAGCCTACCCACGCGGTACGAGTTGAGACTACAATGTGTTAGCGAGGTATAAGCAAGGTAAACACTCCAAGCACTTACCTCGTACTGGCGTTGCTAGGTACCTCCTAGTACCTCAGACTCCTACTCCGTACTCCTAAAGCATTCCACATTACTCGAGCCGGGCCGCACGCACATGTCTTCAGGAAAATGTAGTCCTGACGCTGATTAACTCAGAGTCCGCTACTTACTGTAGTACTCCATGCTCCGTACTCCTACCTTGGAAGCGTGCATCAAGTGCCAAGTGACAGTAGCGGTCTGGGCCCAGCACAGACATGCCAAGGTTAGATAAAATGTAGAAACTGGGAAACTCCGGGGAGGCTGGAGCCTTCGTCGATTTCTTTGAGATACGAGTACCTCATACAAAGGGCGAGTGACAACAAGGAGCCAAGGTGCTCGACAGACGCCAGTTGGATCATGCGGTGGTTTGATAAGCACTCGGAGGCGCCACCAGCAGCAATGCTGGCAATGATAACGGCCATGTGCAGCATGGCAGCTGATTGGCGAAGTTTGTTGGACATCTACACAGTACAGAGTATTACTGTGGCAAAAGTATTTTGGTCTGCATGTTGCTGTGTGTACTTGTAGCGCCTGCATGAGATCGGTGGATGTGCACGGATTTCTGCCCGAGAAGTTGTTGCTAAGTCGGGCGTTCGGCCGTGCGCCCGACACGAGGACCAGACATGGGTACGAGTTACGAACACCATGTAGGTCCAACACGGAGATACTGTGTACAAGTTACAGACTCAGGACCATGTAGAAATCTAGGTGCTCGTGACCCATACGGGTACTCCCACTTTTCCGTGCTATGTACAGTTTACCTCGTATAGTCGTATGCTGCTCCCTTCGACGATCGCATATCCACTCCCCACGAGCACTCGTATTCAGAGCCTCAAGCGAGACAAATATAGACAACAATGACCACATAGCAGGACCCTGAAGGTCGAAATTTTCCAACGGCATTTTGAGATCGCCATCAGTGGCAACAGTGGATTTTTCCGGAAACGGATATCCGAGGGTCTGAGCTCGGTTAATAGGATCATCTGTCCCTGCGCCTCAGAAACCCTACCCAGTGTGCCACGAGGGCCAGTAAAAACAGATGGCCGACGCAGCCCTGCATTGCAGCTTGTCTTGGTGGTTTTCGTGTCGCTCGAAATAGATTTTTGCTGATAAACAATACCTCGTAGTCTGTGATCCGGCCCGGCAATCCGTATGCTGTTGCCACAGGCTCGATAACGTTGTCGCCTCTTGAAGCAGACACGGAATATTGCCCCCGGTTGATCCCGCCGGCCGCGAGGCTCTCGTGAATTGCGATGCTTAAGTTATGTTCGCTGGGAGAAAGGCGATACAGATTCGTGAATCGTGATTAGACCAGTATTGGTCGTAGCCGAAGCTCGGTATGTAAATTCTCCGACTGTGGTCCTCTCGTTTTCCTGCGACCGAGTCCTAGGACAGAGCGGCTAATTTGGGCGTGTGGCTCGACATCTGCGGAAAAATCCCTCGCCGTCTAGTCGTCGTCCATCTCGCTAGTCGTCCGTGTAAAAACTCCGTATATGCTCAATTTATTATACAGTCACCAGATCGAAGGACAAATGCTTGTTGTAGAACGTGACGTTTGAACCCGAATCATAAGCCTCAGAGCCGAACGCAATATACCCGAGGTAATCTAAATGGTCGTCAGTAATGTGATCTTAGGAGAGAACCTGCGCATGGTTGCCACTCGAACATGGGAACTGCTTACCATCCACAGTAGGCCCACCTATCCCTGTCAAGCCTTGCAGCAATGGACCCAGATCGGCAAAGAAATTGGTATGACCGGTCGCAGCGTCTTGCGCAACCCACGTCAAGACATTCTGGTTGAGACCGTTGACACCGGTGTATAGACTGAAAGTCGTCCCATTGACTATCTGAGTCGTAACGACGCCTTCTTCGAGACCAATCTGCTGCGTGGAGGCTCCGTACTGGCCCAGCCAGATCATCACCTCGTACTTGGCTTGTGTTGTGTCTATGGCTTTGTTGGGATTTGAGTCCAAGAACATGTCGATGGCCACATTGGCATTTATTTGGGCGGTGGTCAGGGCAGCGATGTCGACGGCTTCCGGCCTCTCGTCACCGACGCCGTAGTACCATTCGGTCTCGAAGTTGATTGCTGATACCTTGGAAATTTCGACGGGAAAGGCATCTGTGTCCACTTTGATGTTGGGAAAGGCATGCACAGGTTGGGTTATTGGACCTCGAGGATATTGCCACTAAGGCTTGCTGTCAGCCAGTCTGCAAAGCTACACTTCGCCCCGCTGGATCGTGGAACAACTTACTGTGATTGACCACTGTGCAGCCGTGGTTTTGGTGGGATAAGTTCCGTTCTGGAGGATTGTTAGCGTCGTCGCGTGGTAAATTCACGGTTTGGGCCTTGAGAAAGCTCACATCGTAGCTGGTGACCTAGTGATCCTGTCTGTTAGCAAGAATGCAATGCACGCGTCTGACGTTACTACTCACGTTCATACACAGACCTCCAGGTCCGTCATAGTTTTCTGGTATGGCCCACTGATTGGGATTTCTGGGAAATCTTGGTCAGCCTCTGTTGCGCGTGACATAATTGGTTGCAGTTGCGGTCTGGGCGTCGAGTCGGAAGTCCACATCCAGTCGATCCTCCGAGCTGCAAGGGCACTTTCAGGAGGGTTGCAGGCGCCCTTGGTCCGAAGCCAGCGCCTTGCCCAACCGGGCTACAAGCCAGGAACACGAAAAAGCCTTCCAACTTTAAACTTGTCCGTCCTGACAGGGGTTCGGATAGTTGCAAATTGAAACTGGCTGTTTAAACAGTCCAGTCGTTTGGTGAGAAGGAGAATTGAGACTCACAATGTGTACTTCTGGCCATTTGTGAACGGCGAAATACCAAAGGCTCTCTGGCAATAATTCTTTGACCGGATCTTGTTGCTTGCGCTCACGAAGGGGTTGGGGTTCAATCCTTGGGACTCGCGATATGCCTGTAGCCCGAGGAGCACACTGATGGTGACTGCGACGGGAATGAGCACAAAGCCAAGTGAAACGAGCGACCTATATCCCATTGTTGAAAGAACTGTGGTAGAGACCTGGATCAAATTGCGAACAGTCGAAGACGTCGGCCAGCACAGCGTCGAGAAGATATGCGATGGCGACCAGGAGAACAGAAGTATGTCAGAGGCGGAGAATAGAAAATACGCAGCGCGGCTGGAAAGATCCGGGCAGCACGCAGCTCGGAGCTTCGGTGGGCGGTGCAGGTCTAGCAGGTTGAGCAGCTTGGGGCAAAGTGGCAAGAGATAATTTTGTTTCAGTCGCAGCTAAGATTTTAAGGCGGTAGGCATCGGTTCGTCAGTGTCAATGGTTGACCGGGAGAGACTTGTTTGAGCAAGGTGCGGTATCCGCAAGACAAATGCCTATCAGACTGCTATTTGTGTGGAGATTACGGGCTTGGCAGTCAGGTGGCGCTCCTTCTGCCAGGGACGCCCCGGTCACAGTGCCAGGGGTTGCGCTTGATTGCTCCATTAGACAATCACCTTGATTTTCGCGTGTCCTTTGCCCTGCTTGGGATTTCCCTTTCGCCTCGAGCCGGATGATGCTGTTGTCGTCACTCCCCCAACAGCGTCGCGTGCCAAATTGGCACTCTCCGACACGCCCATGGTTAGTGAGGCCCCTTGATGAGCATTGCTTGATAAGGGCAGCGAAAAAGTTGGCTGTGCCATCGCTAATCCTGGTGTCCAGCACGGCTTCTTCTCCTTCCGCCAAGTTCCTGTCTTGGTCGCCCCAGCCTTCCGTAACAATCTCTTCCTCCGCATGGTCTTCCCGCTTCGAAATGTCACGATGATCTGCCTCAGTCCTGCCCTGCCTCTTTCCGGACCCAGCCTCTCCACTATGACATGATTAAGGTCGGTCGAGCACCCACTCGAGCCACTCTCTGCCACTGTTGGACAAGTACGTGCTACCCGAGAACACGCCCCCTTTGGATAGCCAATCCAACCCTTCTGCTTGCAAAATCCTGTCGCCGCTCACTTTGCCTGTGCTGGTTGTGCTTGTTCCTTTCTAATACTTCAATAGCAGCACCGCAGTCCGTGGGCCACCTTCACTTTACCATAACTCCATCTATCTGTGACAGATATTCACATTCGTTTATACTTCACTCGCTTGGTATATCACACAGGCATTGAGGACGAGAATGAACATTGTCGCTCGATAGTCCCATACGACAGACACAACCCAACGTGTCCGAGCTTTCGCCCTTGCGTATCCCTCTACAACGCACCACCCCTCGCTCCAACATGCCTCTTCACAAGTCAGACCGTCGAAGAGGTGAGGAGCAGCCTGTCATGCAAGAAATAAAGCTCAACGCAATCGAATCGCCGTCGCCGCCATACAGAGAAAGCATGTCCTCCCCGTATCGTGAAAGCCATCGGGAGAGTCAAGAGTCTTTCCTACTCGAACCACCTGCACCATCTGCTCATCCCATATATGGCAACTACAGAGAGAGCCCGCCACTCGATCAAGGGAGGCTGTCGAGGCCGCCAGGTCTACCAGACCTATACAACAACCGAACATTGTCAGACCTGATCCCGGGAAGCATCTCCGACAGCACGCTGTTGGAGGCACCCAATGGATCATACCCAGCATTTGCCCCAGGAGCACACTCGTCATATTCAGGCTCTCAGACGCGGAGCTCTTCGCCTTATCCAGTACCATCGCCCTTCAGAAGTCAAGAGACCTTACGACCTCTCTACCCTGACTCGCCCTCCACCTACTTCAAAAGGGACTGGGCGAAAGAGGGCCAGATTGCTCAACTGCATACGCGAGATGACCAGGAATTCATAGCCGGCACGAAGAGATGGCTCTACCGATGGTTCGCGCCGTTGTTGTGCCTGGCCTCCCTCTCGATGTATTGGCTCTATTTCGGCCTACGAATTACCTTTATTGTCGATGCTCAGAAGCTCTATGGCAACTCCTTCCCGCTGGCGTGGGCTTTCGTGGCGATAGAAATCTCGATTGCTGTGCCCATATTCATGCAGACTATCTGGTCGCTCTTTATCCTCAAGAAACGCCACAGGCCAAAGCTAAGGCTCATCGGCAACGAGGTTCCCACAGTCGACGTTTTCATCACGTGCTGTGGCGAGGACGACGACCTCGTCCTTGATACTGTTCGCGCCGCATGCGATCTGGATTACCCCCAAGACCGATTCCGCATCATCCTGCTGGACGATGGCAAATCTGAGACACTGAAAAACGTGCTTGAGGAATGGCGTGAGACGTGTCCGAATGTCTTCTATATGTGCCGTCCAAAGTTCCCTGGCGTCCCTCACCACTTCAAGGCCGGTAACCTGAACTACGGATTGGACGCAGTCCACAACCTACCGGGTGGCGCTGGAGAGTACATGGCCGCTCTCGATGCAGATATGATTCCAGAACAACATTGGTTACGAGCCGTGTTGCCACACTTGCTGATGGATGATAAGATGGGCCTCGCGTGTCCACCCCAGCTCTTCTACAACGTTCCGAGAGATGATCCTCTTTGTCAGAGTTTGGACTTCTTCGTTCACGTCTCCGAGCCGGTCAAGGATGCGCTGGGTGTGGCCTGGTGCACAGGATCCGGATACATCGCTCGGACATCTGCACTGGCTCAGATTGGGAACTTCCCCTGCGGGTCCTTGGCGGAAGATGTCGCCACCAGCACTCTCCTGCTCGGCGCTGGCTGGAAGACAGCCTTTGTCCACGAAGCACTACAATTTGGAACTGTACCTGAAGACTATGGTGGCCATCTCAAGCAACGTACACGCTGGGCCATCGGCACCGTTGACACGGCCTTCAAGCTCAAATTCTGTTTGTGGGGCGATCAAGTGAAGCAAATGTCCTTCGCACAGAGGTCGTCGAGCTTCATCTACGCCTTCCTGAGCTTGTTCAACATCTTCCTCACCCTCTCGATCTTCGCCTTGCCGATTGTTCTTGTCGCGAACAAACCCTTGGTGGCTTATTCAAATGACACCCAACTTCGATGGTTGATCCGGGCGTGTTTCGCCAACGTGGTATTGAATCGCCTGTGCGAGTTCATCCTCTATATCCCCGCAGGTTATACCACTGGCCAAAGAGGCAGCCGTTACCAGCTCTGGATGGCTCCCTATATATCTCTCTGCATCATCCGGTCATTTGTCCTACCGACCTGGCTCGGCGGACAGCGACAAGCTTTCAAGGCGACAGGTTCGATCAAGTCAGCACTCAACGAAAGAGACCCAAAACAGAGAGCGCCAATGTACCGCCGGTTATGGACGATACTGGTCAACTACATGGCCGGCTTCCACGTTGCGTACGTCTACTTCGTGCTGGTTGCTGTCACCATTTCGACTTACCGAACTCTGGTCGTGCAGCACACATTGAGAGGGAAGTTGATCGGGCTTATCACGCACGCATTTTGGCCTCCTCTTGCTTGGATCATTGTCTGCTCTTCTTTCTGGATTCCTTTCACATATGCGGTCGATCCTCCTACCTGTCCCGACCGAGAGGAACTTCTGGACCGCGACCCGAAGACCGGTGTATGCCACCCCAAACCGGCAGCGAAGAAGATCGCTTTTGCGCCGCAAACCGCCTGGTTCGAGCTGGAGTACAGCTTTACCACTGCTTTTACGGCGTTGGTCTTTGTCGCGGCGTTCTTCTATTGAGAGCCGTGATATGATATACCTAATGACGAAATGAATATGTCGATCAACGGCTTGAGTTCACATTACCACCTGGACCTTGTTCATTGCAGACCGTCTACCGCGCATTCGCTTTTTTTTTGACAACAGCTGGGCCTGAATACTGTACATATAGCCGGAGACTTGGGCCCTCCTGGCATAGACATACACACTGGGATGGATAATCGACTCTTTTGGCGTTCCAAAACACAGCGAGAGATACTTCCGCAAGATGGAAGTGGCGCATGCATCAGGACGATTGATTAGTACATAGCAAACGGCAGCGGCCTATCTGATACCACATAGCGAAGACTATAAATTCATCCAAAAACTTAATCACGGTTCACTGACCATTGCGCGATGTTGTGGATAAATCAGGGTCATGCATATAGCCAGTCTGAAAGCAGAGATATGCTCCTTCGCTCGATCTTTTACCACTAATAGGAAATCTTGGTCGGCCTGGATTTCATTTCTGTCCTTGGCTGGTCTTCCCATCATGCATGCCCTTCCCAGCAGCAAGAACTTCCATATAGGAGTGTTCGAGACCAGATTGGTATTTGTCTAATCTCGTCTCTGATCTCGGTCTATGTTTATGGACGCAGTTTGGGCCTCACAGCTTCGGCTGCCCACCTAATCCCGCTCCACCTGGCGTAGTGGAGACAAAGGATCCGTCAAGCTCCTCCCACTCACTCAGAACCGTCTTCTTGCCTTGGATGAACCGGCCCGTGCCTTTGAACATGGCCTTGAACTCAGCCGTCTTGCCGTGCACGCCCAGCGCGGGCAGATCCTTGTACCGTTCGAACATGAGCACTTCGCCAGGGTTCTTCTCACTGGTCAGGACATGGTAGGTCAACGTGCCGGGCTCATTTTGCTCGACCCAATCACAGAAGTTGCTGGACCACCGTCGTTAGCGACCACCACTAGAGGCAAGATAGGGAACTCCGTACGGAGTATCGGAAATGAGCTACAGTAAATGAAGATAGCAAAATGCTTAGGTAGGTACTTACCCCAACACGCCCACCAACCCATCCCTGTTCACGTCCAAATCATTATCCTTCAGCACGAACTTCGCGAGCATGACAATTCCCGCCTTGGGGCTCTCCTTTTCGCCCTTCCTGGCCACGAACCCCGCGGCGGGGATCCATTCCGAGATCTCCATGTCGCGCGCCGGATCGTACAGTTTCTCCTCCGCGACCCGCGAGTGGAAGGACTTGAACACGGGCGTATGTTTCACGGCGGAGAATGCCGCCGGAGAGGACCAGATCTCTAGAAGGCCCAGGAGAGTCGATGCTTCACCTGAGGGAACCATGCCGAGCTGCGCTTTGGGCCGAGTCGTCGGCGTGAAGATGGCGCGCGTGCTATGCTGGGTGGACGGGTTGCGGAAGAAGGAGAGGTTGGCGTTGTTCAGCGCGATGACCCTGTCGCGGGATTCTCGGGATTTGGTGTGGATGAGGACCAGGAGGGCGAGCGGCTTGTCGTTGGATGCCATGATGAAGATCGTTCCGGGTATTTGCTGTTGTCACGAACGGTTGCTGGGCTCTTGGTGATCTCTGGAGTCTTGGAGTGGTCTCTTCGGGTCAATGTAGAGTCTAATCTTTCAACAACCGGACCTCGAAAGACTGCAGCAAAGACTGTTCTTGGAGCGACGGAAATGTCGAGATGCCTTACCTTTGTGTGAGGAAAGATCTCTCGGACGCTGCAGCCATAAAAACAGTTCATTACATGATTAGTATGCAGTAACTTTCCACCGGCTACAGCGCAAGCAGCCACTGTATGAATTACTGGAGATGTGGGAAAGTTGCCTCGGCAGTCTAGATTCGGGGGTTGATCGATAAGATAAGATGTCGGCGCATAAGGCTGGCGTTGGCGTGGCACGCGTGGCTGGCCGATAGCCTCGCCGAAGGTGGTCGGCCCGGACTCCACCACCGAGCTCTTTCGGTCGCCCACGGTCTTTCCAGCAGAAGCAAGACCACTTCTTTGCAAGCAAACAGGGGGTCGCACCCGGGAGAGAGGTATCAAAACATTGCCGTCATGAACCCGCTGCATCGGTGATAGGCGTACAGGACATGGCATTCTCGGGACCTTCATCTGACATGGCGGCTCTTCCGGGAGCATTTCAAATGGCTGAGCACGCCCCCCTTCGGTTCACGACCTCGAGGCTTCCGACCACGATTGTAGGCAGAACCAGATCCCGGTGGCTGGCGTGCGACAGCTGCAAGTCCTCAAAGAACCGATGTGAACGGGCTTCCGAAGCAGTCTCGTGCAATCGATGCTTGAAAGCGAACAGGCTCTGTGTCGTGGCTGGCGTCATCCTTCAGGTGCCGGCGTACACAGCTTCCCACATCAACCAGCAAGGAAAGGATCCGACCTCCGCTCAAATATGGTACATCCGCAAGACCTGCGATGCGTGCCACGCCTCCAAGGTGAAATGCGAACGCACTTCAGAGTCGATGCAGCAGTGTGACAGGTGTGCGAAGACCGGCAGGGAATGCATAACCACCCCTAGCACCGGTCCTAGATACCATTGCCGGAGACTTGAGGTACTACCTCTTCCAACGGGACCAAATACTGCATTAGACATCAACATCGCAGACACCGTGGCTGCTACCAACACACCGTTGGCGCCGGCTACTCACGCCAACCACCTCGGCGCAGAGAGCAGGTGGAACGGTGCTTTGGAACAAGACAGTCGTGCTGCCGGGCCATCCGACGCTCCCACAGAGGCGTTGCAGAATGGGGTCGCAACGCACATCACCCGACAAAATTACCAGGCTAAGCTGGGGGAGCTCCAGCGGGAAGTTCTGGCGGACCTGGAGCTTGTCAAATACTGCAAGGCGGCCGACAAATGTCCGGAGGCAACACTTCCTCCAGAGCTGGGCTACAATTCCTCCTTCTTGGTCGGACGGATGCTCGCGCAATCCAAGACACTACTGGAGATACTGGACCTGTTTGGTCCCGCTGCGCTGGCACCTACTCCTTCATCAGAAGGAGCTGCGCCCGATGGTATTTCAACCACCAACGGAAGTAGCCGGTGCGATGTGCCCTCGATGTTCTCGCTCTTCTCATGTTTCGTCTGCCTGATCCGGATATACCGAACCAACTTCTCAAGCATTCTCGACTCGATGCCGATGCTATTCGGCCTGGAACGACCGGTGCCCCAATTATTCCCGGGTCTCAACCTGGGGGGCTTCTCGCTGGACTACCATCTCGATCTGCAGGTCCAGCTCCTCCTGCAGATCAGTAACGAAACGTTGTCAAAACTGAAGGCAAAGTTCGGGATTGCAGACGTTCGCGGACTTGCGGGCAAGAGTGTGTTTGAGCCGGACAAGACAAGGATGCTGGTTGCGATGTTGGGGGAGGAAGCCCGCGAGCAGCCGCCACTTCACGAGCCGCGAGGCCACTGTGCGCCATTGTCGGAGATCTTGAAAGACCTGCACCACATCATTCAAGCAGAAAAGGCAAAGAGGCAGCAGGGTGGCTAGTTGCACCCTCGAGATACAGTCAAGGCCACCGCCCGGCCCGCGTCCGAGACTCCGAGCACCCACCGAGCGGTCCGCCGAAGTGCTTCCGCTAGCTCGCCGATACCCACCCCCCTCCTGCCTGCTCTGCTGAAGGCCCATAAAGAGAGCAGTTCGCCTTTTTTGGGTTTTATGACCTTTCCATATCCCGTTGACCTTCAAATCAACCAGCAGCCAGTATGGGACGCACTCCGCCGCACGACCAAGGTCTTTCCGCAATGTGGTGGTCAGCACGCGTAATGCTTCCTCGCTCCTGGACCATGCAGCCTCGCATGTAACAGAGACTGACCAAGCGCAGAACCCGCCCACCGACCCTAAGACCTCCTTCGCAGGCAAAACCGTCCTCATCACCGGTGCAAACGTCGGACTCGGACTCGAAGCTGCGATCAAATTCGCCCGTCTAGGCGCCTCCCGTCTGATCCTCGGCGTCCGCTTCCTCCAGCGCGGTGAAGATGCTAGAGCCCAAATATGCCAACAGGCAGGCTACAACGCTGCCAACGTGCAGATATACCAAGTCGACATGAGCTCCTTCGAGTCCGTCAAGTCGTTTGCCAAGGCTATAACCGAGGCGGAACCAACCCTCGATATCGCTGTCCTTAACGCCGGGATAGCAGCATCTTCATACCAGCTCAGCCCAGACGGATATGAAATGTCCCTACAGGTCAACGTCCTGTCCACTGCACTGCTCGCCGTCCTGCTACTCCCCAAGCTCCACCAATCAGCCCAGACGAGCGGATCTCCTTCTCATCTCGAGTTTGTCGGCAGCGTGAGCCACCGCATGGTCAACCCCACGGCCCTGGACGCCGTGGTCGACAATCCCAGTGCAAGGCTCCTCGACTACGTCAACGACAAAGAAAATTTTGGCGTTCAGGAAACATACTGCATGACCAAGCTCTTGCTCATGTACGTCATGGAGGGCCTCGTGTCAGCCACACGCCTCAACAACGTCGACGACGTGGTCATCACGACGTGCTGTCCCAATCTCTGCCGCACGAACCTCGGACGCGATTTTGGCCACTTGATGACCTTGGCCAACTCGATGTTCCAGCGCGTCTTTGCGAGAACGGCTGAGGAGGGCAGTCGGATTCTTGTCAGCGGGACAACGTTGGGAAAGGATGCCCATGGAATGTTCTGGAGTCATGATGTGT
Organism: Cladophialophora yegresii CBS 114405; assembly: GCF_000585515.1. Lineage (NCBI taxonomy): Eukaryota > Fungi > Ascomycota > Eurotiomycetes > Chaetothyriales > Herpotrichiellaceae > Cladophialophora > Cladophialophora yegresii. The sequence continues at coordinate 3,944,213 of NW_006913046.1, read as the reverse complement.
TCGACATGTGAGTGACTGACCACCCTAGCAGAAATCGAGGCTGCACAACCGGGAAACGTAGTCAAGGCTGACATATTACGAATACGTGTCTGTGTAGGAAAGGAGAGCTCGTCACCAGCGAAAAGGGGAAGATGCTGCAGAAGAAAGCATGGACGGAGATTGCACAGCTGTTGCGGGCGCATGTTCGGCATAGTGAAAAGTGGGTGTTAGAATGTTGAATGCGCCATGCTGCAGGCTGTATGCTGGGCCATGCTTCATCCGGGTTCCGCTGATGGTGGGGAGATGACCTGTGGCAAGCACACAGTAGGCAGGCGGGCCGGCATTTACTGCTTACATTGAAAGAGACCATCTTCCTTCTTCAACGTATGTGGTCTTGTATGGAAGAATAGGTCGAGGCCGTGTTCGATATCGGATGAGTCAAGAGCTGGTACGCCAACGCTTCATTCTTGGTGACCGCGGCGTTTTAGAAAGGGCATAGGACACACGTTCACTCCTTACCATGTGGCCACGAACAGTCACACCTGCTGTTGGCGTTTGGTATGCGTCCAGTTCAGTGTCGTGATGGCTCGGTCCGCGCGTCTCGCAGCCCCAGTGCGCTACTCGAGTTAGCCTTAGCTTTCATAGCCTTCTTGTTGAGGTAGCGAGTTGGACAGTACCTCTCCGTGATGAAGTAGAGCCCAGAGCTCATTATATACCCCGAGACCAGAAGCCCGAATTGCCCCCTTTGTTCAGCTCGGGCAAAGATCCATGCTAAGCCTCCTCTGTGCTACGGAGAAGCAGAGACGCTGCCTAACTACCTAGGTATTTCGCGGGAGAAGCGAGTCAAAAGCGGCGGGCTCTAGCCGTTCAATCGCCGTTTGAGCATTTGTCTCCCTACTCAAGTTGCTGGCCACGAACGTACTGCCTCCTTACAGGCGGCAAAACCCTATTATGAGAACTGAACAACGATGACTATTTGCAGGGCATCAGGATCCCGGACTCAGCATGGTAGCTACCGTATCCAGCAGGGAAGGTCCACCCAGCATCTTTCTCTCAATGCACTCCAACGTCCGAAGCCTGAGGTAGCAGCTGCCTGACAGGTTACTTGAATCTCTTGTTTTCGCGCCTGCCCGTGCCCTCTGTCGAGCCACAGTCGGCACGATAAATTGAGACACAGCAGGCTCTGGTGACGGGCGCTCTGCTGCACACGGCGGCTATCCCCACCAGATTCCAAGAAGCTGTCGAGCTGAATAATGCGCAGCCTCAGTTCCTAACCGCGGCCTTCCCACATTTCTTCTGAGTTCATGCAAGTCTGCGGTATGCTGGGTGCTCCGACAACCTCCAGGTTCAATGACATATCCCCGATCGTGGGCGTCGATTAGCTGGCCGCCCGGGGCTTGACGCACGGCCCATGGCGGCTATGTGTCTGTGTTACCTTCCTTTAGTGTTTTGGTGTTCGCTGCTGGTTCGATACTGAGGACTAGACAGTGGCACAATGATGCCACCTCCGCGAATGCGCAGCAGAAAGAAAACAAGAACAAGGATCGACGATGATACCACTTCGGAATGCGATGCCCACGAGACTGAGCTTAGTTATCGACAAGGTGAGTATGGCTGATCGGATCTGCTAGTTGACCTGTACAGAAATTCACTCGAGCACCCCACTAGATGACTGGAGAGCTCACCGCCCTCAGCTCGGTGGTGAAGAGGCACACAGCAACCAGGATGCCGGGTCTCTGTCTCGAGTGTTCAAATATCAGCTCTCACACCTCACTCACCTCTTCAACCTCACCTGTTACACCTCATCTCTCTCGAGAGTATCTCCTCAGCGTCACCTCTCGAGCCTTAGCCTTCAACCTCTATCTCTCGAGCCTTACCTTCCGAACTCCGTCTTTCGAGCCTACCTCTAAAACGTCACATGTTGAGAGACTTAGACCTCACTTCTGGCTAACCTCACCTGTGGATCACTGTACAATCCTTCAGTCAGCCTTCCCAAGGCTGGCTTTCGACCCGTCCTCGATAATTTGTATGTGAGACCTGTCCGAATAGCTCATCGCTCCTGACAAAACGAAGAGTCCACTCTGAGGACCCGGCCAACTCGATCCTGATTAGGTGGCTGTCGGGTTCTTGTCACTCAAGTGAGAGGCGCCTCTCCTCTCCCCTCCTCGTCCACAAATTCATCCACACCTCTCACGCCCTTCAGGCATACGGTTGATTCTCAGGGAAGCCTCTGGCGATTGATCCTCCAACCACCACTTTCAGACCACATTCCGCGCATACCTTTACAGAGCATCTCCATGGTGTGATCACACCTTCCTTGTTGATCAGTCAACAGGTAGCGGTCGAGACAAGCAGGCCCGCGTCACCTAAGCGACCTTCTTTTGTCCCAATATCGACCTCAAATACAGCCGAGCCTTCGGCTCTACCCCTCTATCACCACAAGTTTTACACAGACCAACCTGGCTTCGAGTCTGTGATAAGCTCAATTTGTGGAAGTGGACAGAGACGTTGAATGCTACCTTCAAGCCCAATCTGATTTGAATCAAGATGGCACGAAGATACAACGCCAGCGTTTTTAGGCTGGATCCGTTCTCAACCAAAATCCAACAAGGTATCTCCGATGAAGAGTTGCATACCACACCGGTGGTCACGTCCCCTCTCACACATGATCCAACATGGGATGCTAAGGATCCACTTGGTATATCCCTTTCGAAACCTGCAACAACCTCGTTGCCGGACATCTGTCACGCCAGAGAAAAAAAGATAACGTACGTGGCGGCCGGAGATATCTTTTTTCATGTGTCGCCTACCTATACCTCATACCTCCAGTTGTCGTTTCATCTCGAAGACGACTCCGCTCCAGGGGGTCGTAAGCAGACGTGCATCAGATTGACTCGAGACACATGCCTGAAGCTTGCCCCTATCAAGATCAACAAGGAACTCTATTCTGAGCTCTTGCCAAAGACTACGCCAACCTTTACGAGCTACAGTCAGTTCCCCCTCTCCGTTCAATATGACACTGGCCGATTCTTCTCCGAAAACATGTTCATAGAGTCGCCCTCTCACTCTTTGCTACATCTGCAGAAGGCCTTCAAGTCAGCCTCCCGTCTTACTGTTTTAATCGAGGACACAACTTACCATTTTCGGCAAGACCTGGAATCGCTCATCACCAAATTTCGAATCTGGGAGGGTACTTATCCCTTGCAGCCGCAGACCGCTTTTCTCGATGGTAAAGGCATGTCCCGGGCTTTAGCATCCAACCCAGAGGAGCCAGCTAGAGCATCTTTTTTCAGCTCGAACGACTACTTTGCTACACTAGGTGTCGGTACTAAGATATTAAGAGAAGCGAAAGAAAAGGCAGACCGCGAGGATTTCGAGTGCGCCATCCACGTTATCAGCGCAGAGGAAGGAGACCGCAACCGCTATTATGCGATATTTAAGGTACCCCGGGACCAGGGGCGGTTGGCCGGATTCTCCTCTGGGGACCGTGCCACTGTGGCCTTCAAAGATGACAATGGAGCAACAAGCTGGAGTATGCATGTCATTGAACCAATTCCATGGTCTGGTAACGGCGTTGTGACGGCGTGTCTAGAGTTTGGGAAGGACGTAACATCTCCGAGACGTTTACGCCTCACTCCCGTCCCCCGAGGTCGTGGTGGTTCCGGCTTCAGGAAAATTCTGGAAGGGCCTGGTCTGAAAGCGACTGTGTGTCCAGAGGCCCGCCACAGCGAGTTTCCCTATATCATGGACGCTTTCGATATATTGCGCTCCACATTACCAGCTGCCAGGCCCGGCTCAATGGGAATGGCAGTGTGCCGATTTCTTGTGGGCAACAAGCCTGGTAGCATTCCCAAGAAAGACATCTATGGGTTGCTAGCCAACAAAGATCTCGCAGCCGAGCAAAACATGGATCTCAACGATGGCCAGAAGACCGCTATATCTATGGCCAGGTGTGCGCCGGCTGGATTTGTCCTCTGTCATGGCGGTCCTGGTACAGGGAAGACCCACTTTGTGGTTGAAGCAGTCAAGCCGTTTCTTCTCGATGGTGCAAGAAAGCATCACGTTTTGCTGACTGCGCAGGGGAATCGTGCCACCGATGCCTTGGCGATCGGCTTAGAGCGCAGACTACATGGACTCATCGGCAGCGGCCAGGTTCCCAGATCCCAATACCTAGTGCGCTTGCATAGCATCAAGACCGAAAGATCAATCTTTTTACGAGGCGCACTCACGTCCCGACGCGAGAAGTTGCGGAGCGGGGCAGCCCAGGCTCAGAGTAAAACAGGTACCAAGGCCGTTGCCAGCCTCCCACGCCAGGAGGAAGAAATCAGGGCACATTGTCAAACCTTTACTGCTTGCAAATACGAGTTCGTAGATGACAAGCGTGTAGAGCACTTGGAACTCTCGGTCGGACACAGGATGCGGCAAATTGCAGGTTTAGAACCGGATGGCCCACATTTACTGGGGGAGGACTTGTTTTCCGAATTTGCAGGACTATATCAACGATTCAGTGACGGTAAGGAACTACACGACGATGTCATGATGCTTTTTCATACGGGGATTGAGGAGTTGATGGCATACACTATCTCGAACGCGGCGGCTGTTTGCGCCACGGTTGCTGGTGCTGCGGATGCCGTCTTCACCAAGAACTACTCAGAGGCTGAGTTGATCGTGGTGGATGAGGCCTCGCGAATTGCGGAGTACTACTGGTGGCCATTACTCGCTTACTTCCCAAACGCAGTAGGCAAGATCATGGTGGGTGACCACTTCCAGCTACCACCGAGGGTAGATGAAGACATTGAGATGCGGAACCCATGCCAGCCTCAACTTGAGATGTCCTTACAGGAACGTGCTCAGACAATAGGCATGCGTGCGGCATTCTTTACCGTGCAGTATCGGGCTATGCCCGAGATTACCGAAATCTACAGCAAGGTCTGCTATCAGTCTCGCCTCACGAGCGATCCATCAACATACTTGGAGAGGCGACCTCTGGCTGGCGAAATTGTGCATCATAACACCGTCCACTACGGGATTGCCAAGCCGTTGATCTTCTTTGATATTCCGAGCGCCGTGCAGAAAAAGAGCGGGAGTACAATCGTTTGCGTCACTTACGCCAACCTGGTCCTGCGAATCCTACAAGGCCTTCTTACAGCTGGATTTGGCTCAACAAAGCCTTGCACAATCGCTATCCTGGCGCCATACAAGTCTGAGCTAAACATGCTCTGGGTTGCTAAGAGGGAAATGGCCGAGGAGGTGAAAGGAGCCGCCGCTGCGAAGAATGTGTTTGTGGAAACGGCGGATAAGGTACAAGGTATGGAGTATGACAGTAAGTTATTCCATGTGGACCGACACCACAGGTCCAGCTGCTCCATCGTCTTGTAGCCCAGATGCTGACGCTTGTACAGTTGTCATTGTTGATCCAGTGGCCACGCACTTCCCAGGGTTTTTGACCATGCAGAGACTCAATGTCCTATTCTCGAGAGCGAAATATGGACTCTACGTCTGCGGCAACCTCGAAGCATGGAGGAACATGAGAAGAGATGGTTCTGAGTGGATTCAAGCGTTTGGCAGTGCACTTGCGCCGCATGCCACCAAATTGTCGGATGCGGAATTACGTGGGTCGGTCGTGGTCAGCACCGACTGGTGAAGCTGAGTGAAAGCGATTCAAGATCGAGGGACGTGGATGAACACTGTGGGAGAGGAAGACGGCGGCGGAATGTTCCAGCCAATGGATAAAGGCACACGAGTCCAGCTGTCTTAGGCCCTCTGTTGGACACCGTGGCACCGAATCCTTGGGTAGAGTGGAAGCGATGGATTCGGGCTGCCCACGAAGATCCAGCACACTGACCGTGTGACAATGCCACCTCGGAGATGTCGTCTAATGCACGATGGTCCTGTCCAGTATCCGGTCTCTTCCACCAGTGCTTCTTCCTGTTGCTGTGCCACGAGTAGTGATCATCAAGCTGGGACCTCGTACATAGCTCGAGTCACAGCAAGCAAAGCGATGGCTCCCCCTTGGTGATTGTGCACCGCCCTTGCGCTCTCCACGGCCATAAACCATCAGCGGCTGACCGCGTCCTGAGTCGAAGACGCTGTTGAAGTTCGGGATCAAGCATGTAGCAAGGCCAGGTCGAGTTGACCTCCACCTCATGTATTTTTCATTTCCAGTAGACGACTCCCTCCATCAGCCGCCTCGCCGTCCTGAAAACAGTCGCAGACCTCAGATGGCCGTGCTCGTCGTACTGCGCCCCAACCATCAGCCTCCCACTGGCATGCCCCAGCGTGACACCGGCCGAGTCAACGGGATGCTCAGAACAGCACTCCCGCACCGTCGACCCCGCCAACTTCGACGCCGCAGCACAAGCCAGCGCCACCGTGATCGGCACAGCCTTGTGCGGCTGGCCCACGGAAATGGCACGGACGCGCAGGTCCATCTCCGCGGCACTGTCCCCCTCCTCCGGCCTTGAAACAAGACATATCTTCGGCACACTCCCCGGCACGTCCGCAGGCGTACGGGCCAACCCCATCTTCACGCCCGCCTGCCGCCGAATCGATTCCAGCCGTGCCAGAAGCGTCGGGTGCGCCTCCATCTCGGCCGGCGAGATGGCCCCATCGACATCCAGGGACGCGGCCTGGACGAAACAGCACGGGTTTCCCACATCGGTACACGTCGCAGCCACGCCGTCGAACGTGTCGACGACATTCCCCGTGGGGAGCAGCTTGCCTGTCTTGGAGCCCGCCGGGTTGACGAAGTCGAGTTGGATCCTCGCGCCCGTGCCGGAAACGCCATCGATGCTGAACGCGCCGCTGGCGACGGCTTCCCCGTCCTGCACGTCGAACGTCGAGTGGATGATCTTGCCGGTGTTGGTGTTGTGGATCCGCACCGTCATCGTTGTGGGTTTGCTGTCGGTATCTCTCTCCGTCTCGGCGGTGGTCCCAAGCTCCCTTGTCTCGCCGGTGGCGAAGATGCCGGCATCGACCGCAAACGGACCCACCGCGCTGGTCATATTCCCGCAATTACTCGAAAAGTCCACCTCGGCGTCCTTCACGCCCACTGCAGCAAAGGTATAGTCGACGTCCGCGTCCGGGTGGGTTGACGGTCCGACGACACAGATCTTCGACAGGCTGGAGATCCCGCCGCCCATGCCGTCGAGTTGGCGGCCCCAGGGGTCCGGGCTGCCTAGGACGCCTAGGAAGATCGGCGCCCATTGCGACCTGTCTGCCGGGAGGTCCTTCGGCTGGAAAAAGACCGCGCGTGATGTTCCCCCGCGGTAGTACGACGCTGGGAGTCTGTGCTGGCGCATGTTAACAGGTGAGGTGGTCAGGAGTCGAGAATGAACACGAGGCCACTTGCAAGGTTGGTAGTCGTGGCACTGTGCTCTGGGAATGCGGATCCTGGCTCCAACTCTGGCTCTGGCGAGGGAGTGCATTTGCGGTTCCCATTTGTCGGATACACCAGCTGTATCGTACAGTAAGTGAGCCGACGCGGACGTGGCGATGGTACAAGCTAGGAAGAAGACACAATACAGGAAGAAATGTCTATTATACTCGGGAAGGAGATGATGCTTCGGGACCGTGATGGTAGATTTGGCGTCATGGGATGGTGCATCTCCGTCTCTGGCTGGGGAGTAAAGAGAGCTGGAGTACGGAGTCAGTGTTACATACGGAGTGGTGTTGCCCGCTCCGGTCCGTTCTGCCGAGCCGAGCGACAAGGCATTTCGCAGCCGGCAAAATAGCCCTACATACGTGCCCGACCGCGCCGCAAAGCACGAAAGTGATGATCGAGGTGGTCACGGTGTCAGAGCAAGAGCACACAAGAGTCGTCCGTAGCTAGGTTTGGTGGTGGTCGGGCGGCTCCAGCAATGAGTAGATGACGGTGAGCTCAGGTAGAAGTTCTCCATCAATTACCGCACATCAGGATCGAGTATGTTGAGCTGTTGGATTCGTTGTAGCCGACAGAGGACATAATTACATACTCTGCAAAGGCCAGTACTACGGAGTACTCGCAGTAAGTGCAGTTGGTCGGGCGATAAAAAAGGCAGTGATAATCACATGATGGTAGCAAATCAAGTTATATATAGATGTACGGAGCAAATGTCGTCAACAAATCAGCCAGACGGGGATGTGGTCTAGTGGTATGACGTTTCCTTAGCATCATGCGTTCCACCGCATGGAAAAGGTTCTGGGTTCGATTCCCAGCTTCTCCAGCTCGTTTCTTTTTTGCGATTTTACCAAAATCATCATCTTATCGTGGGTACTTCCGGACGGGAGGCGTAGGGAATTTTTGTTGGAGTTGTGGTGCGCATCGCTTCCAAGGCTTGGCGCCGACAGGAGAGGCTGTTTCGGGCTGCGTTTCCATGATCGTCTCGGCTCCGTATGTCTTTCGCTCTTGTTAGCCGGGATGGAAGACTGAGAGTGGCTTTCACCGGTGATGCTGAAGTCTTTCGGTATAAAGCGGTACAGACTTGATATCATAATGTCATGCTGCACCTTGAATGTCCTGGACTCAACCCATACAACCAGAGGGCATCACATCAGCCGCTTTCAGTCAGCTTGACCCTGGAATAGTGCGACACCTTCAGGTCTGGCCACCACTTCATGTGCTACAATCCGATGTGTGAATTGGACCATGTCGGCCAAGGAAGCGTCCATCCTTGCGCCGTTCTCGGCACTTACGGAACACGCGCGGCTATACAGCGAAATGGACAGCTAGAGTCTCAACATTTCAAGATACTGCTTGCTACATTGTCCTGACAGAGAGGTCAGGTGCTCGCAAAGAACCGCCGAGACAAACCGCGAGGTTGATAAGCAATCCAGTAGCCACGTCCTTCTGTGGGAAAGGTTTCCTACATTTGTCACCCACAGTCCAGAACCGAATACTCGATAAGTAGCTGGTTGAAACCATTGCTTTTCCAGAAGGGCGGCTGGGACTCACAGCTTGGCTGTCGCTCCAGGACACCAAGGCAAGCCACTAACTAAATTCCCATTACCCAGTTGCCCTAACCCAGTGTCCGCCGTGATCCATCGAGTTCCATACATATTACTGTGCTGACACGCGTGAAGTTCAAAAGACGACGATACCTCAAACCACTCGAGCCTTAGCTTCGGGGTCCTCCCTTGCTTCCTTCGCTGGGTCTGTTCCTCGCTTCCAGGAGCAGCGATACCACACCACGACATGCCAATTGCGCCTCCGCCCAGATCAGGCCGGACCAGGCCAAGTCCGATATTTGCCGCATCGGGCAACACGTTTGCGCTCATGCAGGCTAGACTAACTATGACTAGTTCGGGTATCCGGTTCCTACCCGATACCACTCGTGCCCGTTACCCGGTTACCCTGACGTGAGGTGGTCCTTGAGGCGCGTGTGTCGATGGGTGGATGGTTGCGTGGACAAATGGAGGGATGGACGGACTCGCTGACTGGCCGATTGTCTGACTGATCTGAGCCGTCGGCCGAGAGGTATCATTGTGTAGGCAAACACCGTCCTGCTTGCCCTTCCCCTACCCTGTCCCTGCTCCTGCAACCAATATCGCCTTCCACACCTCCCTCCTCTTTATTCGACTCGACTCCTATCCCATAGCAAAATGGCGCTCAAAGAACCGTTCCACATTATCACGACGCTGATACCCGCACTGGGGAAGCTTACGTGGTATGTCCCTAAGATGCCGATATGGCGACAAAGAGGAGGGTGCTTGGTGAAATTCGTGCGTAGTGGATTGATCTCGCAGCGAAACAGACCGTAGGATGAGTGGCTGTTCGGCAAGCTGTAATATGCCTGATGGGAGCCATGTACGGTACCTTCACGCAGTTTCCAATGGCGGCGCAGATCCCCTTTCACGTCTTGCTTCGCTACCATATTGGCTCTAATCTGCTCTTCTTGACTTGAGTGGATCCCGCGTATGGGCGTCTCGCGGCGAAGCACTGCAATCCGGCCATTTCAGAGTGTCGTCGGGTCGTCGGGTCGTCGCGATGTGTAAGATCGAGTTGTCTGCAACTCGCGCCTCCAGGTTTTCTGGTACCACACGCGGCGTAGACGGCCATGTCAATCACATAACGACGCACCTCGCGGACGACTTCTTCTTCCGATCGGCCTGCATCCCCCGATAATGCTCCATAAAGACTTTAACCCGCAATTCGCCGAGGGGTGTCGTCCGTCGTCTCGACTCCCGCGCAATCGACTGCCGCACATCCGGAAGCATCTGGATTTGTGCCCGATTGTGCCACGTGCAGATACATGTGTCCAGCCGGCCGTTCATGTGCAAGGCGTACCAGTTGAGGAGTTCGAGTTCCCTTTCGTTCCACGGTTTGGGCTTGCAGAAGAGGCAGCTGCTGACGCTGAGAGGGGCCATGGTGGGCTACATTAATTAACTTGGGCCGAAAGGCTTTCCTAGTCGTCGACGTTGAAAGTAAGCCAGCTTGAGTAAATAGTCACGATGGTGTAAAAGAAAGAGCCAGATTGCAAGAGTGGACTCTGACTGTGGCCATGAAAACGTTCAACGACGTGGTGGATGGGACGCGTGGCTTGTCTGACATGTGCGAGGAAGGAGGCATCCCTGTCATGTCGACCAACGCTTGCGGAGAAGAGGTTTCAGTCTCGCCCGGGTTGTGAAACACATCGAGATCGAGGTGGCGCGAGAGCAGGAGAATCTCGGGAGAGAGAGAGAGAGAGTGGTGAGTGGTTGCACGAGATGTTTCACGCGTACGGTACCTGGCTAAACTGGTTTGGGCGTCTGTCTTGAAATCTGGGGGAGGTTTGATGGACTTTACCGAGTCTGCAATGGCGTCAGGGCCGAGACAGCCAAGGCACAGGTGGCGGGCCCTTACCGAGTACATTTCTACTTGAGACACGCGAAGCCGATGATCTTAGTGCTCGTATATCTCCTTTGGCGCCCAGCATAATGCCAGAAGGTATACATAGTCCCTGCGTACCGAGGACTGAATAGCCGCCTAATGCCATCGAGTCTACATCCTGCTCGTGCTTCCATCAGCATATACTCTCGTCAACAACCCGGTCTCAACGTCAAGCCAGAACACGGCAGCGCCATCAGTCAGATCTTTTCTCAAGTACCCGTTGCGCTTGACCATCTGCAGGTCTTCGATCACCGACTCGTAGTTGTCCTCCTTTATAGGCAATCTAGCTTCAAGCTCTTTAAACTCTGTGAAGTCGGGTCTCTTCTCACGAACGCTCTCGAGCCCCTGCTGCGTGGTGACGTGCGAAGCTCCGCAATTGCTATGATGAACCAGCACGATCTGGGAGACATGGAAGAGAGTATCGAGTGCGGCGATCTGTTCTGCGACGGTGGAAAAGCGGCCTGCCACGTTCCGCAGCACAAGACATTCACGTGGCATCAGCTTCAGAAAGTCGAATGGGTCGGCGCGAGAGTCGAAGCATGAGACTGCCTGGGTTCAGTGTCACGATCGAGCCGCGTTCTGAGCCTTCTGGGAGAAAGCGTACCAATGAGCACATGTGGACCGTATGCTTTGGGGTTGTTCTTCATTCTGGTCATCATGGACCCTATGGGTTTGTGCCTTGACGCATATTCCCTTTGGTCGTTCAGTATGTCTCCCGAGGTGGCTACTGGAGGCTACTAACATGTTGCGTTGAAGCAGCTCCTCAATGGTGGGGTTGGGTTCGGTCGCCATGCTGGGAAAGAGTCCCGATGGGTCTGTATCTGGGAGCGATTTCTCGGCTGGACAGCGGTAGAAAAAGATACGATAAAGAAGATGCTGTGTGCAGTGAATCGTTCAGGTACCGATGGCGAAGGGAGAGGCCTCGCTACATACCTGCCGCTGTGCGAGACGGGTTGGTCGAATGCTCTTGCACCAAAGGGCCACATTAACAGCTTGGCCTACTCCGAATCGCTCAGTCTTCGCTTTGGCTGACCACTCCTGCGGCCTCGTCCCCCCTTCTGGCGAGGATATCGATCATGTGGAGATCTTGTTTACTTTATCGATCCGTTCAGCTCGGGCCTCTCGACGTAATCCGGAACAGCCAGAAGCCGCCATGGCCAGAAGAGGAGCTCCTGGTTTCGAGTTGCAAAACCCTGCCTCTGACGTGTGGCGATCTCAACATTTCCTGCACCGATGATGGGTATGGACATGGTCCAGCTGACAAGGCTCGCAGGTCCTTGCCGTCGAGACGCGTGCTGCGGAAAAGCCGGTTTTGTTAAGTAATCGCGAAATGGCGTATACTGTACATGACTGCACACTACACCCAATCTAGATTTCCCGAAGTCGATTTTGGCAATCTTCCCAGGCACAAGGCTTCAGAGTCGTGACTAGAAAGTTCTGTTGCTGCTTTCCCGCCGCTTAAAGCTGTGCTTATTCAACGAGCGGCCGTTGTGTCAATCCGCGCTGTTCACGGGAGGCCATTTTTCATCAGTCAAGACACCAGGGTGAATTTGGTCTACTTGCCGCCCGTATTCTTCCCATGCCCGAGATGATGCTCCAGCGTTCGTGGCCGAAACCGGGATGTGCGACGGAGACCAAACACTTACACCTCAGATTGCTGTTCTGAGTAGCGATAAGTTCACCAGTGACTGCTGAACCCGGATGCACGATGCCTGACCTTGTGCGTGTTGAGTGGCCTCATACATCCAAGGGGGAACCACTCCCATGTCGCCGAGGATGCGCGAGGAAAACGTTGGGAGCTGAGCCAGGTTGGCTGGGGCGGTGACGCCTGGCTTGACCTTGCATGTCCGTCTGCCTACCTCGAGCTTGACGTACTCAGGCTCTCAAGCGCATTCTACCTCGAGCTCATCACTAGCCCGGGGTGAGGAGAACCCTTTCATGTCCTTAAACAATCGTGCCTGCCAGAGACGACGAACTCAAGCACATTCCGTGGTAGAAACGATAAGAGGTTGCTTCGGTTTTAGACCTCAAGTTTTGATGCTCAAAGCAATGCAGCAGCCAAGCAAAGTCGATTGCGCTGGGACAGGAAAGCTTTCGAATGTTGCATACGGGCGGTAGCGAAACCCGGAACAGGTGCAGATGAGTAAGAAAGAGTAATCGAGCCCTCGCATCGACGGTATGGCAGTATTTCGATACTGACCAACTCTGGTCAGTCGGTTTCGCTCAAGAGTGACCTACTTGTCCCATGGTTTAGAGGGCGGCTTCAGTCCCTGCGCAACAAAGTTCGGTTGCCCACGATGCACAGTCATGAGTTTCGCACGGCTTGCACAATCGCGCCACCATCACCCTGGTCCAAGCCATCCAGACTGCCCATGTCTTCTTGTGAAAGCTGGAAATCATACACATCTGCGTTCTGCTTGATCCTGTCAGGGTTGTCACTCTTGGGCAGCGGCACCCAATCCTTCTGCAGACAATATCGGATGAGGATCTGTGCAGTGGTCTTGCTGTGCTTCTTGGCCAGGGAGACCAGTGTCTCATCGTTGGATTTGTAGTTCCGGACCAGTGGCGAGTATGCTTCGACAACGATCCCATTCTTCTGGCAATACTCAACACACGTTCGCTGCTGACAAAACGGATGAAGCTGCAATATTTGTCAGTACGGTGTCTCGGACTTGACAGCTGCTAACGCTGGCCATACCTCGATCTGATTGACGTGCGGCGGCCAGACCTTTGCGTACTCCTTCAACTCCTCGATATGCCCGACTCCGAAATTGCTCACTCCTATACTCTTGACCTTGCCCGTCTCATACAGTTTCTCCAGTGCTTGCCACATCTCTTTCCGCTTCGCGCTCCCTGCGTTGGGGCTGTGTATCAGGAACAGGTCGACGTAGCCGTCGTGGCCGGGATCAATCTTTTCCACACTGTCGAGACATTTCTGGTAGGATTTCTCCACGCTACCGCCGGCGGAGAGGATTTTGGTGGTGATGAACACCTCGGATCGTGGCAAACCGGACTTTCGCACAGCCTCGCCGACTTCGTTTTCGTTGGCGTAAAATTGCGCGGTGTCAATATGCCTGTACCCGGCTTGTAGCGCAGAGAGACATGATTGTACGCAGACAGAAGCAGGAGACTGGTAGACGCCGAACCCAAGGCGGGGTATGCGGACAGAGGAGTTGGGTAACGGCAAGGTGTCGTTGATTGTGAGCATCGACATGTTGGCAGTACGGCGAGGAAGATGTCGAGCGAAGATGCAGTAACAGTTCTTGTGCACGGAATCAGGTCGCAAGTCTGTCTCCTCGAAGTCAATCGAAAATCAACGAGTAATTGAAGGTCTCGCGCATTCGTTTTTCGGCGGCGGATCATGATGCAATCCACATCGATGGCTTCACCTCGGTTTCACTTCGGTGTCAGCTTCTGCCCACCCGACCAAATCTCGGTGGGCAGTCATGACAGACCGCACCGAGAATTCGTGCCTGAAGCGTCCACTAGAGGTACACAATCGCAGCTCCCAATAATCTGTCAAAACCGTCGTCACCTTAACCTGACTCACTGTGACTACGGACCTCAACGCTGCATTACTCAGGACGCCGCATCAAGAAAGAATGGACCGCTTGTAATGTTGCTCTCGAAGGATTTGCATCGGCTTTTGAGGAGGTAATCCAGGCAAGTCTCTGCTTCACAAGATGTTTATCGACCAGAGGATGTTCATTCGCTGCTCTTAATTGGCCTGCACGTCGTACTCAGTCTAGGCCGAAAGGCAGGGAAAAGGACTATCTTACCTTCATTATCGTAAAGTAGACATAATGCCGCAGCTGCAACACCTACGCTGAGGTCTTTTCCTGTTGAACACGTGACGAGTATCTGGCTTTCCGATTGCCGCAGAAGCTTGTCGCGGATGGCATTGACAGCGACGGAGACTTGGTCACGAAGGTCCTTGCTCCCTGACTTGCCTGGGCGACACTTGAGATACACAGCCTTCGATGTGGAGTTTTGTGAATCACCTTGACAATTGACGATGAGATCGAAGCTGCCAAAGCCGTCCAGGGGTCCACTTGCGATGAACATGGTTGTCGTGGGGATGATTCTAGTCGCTGCCATGCTCGACAGCCGGCTATTCCCGTCTTGTTCCAGCAGTGTCTTGATAAGAGCAGGAAGCTCATCCTCGGGACTTCTCATCAACAGGTCTTTATGTTGCCAGAAGAGCTGAGCAGTCAGGTTATGAGACCAACCTTCACTGTCGTCCCCAGCGCCTTGAATGTATCCGCCTTCGGAAATCTCGGCCCCACGAACGCGCCGGGAAGCAGAGCAGAGCACTAGATGATGACAGGATGGGTGAAGGTCTCGAGAAGAACTTGTCACGCCACTCTCATCCCCTAGGTCGTATCCATTGTCGGATTGTCTATTGATGGCCCAGCTGACCCTGATCGGACCTCCCAGCTGACTGCGCAGGCGCTGTAGGTCTAGACCGAGGTGGCAGAAAGTCTTTGTGAACCCATCAAGACGCGCTGCAATCTGGGAGAGCTCGGAGGGCTGAATATTGTCAGGTGGTGGCGGACTCTGGAAACGGTGCATGGAGGTTGCTTCAGGGAAGAGAGCTCTATTGACAACAGCAACCCATATCGGTACTGTCTTGCTGAAAGCGTCTGGCAGATTCTTGCCTCGGCGGGTTGAATCAACCAGGATAGCACCGCCGTGCGCAGACAGGATCGGGAACAATTGAAGGTTGAGCCTTCGAGGCGAGAAGTCCCACTGGCCATGATGGCCGTCGGTGCTCTTGAAATATGCGCTGCCAGCTTTATCGGCTGGGTCGATGTACCAGCTCCCGCAGCGCTCATTTGCTACCAGCGGCAAGCCCAGATGGCAGGATACCTCCTTGACGAATTCGGCATCTTTAACAATCGAGTTGAGACGGTTCGAAACCGACAAGGTTGATTTACGGATCGACTTAAGATTGGCATACAAGGACGGGTTATGGCTCGAGTCGTTTAAGGACAAGTCAGCTAATCTTGTTGGAAACTCCAAAGGAGTCATCTTATGGCCAAGGGGTAGGATCAGACCCGGTTGGTCGAATTACACTCATGCCTGAACCTCACATCCAGCTTGTTATTGGGGTATTTCGTGGATCCTAACATCAGTTGCTGATTGCCAAAACGCGGGTTTCCAGCCACCTAGAAGCCCGTGAGGCTGATGGATGCGATCTTGCTGACTCTTCAACAGCTGGGGTAAAACTGTAGGTTTAAGTAAACCCTCCTTAGATCTGCTCGAAAGGTCTGGCATGCGGACCAAATGTCGCCAAATTTTCTGATGCCAAGACTGAATAATTCTCGATCATTGGTCCATAGCTGTCCAGCTTCCCGCTTGTCGTAGCCCAGTAGCTCAAGCCACGGGAACTGCACTTTCCAGGGGCACAGTGTTCGACATCATTGTCGATCCGTTCGCGCTCATCATCTCCATCGCATCTTCATTGATCGGGTGTATCGAGAATATCGTCGCCGTGAACTCTTCTCCGTCAAAAAGAAGCCAGTTCTGAAGCGGTTGTTCTTTTTGTCCCAGAACGTTGATGACATCTTGTGCCAGACAACCTCCCAGATAGGCAACCACCGGACTGATCTCTGACCCAAGGTTCTGCAGGAAGCCACGGAGAAAGTCCGATTTCAGAGTTTCGAGCGGGAGCGAAAGCTCTAGATGCTTTTGGTTGGCTAGTCTGGTGAACAGTTCAAGATCCGCTCTATTATAAGACGGCAAGCGGCCACCCTGCTGACTTTGAAAGTCAAACAAGGCACGCAGGCACGATAGTAGCGGCGTGACCTTCATTCGACTGCGCCGCGTCTTCCTCACTCTCTCGTGGAGTGGAGAGAGATTCGCAAGCTGAATGGGCGAGTATGTCTCCTGGTACGAAATGATCTCCTGCGACTTCTCGCCGTCCTTTTTCGACTCAACCGCTATTACGCACTTTGTCGGGCTTTCAATGTCCCCAACCTTAGTGGGCTTGTTTCTTTCCTCTCTTTCGATGACAAAGTCATGCAACATGAGGTCTGCAAAGATATAGCCGTACATTCCATGCGTGTCCGCGGCATAGAATTTGCGACCGTACATCCGGCAGGCCATGTTGATACTTCCCAGGACATCTATGACCAGCCCAGTAGCAATCGTGATGTCGAAGTTCTGGAAATATTCTGGGTCCTTAGTCACTGCTGCATGCGGATCTGTGTATATTTCGACTCTTGGATTCAGCTTCTGCAGTTCAAGGAGAGCTGCTTCAGCCCGGTTCTGACCGATCTGAGTCTCGCGAACGAAGAATTGTGCTCCAAGATCCTCTGCTGTGACAAGCTCATGATCCAGAATTGTCAACACTCCTACTCCTGCTAAGACGAGGTTCTTCGCAATCTCGCTTCCCAAGCCCTTGATTCCAATCAGGAGAACATTCGCCCGGCGCAACTTCTCTTGTACAGCCATTCCCCAAAGTCGAATCTGTCTGTCATAGAGGGCTATCTCATCAGCAGAGATTGGATGCTGTGGTTGTACGGGAAACATGGTTGTCGGTATTCCATCGGCCGGGAGGGTTATTCCATTGAAGGCTGGGTCGTGAATCTGAGGATAGGTGCTGATGCCGTTCATCTCAGGGACAGGTGTCACGTATGCTGACTCGTCAATGGCGCCATTCGTAGCGGCGCCAGGGCCTGTAGCGCCAGGTATAGTGGAGCTGTTTCCGTTGGTCGTAACAGAGCTTTCAGGCAGAGGATTATCGTTCATCGTCTCCAAGATGTTGAAGCAAAGAGAAGAATGACACTGGCGGTGGCTACAAGAGGAAGAGGAAATATGAGGACGAAAGCTTGTGTCCCCGTGAGTTCCAGGTGAGGAAAGGTCGGGATGAACTGAGATTGTGAGCGCTAATTAATGAAGACGTGATTTGAGGGCACTGGTCTGGTATTCTGTATTCTATGAAGAGAGAGAGATGAAACTAAAGTAGAAGTAAAGTATGTACTCCGTACTGAGAGTACTATGACCAGGCCCTCCCACGTCACTGCCAACTACTAGGGCCAGTCAAGGCCGGTGCACGTGCAATGTGATTGTTCCTCTTTCGAGGCGCTCGTGGCATGTTTGATGACGCCCAGGTTTTCTGTGGTTGCGAACTTTAAGCGACCCTGCGATGCTGCAGGGGCGCGCCCTAGAGGCAGCCAAAGGGAGTCGGCCATGCCTAAAAGAGGGTACGGCGACTTATATCTCCGGGTAGTCCCTTGGGTCCCATGCGCCGTGCGGGCCATCTGCGAGCACCAAGCCGATATCGTGGGGCAAAAGTCAAGTGCGCTGTCACAAATGCGTGGGCGGTGCCTCTTCTGAGTGGTGAACTTCCAACTACATCCCTTCACCTCGTGGTCTTGCCAGATGCCACCTACTGCCTGCTGCAGAATCTACACTGGAATTCTCTCGAAGCTGTATGTTGCTACAAGCACATAACATCCTGAGTGGACCGTATTGGGCCCATTGTATGCCTTTAGCCGTCGCGGTGACTTTGAAAGCAATCTACGAGCCTTCTTTGTTTAGACATGGTACGACCGCAATCACCACTTCTCACCCGAGTCTTGCAATTCTGCTCATTCAGACGGATCAAAACTAACTATAGCCAGTCTGACCAGAGTGACCGCCCAGCATGGTCTGATATTTCCGCACGTCTCCAGAACCTCAGGAATCTACTCAGTTCAGAGCGGCATTTGGGCGCCGAACAACAACGGGCGTTCGAAGCACTTGACCGTGAGATAGGCGACCAGATGGCGGAACTTGGAGCAGCCGAGCAGGAACCGGGGCATCAGGTTATGGGTGAGCGTTCGGCCACTCGGGACAGAAGAAGGAGGGATCTTGAAGCACATTTACAGGAGCGAGACGCTCCCTCTGTCTCTGGGGGCCTCCCCCAAGCCAGCAGCCCATCAAGCCTCGTGCGGAGCCGCCGGAGAGCCTTTCGACCAAGCGAACGGTTACAGAGGTATCAGAGAGAAAGACTTGCTCAGAGTGGAAGAGGCACCGCTTCAGAGACTCATATCTCGCCTCCTCACGTGTCACCTGCCAGGCAAGAACAATCCGCAGGCGACCGTGGTGATCGACAGAGGGCGAAGCGAAGGAAGTTGGACGACGGCACCTATGAAGAGGAGCCTCGAACCTTCAGCTATGGCGACAAGGGTCAAGTGGTTCCCGGGGGATTGAAGCTGGACATCATCAGTTGCGATGGTGGAGAGTATCCGGATCCTCACACGCCGATTAACTCCTACCCGCAGAATGTGCTCCAAGATGACACTACCGTCTATTGCACGAAAAGCAACCGATGTAACCTCTTGTTGAAGCATATCGGTGGGATGCCCTTCACCTTGACCAAGATAGTCGTCAAAGCACCACGATCAGGATACGATGCACCTATTCAGGAGGGACTTGTCTTTGTCGCAATGGAAGATGACGCCCTTCTTGACCGCACTTCTCAATACGATATAAGCTGGTCTCCTAAGTACCGTCATGAACGGCGTGCAGGAGACCGATACCGGCCCTCTCATGAGTACATGAACTCGGCAAGATCTCCTCTGAGGTCGATTGACCGTTCGAGGTATCTTACCTCTCCCACATACCTGGAGGATGATCCATTACTGGAAACCCACCTAGTCCCGGGATTCCAGGTGACAGTGGCAGACCCTTCCGACGAAGAAGAGGTGGCGGACAGTCCACCTTCACCACGACCTTGGCATGACGATGAATATTCACTGAGGTCGTATGTCGATCGGTATCGACCCGTCTATCTGGGAGATGAGGGGAATAATGGCCGCCCTTGGACAAACTCCAGCGACTCAGAGGGCTCGGAACGAGACATACCGCGGGAAACCCGAGGGCCTAGTGAAAGAGAGCGCTTTCATCGCCAGCAGCGCGACCTTGAGAACACGCTGGCACATCGAAACCGTATGCTGGATCTCATGCGGGCCCAGCAAATCCGCGAAAGTGATGAGTTCTTTGGTCGCCAGGGTCGCGACCACGATCAAGAGTTGTCCTATCTCCGTCGGCCAGCTTACAGTGGGACGGGCTCGCGAGCAGCTGCACTTACTAGTGGGGTTGTCGATCCAGCTCGGCCCCCAGACGATCAGTCGAGTATGTCGACGTCGTTTGAGACTCCAGCTTCCAAGACCATATTGAATCGAGCAGAACCTAGTTCATCCGCCAAGGTTGACGTGGTTGTACCCCATGCTCGCTTCTTCATAAGCCGAAGCAAGTCGAGCACAGCGATCAAGTTTGATCCTCCAGTGTGAGTGATGGCGGAAGAACTACTGCTTCAAGCAATAGCTAATCTGTATGCAGCTCTGGCCGCTATATTCTGGTGAAATTATGGGCGCAGTGTCCCAATGCCAACATCGATATCCAGGCTATCCTTGCACATGGGTATGGCGGTCCCCGATTCTTCCCGGCTCTAGAAATGAGATGAGGTGGCAGAACGCCTTCAGGAAATGCGCCCTATCGCGTACTCGTCAAGTCACATGCCCGCATAGTTCCACCGGTGAAACAATACCCGGACTGTTACAGGATTCTTATGTGGGTTCGACGAGAATGTGCCATTCTGTTGCGAAGCCACACATGACTGCGCCAACGGCCTTGGCCGATGCCCACGCAGGACAGACTCCCCCTCGTAGCTAAGCTTGTGGACCTCGAAAGAAGAAGGGCGCGCCTTGAAGAGCTTATATGGCCAACCAGCAAGCCAACGTGGAACAAGGCATTCGACCTGGATAGCGCATCGCCACCACGACCTCAGATTACTAGCCTCAACAGCCTCTAAGACAGGTATAAAGGCATGGGGTTTCCTGCGCCTTCTAGCTTTCGCTTTGAGGCTCAGCCTCATTTGTGCTTCAGAAATACAAGCCCTCACGATTATTTCGGACTACCGCAAAGGAACAGGTGTTTGTTGTGCTCCTACCAATGGAAGCAAAATACTCGTCAAGCAACACGGGGCCCATGCTGGCTGCTTCTTGGCTCTCTAGTTGTCATCGCGCGGGCGCAAACTCTCCAGCGCATCCGTGGCGCATTCTCCGAATCCACCCAGGCCGGTACCATCTAGGGAATAGCCACATTGACTTAAACCGAATGCATTGGTTTCATAGCTTTGATTCCGCAGGCGGAGCAGGTCACTTATGGGTCGCGCCATCAGCAGCCTCATCTTTGCCGCCAACAACATCCCTCAAGCGGGAACCGAGGACTTGCACTCCCGCTTTGCAATCTTCGCAATCGAGCTCTGTAGCAGCAACTATCCCTACAGTCTGTAGACGGCACATGGGTCCGGGTTCGCACTGTTGGTCTACATCTGGGTTGAGATTCTGTGAAGGGCCTAGCAAAATCTTGCTGGTCATATATCCTAGCTAGCATCGCCCTACGATCGGGAATCTGAGCAATACGTCTAGCGTCAGATGAACAATCTGAGGATGCTTCAAGTCAGCGAATAATTTAGTAGCACAAGTGTCTAACAGGTACGCGGTTTTTGTGCGTGTGAGCGTTCTGATCGTCAAAGAATGCTCGTGATTTTCTGTCTTGTCACTGTAAGCTATCGCGATTTGGCGGAGCTTGACGTGGCCTCTCATGGGACTATGTTCAGATTCACTATACTCCGTACTCTGCACAGGACCCGAGGTCTTCCGAGCACATGGACCATATTTCACGACTCGCTTCAGTATTCCAAGCCTCATCTCCCTTCTCCTCCTTCAAGGAATAGGCTGCCAAGGGTGTGCTGGGTCGACTCGGTCAATCCTGCACACGGCATTTACATGCATCGAGAGGAGAGGGTCATGTAAACGCAAGCGCTATGACGTTCCGAGCAGAGATTCAGAGGCTTATCTTTGCTTGTTTTCAACTCTCCCAGCTTCAGCGGTCCGATCAGCGGCAATGTCTGGTCGAGCTGAAGCTTTCTCCCTCCAGCATGTGCGTTGTTCCTACCAATGATGCCTGATGGCGCGGACTGCTCTACCCAGAAGGCTGGGCTGGCTGAGAGTATGCAATCTTGAGCCCAGAACCAGCCATGGAGAGACAACGTTGGATGCTGCCCCTCAATCACAACCTCAGCGGGCTCTAGAGAGTGTCAGATATTGTGCGGCCTAAAGGTCCATTGATAACCTGTCTTGGCTAGATCTAGTATCGTTTTACTGCACGCCCGTGGGACAAGAAGTGACTCCTGCCGCCACGCCGGGAGGTGAGGGTGGTCATCCAGAAGAGTCTTGAAACCCAGTTGGAAGAACAAGGGACGTTGTTGCACAAGACCAAGACACTAACCTGCTGGGTGGCCTGAGCTTATTGCCCATCAGCCGTCACGCGGCGACACTTCAGACCCATCTGACTGCATAAACATCGAGAAGCTGTAGAAACGAGAATATATCACAGCTTCAATTACCACAGTAAGCAGCCGAGAAGCCTCACTCGATGCAGTAGCTTTGACAAGTTCGATTCCTCTTCTGTAAATCAGTCGACCCCGTTGTGGGGGAGCTGAATCGGTGGAGCCCCTGCAAGCCATCGACAGTGTCTCGACCAGATTGACCAACAGACAACGTCAGCAAGCGAGCTTCTTCAGCTCTTGCAACAACAGCTGCAGCCACCTTCGAAACATGGCTGCCGCCATGACGAGCGGCTGGCTGGACATACTCGCGTTTCTCGCCCGATCACCCTGATATGACCAGTCAACTTCAGCATTCTTGCCATGAGGTGCATGTCAGAGCGATCTGAAAGAGGCGGGGTCGCACTGTTACTGTACCGGCAAAAAGGTGCAGCTTCAGGCCCATATGCATCATAGTCATCGGTGTCATGTCAATTACAGAGATAAAAAGGTGGTCAACACCTTATTCGAGACAGGAACATGGGGTATTCCTCTTCTCCCACTGCCTTGGCCTCTGTCTCGTCAGGATGGTGTCCCTCTGGGCCAGAATCGTTGCCGTGTTCCAGTTCATTCTTCTCTCTCCGCCCAGAGAACAATGGCCTGACCAGCATCCACTGTCCGTCTCTACTAAGGCATCCGAGCCCGCCCAGCCGAGTCTCCTTGCTGACGAACGCTTGCCCCCGAAGCCGTTCCTCCCTCCCTCGGCACCAAGAGGCTCCGACTTTCGCTGTGAGTATCCGAAGCTAAAGGACTACAAGTTCTGTTCCACGTATGGTGATCGGTCCTGCTGGCTCAAGCACCCGGATCCTAAGAAACTATCGTACAATATCAACACCGACTACGAGAACTTTTACCCCGAGGGCATCACACGCAAGTACTATATCGAAATCAACAACAAAACCATTTCGCCAGATGGAGTGCCACGGGCGGCGATGCTCGTGAATGGCACTTACCCAGGACCATGGATTGAAGCGTGTGTCCGCCTCTTTGACATGCAAGCTCATGAACTTACCTGTGCGCAGATGCTGGGGTGACTGGCTGGAGATCACGGTGAATAATACTCTTCCAACCAATGGCACAACAATTCACTGGCATGGAATCCGCCAGTTGCACACAACCGCCAACGATGGGGTCAACGCCATCACGCAATGTCCGATCGCTCCCGGCCAGACTTTCACTTACAAGTTCAGAGCTATGCAGTACGGCACATCCTGGTATCACAGCCATTACAGTCTGCAGTACGGTGATGGCGTGTTGGGCCCCTTGACGATACACGGTCCATCCTCAGCAGACTTTGACGAGGCACAACCTCCAGTGTTGATGAGCGACTGGTCTCACCTGCCGTGGTATACTGCATGGTGGAACTCTATTCTGAATGGAAAGCGGCCAGCTGACCCGGAAAACATCCTGGTTGGTGGCAAAGGGACCTGGCCAGCCGGCCTCCCAAGCAAGGAGTTTCGGCTCGATTTCGTCAGGGGGAGACGCTATTTGCTTCGCCTCATCAACACTTCAGTGGATACGACCTTTGTTTTCTCCATTGACAATCACAAGATTCAGGTAGTCGGGGCCGATTTTGTTCCAATTGTACCATACATGACAGACCATGTGGTAGTCGGAATCGGTAGGTTTCTTCTGGCGTGCCTCTGATATGACTGACGACGAGCACAGGACAGCGGTACCATATCATTGTTACAGCAAATCCCATGGACGGCAACGACGATGCTTCTTACTGGATTCGAACCATACCAGCCGCTGGTTGTAGTCCAGCCGGGATGAAAGTCGATAACCGGACCGGTGTCGTAGCATACAACAAGGCGAAGGACCCCGTCGACTATCCTCTTACCTTCAGCACCGAGTGTCGTGATGAGCCATACGCGAAGCTGGTGCCGGTACTCAACTGGACGGTCGGGTCGCCCTCCAACATTGCGGCCGATAGCCAGTTCGACATTGGCTTTGACAATATCACGGCAGGCTCTCTCTGGCCCGCAAGTATCCAGACAGGACGTTGGAACATGTATAGCGACACCATGTGGCTGGATTTCTCCAACATTACGCTCGCGCAGAATCTCAATGCTTCGCAAAAGCAATTTAATAGCCATTCAGTGGTCGTGAAGCAGGATTCTTCGACCGAGGACAGTTGGGTCTATTTCCTCGTGTCCGGCACGGGAATCCCGCGCTCCGGCCGGCAATACTTCCCACTTGCTCACCCCATCCATCTGCACGGTCATGATTTTGCGATTCTACAGCAATCCACCAAGCCGTACCAGATTGGCGGGTTGAACCTGAACTTGAAGAACCCGCCACGGCGGGACGTGGCGTTGCTGCCTGCCAGCGGCTTCCTGGTGCTGGCGTTCAAGGCCGACAACCCCGGGATCTGGCTGATGCACTGTATGTTACTCTCCTGGCATCTATTGCCCTTTCAACTGCTAACCTCACTCCAGGCCACATTGCAGTTCACGCATCAGGCGGGCTGGCAATGCAGATCGTCGAGAACGGGGCCAGAGTGCAGCTCGATCCCTTTGACCAGAAACAGCTGCGGGACACCTGTCAGAAATGGGACGAATGGGTGGCAAAGAACCATTTCCTTCAGGATGACTCCGGAATCTGAGCGGGATGGTGAAGGGCTGCTCCATTTCGTCAACTACGCGTCTGAAAACGCCTGGAGAAGGCGGCTTTCGCAACTATAATGTGTACATACGCACGCACGCACGCAGTACAAAGCTGCATGACCCGCAGGGGAAGGGGGAGTGGCCTAAGCTACAGTAGGAGGCAGCTGCTTCGATGGGTATCCGAAGACAACTACAAGCTACCGACCCCATGATAGATGGAGGCGCTCGCCGAGGGGTGTCGCCACTTTCAGTTATCCTCTGAATCTCAAACCGACAAAGTACAGTGACTTATCGATCTACCTAGGTACTGTACCAGGTAATTACGGAGCCGCCGTGTTCATCCATAACCGGCAACCGTAATTACCACATTTGGCAGTACTATTTCATTACGGCGGATTTTTATGGCATTTGACGTCGAGCAAGCCCGAGCCCGCATGTAGTTGACCTTTCACCATCACATTCGAGAGCAACGCTTGTAATCCTGTGTGTATATAAAGCCTCGATCAAGGACACCGTCGCGCACAATGCCCCTGTTCGCAGAAGGAACAGGAGTCCCCATTCACCTGCATAACGCTTCCAGCGCAGCAGCCCCCTCCGCGGAAGCCCAAGTTCCTCCGCGCGTCCGCATCAAGAACCGTCGCAAGACCTATCTCGACCGGCATCCCGAATATTTCGGCCCGCAGCTCGAGCTGGCAGGTGTGCCATTAGCTCCTCCTTAGCAGGTAGGTAAGCGCGCAAACTCACGTCTCCCACAGATCCGCTCCTCTACGACCGCCTCGTCCGCCGCTTCCAGACGCCCGAGGAGCGCGAAGCCGAAGGCCGACGCAAGGGATACTCGGGCATCTTGGAGGCGGACCTCTATCGCAGCGAGGCGAAGCTAGACGCGCTGCACCATCCTGACCCGCATGCCTTGTTTACGTATAGACGGGGCCCGGATGGAGAGATCCTGGCCGAAGAGAAGGATGAGGTACCTACGAACAAAGAGGAGGGGCTGGACCGGTGGAAGTGGGAGATGGAGGCTCGGTTCCTGAGGGGCGGGGATGACGACTTTGACTATGATGCCGTCGATCAGAATTCAGAGTACGATGACCGGGTGGTTGAGGAGAGGGACGCGCAGGATAGGTATTTTGACGAGGAAACGCCGCATTTCGTGGACGGCGAGGAAGAGGGAGAGCACGGGGATGGGAAGAGTAGGAGCCGCAGCGGGAGCAGAGCCCATGATTTAAAAGGTGAGACCGGAGTGCAGGACTTTTGAAAGCCAAATCCAGCGGCTGTCGAATCGCGTGGCTGCTGAGTCGGTGTACCCTTCAGCGCTTCGCAAGGGGCTTGGGCTCTCAAGACAAGTATGCTAAGAGGCACACGGCCTCTCCTATCCCGTGACGGTCTGTTTGCCCGGTTACATAGGCAGCATGAGCATAGCCAATCACCACGGAAGCGCGTGCTGATGTGCGGCAAGGCTTTGAAGGGCACACCTCCTAACCCCACAGGTACGTGTGGTCGACCTGTGTTGACTCCGATATGCCTCCATGTCCCATCAAGCAGTCAGGATATCCATGGGATCCATCAGGCCTCTGACACTGCTGGCACATCGCACATGGGGCATCCTCCTGAAGACCTCCTGTCCCTCTGTCTTTTGCATGAAGTCCTGCCACTCTTTGGTCGCAATCCATTCTTGCTGGGCGCGCTTGTCGCGAAACTTCATGATCAGGACGGTGTCATGAACTTCTCCTGGAGGAGGTGCCGGCTTCTTCCGTCGCGAGCTCTCGGGCCTGGCGTCTGGGATCTCTGCCGGATATGTGTCGAACTTGGAAATCAAAGGAGAAAACGCGGCTTGCATGCCTAGTCTTGCAATCATCGAATCCAGCCGATGTGTGGGCTTGTCCTCTACTGTCCCTCTTCGCACGAGGTCCGAATCGGCGGGCTGGGTATTGCGCTTCATTTGGGAAGCAAAAAAGTAAAACATGCAAGTCAGCGGTCGTTGGCCGTCGGAATCCCGGCGCGCCTGTTGTTCCGCTGTGGTCTTTCCGGCGGCATGTTGTTCGCTGAGACTCGTTCGGCGCAGAAGCATTTTGTTGTCCTGACAGGGAGATCAAGCATGCAATGGCGATGGCGACGGAGGAATGTATGGCTATCGATATACCCTCATCTGCCGTGAGAACACACAAGGAGGACAACCCAATGGCATCTTACGGAGGACAAGAGACCCCATACGGATTCTCATTCTGGGCATTGCCCTAGGCGCTCGTCCTGAGCTTTCCCCGCATCCTGGGCTTTGGTAGGACTGGCTTCGAGTGGTGATGGTGGCTGTTTGTACTCCGTACAAGTGGCTCAGGTCCTCGACTCCGCTAGGCGCTGCGAGGACACACTCTCACTCGCCAGTGCGTGTCACACTGCTGTCTTAGTGCGGCTGGTGACTGATCTCGCACTCTCCTTCGCTTGCACGCGTACAAGAAGCGAGGTCTAAAACCGCGAGGTCAGGCTTCAAGTACTGCCTTTTCAGACCTCTTCTTCTTCCAGTGGTGCTTTCTGTTTTGCACTTTTTCCAGACGAGACCTAACATGCACAGAATTTCATGGACATGACGATTGCTACGTCGCCGGTGCCTCGGAGGCCTATACGGCGCCGGACACCCCGATCTGATCTGATGTTTAACCCCACAAACTTTTTCTAGCCGTGCGTAGCCGCCCCCGCTCCTGCGGTCAGGTACGAGTCAGCTCAAGCTAATTACTGTCGAAGCTCGGCATCACCGCGATGAAGCCGGCCGCCGAGGACCGCAGTGTTCGTCCACAGTCCAGGGATGCGTTCAACTCAGCTTGCTGTTTGTCGTTGCGACCAGGCGAAGCATTTAGGCTCTTCCTGCTGTTCACTGGCGACATCACAACGCATGCTGGCACGACAGCGACATATCCTCGGCAATAGATAGTGCCGGCTCCAGAGGGCAATGCCAGAGCCATGCGGGCATTCTTGCGACCGCGGTCACCACGATGCCATGGACAACTCCCACATCTCCAAGCACGCCGTAGCCTCCTGACCCTTGCCAAAGTGAAGGGCCCCTCAGAACCCCCTCTGCTCGAAGAGACGGTCGGTGAGAACTTCTCCCGCATCGTGTCCGCCCACGGTGACCGCAACGCTGTGATTTCAAGACACCAAAATAAACGGTTGACGTACCACCAACTCGACCTCGACAGCAATGTGGTGGCCCGGGGACTACAAAGCTTGGGAGTCGAAAAGGGAGACAGAGTCTGTGTATCTCTGGGGAACAACCTGGAATTCGCGACCATTACATATGCCTTGTTCAAACTCGGGGCCATCCTGGTGCCCTTGAACCCAGCATTTACGGCACCACAGGTCATTTCGGCATTCAACCACCTCTCGGCTTCGCACCTCGTCATTGGCACCGAGACGAATCTACCGTACAAGCCGCCCCGGCCCAATGTATCGCTTCTCGAGGCCATCGTGTCTGATTTGAAAAGCTCAAGTCTGGCTTCGGAAACAGTCCCCTCGCTCAAGAACATCATCCTGGTGGATAACTCTGCAGGACGCATCGACCCGAGTCCCTTCCGCGCAACGACACCTTGGGGATCCATATCCCAAGATTCGGACAGCAGTCCTCCGACGCCTTCTGCTCCACTATCGAACAACGAGGTGGTCAACATCCAGTTCACCTCGGGGACGACGTCCATGCCCAAGGCCGCGTGTCTGTCGCATCGATCCATCCTGAACAACGGCAACCAGATAGGTGACAGGATGCTCCTGACGCCGCAGGATGTCGTGTGCTGCCCGCCACCTTTATTCCACTGCTTCGGGTGTATCCTAGGCTACATGGCAACAGCGACGCACGGGTCAGCGATTGTCTTCCCCGCCGAAGCATTCGACCCCTTGGCCTCGCTCAAGGCCGTGCAGGAGGAAAAGGCGACGGCTCTCTACGGCGTTCCGACCATGTTCCTCGCCGAGCTAGAGCTGATCAACGACGAAAAGGTCGCCTACGAGGGGTTCCAGTACCTGCGCACGGGGATCGCCGCGGGCTCCTCTGTCCCGGCGGAATTGATGCGCAAGCTGCACAAGACGTTGAACCTGACGGAGTTGACCATCTGCTACGGCATGACCGAGACGTCGCCCGTCTCTGCGATGACCACGACCGACGATCCGCTCGAGAAACGAATCAACACGGTCGGCCGCCTGCTGCCGCACGTTGAAGCCAAAGTCGTGGACCCGTTCGACCACAATCGCGTCCTAAATGTAGGGGAGCGCGGTGAATTGGCTGTGCACGGGTACTTGGTCATGAAAGAGTACTGGGGCCAGCCCGACAAGACGGCCGAGGCCATGAAAACCGACGATGAGGGCAAAGTCTGGATGCACACGGGCGACGAGGCATCCATCGACGAAGAAGGCTACGTGAGCATCACGGGCCGCATCAAGGACTTGATCATTCGCGGCGGCGAGAACATCCACCCCTTGGAGATCGAGAATTGTCTGTTCGCCCATGACAAGATCGCCGAGGTCAGTGTCGTGGGATTGCCCGATGAGCGCTACGGAGAGGTGGTGGCCGCGTTTGTGGTCAAGAGACATCATTTGCCGGAGGGCGAGACGGATATCACGCCCGAGGAAGTGCGGAGTTGGGTCAAGGCGCGGATGGGCCATTACTTGGTGCCCAAGCATGTGTTCTTTGTGCAGGATTACCCGAAGACGGCGAGCGGGAAGATCCGTAAGTACTGACCAGCAGATCAGCTTTCTTGATAGGGTGCGTTGGCTGACCTGTGTGTTTCTGCAGAGAAGTTCAAGCTCAGGGACTTGGGCGTCGAGTTACTCAAACAGTCGGAAGGTCAAAACAGTCGTTGAGTATACTGATTGCTGAAGTAGCACCACTGCCAGGCGAGTGTCTGGAGGATTCTGGATATCTTTTGGCCACAAAACCCTGATCTTGGACCGTAAATGGCATACCGAAGAGCGTACTAGGTGCCAATCATCAACCATCGTCGTGGCGTCTTGAAGGACGATCCCGATCTCGATCCGGCGGGGACCTCCTCTCCCGACTATCTGTGCGATGATGTCTTTGACGGCGGTCCCTACTCGTCTCTCGGTCCCCGGGGGACCTCCTCTCCCTACTATCTGTGCGGTGATGTCTGTGACGGTGCTCCCTCTCTCTACTCGTCTCTCGATCTCCACCGCGACGATGACCTTCATCGTTGCGCCTTTGACGTCTATCATCATCATCACGGTGATCCCTTCGCCTCTCCTCGCTATGCTCGGTATCGCGCTGAGCCTTTGTGTCCACGCGGTCATGAGGATCTCGAGCTGGATGCCTGTGACGGTGCCGGTGACGGTGCCGACGATCTGTGTCCTCGTCACTGTCCGCTTCCCGATCCCGGTCATTTCGATGCCGGTGTTTCCCCTCCCGTTTTGTAGCCTCTCTTTCCTTTGCCCTCTCAACCTCCTCCCTCTTCTCCCGGATAAGGTATTCCCGCATGGGATCCTCCTCCTCGCCGTCCTGCGCGGGAGCCAGCATGTCCTCCAACTCTTGCTCCTCCTTGAGTAATAAGCGCCGTCGCTTGTTCTTTCTCTTGTGCCCGTCGGCCACATTGTCCTCATCCTCGGTATCACTCCCACTCCCACCCCCTCTCTTCCCGCTGGCATTCATCCTCTCTTCAGCCTCCTGCAGCGCCTCCAACCTCTCAACGCGATACGTCTCCTCATCTTCGTCATCACGCCTCTTGTACCGCGTATGATCGACCCTCAGCAGGCGGCCCAACACGTCCGCGCCCCCGAGATTGTCCACGGCCAGATCACAACTCCGCTGGTCCTCATACTTGAGGAACCCAAAGCCTTTGCTTTTCCCCGTCTCCTTGTCGCGGATCAGATTGAGGTGCGTGGGGTTCCCGTACTGCGAAAAGATGATGCAGACGTCGCCCTCCGTGAGGTCCGGGAGCAGGCCGCCGATGTAGATCCACGCGGTGTCGCGGTAGTCGGCGTGCCAGGAGGCGGAGGGGGGTGTGGCGTTTTCGAGTTCGCGCTTGTTCAGGAGCTGGGTTTGGCGGATCGCGTTCATGGTGGCGGCGTTTGACGAGTTGAGTGTTCAAGAGGGAGGTCTCAGACCTCAGCGCATCCTTCGTCCAAGGTCGTGAGTGTCGTGAAGATGGGATGCAAATTCTGGCAGCGATGCCTGCCACCCAGCCTGCGGAGGAATATTCTCAGTGGTTCTGGCGGGACGCAAATTCTGGCGTCGAGTCGGTGCCTGCGGAGAAATAATACACAGTCCTCACAGTATCTTTAGCAGCCCTAACGCTTAAAATCGAGCTTAAGTTTTGAGTTAGTCGTAGGGTGCAAGGGGAATCCATGGGTGCGCCATGCGGAGAAGACGCGATCTGCGAACCCCAAATGTTCGTCTTCAGTGCATCCACGCGTCGACAGGGAGACTAACTATTGCATTGCGCACTGAAATTTCAGCAGCTGCTGGTCCCCTGCGCCTAGTCGTCGTCGCGCAAGATCAATCCCCCACCTACTCGTTTACAATGCTGACAGCGTCTCAACCAAGTCCCGCCTTTCCTCGCTCGTCGCCATCGACCACACCTATTCCCTCCCTCCGCCGCCCCGGCAGCAAAGATGGCGACAAGCAAGCAATATGGGTGCCGATGCTCAACCGAGCCTCCAAGGGCAAGGATCTGACCGAAAAACAACTCATCGTCCTGGGCGACACGCCCGACCAACAGCGCGAGTTCCTCGACCACTTGAACCCTCCTAACCTACGGCCTCGATATGCCAACAACGACAGAAGACGGCAGCCACGCACGGCACCGATCTCGAATCGCTATGCGCTCGGATACACATACCACGACGTGCTCGACGTGGATCAGGAGGACGTCCTGGCCAGGCTGAATGTATACATGCTTGCTCACCCATCGGCGAGCTTCGCACCGCTACTCAGGCCGCTTCTCACGGCAAAGACGGTCAAGCACACGTTAATTACCATCCTTCTCGACTGGTCAGATCCCTTGAAATGGGCCAGGCAACTACGACAGTGGATCCGCTTACTCAGGGCCGTGATCTTGACGCTGGACGAGCAGACGAAGATTGAAATGGAAGAAGTCATCACTGCGTGGAAGGAGAAAAGAGTCGGTCCCGACGCACCTTCTGCACAACTGGGTGGCGGAGGCAAAGACACCGCGGAGCAGAAGTCGGTTGTACCGCCGGGACCGGGCGAGTGGAACGAAGGACTCGGGATTCCACTGTCCGTGGTGTGCATCCAAGCTGAGAAGATTCAGAACCTGGAGCGAGACTACGGCTGGGGCGAGGATCAGTTTGACTTTTTGATGCAGTGGCTTCGCTGCGTATTACTCAAGCATGGCTCTTCGTTGGTGTACACCGCGACTTTCGACTCGAACAATGTCCGGACACTGATCCACTCGAGCCTGAGCATCCATTCGCTCTTGAAGCGGGAAGTTGCAAAGCACAACATTGTCGACCGGGACAAGATTCTCGTTCCTCCGAACTGGGATTCGTGGGGCAAGATTCGCATTTTGAAGGACGGATTCGACCCCGAGGCCGTTGGGAATGCATGGTCCGTCGAGATCCAGTCACCACCTGACGAGAAATTTGATCTGTCATCTAGACCAATTACTGGGCCGGAGCAAGATCACCCGACACAGAACGGCGAGGACGCAGAATCAGCGGTACATCTCTTCGAGTCGACCCTCCGTCACCCCGCCTCCGCCCCCCAGTCCTTCCAGCCACGCTCCCAGGACGAAACGGTCTCGGTGCCCACCGTGCAAGAGTTCCTCCAAGCCCAATATGAAGTCCTGGAGAAGCTCAAGACCGAGGACGAGAAGGCAGAGCGGAAGTCTCGCAAAGGAGCCCCTGCACCCACGGGGTCAGGTGTGGCAGGAAGTGTTGACGGTGGCAGCGAGGACATGGGGCCCAAAGGCGTCAGCAATCCAAGGATGGCGGAACATATCGGTCCATATCAGATCAACGTGAACGGCATTGATTTTGACCCCGAGGAGGCGACGAGACGGTTGAGAGAACGGGAGAGTGAGCGGCAGAATGCGAAGAATGTCCCGCCTACCTCCGGTCCAGTGGGGACGAGTACACCGATGAGGAGGATGGGGAGCGATCATGGGGGAGGCGGAGGCAGCAGCGAAGGCGCACACACTCCTGCGGCGAACGCGGCAGGAAAACAGAGCAATGAGGCGATGTCGCAGTTCTTTGCGAATCTGATCAACAAGAAGGATAAGAGGGCGGCTGCGGGTGGCAATGCCAGTGCGAGCGCCAGTCCCACGCGTGCACCGCATGGGACGTCCGGGTCGCTTGTCCGGGGCAATAGTTCGAGGGATATTGGTGGAGAGGGAAGGAGGGAGAGTTGAGGGAGTAGAGTGAGGTGAGGTGAGCGACAGACGAGATTGAGATTGAATAGGAGCGACCGAGCATCAAGGCTGAGAAGCAGATTGAGTATCCAGCCCGGTTTGGAGACAGGTATTTCACCAGACGGTACCGTCTGCCAAACACGGATTGTCAGCGGCAAGTATCTGTTCCAGTGTGACTTCCTTCGTCCCATCACTGTGTCTATGGCTACTCATTCCATTCTTCATAGTCGGCGTTGCTAGATGGGCCCGAAGCATGCAGGTGTGGCCCTAAACTGCGCCTCTCGCTGTGCAGGAAGTCAAAACATTCCCTCCCGAACGAGGCTGATGGCAGGCTTCCTCTCTTGTCTATCCTGCTTTGCCCACCGCCATGTCCATGTCCATGCCCGTGTCCATGTTCACTGCCCTACACCCTCGATTGATGGCAAGATGGGTGAGACCACTCGCGCAAAACCTGTGCTTTCCTCGTCGTTATGCCACGACAGCTACGAGTCTGCGGCCCAGCTGCAGCCAGTACGGTCTACTGGTCCTTCCTTACTCGTCTATCCAAAACCACACTACATCACAGCCACCTCATTGGAACAACTTTAGCGTCTGCAGCGTGAGGCGGAGCAACGAGCAGGTCGCAAAGTAACCAGATGTTTTCTCTGTTCGGCTTCCCGTTTCGGGCGAACAGTTGCCTTGTGTCCCTGGCTCAGCCTCATCCACACCGCCGACGCTGCTGAGGTTGAAGAAGCTCGACAGGCCCTCATGACAGGAAGTACTTCCTGCCAGATTGTATACGATTCATATAGCTTGTCATGTCGCGACAATATATGCATGTACCGCTTTCGAGCCCTCGGCACATTCGTCTCGTGGTGTTACTTCCGGCTGAAAACCACGCAGCACCTCTCAACTTCTGCATCGTGGAGACAACGCTGGATCAGCCTCTTCCCTACGCCGCACTATCATATTCGTGGGATGCTCCGGCTGGGAGCACCAAACTCGACTGCGGGAACGGAGTTTTACCCGTCACGCCAAACTGTGAAGCTGCTCTTCGTTATCTTCGGGGCAAGACATATTCACGATTGATGTGGATCGATAGCATATGCATTGATCAAACCGAGGATGCCATAGGCGAGCGAAACCATCAGGTATCCTTCATGGGCGAGATATTCAAGAAGGCGGACACAGTCATTATATGGCTTGGTGAGATGGACGACGATACCAGAATTGCCATGTTGGCAGTCGAGAACGTTATCAACCAACCTCAACGCTTTGAGAGCTCGGCCGAGTTAAAACTGAGGCTCCGAGCTCTTTCGACTGGTAAGAAAAGCGAGCACATCTGTTGACGGGTCTGACACGATGACAGGCATCACAAGTGCGGCGGAAGACCCTTTTCGTCCCATTTCCAGGAGATCTTGGTTTTATCGCATCTGGACCATTCAAGAAGCCGTACTAGGCCGTTCTGATCGGGTCATAGTTGGGTGTGGCAGTGCCATCGTGCCTTGGGTACACTTGGTCCAGCTGGGCCTCGCAATGGAAGTCACGGCGTACAGCTGGGATATATGTGCTCGGGCTATGCGTCTACAAACACGACTCCTCGCCTCCGTGCTATCTCTAGAACAGGGAGCATACGAACAACAACTGTTCGAAAGCGCGAACATTTTGGCACCTTCCGCACAGTCTGCACCACGCGCGGAAGGCTATCGTTCCTCGCTCTGTCTCATATTTGATGAAGCACGGGATAAATTGGCGACAAACCCAAAGGACAAAGTTTTCGCATT
This sequence comes from Cladophialophora yegresii CBS 114405, assembly GCF_000585515.1. Classification (NCBI taxonomy): domain Eukaryota; kingdom Fungi; phylum Ascomycota; class Eurotiomycetes; order Chaetothyriales; family Herpotrichiellaceae; genus Cladophialophora; species Cladophialophora yegresii. The sequence continues at coordinate 3,909,279 of NW_006913046.1, read as the reverse complement.
GTATGGAATATTGCAGGAACTTCAATTTGAGATGCCTCAGCCTGACTATAAGAAAACTGTGCAGCGTATATACAAGGAGTCGGTGGTTGCAACTATCAAGCACGATCAGAGTTTATTTGTCCTTTACTGTGTACCCACCGCTAGTCGCAGGCCAGGCCTTGCTTCGTGGGTCCCGGATTGGAGCCAGCCGGCCTGGAAGGAACCGGATCACAGACATTGCTTCAGCTACAAACAGTTCGCTGCAGCCAAAGATTCACGCGGAGGATGGCGATTTTCACCGGATGCGGATCGTCTCATCGTGTCGGGAATAATTTTCGACTCTGTCGCGTTTCGATTAGAAGGGGTAACCGAGGATTACCGACTTGGCAATATTTGGCGTGATCGAAACTTACGCGACATGATATCCCCAAGGGACGATATCCTGGACGCTCACAGAGAGACGTTTGAGATCATGACCGCTTGGGTGAAGAGTAACCCTGGAAATTGCTATCCTACAGGAGAAGATTGGGAGAAAGCTCTACTACGGACCTTGTTGATGGACAAGCCTACCTTCGCCTCTCTGTATGCCGAGTTTAATGCCTACAACCCATGGCTCAGAGCCACAACAGCCAGTGATTTGGAGTTTGTCAAGATCGGTGTTGAAAATATAAATGCCGCAGACCCCAATCGGCCGTTGCCTGGTGATGAGGCGCACTTGAAGGTATATTTGGAATTCCAGACACCCACTCAATTGTTCTCAAAGGTTTGGCGATCTATTTGGAAGTTTCACCTGGCAGCCGAGAGTCATTGCCGTCACAAATGCTTTTTCCATACGAAGAAAGGGTATTTCGGCTTGGCACCAGACCCTTTACCTACGCCGGCCGCTCCTGGAGACGTGATCGCTGTGGTCCAAGGCATGGAGATGCCGCTCTTGCTCCGCCCTGTCGATGGAGGATACAGACTCATCACCCACGTCTACGTCCACGGCATCATGTACGGCGAAGCTTGGCCGGACGACGCAAACGAGTTGGAGGAGATTGTGTTGATTTGACAGGAGATGGATATTAACAATGACGCCTAGGATGGGTATCCGACGATCGTGCCTTGGATCTCGAGTCAAGCTCGGAGTCTTCGTTCAGAACGATCTGAACACTGCAGTTCCTGCGAGTGACAGGTCACTTTTAAGAGCCAGCTCTTCTGTGATCACCCTAGGGACAGACTACACGATCACAGGCGACGGGCCTGGTCAGCTTCAGTTCGGAGAATCAGCAAGCATAGGTGCAAAGAGCCGCGGCTATTGCATATTGCGCACTTGGAGACCACCCATAGATAGAGCGAACGCTGGGAGCCTCAGGCATAGCCACGATACCGCCCAAGTTGCAACTTAGAGCTCGAAGGGCGGCATGTTTCGACGAAGTTGCCTCGTGGCGAGGCCCTTTACCTATGGGAATGTCATGGCATGCTGATCAGAGTGGCAGGAAGCATACATCAGGCAGGAACCGGTCTACAACAAGGGACCAGCGGGCCACTTGCGCGTTGGAACGATTCTTCCTTATTCCTTCCGTCCTGTACTACGAGTAATGTCTTCTATATCTTTACGGATTGCCTGGCTTCCATTTCTAGTGTTAAGAACCATGATAGAACGCCTCAACCCAGCTGATCTGTGTTGTCTCATCTTGGAATGTCCCAACGACGCTATCTTGTCAATGTACCCATAGACCAGCCGATCAGCTGAATCAGCTACCAATAGTCGTTCAGTCCGTCCATCTCGTGGTTGATCCTTCTATCCCCTTTAGTCTGGCCGGGTCAATGCGGTGACTGCGGCGACCTTGATGACTGCGACGACAGCTGTGCGTGTCCTGCGGAACCTAATCCACGCAACCCTCCTCGGCCGTCCAGCCCTCAATCTCGACCCGTGCCAGCACCTCCTCCGTGGATACCTCCTCGATCAGCGCGTCCCGCAACCTCTGCACCTCCTCGGCCGTAAGTCCGCACCGATCCGTCAAATAGGCATGGACACCACCAAACTCGCCGTCCAGCACGGTCCGCAGAAAGGCGCGCATGTTGCCGGCCCGACTGCCGCAGATACGGGCGGCCTCGTCGCGCGAGATTGCGGGGCGGGCACCGGCCGCATCGCCATTCTCGTGGTGAGCCTTCCCGCCCCCACCACCCAGACCCGTCTTGCTGATCCGCTCGATGAACTCCTTGCGCCACGACCCCAGTCCGGGCTCCGTGAGCGCGTACTCCCAGCAGATCGTCTCCTCGTCGACCCCGACAAGCTTCATGACCAGCGCGCCAAAGACGCCCGTCCGGTCCTTGCCCGCCGTGCAGTGGAAGACCAGAGCGGCAGTCGGCGAGCGGAGTAAATGCCTAAACATGACGCGGTAGGCGCCCGCCCCGTGCGTGGCGATGTCGCGGTACGCGCGCACAAAGCCCTCGCTGTAGGGGAAGTCGTGGCCCGCATTGAATGATTGTTCGGCCGTGTACCATTGCAGCTTCCGCGCCAGGGCCACGGGCCCGTAGTCCTCGGTCTGGTACACGGGGACGAAGTGCCTCGTGAGGCCTGGGAGGTTGTCGCGGAGGCAGCCCGTCTGCGGGTCCGCGAGGGGATAGATCGCTTGGCCACTTGACGCGACTGTGTGGGCGAGGCGCGCGATCTCGGGTGCGGATCGCAGGTCGTACATGTCGTGCACGTTCAGTGTGTTTGTGAGGTAGTCAAGGCCTTGCGGCGTCAAGTGCGTGGGGTGCGCGCAGCGGTAGAGCAGGTTTCGCCGCAGGACGTACGTTACCTTGCCCTCGCCGTCTGCAGCACCGCTTGTCATCTCTGTCGGAGGCGCGCATCGATACCCGCCTAGGTCTCTGAAGTTGGGCACGCCGTCGACGTGCAAGAACGGCGGGGTGGGCAGGTTATCTGGGAACGCGATGTTGAAATCCTTGGGCTCGGGTGTTGTTTCTCGCTCGGCGCGGGCTTGGGTCTCAAGCGACTCGATCTCGCGTTCTGTGAGAGGCATGCCGTTGGCGTCGGAGAGGCCCGCGTTGGGTGGTGGTGCGGTGTCCATGTAGGGCTGGTAGGGATGGTCTGGTTGTGGGGCCTCGTTGTCGGCGGGATCGATGGTGGTGGGATGTGCCATCTGATGACTTACTCGGAATTGACGCGCGTCTGGAACGGTGGATGGTGGAAAGTCGGGTGCGGGAAAATACGACTCAAGCCGGGTCTTTCTGGTCGAGAGAAAGCAGTATCAAGCCCGTTAATTTTCTGGTTGAGACGAAGCAGTCCTTCAAGCCGGTTCTTCTCTGGTTGAAATGCAGCAATTGTGCAAGCCGGTTTCTTTTCTGGTCGAGACACGACAATGTCCAAGCCGATCCTTCTCCGGTCGAGGTGCAGCAGTGTTCAAAGCCAATTCCTTTCCGAGCCGAGACGAAGAAGTGTCAAGCGGTGATGCCTTCTGATAGTCTCTCTGCAGTGTTGACTGTTGATACCCCTTTTGCCTAACTGGCCAGAGGCAAACAAGCCAGGGGGCCAGGTCTTCCGCTGCAGTATTCGACGCAAACGACCGGGCAGTGACGATCTAATCAGGACGTGCTCTGCAATGCCGCTGCCGTAGAGTCGCTCTCCTCAAAAGAAGATGCTGTGAGGTCTTGTTTCGTTTCCACGGTAGAGAGCTTTCGCAATTCCCTCTCAGGACTAAACGTAATTCAGTCGACGCTTCCCTGCCAGTCCAAGTTACAGGGCTTCGTCCGAGACAGAAATTCTGGGGTTGCCTCCTTCCGATGCCGGCCGCCTATGACCTAGGATGTACTCGGCCGCAGTCGATCAGGGTTTACCAGTGGAAGTCTGGCCCGGAAGATACAGCTAAGATGAAAAAGAGGGTGTCTCTCACTCACTGTCGGTGAATGGCAATGATCTTGGATAGGTAGGTACTTAGGTATATGGGGAAGATTAAACGGCACACAAGTACGAGTTGAACGCAGACCTCGGCCTAATTATTTTGTGGCCGCTATCGCTGCTTGGACGTTTCGTAGTGGGCGACGTGGCATGCATGTGTTGTTGACGGTGGCTTATGTGGCTTCGGCTATTGTCCCGATGAGTGCGATACGAGGTACGAAGCTGCCATCACGTGAGATGGCCCACCATCTTTCGGCATGGAGTAATGAGATATTCCGTCGCTACTATCACCACATGCACCACCTCTTCTTCGCCAATCATCCGCCCACGTCCTTGCTATGTACTTGCTCTCGGAAGTATGCGAGTCTCCGCTTCCGGTCGCGGGTACCTGGCTGTTCACGTGGAAATTTCTCGGCAGGCATGTTCATGACGAATGCTCAGGGGATAATGCACACGGATCATGTCTGCGCTGGCAAAGGCGGTTAGGACTCAGGACTCAGGAGCAGTTTCACTCACACTGATCAACATTGATCTCAGCATTCAACACTTCAGTGACCTCAAGTATGCGATCGAAGACATCTTCATATCCCTTTGGTCTGCGTTGGTGCGGTTCCCGTAAGTGCTTTGATGTATTCATTTGCGGCCGTTATGGAATTTGTGAATGCAGTCTACCACCCATTTTTGGACCTCCCAATGCAGAGAACCCCCTGAATTTTAGTACCTCTGATTGCTGCAACGCCGAACCCAACCTCGCGCGGAACAGACAGACCTTTACTCCTGCGCTTCCGAGCACTTCGTAACGCAAGCAAGAGTCGATGACACAGAGAATAGAAGGGAAGAGACATCGAGGACCCCACCCGCAGAGTCACCCTTCAACGCCTTTGAGAGTCAAGCCCGTTCCCCATCAGTCATACCGCGACGTCCCATCACCCATGCTGAAACTATGCTGAGGCAACCGCTTGATTGGTGGAGGCAAATGGTCGTGCTTGGGTTGGACCTTCATTCTTGCTGCCACCATGTGGCAGCCTGTCTTGGCCACATCGATGGCCTCCACCGTCGAGTCGGTATCTTCTCGCGAGCAGCACTCGATGACCCTGACCCAGCGGTCGTTCAGGGCGTCACCGATGGTGCATCGCCTTTCCGGATCCGGATGCAGCATCTTGAGGATACACCTCCGGACCGAGTCTGATGGCAAAGCGTTGAACATGGGCCCACATTGAGGATGACAATTCTCATCGATTGGAGTGTCTCCAATGCGGTCCAAGAACGCCATCCACCCCTCAAGAAAGCGAGCATAGTTCACCTCTTCCTTGCTTGCACTTTGCCATGGATTACCGCCGAGAGTCATCGTCATGAAGAGAATACCGCATGCCCAGACATCCAGTTCGGTAGGATCGTATTGTCTGTCCCGGGACAGTACCTCTGGCGAGATATACGGCCTCGAACCAACGATGCCAGGAGCAGATCTTCGCGGATTTCCCATGCCTTGTCCGCAACGTCCTCGCGAGCTTGCTACACCTGGATGATCGCCACAAAAGACTTCCGAGACCCCGAAGTCGGTGATCTTGATATAACCGTCGTCTGTCATCAGCAGGTTCTCCAACTTGATGTCTCGATGCGCAATACCGTGGCTGTGCAAGTATTCGACCCCACGAAGGACTTGTTTGAAGATACAATTCCGATCAGCAGCCTTCAGATACTTTCGTTCCATCAGGCTGAAAAGCTCCCCTTGTTGGCAGTACTCCATGACATGGTTCCATCTGCCGTTGCTGGTACAAAGCCGCACAGTCTGGACAATATTCGGATGGTTGAGCGATTTGGCAATGGTATATTCTGATTTCACCTTCCGGATATATTCCTCCTCGGTCTCCCTGGAGGATCTCTTGCGGAACTCCTTGACTGCATAGAGCGTCGTCCCTTCCGTTTTCTTACCGCCCTTCCTCTGCATGATCTTCACCGTCGAACTGGCACCTTTACCAATCTCTTTCCTGCGACCGATCTTCGAAGCTGAGACAAACTCTTCGTCTAGTGAACAGACGCTGACAACGAAGTCATCTCGAGGATCCACGCTCAGACGCCTACTCTTCACCCCGGAGCCTTCTAGGGCAGGAGAAGAGAAAGGAGACGACTTGGCTGGTGGGCTGGAGTTGCTATCATAACTGGTACTCCGACGCACATGCTCTATTCCCGGACTCGAATGTTTGGAATCCTTGTGAGATCGTATCTTGGCTAAGATGCTGAATCCACTAGAAGTGCGCGTCGGCAGGGGTGGTGGCTCACTGGCCATCACCACCAATGTCCCTCCGCGGATAAGAACAAGTGGAGCGGGTAGAATGAGAATTTTCGATCTTGTGAACAAACAGCAGCCGGAGATGAGCCAGCTTGAACAGCGAGGGAGGTTTGAGCGTGCGAAGAGAGATAACCGAGGTAGGTCCTCCGACTTGACGGCACCTGAAAAGGTTGATGTTGAGTTGGAGTATGGGGGAGGACTGGATCTCGTCCGAGGTCGAATATTTGACTGTGGTGAGTTTAGATCCTTATGGTGGGGCTTCCCGAACAAGAGTACTCTGATATTATCGAGGCGTGATCCCTCGTCTGAGGACTTAAGCGAATATGCCACAGACGCAGTATGAACGAATAGTGCAGCAACTGGAGTCTGTAACACGGTCCCAGGATACGCAGGAGGTACTGGGACAAATGGCGATTTCCCGTGGGGCGAGAACCGACAGAGGGCGGGATGTTGTCTTTTCCAGCAAGCGGGTCCAGATTCTTATTAAGGTTCTTGAAGATAAGCTTGCGCTCATTGAGTTCGGCGGTTCAACCGGCGAGACACAACGATAGTCGGTCGACTGGATGTTGTTCTCTTGGGAGACTCAGAAGAGTCTTGCTCCGCGTGGCTGCCACTCGCCGTGTCAGTGGTTGGGAATGATGTCTCAGACCGGCTCTTCCCCTTCCGCGTCTGACCCTGATCTGGCTGCTCAACGGCTTTGATGTTGGTCGCCCAGACGCTCCGACGAGTCGGGGCATCATACGGCACGCTCGCCCGGTGTTGTTCTATTTATGAGGATGATGCTGTGAAGGACACACCTATGTACCGCGAGACCCGAACAGCCTGATTGGCAGGTTATCGAAGATTTGAGTGAACGGAGTCTCGATGACGAGTTGGAGGAGTGTTCAAGCGACTCTCTTCGACGGAATCGCTCGGAAGACAAGGCACGACTATGCTAAGATCAGCAGTGGAGCATTTAAGAAGCAAGTTAAGCTATTGACAGCACTGTTGGGCAACGAGATGAGGCTCCGCATAATACTAGTTAGAATAGACAAGCATCGATGCTTCTCACATTGTTTTTCCACCGTTGATCGACTGGCACGGAAGCTGTAAATGCACGATCGGCAGGTGCAAGTGAGAAAGCGTGGGGGATGATGCCAACCTGATAACCGCGTGCCGGATTTGCGCTGCTGGCAGAATGGGCTTGTCGATCACGAGGACTCGGCTATCGAGAGCCGCTGGCCTGAAGGGTTTTTGAGGATAATCTCACCCTGTTGTGAGTGTCCTGGCAGTGATACACTTGGGAATAACGATCACCTTGACCATTCTGAACAATCGTCTCAAACGTTCCCTGTCCGAGTGTTGAGGTCTTTCTCTTGTGCTAACCCACGGTCCCTTACTGCTTCCGCCCTCAGCTCGCTTCGGTCAAGGCTACTGCAGCCACAGACCTTGTGCATTGCAGTATGCACTCCGCGCCGATTGTGATCCCAAGGGTGTTGCCCTCTTTGGTGTCGCTGCAAGAGGTCGCCCCCCACGCACTAGGCTAGGAAAGTGAGCGCACAATCATCCCCTCACTGTACCCTGAATGCTGCTTCATTATTGCCTGAGTGGACCACCGGTTAGTTGCCTCTTCGTGAAGCTCACCTCGAGTCATGGTCGTCTGGGTGCTTGGGAGATTGTTGCCTGGATTCGCTCTGAACTCTGGCCGCACACTCATTCCTGCCTCGTTAGGCTATACTTCCCAGACGAGTTGTCACGCCTCCATTCATCATGCGTCTACCCTCTATCAGATGAAGGTCCGAGTTAGGTCTGGGTACACAGTGCGCGATTTAATTCAGTGGATTCCCTGGCAGTGGTCAGACTGAAAGAACCGGTGTGAACAGTGATGTCGTGGTGCAGCTCGCAGGTGAGACAGCCGACCTTGGATATCGAGTCAAGCCTTTCTGTCGTGCAACTGGCAGGCTGGAAGCGTTTTGCGGAGGAGGGGCACCGCGCTTCTAGAATGCAGCGACACCCCCGTCACCAAACGGTTTGACTCGCAGCCGTCCATCGTTCAGCTGATTGGGGTGCAACTCACCGGGCTGCATGCACCCCACGCTCGCTGTTGCCATCGAGCTGAGAGCTTGTAGCCTGTGAGCCCAACAGGCCGTCACCTTCCGGGCTTCCGTCCGTGCACCGCATCACCAAACCGGGTCGGACTTGGGAGGCGGCACACGGTCAGAAGGTCTGTCTGTCAGGCACCAGCGAATGGGATGTTGGTCAAGTGTTAGGCTGCGGCAGGAAAGGTTCGGGCCTCTCGAGGGCTGCCCATGCCACCCAGTCACCACGCCCGTACATGGTCACCACTGAAAAAATGCAGCACGCATGCATGCTCCAGCGCATCAGAAAAAGGAAAGAGGGCATCTCATCATTTGCCTCTCTCATTCACCGCTAATTAGAAGAATGTACTCTGCTGCATAATTATCCATCGCTGACAAGCAATTGAGCCACTGACCTGGCTGAACATGACCGCATTGTCTCTCTGCCGAAGCCATGAAGCCCCCATTGCCAGTCTCACCTGACTGCGATTCTGCTCAAGCCTCACCCTACGTTCGACCCATGCCTGCATGAGACCGCCCTGTTGACACGTCTTCCGTCTTCCCCGGCTGCCTCCCAGTGTCGCATTCTTGCGCCTCTTACTCGCCGTGGCCGTTCAGGTCTTCTCCCATTCCGACTGATTGCTCACGCTGCATGCGGGCTTCGATCTCTCTGAGCTGGCTCTCGCGTGCCAGGAGCTCTTGTCGCTTCTCGTTGATTTCGCGTTGCACTCTGTGGACGCTTGTTAGCCGGTGCCCATATCGACGGAACAATCACGATGAGAGCTGAAAGATAGTCGTCTTCCAGAGAGTGGGGTTACTCACTTCACTTCGATCTCCCTCAGTTTTTCCTCTTCACGTCGCAGCTGCTCTTCCTTGAGGCGGACTGATTGGTTGGCGAGGTCTTCAGGGTTGATGGACGAATCTTGGGCTCTGTGGCACAAAACGTTAGTCAAGCGGCACAAAAAGCAACGAGTTGTGGGTACGTACGAGACGCCTCCTTCCACACTCTTGCTGAGTTTCTCCGTTCTGTAATTCTCGTAGAGGAAGTCGTGGGTGATTTCTTTGAGGTCGGCAAGATGGGAGTGCAAGAGGGCGCTACGAATCGCCAGGAAATCCGAGTGACGAGGGTTGTCGACTTCAACAATGCCCCACGGGTACTGTCGTGCGCGAACCCGGCGCCCGCCAATCTCGATAATGTCCTCTGAACCCACAATGGCGAAAGGCATCAAGCCACGTAGCTCTGCATTCTCCTCAACGGTGTCTTCGTCGTCTTCTTCAATGTCGTAGGGGAAGTTGTAGACTGGGATTCGGTAGTGTTCAATGTCTTCCATGACCAATTTCTTCGACTCAGCCAATTCGGCAGGGGTCAGCGAATCGGCCTTGCCGATGACTGGGATGACGTTGACACGTGGAGAAAGACGCTTCATCAACTCAATATCAAGCTCGCGCAGACCGTGACCAGTTGGCGTGATGAAGTAGAGAAGAGCGTGGATGCGATTGTCACGGAATCGAGGGTTTCTCTTGATACGAGACTCCTCGGCCAGGATATCGTCGTACTGTCTCTCGAGATGGCCTACAATTTCGCCAAAGGCCGATTCGTTGTCAATCTGGTCGCCGAAGCCGGGGGTGTCGACGATGGTCAAAGACACGCGGGTGCCCTCCTCATCCAATTCCAGCTCTGTATGTGGCGGTCAGACCACAGACCTCTCTTATGATGTAGCTATTTCTTGCACGTACCAACAGTGACTGGCTTGATTCTGACGCCTTCCTCGAGGTGAGCATTGGCTGCGTCGTCTGCGTCTTTGGGCTGGAGGACTCGCTTTCCACAAAGGGTGTTGACAAAGGTGGTCCGGCCTTGTTGTTTGAGTCAGTACAGGGGTCAGACGAAAGCGAGTTGAGAAGAGTAGAGAAGCACGTACCAGTCCCACTTGCGCCGCAGACCATGAGACAGAACTGGATGCCCTTCTTGACATTCTTCTTCCGCCGCACCTTCAGTCGCGCAATACGCATACGGTTAGTTGAGTTCATGGTCAAGGAAGGTGTCGTCGGTCACGGTGGTCAGGGGTCAAGATGAGGACATGGACATACCGCATTCATGGGTGAAGACATGTTGGCGAACAACTAAGCGATGAGCTGGGCGCTGGCCAAAAAAAGACGACGCTGCAAGGCGATGCGGTTGACACGGCTAAGCGACTAATCAGAGGTGTAGAAGAGAAGGAGGATAAAGAGACGCACGGCGCTGACGGTGAAGCGAAGGACAACGACGTGAAGCTGCACTTTTCAAAAATTAAGGGGAAACACGGCGAGATCGACACGCCAATGGACAACCCCGGGGTCGCGCTTTCCCTTGTTGGGGCGCCAGCAAGCGTCTTCAGCCTCGTCTCGGTGCTCACCTTCTTTGGGTTTAAGTCAGGCCCTGATTGTTTGCCAGTGGTTGACACTGCTTGACCGTACCTCGGCAGCCATAGAAATGTGGGGTAAGCTCCAGCGATCATAACGACCTCTTGATCTCTATGAATCGATGCTAACCTCGATCAAACTCGCGAGCTCGAAGCTTCTTCATGCTTTCTTGTACTCCGATATTACCGAGGCTTCCAAGTCTCCTAGACTCCATCGCCCATGGCTCGACCAACAGTGAAAGATGAGTATACACCGGCTGTCTGCCAGGAGAACGAAGAAGAGCTGCGAGCAGTGTTATCATCGGAAAGTGCGCTGCCATGGGAGATCTCCAGGCTGCGAACCTTGCCAAAGGCTCGGTTTTGCATGCAGTCTTGCCCACGGAGCGTATGACGAAGCCCCAAGTCCTTGTCCCAATGTAGCACCAAACCAACCTCGAAAACTTCGCGCTGGAAACGCGTGTTTGCAATGCCGCAAACAGAAGAGTCGCTGCAATCAGGGTGTACCTCAATGTGCGAATTGCGTCAAGAAGAAATGGCCTTGTGCTTACGCTCCTCCATATCAGCCTGAAGAGTCAACGCTTCAAGAGCATGGTAGGCCCGTGAGCCTGCACCCTGAAAGCATGGCAATTTCGTCAGAACCGGCTGCCGCACGACTTGACGATGGGCCTACGGAACTCGATTCGAGCGTGTCCCAGAGTCCTAATTACACTTTCACTGGACATGCTCCCCTTTTTGGACCTGATCAGTCGACGAGCCGCCTTGTGAAGGAGTTTTTCCAAGTCCTTTATCCCGTACCCTCCTTTTCCTTCCTCCACCCCCGAACCACTAGAGAGCGCCTGGCGGAAGGCTCTTTGGACGAGGCACTGGTCTTTGCAATATGTGGCACCACTACCTCTCAGCGATACACGGAGCCAGAGAGCCGAGATCGGAGCCTCTCCTGGATTTCTCGAAGTGAGGAATTAGTGTGGCAGCAGCTCGAAAGGCCAAGCATGGCACGACTTCAAGCCTTGATCCTCTGCATTGCATACCGCACGGCTACCGGCGCGTCGCACAGAGCCTTCATGCTCGCAGGTCTTGCTGCTAGAGCCGCCGCGGCGATGAGGCTCAATCATGAAAGACATGACCTCGACCCCATCAGCAACGAGGTACGACGGCGCACACTGTGGTCGTTGAAAATTTTGGAGCTGTATTTCTCCATTGGACTACCCGAGTACGAACTTTTACCACTTGAGAATGTCTATCTACAACTTCCTTGTCGTGAAGAGCAATTTCAGGACAAGGCACCGGCTGTACCAATGGAAGGGGGGTCTTACATGCTGTTTGTCAGACTGACTTCGATGCGGAGAGACATCATGAAATTGACTCGCTCGATCGCTCTCTGTGACGAGCCATTTCCTCAGTTCCTCAAGTTGGTTCGCAGCCTACATAATGAGCTAGGCCAACTGCGCATTCAAATGCCGGTGGATCCAACGTCCCCAAGCACCGGTGTATTGAGGTGTGTATCAACCCCGTGGCTGGCCAGGCATTTGGCGATGCACCTATCATGGCATCAGTGTCGCTGCGACCTCTATCGCTTACTGCTCAAGGGCTATCCCGAGGCCGCTCCGTCAATAGTCCTTGCAGATCTTGATCCGGAAGCCATGAGTGATGCGGTTCAGATGTGCTCAGAAAGTGCTCTGTCGATGATTCAAACGCTGTCGGATGTTAATTTACACAGCACAAACACTCCGGTCCTGGAATACGACACGGCAATCTGTGGCTACCACGCGTGCCGGCTTGTATTGTTCCTTGCACATGCACAACCTAGTGGAGTCCGATTCTCGAAGGAGTATGCCATTAGTCGAGCAGAGTTGTGTTTGGCTGCCATCAAGCGGTTCTTCCGACACTCGACACCTGCCGGCCCGATTTTGAAAGACCTCGAAAATTTGATATCCAAGTGCGACACTTCTCCCAACGACTGGACTCATCTCACTGTGAGATCCGCATCTAACGAGCAAAGCCGAGATCCGCTGCTATCGGAGGTGGCGCGAGCAAAACAACGTTTGGCAATACACAGTCTGCTACGACAAGCAGATTTCGAGGATGGAGAACCCCCGGCTGTGGTTTCTCCGTCTAGTGTCAGTACTGAGATCCCATCGGTTCGACACCGTAATATGTACAAGGTTCTGTCGCTGGAACAAGGTTGGTCTATACGAGCTGACTCGTCACTGGGCTATGTGCCACAGCCTGATGCGCAGGTGCAACAAAGCCCTGGATATGAAGATCTGCCTGCATTCTCCTTACAGACACTCTTGTTCCCATGGGTGTGAATGGGGATACCTTGTGGAGTATAAGGCATGCCCAAAAGCCAGTCCACCGTTGCTTCGAAGTTTTCCAACTTCCAGATTAAGCTGTTCTGTGAATTGACATACCAGCCCTTTCTCGACTCTCTGCGCATCTGCTTCCCATAATGCACCGAGGAGGTCCGGCACGACCGAGACTCGAAGTTTCGGGGTCATCTGTCGATCCTTGCATTCTGCGGTTCTCTGCGCGGGCTGGCACCATTCGCAACCCGACCGCCGGCAAGACCTCATTCCCGCTAGCCTGTGGTGGAAAGCTCGCCTCTGGACGCAGGCCACGGATGTCGGTCGACAGGTGGAACTGCTATCAGGATGTCGGTCGAGTAATTCCCGAGGCGGAATTCTAGGCGTCAGTTGATTCCCCCTCCTCTCCACGTTTAGCGCTGAATCCTCTCCACGGTTAGTGCCGAACGCCCTCCAGATTATTGAAGCCATGTGGTAGGGAGACTACTGAAGATCTAATTTTGACGGACGTGAGAACTGTCGGACTTGTCAAGCTTACTTATACCGACGACCCTGCTGCGCCGGGTTGTCTGGCTTGTTGTCCATCCTGCGGCCATCGCGAACATTGCAGGCTCACCACTTACTACGCTTTCATCATGTCTTCTCGACTTGGTACTTTTCGAGCCTTCTTCCTTGTGGGAGTCTGCTGTGTCGGCTCGTTTCTTTTCGCTTACGACACCGGTATCATTGGCGGCGTCCTCACTCTCCAGTCCTTCCAGAATGACTTCCGGTATAGCAACAAGCAGAAGACCACTGTGGCCTCGAACTCCAACAGCCTTCTTCAAGCTGGAGGTGCGGCTTTTACGTGACACCCTAGGAGGTAGCTGACAGGTTCGCAGCGTTCTTCGCCTGTTTCTTCACCTGGCCATTTACCGCACGATTCGGGCGGCGTTGGTCAATCGCACTAGCCTCTGCCATTTTCTGGTATGTGTCCTTGAGCTCTTCCCTGATGATCCTTTCTCGTGGCAAGATCTTCAACTACGTATCTTTGTTCATGCTTGGCCTCAATAAAACTAATCATTTGTTACCGCAGCGTGGGTGCCGTCGTCCAAACCATCAACACGCATCACATTGGAGCTTTCTACGCCGCCCGGGTAGTGTCAGGTATTGGTGTGGGCATGGCCACGGTCATGATCCCCATGTTCAGCGCCGAAATGGCTCCGAAGAACACACGTGGTCAGCTCGGCAGTATGTTTCAGTTCTTCTTCACGCTCGGAGTCATGACTAGCTACTGGGTCAACTATGCCGTGTCGACGAAGCTGGCTTCTGAGACTCGCCAGTGGCAAATACCGGTTGGGCTGCAACTTGTCCCCGGCGGCATTCTTGGGTTGGGCATGCTTATTCTCCCCGAAAGTACTCGGTGGCTTGCTAAGGGTGGTCAACACGAGGCTGCGATGAAATCGCTCATCTGGGTTCGCGGCGGCGATAGCGAAGAGGTTCGCGCTGAGTATGAAATCCGCCTTTTCCGATGGAGCCGGTACTGATGGTGTGTAGGATGACAGAGATTCTCGCTGGAATCGATGCCGAGGTTCAAGCCACAGAAGGACTTACCTGGCGAGAGATGCTGCTGCCAGCTAACCGATGGCGTGTTTTCGTGGTTGTGACATTACAAATTGGCGTTCAGCTAACTGGTAACACTTCCCTCGCTTACTACGCACCACAGGTATTCCAGACAGTCGGCGCTGGAGACTCCAAACTGCTCGTCAGCGGTTTCTTCGGCGTCATCAAAGTGGTGTCCTGTTTCATTTTCCTCGCGTTCTTGGTCGAAAGGATCGGGCGAAAGAAGGCCTTGATGGGCGGCGCGTTTGCCATGGGATCGTTGATGCTAATCGTGGCGTGCCTTACCGCAACCCATTCACCCAGCAAGGACGCGACCAGCGTGTCGCCTGCGGGTGCGGCTTCTATCACTATGATCTATCTGGAAGCAGGTATGGAAGCTCAGCTATTCTGCTGCTTCGCAAGCTAATCTCGCTCTAGCTGCGTACAACATGTCGTTCGGCCCCGTCTCGTGGCTGTACACGGGCGAAATCTTCTCCAACCGGACTCGAGAAATTGGCATCGCCATCGGCACCGCCACGCAGTGGCTCTTTAATTTTGTCTTTTCCCAGGCCACTCCGCACGCCGTCGACAATCTCGGGTGGAGAACGTTCCTGATGTTCGCCATCTTTAACGCGGCGCTGGTAGTTTACGCGTGGTTGGTTATCAAAGAGGTAAGAAACCTGTGTTCGGCAGCGACCATCAGGCTGACTAGTTTCTAGACGACTGGAAAAGCTCTCGAAGATATGGAGGCACTCTTCGGCTCGACAAAGACACAGATGGGTGCTGCCAATATCGAAGCCGCCGAGCACGAGCTCGAGTTCGCGAAGAAGGACTTGGCTTCGAGTCACGTCGAGGCGAAAGCATGACCGCCTGTCGTGTTGCTGATAATCGGAGTCAGATCAATCTGAGGAAGCAGCCACCGGTAGCTCCGACGTTATAAGCCGCTTTGGATGGTGAGGAAGAGTTACACAGGAGGAAGTCGTGGGCTGGAGATTGGAATGGGGAAAGTGTAAGGGGACTTTGCCGGAGGCTGCACGTCATATCAATGCCATGGCAGGTGTGTCCCCGGTGAAGCCCGTGAACTTGATGCGATGGAACTCTCTGTCTCAAACTATACTGAACATGAGCATACTGCGTTGTTGAAACTGGGCAGAAAACCACGCTTCACGCATTGAAACGGCATCGTCGAGACTAGGTCCCGCTTAGCGAACAGAGATTGATCTGCATTCAAAACCCACCTTCCACCGACTGCGCTTCGACAAGATACTTTGGTACTACATGAGCTTCGGAGGTGCGGCCTACGAAGAAGACTCGCCCCAGCCGACTTTCCGTGGGATTACGAGACTTTAGCGAGAATGGCGACGCCTAACTAGCACCGACCGACATCCGTAGCTCTCTTCTGCATCCTGCACCGACATGGCTCGCCCCGCAACCCCGGACTGTAAATTCGTCATGTTCTCGGGCACCTATGACAAGGTTCCACCGGCGTATACGGAGTACTCGGTTCTCTATGCGAAGATGTGCAGACTCGGGACCTTGGGTCAAATGGCCACAGATATAAAGCCCATGAAGGGAACGGTTCTGTCGCTCAGCAAAACACCACAACGCTGTTGAGGAAACATGGCTGGATTCTTGTTTTGTCTGCTCGCTCTCGACATCTCCACGGCCTTGTCCGCTGTACTGCTGCCGCGGCAAGGGGATCCGACATGGCAGGACACGACGCTACCAGCTGCGCAGCGAGCCGACGCCCTGTTGCCTCAACTGAGTTGGGAGGAGAAGATTGCGCAAATGGGCGGCATTCGACGCCTACTCGGGGCCAATGCCACCTTTAACCGCACAGCTTGGGAGGCCCTGTACCCTTTGCAACATGGGATTTTGAGCTACGGGTCGCAGCTCAACCAGGCTCAAGATGTTCTGCCGTATGCCAACATGGTTCGGGAGGAGCAGCTGAACAGTTCCAAGGTCCCGTGGATCACGGTTACGGACTCTGTCAACAGCATCTATGTGCCTGGAGGTACTCTCTTCCCTGCGACGCTGTCCTTGTCTACTTCCTGGAACCTCCCGCTGTACGAGGAAATCGTGGCATCCATCCGCGACGAGAATATGGCACTAGGAACACACTGGGTACTGAGCCCAGAGCTGGACATCGCAAAGGAACCCAGAAACGGCCGTGTTGGGGAGATGTAAGTCGAAGGTGTGGTGCCCAAACCCTTTGACTAAACTCAGCATAGGTATGGCGAAGATGTCTACCTAGTCGGCGAGTTCGCTGCTCAATACGTCAAAACCATGCAGGAACGTGACGAGGGCGGTCACATGAAGGTGGCCACGACGGTCAAGCACTTCCTGTACGGACAAGGCTCGGGTGGTGTGAACACGGCCAGCATGGACGGCGGCGTCAATCACCTATACAATGACCTGGCCATTCCTTATATCAGGGTCCTCAAGGAGAAGCCTGCATCGATCATGATCTCTTATTCCTCCGTCGACCGGATTCCCATGTCGATGAATACTGCTCTAATCCAGGACATGCTGCGGTCAGAGATGGGCTTCACCGGTCTGATCATGTCGGATGCCATGGGGATTTTACATCTGTACACCGAATCCAATGTGGCCTCGTCGTACAAGGATGCCGCCATCAAAGCGCTGCGCGCCGGCCTCCAGCTCGAGCTGGCCCCTGGGCAACCCGCTTGCTTCCCATACCTGGTCAACAGCTCGAGCGATCAGGAGATCGTGGACCTCGTGAACGAAGCAGCCCGTCAGCACCTGATCATCAAGTTCGACACGGCCATGTTTGACCTTCCTCTGCCGACTATGGAAAACCTGAACCGGACCCTGCGTGCACCTCAACACTTGGACGTCAATCGTCGAGCTTCACGAGAAGCAATCGTATTGCTCAGCAATGACGGCTTCCTTCCGCAGGCAAATTTCTCACAGGTCGCGCTGATCGGACCCTTTGGAGATATCATTGACCCGGGCTCCTACGCTCCGACGACAAGCGCGAACCCAGAGTACGGACGTACTCTAAGAGGCAGTTTGGAAGCCCGCATGGGTGCTGGGAACGTTCGTTACGTCAAAGGCGTGGACATCCGGACCACAAGTCCCAATGACACGGCTGGGATACAAGAGGCAGTCGCCGTCGCCAAGGCAGCTGGCGTCGCCATTGTATCACTAGGCTCTTTATCTGTTTATTCTCAAGACGCCGCAGTGAACCAGCGAACCGACGGCGAATTCTACAGTCACGCCAGCCTGGCTTTCCCGGGCAACCAGCAACAGCTCTTGGACGCGGTGCTCGACACGGGCGTCCCGACCATTCTTGTGCTGAACGGTGGTCAAGCCTTTGTCTTGAATAATTCAACCATGCGCTGCAATGCTATTCTTCACCAGTTCCTTGGAGGCGAGTTCTCTGCCGATGCCCTCGTCGAGATCATCACGGGCCAAGTCAACCCTAGCGGCAAGCTCACCATCAGCATGCCGCAAGCGGATGGAGCGTTTCCGATCTACTACGATTTCCTCCCGTCGGACAACGTGGGAGGCGGTGGGTCCGATCCTACCGACTCAACTGTCTGTGCCGGCGACTGGAACTTGCCTTGTCTCAACCGAGACGGCGCTCCCATGGCATTCGGTTACGGTCTCAGCTACACGACATTTGACATCTCGGGGCCTCAAGTCACAAACTCAAACTCAAGCGGTGGCTCCATCTCCATCTTTTGCACCATCACCAATACCGGCAACGTGGCTGGCAAGGAAGTGGTCCAAGTCTATTTCCGGCAGCAGTACTCGGACATTGAATTGCCCAACAAGAGACTGGTGCGGTTTCAAAAGGTGGAACTGCAGCCTGGCGAGGCGCGACAGGTGAAATTCGTCATCGACAAGGCGGATCTGGGATACTACAACAATGCTAAGTATCAGGTGGATTCGGGCCATTACACCTTTTGGGTGGGGTCAAGCTCCAGGATGGCGGACTTGAAGAATGCCACCATCAGTCTATAAGGTTAGATTTGGAACTGGTACCATCGGTCTGGAGGTCAGATATGGTGAGAAGAAGACGGGCGAGATGGACCGTGACAGCATGGTCACGAAAAGTGTGGATTCGGTCGGGTCTCCGCCTGTACATATAGCAAATACCTAGGTGCGCCGTACATATCAGCTTCACAAGAATAAGCGCAGAGGTTTCTTTCCATACATTATGGCTACCCCACATTCCTATGCCTCTACTCCGTAACCGTTCCCGTCCATACCGTGACCATGAGCGTAGACAGTGGGGGACAACACAAGCAACACCAAGCCAAGTCTCGTCCTTCCGGTAATTTCAAGGTCAGCGACCGACATCCGCCGCGGCGTCTCAAGTCCGGCCTCGGGGGCCCACCGAACGCTTCCACAGGAGGCACACTGCACACTCCCGCCCTTCGTCGACCGACTTCCGCTGCTTGACAAGACCCAGCCCACTGGTGCCACCGAACGCCCAAGCACACTGCACACTCCCGCCTTTGTCGACCGACATCCGTAGCGCTGGCACTTAAGGTTCCTTCCCACAGGTGGCGCCGACAGTGCCAACCAAAAATGCCGGAACATCGGTCATTGCAGAACCACGACTCGGCTTCTGGAATCCCAGACATATGGCCAGGGGACGGCGATCATCTCACGAGATGGCGACCTGGCCCGATACCCGTACAGCGTCTCTTCGCTGAGTACACAGTAGGAAAGGCCGTCTTTTGCCCACGCTTGATTGAGAATCTGGAATTTTGGTCCTCCTCCGAGAGTCTTCAATATACATCTCACTCATCTCTTGCCTCGGGCATTTTCCAGTGGTATGTGGAAGTATCGTCCTGGGCACCTTGATCAACGTAGCAGACCATTGTGGTGAGAATCGACTCTGAAGTCGTCGCGTGCACCTACCACGAGAAGAATCACATCGACGCGGAACTTGGCAATTACTCAACTATGGCTCAACCAAAGCGACCCAACATCCTCTTCATCATGGCCGATGACCACGCGTCGAAAGCGATTTCCGCGTACGGCGCGAACATCAACCACACGCCGAACCTAGATCGTCTGGCCAAAGAAGGCATGCTGCTGAATCACTGCTACGTGACCAACTCGATATGCACGCCTTCCCGAGCGGCCATCTTGACGGGCACGTATAACCACGTCAACGGCGTCGTCACGCTGGACAGCAAGATCAACAAGAACCTGCCGAACGTGGCCAAGCATCTCCGCACGGCGGGCTACGACACGGCCATGATCGGGAAGTGGCATCTCGGCGAGGGCAAGTCGTGTCAGCCCAGTGGGTTCGATTACTGGAGCGTCCTGCCAGGGCAGGGCGACTACTGGGATCCGACCTTCATCGACATGGACGGGCACGAGCGCGTGACGGAGGGATATGCTACGGATATCATCACGGATAAGTCGCTGGCCTGGCTGGGCGAGAGACGGGGCAATAAGCCTTGGTTCCTCATGTGCCACCACAAAGCACCGCACCGAAGCTGGGAATGTCATGACAGGTACAAGAACCTGTACAGAGACGAAATCAAGGTCCCCGACACGTTCTCGGACGACTACAAGAACCGAGCCAGGGCGGCCAAGATCGCGAAGATGCGAGTCGCGGATGATTTGACGTACAAGGATCTCGGCCTCGTGCAGTCCGACGGCGGGAGGAGGCAGCTCGGCGAGATGATGTGGGATGGTGCTCGCAAGATCCCGAACAATGCCCCGGGGCTGCGCCTGATCGACGCGGACGAGGGCACGGTCTTTACCTTTGCCAACGACAAGGACCTGGCCGAGTTCAAGTTCCAGCGCTACATGCAGCGGTATTTGCGGACCATTCAGAGCCTAGACGACAATGTCGCAAGGCTGCTGGACTGGCTCGACGAGACGGGTCAAGCAGAGGATACGGTCGTCATCTACACGTCGGATCAGGGCTTCTTTCTCGGCGAGCATGGCTGGTTCGACAAACGCTTCATGTACGAGGAGAGCTTCCAGATGCCGTTTCTGTGCCGGTATCCGCGCGAGATCAGGCCCGGCAGCGTGAACAATGATCTCGTCAACAACGTCGACTTTGCGCCCTTGTTCTTGGACTATGCCGCAGCCAGAAAACCCAACTACATGCAAGGCCAGAGTTTCCGGAGGTTGTTAAGGGGCGAGGCCATCGAGGATTGGAAGCAAGTCGCCTACCACCGGTACTGGATGCACAACGACATCATCCACGAAGCATATGCGCACTACGGCGTGCGGGATCAGAGATACAAGCTGATCTATTGGTACTGCGAGGATATGGGGGTCGAAGGTGCACGGCCCGGTGGAGAGGACTATAAAGAGTGGGAGCTGTTTGATTGCCAGGAAGATCCGTTAGAGCTGTTCAACGTCTACGACGACCCCAAGTACCAGGACATTGTGGCGCGGATGACGAGACTGCTGGAGGACAAGATGGACGAGATTGGAGATGAGCCCGTCCACATCTTGAGCAGCCGACAGCCCGTGCCTCTTCCGAGACTATGATAGCGGTACTGGAGGGTAGGTGTGGATTTAGATCTCGGCTTAAAGATACTGGGTATATCTGTACGAAGTCTTTGCAGTAGAGCCAGGCGTTAGATGTAGAGGGATAGGAGATAATCCTCTCCCAAACAGTGTCTCGTCAAAGATCCACCGTTACCGATCACCAGGTCAACCGTGGTCGTCTTGAGACGTGCATCTTCATTAACGCGGGTGGGAAGAAGAAGGTAGCAAAGGTAATGGAAGAGTAAGAAGACGGGCGGACTGGGTGCGACGCGTGTCTAAAGCGGCGTGTTTCAGGTGAGCGGCACGTGATGCTTCTTCCCGCTTCTCTTTCCTCTTTATTGACTGCGAATCGTCAAGAGCCCGACGCGATACTCGTGGAGTGTTGCTAATATGGTCTCACTGCGATCATCTTGATGTTCTACCCTGTACAGTAGTGGTGGACCCTCCTGTCAGGTCCAGAAGTCAAGGCACGTACCTACCCATCAGGTAGGTCACTGGGTTCCATATTGGCTTTGTCCCACGTTCGCAGGCTGTGACCGTCCGGCCATGTCGCATTCCAACCGACGCTCAGGACAATCACGGCGGCAGCAGTCTGTCGACTTCCCCCGCTACCCTCCCCTGTCACAGTTGCAATCACAGTCACAGCAGTCAATATACGCATCGGCACCGGCACCTGCACCTGCACCCACGTCCGCAGCCGCAGCTGATGCCACCACGCCCCCAGTTGCACCGGTTCCTTCAGTCGCTCCGCGTGCTGCTCAGATGCCTGTCGTGGTCTCAGACTATGAGTCGGACAACCAAGGCTATCAATCAGACTATCCTACCAAGCCACCCCCTCCCGACCGTACCAATGAGGAGCTGAACCTCGCTGTCCTCAACAGACACAATCCGCAGATAAAGTCCATCCTCTCGATAGCTCCGTATGCGGTGGTCTATGAGTTTTCTCCATTGCCACAACCCGAATGGACCAAAACAGGTGTGGAGGGTTCGCTGTTCATTTGCGAGCTCACGCCCGGACCGTACGGCGAAGACAGGTACTCGACAATCGTACTGAACCGGCGGGGGTTGGACAACTTCGAGGCCGAGCTGAGAGAAGGTGAAAATGCCGGGGTTGAGATAACAGGTGAATACGTCATCATCAGTTTCAAAGAAGGCCATGAGCAGAAGATCTACGGTGTCTACATATTCCACGATGGTCCCGGAACCTCGACTGAAAATGCCATGCAGTTGAATGGCGAGCTCATGAAGTCGCTCGCCGACCATGCGGGCGCCAGCCGTCAAGCTGCTGAGGCCGCTGCCTCCGCGGCCACCGCTCAGCATACAAATGGGCACATTCAGCAGGCGGGGGAGGCGTTGAACAATCACCAGGGGAATGCTCCTGGCGCTGGCCACCAGATCTCTCTGCAGCAGCGCTTCGGCCAGCAAAGGGCGAATGACGCCGCTTTTAGCGTGAGAGGGCATGAATATGATGGTCAAATTCAACAGCCTCCACAGTCAATGATGGACCAGCGACAACCTGATATTCTGGGCGACCTCTTTAGGAGAGCGGGTCTTGGGGCTCGATAGGACGGAGCTGCTTGATTTGTTGCTTGCTGGCGGGATCATGAATCGTCAGCCCACAGTTCTTACAACCACTGTCGGACCCCTTTCGCCACGATCTCGCTCTGGGCCAAACACCACGCATGCTGCAGTCCTTCTGACTCCAGGATACGGATGGTTGGACTCGCACCAAAGGTTTCTTTTGTGCCGTCGACCTGGACCGCGATCTCATCAGTCTCTGCTGTCTCTGCCGAACCAGCAACATGGCGTCGGTGTACAGCAGTCCCTGGAGCTTGACCCTCGATGATAGCCTTTTTCGTCATCTCTGCAACCCAGTGGTCATCCTTGGAGAACCAGAAGAACAGTCTCGGACTTGGGTACCGTTTCTCTTCAGCAGCAACCGCCAAAGTTTCACCATGGCTCGCTCCCCAAACTTCCGTCCCCCACCGATTCTGTCGAATCTCTTCCATCTCCCAGCTTGCCATGTGCAACGCTTGCTCGACACCTTCTTCACTTCTCAGGAAGACCAACGTGGCTTCGAGTCCATGGCTACCCGGCTGCATACCCGTCACACGTGAAACGAGCGCGGCAAACCATGACGCAGGAACGAGTCGCAAGAGGACGGAACGGACCAGGATTTGAGCCAAAAATGGCAGGAATGGAAGGTTCGTGAGAAGTGGCGTGGCTATGAGCCCAGAGGGCGAGAGATGTATGTCTTGGATTGTGGGCGTGAGAAGGATACACGCCGTGGGTGACCAGAGTGGCGCTGACCTTGAGCTGAGCGTGACTTTGGCCGGAGTACTCGTATTAGAGCTCGTCTGAATATCTTGTCCTGCTGTATGCCGTTCATGCCATAATCGGACCACCTCCAGACAGATATAAGCCCCAACACTATGACCCATCAATACCACATCCACTTCCACAGGCTGACCATCCTGCTCGTGTTGTATTCTGTCCACCAAATCCTCCACCCTCGCGTAGCTGAGATCGACCTGATCGCGCAACGTGAACAACTTTCCGCCCCCACGCTTGAACGTCGCGGGATAGAGCAACCTTTGCTCTTCCCACTCGTGTAGAGAGGCGGAGTCTGAACGTGAACGTGAACCTGGATGCGAGTCTGCCTTTGAATATGAACCGGCGCCAGCACCGCCACCGCGCCGCTTCCTTGCGCCCTCTCCGCCATGCGTCCCATGCGTACTGCGGACGTCGAACCCACCAAGACTCATCCCCACCACCACAACGACATCCGCATCAGCATCCGCGCAGCGTTCCCGCTTCTGCTCCGTGAGATCCCGCACGACAAACGACAGGAAGGGATGATAATACGCCACGAGGCCGGGGTTGCCTGTGATGAAGAAGACGAGGCGGAGCTGGGATTTCAATGCGGATCGGGATCGGGGTCGGGATCGGCATCTTCGCGTGGTAGTTGAAGATACCTCGTCGTCGTCGTCGTCACCGCCGTTGCTGTCCCCGTCCTCGTCCTGCCGTGATGGTGATGACCTTGATCTTGATCTTCGCCTCGCGTTCCGCTCCTCTGTCCGTTCATATCGAGGTGTCCGAGGCTTTGTCCCGGCGTGTATGAAGATGTTGGGTGAGATTTGAGATTGGAGCGGCCGCCTTTCCGTTGTCATGTCGCGAAGTTGGGAGCCGGGCAACAATCTGATGGTGGGTGGTGTACTTCGAGTGTTGAGGGTGTGCTGGAGTTTTCGCCTTGGTGGTCTTCTATGGGGAGATTCGGCTGGTTGGCGGCTAGGTTATATGCTGTGTATGATATCTCATGCCATGTAAGATGACACCGGTGAAGGGGGCCCAGAAGAACGAGAGCATGAAAAGGGCATGTCAGCGTCAGACCGGTGTGTATTTCGGGTGCTTGCCCCGTAATTACATGCATGATGAACGTGGACGAGGCCTTGTGGGGGGCTTTTGTCAGACATGGACGATACCTTCTCGGCCTCATCAAACAGGCAATCGGTATGGTGTCTGTCACTCACGATATTCGTTCACGGGTCTACACTCAAGGACCATGCAAAGCACAGTCTATAGTATCACATCCTGGGGTGGATGATGACGAATCTTTGAGCCCAGTTTATTTGGCCTTGTCACCTGTATCTATTCCGGCTGGGCCCTTGTCGTGCAGCAACCGTCCATCGCAATACTGAACCGTGCCGCATACAGTACATCGGCTCCACCCCCGGAATGATCCATCCGGCACAGCATGTCCATGACTGGAATGACAATCTCTGAACTCCCTGCCCAATCACATGCCCGTGTGCCCCGTCCTCCTGTCACTCGCCATGCACCGTAATTCGTGAAATCGTGGAGGATGCTCAAGGGGGTATCTTCTGTAAACAATCGCAGGACCATAGCAAGCTCAACGCGGGAAAGAAAACGAAATCACTATTGGACAAATACAGCTTGACCGATCGCTGCCATATCGCTCTGCCACTTTTCGTTGTCACCTCTTCAGCCACCCAGACCGACTGTCATTACTATCACTGGACGCAGGGCGATCGATCCGACTGAAGCTCCAGTAGGTATCGTCGTATGCGCCGCGCACACCGGGGCTGTCGGAGTTCTGGTTAGGCTGAGGTCGTTGCGGCTGTGCCAATTTCCTCATGTCATCTCTGCCAAATGGTGGCTGTACAAGGCTGTACTGTTTAGATCGCGGAAGACCAGAGCTGGCTGGGAATCGGAAAGGGGTGGTCGCTGAACCGTTTGGCAGGTGCGGCGTCGTTGAAGGCGGAGGATGGAACGCGGCCTGCTGTAGCTGTTGCTGCTTGCGCGCCTGCGCCAGTCGCCACGCCACAGGGTCGTCTCGCTGCAGACGCTCATTCTCATATTCTTCCTCGGCCGCCTTCTGCTCCTCCGCATCCAGGCGCTCATCGTCCTCCTTCTGAAAAGTCTCGGTTAAGACAATGCTACGGACAAACCCGAGATCGTGGATGATGGCGTCGAGCACTTTCGGGTCCTTGCCAAGACTCTCACTGAAATCTTCTTGTGGGATCTCTTTGACTGGAAAAAGGTACTGCATGTCGGTCTTCTTGCTGGCATTGGGTCTCGGAGCCTTCTTGTCGACCACGCGTCCAAAGAGTTGAGTCTTGAAGACGGCAGTATTGAACAATTTGTCCTCAAAGGTGCCTCCAGCTTGAAACCGATAGACAAAGACTGGTCGCTTCTGGTTCAGACGGTATGCCCGGCCAATGGCCTGTTGCTCCCAGATCGGGTTGAAGCTGAAATCAAACACGATCACACGATTTGCGCCCTGCAGGTTCAGTCCCAGGCCACCAGCTCGCATCGAGATCAAGAAGACTTGGTAGCGGTTCTTTTCGTTGAACTCTTTCACCTGTGCTTGTCGTTCCGAGACCTTTGTCTGGCCGTCGATTCGGCAGAACGAGCAGTTCATAGCTTGCAGCATGTCCGCGAGGTAGTTTAGCGTGGGGATACTGTGACTGAAGATCAAGGTCTTGTCTCCAGCTTCCGTGGCCTTTTCCACAATGCGCTGCACAGCGAGTGTACGGTAGGACAGAGATGGATCGAATAGAGCTGTCCGGTCGTTGATGTCGGGAAGGATCTGTAAGACGGCCTCCATCGCCTGACGCATGGGGCCCGTAACGTCGACGTCGGTATCCTCCTTGATCGCTTCTGGTGTCCTACCTTCCTCAACAACTGGCGCCTCGTCTGAGCTTTCATTCAGGTCTTCGCCATTGCTGGTCTGATTGCGCACGTCCTTGCCTTCCAGTGCCTTTCTCTGACGCTCTTTGAGTTTGGTCACAAATCCAGCAGGATGGTGGCAAAGCCATGACAGCATTGCAATCCAATCCCAAACCCTGGCATGCCCACTTCCCGTCCCCATAAGAGCATAGGCTTGCACCATATGGCGCACATAGATGTTGTATGCTTCCGTCTGCAGTGCAGTGAGGGGTATCGTGATGAAAAACTCCGTCTTCGAAGGCATATCCTGTTCAACGGCAGTGATATCAGCTCGGTTGATCTTGGGGTCGAGATCTCTCTTCAGCACATGCAGCTTGCGAAGCGCGAGCCGCTTTTCGTATGCAGTGCTATCAGACCAGAGACCGTCTCTGATGGGCTCCGAATATTTGACACGAAACTGAACCATAGTGCCCAAATACCCAGGAGCGATCCAGTCCACTAAGGTATGGTACTCCTCGAGATGGTTGTTGAGAGGCGACCCTGTGAGGGCAATGCGACTGATAGTCTTGAACCGCTTCGCATATTCGTTGATCTTTGACTTGGGGTTTTTGAGTGTGTGTGCCTCATCCGCAATGACAATGCTCGGCGTTTCCAGCAAAATCTCCTCAAAATCACCTGCGGCAGTACCCTTCTTTTTCTCCTTGATGCTGTTTGTGATTGTTGATCGGAAGCGCTCGTAGCCCATAAGTAATACGCCGCCCTTCTTGGACCAATTCCAGATGGCTCGGTTGTTGTCTCTTGCTCCTGGCAGGTCACACTTGTGGATAGCGCCGAGAATGCTGGTTCCTTGAGGCGTCCACATGAGAAGCTCATCCTCCCAGTTATTGAGTAAAGATGCAGGCGCGAGAATCAGAGTTCGGTTTCGTTGAAGATGATCAGGAATGAGTTGCCTGACTTTCGGGTCACTGCTTTGGGTACACAGGGAGATGGTTACAAGCAGTGACACCACCTGCATTGTCTTGCCAAGTCCCATGGTGTGTGCCAGGATGCAGCCTTGGTGTTTCGGGTCTTCAATGATCTCCCGCCACATGAACTGCAGTCCGGCGACTTGATGTGGTTTGACGCGGCCAGCAATATGCTCATGGAGCTCGATAAATGGCTCCTCCGTGTTGATGATGACATGAGATTCAGCAGTGCCGTCGGGCTGCATCATTGCAAGCTTCTTTGCCATGTCTTTGCGGCGCTTTTCTTGCGCTTGGATACGCATCTTGTCATTGTACTGCTGGGACATGGCTTCTTGACTCTG
Organism: Cladophialophora yegresii CBS 114405; assembly: GCF_000585515.1. Classification (NCBI taxonomy): domain Eukaryota; kingdom Fungi; phylum Ascomycota; class Eurotiomycetes; order Chaetothyriales; family Herpotrichiellaceae; genus Cladophialophora; species Cladophialophora yegresii. The sequence continues at coordinate 3,881,796 of NW_006913046.1, read as the reverse complement.
TTCGACTTTGCGCTTTCGTTTCTTATGAGAAGAAGGTCGGACAGCTGGTTCCAGGTCATCCGTCGATATATAGTCAGCAATTTCGGTCTCCGTGTCATCAAGCATCTCAACTTCGGACAGAGCCTTTGGTTCCCTCTTTCTCTTCTGCCCTTTCTTTTGTGCGTCATGCTCGAAACGGAGCTGAAGGAGTTTTGCTAGAGTTTTGTAGAAAGGACGGATGGCTGTGTCTTGTTCTTTAGATGCCTGATCTCTGTGAACCTGTCTTACAGGGTTTTGCAGAGCATTGTAGCCAGTGCAATGTGTGATGTAAAGCAAGACCACCATCGAAGCATTGAATGTATCGTCAAGAGAAACCCCCGTGATCCGGAAGTTTTTCGTCGTATGGATGATTGCAACTCCTTCGGCTATGCACCTCTCTCTAACTTCATCAGTGGATAATGTGGTCAGGAATGAAGCTAAATCGGTAGCACAACGCTCTGTCAGGATGTAGACACACTTTGCAAGCGCTCGCCGAGTGTCCGCAGGCTCCATCTCGGACCAATGTACCTCCCTCATTCCGTCAACATCGTCCCACTTTGGCAGATTCGTATCATCGTGTGGGGAGGTGTGACGTTGGCGAGTATCCGCAGTTTCAGAGACATCGCTGGGCGTTGTCTTATGTTTCTCAACTTTGACCGGATTGAGCTTCGGGGTGTGGACGCTGAAATCGCTCGATGGCGTACTAGAAGTTCTCTCCAGCCCTGAACAAGGGCTGTCAAGGGTCAAATCTATAGGTGCAGCGGTAGATCGTCCACGGTCGCCATACCTGGACTTGGGAAGACGTGGGTTGCGGTCCAGGTCAGAATTGTCTGAAGATCCGGCCTCCCCTGTGAGAGAGGGTTTTGGCTTGGTAAAAGGAGCTGGACGTCTGGGAATCGGCGTTTGAGGAGCCGGCTGGCCGATAATGAGTTCGGTCTTCCGTCGATTTGGCGTGATGACATCGTCCTCATCATCACTCTCCGCGTCCGCGTCGTCTGCACTGGCATCAGGCATCAATGCGTCCTCGACAGGAGAGTTTCGTGTGACCAAAGGAGGTCCTGCTTCGGCGATAGTGGGTTCTGGCACCCCTTTGTCTGCTATATTGACCGGTTTCCAATTTTCCGGGTTCCACTCCTCTGCCTCAGGATCATGATGAATGGATCCGAGATCGGAAGAATTGTCGTCGATAGCATTATCATCAATGAAGTTATGATCATCGTCCTCTGAGTATGCCTCTGGCTCCGACTCTATGATCTCCTCTCCTGCCTCGAGATCGTGTTGCCTCCGCGCATATACCTTCGACAGAGCTTCTTTGGTGGGTTTCTCTGGGGGTGCATCCTGCAACATGACCTGGCCGTAGTAGCTGTATTCCTCGTGTTGATGTACTGTCACCTCAAGGACTTGACACTGTTTCTTGACTTCAGCTGCATTGCGCCAGGTGTTGCCAGCTACCTCGCGCCTAAGTTTGATCATCCTCTGCAAGCAGTGATCCTTGAACTTCCTGAAGTACTGAATCTTGGGCTGGCGGTTCTTGATGCGGGCTGCTTCTGTCCAGTGGCGATATGCTCTTTTCTGAACAGTGGCCAGTTTCGTCGCCCACCATTCGCGCTTGAAGTCTTCCACTGCCTCGTTGATTGCAGTTTCCACTTGAGCAGGAGTCAGGTCGGCGGGACGACTGCGAAGTTCCGCCTCCTCCGCCTTCTCCTCTTCCATCTCTCTCCAAGTAGCTTCGTCGTAATCACCTTCATCACCGGAATCGCCATACAGCGGAAGCCCCGCATCCCAGTCCTGGGGTGGATATTTGGCAAGAAGATAGTCCAAGTCAGAACTAACCACTCCTCCCCGAGCACTCACCGCTTCATCTTCTTCGCCATGAGCGTGGTGTTCTTCCTGAGTGGTGTTCGGGACAGATCGTCGGCCCTTGCGAACCTTGCTCAAATGCAGAGTCCTCAGCTCCGGATATTCTGCAACGCTGCGCACCTGCGGCAGCTGGCTGCCTGGCAAGAACAGTGTGAAGTACTGGCTCGAGGAAGGACCCTGGACCAGTGACTCGTCATAAGGCACCTTGACGCGCAATCCACTGCTAGGCAATATCTCGGTCCCACGTCGGAGGAAGGACCTCATAAGGCGGGCAACTGCACGTCGTTGGCCACTTGGGACTCGGATCGAGACGTCAAATTGCCGGTTGTCATCAAGAGAAACACGATAAGTGTCGTCACCCTCCATTGTTGTCGATCTTTTGTAGTAGAATATGTCCTGTACAGGGACTGCGTTTGCTGCAAGGTAGCCTTCATCGCTTAACATCAAAGGGGCACTCTCGGGTAGGTGGCCAATGAGAGTCGGTGCGATCCTCTTCTTGCCACCTGCTTTTGCATCATGTTGCTCTTGAGGTAGTGGGCCAAACGGCTGCGTTTCGTGGTCTGTTCTGGAATCGGCCTCTCCGGCGCGAGGTGCTGCAGCGCAACTCGGTTCTAGCTTTCGCGTCGGTCTAGTTGCAGGTATGTTCGGAAGATCTGCACTTCTGTGGGATTTGTCTGTAAGTCTAGGTGCCATGAGCTCCGGTCCGGAAAGTTTTAGTGGATCAGGAGGGGGAAGAGGTGGTGGTAGGGGGGCTCGTTGTTGCCCGAAACCACTGGCAAGCGAAGGTGAAGGAGTATGACGGGTCTCAATGGAAGGGTGCATGCCAATGCCGTAGAATGCGGGTGACTGGGGCACTGCCGAGAACCGCGGGTGCGTGATCTGAGGAGACGGGAATGTGCTTGACTGCATCCTGGCAATATTGTCCACTTGGAACAACGTCTGCTGATAGCTATTGGACTTGGCTCGGAAGAAATTGATAGCTTTCATGATGACATTCCGGATGCCGTATGAGGCAATTCCAAGTTCTTCCTTCAGGGCCGGCATTTCCAGGGTCAGGAGACTGTCTCCATCAATATCATTCTGCCGGAAGGTAGGCTCAAGCGCCTGGCGATTCTGTTTGTACTGAGAATGGACCGAAGGCAACCATTGTGGAGTTGGCGCGTGGCACAGTTCATAGACAACTCGGTCGATTGACCACGCCCGCGGGTCGTCGTCGGCTTCTGCGGCCGACTCCATGATGGGTGGCCGTCGAGAGAAAGGGCGCGAGTGAGGCGTGAGGTGGCAGGCAATATGAGCGATGTGTGAGTGGTGAGGGGTCTGACTGGTGAAAAGTTATCGGACGAGGCGGAGTTGGTGCTTGTTAAAGAAGACCCTGTAGGCATTGAAGCGCAGTCAAATTGAGGCGAACCCATCCGCCAGTAACGACAGGCAGTTGTGGTGGGCAGTAGGACGGGTACAAGTGCTGTTGAAAGAGCGGCTGTAGTTAAAACAAATAGTTTTAAGAGCAAGAACCTTGAAAAAGAAGAACGGCAGGGGTACGCCGTTCACATGGCGCAAGACACGGGGAACCTCAGTCGACTGCCTCGCTTGTTTTGTGAGACGTTCATCCAGGATGTAGTCCAGCGCAATGATCTGGCGATACAGTGAACCATCAGGCTCGCGATATGAAGATTGCCTCAGAAGGCAGATGGCACGCTAAAAAATTGGGTGGGGCCCGTGTTTTAGCTCCTGACGTGCACCTGGAGCACTTTACGCGGGTCCAAGATCAGAAAGTAGGCCGAAAGATTCACTGGCTGACTAAGCACTCCGCGATGCCACCAGCGCGATAATTCTGCGGGGCTCGATCATCTCTCTGAGATAATTAGTTGTGACTGTCTTTCACCTCACCAGCATACCACACCACAAGAGCGAAAGGACGACCCTGGCTTCGGGTCCTCTGCTCAATCTTGGAAGTAGGGGACAATGCCGCATCATGCAGGAACCGAGATCTATAACGACTATCCACCGCCTCTGACACCAGAACAAGAAGGATATCTTGTCCAGACTGTTAAAAACTGGGTCGTAGAGCATGCGCTCACGGTCAGACCCTCCACAGCGATAGTACCAGAGGAAACAAATCCGGCCAATGTCCTTGCCACCAGTGCCCCAGTCACGCTCTTTCCCAGCCCTTTCCCTAAGGCGTGTTTTGAACAGGCAAGGAGTCTCCAGCAAGTCTACAACGAACTTTATGCTAGCATAGCTAGTGATGAGCAGTGGCTCGAACATATTATGAAAGAGTGAGTCAACAAGTCAACCACGTCACCGTCGGTGCAAGTCCCGTCGCTTCGAGCTTGCTTTGTTCGAAAGACTTGGCCTTGCTCTGAACATGCCCGTGCTAAACCCATTCATTACCAGGCTCATCGAGGTGGATGATTTCCTCGCCAATCTCTGGAAGATTCATCTCTCGGTCAAAGAAGAAGGCTATGTCCAAGACTTGTCGTTGGGCATGTTCCGATCTGACTACATGCTACATACGGCGGAGGATGCGCCGGTATCACTGCGGCAGGTCGAATTCAACACAATATCTTCATCCTTTGGAGGTCTTGCTTGCAAGGTAGCAGAAATGCATACACATCTTGCCACGTTTCCCGCAGCAAAGCACCCAATAGCATATCCACCACACCCACTCTTCGCCAACTCAACCGACAAGAGCCCGATCAATACAACCGGCCATCCTCCCAAAAATGAAGCAGTGTCCACCCTAGTCGCCGGCCTCGCTGCCGCCCACACAGCATACGGACCCTCGCGCTCGGACCCTCCCCTCCAAACCTGCATCCTCTTCCTTGTCCAGGACACGGAGCGCAACGTCTTTGACCAGCTCGCCCTCTCTACGCATCTCTACGACCACCACCACATCCCCTCTTTCAGACTACCCACGAGCAAGATCCTTGCCTACACGTCCATCCCCAGCAATGACACGAACCCTGCCCGGCCCCTAATCTACACTCCGCCCTCGTCCCCTTCCACGCCATATGAAGTGACTGTAGTCTACTTCCGCGCCCTGTACGCGCCTACAGAATATAACACGCCTACGTCTTGGGCGGCGCGCCACCACCTCGAACGCAGCGCTGCAATCAAATGCCCGTCCATTCTCTTGCACCTTGCCGGGTCCAAGAAAGTCCAACAGGTCTTGACTTCTCGGCCTCCAGATGCAGATCACTTGAAAGCGTTCCTGCCAAACCACCCAGAAACCGCCCTGGACAGCCTTCGCTCAACGTTCGCCCCACAGTACTCCCTCTCGGCCTCGCAATATAGTGCTTCAAGCGAGCCGGAGGGAATCCGTCTGGCTCTCGACGAGAAGACGGCAGCAAATCACGTACTGAAGCCCCAGCGTGAGGGAGGGGGCAATAACATCTACCGCACACAGATCCCGCCGTTCTTGAATTCCATCCCTCGGGACCAGTGGAAACAGTATATCCTGATGGAGCTAATCCATCCACCCGCGGTTGCCAAGAACACTGTCCTGAGAAGTGACGGACAAGTCGTGAGTGGGAATGTCATATCTGAGTTGGGGATATTCGGGACGTGCCTCTGGAGGAATACACCTGGCAGTACCGTGCCGGAGACCTTGCATAACACGGAGGGTGGGTATTTGTTGAGGACAAAAGGCAAGGATAGTGATGAGGGTGGTGTTGCTGCGGGATTTAGCTCGTTGGACAGTTTGATACTCCATGAGGAGGCTTAGAATATAGATATTAACGAGAACATATTGATAGAAAGGTGGAAGAAGTGTACTTTTCAGGAATTGAGCGTACCGTCCCTCCGCCCTACTCGAATACGTAAAAGGGAGAATGGTGGTCCGATCGTTGCCAGCACCGAGACAGAAGGTAAAATGCTCGCTCCCCTACGCCCCCAGTCTAGGGAGGCACCTTCAGTCGTCTTTCGCGGTCGCTTGACCGTGCTGCGGCGCCCTTTCTCGTCGCCCTACCCTCCTTCGGCGGCGGGAACCTCGACCTCTTCATTAGGTATCTCCTCGGAACAGCGAGAGCCGACATCAGAGCTTTTGATGGCAGACTTGCAAGGTGAAACAGGTATTGAACCGGCACAACAATGAGAGCACAAGCCCAGTTGGCTAGAATGACGATGTAGTTGTTCGGTACCCGGTCTGCGTTTCTTTGAGCAGCCGCGGCCAGAGACACCACATCGTTGAGTCGAATTTCGAGGTCTTGTAACCGTGCTTCGATCTGGACTGACGAGATTGTCGACCGCTTCTCATATCGACGCATTGCTCTGTTTAAAGCATCAACCTCTGGTTGCACGGTCCTTTTTACCTCCGAGGCCACGGTCGCTGTCGTTCTGGCTACGAGGGCATCAGCGTTGATTTGCTCGTCCCTCTGCTTGCCTGAGTGGACAGCACGGTCTGCCACGTATGCTTCCATTTCGTCCAGCCTGTGGGTGAGGTCGCGGAATTGCTGACTATCCGCTCGACTTGATTCCTTTAGGAAGTCCATATTCGCCCGTCGTTGCAAGAATAGAGTCCTCCGCTGCACCATCTTGATCAGGTGGGCTATAGGTCGGATCTCGGCGACAAGCACGAATATGCTGAGATTGTAGTTGGAGACCAAGCCCTCCGATGGCCTGGAGAGTTGCGACCTGATGCTGTGCAGGAGCCAGGCGGCGATGAGCGGAAACACGAAACAAGACAACAACGCAAGGAGCTCATGTACGCGAAGCTCCTTTTGCGCAGCTGCCGCCTCCTCATTGACTGGCTTGGTAGTCGGACTGCTCATGCTAGGCCTGACTTTGGCCGCGCCATCGTCGCCAACCCCTCTAGGAGAAAGTGGATCATGGTCTTCATCCTCCTCGTCGATCGGAGTGAAGACGGCTGGGATTGTCGAGTCCATCAATGTAGGCGTCTGAGCCGCACGATACCAATCCCTGCGACGTCCATTAGATCACGCTGACACGGATAGGTGGATGAGTCCTCACCATGGAGACCTGAGGGCCCAGTTCATGAAAATCGCGGCCAGACCCAGCAGGGTCACGTCGGTAATGAAAGCGCTTCCATTCTTGAAGAACAAACCACCAACAGCGGGCAATAGCGCAAGGCCCAAAGGCAGTGACTGCCAATGCGAACCATCATCGTGGTCGTGGAACCCGTCTTCATCCTTTGCACGAGGCAGTAATATATCGTCCGTGGATGAGCGTAGCGACTTTCGTGTCTCGGAGAAGGTCTCGGAGAGGAACGAGCTTCGTCGCCGATTAAGCGCGGGATTTCCTTCCGCGAGTGTAGATGCTCTCCCGAGTGGCCTTTGCCTTAATCCCTGCGGCGAGGGGCTGATTTGGCGACCGGATGTCGAAAGCGGAGGCAAAGTAATTGAAGACGGCTTCTCAGAAGCCATCGAGCTGAACAACTGTTGTCCAAAGCACACGGATCGAGATGTAAGGAAAGCAAAAAGGGAGGTGACGGCGGCTATTTGTTTACTGGACGCATCTTGGGGAATTAAGTCGTGATGCCGGGCGCGGTAAATGAAGAAGATGGTCGATGACCGCTGCAACCACCCAGATGCCCTCTGCGCCTGCCAAAGGTTGAGAATAAGACCATTAAAAAGAACTAAAGAAAATCGACGACGAATCCATGGACCAGGTGGATGATTGACTGTCGTTGACAGGCTGCAAGTGCCGGAACGGGCAAGCCGGGCGGCCACACCAATCATAATGGCCGAAGCCTCGGCGCCCTGGTATTATGTTCTTCCGGCCGACGAGCGCCTGAAGAATATCTTAACTGTCGCCCTCTAAACGTACTCCAACACATCCATACAGTATTGTGCCACAAAAAACATCATTCGTGCGGACTTATCAGGCCGCAGTAAAGTTCTCTTTCTGCGCTGATTCGCTGACATGGCCAGGAGGCTGTTCTACCTGACAGCTCACATGATGAGGCCGCAGATGAACAATTTCTAAGCACACACCGAGGTCCGCGAGGAAGAGCTGCTCGCGCTTTACTCGCATCATGAAGTCCTCGCGCAGCGAATGGAACAAGCCCTGAAGCCAGCGTATCACTTCCCGTCACGTATGGCGGGTGCACCTTCTGGAATATACCCTTTCAGCAGAGCCTTATTCAACACCACTTCTGGAAGGATGTCTTGAGATATCTTGAGGACCCCACCAATACCTCCATTTCTGCCAGTGCTTCAACCTAGTCGATCAAGCTGAGATGAAACCGGAAAGAACTGACCTGCCAGGCCATGGGTGCGTGGAGGATGCCTTCCTCATCTTCCCCGTCCTTTTTCTCCCTCTTCACGCTCTGTACTGCTCTTCCTCCATCTACCTTCCGCACAAACATGGCATGGGCAGCTACTTCTTTGATCCTGGCACCACTCTCTCTGCTGGCTATTCTTGCAGCTATACCTCCCTTAGTCGTACAAATACGTGCCAGAAACTTCCCAGCCTCGGTCCTCATCGTCGGAGTCACCATTCTGAACGTACAAAATTTTATTAACACAGTCATATGGCACTCGCCCAGTACCTCCAGTTGGTGGGACGGGAAGATACTGTGTGACATCGAAGTGAAACTCTACCTTGGAATATCCCAGGCTATGTGCGGAGCCATAGCAAGCATATTTCGGCAGATCTGTATCATCCTCCACCCTGATCATCTGGCCGTGGCACCGAGTCCACGACAGCGCAAGATAACCTTGGTCATCGAGCTCACACTTTGCATACTGTTGCCTGTATATGTCATGATCGGCCACTACCTGACTCAGCGTACCAGGTACTGGGTCCGACTTTCATCTGGCTGCATATCGACGTTCGACGTCAACTACGCTGCACCCTTCCTGACTTACCTGTGGCCATTGGTCGTATCACTCATTGGCAGCACTTACTGTCTGATCGCCATCCTCCGTCTGAAGAAGCACCGCAAGCAAATGGCATCGGTCCTCTCCAACACCCTTGGAGCCACGACCTCGCGATTCTATCGGCTCTTCGCACTCGCCTGCACGCTGCTGGCAATATACTGCCCACTTTCGATATTCAGCTTCGTGCAGGACATTCGCATCCCAATGCACAAGTATTCCTGGCCGGATATCCATCCTCCTGACTGGTCGGAAAGAATTATGTTGGGTCAAGACACCAGGCAGAGCGGGCAGTACATCACAGCTGACTGTTGGGCACAAGTCCTCACAGCATATCTGGCATTTCTCTTCTTTGGACTAGGCCAAGAAGCAACCCAGATGTACAAGGGTTGGCTCACTCGAACACGCAGTTTCCTTTCCAAGTACGCGAAATCAAAGTGCGAGGCGTTCACGCAGCCCCCTCACGAATTCATGTCACTCGAGGATGGACTTAATATCGGGTTGCCGGCCGCCCGTTACACTTATGAGCACCCTCAAGCCACTCATCCCCACCACTCCAACATATCAGAACTGAGTGGGTAAACCGGAGCCATCAGCAATCATTTGGATTCGGGGAAAACAACGAGGGTGAAGACATATTGTAGACTTTTCGGGAAATATATATTATTGCGGGAAGCCTGTTGGTACTCGACAACGGGCCCTGCCCGCGCCGCGCAGGCGTTATGTGAGTGGCGAATACATGCGGAGAAAGAAGCCAACACCATGCGACAACGCCAAAAACATGGCACAAGATTCTCCGCGTTGTCCATGAGGTGTTATTGTACACAGAAAGGTCGTCGTCATCTTAACGGGGATGCTCTTGCGAGAGCGCTTAAGCCACAGTCTCCTCCTCTTTGGATTGTGGTCTCTTCAATACCTCAATTTTCGTCTGTACAAGACTGAGCGAGCTCTGCTTCTTTCCGTCTGCATCGTCGAAAGTGCGCATGGTCGCATCGCCTTCAAGGTAAACAAGGGTGCTACGTCGTCACAATATCAGTTTCTTGTAGCTAAGGCTCCGTCCAGAGACATCTGCCTGAACTTACCCTTTGCTCAACCCCATGACATAATCCCTCTGCTGACTCCCCTCGGGTGCAAAACTAGCAACGCGAAACCATGAAGTCTGTCTGTTGTCCTTTGGCCCGTAGCTGGATCCCACGACGTACTTGATCACCTGGCCCTTGCCGGTCTCTGCAAGCTCGGGGTCCGTGCCGAGGCGACCGACTAAGGTCATTCGTGCGAGCTGAGAAGGACGGCTTGTTGAGAATGTGCGCGCGGAAAAGGCGGGGATGACTGACGCCGTGCGTCGCGCTGGGGAGAGAAGAAAGGACATGGTGAAGGTACGGCACCTGGGTGGCTGGGATTGACGGTTGCGGAATGCGCGAGGACGCAGCTGTCGCAAAGAGAATCTTGGTTCACGTTTCGAACAGCACAGGGCAACAGTAAAGGCAAATGAGGATTCTCGATTGAGTCGCTAAAAGGATGCCAGAGACTCGATCACTGTTGATGGGTCCAACCGCTACCTGCGCGGCGGACGCGGTTTCTTGCACAACTTCGAGAAGGTCGCGCGATAGGGGCAACCGAGGCTAACCGTATCGGTCAAAGTGCATGCATTAAGTCGTCTGGTTTCGCGGTTGGCTCCCGCGCCGCATCTATCTCCCTTCAGTTCAACCTCGTGTCTGATTTGCTTTGACCTTGCCATGAGAAGAGCATCTTATCGCATCATATCAAGTATCCCTATGAGCACCAGCTAATAGAGGGACCGCATGATGGTTTCATCCTGGGACTGCATCTCATTAAACATGCATCCATCCCTTACCAATTCCTGTTCTTCTTCCGCGAGCTCTTTCAACCACCAGCGAAAGCATCACAAACTCACTTCCAGCAATAGGTCACTCTGTACATTTCGTACCACTCTACAACCCTTTCTAATGTTCAACCGACAATGATAGGTCTCCGGCTTGTCTTGAAACCATCGAACAATGGAGCTACCCTTCGTCGCCGGAAATAGCCACAAAGAAGGAAGCACAACTGGCGGCTGAAGAAGATTCGCTGTTGGTTTTTAAAGATGAAGAGCAGTGTTAAGGACATATCGTTATTGGTCAGGTTCGTATTGCTTTTAGCCGTGCGCTCATTTCTAGTCAGCGTCAGGAACTTACAAATGGCTCCTTCCGATTTTACTATGAGCCCCGTTGCCTGGCTGTTTGTCTCTCTGTTCGCCGGCATCATCCTCATCCTCGCCATTGTATACCTATTCGCGCTGAAGATCAGACGTGACAAAAAGAAAGCTGAGGCTAAAGCCGAGGGCGATGAGATCTTCGGAAAAGTCATCAAGAATCCGGTCACAATAACAACGGTATAGGAACGCCGGAAAAGATCACTTACAACTCTCCCACAGAACCCAGTTGCAGATGTCAGAATAAGCCGGAAACGGCTAAACTGAGCCAACAGACTCGGCACACTGCGCCCGTCCAAGACCTCTTTGTCCTTTCCAAGAAGTCTTCTGAAGGCGCACATTGACCTTCGCCCAACGTTCCTTTGTGTTTAAGTCAGCAAAGATTCGACTACTGCCACTTTCACTCTAAGTCTCTGTGTCATATCATTCCATTTTGCAAGAGCAAAACAGCTTGGGCTCTATCGTGATGGTGCCTCTGGCCGCTCTAATCATCCTCAGCACGGTAGGACTTTTCGCCACGGGGACATTCATCTTCGCAATATACTACACAACCAGGACCAGACTAGACGCAAGAAGACTGCAGATCTCGGAAGCAGAGCAAGAACTACGTACTCCTCTTAGGGAAACGGCAGCAGAGTCTGGCCTCAACGATAGAAGCGCAACGCCACAATTACCGCGTCCACCAACGCCCGAAGCCGAGTTTCCACCTCCGCTGTCAGATGACTCAAGGGATCAGACGACTGGCGAAGTCAATACCGTAACAGCCAGGACAGAGACAGCACAGCCATTCTTCCTACCCGCAACGACCTATCGCCACAAACCACCGCAACCACAAAGCTCTCTCCGGCCTCCAACTCCCGAAGCAGAGTATCCGCCTCCCTTACCTCAAGACTACCTTGGCCGCGCAATCCCCCCCTTACCACCTCACTCCCCTCTCCTTCCTCCTGCCCCATCTCTCTCACCACCAAGTAGGGTTTCAGCCAGAGCAAGATCTAAGAGCAGAGGCAGGAATTTACGCCGGCGTCCATCTTGCCCTACAGATGAAGACAGACCAGACAGTATGCACGAGATTTATGATATTTACAGCCAACTGCCTCCTACGCCGAAGGCTATACCCGAAAGCGCCCCGTCAATGGTCACGACATTCGCGCAAGCGGAGAGTAAGTGGGCTTATTTTGGGGGGAAAAGGGCGGAAAGTTAGTCGAGGGAAGGAGAAGTGAACATGGTGTGAACGTGTCATGACATGTTAGTAACTGTGTACACGATAGACTTATTATGGGAGGGTATTTTATTGGGCCTCTAATCGTGAATTATGATTGCTACTGTACTTTAGGGTACGAGGGCCGCCAACATTTGTCCTTCCTGTTCAAGATTGTCGATGAAGATCTCACTTGTGGTAGAAGGATCGACAGTGAAATCGGAGCGAAAACAAGTGTATGACGTACTCTAACCGACGCAAAACAGATGATTGGGTGGAAACCGTACGCCCGAAACATCGATTTTTAAGAATGTTGCGGGACTTCTTGAAATGGAGAAGTGAAAGTGCCATGTGAGGGGCAATTCCAAAGTGGGTATTAATCCTAATTAAGTTCGAAGCGATTCAAGGTACTGTGTAGAAGAAGCAGTGCAATTCTGCCCATAACTGAGTCACCCAGAATGGTGACACCGACACTGACGCCGTCGAGATGATTCCTCCTTTTCGTTGACGTCTGCACCGCCTGTAGAGTCGAGGCTAGCACCAAGGGTACTCGAGCTTTCAACCCCTTGATGTGTTCGGCTTCAACCATACCGTGCTCCCTTGTCTTCAACTCCCAAATCGCCGACGCTTAACAACACTTTAACGGCAGCGCCCTGAGCAACGAATGAAATGCATCTAAGACCTGGAATTTGCCTGAAAAGGTAGCAGTGCATCTAAATCCTGTGCTGTTTATGCGTCCAATCGGTCGAGATTGTCCACCATCTACGACTGGTTCTACGGTATCACCAGATGTTGGTTTGGACCCTCCGGACGGGTCCATCGCGTGACCCCAGCTTCGAGCCGCTGGAAAAGGTTTCCCGGCATGCGTAGGTCCTCCACAAGCTCTTGCCAGGGTGCAGTAAGAAAGACGCATCGGCATTCGACGGGAACAAGTGTCCGTCTAGCGATACGCCACTCGGGCCAATCCGCATCCAGGGTGGAACACCCATCTTCAGCTGCTTGTGGAATGCAAACGGAGGCGACTGTGGGTTATCGCGTCCCAGAAACGGAACCCTTTCCACTGCCACGCTATTGACCCATTCTCGAGCCCATTTTACTCGTACATCAGGAACTGGAGGCACCGCACCTCCTTCCGAGGGTAATGACTATATGAGTTGCCTCAGTGGGCAACGGAACACTCTACATGTCGCCGGACCCTTTCCACGGTGCGTCTTTCTGTCTATATCGTACGGGCCATACACATACGTGAAAACATAGTTACTCAGTGAGTACCCATATCTGAGCCCCCTCGTGAGAACAAAAGGCTAACAGTTGGAGCGAAGGCATACAGCACAGCTTCTCGAGAGTATAAAGGTGGGGTCAACAAGAAGCGCATTATATCTCGTCCGCGATCGCACCCATACCCATGGCGTACCACCCGCAACAAAAAGAATAAGACACCCACCCCGAGCAATACATCTGCCCAGACACACGACCCACCACATGGAGCACTCGAGGGCTTCCGAGACCCCTCGCACACGCAAAAGGACTTCTCACGCCTGCGACGGATGTAGGACCAAACGAACGAAATGCTCTGGGGGAACAAGCTGTGTGAGCTGTACGAGAGAGGGTATTCCTTGCGTCTACGGCGACCGAGGCATACAGAAGCGGAAAAAGTAAGTCCTCTTCTTCTTCTTCTTCCTCTTGCAGTACGGGATCCATGCAATAGTATGTTCCGCTGCTGAAACGCAATCCAGGCATCTAGAACGAAACATCCGGCGCATCAGATTGCTGGAGGAGCAGAATTCGATCCTCATCAATGCACTGTGGAAGATCGGCCTGAGTATTGACCATACCAGTGATAGCAATAGCAACTGCAATAGCATTACCGACAGCGGTATCCCCCGAGTTCCCGATGTAAGAAAGATAGCACTGTTCTATTCCCCCTAGACCAATCCTTTGGCTGCTTACATGGTAGCAGTGGATTCCGAACCTCCTATCGACATCAAGCCTGGCCCGGCAGAACTCTTATCAGGACGAAGACGAAGACCGTCAGGTCAGATGTTCTCCCGCGTCGAGTCGCCGGCCTGAGTCGCGGATAGGAATACGTCCAGAGGACACCACGGAGACTACGGAGAGCACGGAAACCACGGAAGCCACGGAAAGCAAGCCAGGCGGCACGAGCGTGATGTCTATAGACGATATGCTCTGCCAATGACGCTTATGCCACGGTTATGGTCCGGGCTATCTACTGTATTACAGTATAGTCACTGCGAATGTCGGCACGTGAGTCCCAAGTGGTCAATACCTGGCGCAGCCGAGCTCAGGAAGGAATTCTGAGATGCGGCCTGTCTCCGCGATAACGAACAGAAAGGACGAACCAACATTGAACATCGCCGACGCTGGCTTATCGATTGTCGAATGCGTTAGAAGCAAGATCCGCTCGAACTTTACCCAGAGGACGTGCCCTTGGGAATCAAGCTGCTACGTTCCTTACATAAAGGAAGAATTGGATAAATTGACGGCATAAGACGTGGCGGGGGGGACCAACTTCCCACCGTATCCCCGCCCTCCGTTTCTCCTATTCTCCGAGCCCTTGGAGGATCGAGAGTCACTGGCCCCGGTGCGATTGGTTGATGGGCTCTGCCGTCACAATCCTCATTGAAACGAATTAGATCGACGCATCGACATAAAGTATGGATTATGTGTATGCCGGCAACACACCAGCACATCCTCCGGCTGAAGAAACCGGACTTCCATCTCATCTTGGGGACCTTACGACACCTAGAACGTGGATACTGACGTTTGCGAGAAATACGATTGCGGAAACGCGATATGCTCAGTCTATCTCCTCTCGAGCGTTTGTGATTCTGTGTCTAAACCTTAGCGGCACACACACCCCCCTTTTTCATAACCACCCCCTGGGCAGTTGCTGGTGTTCGTGTACGACATATCCGGTCTCAAACTCCGGCATAGCCGGTCTCTCTGCGCCATGATACGCCTGCGCAGCCTCCTGCGGGCTCACTTTCTGGCTCTTTACTCTGGGCGCATCGCTCAGCGAAGCCACTCTCTCACCACCAGTCTGAATACTGGCTGGTGAGTCTTCGCTCCCTAATGCTGCTTGCAAAGTATACCGCGGGCTGTGCAGAGGCGGAGAATCTGAAAAGGGAGCGCATGCGACAGAAGACATGGCTTCGGACCGATGTAGGTCGGGATCCCGGTACTCGTCAACTCTGGTGGGCGGCAGGGCGTCGATCTGGGTGGTAGGTATGCGCGTGCTATCATATTCAGCTTCATGTGCTCCCAGAGCGCCATGCATGTGATGTACAGGCCTCTTCCCCATTGACAAGTCGCGAATTGGTCTGATGATGGTCACTGCTGACGGCGGTTGCATATCCCCCATCTCGATAGGCGCGGATTTGGACCACCGGTGCATGCTCTCCGCCACAGCATGCGCGGTGCCGGCCCGGGAGTTCTCTGCCTGTCGTCGCTTGTGGCGTCGCTGCAGACAGACGCAGACGAGGGCAGCGATGGGGAGAAAGACCAGCACAACGCCCAGGAAGACGAAGACCGGTATAGGGGATCTGGAGCCTTTTGGTGGCATCATGGTCGACTGCGTGGAGGAATCTGTGTTTGATGGTACACGATATGTGATGATTTTGTGGCACGATGCTGGATGTGGTATTGCAGGCGACGGGATTTTGCATAACGAGTATGGATCCAGACAGAGGGGCAGGGGGAATCGCGGAGAGACCTCTGCCATGCATATTCTTTCTCCGGTGCTCTTTCTCTGCTTGTACCATGGGGCAATCATTGTAGAGGGTGTGACCAGTTCAAAGAGCAACAAAGGAATCGCGTTCGTTGTAGTCACTTGGAGATTCATGGTTTGACAAAGCTTGGGCCATGGTGAAAGAGTGTCAGTCAGCTGCTCCTGTGTGGTTGAGACCTACCGTGTTTGTCTTCCAGCCGTGTGACGGGGTAGTGATAGCATGATCGTCATGAAGAGTCCAAGTGGTATGTTCGAGACGAGAAGTACGCGGTGTCCAGGATATGGGTCATGCCAATCAGTCATCAAGCCGATAGCTCTGCTCGGTCTCGGTATGCCTAAACAAGAGTCGAGCTCCGAGCAGGCATTCGAGTGCGTGCCACGCGACTGGAACCCATGACAGGAATCTGGCGACAGCAAGCGTACGAAGCTGGAGTCGAAGTACTGTACAGTGCGCAGCCACTCTTTGAGTACTTCCAAACACCGGAGCAGCGCGAGCTGTAGAAGTCCAAAGCACGAGGCGAAGAGGAGAGTTCGAGAACAGCGACTTCCTCCTGTCCAAGCTCCGTTCGATCACGAGGAAGTGCTCAGTGTCAAACATTGGCGCAGAGATGGCAAAAGTAGAGCTACTTGGCGGACTTTGTTCCTGCCGATCAGTACCTTCGGTATAATGCTCGGTGTGTCGGTGCCATCGAGAAAGCCAACACTGCCTCGTGTTCCACCGACTCTAGCAGGTCGCGCTGCAGATGAAGCTGGACCCGCCACAGTACAGTCATTGCCTTGTGCAGTGTGTTGAGACCTCGCCAAGTGCATCTCCCTCATTCAGTCGCATTCCTACGAGAACCAAGGGCGTCGGTGAGAAGGGTGGGGAGCGAGGAGTGAAGAGTAAGTACCTAATCGAGAATGAACAATGAAGAGTGGAAGTCAATCGAGGTACACCGATCTAGTTGGGAGCCAGACCACAAATTGGGGACGTGGAATACCCTATCTCATGATCTCTGCATTAAAACCTCAAGCGCAAGCCCACACAGAGTCCACACTTACAATCAAGGATATATTTTCTTTAAGCACAATTTCCTGCGCAATCGACCATAGGATGTGGAAAACAGGGCTTCCCGTTCGCTCAGCCGTACTTAAGCCACGTGCCGGTCCGTTAGTACTAAGGTGGGTGACCACTTGGGAATCCGGGCTGTTGATTGTTTTTGCTCCTGCGGAGCGTAGAGTAGCAGCTATAGAAATCTGTTCAGGGGGATTGAAGTGGCGGTGCAGGTTTTCTATACATGGTTTTCGAGCTGCGGGACGTGTTGAGACAAGCGAATAGGCGGTCGAGATGGAAAAGCACCCGAAAGGGGTGTGCCACGAGGCTGAGTCATGCGTTGCATAATTATTGTGAATGGACTCCATAATTACAGTAGGACACAGAAGCAAAAGACACGCGCACAATTCGACCTGCTCCTGATCCTGAAGGAACCCAACTTCGACAGAGCGGACAGATTATCCAAGTGACATGCATTGCACCGGACGTGTTTCTCGCACCGCCACGACCTGTGGAAGACCCTCCGATTAGGCCATCAGCCATCAGCCCAGAGAATCCTTTGACCATCTCGAATCGGATGCGTACGGTACTCGAGCAGTGTAGTCTCACCCATGTCACCCACCTATTGGTCTGACTCGACTCGGAGCCGAACCCTCAGGCAGCAGCAATGCCATTCCAGCGGGGCTACCTCGCACTGAACAGCTCAGTCGACGGCAGCGAAGGGACCCATACGGTACGTCCTCGAGGCCTTAAAGAGGCAACATGTCAGCAAAGGGAAGTGAGATGAGGCATTATCACTCGTACCTACACAGTGTTGGGGGTGTAAGTCTACACAGTAGGTGTAAGTCACTTGCTTGACATTCCAACTGCATCTGGCAGAGCAAACCTTCGTGCCCCGTTCTCCTACATCGACTCACACAGTGACACTACAACGTCCTGCGCGCCATGCTTGCATCCGGCACGTTGACCGCGATCATCATCCTCCAGCTCTTACTCGGCTTCGTGGCTCTGATCCTCGCGGCCTTTTCGGCCGTGTGTTTTGGCGCCGAATTCGGATACGCCGTCGTTTGGTGGTCGGTGAGTGAGGGCGCTTGCTTTTATTGTTGAGATCCATAAATACACATACCCTCGCCATCATCACTGGCACTACCATTAACACTGTCGCTCCCACCTGGCTTTCGGACAGCACGGACAGCACGTTAATGAGCATCTACTCCCTACAGTTCAGCTGGACACTGGTCCCTGCATGCCTACGATGGTGGACGCACGACCTCCGCTGCTCCGCCGTCGAGCAGACCGTTCATCTCGCATTCGAGGCGTTCGCGCTGATCGACTGGATCGTCGCAACTGGATTGTTGGTGGCACTAAACATCCGGCTCAACAATCTCAGAAAGGAATACGAATTCGACGTCGACCATGATATCCCGTTGACGGACGAGTTGGTGACGCATCAGTTCACGGCCCTAGGGGTGGGCGGGTTGTATTGCAGCTACGCGTTGAACGCGGTCACTGGGGTCATCATGTACGTGAATCGGCGGTCCCGGTGTGTGCGATTCTGTGAGCGTCCACCTACATACTGACAGAGAGGAATGCTTACCTAGTGGTTTGTTCTTGCTTTCCACGTATGATAGCTTGGGATGGTTGAGGATGGTGAGACGAGCAGCGAGGGACGACCCGGAAAAGGAGTACAAGTACGGTCATTTGTAGCGGGGGATGACTCGTATGGCTCTGGAACTGACCCGAATGTCCAAGCAGCGATTGAGTCGAGTGCGAAGGGCAATATATATGCTTTCTAGTGAGCTTACTATGACCACGTTCACGCACCCCTGAGACATGACAACTAAGGTACTCATGAGTCGAGCTCTAAGCGAGCAGATCATGACATCCACCCCCAATCCAACCGAGCTGCGGATCAGATGACGGCCCATTCCTCGCTCGGTGTGATATATATACCGTCTACGAGGTCTACCCGTACAGCTCGAGCGCACCAAACCCTTGTACCTCTGCTCATCCCACCAGAGAATACCCCAGATCCTTCCCACTCCCCATCTCCATCAGACGTTTCCGCATCCCCTCAGCCCTCAACCCCTTGGATCCCTCTATCGAGAACTTCGCCCTGCCAACCCACTCACCCACCCCATGCTGAAGGACCTGTCTCGCACGCTCCGTCCCATGCCCCGCCAACCCAACAGACCCATGCAACGTCATCCGCCCGAGCTCCCTAGTGACGTCAATGCCCCGATAGACGCCGCGATGCAGGATATTGGAATCATAGAACACGGCATCCCCAGGCTGCAGCGCGACGACGACCTGGCCCGGTAGGTTTGGCTCGTAGGGCGCGGCGTCGCGTTCGGCCCGCGTGCGCACCCGCGCATGACTCCCCGGGACGACGACGAGGGACGAATCCTCAAACAACGCGATATTGTATTGGGCGTGGAGCTGCTGACTTTGCGGGCCACCGTCTCCGCGCAAGTTCAGCTGCCGCGCCTCCTCTTCAGGCGATACGTCAGGCCGCACGTCGTCGCGATGCCACGCGAGTTCGAAATCCCTGGCCCCATCCGGGCTGACCAGCAAGTTGAACAATTCCATGACGAGGCGGTCGTCCGGTTCCGGGCGCTCGTCTGGGTCTCGGCGTCGGTCGTCCCCGTCCTGCGTGAGACCGAGCAGTTCCTTGACGACGTCCAGCACGGGATCCCCAAAGTAGACTTCGGCAAAGGTGTCGCGGGTCGGCATGTCCGGGTGGAGCAGGTGCTGGACGCCCCAGATGTTGTCGCCTGCTTGCCACTCGTGCCAGGGCGGGTATTGTTTGGGCACGGTCCGGACGTGGGGCCACTTGCCCCGGCGGGCGCGGTCGGTCGTGTATTTGCAGGAGGCTTGCATGGCGAGGAGAACGTGGTGGGGGAGGAGGTTGGGGACTTTCACGAAGCCGTCGCGCCGGAGGGCGTCGAGGTGGGGTGTTGACGAGGACATTTCTACCATGAGCTCGGACTGGACTGGACTGGACTTGGATTTCTAGTTGGATTTGGACTTTTGTCTAGGACTCGGACGTAGACTTGGACGTAGACTAGGGACTTCCACGGGTGGAGTAGGGAAATTGCACTGGGTGTGATTCTGGGATCAGATATTCAAGTAGATCGTGCCATGGCTGTGGGCTTGGATGGTGTGGATGATGAGTCCGGGTAACGCATCAGCATATCTCCGAATACTCCATGTTGGCACACGGGTCGTCGTCCGCACTCAGCATTCACGATCGTTGATACGGACGCGAGGGCGACCTAGGCGAACCTAAAGGCGGGGTGGCAGCAGCGGCGGCGATGGTTGGTTGGCCTCCCCGCACGAGGCTGCACAAGGCACGCAAGGCTACACCAGGCTAACCAAGGCCCGGTAATTCAAAGACTCAGTTAATCCTTAGGCGCTGAACGAGTACTCCGTCCACACTTCCCGTCGCAAGAGCAGAAGAAGACGGGAGGCCGTAAGCTGTTCTGCCAAGTTTCTCGTTGTGAACCAGTATTCTCTCTGTCATTGCGTAAATTCCCACAATCTGTGAAATTCCCATCTTGTTTGCCCTGTCGTTACGGTTTTCCCAACCCAAGTCTATCCATGTATTTCCAGACTACCCTATTCATTATTTTCCAACCCACCCTTCGCTGATATGCAAGAAGTGCCCAAGAAGAGTCATCAGAATCCATCCCCTTCCCGCCATGGCCGTCCAACTTCCAGAGCTCTCAACCGCGGATCTCTACCCCGATCGAACGCGTCCTGCTTCAACTGCTCCAGCCGCGCCTCCATGTCCTGAGCGCTAGCCCTGGCCTCTTCAGCTTCAAGCGACACTCCCGCCTTTTCCGGGACCTCCTCGGCCTGGACCCTCCGCATCTCTGTACGCAAGTCAAACCACTGGTCGAACTGCTCAGCACCACCAAAGCAGACCCCGTAGCCGTCGCAGTAGCAGACGTGCATGGCCGGACACAGCTCAGCCACCCCAGCAAAGAGGAACTGCCACGTGTACTCCATCACGCGACCGGAGAAGACATCACCGAGCTCCGTGTTGAGGATCCAATCCCTGTACCGAACATACTCGTCCCTCGGAATGGCGCGGATGCGGTCCCGCGAGACGGCAAACTGCGCACAGCAAGGCTGCGAGATGGCCCGTGGAGGGGGCACGTTCGGGTGCAACTCATGCCACACCGCGAGGGAGAACGCCCGCTCCTCCATTTTCCGGTGCGTGTCGAGTTCCTCGTCCGGCCGGTCGAGGTGTAACCAGTCGGGACAGCCTGGTTCGTGATGACATCGGAGGTTGAAGTATCCTGCGCGCGTGACGTGGGCGTCACTGAGATGTTCGATCGTCGTGATCATGTCCGAGTCGAGGAGGTCGTTGTTGTGCCATGCCGTCTGGTGGGCGTGGACAAAGATGGACACGTCGGAGAGGGTGTCGTAGTGGTCGATAATGTAGGACAAGTACACCATTGCTTCGTGACCTTTGTTCCGCGGGATCTCGTAGCCCGGGGAGAGAGATGGCTTGTCCACCACGTAGACGGCCTTTGTTACATTCAAGGCCGAGCTCTCCAGCCAGGACACGTCTTCGGATTCTTGTCGAGCAACCACGACTGTCCTCGTGTAGGTTTGGCCATCCCCCTTGGGCGTCCCGGGTAGGTACTCGATAGTGGCACCCTCTGGGGTGATCTGCGTCGTGATGACGGGTAGCCTCTGAACATCGACGTCCTGGAACTGATATCGAGGAAGGTGCCACCAGAGCAGGAGTACCGAGACGGCGGCGATGACGGCAACTCCCGGCCGTAAACGCCACATCGTGATCTCCCGAGAGCAGACGACGAAGCTGCCGTTCTCATCAAAGGCAGTCCGTTAGTGGGTGTGTAGAGATAATTAGCTGTCTTGAACACGGACCGGTTCAGGTCGCTAGCACCACCCTTCGCCAGCAAAGGTACAGTACGCGCATCCGTCCGCATATGTACCTGTGAAAGATCTGGACACAAGCTCTGTTACCCGGAAGGCGGCGTACCAGTGGCTGCCTGCCACTGAGGCAATGGAAATGAAATGAGACTCTGGAAAGGAAGGCTCCCAGCATAAGGCTGGTGCTGAAGAATTTGACGAAGCCATTACTTAATTACGAGGTAACCATCCCTGAGCCTTTCCACAAATCACATGGGCATTAATTGACCAACGCAGTGGTCGAGTGGCACCAAAGATGACATGGTGCGAGCAAATGCACAAGCTTCGACAGGGCCCGCCCAGCACCGTGGCCGTTCGAGGGTGATACACGCCAGGGGCTGATCCCAGGCTCCACAGGCATGGGTTCCAGGCGTGATTGGGCTCTGTGCCACGTTAAGCGGCTCGAGCGGGAAGCCTGGGAGAACGACGGGCCCTCCGGAAATAGAAAGGACCCGCCGATGCGACCACCGGAAGAAGCTGCCTGATTGACGCCATGGAGCTTGTTTCAACCGTTTGTCGATCATCAACACCGCCTGTGATGGCAGCGGGCCCGGATCCAAATATACGGCCATAGAGGACGGGGAGCACCAGAAGCGTACACCATCATGGACATTATTCACAAGGCGGCAGGGTGTTTTGACGCTGCTGCGTAGGGCACTTGTATCTTTCCCGGCAGCAATCAGTGTGGCTTTCTTAGCTATCTTGCCATCAACGAGTATGACACAGTAAAATGCTTCTCTCTCCGAGAACAATTAGGTGCGACATGCTGGTATGTACTAGCTGTGAGAACTAATAGATCGGCACCTTGAACGCATCAAGGTCATAATTCCAATAGTCGACACTGCTCTGGTCGAACCGGCACTCCGGATTGGCATTCGTCGCATTATTGCCCCCCCGCCACACCGGCCGCAGCGGCCACGCACAGATCTGTTGATTCTGCCCCTTATTCTCGCCCATCAGCACCGTGGCATTCAACGTCTCCGGCGCGACGCCATTTTCAACCCAATCGATCATCACGGCCAAGTTTGTCTGCGGGAACGGCCCATCCGGCTGCGCGGGGTTCGCCGCGCAGTGCGTCGCGCCCGGCACGAGGAAGAGCTTGAAGAACTCGTTCTGCGCCGCAGTGGACTCATTGTAGCTTTTGCCGGGGTTCATGATCTTGCGCACGGATTCCCAGTACCGCACGCTCGACGCCGTGGGGATGCCCCAGTCCGCCTCGCCGTGGAACATGAGCACCTTGCCGCCGGCCTCTTTGTAAGCAGTGAGGTCCGGCCAGGTTGTTTCCAGCACGCCTTGGAACCGCTGCATGCCCACGGTGATCCAGTCCTTCAAGGTGTCGTAGGTCACGCCGTCGAGGTTGGGCAGGTTCGAGCCGTTGCGCAGGTTGATCTCCACCTCGACAAAGACGCCGCCTAGACTGATGACGCTGAGACCCCATTGCCCTGTCGTGGCGTTGTAGCCCGTTGTTGCTTCGGTCATCTGCGCTCCCGGCGCGGGGGCAAAGTAGACGCGTCGGCCCTGCGTGTCGTGCAGGCCTTGGAGGATTTTCCTCGCCACGTCAACGGCTTGCTTCGTCACGTTCCCTTGCTGCGTGGGGATTGCAGGTGAGCCAGCAACTGCATTTGCCGGCGTGGCGGGACAGGAGTACGGCTGCCCGGCAATCATGGAAAAGTTGTCGGCCTCGACGTATTGCGTGTAGCACAGATCCGTGCGCGCGACCACGCCGTCTATCTTCCCGTCGAGCGGGTCGCAGCTGATGATGGTCTCGTTGACGATCTTCTGCAACTCACACGGCGACGGGTAGTAGCCCATGGTCTGCTCGACCACGTTCGGATACAGAAGCTGGGTCTGCTGGAACGACCACCGAAACGCCGGCGCCCCGACAATCGCGCCATCGAACGAGTCCGCGTATCGCTGCACCTGGCTCCAGCCCTCGCGACCGCCTTCGGAACAGCCCTGCCAGTATGTATATAGGGTCGTGTTCATCTGCGTCATGTTGAAGAACAACGTAGTAAATGCCTTGCCCAGCTCGCTCATCTCCCGGATCCCCTGGTAGCCAAACATATGCACCTTGTGCCAGTTGAGCGTGCCGTTGGCGTCCAGCCACTGTGTGATCGTGTTGCTCTGCGCGGCGCCAAACCCGGCGTCGGTCAGTCCGGAAACAGCGCCATAGATGATTCCACCGGGCAGTGACCCGTTGCCCGAATTGATCGCGTAGCCGCCTCCGCCCGTGGCCAGGAAGCGATTCTGGAACGCGCCAGGTGCGGGCAGCCAGTACGTCAGAGCCACTCGGTCATCCTCCAGACCGTCATGCGAATATGTGAAGCTGACGTTACAGTAGTCGAAGGTGGCATCGGGGAAGAAGTCGTTGTCGGCCACGCTGACTTGGGTCACCGGGTTCGCGGTGACGGACGACGGATCAAGACTCACGCCTTGGTAGAAGCCCGGTGGCGGGAGATGTGCCCGCACGTACGATGGCGTGCAGACATCGTTCAGAGTGGCTGCTGTGGCGCCGGCGAGCACGGCAGCAAAGACCGGGACGTGGAAACGCATCTTGTGTCCCATGCGCCAGATCGACACTGGCAGATTCGCGCCATGCTCAAACTCTCCGGTTGTTTATATATCTGTGCTCCTCAGAGCTTGAGAGATCTTGTCTTCAGTCCATTTGCCTTAATGGGACTCACCGCATCGAGCTAAGAGGGGTACTTTTGCTTGCCTGAGTGGGACTAATTGAACCCATGGAGGAGAGGGGTACTCGCCTTGTGTCACCCACGGTGCACATCCCCACGATTCGTCGGCATAGAGCCCCAGAAACGTGTGTAGTGCAGCCCAGCATTGAGATCGAAATGTGGAGAGCTGCGCATGTACCAGCCAGCCACTGATGTCTGCTCTCGGGTAGGGGAAAGATCGGCTCGCATACGTACCGAAACCCTCGTGGTGGCCAATGGTGCCCAGGCGCTTTGGGTTATCCAAGCATTAGGCTGTACTTTTGATTATCGACATGACTTCTTTGCGAATGCCGCCTTCACCTGTTATGCGCCTGTTGTACTGCGCAGTCCATCCAACGGTGTTCCTACATTATTTACAAATCTTGTCACGCCTGTTCCATTGCGATCGTATTCAGTGGCCACTGTACCCATGCGAGGAATTCCGATCTCAACACACCCGAGATGGCACCGATCAGTCGCGCGCCCACTTTGTCCAACCACCAAAACCCACTGAACGCGCGCAAAGCCACACCATAATGGGGCAGAATGACGAGCGCCATCTGATCGCGTTCCCTAAGAAGGCGCACAAGGTCGCCCCCGACAAAATGAGGCCAGGCGATCATGTCGTCAAAGATCCCGCGTTCAGCATCCTCGGTAGGAAATGCATTTGTCAACATCTCGATGCTGCGTCCATAGATTGGAATCTTGACCAGAGTTTCGCTGTCATCGTTCGATCCTGCTTCTTGAGCCAGGTGCTCCACGTAAGCCATGAGACTGCAGAGAGCGTCCTGTGACTCTTTGACCAAGTACAGGAGCATATTCCCGGGATCGGTCGTCCTGTCCATCAAAGGCTACAGCACACCGGATCGCAGCCAAGCCTCCCCCTGGGAGGCGATGATGGTGGCGCCAATGACATAGTCGAAAACAGAAGTGATTTCGCCAAGCACTTCCTCGGTGCCAATCTCTCCATCCGTCGCTGAGATGAAAGAGTATCGAATGGGAAGAAGCAACGCGGAAAAAGCGAAAAGAGCATGACAGTTCCCCGATGTTATGGTTCGCAGTTCAGGAATGTAGTCCGCTAGAGCTAGGGCTTGGTGCTGAGTTGCCAGATCTAGATACCTCGACTGCAGCAGGGGTGGAGACGTGTATCGCAAGTGCATCGATGACAGAGCCAGCAGGCCGTGCCTGAGAAATGGATGGTCCGAAGCCAGAGCTGGAACAGACACCTGCCATACCGGGAACGTTTCCCAACGGTCGCTCATGGTGAAGCAGGTGGCTTCTGACCAGCATTTGATGAGTTCTCCCTCGTATTGCTCGAGGTCATCTGTGCTTCCGTGAGGATCGTGGGTACCCGCCGCCGATGCTTGGGGTGTACTACCCGAACTCCCGGGCGATGAATGGACAAGCGGGCCTCCAGTGGAATCTGATTCGAGGAAAGAGCAGCCTCCACCGAGTCTGTTACAGTTGACACAACTCGGACGCTCTTCACCACATCTTATCTTTCTCTGTTTGCAGTTGGTGCATCCATGTCGAGACTTGTGGTGGAACTGTCGCGATAGCATGTCGCTCAAGTCTATGAGTTATGAGATCGTGTCAGGGGTACAGGACCAACCTCGACGGTGCCTCCTCCTTATATCCGCGTAAGGGGCGCACATAGCCCTCCCTTTGAGCACCACCTTCCCGCTCCATCCAGGAGCACTCCATCACAGAGTCAGCTGGAGGCATCATATTCCACGAGCCGCGGGCTTCGCCCGTAGCCAGTCGGTGCTTGGTCTCTGGGCGGTCTCTGCGAGGCTCCTATTGATGAATCAGGCGTGCTGTTGCGGGTGCTCCAGCTCGTATATCGAAGTACTCCACGATGGTGGCAACGATGGCTAGCAGCTTCCAATCTGGAGCAAGGCCAGATGGTTAGCGTAGGAAGAAAAGGACTCGCAACATCCGATGGGTGGCTTGGGATTCCCGGATGTCAAGTATGCATGAGGCTGACAGCGGACAAATGCCTTCGCTAGCGAGCAGGATCACCGAGGAGCCGGTGCCGGTTGGCGTCATTCAAGGTCGTTTGGTCGCACCTTCTCGCCACAAAGCTGTGCCACTAAGACACCTCATCACAGGTTGAGAAGAGGCGATAGAGAATTCGTATCAGATGTTGTCGAGCATCTTCTATACCACATCGAGTACAGTGTACAGTGAACGCGGTGCCGGACCCTGTTGGCTAGCATAAACCGCTCCACCGGTGGCTCTCCCGAGTTTACTCACTTCAATACGGATTATGAGTTATGACTCCTCAGCCATATCTTCTTCATCTTAGCAGCGCCACACATGAGCTGCAAACACAGTCCGGATATGTCTCATGGTTAGCCATCAGAGTGAGGTGTGATCCTACGCGGCTCGATGGGCTGCGAGCTTGTTGCAATCCGACGAACAAATAAGCATTCCGTGAATTGAGAGTGCATCGCTCAGCGTACGAGATTAGAGAAGAGAAAGAAACAGAACGGAGTAGACGATGTGGGGAAAGAATATCAATTCATTGATAAAGAGCTCTAAGCCCTCGAGACTTTCGTCATTCCCCTTAAGAGTCTGCTGATGGTGGAGACCGCGTCAATGATCTCCCAGGAAGGACCGATGGCGGTCAAAGGGTAAAAGTACAGAATAGGGTATGCCAGTGGTACAAAAGGTGTTGCTTGGGGTATCTCATTCCCTCCGTCGCTCCTCATTCATGTTTGCCATGGCTCGACAATGTAACGAAAAGAAGGCTGTTGGCAGTCTACTTCTTCTGCTCGCCGGAGATGCTGCTAGCAAGGTCTGCGTGCAAGAGTCAGTATGAATGGCGCATGCGGAGAGGACGGCCAGCGAAGATCTGGAAGCCTGTGACTGCAACAGTGAGACGTACCTGCGGCGGCCTTGCTGGCGGTGTTAAGAGCATTGGCAGTCATCTCTTGGGCTTGTGCAACGTAGCCTTTGCCTGTCTCTTGTGCGGAACCAGCGGTCTCACTGGCCTTCTGACCGTACTGGGAAGCAGTCTCTTGGGCGCTCTGAGCGGTGTTGGAGGCAGCATCCTGAGCTTGGTTCAGATAGTCCTTGCTGGATTCTTGTGCAGCACCAGCATTGTCTTGAGCACTCTGCCCGATGTTGGATGCGGTCTCCTGGACGTTCTTGGTGGCTCCGGACAGAGAGTCTTGGGCAGAGCTAGTCTTGCTTGAGGTCTCGTCGGAGAGCTTCTGAGTGGTAGACTTGCTGTCACCTGTGTCGGGTCAGTGTTGGACTCCAGAGTCGACAGAGATAGAGCAACATACCAGGCTGCACGGCTCCGGCAACGCTATCGGCAGTGTTGGTGGTACCCTCCTTGGCCTTGTCGGCGTATGACTTCTGGGAGTCGGGAGTGATCTTCTCTTGGGCCTCTGTCAATGAGGTCAGTGAATGTCTCAGACCAGGGGGTGCAGAGAGTACACCTACGATCAGTCAAAGGCTTTCTCGCGTTGTCAGACATGATGGTGATTGGTGAGGATGAAATTGAGTATGTGGTTCTCTGGTAAAGCGATATGCGCAAGTGAAAGTGGGGCTTTTTGGGAGATGTGGTGGTGGAAAGAAGTTTTGAAGTGGAAAAGAGGAAATTATAAAGAGGAAGAGAACAGAGAAGCGGGTCGAAGATATCTCTGTTTTTTTCGTCACGAGGCAAGGCAGCCGCAACCCAACAATCGCGTCAGAGACAGCCGCTGGTGTACAACAGGATGTTAATGGTGGGGTGCGAGGTGAAGTGGGTGGGAAGGCGCCGTGTCAACTTTGACGTCACTGCGGGAAACGCGACATGGCAGGCGCACATGCCACAGAGGCAGCCGTAAGGTGGACTCATCCGAGGAGCATGTGAGATGAGATTTCCATTTGCACCGCTCCAACGCCAGTGATGGCGAGCTGCTACGAAGGAGGCATGTTTGGCGATAGGACCGGATCGCTTTGCAGCCGATCTCAACGCCGATCGTCTCTGAACAAGCCACCGAGCCACAACAAAACAGCAAGGGGTATCCGCTCGCTGAATACACCGACCAAATGAATCCAAGAAAAGCATGTACGAGTTACTGCACACGTCCCCGTCCACCCCATTACCTCAGTATCACGCTCTGCCACCTTTGTCCTGTGTTTCTGACACCATTGCGTCTCGCCTCTGGGCGATCTTGCCACAAGCAGCCATGCCTCCGACCACATGCCTCCTGGTCCTGGTCCTCGATCTTTTTCTTAGGACTCGGCCTTGGCCACTGACTCTTCCGCAAGAGCTGCCTGCCTGCCAGTAGTGCTCAGGTCGCCACCCTTTCCACCGTACTCTTTCGGCAGCAGCTCTCCCAGCCCTTTAACCTTGCTGCTGGTAGACAACTCCTTGGCAAGATTGGCACCATTGCTCATCGGATGGAACTTCTTGATCGTTTTAGCCGCGACGAAGAGTTTCATGAACGCATAGATGAACCCCATGAAGACCGGTACGTTCACGAAGAACTTCTCCTTGAGGAGCTCAGGGTAGTTCTGAGCGAAGACCTTGATGGTCTCAGTGCTGGCAGCCTTCACAACAGGGGACTGCCGCAGGAAACTGATCGATTTGTAGTCGTGCACCTGGAGAATCTTGTACGGGTCGTACTCAGCTGTAATGGGCTTGGTGGCCTTGTCAATACCGAGTGCTTGTAGGGCATCTTCCATGAGGGCGACACGCCATTCAATGAACCTGCGGGAAAGGCATCAGCAAATACGCCTTACGGTCCTTGATTGCTGATCTTACTCTTGGAGATTGCCAAACGTCTCGTTCAGATCCTTGACACCGCCATAGATGTTCCAAGTAAACACCTCCCTCGCCTCGGGGTCGTTCGACTCGGCATCGCCATAGACAGTCGTGTATCCAAGGCCAGCGAACTTGCTGCGGTTGAATTGCTTCTTCAGTAACTCAAGTGGCTTCATCTTGGCTCGCCAGTCCAGGGTCTTGGTGAGTGTGTCCTTGGATTGTGCCAAGTCTCCGTCATAGGCATTGAGGTACTTTTGCAGGATAACCCTGGTCGGAATGTGACTGGACGGATCTGCCAGGGTAACTCCCCAGATTTCGGGATGTCCATGGGACTTGGCGTGTGCCCAAAGCTCTTCAATCGGCGTGGCAGTCTTTGCAACGGAGACCTCCTTGTTTGCCTCGTCCTTTTGATCGGCGACCGGAAGAGCCTCCTGAGTCCAGGTCAGCACGGTACTTATTAAGCAAAATGACAAAAGGCATACAATGGGTGGTTCAGTCGACGAGGGCTTCCCTTCACTGTCGGGAACAACAGCGGAGACCTCGCCAGGAAGAGTGGTATTGTTCGGTGCATCTGTCGTCCCTTCGGACGAAGGGATGATGCCAGACACCTCGCCCGGCAAGGTCGTATTATTTGGGGCCGCAGTGGTTGCTCCGGGAGCGGACATGGTGTCGATGAAGGTTCCTTTGTCACCGCAGCAGAGATTGAGTTGCACAAACTTAGGAGGATCGTGCTATAGCCGGTTTCGCTCTGTGGCTGAAGCGGCGCCGATAGCTGACGAGGCCTTGAAGCACAAAACCGATGCCGGATTCAGTTGTTTGTTTATTTACGCCGAACTCCCGGAGCTTTTGCTTCGAGATCCAACAGCACGAGAGACACGACGCAAATCAGCCAAGTTCTGTGCTTAAAAGCCACTTTCGAAGATCAAGTAACGACTTTTGGAGAGCGAGACAATTATCTGTATGACTGGGACCTGAGGTCGATGAGGTTCGACGAAGTTCAAGGAGATCCATCTAGAAATATCCGGGGCACCTACTCCGTACTCCGCAATCTTATCTGATCAAGCGAGCGCCGGATGAGACATACGCCCCGGACATACCCGATATCTCCGCGTTAACGATCACATGTTTCGAAGGCAAAGGGGCAAGCAGCAACGAGCGAGTCAAGCACAGCAGGACTCGGTCAATAGGCGACCAAGAAACTGCTTTGCACATTCATCAGGCCCCAGTTGACAACCAGAAGACTACGTCGCTGAAACTTTTCAACATTTGAATTGAATTTGCATTGCATGGGCTGGATTGGGCAGCCACCTGATGCACATTACGGACGCTACGAGTATTGGTTGCTCGACTGCTCCTCTGCACCATCGAGGAGTCGCGGCATTGTCCGAGCGGGTATCAAGCGGTGCAGTATATTCTGACAGTCGACACCATCGCCCTGGCAGGCGAAGACCAAAACTGGAGTCCTCATGCCTCTTTCCGTTACTGATATGAACATGGGCTGGACGGATTTGGGATGGATGCTGTTTCAGTTAGGAGTGCTGAGTGGTCTGGTTTGTCACTTCGATTGAGCTGCAGCTGCAACGATCCCCTGTTTCCTTCCCGCTGCGCTGTGTTCCCTACCTTGCGATAGAGAAAACGGGAGCAGCAAGCGGGAAGGAAACGAACGGAATAGTGGAACAGCACTGTACGGGGACCAAGCCCAACCGTCCATGTCCAGCATCGGATGTCACCTCGGAACCTTGTATCGATTCGTTCTCTTCAACGACACATCAGTAGGTTGCTTTCGAGTTGCTCTGGCAGTTGAAGAGCTGAAGGCGTGTGCTGCAGGGAGCACAAACGTTTGTTCTTCGTTGGGGTCAGCACTGGCACTCTAGATTCCCTTCGAAGCGACGTAGGGGTTTGCAATTGCTTATGGACTGCGCCATAACAGGGTAGTAGATGATCTTCAACGACATCATTGTTGATCGACCACGAGCCATCCCAAACCAAGTTTCTTACTTGAGACTGGAGGTTTGACTCTGTCTTGGAGTGTTTTCTCTTGTGATAATTCGACCGTCCATTGAGCTGTGAAGTTGGGGTGACGCCCTGCTCAGAAAGCCGCTCGGGAGTCGGAGTGACACTCTGGCTGGAGGTCTCGGACTGCGTTGAAAGCGACATCAGACCATGTATAGCAGCAACCTCAGAACTTGTCGGAGTAGCGCCGGGAGACCGATGACGGAGAACTTCGCCGGGACCTTCGTCGCTAAGCAGGGGCGCCGGTGTCTGATCGCTGGTAGATGCAGAGCACGTAGCGGCCCGGAAGCCCCGGTTTGGCATTGACTGGTCGGCCGGAAGTGGCTTGTACGATCTGTCAGGCAGCGAGCAAACTCGAGACAGAGTGGGACCAAGTCCACAGGCAGTCCTTCTCTGCAAATGTGGCATGACCGGACCCGACGAAGACCACGAAGAGACTGATGAGATAGAGGACGACCGAGAGCGGGATGTGGAGCATATCGAATCTGATGACACAGATACCGGAGAGGATGTTAAGGGAGTAGTAGATCTACTCGGCAGTTCCTGAATCGTCTCTGCAGAACGCATCAGGTCCCTCAAAGATGGCAGAACAACATCTTGTGGATGAGGGGGTGGACACCGTTCCAGACTTGCCTTCCGGAAGCACTCCTTCCGAAGGCTGCTATGGATGCCATCCATCGATGCAGCCAGACGAAGCGAAGGTCTCGAACAGGTTTTCTCGCTCGTAAACTGGTATTGCAGACGAGGCGTTGATTGGGGAGTCGGCAGATTTGCAAGCTGGGGCCGACTCGGTAATGCAGGGTCGCTGACTGGACTCATCTGGACGGGAGTCTGAGGAATATGGGAGCCGTGGATGCTGGACGCTTGAGATTTGCGTGGGTTATTCAGGTCTCCAAAGTTCAAATCCTCACCAGGCGTACCAGAGTTCGAGCTTGACGAATAATCCAACGGCTTATTGACTTCCTTACTCAAATGTGGCAGAGATGCAATTATATGCAACTTGTTGCTGGGTAAATTGGCGCGAAGAAAGCAGTCCACGAGTGGTGACTGCTTGACGATGCTAGGATCCAGTTTTTGAAGTAACCCGGTCCACCACCGGCTTGTAAATATTTGTTGATCAAATTCGAGATTCTCGTCCAAATCGACTTGCGAGACCATGGCGGCCAGTGACGTCGTATTCGAGCCGGCCCCAGGAGGACCAAAATGAGCATCAAGAGGCCCTGGCGGAAAACAGGGCCGTTCATTGGACAACTTGCTCAATACCAAGACAATCTTGCTCCAATTTTCGAACGTGTCTTTAGGCACGTGAAGGTCATAGTTAATCGTTGCAAGATACTCCCTCTCGTTTTCGTTGATTTCGTTACTCCGCAGGCCAGAGATTTTGCTCCAGGCGCGAGCCGAATAGTTTCGATCTTGTAGGTATTTGGACGCCAGCATAAGAGCCGACAAAAACATTCGGCGTCCGCACTGCATGGCACGACACTGAGTTCGTTCCGGTGTGTCGCCTCTGCACCGCGACGCAACTTGGCCTTGAGGCATCCTGGCCTTCAAGAGAATCAGGTAATACAAGGCGACTTGCAAAGTCGAGAAGCTGGTCTTGGAGCGACGAAGAGTCTCGCGAATAAAGGTCTCAAGAGGCAACACGCCGGCGCCGAAGCAGTCTGTGTTCATGGGTGGGCAGTCCGAGGAGGGCCAGATGGCGGTAATGAGTCTCTTCGCAAAAATGATGAGCCACGCGACAAATTGCTCCGTCACATCGGTGTCCCGCTTAAGCTTTGGAGGGTATGATCTGTTTAACGAGCATGCTGATCTTCGAGTACGGCAGTATTGCGCAGTCGATTCCGAGCTGGCTTCTGACAACCAAGGCCTCGAACACGTCTGAGGCGGCTGCTGTGGGCGGCCAGTGCAGGCTCGACGCAAAAACGTAGAGGCGTCCCCGGTAAGGCTTCGAAATGTACTGTTGATCGGACAGTCTGCGCGACTGGCTCTGGGCGCAGACTGCTCGTTGTCTTGTATTCCTCTGAGTATCTGCTCCTGACACTCTAGCGCCGCTTGAGAACTGGTCTTGGTCAAATTTGGCATATGCTCTTTGCCGTCCTCATCCAAGAAAATGTCACTGGACGCCGTTGTGGACGTCCATGACGTCTGGGAAGAAGCCTCTGAGGAGTAAGATCCATGCGCAGAATCGCTTACACTGACGTCGTCATCGACTGACGCGATGCTGCTCTGATCCATGTCTCGCTTGGATCTTCCAAGGTTAGGGATCCAGGGCCCTTGAAGATTGTTTGAGTCGACATCTTGCTTGCCGCTGGGTGGATTCGTAGGCCGGTACAGTTGATCGTATATCTGCTGGTTCGAGAGCCAAGCAGGTATTGATTCCTGGACATTTTGTGGCGTAAGGGAATCTGAGAGGGCAACAACCCCCTCAAGTCCCATCTTATGAAGGCGATAGGAGCAGTTTCTCAGTGCTGAGACAGATCACCCCTTGACACGTCGCCTGTTTGTTGTAGAGGTGTTTGATAAGGAAGCAGGAGGAGGAGGATATCTGCCGCAAAGTTATAAGTAAGATGGTCCATGGGCGCATTGCAGGCGTCCTTACCGAGGGGATGAGTGTCAGACCCACCGCTAATCAGAGCACCAAAAGCTGTTTCGTGAAACAAGAAGAATGAACAATATGAGCAGAGGTCGATATCTCGACGAGAGTTATGCCAAAGCCAACGCTCGCGTGGTGATATCGAGGGACAAATGCTCATGTGATTCAAGGCAATCTTGATCAGGCTTTACCAAAACAGCTGGTGACTCTGGCGGTGGGCTTCGACGGACAGATGTTTCTTCTTTGGGCATGTATGACAACCAAGGACTCATGGCTGGGAGTCTGTTCGATGACTGTGTTGTGAGAGGAGAGTAAGGTCGAAGGGAGTAGGTCGCAATCACATGCACCCTAGACAACTGGCAACGTGCCGTCGGGGTATTGCTGAGGAGTGACAGGATTCGCGACCGCGCTGATGTCAAGAATTATAGTGAAGTCGTTGTGCTGGCAAGGAGTGAATGCGAGGCTCGCGACCGCAGGCGTTCCAGGTTCGCTGGCAGTGGCGGACCGAGAACAGCCTTGGTCTTTGTGTGTCCCGCAAGTACGAGTCGCGCTTTGAGATAGCCGTGGCAAATAATGATGAAACTAAAGGTACGGTGTCTATAGGCAGCCATGGCCGAAGTGAGTCAGTTGTTTGTTTGTTTGTGATTTCTTTTCAATCGCCCAGTCATGAGTCTCTCTGCGTGGCGAGATCGCTACCCGACCAGGAGGCTTCGGATGGGAGGCTTACAGGGATGACAGGAATTCGACACAGGAGGACCTATTGGTATACAGAGCGTGAAAGCAGTTGGTTAGATCTCCGTAGAATATAGCGAGCAGCTCGTGCTGCAACTCGAGGAGGGCTTCATTCTGGTGTCGTGGTGGGAGCGCCTCAGTCTGGTGCAGGCGCTGGTAGGTTATAAGGGCTCAGCCATGTCGCCACACACTGATGACCGGGCTGTGGTGGCTCGCTGGAGACAGGCTGCTGGGGCGACTCCAGGCCATCAGCCGATGACTCAAAACCAACCCCCCCAATCCCCAAGTCACTTAGGTGCCTCATTGCTCTTCCTGAGGCTTCCGCTGGACCTCTCAGGCACATTACTACGCGCGACTGTTCGGGTCAGGGGCAAAATTTACTTGATGCTTCGAGTTACGAGGACGGCTGTCTCGAGATCTCGAACAACATCATTGTACTGTGAGTGCACGCTGCCTATAACTTGCAACCCACATCGTTCTTGATTCCAAGGGTGTGTACATAATATGAGAGTGCCTATCTACTCCGTGTTCCAGGCGGCACTGCGGCACTGCTGCCTCATATACCTCTCAGCCCACGACTGTCCGCACTGAAAGCCATTTCCACGGTCTGCGCGACCACAGACCAGGCATCAAGTGGCCAATGAGTCCATCGAGGATTCTGCCCATTCGCGGATTATATCAGATTCTGTTAGTCATGCCGTCTAATTTGTGCTATCACAACCATAACAGAATACATCTGCGTTCTTGTAGCCTTAACACCCCTCCATCTATTCTCAAGAACGAGAACAGCATGTGCTGGATTCAACCCAACTTCCAACGGTACGGTGCTATGCAAAGATATGCGGAGACTGTCCTCGAACGCTGTGCTGGAGGAAGCACGTCTCAGCATGTGCACAACTCATAATACAAGAACACGAAGAAGCAAAGCGAACCCTACCTAAGAACACCTAACCAGCGCATGGCACATTCCAGTTGGACCACTCAGCAGCATGCGTGGTCGTGAATCACCAACAGCCTCATTGGCCACCGTGGGAAGGCCATCATGCCGTGATGGAGTGGTGCAAGAGGGCTCCACGTCCTCGTTTGTGTAAGGTGCGAGGTCGGCACACTGACCGACGGGTGAGGAAAAATTGCGAAGTTGGCCAGAGGCGACAAGACGTCGGTGACTCAAACCAGACCCAGTCGGGCGGCGAATGAGAGCTGAGGTGTCCGCCAGTGCCCGTCACCTTTCCTTCTTCAGGACCTTGCCCGGAGCATCTTGTCCGCCGCCATCCCGAGATTCGGACTTGCCAAATCGCAAAGGATCATTCCACTGCGACCATGGCTGCGTCACCGTCTAGTAACTCAGAGCGCTACATTTGAGATCACTCAGCATTGACACAAGATTCATCTTCAGATCATCGACCAACGCCAGTTAGTGAACGGGCGCCGACGACGTGGACTGGGGCTGATTTTGGGGTGGCTGAAGGGCTGCCTTTGCCTGCGAGTGGGGTAGGGGACTGAAGGGCGACCCGTTCTGTGGAATGTCATCTTGCGTTGGCGCGTGTCTTGGCCTAGTTCACTGGCCCCGAATCTCGATCAGACTTTCCTTCATTTTCCGATGCACCCTTGGAAAAGTTGTACGGCCGAACTTGGCCACCAACAGGCAGAAGCTTTGATTTCCCTTCCGACGATCAGGATGACAACAACTGCGGAGAGCACTCTCAGGCATCAGTCCGGACCTTTGTCGCTGCCTTACACCTCTCGCCCGAATTGTACATGGTGCACAAGGTCGGCTCGCTGTTTCTGAAAAACAACCCACGGCCGATGGGCCTCCTGAATTTGTCATCCGCACGAAACTCCCACAGAGCGATCGGTCGCAATTGAGGGATGTGACGTCGCAGGCCATTGATGTCTACTGTGATAGCTGGGTGTTGTCGTCCATGCTGCACGGTGAGCGGGAAACGGATCTACCAGGACCCCGTGCAATGCCACCGAGCCCACCTTTGCTTTACAGTAAGTGTTTCTGTCCAAATGGAAATCTCCCGGTCGACGCGAGTGGTCGTCAGCCCTTAGCGGAGACAGGTGGCACGGGACGAGGGAGCAACCAGTATCCAGTGTCATTTCCGACTGAATGCGGCCTGCCATCTCTGGTCGAGGTCATGTCCAAGGTCTTCTGAATGCTGAAACCAGCAACCTGGGACTCTGCCTGGCGATACCACCCTCCAGTCCGGCCTGAGGTGAGAATGAGGTTTGACTGCAATGATTACATCCAGCTTTAACTGCATAGAGCGATATCAGAACATCAAAACCAGTCAGACTTCGTCACTCAAATTCCTCAGCCTGCCCGAGAGCCATCGGCTCCGTCTACCACGAGAGAAGGCCCGAGGAGGATGAACGATAGTTCACACCACTTCGCGGGCGACTGTGGCAAATCTGAACAAGGTCCAATCTTGACTTGCAAATCTTCTTTGAAAAGCCAGTTTTCGATGCAAAAGTCTGGCCTAGTCTGTGGTGAGTTTGCGCGGTGGAAAAGTTGAAGGTCCCCAAAAATCGTCAGCATTTTGCTGCTGCCTGCTAGGTGCCTGCCACGTGACATGGCGACACTGCCAACCGGGAAGACTTCGGCTTTATGAACTGTGGCACCCTGTGGCAAGACGCCACTCAGATCAGAACAGCTGTATATGGTTGAAGAGTAAAAAAAATGCGTGAGCATCATGGCCCGGGAAGGGGCTTCTGCCTGTTGCGAGGCTACTTACGCCTATCATGAGCTTCCTCGGTCCTCTGTTCCACCGTCATTACGCAGCTAGGGACCTGTATTGGTACTATTGAGCCGAATTCCCTACATGCGTCAATGCGTCCGTGCTTGACGGGCCCCGTTGGCCTAAAGAATGATGAGGCTACGATGTGAGCCGAGCTCAATCAAGAGAAAATAAGGAAGATCTGCCCACCGCATTGTTTTGGGCGGGATCATCAGGGCGCCTATCGCAAAACATGCCCTCGAGACAAGCCATACTGTTGCTATGTTGTGCTGTGCGTCACAAGACTCAAAGGCGGTGATGATGGTACGGTATCGTGGCGGTCTCCAGTCTCGGCTTCTGTTGCGTGGTGAGTTCAACCGAAAGGCTGATGAGCCTGACGAGGCCGCAGTCCTGCGTCAGCTCGTGCACACCAGGGGACCACTCACCAAAATGTATCCTCGAGGAGGAGATAGTCAACCACAAGATACTTGCAAGATGGCACCTGTCTGCTATCCCTCAAGTCTCAGTGATTTTGAACGTCGGCTTGTAATCCTTACGGTGGATGGATCTTTGCTTTCAGTACTCAGTATCATCTCAATGCGCTCATACCACCTTTCTGTTAAAGCTAAGAACGCAGCACCTCTGTACGAATCCCTTGAAGTCCTTTCTCGCCACCGGGTGGCCCTGCTTCATATCCCTACGACGGTCGAGCTCGACGCCCTGCTCGTCTATCGTTAATTATCCTCCCTTTCGTTTTTCTCCAAACTCCTATGCTTTCCACGTCAGCGCTGCGGTGTCCACTATGTCGTCGCGTCGACTCCTCTGCTCGAGTACTCGCTTCCTCCGTGGGAGGTGGTTTTCATATCAGTCAGTGGGCTGCGTATACAGATCCGTCGTATATTCAGTCCACTTCATCTCGCGAATACCCGTCAAACTCGCTCTAGACCGCCATGATCAGGGCCTCGTTTCGAGGATTTTCAAGACAAATCGATCGACAGCCATCCGCGTGCTTAGTCCCAACTAGGTAGGTTGGTAGATATATAAGTGTCGAACATTGGCCTGACTGTTGTTCTCATGTGTTTCCCACTCC
Source organism: Cladophialophora yegresii CBS 114405 (assembly GCF_000585515.1). Lineage (NCBI taxonomy): Eukaryota > Fungi > Ascomycota > Eurotiomycetes > Chaetothyriales > Herpotrichiellaceae > Cladophialophora > Cladophialophora yegresii. The sequence continues at coordinate 3,843,326 of NW_006913046.1, read as the reverse complement.
ATCGTCCATCGCCTGGGTAGTCTCTATCCCGAATACTGTCCTGCGCCATCGCATTCTGTCTATGCGGTTAATCTGTCTTCGTGGCACACGGTCTCCAGGCTCTTGGTCCAGTGGCCCGCTCCCACCCTTACACAAAGTAATAGTCTAATCTTGCCTGATATCTTACAGCCGATGTTTCTGCCCTTCTAAGCATACTGCACGCTTGTCCGCGGATGGACCTGCGCCTGAACCATGAACGCCTCTGAAAACTGTCTTCCCAAGCCAGAACGTCTTGTCAGACCGCACCGCACCGAGCGCTCAACGGACTGTCCTTGGGTCTGTCTATTGCGCATTTCTGCACCACTTGGTCTCGAGTCCTTCACGACCTCTCATAACTGCTCTTCGGCCCTGGCTCGTAATAATGCGCCATTTCCAAGCCCGCCCTCTTAAACCCACACTTCACGTAGAATCCCTCGTTCGCCTCGCTGCAGTCCAAGATACTCTTGTAGCAGCCCACCTTCTCGGCCACGGCGTCCAACGACTGGATGATGCGCAACCCCAGCTTCTTGCCCTGTTGGTTTTTCGCCACGGCGATGTCTTCAATATGGCCCACCAGTCCCATGTTGTGGATGAATTTGCGCTCGACGATCACGGCGCCCGTGCCGACCACGGTGGCGGTCTCATCGCAGATCACGAGGATGTAGTACGTATCGTTGCGGGAGGAGATGAAGTCGTAGCGGGCATTGAATTCCGCGAGCGTGGGTTCGCCGACCGTGGTGAGGACACGGAGCGTGGGGAGGAAGCCTGCGTGAAAGAAAAGTAAGTACACGTGGAAGCAACCAGGGAAGAAATCGTGTCTTCCTCGAGTCAACAATATGGGGGGTAGGCAAAGTGAGAGACTCGTACCGCCATAATAATCACTCCGTCGCAGTGGTCTGATGGTATAGCCTTCTGGCAAGCGCGCCGCGACTTCCTCCGAAATCAATGAAGGCGAGAATAACGGCGGGTCATTCTCATCGTTAAAAGCAGGCTTCCCGTTCTGCTTGGGTTCGTCCGCCAAAAGCGGGGCTGCCGACGTGGATGTGGATGTGGTTGTAGCTTTGGTGGTTGGGATGGCGGTGGCTATCGAGGCATCGGGAGCGGGCGCGTATGCGTGTGTACCATTCGTGAGCGTAGCTGGCTCGCTGCCCTTGTCACCGTTCACTGCAGTTCTAGGCGCAGGTGTAGGTTCTGTGGTTGTAGCTGTGCTGGGGGCGGTCGAAGAGACTTTCGTGCCTGCTTCTCTGGACTGCGATTGTGACTCCGACTCGGTAGACTCGATAGCAGGGTTCGAGGTGGACAGAAGACTGGCTTCCGTCGGAGTCTGGACGTCGGCCATTGTCGCCGTTGCTGAGGGATGTCTCTTTCTCGAATAGAGATGTCACTGAGCAGCTGGCGCTCGGACTTGGCTTTAGCCTGCGTTTCTGTCACGAGGGACAAAGGTCAGAAGGCCGAGCAATGTCAAAAGAACGGTGAGAGTTGGTCGAGTTAAGCTGGTCAGCCTAGGGGGCTCGCGTCACAGTGGTGAGTGAGAGTTGAAGAGTTGGAGAAAATGTCAACAATGCTAGCACAGGACGGTCTGTATGTATGGGTGTGTTTCGACGAAGTGAGAGCGACAGCGACAGCGACAGCAAAACTGACAATTGACAGAAAGTGCGATGTCGAACTCTGGAAAGAAGGACAGGATGGGCGGTTTTGTATCGATCAATTGGCCCCCTTGCGGTGAAATGTTCTCAGATCAGCTCTGGAATTTCTGAGAATTGGAGACCCTCCCGACTCGTTCCTGAAACCTGCATTGCTGTCTCAGCCTCGGCCAGTCAAGCAATGCAAGCATGGGATGATATTCAGGGGGTAGAGCTGGGCTATTATTATGGCGTCAGAATCCAACTTCCTTGGGACAGTCTCTCGATGTGTCTGCGTCATGCTCCTCATGTCTATTACTCTAGGAATGCTTTCTCTATTGGTGAAGGAATTCGATCCGGTCCGGCGCATCCTCAGTCAACCCGCAAATGTGGCGGAAATCTCCAAGCGCGGCACCTCTGGCGGATAGAAAGGTCTGAAAACTATCCATCGAGATGGCGCCTTCAATATCGGTGGAAGGGACAGCATTGGGAATGCCAGTCAGATCAATGAGCGCATCATTGATAAAGAGTCGCACTGCATGCCGTTTCTCTTGTGCTCCGGCCTCAGCATCACAGGTGATCCTTTCAAAGACCAATCGTCCTCCCATTGGTACCACATCGCTTGTCCTCCATTTTCGCTCGTGCACCACGCGGTCCGTCGGCAGCCCTTCCAGCTCCGGAAGCTCACTGGATATTCCCAAGGTGGCCATTACAGGGACGATGTCGCCGTCGTGGACGAAACTGAAATACACGTCCTTTGCGGAGTGATCCGACATGAGGCTTTGGGATGCATTTAGCCACAACCAGCCCATCAAGGCTCCGAATTCGTTCCCTGGCCCAGCTCGATAGTAATGTAGCAGATCTCGGGCGTATTCAAATTCGAGCCATTCCTGTCTGGAGAAGACGTCGCACCAGGGGCTGCTTCCCCTTGCAAGGATCTCGAAGCCGCACAGTTCCATCATGCCGTATATGTCGAAAGGACTGAAGGACACAGCGACCGCATCCTTCGCGAGCCGTTCTGAAATGGGTTTACTAAAAGTGGCTTGCCACTCTGCGAGTTTGATGTATCCCTTGTCGTGACCTTCTTGAGTGTCCGTAACATAATTGCGACAGGTGTCTCCAGGGGTCAGTGTATTCGCACCTCGATCTTCAGTCTCCGGGATAACCTCAAGCACCGCTGAGCCATCAATTTTCCATTCAGGGCCAAAAAACCCATCAGCAAAACATTCTGCTGTCTCGACGTCCCGCGGCGATCCGCAAGACCAGAATTTTGTTGGATGTCTCTTGGATGCCAGGTGACCGTATCGCCGCCGCATGGCTCGACCTGTGTTAGAGGCTTGCTTTGTCCCGGCGTAGGGACCAACCGCTGTGAGGTTTTCAAACGCAGGATTGGAGGCGTCTGTAAAGTAAGTCCAGTCGTTGGCAAATGATAATGACCCCGTGAGGGCTACGTCTGGGGCATGAAGTCGCTCGAGTAGTTTGAGATGTCCTATTCCGAGAGGTTAGCATCGCCTAGAAGTCACTGGGTGACTGAACCTACTGATACCAGCATTCCGTGTCGGATATCGCTCAGCATGCCGCGATAACTGGGTACGTTAGTAATGGAGCAAGTGATCCGTCAATCTGCGTGCCATGCTGCTTACCATATGGACTTGATCAATGGAGCATTTCTTGGGTAGAGGTGCATCGTAGTAGTACCGGCCATCGATTCTCCTTATCCAAGGTCCGTTTCCGCCCAAGTGGTACAAGAGATTCCATCCGGTTTGTGAGATTGAAAAGCACAGTCCACTGTTTGCTAAGACAGTAGGGCCTCTACAAAAGCCAGCATGAAGTTGGCTCAGAGAGCGAAGAATGAGAAAGCCTGAAATGTTGATGAGACTGACCAAAAACAAGGTGCGCCAAAATGACCGACGTGTTCTTAATTGAATCCCAGGTGCAGAAGACATCGCACTCGACTTGGTCTGCCACAGCAGAGCCATATCAGTCAGTTCATCAGGTAATGGATGTCAAGCTCAAGGAGCAAGGTTCGGTCTCGTGGCTCGCTGCTCTTGACAGGTGACTCGACCTTGGGTCCAAACGGCGGTTGGTTGATCACTTCACTCTCACTTGCTAACAGAGTTAAGGTGGCCTCTGGTGAGCCGACAGGTCGCATGCGTGGCTGTAAGAAGACTCTATGCGATGTCGCTGGAACGCTGTTCAAGAACCAGAGTATGCGGAAATTATGCACCGTGAGATTGTGAGGACAAAGATATGAACGAAAGGCAGGTCAGGTTTCGTTTCTTCCTTTTCCGAATTCACCTTCACTGAAAGCCCCCGCCCTCAATCGCAGTGGTCGCACTGGGCCTTCTACAAGGTGAGCCACACCGAACTTCCACATATACAAGCTCTTTCATTCCGGTTCGAACAAGCTCCATGACCTCGTCGTAATTCTCTAAGAACTTATCTAGCAATCGCACCCCTGACACTTTTCAACACCGGTTCATCTCGCGCCGAATGTTTGCTCCGTCACCAATCGCCACTCGTTCAGCCCCGCATTGGAATTGTGTGAGGGGTGGAAGAACGGCCAGCACGGCGCAGTTTCCGGTAGACATGCCGCTGTCGGAGCGCATTATCAAGGACCTGGAATAAAATCAGTCTGAGCAAAGGAACTTGTCCTTTGAACGCAGTCTATTCTCCTTGTCCTCCCTATTTACACCATTTTCAGAAGAAGTCGAAATCAATCATGGGTTCCACGGATCCAACACCCCATTCATACCCGGTCCCACCGGCTGGAGTGTACGCGCCAGCCGTCACCTTCTTCGATCCTAGGACGGACACTTTACTACCCGAACAGCAGGGGCAATACTATGCGTACCTAGCGAGCAGTGGCCTTCGTGGTCTAGTGATACTTGGCACAAATGCAGAGACCTTCCTGCTCACCCGAGACGAACGAGCAGCACTGTTGCGATTAGCGCGCAAGTCGGTGCCAGAAGGCTATCCCATCATCGCTGGTGTTGGTGGCCATTCAACAGCACAAGTCCTAGAATATATCTCAGATGCGCACGCTGCAAGAGCAGACTATGTCCTTGTCCTTCCAACTGCGTACTTTGGCAAACAAACCACGCCCAGCGTCGTCCACAATTTCTACGCAGCAATTGCGAAAGCTTCTCCTCTTCCGATCCTCATATACAACTTCCCTGCAGTATGCAATGGACTTGATCTGGACTCGGACGTCATTGGAGGACTGGCTCAGGAGTTCCCAAATATCGTGGGAGTTAAATTGACTTGCGGCTCGGTGGGAAAGATTACACGCTTGTCTGCAACATTTCCACCTGAGCGCTTTGCAATCTTTGGCGGGCAGTCAGACTTCCTGGTCGGTGGGCTGGCAGCAGGCTCGGCTGGATGCATTGCAGCGTTTGCAAACATTTTCCCTAAGACAGTCGTTAAGATCTTCGATTTGTGGAAGATGGGCAAGCATGACCAGGCATTGGCAATGCAGAGAATGTCTGCCCATGCCGAAAACCCCACCAAGGCAGGCATTGCCACAACCAAGTACGCTGTTAGTCAGTTCAGTGCGAAGAAGGCCGGCATTCAGGGTGACTTGGAGGCCGTGCTGCGGCCTCGGCATCCGTACGAAGAGCCTAGTCAGGCGGTCAAGACCAAGATCGTAGAAGCGATGTTGCCTCTAGATGAGGTCGAGAAATCGCTATGAGGTATCTAACAGGTAGAACACGTTGAAGAGAAATGGCGAACCAGTTCTAAAAGTACCCTTTGGTTAGACCGTAGGAGATGCCAAGCTGGAGAACATAGTATTTAGCGACCCAGGCAGCAACCCACAGTACCTACCTAGGTAGGTAGGCAGCCACAAGTGGTGCTGCGTTTATGCGTACTGTGTACGAGTACACAGTACGGAATATAAGTCACCTGCTGCTGGCAACTGCTCGTCCTTAAGCACATTCCAAGAACGTAGTCGCAGCCTTGCGTCATGTCCCAATCGCCTGACCCTGGTCAACGTGGACGCCGTGCAAGCCACCTCGTCAAGGCAATCTGCAGCTGGTGGGCCGCCGTGGCTGCTTCGCCAAAGTGACTCCTTGTTACTCAAACCCAGATGAGATCGACATGAACAAGCCACAAGCACGGTATCGTGATCTAGATCAGCCACGCGAGGTGCCGTCAATCCCTCTGATATCTAGCTGGACTTGATCTTTACGGGACGACCAGCTGAAGCACATACATACGGGGTATCTCGTACTGGGAGCACAAAATGCATAAGAAGAGGGAGCGGCCAGTTATTGATGGAGGCTGGGAAAGTTGCATTCTCGAACACTAAATTCATGGCGCCGGCAGACACCAAGGCGGCGGGGGGGGAGGGGTTGGGTCTTGTATGCGGTACGGAGTACGTTAGTTGCCAGCCAGGGTGTCCGGTGAGAAATGTACTCCGTACGTCGTATTTGGGCACAGGTTGTTGAGGTCTTCTAAGGAATGCAGGCAATGCCGATGAGCCTCAATAAACGCAAGATCATTCTGCCCCAGTATCTCTATAGAGTAAATCATTGTTCGTTGACAAACATATCTGGTGCCATGAGAAGCAGCACCTTTGGTACGCGCAACACCGGCCCTCGGGCAGCCACACCCTTGGACCTGCAACAGCACACAGCCGACAATCGAATCGCTGACCAAAGCAGCAGCTACAGTAGCTTGACTAGCACCAAGATTAGCTAACACCTCAAGAGATGACTTCCTCTTTCGGCCTGAGCCCAGGCGAAACGTGCGACTCCAGGCGAGCACGGACTGCCGATCGGTACTCGTGCAGGGTGCGGTCTGGGCGCCTTTCCACCCTTTCAGCCACCCATCAGACACCACAGACATCACCCGTGTCTCGGTCAGGAAACTCTCATTTTTTTTTTGGAGACGTCATAAATTCGTTACTGGTGGTGCCGGCCAAAATGTCACAAGCCCGATGTGAGCGTTCGTATATCTATCTCCACAAGGGCGGATAATATGAACAGATGCGCGTCATGACTCTGAGAAAGCGGAGCTGCGCCTAGAGTGCTCGTCCTCTTAATGTTGGCGAGACTGAGGATGATAGATGACCATGTCTTGATAGTTGTGACAACTCAGCGGGAACCCGTAGTGAACGGCGGAGATGGAGGCGGGAGAAAACCTGCTTTTGTCGTTTTCCCACAGCGTATCGTGAAGGCGCTCGCGGAAAAGTACCACAGTGTGAGCTACGGATGGATCTGGGTTTAGGCAGAGCTTGCATCGAGCTGCAGGAGCTGCAGCCGCCGTCGTATTATTTAGGCTCCTCGGCGTCCAGATACGCTCAACGTGGACGCCGGATGCTCCATCCCACTGGGTACCATCGGGCTGCATTTGGATTCCCACCTTCCACTTTCACCGTGCCATGACTTTGACCTCTCCCGCCCGTCGTCTCTCTTTTATCACTCTGGTAGTGCTCAGCTTCACTTGAGCACCCCCAACACCGCACCGTTCTTTATCAGCCGTTCAAATACTCGTAATCTTGCACATAGCACTCGCTGAAACATTGTCCCGCCCTTCCCGAGCACCCACCGACATACAATATCTCAAAACCCTACGGTCTGCCACTTCCGATGCAACCTTGTCGCAACAACGAATGTGAGGTGTGAGGTCTGGAGACGTCCTAGAATGAATTCTCGATAGAATAGAACACGGACATACGGAGTATTTGCAGCTGGGTCACCAACTGCTCACGACACTCACTGCCTCTTAAGAAGCTGCTCGCCGGAGCCGGCCTACGCAGGCACCAAGCTGAGCCGAGTATTTGAGACCGCGTCCATTCCCCCCTCCTGCGCGCTGGTGAAGTTCGTGGCTGGCGTATCCGACTCCAGCTCTGGCTAAAGAGCCAGGAGTTCGTCCCCGGTACCATGGCTTCGGCCCTCGGCCGTACGATGTTCTCATGGCTGACGGCATGGTCGATTCTGGTGGCTTTCGTTTCCTTGAACGTGCAGCGAGCAGCCGCAGCGGACAACACGAGGTGGATACAATATACCGGCAACGATGGCACAGTTTGGCTCGACGATGACCGCAGACCGTCGTTGTACACTCAAGACTATGGTGATTGCCAGGGCGATTCTCTGATAAATGTTACTCGTTTCGACGCGGCTTACTACAAGGACAACATGACGGTTCTTTTCCATCTGGAGGGCCATTCGGCGTTGACAAACGAGAGCTTGATGTGTGAGTTGGCATACTTTCCCCGGATTAACGTGCTGACAGCCGGCTGATCTGAAATCCAACCCGCAGTGTACATCGGCGTCTACGCTTACGGCGAATCGCGTTTTAACCTGACGTTCAACCCGTGTGTCGCCAACATCAACAGTCTCTGCCCTATCAATTCTTCAATTCCCATCAACGCAAATGGCATCATCCCGGTCGCACCCTCGGACGTGGCCAACATTCCCTCGATAGCACTAACGATACCGGACTTTGAGGGGATGGCCGTACTGCGGATTTTCGCCAACTCGACTGAGTCTCAAATCGCCTGCTTCTCGGCGGTGGTTACGAACGGAGCTTCGTTCTCACATCCTTCTGCCGTGGCCTCCGTTCTAGGCGTTTTCGCCGTGATCGCACTGATATCATCAATCGCAACCTCAATCTATGGACAGAATGTCCCCGAGATGCGCACGCATTATGCCCACTCCGTGTCCATGTTGGTCGTGTTCGCGGTCTATCATCACATCTTCTTTACTGGAGGGCTGTCGATGAATTGGCCAAGCGTGCTTGTGGCGTTCTGGAGCAACTATGCATGGTCGGCCGGTATAATCTACAATCGGAACATGCAAAATACCATCAATCAGTTCATTGGCAGCAACCGTGGCAACATCAGCATGATTGGTGCTGCGCCGAACGGTGAGAATGCTGTTGGGCTTGGTGGTGGGTACCAAATAACGCAGATCTACAAGCGGGCAACTTCTGCTACGCTGGAATCCTATGGGGGGGTGTTGAAGAGACAGGCGGCAGAACCGACCAACACGACCAGCGGCACTGCCCAGTTTTCATGGTATGGGAGGCCCGTGCTCCCCGGCCTTCCTTTACCCGGCAACTACTCCGGCTTTGCTGGAACTCTTGCAGAATTGAACATACCAGCCTCGAACGCCTTCATGACGGGGCTGTTTTGGTACCTCATATTCGTCGCCTGCCTGTTGGGATCTCTAATCCTCCTTAAGTGGAGTATTGAAGCTCTTGCTGCCTGCCACATCGTCAAAACAACTCGGCTCGGGTACTTCCGGAAGCATTGGCTATGGTTTGCGGGTGCAGCTGTCCTGCGGACATGCTACATTGCGTTCTTTATGATGATGTTCCTCACAATGTTCCAATTCACCTTGGGCGGAGCTCACGGCGTCAAGGCTCTTGCAGCAGTGATCCTTTCGCTGTTTCTTGTGATAATGCTTGCCATTTCGGCACTCGCGATATGGTACAGAACTAAATCCGAGCCTCTGCCGGAGATCCTCGACCAGGCTTCTCAGGGATCTGAGGGAAGCGAAAAGACAGGAAATTCTGCCTGGTATAAGATCAGCTTCAAGAAAGCGCCCGAGAACCCGGACGCCCGTCCCAAGACTACCTGGTGGCGAAAGCATCTGCCAAACCTTGGTTCAGGCAGAGTCCATCCACACGACGACGAGAACTACACGATCAAATTCGGCTGGCTTGCCTCTAGATTTCGCAGGAGTAAGTGGTGGTTCTTCTCCGTCTGGTTGATCTACGAGCTCGTCAGGGCTGCATTCTACGGAGGCGCCGCAGGGCACGCTCTAGTGCAGGTCTTCGGTCTGCTTGCTTGGGAAATCATTGCTTTCGTTACCGTCCTCTTCATGAGACCCTTCGAAAGCAATCGCCTCAATCTGATTATGGTGTACTTCCTTGGCTTCAGCAAAGTGGCGACAGTTGCACTGGCGTCGGCTTTCGATGCTCGATTCCGACTTGACCGTATCATCACCACGGTGATCGGAGTGGTCATCATCGTCATTCAGGGCATCCTGACCATTTGTCTTTTTATCGCCATTGTCCTTGGAGCGATTTCAAGTTATATGTCGATCACTCGCTACTCAGAGACCATTAAACCGCGCTCGTGGTTCAAACCTCGAACCCGTTACTTCTCACACATTGACTACAAAGCAACTGATCGACCGAAGCCGCCTCCGCCGCCTCCACCACCAGAGCCTGAACGTCCAAAGGAACCTTACTTTGCAGTCTCCAGCGTCCGTCGGGAGCTCAAGATCGAGGACGAAGATCCTGAAAATCAAATCCCTGAAGTCAGCATGTCTCCGAGAGCATCTGCAGACATGGAGAAACATTTCAACCGTTCTCGAACCACATCCATGCTCTCTCGGACTAGTATGTCGAACCTGCCGTATGGAGCGAGGCCCCATCGTTCGAGCTGGAGCACAAGAGATTTCCAGAGCCTGGACCTCGACCAAGGCCTAAATCCTATGCATGCAAGAATGAGCACTGAGAGTATCCGCGACGCCCCCAGCAGAAACCGTGCAGCAAGTCTGCGTGGGCAGTCAAGAACTGGCACACCAATTGGTGATGTGGCTGATACGCCCAATGGCTCGGAAGCTCCAGCTATCCGACGTGGACACCGGCGCAGCACGTCGACACCACTGGGTCCAAAACGCAACAGTTCGACCGTGGCGGAAGAAAAGGAGCACGACCCAGATAACATTCCCTCAGAGCCGTAGATCGGACGGGGGAAAAAGCACACGAGACGACGGATATTCGATGACATTCCTGCACATAATTATTATCAACAGCGCTGCAGGGTGTTGATGAGCTGAGCGATGATTGTCATATATTGCACAGTGTTTACTAGGAAGCCGAGCACAGACAAGGCATTGATGATGCTGCATTTGGAGCGTCGCAGGGGCGTCTGGAACGTAACCTGGTAGAGTCAATGGGCATATTGGGCGTTGACATTTTCTGCGTGGCTCCATATGACGTGCCATTACGGTTTCCCTGCATACTAGTTGGCACAATGCTTGCATATAGATAGAGAGCGCTGACAGTCCCCTGTTGGAGAAGTACCTGTACCCAAGAAGGTCCAAATGGGCTACCCAATGGTGCGACGAATTCCTACATCATCACGATGCTGGACTCGGTATAGGCTTTCTGGGGGATTGAGATCTTCCCAAGGACCTAAGCGAGGAGCTCCCTTGAAAAGCCTTGGTCTGCGAACTGCACCGCCTCCACCCGCAGCTTCATCGTCGATGGTCTGTGGTAGCATCCAATCTCTTTGATGCGAAAAGAGATACGAGAATGGGTTTCACCATTGAGATGGGAATATCCCGGTTTACAGCGCAGGAATCTTGACTCCTTCTACAGGCTTCGGACAAAACGGTATACAGTAAGGGGGGATGCTTCCATTGCAGAAACTAACACGGTCGTCTCTGTCTACTGCGTACTAGTACGCCGCACTTGCAGGCTGTGAAACGGCATATGTTGGCCAGGAAATGCAGCCTCATTCATGGCGACGCCTTGGGACGCGGATGGCGCGCCCCCTGCATCGAGGCGAGCGGTGCAAAGTTCCCACAGCGTCAGATGCCAGCAGAATGTGCGATCGCTTGACGAAAAAGATACCCCGGCAACCCGGAAGGCTCGACTTTCGAGCCTGATGCGCCAAACTCTGATCCAGTGAGGCTGCTGGCCCCAGCGGCATGGCGCGTTCCCTCTTTTCAGGGCAAGCGACGATGCGACGGGGAGTCTATTCCGGGTGATGCGGGTGCGGCGCCAACCACCAATAGCACGTCGTCGTTGCCGTCTCACCAGGGTCGGCTTAAGTAAGAATCCAGCTTGCCAGGCACGCCAGGACACCAGAGAAGCAGACAGCGGCCCTGTCAGCATGCACGAGCATCCTCACTGGCAGCCAGCGGCATTCCGCGCTTCGCCGTTGGAACCTTGGGTAAGCATAATCCTCTGGCGTGCTCGGTCTTACTTCTGGATTCATCAACACCCACCTCTCGAAGCAACACCATTCTCCCATTTCGTCCCGCTAGTTCACAATAATCGAGATCACTTCCGTCCCAGGATGCACTAACCAGGTAGCCGTTACCGGCCATGGCCTAGACGGAAGCGGACTTAACCTTCCATACGACCGATTTATAACACCTCAGAGACGACACGAGGTCAGCGGGGACCCAGGGAACCCGCTCGTCCTCACACAGGGCACGCCAGGCATGATTTCTCGGCCTTGCTTGACCTCCTCTTCAACCTGCTTACGACGAGTCTGGAACGCCAATATTACCCCATTTGAAACCAAGTCTCCTCCCGCATCCTAACAAACAGCAAACCGCTCACAAGCCTCCGGTTCTGCACCTCCGCCCTCCCGGGTTCTGCAAGTACTGTACCTGGATCACCCCTGCATAGGGTAGGTTTGGAAGTCGATCGCTTGGAGTGTAGATATTGTGACTATTGGACGTAGGTCGTCTTCATCACTGGTTATGCAAAATCTACCTCATCCTGTCCCCTCCACTCCGCTGTACCCCAGTCCGAAATTGACCTGTGTGTTGTCGAGGTACATCTTGAAAATGCTCTGCCAGGTACACCTGGAGCATAGTCTGTTTGTACTCCCGGCCTGAAGCGGTGCAAAATCCAATGCCGACCTCCATTCCCACACCCTGACGCAGATACACAGCCATCCTCAGGCAATAAATCAGCAAGGATTCGCCGCTGGCCTGTCAAGGCGACGATCTTCCTTGACGGCCCCATCTAATCACAAACTCGGGTTGAGGCACAGACAGTGGACATGTCTCCAACAACAGCCCCCGTCTCAAATACTAGTTCTCGGAGGACCACTGCTTCGTCCCAAAAGAATGCCGACAAAGCACAGGATGGGCCGCTAACAGAAGCGAAGTCTGCTTCGGCCGAAGTGACGCCCAAGCGGCCGAAGCGCACACTCAAACTTACAGCCTCTCAGCGAGAAAGGAAGAGAGCTATTGATCGTGAAGCTCAACGAAGTATACGACTGAAGACCAAGAACTACATTGCTCATCTGGAGAGCTTGGTGAGGATCATGGAGAACGGAAGCTCTTCGACAAATAGTGGTGAAGGCGTGCAGCAGTCCCACGACCATTCGGTAGCCGAGCACGAGGGTGAAAGGGCACGTGCGCTTTTGTCACAACTGCGGCAGAGCGAGGAAGAGGTCCGCACATTGAAGGAAATGCTAGCCGGAGTTCAAAAGCTCGTCGGCACCGTTTTGCACCCAGCGGATGAGCATGGCTGGCTTGCGATGCCTAGCACCGGCAACGGCGAACAGGCTGCGCCCACTGCGAACTCTCTCGCATGCGGGCCCCACGACCAGTTTGAAAACTGCGCGTCAGTTTACTCCCACAGCTCGGATTCGTCGTCTCCCCTGGTCGAGTTTGGATACCCAGTACCATTCGACCAACCAAAACGTGCCGAGGCATTTGCGTCAGAGTATCCCCCGAGATCCCACGGTATCCAACCCTACACCCTGCAACAACACGATGTCTACAATAGCTCCGGAAGGTTCTCCGCTCCTGTAATAAGACCAGATTCCCCGACGTCGGATCGAAGCGATGCTCCCAAGGACCGGGAAGAGGGCGAGTTGTTCTTGTTGTCTGACCGTGAGGTCAACCGGGCATTAGCAGGTGGTCACCAATCTTTCGCCAATCAGCTGCTCGACGAAGACATCATCGTCCGGGCAGTCCTCCATGGTTGGCGTGACGTGCAAGATCAGTATCTGCTCGACAAGGGGTGGCGGGCGTTAAGAAGCATTGACCAGAACATCTTCCGTGAATGTGGCGTTGTGGAACGGATGGCGATCCTCTACATGATGAGATTGAAGCTTCTCCACCAGAGCAACACTAATCTACAATATCTGGCGCCCCTGCCGCCGTTCTTCCAACGAGGTCCCTCCGAGGACCCAGAAGTGCTGAGGAAGACGCCTATCATTGAGCATTTTATTTGGCCTGCCTTGCGCGCCAACCTGTGTAGGAACACGAAGAAATACATCAACAACAAGTTCTCAGATTCATTTCGGCACTCATTCAAATTCGTCTGGCCGTACGACATATCCCACACGTACAACAAGGATCAATCTAGCCAGCTTTACTCGATCACATCGGGGTTCAAGCAGCGGCAGTGGGATTTGCGGTCATGGACAATGAGGCGGGAGTTCTTTACCCATTCAAGCGAGTTGATCGGGTCGATTCCCGTGTACGAAGCGCCTATGGATCGAATTCTGCTACCGGCAGGGTTGATGGCAAGCCAAAGGGCACAGGCGCCACGACCCGTCACCAAAACGGAACAGCCAGAGGCAGAACAGCCACCGATAAGCCTGGGGCATGCCAACAGCCAAACTCCTGCTCCTGCTCCGGCTCCTGCTCTGGCTCACATTCATGGGCGAGTGCCTACTACCGCTCCTGAAGTACCTGCGGCATATGTCCCGTACTCTGCAGGGGTCGAAGCTTGGCTCGGAGATCCTGATATGGTGCCGCAGTACTGGAACATGTCGACCGGTATGGCGGTGGGCTATCAGGAGGCTGCCCAGCAGTGGCCAAGTGTCCAAAGAGGGTTTGTAGGATGACGATGACGAAGAAGGAAGAGCCTGCTTATCTGCTTATACACCTCAGCAGGCGACTTTGTACGTATAGTGAACGCTTTATTACGTCCGATATGTCATACTGTAAGATAGGCTGCTCGAGATTGCTATATCTCTGTCCCAGACAAATGCAGATGCTTTCTTTCATCCTCTTAATAATTACTCATCTTCTAGTGATTGAAACGGAGATAGTTCGGAATGATGGGGTGGCGGTGGTGACCATGTGCCATGCCATGTTGCGATTCTGCCGTCTTCCCGAGCCACCGAGCGTTCGTCCCGAAGAAAGCTGCTCCCTGTGTCCATGTGTCACTCTCTCTATCAATGACATCAGTGGAACGTGACGCCTGTATCTCGCAGTCACGTGGCGTGCCGTGCCGTCGACCTGTCATGCACAACGCTGACAATGCAACGTGAGCCTTCCAACTTGGGCACTGCAAATTTCCAGTCAATCATTACTTGATCACCAGCTTCATCCTGGACAGTTTTGCCGACCACGCGTGGAATACTGCACAACATGCGAGAAAGATGACCTTGGGCTCCAGCTTGCCTGCCATGCAAGAATGATTACTACGATCTCAGCAGCTGTGTCTCGATCTCATGGCTTCATCTTGCACACCTCCTAGGAGATCAAGTCCCACTATATGCACACTGACTCTTCCCGGCCTGTTTCCTTCCAGCCTGGGGAGGACCAGATTACTCATCAGCAGCCATGAATCGCTTAACGCGGAAGATTTCCAGCAAGTCATTGTCGGAGCGAGAGGACAGAGGGAGGAGTGAAGGGCAGCAGAATGCGATCACGGCGGAGCGTGCTCAGAGCGAGACTAAATCTTCGCTATTGAATAGACTTAGAAAGAGCAGTCGGTCCAGAGAGAAAGAGAGGGAGGATCAGAAGTTAGCCGGCGACGCTTCCAGTTCGCCCGAGGTGAGTGTTGTTCTAATTGATTAGACAAAGCGATGCGTCTTAGCGGCAGGCACAGCTGATTCGAGGAGCAGGCAAGGAAACCACCCGCAGAAGGGGTGGTGGGCCAAGTCTCTAAGTCCAAGGTTGCAGAAGAGGAAGTACCGCCGACCAGCAGACATGATGCACCCAAGCAGGAGAAGCATTCTACAGAGTTCGAGAGCAGCGATCCAGCGCCGCGGAAGGAGATCTCATCTGTTCCCTCCGACAGTTGTGGAGCTCACCACCACAGAAGCCATCACAAAAAAGACGGCCTCACGAAGGAAGACGTCGAACAGCTCTTTTCTGGAGCCCCGCAATTCGTCCTCGAAAAAGGCCGAAGGGGGCGTTACTTCCCACAAGCCTTCTTCCCCTGGAACAACGACCTGGAGACCTCCGACCTCCAAGATCGAAGGTACATCAAGCACGAAAGCTTCGCGCTCGCCACACTGCACGCGCACCTGCCTATCCCCGACGAAGTCAATTGGAAGCCAGGCCTGGCGATGCCGACCAAGCGCGAAGGCCTAGATATCGGTAAGCGGCCCATGTTCGAGCTGGGCATCTTCGAAAGGCCGAACATGCTCGGCCTGGAGGGTCGGGAACCGGGGACCATTGGCATGCGCTATTTCCTCGAACGCCCCGTGGCCGACGGCATGGCCGACGAGAAGATCAAAGAGCACGGCAAGGACGTGGAGATTGAAATGGCCATCGCCAATACGCCTGCAATGGAAGCCTTCAAATTGCTCGCCCTCAGCAAGGACAATGACGAGCTGAATGCGAAGATAGGCAAGCACGCTCCTGTGGTCGAGCGAGCGAGACTCATCCGCGAAGGACCACACTCGTGGAAAGCCGTGGGAGTAAGAGAGATCAGCATCGAGACACTGGCGGATAGGATGGACACCATCAGCACGCTGCGCGACCAGGTGCTTGTCGCAGGATGGCGAGAAACAGTGCTGAACCGCATGGATTCCGCGGAGCTATACACCCATCTGTTCACCGAACTACTCTACCCTCCCCGCAAAATTCCGACGGAAGCGAAACACGACAAGGCATCTTTGAAGATCCAGATCGAGGCCTTGGTCAAGGTCCTCACCACGCCTGGAGCCTGGCTGGATCTGAGCGCACCCGAGGCGAGACTGCGCTTCGGCAAAATCTTGCACAGCCGGTCGACGCGGTATGACGGTGCGACGGGAATGTTCGTCATCGACCCTGAGCGGAAATGGCTGCTCATCCAACTACTTCTATCCGTGGAACTGGTCATCCGGCTGGATGCTGCTCTGAGATTGGGTGTGGCTCTGCACGCAGAGAACTTCGAAGTCAGCAGCGAAGAGATACATCATTTCAACAGGCTTCGCAATCTGAAGGTCGACTGGGATCTGGTGGCAGCCAGACGCTACTTGTTCCTTTCCTACGTCAAGAGGACCGAGAAGAAGAGACTTCCGCAGTCACTGCAGCACGAACAACCTGTTACTTCCACGCAGCCGTCTTCAGCCGCACACGAGCAGCACCATGGCGGCCTTTTTGGTGGACTGAAACACGCCATCGGCCTGGACACCTCAGCAGAGTCTGCCACACCACGTCATCATGCGCTCGACACCTCCGATGTTGTCGTGATGCCACGTCAAGCTGCCGTCATGGTGGATGGCCTAGTTCGTTTTGCGAACAACATAGACTGGCCACGGACCGAGGAGCTGCAGGAGTCATTGCGCCAGAAGCTGTGCACGCCAAATGCAGAGGACAGGGAGAGGCTGCTCATGGACGCCATCATGTGCTCGGACGACACCGCCCTAGAGCCCAAGCCACATAACCTGACCAGTCCACTCGCTTCATTCAGTGTCGACCTCCATCCTGCCACTTCCGGTACTGTTGGCGGCTGGCTCTCGCACAGCTGGCTATCTGGCCTCATTATGCCAGGGACCTCCATCTGCGATATCCTCATATCGACGTTGCTGGAAAACGACCCTGATCCACAAACGCTTCGCGATCTCGGCTCCACCAGCTTCCCACTACGCGGATCAGGATTCATCCTCAACGGGTCCTCATGGTGGTCCAAATCCAGCATCGTGGGCCGCGTGATGGCTCCGATGCGTGGCGCAAAGGAATCAATGGGCTGGATTTTCACGCCCAATTTCGTGCCCCTGGATGAGAACACGCTACAGCCGATATCGAGTCGGTGGGTCAAGATCAAATCATTCCCAGTCCCGACAGATCGAGCGAAGCCGAGGATCTTCGACGGCGACAAACTCGCCGAGGATTCCACGCCACTGGGCAAAGGCAAGGGGGGCATTATGGCGAGCGAGTTCTCCATGGTCACAGACCACGTCTTCGACAGTACGCGGACATTCGAAGTGCAAGTCAAGGACATCAAGATCCACCTGTCCTCAGCCGACCTCACTCAAGCGTCTGCCGAAAATCCAGTCGCAGCGTGGGCCCAGTTTGACCTGACACTCACACAAGGCACAGACAATTCTATCGTCACCTCTACGGCCATACAGGCACGATACAGCCTCAACCGCGCCGTGTACTTTGTGACGGCGCACCCGTGTCGTCTCCCACACGGCCACGCCACCTTCCAACCGGGCACTCTGGACTTCGAACACGAGCAACAGCAAAAACACCCCCACCACAAGCCCGGCGTGGCCGAACACATCCCAGCGCACCCGCTGCACAAGACCTACAAGTTTACGGTCAAGTCGCTGGCGGATCTGGTGCAGGATCCGGACATTGAGCCCCCGAACCCGACGAACCACGATGACCCGGTCTGGATCGTCGACGCGAGGGGCCATCCCTCGCACCCACCGCTGGGGTCCACCCCGTCGACCGCGTCCACCAGCAGTACCTTGGAAGGCGCCATGTCTTACACTGACAATAATACGGACAAGGACGCGAACACGGGCATCGGCGTGGCGATGAGTTCCCCGTCAGTCAACAACAATAACAACAATAACAACAATAACAACAAGACCCCATACTCCGCAACGCACGACCCGGCTAGCCTGGAGAAGTGGCTGTACGGCTCTACGGACCCGCAACTATGGGAAAAGGACATTCTGGTAAGGGCATGGTGTGCCGAGAAGGGCAGGAACGCGATCATCGCGCGCAGCGGCAGGACGTGTTTGAGCTGTGCGATCCGCGAGGCGAGGGCGTTGGAGGTGGCTCTCGTGGTGAGGGTGGGGATTCGGGAGTCGTGAGTAAGCGACGAGCGAGTGAGCCGTCGAGCAAGCGAGCGGCTGGGTGAATGAGTGAACGAACGATTGAATGGATGTAATAATTTATGTGCGCGGAGGATGTCTATGGCTACATTAAAGGATTCAGACGAAGGAATAGGAGGGGCCAACGCGAGTATAACACAAGGACGGATGAAAATATCTGCGGAAAGCGCAGTGGAGCGCCCAGGTTTGATGTTCGTCGACATGATATGAGAATACTGTAGGTAGACTCTCATCGCCAATTAAATAACATACTTCACTACTGGTTTCAGAAACGGTCTAATGATTTCAATTTGTGCATTTCCGCCCGCGGTCCATGATATGATATAAAATGATGAAGCCAGCCCTTGGCCTTGACACATAATTATCTACATCCACCACGAAACACGAAGGCAGGGCCAAACAGTCCGTATGAGGGTTGCAAAGGACAGGAGGATGCCGCCACACATGTACCTACACACGTGTGTAGTGTGTACATATACATGTAACCATGTACATACGCATACAGGACAGGCGACCACGCGACCACGCGAGCTGGGAGAACAGATGAAAGATATCTCCCGGGTCAAGTCATTGACACAGAGGAATTAGGATGTTGTGATTTTGCGACGTCTTCTGCACACATGGCACGACAGGGCATGTCTCGTAATGCATAATTATCTTCTGTTTGCATTCCCAGTCACGGACCAGTTTGCACGCATCTCCTTCCTGGTCGGAAAATATCAAGTCATGTTAGGACGCAACATATTATATATCACACCGTTCATGTTGTATCATCTTATCTATGTACCGCGGTACTCAATGTACCGAATCGATGTACATAGGTACCCAAGGTACTGCGACTTCCTGTGGTACGAGTAGGGCAAGAATCGCACCCTGTTCTCGACTACAGGTTCCCCCACCCATGGTCTCTCACTCTCCCTCACCCAGCTATTGGATTATAGTATCATGTACCGTGCTTCGTACTATAATATAGTCTGCAACCCCGCAACTCTGTAGGCGTTCCACCACCGTCTCATGCCTCCCGTCTCACGTCTTCTGTCCAGGCAGCCACCGACCGTCTCATGCCACACGTCTATTCCTTCTCCCCAGGCAGCCTCACATCCTCCCACTCCTCCCTCCGCACGGCCCTCCACTCCTCGGGATCCAGCCAGCCAATGTAATTCTTGTCACCGAAACCACCGATCCAATAAGCCTCCTGGACGACGAGCCGGGTCCACACGCCCTCATGGGCCGCCCACTTCCGCCCGGGCAACCACATGACGCTGTCCCTGTGTTTCTTGAGGAAGCAACTTTCCAGCACCCGCGCGGGACTATCCTCGTCCCGAATCTCTTCGAGGTATCCCGTCAGACTGAGGCGGGGGAGGTTCGCCGGCGCAAACGGCGCCCGGCCCGTCCGGTGGATGTACTCGTCCCACCAGCTCAGGGAGAGCGTGGCGTTGGAGCCGGCCTCGGCGTTGCGGGTCGCCGTGGAGATCTTGAGCGAGAGGATGGTCGGGTCGGCTGCATGCCCCGACTCTTCTTCGCAGGTGGCTATGTATTCTGGGAGGCCGATCGGGGTGGACGCCACCGAGGGGGGGATGCGCGAGGAGAGGTTCCCCGCCGCAGGGAACACGGTGATCAGGTCGCCGTGGGAGGAGAGGTGGAGGAGGCGGCGCGCGAGGAGGGTGGATTGGTAACGCGAGGGGATGGACGACGCGTCAATCCGCTCTTGGGTGTGGACTTGCAATTGTTGCACATCGAGGGGTGTGGATGTCTCTTCTCCGATCATGGGAGCACCCAAGGCGAGGGTGACGAGCTGCGCCACGGCTAGAGCCAGGGTCGTGGATGGGAGCTTCATCTTGGTGGGGTTGTCAAAATCAGCGTCCTGGAGCTTGCTCCTTCACTCTTTCTCCCTCCCTTCGCGTGGGGTGTATTCCAGTATATCCTGTTCGTACTAAGAGGGCGTCTCCTAGAGTAGAGTTGCTGCGAGTGTTTGCAGGCGTTGACGACGGCAGCGGATATGAGAATCCCCGAGCACTCGGTGTTGGGAGGCGTGATGTGGTTTTGGGCCTCTCACTCGGTGACGGGCTCGACTTGGTACGTGTGTGCGTGTGTGCGTGTAGATGTACGGATCGCGCAGCCGACCAGCTCGTGGTGTGACTGTCGGACGGCCAGCCTGCTGGTCGGGAATGAAGTAACAAGGCCGGGACGACGGTTCCTTGACGATGGACTTGCCAGCTCCTCGGCTGAGGTGCGCGTGATCTTATCTTATCGGGT
The DNA here is from genome assembly GCF_000585515.1 of Cladophialophora yegresii CBS 114405. Lineage (NCBI taxonomy): Eukaryota > Fungi > Ascomycota > Eurotiomycetes > Chaetothyriales > Herpotrichiellaceae > Cladophialophora > Cladophialophora yegresii. Next base: position 3,822,704 of record NW_006913046.1, on the reverse strand, counting down.
GTGATGCGGCGTTGGCTGCCGTTGATTGGACGGCGAGCCTGGGCTTCGGCACCGGTCGCGAGCTAGACTCGCTAGAGTTGGCCTTGGCTGTACGGGCGGCGCGCGAAAGGAAGCAGGCAATGCAAGAGATATGGGACCGAGCACCATGACCGACTGAGTCTTCGGCGGCCCTGATGTCTCAGCCTTCTGTCAGTTGTGAAGGTCGCTGAAATACCCCTCGAGTTTACACCTAGTGCTCCATACGTGTTGGTGAGACAAAGTCTCGACGTCGGGGCTCAGAATCATGACGTCTTGTCTTGACGCTTTGACAGGCCCGACAACGTTGATCAGGTCTTAAGGATTTTGATTTGGGCTTACAAAAATGTTTTGGAACAAAGGCTTCGTGCGCATCTCTCCTCTCTCTTCCTCAGCACTCTAGTCATAATGTCCCCGGACTCATCCTCCAACTCTTACGCTGCAACACTCAAATCGCTTCTACCGCCAGCATGTCCCCATCATGTCCTCTCTCTTCCCGTCTCGCCGTGCAAACCCCATGCACCCAGCCATAATATCTCCAATCTCTCTCTACACCCTGTTCTCGAGTCGGCTCTGCATATTCTAAATATGGATCTTCCGGCCGCTCATTTCCTCTTGCGGCACATGCAAGCGGCACCGGCATGGGAGGCGATGTATCTCCATGGGCTGCTCCATCGGATTGAAGGAGATTTGAACAATGCGAGGGCATGGTACGGAGATGTGAAGGAGTCGGAGGTATTCAGGTCGGTTTGGAGTGGGACGGAATCTGGAGGAGACGACGCCTCGAACCAAACGACTTCGCCAGAGGCAGCATTCCAGACTGCCAAGTCTTTCCTCGACCGGGTCGAGGCGTATAAGAATTCCCTCTTGTCAACAAAGTCCAGTTCGGGCGCTACCTCCTCGGAAAAGTATTTTCCGGGAGAGGACGAGTTGGCGGAAGTCTCTCTGTGGGAGATACGTCGTTTGTTATCGTTCTGCGAAGAGAAATTCGACACCAACCCCGTGATGGATGCTTCGAACGTCTGGGTATCGATGAATGAAAAGCACGCTGATAAAGCCGTGCAGATGATTACTGGGGGCGAAGGATGGAGAGAGTTTTGATCCGTTGCTTGCACTGGCGGGATGCTGTAAAGGTTTGATCATCGTCCGTGATCTTGGTCGTCAAGGGAGGGGAGACGGCGGTGGGCTCTCATTCACAAGCCGTCTGAGCAAAATGTCCAGCAGTGCTGTCGCTCAGGTATTCCGTGCACGTTCCAATGTCTTGACCACCAAACCTGCGGCACGGCCCAGCTCTCCGCCCTCTTTCATTGCTGCCTCAACACCGGCCAAGACAGGATCGCGGAAATGGCGGTTGAAGTTTTGTAATCTATCCTCCTGTTCATCAAGGATCTGGCTGTCATCCTCTGCTTGCGCCCCAAAGAGATTCAGATAAGCGTACACGTTCGACTTTGTCGCCACGAGGAGTGTCTCAACCCGCCACAAGGGGAATTCTGTGACCAGTGGGTCGGGCTGAGAGGAAGATAGCTTGTCCATGAGAAGACCCGCAAGCAACAAGTCAGAAAGGACATTCATGATGCGAGCTGTAGATTTGACGTCTCCAGCAAATGAAGCTTTGCTGGAGGCTGATCTCCAACCAAGAACTGTCGTAAGGCATTCCAGAGTTTGGTGCCATCCACCAGGACAGGAGACAAGATCCGTTCCTGCGATCCGTATCAGAAAGGATAGAAAGTCGATGGCCGTCGCACGGACATCTCGCGACAGGTGTGTTATCCCGGCACGAACATATGGTAGAGCCCTGTGGACATGGTCTCGGATGTCTTCTTTGGGCAATGCGTGCAACAACTTGAGCAACTGATTCCGGACCCCAGAGGAGCCATTTAGAACGAGAGGATAGATGCTACCGAGAAGAGAACTGGTGGTAATCGGCAAAGCTTCTCCTGGAGAGCTCGATGCAACGTAATTTGTCAAGTGGGCGAGGGCATCTTTCCTTTGGGAGTCGGAACGTGAATTAAGCAGAGAGACTTGGTGAAGAAATACCGACGAGTAAGTCGGCGCGGCGACGTCGAGCTGCTGGTTCAGAACAATGGCTACACATGTGGTCAGCTAGATGTAGGCTTGCTGGGACAGTCGCCCTACCTTTGGCTCGGAAGCTCGTATCGGTGTGATTATCAGCCTTGGGTCGTGTCTTGCCAACTTTCAATTTCTGTTTCTGCGGCGGTGTTAGCTAGATTGTGGGCCAGTTGTGAGAGGGCCGTCGAACTTGAAAGTCTTTCTTCTTTTCTCTTTTTTTCTTTGCGCTCGATCCCATGTCTGCGAGTCAAAGTCGTTCATGAGGGAGAAATAGATGGCCCAAACGCGAAGGACGGAAGATTTTCTCCAGGTGGCGGCGGGGTGGATGCAAGATAAGCCTTTCAGATAACGGGCCGTGCCGCTCCCCCATCGCATCAATCCTGCAAGTGATTCTCGAATTCCAAGGGTGCGGATTCAGTTTGTAAGAGAAACCCTCAGCTCGGGTGCGCTACCTTACCACGCTCCACGTGCTCCAGCCTCAACCGCGCGACGCGATTGCCTGACAACTTCACACCACGGCCACTCCTTATTAATCTGAACTCTAGCAATCGGAAAACAACGGAAGACGTACGCTGTTGTTTGATCAAGCCCATTGCGATATCAGCATCATGGCATGACGTCGTTCGGTGCAGGTACCAGATGAGTGATGCAGAGCCAGACAGAGGTGGACAGAATGGCTCAAGCTGAAAGAGTCGGTGTTTCTGGTCCAGCGTCGGATTCACATGTACTGACCGGTACTGTCCAGGAGTCTTTGAACGGCCCTTCCATCGACGCCATGCTACGTGGCTTGACCGAGAGACCAAACGTCCAGTCTACCCTCATTCTATCCCGCAAAGATGGCTCTATTATAAGAGCGACCGGCACTGGCCTGCCGGAACAGAGAGGTGATCCGGAATCCGCAGTCTACCAGTGGTCGCAGGTTCCTGGGTCGACGGGTGGTCTAGAAGGATCAGAGCGAGGAGGAGCGTCGATAGCAGAGAAGTCAGAGGAGTCTGCAGAGGCCCAGCAGAGTGCAAGACCGGTCGAGATTCTCGCCTCGTCTATTTTCCAGTTCGTGAACAACGCCAATGTGCTTGGAGAGACTCTAGGGGTCACATCGCGGGGAGCGCCTCGTCCCAACGGAGCATTCACGGCAGGTGCCTATGGAGATGACACGGACTCTACAAACAAGGATAGGAGCTACGATGAAGATGCGGAAAGTGGTCCCAGCGAGGACGAAGTCCAGCTACTTAGGCTACGAACGAAACACCAGGAAATCATCATCTTTCCCGATCCGAATTACATCTGTTGCGTTGTCCAGAAAGTGAGCAAGGCTGGCAATGCGCCCAATCGCAGATGAGAAATGTTCCAGCACTTGCAGAATCAAAACGCAGCGGAGATTCTCGTCATCGCGGGCATCATCACGGTCTTGGTCTCTGAGGGCGGCTCTACAGGCCATTTGCGCTATTCGTTGGAGTCAAGACGACATCAACGATAAGGATGGAGTCACATGAACAGATAGGAATCGAATGAAACACAACATTCAGGTTGCCAGCCCAGTTTAGAGGCGGTGACTGAAAGGATGACCCAGATACTGCCCTCGAGTCCGCAATGACCTGCTGAATTGAGGACCTTGCCCCAGATTGTTTATCAGGCCGGCAAACGGATGCCCGGAGTGTTATCGCGGGGTCGTCCACTTATCACCAACCCAGCATTGTGACTCCTTTCTGGGCGGTCGCAGCCTATTGAGTCACCGAACACAATCAATTTTTTTTGTCATCACTTGATCAGTGTTAAAGACGGAGTAGGTGATTGGGAAAAGACCGGTCGCTAATCTCCTTACCCTTATCATTTGCCGACGGAAAAACTGGCCCTACTGTGCTTTAAAAAGGTTCCATGGTTACCAACTGCGCGGCCTTTCCTCGTAAGAGCTTCCCTCGCCTGTTCTTCGTGCACGGCAGCCGTCGACTTCCCGAGCCTGTGACTCGTTGGCAGGACTCTGGCAATTACAACGACCCTAGGCTTCTGTGCGGTTCCCGTCAGGGCGTGCTTGGCACTCATGAGTGCGTGCGGCGGCGGCATGCGGGATATCAGCAAACTTTCACCTCAAGCCTTCTGCTTGTATGTCGTCCGACTCGGCCGTAGACCACGGCAGCACCATTGATTTCCCACGAGATATCGAGCAGCTCAGCCGAGATCAGGTCGACTGAGTTTGACGAAATCACATTACTCACACGAGACGATTACTGTCACAAGCGATGTTCTCGCGCATGCACGAGCATGTTTGCGGACTTTGCTCTCCAGGCTAGGAGGTAAGCAGCGACGCTGCACGGGAATTGGTGGAGGGCAGCAGCACGGAGAAACCTTCGCTAGCGTGGGGGTTGCGACTCTTCCAATCCTGGTCTCGTCGAGGGATACCACTTCAGCCTATGATGCTAGCGTCTTGGGTCGTTGCTGCCCGTCAGTGATCTCCAATCTCGCCAGCAATCGAGAATTCCATTCAACGATCGTGTTGTCTTGTGACCGACTATCGACACCCTTCGAGGGATGCGGTGGTAATTCGACTTCTCTATACTCAACCACCATTCTTGAAGCCGTTCGCAGGAGGAGGTACGAGTAGCACTGTGGTGCAGACTGGGTAGTCGGGGACTGGAAGACTTCCAGGTTAGGCTTGCCGTGGAGTCGCCGTCTTTCACCGGCCTTGGACAGACTGGGGGCACGGTCCACACCCTCTTCTGGAGGCGTGACTATGTGGGCCAGAACTGAGAGATACCTGATACGAGAAGAGAGGGTGCCGTTGTTCTCCCAAGGTGATGCTCATACTTGTGCTTGGAAAAAGCAGCTAACACTGAGCCCAATCAGAAGAATCTCGACCTAGAGACTGGACTTTAGACCGTCCATCATTCAACCTTGCTCGGTCGCCCATTTGACGGAGTAGCGACAATCCCGGGGACTCCGCTTACGACCTCGCAACATCACCAAGGCGGGCTTTTCCCGGTATGCTGCATTAGACAAGTATTGAACCTCCCAGTTGCTGCGTCGGCGAGTCCACCGAGGACCAACTCAGACGATGCTGACCAACGCTGTCGAAGTATCCCTTCCTCTTCCTAATTTGGCTCTGCTCGAATGAGCAAAGAGTTGTGAAAGAACTTGATGTTGCCATTTCTCAGTCCACTTTTTGGGCCTCCTCACGTGCCTTACTGTCGCGTGTCCTAGAAGCACCGAAGGAAATGGTCGCAACACATTATACGCCCTGGATACCCGGTCAACCCGTTCACCGCACCAGTCTTCTTCCGCTCTTTCTGCATGAGCGCCCGTTGCGACGGCGGCGGTTCTCCGGCGAGGAAGCAGGGGGAAACAGTAAGCACCTCTCGTTGACCGTTAACAGTTGAAAGGTGAGTGAGTGGCAGGATGCATCGAGCGGCTCATCGGCTTCAAGGGATTTAGCGGCTTATTACACTCGACTACAAATATCCATACCATCAGACGGTGATTCTCAAAACCATTCATGTGAAGTCTACTTGGGTACGCACTATCCGGGCCTTACTGGGCACGCGGTTGAGTGCCAATCTGGTGTCGCGGCAGGCACGTCTTTCCCTTTCTGCCCTGCCATGTGAGGCAGGCACGCCCATGGGCAGCATACACAACCATAGCTGAGGAAGTAGCCCTCTCAGAGAGAATCAGACCTATCTCAAACGATGACGGTGCCTTTCCACGGATGTCAAAACTACATGAGTACGTGGTTAGCCAAACGACCGCTTTGACATCAACTTGATATTGAGCGACATGGTGAGGCACTTTCGGCAGCAACGAGCGCTCCTTTGCCTCGAGTGAGGAGAAGAAGTATTTCTGTTGAAGTTCACAGCCACAAACTGCCAGAACCTCAGGCCATATCGCATACCTCGTATGAGTACAAGTACCACTTCAGTGTGAAATGATTCGCCTGCTCAGTACGGAGTACATCACTCTCGATGGAGGACGAAAGTTGATCAGAACCGACTTGGGCTTTGGTCGCTGCGCCGAATCTCGATATTTGGATCACTGTCTACGTGGCCCGATCGTCAGATCTTCGGACACTTATGCTGCAGTCTAGTACCTCGTAATGAGTGGACGGGACTTCAAAACGACCACTATTTCAGTCCCCATGTCCTGACTTTGTTACCAGTTGGATCAGCCCCGTCGGCACCTGCCAGCATCCAATGACCGAACAGCAGTTTTTGTCTTGCCAGTGTCGAATTGAAGGGCCCCTTAACGAGTACAAGCCTCTCACTAGTGATCACCGTGATGACGCGAAGAAGTTAGTCCCTTCTGCCTTCCATTTCTCGGCATCCAAGAAGCAAGGTAACCAGCAATCCCTGAAACGGAAACCGTCGTTTCTGGTGCTCGGCCAGAGCGTTCGGCACCTCAAGCATGTAGCACATATTATTTCAAAGCCTCGCAAGAAGGTGCATGCACAAGTGCGTGCTTTGCCGCGCGCTAAGGGAAGGGAGCGGTACAAACGAGGGTGGCCTGGAGTACAGTACGCATATCGAAAGCTTGCAGGCAGTAGTGGGCGAGTGGGCTAGGACAGAGGCTAGACCTTTGACCAAGCAAGACTCGAAGGCTGGGTGCTTCAGTTCTAAATCTGCTTTTTCGACGCACACGACTCGTTGAGCATTAACGGCACTGCACCAAGTTCACGCCTGCCATGTGGTTGCGGCGGTGATATTTTAGCGATGCCTCACGCCCTCGGGCCGGAAGTCGGAGATGTGCCGAACGAACGTCTCGGAAGCGCACTCATGTCATCGAGAGGAAGTTTGGGAAAAAAGAGCACATGCTTCGACGAGCTTACGCGCAATATTCAGGGCATGCATGCTTCTGTGTAAATCGGGGCCCACTCTGAGAAATGTGTTCGTGTTCATGCACATCAGGGCATCATGGAGATTGTGCAGTGCCAGAGTGCCCAGGACAATGAACTTATCCATTGTTCTGTGCTTTGTCCTCGACCTTCAGCAGCCGGAAGCTGACAATGATGGCTCACGTTCCGGAGCAGACTGCGGCTCATACTGAATGAAGCAGTAGAAGAGGAAGATCACAATACAGCACAAGGCAAGCATTCATCAGGCTGGTCTTGGACTGCACCTCAAGAAAGTCAAACACTGTGCGCCAGCGCCACCATGCAAGTAAGTGGGATTATTGCTTTCGTTCGGGGTGAAGGGCCGGGCTAAAAGTTCAGCATTCTCTAGCTGCCGCTGCCTGCGATCCCTTTTCCGAGCCACAGTTCCACTCACGGCCATTCTTAACCACCGTCCACAATTTAGCCGGATGAGAATACGCCCCTCAGCCTGATGTGCCAAACAGCCTCGGGCTTGCTTCCGATTTTAGCAAGAGCTGGCATCGATGTCCGCCACAAACTAAGTGGCCCAGCTCGCTGAGTTGCACACCAGCTATGCAAAACGCATTTAGTCGGATTGCAAGAGAGCACGAGATCGGGCCTGGTGTGGTGAGCAAACACGAGCTACTGTTCCTAGAACAGTTCGTTTTCACATGAGATCCCTGCAGTTGGGTGACCAGGAGCGGAGCGGAAGGGTGTGCTCGCTGACCAACCACGATTTGTTGGGGTACAAGACGTGCCGCGGTAAATCTATGGGGATCTAGGTACCCCTCAAGGAGTGCGAAGTGGGCCATGTTGTTGTCGCATGTTGCAAGAAGCAATCCATTATTTGCCCCCCAATTTCAGACATTTCAGCAGGCAATGCTCACGCGAGCATATTCACAATATCTGGAGTTGCAAATCGAAGTAGTAAGCAACAGACGCTCAATTGCATTCTGCAATTTGTTGTCGGGGCGGGCCTTCATATCCTCAAGTACTGACTCTCGTCATCGAGCGAGGTGCTTGGGTCAGGGACAGCAGGGCCGCACCGGCATCGGGTATTGATGGACATGAGGCCCATATATATGAATCTTGGTGGATCACGGTTGGAAATCGGCGGCATGCTTCTGGACCACTTCGTATTCGAAAGTTCATGCACAGAATAATCCGTCAGCGTCCCGGCAGTCAGGGAGCCTTGACTCGCGGTCGTGCTCCGGGATGTTCTCGAGAAGAGGGTACCTCATCTTGAACCTCATCGCTGAGAACAAGATGTTCTCCATGCCAGGGCAAGAAAGTATCGACATTGTAGATTTCTACTTGGTCGGGTCTTTTCACCAGAGTCAGTTGCCTAAGCGTCTCCATAGATACTGCTATGTTGCCTCTATGTACTTTCGCCCGACGCTGATGAACATTCCAACGTACCAGTATTTCCCTCACTGTTGCCTCCAGCCGAGGTCGGCTTCCGTCACATTTCCCGAGAGGCAAAGCCACTGCCCGCGTATACCTACTTCGCACGATCGCGCATGCACTACATGTGGTAAGTAGTTGTGTGGCATGGCGGCGACTACAGACTCGACCAAATGCGCTGATTGAGATTTCTCATTATTGTTTGTATTACCATCTGCATTCATAGCCGACGTCCTCGACGACGGACTGCAGAATGCATGCATGCGTCTAGGCATGCTTCTCGAATCCTGCGGCGTCCTGCCATGGGCAACGAGCAGGATGATTCTGCCCGAAATAAGGACGCCGAGAGAGTTCCCAAGGTCAACCACTCCACTTTGTCCCGGTACCGTGTCCACCCACGCTATCAAAAGCCACCAGGTAGAGGGGAGGTTAATGAGCGCGGTGTGACTGGCTGCAAAAGAACCGCTTAAGACGACCCTGTTCCCTGGATATGGCACTCACACCGGGCTTGCATGATCCCTCAAACCCATCGCCCAGCTGCCAGTGGGCGGCTTCTATTTTACGGCTCCATATGCTCATGCTGTGTACCCCGCTAAGCGCGCCCCGCCGAAGTCTAAGATCCCTTCTCTTGCGGCGCATGCGCAGGACAGATGCACACCGGCAAGCAGAGTTCGTAGGCTTCCACGAGCCGCAGCGCAGGCACCATTGACTCAGTCTCGGTCAATCTGTCAAAGGAACAGGCAGAACTCCCGAGAACTACCGGGTCAAATTGTGACGTGCGGGTGTGATGTGGTTGGCGACGCCCAAGCGCTCGTCATCGCTCAATGTTGAAGGGTCCCCAAATACTCGTCCCGAAGAGATTCAAGCGTGCTAACAAGGCCATGCGAAACCGAGTCAGGCCAATCGACGGCCGCTCCGACATAACTACGCAGTACGGAGTACGTATACTGTGTATATGAAAGTTGTCCCACTTCTTCTTGACTTACCCACCAGCCTCGCTGCCCTTGACCCGTTTCTGGCGTGGGCTGCCAGATGGCTCAGGCGTTGACCGGCGCTCTGCCGATGGCCTTCTCTCTGCGCTACCCATCCCTCCGAGCGTGCAGCGATCCCCGGGTGGCATGCTTCATGTGAGACTTAAGGTGAGACTCTCTCGAGGAAGGCGCGGAGTGCCCTGGTGGTACGTGTCAGATGAGCCGCCCCCCAATATAGTGAGCGTGCAGTGACCACCACCTCTCGGAATGGCTGGTGCTACGCAATCGTGCTGAAATGCCGATGAGCAGCAGCAGCAGCATCCCCCAGAAATCACGAAGATTTGAGCGTTCCGTCACATCGGATTTATTTTCTCCTGTCTCTCGGAGAATGCTCGTCAGACGCGGCCGGCGGCAATCATTACATCACATCATCTGCTCTTTACGAGGGTTCGTCTCTTGATCGTCTCGCGCAGTCCAGTAACTCTAAACGGGTTTACCCACTCTCGTTTGCGTGCGTCCAGCGCATCTGCAGAGAGCCAACCCTAGACCGTTTCGTGCATTCATCCCACTCATCCACTTCCCTCGAAGCCATGTCCCGAGTCTGTCGCCAATCCCGGGGGTCCTGTCCAGCGCAAGTACCTCTGGGATTGCCCCTCGAGCGGGTCTTTGCGCCGCCATTTGCTCCAGTGCCATGCACTAAACCGGCGCGCCATCACGCACCATCTTCCACCACTTCTTCGAACCTTGGCCCAAGCTGCGCCGACACCCTGGCCACCCTCCAACGCCTCCCCCCATCCCCATAGGTTGCGTGCCCTCCGCTGACCTGCACACCTCCCACTCTCGCCCTGAAAGCTAGACGTCGAGGTGCTTTTCGCGCAGCTCTCTTCTTGCCGACCTTTTCCTCTTGTCTCATGGTGATGACACTACTGCTGCCACTGCCACGGCTTGCCCATCCTCTGCTACCAATTATTTTTGCCTCGCAGCCGACTACTTTCCCTTGCATCATATCGTGGCTTCGGTGTTGGTAATGATACCAGCATACCTGTATACGACCGACCTTTCTCTGCCGTTGTCCTATCTCAGCGTGTTGCAGCACGCGACCCTGTCCAATTGGCCCCGGTGATGTCGAGTGCGGATTATGGTGAGCGTGGGGGAACCGCAGCTTCAACTTGCACCGCGCACACGGCCTACGCCGTCCACTCCCCGGCCGGCCACTCTGATCACTCTTCTGGACCTGGACCGCAGCCGGCTTCGAGTCTTGACGACACAGCTTCGTCAACCTGGTCAAGTAGTCTAGAATCCAACACCACAGCCAACACTGCGTCCACCAGCCAGTCGCCCGCAAACCTGTCCTCGACGGCCACATCCAACATAAGTTCCCATCTTGCTCAACCGCCAAAGTCGACAAACCCAAACCTCAGTTCCAATCTGGATCTCTCCACCTCGGACACCGTCGCTCGAAATGAGTTGCTGCTGCGGGACGCCGTCTTCCCCGAGTGGAAGGACGACACCAGTCCCTCCGACATCGAGAACCCGGAGGAGATGCAGAAGAAGGATCCTTTAGGGACCCAGATATGGAAATTATACAGTCGCACAAAGTCTCGACTGCCCAACCAGGAGCGCATGGAGAACCTGACCTGGAGGATGATGGCCATGAACCTGCGCCGCCGGGAGCAGCAACAAGCAGCGTATGGGAATAAAATCCCCGCGAACAGCAACCGTGTCGCACCGGGTACTAACAGCTTTTTCAGTGAAAAGCAGGCACAACTCAAGCGTCAAGCGACGCCATCGTCCGCGCCCAGCGGCATTGCTCAGCAGCTCCGCAAGTCAATCGACCAGGGCATTCAACGTGAGCAGTCGTCGGATCCCATGAACCTTGATGAGTTCATCGTCCCAAGCTCTGTTGCCTCGCCCGCAGGGGGGATGACCCCCGCAACAGCAGAGCCCGTCACGCAGCCTAGGAACACGCAAGCACCTGTTCTACCCATTACTACACGCACCAAACCACAGGTCCACATCCCCAAGAATCTGCCGCCTTCGTCAATGCCCCAGACGTCGATACCCACGCATCGAACGTCGGAATTTGACTACGTCAGAAAACGAGTTCGCAAAACGAGCATTGACGAAAGGAGAGGAGGAGGAGTAAGCCACAGTCCTCTTCATGGCCATCACTTTGATCCTAATGATCTCGTCTCTCAGAACCGAAAGCGCCCGGCGGACTTTTCTCCTCAGGTGCCTCCTCTGCCTGGCCCGAATGCTAGCAACGGCAGTGAGATGGACACTGGTGTACCTGACTATGCGTTGGATCAGACAACTGCGCCGCAATTCTCGGGTCCAAACAGCTTTCAAAACCCAGTGTCTCTGCAGCTGGACTCGTTTCATCTTCAGGAGGACCCCATCCTGACATCTGCTGGTCCTTTTCAGCAGAATTTCGCCTTCTCGCCTGCGGCTTCGCCCATGGTCAGCAGCGGACCCTTCACGAATGGATACCTTCAGTCGTCCATCCCCTCGTCTCTCAACTCTGCAGATTTCTACTCGCCTCCTCAGTCCGGCTACCCATCCGCTGTTTCGACCCCCCAACCCGGTCATGAAGGTGATGGGACATTCTATTTTGATCAAAGTGGTCACACGCGTACCATGCCCTTCTATCCAGCCCACCGAGGGACGCACCTGATGGCGCCTTCCGCTCCTCAGTTTGGCTACGGCTCCAGCAACGAGCAGGTCTATTCTCTGATGAATGGCGTCGGCTCGGCTCCAGCTGCCAACGGGTTTTCCCTCCAACAACACGTTGACCCGTCCAGAGTACTTGTTCCTGAGTACGGACGACGGGTTTCGCCCGGGATTTCTGTGGCTGGCAATGACAATCTGTTTCAGTTTGGCGCCGACTCGGACGGCGAGGACGACGATGCAAATTTCGCCATGATCCAGTCCGAGTACGCTCAGTTGAACGATCCGACGCTGGATTTGAACTCGGGGCTGCCCTGGGACGCAAGCGTTGCCGATTATGGCCACGTGCAGCGTTTTGGTGGCCCTGGAAAACAAGTGAGGATTGGCGGAGCGGAAATGGTAAATTCACCTCCAGATTGGGCCTCGTCCCTCCTCAGCCGAACACACGGCTCGGCTGCATCGATCAGCGACATCCGAAACCGAGACCAAGATCCACGGAGGCAGAAGATACCCAGGACGACTTCGACACCCGCGTTGAATAACCAGCATATGCCGTCCACGGTTAGTTCACCCGGAGAATCGGGCTTTAGCAGTCGACAACCGTCAAGGCCCGGCAGCCCCGGGCCCAAAAATACCGACCAGAACGGAGTGCCAACGACGTGTACGAACTGTTTTACCCAGACCACGCCTCTGTGGCGACGAAATCCCGAAGGCCATCCTCTATGCAATGCGTGCGGATTGTTCCTGAAACTCCATGGCGTGGTGCGTCCACTGTCCCTAAAAACGGATGTCATCAAGAAACGGAACCGTGGAAGTGGCAGCACTATACCCATGGGTTCCGCCGCCACCCGAGCCTCGAAAAAGGCTTCTCGCAAAAACTCGGTCCAGCAGACGCCAGTGACTACGCCGACATCTGGCAATGCCAATAGCGAACAGAACTCGGCGTCTCCAGCCTCTGTGCAGGGATCCGCGCATTCCGGTTCGGCGGTCACCACGCCCACGAGCTACCCGCCTGGTATCACAGGAGGTAAACCCGGAGTCGTACCGATTGCTGCGGCGCCGCCGAAACCACCCGTGCAACCGGGTCCGAACATGGCTCGACCAGTTCAGGTGACACCGAAACGCCAAAGACGTCAGTCCCGCGCTTCGACCAACACGCTACCTATCATGGGGGGAAGTATTGCGGCAAACGAGACAGAAATGCAGGACGCGAGCGGCCAGCCCACACCGAAAATCGCTCAAGCACCAGTGACTCGGTCCAAAACAGCCAGCATTCCTTCGACAGCTGGGGCCACCACTATGGCCTCCGTCATGCAAGGCGGCTTGCTCAACAGCGGTGTCCACAACATGGGTGGGACTGCGCACGGAAACAGCCAGGAGTGGGAATGGCTCACGATGAGCTTGTGAGCTGTTACACCTAACCCGCCTGTTCGCGTGGCTTGTCCAGTCTATCCCCATGAAAAATTCCACCTGACTCGACACGGAGACGAGCGAAAAAAGCCCCCCCCCACCCCCCGGTTTTGTGTGTGTTGCCTATAGAGAGATTATTTCCCTCCTCCTCTCGCTTATACCACCTCCACCTCCCGACATTGACACCAGCTGCACGACTTGACGACCTACGCCATACACGATTCTCCCACATCTTACTACTGTCACGCGCTCGAGGCACGTCGGCGAGTGACGAAGTGCATGCTGACGACTTTCCCTGCTTTGGATCGGGCTCCGTCTGGTATGGGGCAGGGCGGGCGAGGGATATAATGAACAGGGGAAATTTCCGCGCAGTTTGCCACCCTGAGTTTATTTTTGTGATTTATGTCGATTTGCAACACAATGATATCACCGCGTCTGCGAAGGGAGGTTGGCTTGGCGATAGAGAGCCCCTCGGAGCAGAAGTGCGCAACTGTGGGATTTTCTGAACGCGAATGCTGTGGAATGAAATGAGGCGAAACTAATGAATAGATAAACGTCGACTGGGCTTGGCCTCTCACCACAAAGACGGACGGGCCATGCTATGCTATGTATGAGAGGATGCTGAAAAGACGTCTGTGTCGGGGACGAGTGAGGCGGGATTTATCAGCGTTGAGAGGGGCGTCGTCCTTCGACCTGCCACGAGACGAAACGAGATGAAGTGACCCCAGCCATGCTTGTCCCGTCTTCCAGCACTTTGACATGATTTTGCCGCAACGATAGAAGTGAGAAGATCAAAGTACATATGTATCAGGCGAAATAGGCGCTCATCTAGAACACAGTAACGGCAGATCTTTTCGGCTTTCTATCTCTCTCCCCGATCCCTCTCCGATCCCTCTCATCGTTGCGCTTTCTACAGAGAATCTCCTGATTGAGAAGCACGTTGAAAGGTAAGGTGTTACCGAGGAGGTCGGCAACCTCTGTCACGTATCCGAGAAATGGATCTCAAGTCCGCCCTGGGTCCGAAATGACCTTGCACGCTCAACGCGTGTCCTGAAAGTCGAAGCAGTTTGTGTCAAGCTGCGATGTTGAGACCGAGGATGTCAACACATCTCATCTCGTCCCCTTACGAGACCAAAGTACTGTACTGCATATACTCCTTTCCCAGTACTATCGGTGCACCTTATGCTCCTGTGTAGCAATGGCGGGATCGGACATTTGCCGTCTAATTAATTACCCTCTGATTGCTGTCAAAGCCTCAATGAATGAATGGGTGGGGATACTGTAACGTACCCAGATCCGCGATCAACACAACGACAACGTGGTTTGTTCAACTCAGGTATAGTCTTGCTTTCTCCATTCCTCCCTAGGAGCCTTGGTGGGTAGCAACGATAAGGGGCAAATCTGTTCAGCCCCTTGCTTCTCCATTTGATAGCCTTGGTGGATAACAGCACGAACAAAAACAAGGCTTGTTCGCCTCCGCCTCTCCCTCCCCAGCCTTACTGGTATCTGGTAGACTGATGGACCACAACGACAAGTGGCACTGAGACCTACAGCTTTGAACTCTGCTGTTTTCCGACCCTCAGATCTACAGCTTTGAAGTCTGCTGCTGCTGCTGCTGCTGCCGCCTTCCGCCCCTAAGATCAGCAATGGCCTGCCAAGCACCGCTCTCCCCACTCCTCACAGCCCCCTCCATATATCCTCGCCACACGGTGCTGAGTTCCGTGCCCACAAAGAAGACATGCCCAAACGGCGCACACAGCGCGTCCCACCCCTGCGCGAGCACGCCGGGAGGCATGTTCGCACACGGACAGCCCCAGCCGGAAAATTCCTCCTCCATCCACGGCGACTCGACCGCTTCAACCACGAACTCGCTGATATCCTCGCCACCCGCGAAGATTTCACCCATCTGTTTGAGGACGGACGCTTTCTTGGCCTCGGCGTCCTGCGATGCCCACTTCCTGCCGAAACTGCCGCCGATGAAACATGTCATGGCGGGCTGCTCGGGGCCGAGACTTGTGTCGCGGAAAACAGAGACGGGGCCGACGAACGACTGTGCGAGGCCGCATAACCGACTCTTGGTCCAGAACGCCTCGCTGAAGTTGACGATATATTTCGTGTAGAACCCGTAGCGTGTACGGTTGACGATTGCGCTCTTCGCGGCCGGTAGGGCCGGGGAGAATTTGATGGTTCTGTACACGGGCGTGGGAACGGAGACGATGACTCTGCGAGCCAGGTACGTCTGCGGCGGCGCTGGCGCTGGGCCTCCAACGGAGATTGAGACCGTTCCTGTCTCTGTCCCGGTCCCGTCTGGTTGTTGATGGATCTCTGCCACAGGGCTGCTCAGCTTGATGGATCTCGGGTTCAACTTCTCGAGTAGACCCTCTGCGAATGATGAGGTCCCTTCGCGGATACGGAGGTACTGGCCGCCTCCTTTGCTGTCGGAGCGCATCGTCATCAGGCCTCCCCCGGCGGCGCAGTCTGTCAGTGTCCCGTCAATGGTGAACACTCCAGCGTGGTGGTGGAGCGGGACTTACATTCTATAAAGTACAAAGCCGATACCTCGGACGGGTCCACGCCGAGCATGGCGTGAGTCCACACCTGAGCAGTGGCCAGCGCCTTATCCGTCACTCTGGCACGCTGCAGGAAAGTCTCGAACGAGATCGAGTCAAGACTGTCCCGGTGAGGGCCCGGCGAGAAGATAGAGGGCGACTGGGTGGTGGAGAGGTTCTCAACCAGGTCTCGGATTGAGATGCATGACTCCGTGTCCTGGTCTGACGGGTACTGTTCGTTCACAAGGTCAGCATCGGGTCTGTACTGCGCGTCACGTCGGCATCAGTACTAGGTGAGCACCAGACCTTCGGCGCTTCGCCGTACGGGAACTTCACCAGGCTTCCATCAAAGTCTTGCACGACGACATCGCCATCCGTGTTTTGGACAAAGGTATGCAGGCCCAATTCTTCCGCGAGCGCCCACATGCGACTCTGGTTTGTGTCGTTGATCCATGCTGCGCCCAACTCGGCTTTCGCCGTTCCGGTGCTCGATCGAGCCGTCAACGTCCTCCCTCCAACACGGTCTCGCGCTTCAAGGACGACGTAGCTTAGACCTGCCTGGTGGACGGTGCATGCAGCCTGGAGGCCCGACAGGCCGGCACCGACGATCACCACATCGTATATCGGCTGGGTCATCGTGTCTTCTTGCGGATCCGCAAACGGAATGCTACCTCTCCTTCATGGGTACTGCCGCTTTTATAGGTATTGTGTACATCTTGAAGCGGGCACTCGGTTGTGCCTTGAGGAGATCGAGGTGGCGCCCATCTCCGCCTGAGTGTCCGTTTTGCAACGACTTCTCCACAGCTTCGCAGACCTTCCTTATCTCACACATTTCACTGTCTTCCTTCTGTCTTTCGGAGCTGGTCGACGATGGCGGTACAATCTTCACGGCGAAGTGCTGTGGGCCTTTGGAAAGGGATGTATACATTCGACTTTGAAAGCAACGGTCAGCAACTGGGACGCGGCACTCGGTTGTTGGGGTGTATCGGCTGGTGGCTTACACCCAACAACACCAGCTCTACCAAGTATGCCGCATATCTCTTCTGTGGCTAGATGCCATCAGACTCGGAGGTTTGCTGGTGAAGATCTCTCCATTTGCTGGAGGCTATAGGCAGGGAATTGGAGGGCGACCGTCTCGACAAGGCCACCCACCAACCGCTGGTGCTGAAGCGACAGCTCAGAATGTCGACCACATGGCGTTTCGAACGCTGGGGGTCCGAATGCTCGTTGAACAATAATACTCGAACGCTATCAATGGAGGAAGAATGGCGCCCCTGTTTATACGGATTTTCAACGGCATCAATGGGGCTCAGTAAGTTATGTCACCTCTGCTTCGGAATTTCTCGCAGCCTTGCTATTCAACATTGTGAGTGAATGTTTTCTGCCACACCCTGCCTGGTGGCATATTCACAACTACAATACCATGACAACAAGGTCAAGTGAAATGCGCACTTATTGAATGGCGCACTTTTCTAAAGCCCTCACTCTCATTTCGTTCGTGACCCAAACCCTTCCCATCTTTCTCGACAGGCAGTCTCTTCTTACTACCCAGACTCATACTCATACTCTTACTTTCACTCTTATTTTCAACCTTTTCACGCTGTCTTCGTCGTGATCATGAAGATCACACGCGTCTCTACCGACTTCTTTCGGTGGGCTCCTCCTTTCCGCTTCGAAGGCGTGGGACGGGCTCTCTGCCAAAAGGTGGTGCGTTACACGCGCGCCTTCACCCACATCACCCGTCTGCAGGAGTCCGTCCCCGTCAGGAGCCTGAACCGTTGTTCGTCTCCGGCGTCGTCCTCTCGCAAGAGGAACCCGTTGAGGCCTGTTAAGAATGGCGGTGTTGTTGCTTCTTCGGCTGCCGCCTGGCGCAAGAACAAGGCAGTGAAGGCGGCGCGGCTTGCCAAGGCATACGAGGCCCTGGATCGCATCTCGCCCATCGGGGTCGATGACCAGGGCTTCGCGGTGCACTTGAGCGACGCCGTGAATCCGGAGTGGTGGGCAGACATTGACTGGGACGCCATTCAGGAGGCCGAAGAGGCGACATACCGCCATTCTGAACGACATATTGAGGATTGCGAAATGACGGACATCGATGCTGTCGAAGAGGAGGGTGAGCCAATGGACTGGTTGCCATCGCCGGCGCCATACTTGGTGGACCAGCACAGCCTGGTCCCACCACCTCATGGCCTCTTCTCTGTGCATGCGCAGCCTGTTCCGGAGATGCCAGTGTGCGACGAGACGATGGTCGATGCGCCAGCTTCCGCTTCCTTCACGACACCCTCTCCTCCTGCTGGAGTCGACACCTTCAAGCAACCTGTGGCCAATGAGCCCTTGGTTGAGGCGATCGCTCCCACTCCTGTCCCGACATACACTCCTCCGCCCACCATCGGCGCCTTCGTGCAGAGGTGTTTCGACGATTGGCACAAGTCTGCTGTGTTCCCACCCACCAGCGACCACGCTTTACCCACAACCACACCACCTACGTCACCTCTTCCATTCTCCTCTTCCACTGGTGCCACCACCCACCAGGAAACGACCATCAATGAGGCAATCCTTGAGACGGCTCCACCCCCAACGGCCAATGACGACCCTGTGGCGACCGTCCCCCAGGAGTACGAGGTCTTCATTGAGGACGCGAAGGCGTTCGACGTTGGTCAGTTAAAGGAGCCAGGACCACATTTAAAGCAGATGATCCACGCCAGCTGGCAGCCTGACTTCAATGGCAACCAACTCAACAGCCTCGCCAATTATCCGTCGCATCCATGGCGCTTCAAGCTTGACGCGACGCCAAACTTCCCCTGCCCGGAACCAGGTCACACTGTCCCTCGACTCGACGCTTCCCGCCAAAAGGAGATGACAGAGCACTACATGACTCTTTGGAAGGAGTACCCTTGAGGTGTGGGAAGCCCTGCTCGGCACCATGTTGCAAGAAGGAGTGACGCCCGACAACTTGCTGCTCAACCACAGCGACAAAGATGCGGTCCTGAACCATCAGCCCTGGGTCATTGATCACTCACGCTTCGACGACATCCAATTCTCTCAACGCCATGGCTTAGCCTTACCTCCTGACTGCAGCAGAGAGTTCAATTCCGCGCCTTACGGTCAAGGAAACATGGTGAAACGCTACTACGACGAGATTCATCTTCTGGCCAGCGAGCCCGTCGAAGTCGCATATGCCTTCCGCACGCTCGTCTCCGTGTGGCTCGGCAGTAGTGCGGCACGCTATGCAACCTTTCGACGTATCATACGGAAGGCAGGCTGGTGCCAGCGTGATGAACACGAGAGGCTACGCAACTTCATCGTCGATGTCTTTCGAGGTCCAGATGCGCCGTTGGTCGGGCTGCGTGATGAGGTCGATTTTTACCTTACAACACGGTATCCTCGATTCTTTGCGGCCACAGTGGAGGAGGAGGGCATTCCGTATGATCTTTTTGATGTTGATTGATCAAACTGAGAGAAGGTCAGAGACCGACGTGTCGTGGAGCATGAAAGGAGTGGCACAGAACCATTCGACTCGCAACAACATCACCTTCATCATCTTCATCTTCGGCGTCTACTCAAGCCCCGGTATGGCTTTGGGTAACGTTGAAAACAGAAAGCCGGCAGACCCGTGGTCGTCTGTTAGATGGCTCAAACGAACCACCCGTGTGAATGTCTTTTCCTTGCTCTTTCTCCAAATCGGCGGCACATGTATCTCCTGCGCTTCACCATCAGCGCATACGAACATCTCCAGCGAAGAAACACGACACAACGCCCAGCATGGCAGGTGAAACAAGGAAGGAACGGTGTGATTGAGATCGCATTTGGGGGTTGCATTGATTCCGAGTCAGCAGCCGTATGGCACAGCTTGAGAAGAGTCAGCGATCATGGATGAATGTGAACATGGTGGGCCTACGAGCTTGGGCAGCAAAAGTTGGAATGCTGGAGCTGAGCTTCTCAGGCTTGATGGGCCGTGTGCGTGTTGACTGAATGCATTTTGCGTAGAGATGGACTGAGCCGAAACTGATGGGTGGCTATACTTCGTCTCAAAACGTCCACTGACTTCCACAAAAACGTTTTTCGATCTCAGGCACAAGCTCCAAGCTGAGAAGTGGGTGTCAACCATTGGGCAGCTTCATCTACTGTGGCGCGCCTCCCCTTCCTTCGCAGCCCTGGGAGAAGCGAAGGCACGTCCCAAGCTGGTCGCTCTCTGAGCTAGACCTCAGTAAGACTTCAGATGTCGCTTCTTTGTGCCTACCACGTTTCCTCACTACTCGATCAAGTTCATTTGACCTTTAAATGGCATGGAGCTCGTGCACACAACAGACTTGAGGCTCAAGATAGGTCCATATCAGCGTGGCACGAGCCGGGTCACCAGAGGGCTAACATGCGTGAAGGCATTTCTGGCACGGCTTTTGCGACCCTGCTGTCATCTCCGAGAGCTGCAAGGCTGAGTCGGAGAAGATTGGTCGAGGCTGCGGGTGCAGAATGCTCCGACACTCCGTATGACGCCCCTAACTAAATCCCTCGGCGCTGCCCTTGCCCCTCCTGCCTGCGCCCCCTCGCCCAAGAGGGCGTTGTTCGGCGGCACCAGCAGCCCAACAGTGCGTCACTCAACCGCGTACCCTGGGCGCTTTAGGCGTTGAGACCTCACTCGCTACCAAACCCTTGTGTTCCCATCACGTCGGGTAAACCCTTGGAAGCCATGCGCAACTTTCTCAACCTCTTTGATACCCCGATAATACCAAGGTGACAAGAATCCTCTATCCTTCTACTGTACCTACCAGGAGCTCGACAGATCATCACGCCACGAGAATGAGTGGCATGGCTTTTTAAATCCAGCGCGGCATGCATTGGCGCCATCCGCCTCTTAGCCCATGATCCGCAATCAACCTTCTCGCTCTATCCGTTACACTTATGCACCTTTTCCAAACCGTCTGGTCGCACTTAGCCTCGGTCCGCATGAAGAATGATTGTGCGGCTGCCCCGATTTAGCCAACAGGGAGCGAGCACAGGAACAGAATCTTCACGGCTCAGCGGACCCGATCCCACACGTCTATGGGCTTGTGCCTGGCATCATTGCCCAGTAGCCCCCCCCCTACTGGTCGCGGAGCTTTATTCACATTCGAGCTCCCTCCTCCAGACTAAGCGTCAATTCTCCTTCGAAGCGGTCCCGCGAGCAGGCCGCCAGCACAACAGCCTAACACGTTACGCGAGGGTACTTCGTCTCATAGCTTGGATGCAATCGAAAGTCCACTGCGCAAGACTCTGAAACTCAAACCAAGATGCCTATCGTTACCGGGCACTGCGGGGTTATACGAGACGAATCTTCACCAATACATACCTAGGTTGGGTAGGTTTGGCAGCAGCTCGATGCGCCCGTGCTAGTGGGAATATCATTCATGACTCGCTGGGCCATGAATCGTGACTGTCGACAGGTGCGGTTGCTTTGCGTTGAAGCGTCTTTTCCGCTCCTCGCATGCCTGGTTCGTCTTTCTCTACTGAGGGATCCGGCATAAAATAGATCGGCCGTCCACCTCCCGCCGCGCTTCCAACGGCCCTTGTGCAACACTACGACTTTGACATGTGGTTATAGGATCTGTCCATCGTTGACGCTACCTCAAAATGGGCAGAGAAGACGTCGAGTTCAAGACCTCGGACCGGGTTACCTTGAGGGGGTGGTTCTACACCAGCAACGACGCGGGTTCCGGCAAGGCACCATGTCTCGTCATGTCTCACGGCTTTTCGGCCCTCAAGGAAATGGACCTTGACGCCTTTGCCGAATACTTCGTGTCGAAACTGCCCATTGGGGTGCTGGTCTACGACAATCGAGGCTTCGGCGACAGTGATACCGCTCCTGGAGAACCGATCCATGAGATCGTCCCGATGGTCCAGTGCAGCGACATCTCCGACGCCATCACGTATGCGGCCTCGAGGCCTGACGTTGACCCGGATAAGATTGCAATCTGGGGTTCGTCATACAGTGGCGGCCACGTGCTATATGTCGGGGCGGTGGATCGAAGAGTCAAGGCCGTGCTCAGTCAGGTCCCCTGTGTCAGTGGATGGGACAACTTCAATCGACTCGTCCGTCCGGACTTTGCCGTGGGCTTCAATGCCACCTTCGCTGCAGGTACGGCCGTCCCATTTTCAGAATCCTAGGCAAGCCGCTGATGAGCTCATAGATAGGGCTGCTCGAGCTGAGGGCAAGGAGCCGGGTTATGTCCCTGTCGTGGATGCCGACCCTCAGAAGCCTTCTGCTCTGCCCACCCCAGACAGCTACGAGTTCTTCTCGTCTTGGGAGAAGAAGTCTAACTGGAAGAACGATGTCACGGTCAAGACGTAAGTCGCCAGCTGATTGCGCACCTCGCGCTTGGCACCTCGTACCTTGATCTGCCTTCTCACTGACTGTTGACCTTGGCTCTAGGATCGAGCTCTTCCGTGCATATGAGCCTCAACAACTCATTGACAAGATCTCGCCAACACCTCTCCTCATGACGGTGGCACGCGGAGATGTGCTCACACCAGCGGACCTCGCTCTCGGTGCGTATGCCCGAGCGAATGAGCCAAAGCAATTGCAAACGTTGCCTTGTGGTCACTTTGAGGCATATTCTGGCCCTTACTTTGAAAGGAACGCGGGCACCCAGGCTGAATTCCTCAAGAAGTGGTTGGTCGAGGGCGGATAGGATAAACAGCCACACGGGAGCTTGAAGGACGAGGCTGTCTGTCTATCTGGCTGTGGGTTGGTTAGTCTGCTCACTTCTTGAACATATGCAATCTTGCCTTGCATTCAGCAATCCTGGTAGACTGTCTTCTCCATCGCTAGATGTAAGCTCTTTGCCTGCGAGAGCTCTCTCGCGTATGCGATGTCCCCTGGCTTTCCCCGCCCCTCCCGCATGCTCGTCATCTATCCGGAGCCGGCAACCGTGGACTACCCGATGTTCTCGAGGTACCAACATGCCATCTAAAGCACAGACCGTATCTGCAAACGCGTGGCCCAGGAAAGAGGAGACGAAGGAGAGCTTTGTGACGCCAAATTCTCTGTCTCACGCTGGTATATGGAGCTTGTCACAGCACGATATAGCATGTCGACCAGTCAAGTGGCTTGTAGCCGCTTACACGAACCTCGCCAGACATGATTCCATAATCGCATTTCGTCTACACTCTTTTAAGTCTTCCAACTTTCTCTTCTCAACCCGTTGACTATCCTCCTCCGTCTACATTTGCGGCCTGAGAAGATTTTCGGTGGCTTCTTGTTCTACTTGCGGCGTTACAACTTCTCATGTCATTATAGACCCTCTCGCCGGTGGCGTAGTATCATCTCCTGCTTATCTGTTCCGCATGAAAAATGTGTCCCGATGACTGCGAAACGGAACACCTGACTGGTTTGCAGCTTGCGAGAACCGTCGAAAATAATCATGATATCAAGACGAGATCCATTCCAGCTGCATCTGCATACGGAGCCATTGACATGGGGACAACGCGTGTTTGATTAACGGTGCGGCTCTCTCTCTGCTCTCGCAACCCGTGCATGCGTTGGGGATGCTTCAAGCACACCATGTGTTCCGACGCCTTGGGTCATTTCCCACCGCGGTGCATATAAGGCAGGCGGTGACATGGAACTGCAAAAGGTTATCGACCAAAAGGGACAGTTCTGGAGCCTCTCTAATCCTCTTTGATATCGCCAACGACCGGGCTCCTTCTTCACTGCAGACTCACTCTGCTTCTTCACCCCACAGGCAGCAGTCCTTTTCTCCAAACACGATCCGCTCAAGGCTGGCATTGCATTATTTGGGAGTGCCGTATACGCAGTCATGGATCTCGTATCCTGACATTGAACGGCTGTGGGAAGAATTGGGAATTCCGCCAAACGAAGGCCAACCCAAGGGGTCGCCACGCTGCACGTTACCCGTCCTTCTCGACCGCACCGAAGCTTTCTCGAAGGAATCCATCATACGACTTCATGATTCAAATGCACTTGGGGGCCCGAGGAAGTCTCTAGACACTAACTACGGCACGTTCACGCCACTTGTTTCGACATTGAACATCGCCAGCGCCTTGGATGCGCTGTTCCTCGACCACGATCGCTACCCACCTTTATTTCCATCTGGTCGGTCCAGGGAGCAAGCTCAACAGATGCAGAGCGTTATTACCCGCCTACTTCCCGCGACTCGGCGGCTCATTCTCCCTTCTGTACCGGACATCCTCGACGCCAGAGGCAAAGAATACTTTATCCGCACGCGCAAACAATGGTTCCACGTGGCGTCTCTTCATGAACTACGGCCACAATCGCAGGACGAGACAGACGAGCTCTGGGTAGAGATCGAAGACAATCTCCAACCCGTCATCCGCACTTTACGGGAGTCTCCGCCGCTGGAGGGACCGGCGTCAGACGATCCTTGGACATGGGAGGACTACCGAGATGATCGAAGCCTTGCGGATAGCAGGAATAAGGCCGGACGGAGGGACGCTTCTGCTTCTGTTCGTGCTCGTGAGGCGGAAGCCGACAGTGGTCGTGTACGCTACCTCTCCAGCGGCTCCGCGCCCACGTATGCAGATTTCATCCTTGTGGCTTTTCTCGCATGGATCGCCCGTGTCGATATGCACGCCTGGGCTAGGTTGACGCAAGACGTTGGAGGTGGAGTACTGGAGGATCTGTGGATGGCATGCGTGCCATATATGAGGCGTCATACCTCCGTGAGGACTTTATCGTGGTTTCAATGACGGCCGAGAATATCCACTAACTAGGAGTGGTTGAGTACATAAAAGTGAGTGAAAATGTGCGATTGATCGCCAGCACTAAGATAAGTACGTACCTACTGTAGGCTGCGGAGCTGGATTGGGCTGAAATGGAGCAGTGGGGGCCGCTCTCTCCGTAGCTCGTACCGTCCCGACCTCCCTCCCTCCCTCTCGCTCTCCTTCCCTTTTATCTCGTGCTACTGCACCTCGCCTTCTCTCTGGTACCTCTCCGCCATGCTTCGGCCGTGATGTGTCTGGCTTGAGCTGCTCTGATGTCGGCTCCCTTGACGAGCATATCCTCCAAGATACATGTCGAAAATGGATATATGACCATGGGTCACCCGAGTGGACGAGTGACCATAACCACAACCGCGAACCTGAGTTGAATTGACCGTCCATATATAACACAATCCGGAGGACGGGGGGTAACGTACATGCATATGCATCGGGACAGACATAGACAGCATTCCCGTTGCACTTGACCTTGCCAGCCGAAGACGGTCTGGACGCCTCGATTGATGATATCGTACCATATCATATCATATCATACCATACGCACACGGAGTACAGCCAACCTACACAGTGCCAGTACCGGGACTAAACATGACATCTCCGTCCACCCCTTCCGCGGGCACTCCTCCCCCACCCCCAGCGCGCCCCCTCCATGGCCGCATCGCCGTCGTCACGGGCTCATCATCCCCCGTTGGCGCCGCCGTCGCCCTGGCCTTAGCCGCGCAGGGGTGCTCGCTCTTCTGCATCGACGTGGCTCCGACGGGGCCGCGGCAGGGCCAAAACCACGGGCAAAGCATCGGCACTAGCAATACCACGCGCGACCGGCAGCCCGGCACGCACGAACGCATCCGCCACATGGGCGGCGAAGCGACGTACCACAAAGCCGACACCACGCGCGCGAGGGACATGGACCTCGCGATCCGGGCCTGCGTGGCGAAGTACCATCGCGTGGATATCTTGGTCACTAACGCGAGTGCGAGTGCGAGTGCGAGTGCGAGTGCGTATGCCGCCTCCACTTCATCGCCGCCCGCGCGCCCTCTTCGGTGCCACGAAACCACAGACGAAGATTTTGATCGCGCACTGGCCGTCCACGCGCGCGCGCCCTTCCTCGCGTGCAAATACGCGGTTCGTCAGATGTTGGATGGGCAGCCGCGGCGGTACGGGAGGGCAAGGGGCTGGATCGTCAATGTGGCGAGTCCGAGTCTCCAGGGGGTTGTAGCCACAGGAAGCGTGGGCGTGGGTACGGGCATGGGGATGAGTCCACACATGGGCTCGCCGGGCTCGTGCGCGGGCCAAGCCGCGGCGGTGATGCTGACCAGGCAGATCGCTCTGGACTACGCGACGGACGCGATCCATTGTAATGCTTTGTGTCCTGGGTTTGTGGATGCTGGATCGGGGACCTCTACGGGTGCTGGAATTGGTTCAGGGACGCCAACGGGGAATGCGCATGCGCATGCGCATGCTCGGAGGAGCCAGACATCATTTCAATCTCAACCTCACGAGGACAGGGCGGCCATGGAGGCCGAGGATACCGACTACACCGACGGGTCGCGGCCCAGCGAGCCCAAGCTGGGCCCTTCTCCGCCGTTTGGCGGGAGGTTGGGGACCGTGGAGGATGTGGCGAGGGCGGCGGTATTTCTATGCGGCGACGACGCCGCGTGGATCACGGGCGTGACTTTGCCGGTCGATGGGGGAGGGTATTTGCTGCGATAGGAGAGAAGGGGAGGGGTCAGAAGTGGTACACATATCCGAAGAAACTTACCACGGGGTGAACGTAAGAGCTGGTGACGTCCTGACTAATGGAGGGCTGGTAGTCAGGGGAAGACGGGCAGAGAAAAGGAGTGTGTAAACATCATGGATTGGGGTTCTGTATACCCCCCTTTTCTATCGACATGAAGGAGCGCTCTGTTTTGCGCCCAATATGCCCGCCAACGCCCAAACGCCAACACAAAAGCGAAACCCAAGCAAGACCCAAGCAAAAAGCACACCTCCCACCCAAGGGGGTATCATGGTCGTCAATCGTCACCTCGTAACCAAGCAACGCAAAACAAAAACGCAACGCAACGCAACGCAGCCCACCGCAAACAAACCACAAACAACCCACCCCACCCTCACACCTCGCTCTTTAAGAGCTCGCCAGCCACCAGCTCTGCAACGATCCTCTTTCGTTGCAGAGGGATCATCTCTGGCCCATATGACATGGGCGTCAAGCCCAGCATGATCTGCCGGGCGCTGGTGATGGCGAAGACGCCACAATCGTCCATGTTGGACTGCATTGGGCTCTCCCCCCGCTCCACAAACGTCCACTCCTCCTCCTTGTACTGGGAGCCCAGCTCCCCAGCCAGCCAGGTCTTCACCGCCGCGATGTAGCGGCGCCCACTCCCGGCCATCGAGTTGTAGTGCGTCGCACTACGCGTCTTGCCCAAGACCACCAACAGCGTCCAATGGGCGCCACTGTTGATGGGGATGAAGACCGCCTCGGTCTCCAAGAGGGCCTTACCGCCAATCTTGGCGCGGGAGGCCCACCGCTTGACACCATCGTGTCCCTTCTCCTCCAGGTTGTTGAAGAAGAATGATGAGAACGCGTGGTAGGAAGGGACTTGTGACGGTCGGTCGTTCTGTCGACCGTGCTTGACCACGAGTGCGAGGTATCCGTTGATCACCTCGTCGTTGAGCCATCTGTCTGTGCCTCGGTTGTTGCTGGAGAGAGGGACGACGCGGGTAAAGTCACTGGCTTTGAAATTGCCGTGACCGTGCTGGAGAGCGAGCTGGATGCGATCTTCCCATTCGGCTGCAAGCTCGGCGATGTTGTAAAGGTGTTTTTCTTTGGCCAGAAGCTCACGCTTGGCTTCGGCTCTCGTCCTTCGAGTGGTTCTCTCAACTGAGTGCGGAGAGGCCTTGGGGGTTGGTTTTTCAGGGGTACGGTATTTATCATCGTCGAGTTTGAGCTGCGCGAGCTTCTTTTCGGGTGCCTGAAGAGCAGAGTCTGTAGTGAATGCGTATGCGTCGCCGTCTTCGTTCTCGTCCCTGAGGTCAATTGCGGGTGAAGGAGTGCTCGTGGTTTCTTCGATGGCTGTGACAGGTGCTTCTTTGTCGTCCTCTGATGAGATCCGCTCCGTTGCTTCTGTGGTGATATTTGGTTCAGGAATATCACCTTGGGTGGCTGGGCCGGAGTGTATATCCGTTATCTCGATGTCATCTTCTGCTGGGGCGACGACACTGTGCTGTTCCTCTTCCTCGCTCTCTTGTACGGCAGACTTATTACCGGTGGATCTTTCACCCGATGACTGTACTTGTCCATCGCCAGTGTTTGATTCGATCGGTTCTTTGGTCTCCTCGCGCTCAGCCAGGTTCTTTGACGCGGGAATTGGTGACCCCCCTCCTGCGGTGATCATCCGAAACACGTCGGCGTCCTGTTCTGGGAAAGGCGGTGGGGTACCTTGGAAGAAGGAAGAAATCTCGCCCTTAACGGGAGATCTTACATCGTCGAGGTGATAATTGCCGGGAGAAATATCGCAAGTCGAAGAGATGAAAGACTGTGCGGACGGTGGTGTTTTGCAAACCTTTGCCGAAATCTTCGAGCTTGGCTTTGGAGTATGGAACTTTCGGTCCTTGAAGCGTGATGGCGACAACAAGGAACTGTTGAGAGGTGTGGGTGGTGCTTCTGCGTCAGCTGCGACTACTGCTGCTTGCACGACAATGATAGGTTTGGTTGTAGGGGTGTTGGGCGAGTCGACGCTCAGACCTGCGGTCTGGAATCTCTTTGCACTGTGGCACGCGTTTCCTTCGATCGCTCTCGACCCTTGGATATCTATGCGTCTCTTTCTCGATGTCGTGACTGATGAGACCACTGTGTTTCCTTCCGAATCGCTTTCGGTGGCAGTAGAAAGGTTATTTTGCAGCTGCGCGCTTGGCGTAACTGACTCTGTGGTTGCGACTGAGGCTGCGGGTGAGGGAGGTGACGAAGGTGCGGTAGGGCCTGGGGCGAACTGCGGAAACGGAGAATGAAGTCGGACGCTTCCTGCTTCAGGAAGGGTCTTCCGGACAACGTGCTCTGGGGTTGGGACAGTCACTGATTTCAATGTTTGTGGTGGAGGGATTTGTGGCATGCCAGGGAACGCATCCTTAAGACGTCTGCGCCGGATGACCTTCTTGGGTGTGACATGTTTGTTCGTTGGTCGCAAGAGGCGAGCAGGTCGAAACTCTGGGACCTCAAATGGAATCTCTTCTGTAGCTACGTCTTCTTGGATTTGCTTCTTTGGAAGAGTAAATCTGACGGTTTCCTGCGGTGGAGGGGTTGAGGGAGGAGTGATCAAGACCGTTTCCTGCTGTTGAGGAGTTCTGGGAGGAGGGGTCTGAATGACGACACGTCGAGCTGGGCGCGCTTGAACGGCTCGATTTCGTGGAGCTTGTTGAGGTGGAGGATCGGCTCTGCGAGCTCGCTGCATGTGTCTGACCTGCCGAACAATAGCATATGTTGGCACTGTGACAACGGTCGCAGTCGCATTGATGGTAGCGCGGATAAGACCTCTGCAGACTCGTTTCGCTGCAGGCAGGACAGGCAGGAGGAACTCTTCGAGACGGGTTCGTCGGCGCACGGGATCGAACAGTCCAGTGGTACGGAATTGAGGGGTCGGAGGTTGCTGGGGCCATCCGCCTGGCATGTAATCGCCTTGATATGGGTTGAAAAGAGGTGGAGGAGTCTGAGGGACCCAGTCCATGAAAGACGAATTGTCAGCCATGGCTGTGGAATTGGCGAGTGAAGCTTGAGCTGTAGGTGATCACAGTAGAAGAAGGAGACAAAGGAGTTTGAACTGGTGAAAGAGTTCAAGCTGAAGCCGAGAAAGAGGAGTAGAAGCAGCAGTTCGAAGGTCTCAAGGAGAAGCATGGAACTGGTATGATGGGGCTCGGTTTGCAGGACGCTGAAAACGCTGTAACAAGAGTCGAAGAAGGAGAACAAAAGAAATCAGTCAAGAAAGTGAAGACGGTGATTGTTCTGTAGTTGTGAAGATGAAGGATGGATTGAATCACAAAAGATGCGCCAGATGATGCAGACGCGACTTTCTCCAAATGCGGCCTCGCTCGGATTGGTCACACGGTTATTTACCGGCGCCAAGCATCCACCCCGCCCACTGCGGCGATGCATATCCGGTACCGCCATTGCCGTCTTCCTATTGACGGAATCCCAGATGCTGTGCAGGTGGCCGTTGTTAACAGTACCTCCACAATCACGTCCATTCCCATGGTTTCAGAGCTATTCAAGGAGGATTCATGCAGAAACAATAATCCATATCAACCATTATGGTTTGTTCTAGCAGTATCATAGTATAGCCAATACGCTCCAGTTTGATGCAACACATGTTGTTGGCTGGTGTAAGGCGGACGAGGTACGAGGATTGGTTGGAACTAGAACGAGAGGCTCTATTGGCATAACCTCTATTCTACAGGCTGTGCCGGAAGCAAGCCCAACAGGATCACAGATGATGCGTAGTCGGATTTATGCTCGGAAGATATTTGCGATTGAGATTGAGGTAATGGAGGTGACTAGCGTCAGTCACTATAAAGGCGCTGAGGTTGGCGTTGCAGGACTTGAGATATCCCGTTCAAGTCAAACAGCCAGAAAATCTGAACCAATTTCGTCACGAGCAAGCCGTTTGTGTGTAAATTCCCCGTGGAAATATATCTCCTATACGGCTCTCCTGGCAGGAACCACTCGTAAGTGTCCTGAAGCGGGTGATAACCGAAATAGTATGTATTTGGTTCGAGGCAGGAAAAGTGACGAGCGTACACCTCGTTGGTGTCGAAGCCGGCTTTCAGTCTTCGATGGCATCTCTTCTGCTCCTAGCGATTACTGGTTTCGTATTTCGTGGAAGCGGGAAAGTGTCCATGTCCAGAACATGTCTCAGGCAGGGTAAATATCCAGGTCGCTGTAGCAAGGCCTTCCAGAGTTTCATTCAACAGCAAGGCCGACATGCTTGAATAAGATGGGAATGCCTTCTATTGCCCACCACGCGATCCCAGAATAGACAATTAGTTTGGTCACCACCTCCACATCGTACCTGACTCTCGGCCTCTGTATTGTCGAGAAAATTCGTTGCTCTTGTAACTCATCCGCTGATGAAACATCTCGAGGATTCTGTGCTTCCTCACCCGGTGGTAACACGGGTAATGGTGAAAGTGCTTCGACACCGGTGCCCATCTGTGCTCTAAACATCTCGACACTGCTTGATCTTTTCCTGCCATGACTTGTATCCTTATTCTCAAAATAACCACAATCCAGTGAGGGCGAAGGCGAGACTTCTTCCTTGGTGGAACTCAGTGTCTCGGGCGCATTTAAACTGTCCCTTCTTTTCTTGTTGCGGTACGCCAGTGTTTCATATGCATCGGCTTCGGATTGAGGGCCAACAGATATCGCTCGCCGGCGACGAAAGTTGGACAGCAGTCCAGGAATCTCCCTTGCCTGAGGGATGATGTTGTCGTCGTTTGGCTGTCTCGGTATAGTCTCATATTCCGAGGCTGGCTTGAAGAACCGTCGTGGCAAGGTAAGACCGAATTGCTCAATGACTCGGAAAATTGGCGGAAGAACTTTGAGTAAAGTCGGTTTCATAATGCCTCTCCATGCAAAAATGACAAGCACCCCAAGAACGATGCGAGCCACTAAAACCAGCCACCCCATCTTCTGGAGATCGAATGGAATGGTACCTTTGGTGGGTAAGGACCAGGCGTATGATGTTCGAGCGAAGTGCCACCCAGCATATTCGCAGCCGATGAAGACGCCAGCAAAGGAGACGCTGTCATCGAAACACGGGCAGTCATCGGCCGGCTCGGGATGGATTCGAACCAGCACGAGAATGATCAGTATGACAAGCAAGACTCTTTTCAAATCTCCTGCATGGAGCCAGTCATCAAATGTCGGGCCGTACGCAGCCTGCACCAGGCCCAGGACGGCACCAAGGGCGCTTCCCCAGATCACATCGAAGAAGCCGTGCATACCACAGTAAAGCCGGCCGAGAACGATGGAAATGGCATAGAAATAAGCCGCGATTTGTAGGCCAGATTTTACATTTGGATCCATCTCATTCGGCTGATGAAGCAAGTACAGAGAGTAGACTGCAACGGAAACGGCATTGGTGGAATGTGTAGATGGAAAGCCATACTCGAGGGCAGCAGAACCAGACATGGTGATTCGAGTCAGGGGAGGTGACAAGGGACGAGGCAGACATAAGAGGTCCTTGATGAAGCCGCTGAAGAAGACGCCCGCAGCTAGGACATGTACCATCCTGTCCCGAGGTCAGAATCCCAATCCGAGCGCATATTGGCATATACATACGCCCTTGCCAAGCGTGTATTCCCACACCAGAAGAGTATCGGCAACATGATCATGAAAAATGTGTGTGTTCCCAGATTGGCCGTAAAGGCGAAGTAGGTGTCAAGGGCACCAGACCGTAGGGTATCTTGCAGCCACGCAACATATGGGGTCTCCCATCGCACAATCGGGAGGAGCTGTTCTCTGAATTGGTACCGCCATGACGGCAGTCTGAGCTTGTCTGAAGAAATGGTAAGCAGCGTGTAGCGGCGTTTATCAAGAGGCATACAGTGATCGAGCGACCTCAATCCGGCGTCTGGTCTATCTTTCTGCTTCTCCATTTTTGTGTGTGTGGACGTTAGCCGAGGACGCCGTCCATCGACGCTGGCCGTCGTCCACAACAGGTACTTTTTCCCTCCAGCACGGCATCAAGATCTAGTGGAAAGGACGAGAGCTGGCGTCAACTTGACATGGTGTGCATTGTTGTTCCGGATCCCAGTGACAGTGGTGGGCAGTTTCGTGGCTGTGCAGGGAGTAAGTTGGAGATGCGCAGTGTGCGACCTATCTCATTTGCAGGGTCTTCTATCAGTCCAGCTCAAAGCACCACATGGACTACGCGAGAGATGGACTTGTAACATGGATCTTCCCTGCGACAGAAGCAAGCCAGGACACCGCAGTGTCGCGACTGGACGAGATTTGAAGCGCAAAAGAGGGGCGGTGCTGCATAAAACGTGTGTTTCAAGTGGGCTTTGGCAGTGTTACCTTTGGCAACCACCGTCGCAGCGGGTGTAAACATTGAGGCAGGCGCAACTCCGCCGATGTCATACCTTGATCGCAGGATATCACCACGGAAATCCTTGACACACATCTTGTTGTGCCTGCATATGAAAATCCCACAGTCGATAGCCTGCATATAATACTGCCGCACCCGTGTAAATACTGTCTTCCTCACGCGTATAGCGAACCATAGGCAGCTGAACAACCTCCCACTTCACCACCATGGCAGACACTGATCATTATCCCTCACGAACACCCACCATGTCAGAAAAGACCCCTTCATCATACATTACACCACCCTCGCCGAAGAGAAGACCGGTCCGGGCTCCTAGCACGCGGACGAGTAACGGCACGGTCAGCACAAACATGAGTTACGGCAGCGTGGGCAGGCTTTCGGAGGCCACCAACATTACCCAACCGCCTTCGTACTCGAAGAAGTTTGTCGTGGTCGGTGACGGAGGCTGCGGGAAAACATGCCTGTTGATTAGCTATGCTCAGGGTTATTTTCCAGAGGTAAACAAGAAGAGCACTGTACAGGCAGGATGAGTGGCTGACCAACCGTCCGCAGAAATATGTACCGACCGTGTTCGAGAACTACATCACCCAGACCACACACAAGCCTTCAGGCAAGACAGTCGAACTTGCGCTATGGGATACAGCAGGGCAAGAAGAATACGACCGACTGAGGCCATTGTCATACCCAGAAACAGACCTCCTTTTCGTCTGTTTCGCTATTGACTGCCCCAATTCACTCGAGAATGTCATGGACAAGGTACTACATGTTTCTTTGCTTCTCGACACGCCTACTCACTCATTTTACAGTGGTACCCCGAAGTCCTGCACTTCTGCCCAACTACGCCTCTCATCCTTGTAGGCTTGAAATCAGACCTCCGGACCAAGCGTACCTGCATAGAACTCCTGCGCACCCAAGGACTCACACCAGTAACACCTGACCAAGGAGCTGCGGTCGCTCAACGCATGGGCGCCAAGTACATCGAATGCAGCGCCAAAGAGAACAAGGGTATCCAAGAGGTCTTTGACCTGGCCATCAACACTGCGATTCAGATGGAAGAGGAGAGTTACGAAGTGAAACCGGACAAGAAGGGCGTGAAAGTCAAGAAGGCCAAGAAGAGGAAGTGTGTTTTCTTATGAGCCCGGAAACAAACACATGAATTTTCAATCTTCACGGCCAGGAGTTTGGTTTCTCCCTGGTCGGACCACGGGTTCAACTGGCTATGTATGAGGTACGCATATGTGGATGGCGTTGGATGCACCGAAACCTGCATCATGAGGCGTTGTAACGAGACTTTGCTGTTTTTCAGGATAGACGCTGCTGCTCCGGTGAGCATTGCAGCCACTGAACATCCGGTCCGTACAAGCAGCCGGGTTGTAAACTGCCCAAATGTTCAACACGGCACTCTCTTTCCCCAGACCCGTTTGCTGCATGTCATCGGTATGTCAGAAAGATGCCACTCTCCTTTCCACGCCCGTTTGCCGCATCTTATTGGTATCCTGTGGCCGGAAGATGCCGTGGTATTCTTGGTTTCGTGCCTGCTCGTGCTTTACCATGATGTTTCCAACCTATAGTTGACCATCCAATTGGTCTCCCGGCCGGAGTTTCAAAATCGTTCGCTCAGCAGCGGGAACAGTCCTCACTGAGATCGAACACTCGTCGCGTCGAGAAGCCCGCAGAGCTAAATTACCAATCTTCTCATCTCTCCGGCGCGCCCGCCTCTCCCTCGTGATTCGCGTTCCCGCCCGCCGTCGGATCTGACGACGAGTTGTGATCGTGATCGTGGTTGTGGTTGTTCGCGCCGTTCGAAGTTTCCTCTTCCGACCGGCCCATTACGGTCTCGAACTGACTCCACAGAGCCTCGACGCTCGAGAATTCGTTCCCGATCTGTATATACCACATCAGACATGTTTAAGCACACCAGAACCGTAGCAACGAGGCACGACACCGCATGAGAAGGACCCAGTACCAGTACCAATAGGCGTGAGAGTGTGCACAGGGTATTATATAGGTAGGTACGTACCTCGATGATCCCCTCGAGGCTCCGATTCAATGCGTTCATGTGCGCAAGGACCTGTTCTAGGGACTGTTTCCACCGTCGTCCGCGATGGGACACAAAGTCAGTAACTAAACTAGTTGGACAGTTCAATGGAGTCAGGGGTCCGTGTATAGTGGTCACGTATATATCCATGGCAATGGGAGCCGCATAAAGCTCGTGCTGATGGGGAGGTAACACGGCAGGGGAGAAGGGTGTCTTGCTTGCTTCGGTCTCCCATTCCGCTGGCCATGCATACATATATGACACACACGATGATATGATGCCTCAAGTGTGTAGGGTGGGAAAGATGAGATGTACTGTATGTACTGTATGGACTCACCTCTCCGATATCACCCACAAATGCCGCACGACGGAGTTCGAATTCGCTGTGCTGATGGGCCGGCGCCGACGCATCGCTGGTCTGGTTGGTATTCGATGTTGCCATGTATGCGTGCTCGGTACTTGTTGCGAGTCTCGACGAAGGTATGAACGCGGTGTGCTTGTATGATATACGCGGTCATAATCCGACGCGTTTCTGAGGGTCCCGATCACAAGATGACGATGAATACCTAGGTAGCACAGCACTCCTGGATCACTTGTTGAGGTTTTGGACAAGGAGTGGCTTCGAGTCTCATTGTAGTTGGGAGTTGAACTACCCTGCAATCTACATATGTGCCTTCCTGTATCTACCGCCACACAGTGGATCCCGCGCTGTGGCTCGCCCACCAACCGAGGGCTCACACTCAAGCTTATGCTCATCAATCAAAAAGAAAAAGAAGAAAAGAGACCTTTCATTGAGAGGAGTGGGATTCGAACCCACGAGGTTTCCCACTGCGGTTCATGTACAAAGACCTAAACACAGCGCCTTAAACCACTCGGCCATCCTCCCGGGGTGAAATTAGAGTCAATTTTCGGACCTTTGGTATATGTGAATACAATTTTGTAGGGTGAGTGGCTAAGCGGTACGGGCGTCTCCGAGGGGGCGCAGGTGACATCGATAGGACAGAGTTTACGGAGTGGTTAGGCGCTAGTTAGGTGGGTTAGCACATGACTTAGGCGCTTCTGGTGCTCCCCGTGTCCCCGTCATTGTGTGGTGGCACGGGTGGTCACCGGGTCCGCGGAGGACTTCGGGGAATGACTGTGTACTCCGGACGAGCTCAAATCTCTTGACAGGACTCTTTTTCCTATACAATAACTCATGCGAGCGTGCTTTTTCGTCCTTGCTCACGGAATATCAGAAGATCCCGAGAAGAAGATGTGATTTTGGAATCTCAAGTTCTGAATCGTTTTCTTAATCGTCACTCTTTTGTCTATCGTATACGGTTCAAGTGCTACAGAAGTGGGAATCGTTGGATCTTTCGTCCCAAATTCTCCATCTATTAGCGTCGCGTCTGCTGGTACAACCGTCCCGTGACCTCAATGATCGTGATCTCGCAAATGGCCTTGTGACCTCAGACTTCAAGCATCTCCTCGGCCAGAGGGATGTCCTCACAAGATAATCATTCCATCCTCGACAGGATTGATCGTCGAAATGCTTGCCGTAAGTGCTGTCTCGGGCGTGTCCTCCCGTCCATATGCGGACAGTCTTGGAGGCACGATCTGCGGGATGGGGGGTTACCTTCTGCCCGTTTCTGCAGATCGACACTCTGCATTTCCGGAAGCGCGTTCGGCTGTGGCTAGAGTGGTTCACCAGCAGAAGTCTCTTTGTTTGCGGCTCAGATCGCAAATGCCGGAGCATGGCTGATCTTCGTCGAATGCGGGTGCGCTCGTGATGCTGGACTCAAGAGTCCACCACTGGTCCCAAATCCCCAGGTCTCGAGGTTCCGAGGCTGCGGCGAAGCGCGGGTGGTTGGGAGCGGCAAATCGCATCGACGTGCCTGATGTAGTTTTGCCGCTCGGGTCGGACCTCGCTTTGAGAAACATGCAGTCATGCTCTGACGAGCGGTTTCCCTTTGGTCCTTATGCGATTTTGAATTGCTCGGGTTGCGAAATTGAAAAGGCGAAAAACGCGAGGCCGATCAGGACCAGCTAGCCGACCTCGCGGTGCTTGCTGAAAGATTGATGAGCGTTCGATATGCCGTTGCTAAATGCAAAGTGTTCGCTAAGAAAGGCTCTTTGGTGCTCGTCAAGGGTATAGGTCATGATTGTTGCTGTGCGTGCCGTCCATCTAGTAGTTTCGTGCTCGTATGTCATTCACCTAGAGAGAGAAGTGACGACAAGCCTCACTTCTTGCCGCCTGACAAGAGGCGAGAGAGCCGTTTCCGTCGGGGCTTCTCCTCGGCAGGTTCGCTGTCACCACTCGACGAACTGGTGCTTCTCGAGCTGGCTTCGGATGAAACTCGAGCCCGAGCCATGTTAGCAGCGCCTATGATATCCTCCAGCCGGACATCATCTTGAGGGGATGTCGTCTGGTAACCCGGCTCGAGGATCTCGGTGAATTTGGAAGGCATTGTAGCGAAAGTGCGTTTCTGTCCCGGATAGAGCAGTATCGTATGCTTCTTGGGAGTGTTACTGATTGGATATCCGAGAACGAGATCCTTCGAACGAGTGTCGATAACGAGGGTGAAAAATAGCAAGGAAGACGAGTGTTGTACTAATGGAGAAGGAAAGAGTCGGGTTCAAGGGCGGGAGTGTTCATCTTGTTATTTCTGTCCCTGTTCGTCGACGGCACACGATCACGTTCCGCCTGTTCAGCAGAATTTGCTCGCGTCGGTTTGCCCACGGCCAAGCGTTTGGAAGCCCAATAGAGACTCCGTGGCTTGGACGCCGGCTTCGTCATTCCCCTCCTCCGTCGACTTCCCCGGGATGGAAAGGATCGGTGGTCCCAGTAGTCTGGCTAGACCCTCGAGAGCCAGAACCGAGGCCGGATCTGTCCATAACAGTGGAACCCAACTTTTTCAGGGTCTACACTGTGGCGTTCGTGGGCGGCCAAGCCCCATCAGGGGTCGAGAGCTCTCGAGGATCGACCGCCCGGAGCCATTCATCGCAAAGGAACATTCAGGGAACAACACGTGGCCACGGTAAGAGTTTCTTTGTGCCACGGAGAAGCGTACGAAGGACTCGTGCTCGTAAGAGTACACAATCAAGCCACGTCGGCAGTAGGGAGATCGTCCCACAACACACAACGATCTGCCTAGTGAACAAAAGGGGAAGGTCCCATGCGAGTGCCGACGACGCCTGCCCACGCATCTCGCAATTCGACAACACACAGGACGAGTAGGTAGTGGCTAAGCACTGCATACTTAGGCAGACCGATTGTTGTCCGGTTGGATTAGCGACAGAGCATTCATTGCCTTGCCTTTTCTGGCTCGAGTTTGCCTCCTAGAGTGAAACCCCTCGAGTCGCTGTCCATGGTCGCCGTGTTCACACGAACTGCTTGAGCTTATTCGGCTTTCACAATGGGTCATTGCGGGTTGACGGAGATCTGGCGACTATCGCCTGCCGTAGACAGTATTACGGTAAATAAGGTTGCTGTTTATTTGTTTGTTGAGCGGATCGGGTCCGCTGGAGCCGGGGGGGCAAAATTGTTGTGGCTCTTGGCGTCCGGCACCTAGAACACCAACTCTGTTCTACAGTACCCACGCGTGAAAGGCTGACTTGCATTTTACGAGGACGGGCTTGAGAGCGACCTGTTTCAGCTGCCTGTGATCTTCGGGACCCTCGTGAAGCGACGACAACAGGAGCATAACCTCCGGGCAAGCCCACTCCAGCGTGGCAATAACGCATCGAGCAACTGTTGTGAGCTTGAGAACACCGCGCTGCATCCTTCCATCCGTCCCGACTGTATATGTCCCTGCCCCTTCATCGACGATCGCCCAATATACTGTACGTCCTGGGTGGAGCTTGTTGCTATCTTGGACAACATTCACGACCAAGCTTCTGGGGATGTAATTCTTGACCACCTTGCATAGCTCGGTCGATGCTTGTCCCAATGGACGCTAACGCAAACGCGGCGGCGTGCCCATTGTTTCACTTCCTGGTGGTATTTGATTTGCAATAGACATGAGTGCTGCCTACAGCTCGTCTGAACATGTCCTCCTCTGGAAATTCTGCTTGTTGGTCCATCTCAGGTGAGTCGGGCACGCACGTGATCCCATTTTCTTTCGAAGAGGCAATCTTGCATGTCGTTGGAGAATTATGTCGTCCTGCATTTTCGCGTGTGCAGCAACACGAAGGCGGCGCGGCGCATCTCGGTTCATCAGGTGTTTACCTCGGGGAATGGCTTGCGGTTTTGCCCTGGGGATCCCTCGAGGATCAGTGCTCGTAAGCTAGTCCTCCATCTTGGTGTCGGGCCCTTCGCCGTTCATCTCGACGCCCTTGGCAGCAGAGATCCACAAAACATTGTTGCATCTAGATCACCCAGTTGTCAGCTATTTTCACAGGGATTCAGATTCACCCGTCGCCGTACCTGATGAGGACTTGCCCCAAAGTCCCGGTATGCTTCCTGTCGATATACTCCTCTGTGTTAGAGAGCTGGATGTTCATGTACGAGTCGACGCTGATGAGACGGCCTTTGTATTCTGTTTGTCCCCATTTTAAGCGGATGATGACTTCCTCGTTGATCCTTCAGATAATGAGCGTTAGAGATTTTGTATGAATATCACCAGAAGCCCGGTATCGTAGGCGGTTCTAGCGCATCAGGAAATCGGGGTGAAGGACGTACAAGCTCTGGAGCAAAGGCCGTGGGTTTAGAGGAGTGAACTGCAACAGGTTAGCTGCAGCTGCACCAGAGTCGGACATAACAACATACATTCATGATGTCGTTCGGTCACTTAGTATGATGCTGGCTGCTTTAGACAGTAGTTGCGATCCGAGAAGAGTCTTGTGGTAGACGTGGTCTTGGAATTGGTTACGTTGCACGCGTGCCAGGCGCATACGAGATTCGCAGCGAAAAAGTCATGCCAAGCCTAGTCACTGAGCAGGCAAGGCTGGACGCCAGCCTTGCCTGTATCCTCACCTGCTCCTCTTGGGTGCCTTTCAATCCTGTGCATTCCGTCCCTCTACAAGCATCATCATGCTCGCCTTATTGTCCATTTGATATCCTTAATGCTCACTTCCTCGGAAGCTTTCTCGTCATAATCGAACCACTCTCCCTCTGACAGGTCAATCCCGCTGAACTTGGTCCCAGACTCGAGCCCAGTAGCCTCCCACTCGCCCTAAATGCCGAGTCAACCTACGCCACAAAGATCTCGACTGATGCATCACGTACATCTGGCTTGAAGTCCGTAAATTCTAGGCCGCGACAGTCGATCTCAATGAGATTCTTAGCTTTGGCAGGTGACTGCTGCTCGTATTTTGCTGGCGCTGCCTTGATGGTGGCGCTTGACTCTCTCTAGATAGATGACACTGCTGTCAGGAAATGATGGACCTTCGAGATAGCATCGAAGAATCATTAGTACAGACCTTGCAGTTCTTGCACTTCCACACGAAATTTGCTTCACCCCGACTGCCTGATTGTTCATTCATCTCCTACCATCCCGGGTTAGACTTTAGGACACTCGAGTCATTCCGGAAGCCGTTGAAAGTCGGCTGCCGCAGCAATGCCCGTCCTGTGAGGGAACACCGCAAACCAGCTGCTCCTAGCAGACTACCATAGTGCCGGAACCCAGTCGTCGAACCCAGAGCAGACTTACATGACGACTGAAACCGACCCAATTGGCATGTATTTCTCGACAGGACGTACACTGGACTCTGAATGTGTAATAGTAAGGTGATTCAGCTGTGTCGCGTGGAACGAGGTCGGTCACACTAGCCAATGATCAGTCATGGGAAGTTATCGATTAGGTGTGTTCTTGAGATGTACCCTTCTAGTTCTGCGGACAAGGCCAACGCTAGCATCTTGATAACTGAGAGCCAAGGCAGACTAGATATGGCAACCGTACGTTTCTAGGTTCGCATCCTTCGTAAGTGAAGGAACGTGGATGTACCTATTGAAGGAGCCAACGCGAGTGCGAAAAAGACGTCATTTGAAAACCTTTTGATGGACTATTATTTTTGTGAAGTGCCAACACAGTCAACCCGTCGAAGAAATCAAAGCTAAAGACAATTGCAGAGACTAATAGGGTCTCGCTTGCAGCGCGGCAGCAAAGATCTTGGATATCGTGTTCTAGTCGTACCGCAAACCAAGTCTGAGTTGCTGGTGATGGCGCCCAAGAAGAAGAAGAAGCCAGCAGCGAATCCCGCTCGAGGCTTCGCCACCACTTCTCTACCCTCCAAATCGAAAACGGTCGCTGAGACTGACGATGTTTCTGTCGTCGATGATCAACCGACGCGGGCAGCCGGGGGTGACGCGTCCGTTCATGTGGGTGAAGATCCAGGACCTACTGATAGCAAGCAGCCTACAGATGGCGTTCAGATCCAAGATATGACTCCCGAGGAACTAGAAGCTCATCTGGAGAACTCCGAACTGAACTCAATGCTTGACAAGCACGGTCCCAGAGTTATCGCCGATGCTCGGCGTCAGGTCGCCAGACTAGAGACTGAACGACGTCAACTGCGCCTTCAAACGCAGAAACTATCCACTTACAACTGGCTGTCAGAAGAGATGATTCGTGAGCTGTCTGACATGGCGATTGAGGATGAACGCGGCACATCAGCTGCAGGCCATATCAGGCTCCATGAAACTGACGAGGAAAAGCTCGTCCGGGACCTGTGGACCTTGGAACGAGTCTTAAGATCCCTGAACTTTCCAAAAGTGTCTGAAGCCATCGCGTATATCGCAGAACTTGCCCTCTCGAACCAAGTGAAACCCCTTATCGATTCTGTGCCTGGCCTAGCCGAGGCGCTGCAATGGTATGCCGGGAATACTCAGTCTGACGAGCTCACCCACTATGAGCAGACAAGTACCACAAAAACGGAGCGAAGCGGTGGAAGCACTCCGGCTCAGGTATCATCTGGTGAGTAAAGCGGCTTTGCGATCTTTCGGCGGCTTCCTTCTTGTGATTCAGTGACGAAGTAACCCAGAAACGCCTCTCTGGGGCCATTCAGGAGATGGACGCACGGGATGTGGAGTTGAAACTGCTGGCCATGTTGAGATCCTGAATGGCCTGCGACTTCAAATTTGGTGTTATGGAAAGCTGACAAGAGGACAGAGCCGACAACTGTTACTCACAGTAGACAAAGCCCTGCTTCAACTCCTCCGAAAGTCTCGGACGCAGAGGACGTTGCGCTTACCTCTTCAGACAGCGAGGAAGAAGACGACCCTTCCAAGCTGACGGACAGATACATCCGAATCCAATCACTGATATGGAATGTCCAGAACCAGGCCTTCGATGATCGTCAAGATAAGGGACCCATGAAAGAGAGGAGGTTGATTAGGTGGAACCAGAAGTTGCAACATATACTCCGTGATCCACTCTTTGACAAGTGGGAAGCAGAATCTCAATGGAGAGCCAACTTGCTGGAACTCCAGGCCGTACAACAGCAGCGCATGCGTGTAGCAGCTGCTACTCGGCGCGGGAAGAAGAAGCAAGATCTTTGTGAAGAGACGGTAAGCAGCGACCTAGAGGCAACGGAGACCACATTGGAAGAACATCAGAGGGATGGGGACGATGACGCCCTCCTAGGCGGCATGTTTGGAGAGTCTGAAGATGCTCCTTGTGCTGCCCAAAACCAGACAGC
Organism: Cladophialophora yegresii CBS 114405; assembly: GCF_000585515.1. Classification (NCBI taxonomy): domain Eukaryota; kingdom Fungi; phylum Ascomycota; class Eurotiomycetes; order Chaetothyriales; family Herpotrichiellaceae; genus Cladophialophora; species Cladophialophora yegresii. The sequence continues at coordinate 3,780,300 of NW_006913046.1, read as the reverse complement.
CTCTGAGAGCCCGGTGAAGATTATCGCCTTCCCAAAGTGGACAGGAATATCACCGAGAAGACTGTTGGAAGAATTGTGTAAAACTCACGACTCGAAATCTCGAGTGCGGTTCAGAGCACTGGTCCAAACTTCATATTCAGCCAGACACGAACTAGAGATCTCCTGGGCCGTCGACATTATGCTCGAAGCTCACACGGTGGCCGCGCTGCCGCGCGAAATCTCCGCGCAAATAACTGAGCGGAACTGGACTCTGGGAATGAAAGACGTCGCAGCTGCAAATAGTACGCAGTCCGAAGCTTACATCTCTACCCTCGCCCTCTTTCTACTCTCAACAATCGGACCGGGTGAGGCACGAGCTACTGGCCGCCTGCCAACTGTCTGGCGTGACTTGTTCAAGGATTTGGCCGACGACAAGCAAGCTCTGGTCAATGAGGAACACAAGACAACCCTTCGTCGGTTACGAGCACTCGTTCACGAGACGGAAGACAAGTTAAAGCAACAACAGGACCCACCCCTCAATGCTCGTGCACAAATGCCGAACCTTTCGAAAGAGCGAAGTCGGCCACGGTCATCGGCTGCCACGAAGATCAGCCCGGAGCAGGTCTCTAGGGAATGGAGCTCCAGGACTTCTCGACCATCGTTCCAGCAAATGCTCGAGGTTCGTCGGCAACTGCCGGTACACCAGTACAAGGACAGAATACTGTCGTGCATTGAGGAAAACCCGGTTAGTGTCATCTGTGCAGAAACCGGCGCTGGGAAGTCCTCTGGGATTCCTGTGCTGCTTTTAGAGCAAGCATTTGCTACTTCTCGAGATTGTCGCATACTGGTCACTCAACCACGAAGGATCTCGGCTGTTACACTGGCGAGGCGGGTGTCTCAGGAGCTTGGAGAGAGTCGGAACGATATTGGGACGATCCGATCACTGGTCGGGTATGCCATACGGTTAGAGAGCAAAACTAGCAATTCCACAAGAATCACATATGCTACCACCGGTGTTCTGCTCAGAATGCTGGAAGAGTCTACAGATCTTGACGACTTGGACTATCTCATACTTGACGAGGTACACGAGCGGACCATGGACCTGGATCTGCTATTCATTGCATTGCGAAAGTTGCAGAAGCGGCGGTGTAGCCTGAAGATCATTCTCATGTCAGCCACCGTCAGCGCGAAAAAGTTTTCCGACTACTTTGATGGTGCACCAGTGCTGGATCTTCCTGGCAGGACGTTTCCAGTTGATGTCAGGTTCTTAGAGGACGCAGTTGAGGCCGCCAACGAGCTTGGCGGAGTCAATGATAAAGCTCTGGTCCTTCAAGACGAGGGTACGGATTTCGATGAAGCCTATGCGGACGAGAAGGGGCGACCCGTCATCATGGAGCCAGCGAAGTACAGCAGTCAAACACAACATACAGTCGCCAACATGGATGAGTATCGAATCGACTACAACCTCATCGCAAGACTCGCTGCATGTATTGCTACGGGACCACAGTATGCCAAGTACAGTGCTGCTCTCTTGATCTTCATGCCCGGCATAGGCGAGATGCGACGTCTCCACAGCCTTCTCCTGTCTATGGACACGTTCAGTCGCAACTGGGTTGTTCACCTGCTGCATTCGACCTTCTCGACCGAAGAACTCGAGCGAGCATTTGAACGGCCTCCACCCGGTCACAGAAAGATCGTCATCGCAACCAACATCGCTGAAACGGGCATCACCATTCCCGACGTGACGGCCGTGATTGACACGTGCAAGGAGAAAATCATGCGCTTCGATGAACGTCGCCAGTTATCCCGGCTAACGGAGGGATTTATATCTCGCTCCTCCGCACGCCAACGCAGAGGTCGCGCTGCCCGTGTCCAAGACGGTCTCTGTTTCCACCTTGTTACCAAACATCGACATGACAACCAGATGCTCGAGCAACAGGTCCCAGAAATGCTTCGGCTGAGCCTGCAAGATCCGATGTTGCGCATCAAGGTTTGGGATCTGGGCTCGATTGAGGAGACGCTCAATGCGGCCATTGATCCACCTTCCAGGAAGAATATCCTCCGGGCAATCGAGAAATTGAAGGACGCAGGTGCACTGACGAAGAATGAAGGACTCACGCACCTGGGCCAGCAGATCGCGAAATTGCCCCTCGAGGTTTCGTTGGCAAAACTCGCGATCTTTGGAGTGATTTTCAAATGCTTGGACCCTGTGCTGACCATGATCTCCCTCTTGACTTCCAAATCACCCTTCCTGCCAGGCCCAGCCGCCAGCAGTAGCGGGCAGCAACCTAACGCGCGACTCAGCTTCAGTAGAGGCGAGTCCGATCTCTTGTCCTCACTCCACGCATACGAGAGCTGGAAAAAGGCCAGACTCGCTCGGACCGCCCAAGACTTCTGCCGCAAGAACCACATCAGCGACCAAACAATGGGTCAGGTCGAAGAGCAGAAGATACAGTTGTTAGTGTATCTCGTCGATGCCCGCCTAGTCGTCCTTGACCCAGACGAGAAAGGACATCTGAACCGAGCACGTTCGTACCACGGCCACGGCCCGCCCAGCTACAGCATTCCAACCCGATACAACCAACCAGTATCCGACCGCGCGCTCAACGCCATCAGTGCCATGGCGCTTTATCCGCGCATCCTCATGCGCGAAGGCAAAGGCTGGCGCAACGTCTACACGAATCAGATCGTCACTCTTACTTCTCGATCGATCAACCATCCTTCCCATTCTGCCAAACCACCGCGCTGGCTGTCCTTCTACGAAGCGATGCAGAACACACGGTCCGGCAACCTTAATGTCTTCGAGACGTCCGCAATCCCGGAGTCCGCCCTCGCGATCCTGCTAGGTAGTGATGTCGAGTTCAAGTTCTACGCCGGCGTGATGGTCTTGGATGGCGGGAAGGTGAAGCTCAGCGTGAGGCAATGGAGCGAATTGATGGCGATCAAGACCCTGAGAGAGAAGGTGGAAAAAGTGTTGCAACAATGCTACAGTGCCCCCAGCCAGGAGGTTGCCGAGCAAGATAGGAAGTGGTTGGATCTTTGGTTGAGGATCGAGGCGGCGCAGGAGTCATGAGGCGCGACATCAGCATCAGCATCAGCATTAGCATCAGCAGAGAGCAGAGAGAGAATAGACGTTGGACCCTGCATACTATGTAATAAAACCTCGTCTGCTCTAGGCCCTATGAACATGCCTACAGTCTTTTGGGGGTACCCGCCCTAGCCCAGGCGCATCATCGCCAGAATGCGGCGGACCTCCCGAAAACAACGTCTCACAACCAGTTCGTATCCTGGTCATCATAAGGATAGACGGATATCTCTCTAGAGGTCACGGTGTCTGCCTACTTATCAAGCAAATATTTAGCGGGTTGGCGCCTATGCAAGCCTAAAGACGCCCAAACGACTGGTAGGGTAGCCGAGGAAAGGGTGATTAAGCCACAACGTTGCGGTTTGGAGCAGAAGGTGGGGCAAGTTCTAGGCGGGGAAGTTCACAGCTCGGGCGTACCTGCGCCTGCGATCTCAGGCAGGGCGTCAAGCACAGTTGTCCCTCAGTGCCGCGTTGCTTGATTGAGTTGTGTTTCTCACCAACTCTCTTCTTCCTTGACATTGCCATGACCCATGCTGTGGCTTTGCCGACACTACTCACTCGAAAGCGGGTGTCGTGTCGGCTCAGCCTGCATTCTTCTGCCCAACTTTGGACATCAGTCGCTTGCCGACGTTGTTCGGGTTGGCGTTATGTCACAATTTCCTAGCATATTCTTCCGGCCACTCGAACAAGGCCAATCTGAGGAGCAAAGGTTGCTGTCTGCCTTGTGTCACCAATCTTGGAAAGGGAGGCATGGGGCTGAGTCTTTCAGCCTGTAGCAGTAACCCGTGGTGTATGGAGGGATATCAAACCAAATCAAGGCCTTTGACACACCAGCAGGCGCTGGTTATCACTTCGGACTTTTTCGAACGCTGTCTATGGAAGGTCTCTTGGAATCACTGGCACTTGCATTGTCCCGGCCACCTCCGTTGTCCTAACACAGCATGAACGGCGAGCAGTCTGTCGAACACCATGAAGCTGCTCAGCCTGCCTGCTGTGTCAACCCTTCAGCAGATCACGAAACCCGCAACGTATGAATACACAGCTCTGCCTTTGGACACGAGCAATCCGAAACTGCGCATTGTCTCGCTCCTGCCCGGTCGCCAACATGAGAAGGTCAAGTGTTCGCTGCAAATCGCCTCCTTGGAGAATGCTCATTTACAGTATACCGCCGTATCATACACATGGGGCAGTACTGAAAAGACGCAAACGGTCGCGTGCGATGGCAAGCAACTGCCCGTCACCAATAACTTATACGCTGCGCTGCGCAATCTGCGAATGAAATATGCGCCGGTCACCATATGGATCGACCAGCTGTCCATCAATCAAAGTGACAGTGCCGAGTGTGAAAATCAAGTTGGTATAATGGGGAAGATATACAAGAACGCCCAGGGAGTAGTCATATGGCTCGGTGAAACTCAACACAATAGCACCCAAGCAATTGCGCTATGTAAGCAAATGACCAAGGTCATTGATGCGCATGACCGAGACATATCCAGAGACATCATCGGTGGGCCTGAGCAATTCGGCTTGCCAAAATGGGCAGATAATGTCTGGTACAGTCTTGGACTTTTGCTTAGGCGGCCGTGGTTCCAACGGACTTGGACCATCCAGGAAGTGGTCATGGCACGCAATGCCGCTGTCCAGTGTGGAAGAGACAATATACCATGGACCTCGCTCAGCAGAGTCGCTTCTTTTTTGGACTTTGAAACTGGAAGACCTTCTGGCGTCGCGAACCCGACAAGCACAAGTCTGACTCACCGCGTGCGACTTATAGACCAACTCAGGGAGGCCCCGATGGATCTGATTGATTTGCTTCTTGAGACCAGAGACTACCAGGCTACCGACGCCAGAGACAAGGTATACGCGCTTCTGGACCTTGCATTATCCGATGTTGCGCCCGACTATACTACAAAGACCGCTGAAATACTGTACATTCAGATTGCAGTTGCATATCTTGCGAGCATACTAGTCGAGCCATGCTCAGAAGAGCTGAGAAGCCGCAAAGTGATGAGTCTGATCAGCCATGCCGGATCTGCGAACCAGCAGCTTCGTTTGCCTTCGTGGGTCCCAGATTGGAGCAGAAGCCTTCAGAGCCGGCCATTTGTACTCCGTCCTTCGTTTTCAATCGATCCTATACCAGGGTACAAAGCTGGCGGACCTGTACTTTCTCAATTCGATATGTTGAGTCATCATCGCTTGCGTCTCAGTGCCATCTTCTGTGGCTCAGTACGTATAGTCGGTAGCAAATGGCTTGCCAAGGGAGATATGCTGAGCCGGAAACAACTCCGCGAGGACGCAGGCGAATGGCTTGCTGAGGCCATGTCAATCAATTACATGGCCGGGCAGACGTATCTGACAGGGGGCCCAGAGAACGAGATTTTCAAGAAAACAGTATTAGCAGGCAGGAACCGATATGGCGACCTGGCCTCACCAGACGATATCCAGACAATGTACAATGGCTGGCGGACACTAGAACAGAGGACTTTCACAATCGAGTACGTGAAAGAACGTATCCATGGTGATCAGTGGCTTTACTTCCATGCAACCATGGCGGCCCAGGGACGGGTCTTCATGCTATCATCACACGGTCATACCGGCCTTGTGCCGCATGGAACCAGATGTGGTGACAGGATCGCTGTGCTTCTGGGCGCGGGAGCGCCAGTAGTGTTACGGCCTGTTGGGTATGACATGGACGGACATCTGTATTCGCTTCTTGGTGGTAGGTGTACCTCACACTATCGTTCTCAGATCGTTCAAAGCTAAGTTTTCAAAACTGACTAGAAGCTTACATTCATGGCATGATGGATGGTGAAGTGACTCGAAACGTACAGCTTGACGACCCTCTGATTGAAGACGTCGTGCTTGTTTAAGGGCGGTCGACCGGTGAAAAACAAAGCAGTCCCGGAAGCGGTGGGTGGCTATTGTGATCTTTGTGCCCGATCGGTATCCTTGTCGCTGAAGAAACAGAATACCCATTAACAGCCATTATGCCGAGAAGGGGTCCACGACTCTCTCTGGCCATGGTATACTAATGCAACCCATTGCCCCGAGTTTATATGTGTATATGTTATATACCTTTTGTCGTTGTCGGATGCCTCCCGGTGGTGGCGCACACGCCGATATATACAATGCGCATCGACCAGTGTCGTCAGCATCGATAGTGCCGGTCTAATCAGACCTATTCGGAAGGAAAGCTCGTTCGCTTCCCGCGCGCAGCGATCCTCGACATACTCCCCGAACCTGTCACCCTCCCACTCACACAGCCGTCCCTTGTTTTCGCTGTTTTCGGCCGACTTGCTCGAGGACGTTCTCAGGCTTATGACGGCTTACCTAGCACGTTCTGCGACTCCAGGAGTTTGCCTCCCACCAGGTGCCATGGCACTGTGTCACGCGTTCGAACGAAACGTGCCAGTCTACGTCGAAACTTTGCGCCCAGCAGAATGCGAACCTCTCGCCGAAGTCGACATCGGTGTTGGAGGGAGTATCCTCAAGCGAAGGCTCTTCGGTGATCTTCTAGCTTCGCTCATTCTCTTGACTGACATAGTAGACCTGGCCGGTGCTAGCCTGGTAGAAGGAAAGTAGCGACCGTTCCTAACCACCGTGAGAGAACTAGTGATAATGAACCACCTTATGTACCGTAGTGGAGATCCGCGCCGAGTCTACCTGTCTCGCTGGTCACCCCTTTGCATCTCTTAAGCGACCAGATGCCGAGCGGATCCGCTTTTCTCCGAAGCTCTGATGCAACTCTAATTCATCCAGCCTCGACATCCTGCAGGACCACTGCTTCTCCCACGGGCAGCTGGCCATGTAGAAAATGCTCAGCTGGTCCCTGGTGCGGCGGTTCTACGGCCACACGGCGATCCGCTGCACCATTTCGAGCTTCAGCACCTTCTCCCGAGCTCTGTACAAGGCCAGCAACCACCTTCCCCCGCGTCCAACCCTGCCCGACGCCGAGATCAAAGAGACGTACGTAAAGGGGACCGGACCCGGCGGTGGGTGGGCGCTTTCCTCCATGGTGTTTGTGTCATCTCACCGAAATGAAGTTCTAACACCAGAGAGCAGGCCAGAAGATCAACAAGACGAATTCCGCGGCTCAATTGACGCACATCCCGACGGGCATTGTGGTCAAGTGTCAGGCCACGAGGAGCAAGAGCCAGAATTATACGATTGCCCGGAGACTTCTGGCTGAGAAGGTAGAGGTGCTGCAGAAGGGGGAGGAGAGTCTGGCTGTCAAGGTGGTGGAGCGCAAGTCGAAAAAGAAGAGGAGTGCGGATAAGAAGAAGCGCAGGAAGTATCGACAGCTTGCTGGGGAGGTGGAAACAGAGAGCAAGGGAGCCGATGATGGCGAGGAGTGTAATGGCTATGGTGAGGCCGATGATGCGGAGGAAGCTGGACCGGAAGACCTTAGGGACGACAAGTCGAACGAGTCCGACGGCCTTCAGGACGAAAAGTTGAATGGGCCGGAGAGCAACAGCGGCAGCTGCAACGCCCCAAAGCGATCAGAGTTCTCGACATGAGTAACTAACCCCCGCAATACACCAGAGTATAAGCATGCGGTTGCCTCACTCGATAAACCGGAGCTGGATGGATACTGCAATAGACCCCAGGTCGCCAGGTACCTGAACTGAATGGGAAACATGCAGGCTAACAGATCAGGTTCCTTCCTGGTTTGTTACCGTGGGCGTATCTCGGCCAGCAGCTGTTCAGCCTCGTATACAACGATGATACAGCCTTACTGTTCGAGTCACGGTGTTCTCGTCGCGCACTCCGACTTTTTACCAGCACTAAAAAACGACAAATCGACAAAAACTCTAACCCAGAACCCGAACTGCTTCGGGGTCTAGGTCGAGGGAAACCCCTTGTGGGATTTTTCTCGTTGTCCGTCAGGTTCTCTCCTGCCCTTCGCCCTCGGGGGAGGGTTGTCATCGGCAGGGACTCGATCTGGACCATCATACAATTTTCCACGTCGGGCTGTATGAGGCAGATTGTCGAATCTGAGTCTGGGGCTAACATGCAATCATAGCACCCAAGAGAAGCTGTCTCATGCCTGGCGAATCACCCTTACGCCCTGCAGGTTTGTTGGTTTTGGCGACACCTGACAGAACACGGGATAGACACAAGAATTTGAGAGCGATTCTGTCGGAATAAAATATAAACACACCATTTTCGATTGGGCCGAGGGGAATGTTTTTGCGGATGGCGGGTCCGTGCGTACCAGGTATTGGGTGACCATTACCAAGACTTCACTTCACCCACAGTGAGCCTGCCAATGGTGAGCTCCCTACTCGGTGGCTGCTTTCAGGCTGCTCGAGTCGCAAAACATCGATTACACTTGACTACGGATATGGGGTGACAGCCTTTGCGTTGGTCCTTTTTGTCCCATTTCGCTCTCCACTGTTCTTCAGAGCAATACCCTTCCGCAAGTATCACCGTCACCCTGCGCATTGATCACGAGTCTCTTAGCACATAATGAGATTCTGCAATGCTTTCGCCTTCTCCTTCCCACTCGTCTTATTACCCCTCTCATTCTTCCTTGCTGCGACATATCTCCCTGCCGAAAAAGACGTACCTCTTCCAACTTCATCAGCTGTTGACTTCCGCCAATTCTGGAGATCCGCCGTGAAGAAAGCGATGAATGAAACACACGTCTTCGTTTCCCCCAATCACCCCTACATCCACGTATGCTCTGCGCTGCTCCGCTTCTGACCACCCTCGGTACTAAGCGATTGACAGTATGTGGGACGTTGGGTGCCGTCCGCGGATCAGTTGATGCGCGAGGCGGGTTTTCCAGGTCTGTATACGCCTAGGGCCACCGGTAAACGGAAGCCTACTGACCATTTGGCGACAGGTGCATACTTCGAATTCGGCGTCACCAACACCACATCCGTGTACCTTGCCTTTCAAAGTTATCCGGGTTTCGGTGCTGGGCCCGGGGACCCCTTGGACGTTGAAGATAACATCGGCGTTACGGTGGAAATCGACGACGAGTTATTACTTATGGTCCTACATCCGTGCTCTATCGTGCAGGTCGCGGAGAACCTCGACCCTAGCAGGACGTACAAGCTCAGAGTCACGCAAACGGCCTATTACCAAGGCGCCGACGGGAGTTTCAAGTTTGAAGGAGTCTGGCTGGACCGGCCTGCCTCTGAGGGGCACGGTCGTCCAGCTGTCGGCAGCACATTAGGCGCGCTGGTACCGCAGACCGAAGGCCCACAGGGAGCTACGCAGCAGCAAGACTCACCACCGGCGCTGCGAAAGAAATCACTCATAGAGCTGTTCACATGCGAGGTCGACCTGGAGCTCAACCGCCCCAGCGCGCAAAAAAACGCGGCGGGTCTCGCTGAGGAACGAGTACACACCTGGTATAACCGCTTCGGAGCTGAACTCGGCGCCGACATCGCCCTCGTACCTACCACAGGGAAGTACTTTTCCCAGGATTGGTTCGGGATCAAAAGTGACAATCGGACGACCGCGCCCGTCGCGAAATATTTCTTTTCCTATCGCTACGAGGGTGAGAGTTCATTCTCATCCATCTCAGTGAACCAACCGAAGGAGGACCACAGCTGGCCATTCAAAGCCTACCGACCCGCTGTGCTGATCCTCCAGCTCGGATTCACGGACTTTATCGAGATCTTCAAGGGCCTCCCAGCTCAACAACATTTGGACGAATTCCTCAACAGCTTCGTCAAGGACTACGTCAAATTCGTCAAGACCATCCGGGCCGACGCCTACCCCTCTGACGGGACGACCGCAAACGGCGGTGATGACGGCAGCTACAGCTACACTTACAACTCGGCGCCCTCCACGCTCCCGATCTTCCTGATCGCCCCCTTTTCGGCCCACCGTGTACTTGTGACACGGAAGCTCACGCTCGCCAAATTCATGGCCGACGCCCTCGCGCGCGTGGTGTCCACGTTGCACGCCGAGGGCGACATCTCGACCCACCTCATCGATACCGCAGGGTGGCTTGACCCACAGCAGGACTTTCAGACGCCGCCCAACTTCCGTCGCCTGTTTCGGCCGAGAGTCGATGGAGAAGCCTGGCGACCACTTACCGAGGCTGCTAAAGTCAAGGTGGCGAGTCTGCTCGCGAGCCATATCTGTCCTTACATCAAACAAAGTGGCCAAAGCTCAGTCGACGGATCTGCAGGCATCAGTGATAGCAATAGCAAAAGCTCAGCTGTGGCTTTCGCCGCGTCGGGAGACTGCGCCTTTGATCAATACGACAGCTATCTCGGCAACGTGTACGTCCCTGAGGGCGTGGAGCTGGACCGCGCCCTGCTGGAGCGCAAGTTCGAGATCATCAAGGAGAGATTCCGGCTCGCCACGCCTGTTCGGTTGAAGATCGAGCCGGGGTCACTTCGACACAAATGGGCAAAGTAGTTGTGCGGAGTACGATGTTGGTTGGGTGACTTCAAAGGACGGTTCTGGAAGTGTAGTTTGGCTGGTTGCGAGGCGGGCCCCGAGTCGCTCTGGACATGTTGTCACGAGCAGATCGAATGTAAACAAGTGGAGTTACTCCTCTGCCCGTTCCAATACCGTCCCGGGCGTGCTGTAATCATGCTATAATATCCTACATAAGGGCAGTTTGAAGCCCCGTGATGCTGAGCTGCGACTTCCTTCTCGATCCAGCCTACGAACTTAATCCTTCAAGCCACTCGCTCTTGTTGCGGGGGCATCTTCACCGTCAAGAGTGATGATCTTCCTGCTCAACAATAGCCGCAGCTCTGGTGTGATGACCTTCTCTTTGATCTTTTCAGCCTCTTTGCCTTTTGCCTGCGCTTGGCCTGGCTTCTGTCTTCTGGGGCTTGACCCGACGCCGCGATCCTGGGTCTGATTCTGGTTGTGGTTCTGGTTCTGGATCTGAGTTTTCAGGACCGAAGGACCCGTCGCCGCCGAGCCAGTAACCACTGCTCCTGTATTCTGCGAACCACCAGCATTGATGTCCTTCGCATCCTCCACACCCGGCTTTCTTTGCCTCAACTCGCCAGCCACACCGCTCGGCATCGGAAATGTCTCCTTGCGATCAATCGCCTCGACCGTCTTTTCAAACCTCTTGAACAGCGCCTCAGCCCTGACAAGCATCTCCTGCAGATTCATCGTGCCGGACAGCTCGTTGATGTACTTGAGCACCTCGTCGAAATGCTTGAGGTGATCAATGATGACGTCGCGGTGCTTCTCCAGGATCGCCACCGCGATGAACAGGTGGAACTGGCTGCTGTAGAAGTCCGTCCAGAGACTCTCCCACAGGCGCAGCGTGTCTGACCATTCGAACTCACGCTTATACCACACCAGCAACATGCGGAAGAAGAAGAAAAAGTTGGTGCTGTCGGCGCTTTGGAGGTGCAGGTAGAGTTTCGGATCGAGGAGCTGGACGAGTTGGTCGAGGGTGTTCAGCTGGGCGCGCATGCCGAGCTGAGACCGCGCAAAGTTACGGCTCATGCGCGTCATGAAGTGGCAGAAGGCTGTGAATGCTAGGGCGTCATCTTGGAAGACGGCGTACAGAGGAGACAGGAGATCGGACATGCCTTGGACGTAGCCGAGGTTTTGGGGCGAGGGATTCGTGGTTTGGTATGTCGAAGAGGGAGGTCCGACGGAGGGAGGGGTGTCGTATTCGAGGTATGTCAGGAGCATGTCCTTGAGTTGTTCCATGTGGACGTTTGTGCCGGGTCCGTCGGGGCTGTAGAACGGAGACGTGGGATCCGGATGGGGGATGTCTTCGCCTGCGAAGAGGGGAATGTGTCGGTCGGTGCGATGCACGTCTTTCTCTACATGTCGGACAGCAAGGTCAGTTCGATGTGAGCAGGGAGGAAGCATGATACGAGGTGATTGATCGGAGTACCTACCAATTCGCACCTTCTGCTCTTTCCACCATTCTTCTTGTTCGGGCGTGGCGTTGCCGTCGATCATCCTGTCCCACCATGCACCCTTGAGCTGGATGTATTCGTCTCGTTTTTGGTTCATCAGAGCGCGCCGTTGCTCTTCTGTGCTGTCCCACTCATACACGCCCAGGAGGAAAGGCCAGGCTTCTTTCCGCACGCCGTCCTCGGGGTCGAGACCGCCATGGAAGATGCGTTCTTTGACTTCGTCCACCGTCACGTTGAGTTTGCCCTTTACGTCGAAGAATGATTTCCACTCAGTCATGTTGACGGGTCGGCGCTTGCTGTCGGTCAGCGTCATCCGTGCTGCTTCCATGTCCAGAATCTCGAAATCGCCGACGCTGGTTTCCTCGGATTCAAGGACATCTCGCGCCGTCCATATTCGCTGCTTTCTTTCTCGTTCGCTCTGCTCGGCGATGCTCATAGCCCAGCGCGCGAGGTAGAGCTTTGCGCTGTCGAATTCGTCCTGCAAGGTCTGGACTTCGGGGTTCTGAATTAGGCGCCTAACCTGAGGTGGTAGATTCTTGTTGTTCGCGAGGTCTTCAGCCGTGCGTCGGGTGAAGGTAGTGACTTTGGACAATTGCTCAAGGATCTTCCACCTCGTCTCCTTGAGAGCTTTCGTCAGCGGGTCCATGCCTGGGCCCGGTGGCTTCTTCTGTTGGTCAGCGGGCTTTTTTGCCGCAGCGTCATCCTTTCGCTTGGCCTGCTCGAGTGACTTCCGTCCTTGCCCGAAGCCCAAACGATCTTCCTCCGACGGGTCGATCAGGTAGATTGACGGCTCGGCGGTGCTTCGTTCGACAGCGACGTATCTCTTCAACCATTTGAGCACTTCATCACCACCCCAGAATAATTCGCCGCTTTCTCCAAACGGATCGAACGATTCTTTGGCTCTTTTCTTTTTCTGTAGGATAGTGCTTTCGCATTCCGAGTCGTGGAAGAACAAGGCGGGGAGGCTGGAACCGGCTCTGGTGTTGATGACGATACTACCATACCACCATCCTAAGCTCGGTGGACGGACGTGAATGGAGTATATGCTGGAGAGGGGAAGAGAGAAAGCGTATGGTCCGACCGGCGACTCGTCGAAGGTGGTTGCAAGAGGCAAGGGCGGAACCAGGTAAGACTGACGCGGAGGGGACTGGCTGTCTTTCATGTCCACCTTGACATAGGTGCTCAGGTCATCTTGAGCCAGTGAGGCTTCGGGCACCCACGCCAGTAGATATGACGAGGCATTTAGCTTCTTCTTCGACGCAGAGGAGGCCGAGGACGTCGGCCGCTGGTCGTCGGATGAAAGAGGTGTGGGTTTCTGCTGGACCAGGGCGATGAAGCCAGGGATATTGTCCTTCGCCGAGGGTGTGGGGTGAACGTAGACTTTGCTCTTTGAGAAGAGTAGTTTGACGCCCTTGGTGGTCGAGGCGTGTGTGATGGTGTTGTATCCTCCTTCCTCGTCGTCGGAAAGGTCATAGAAGGAGGCAGACGGTGATGGGGCGTCTCGGCGCCCTGATGGTCCGGAGGCCATGCTGGTGCATCAAATGTAGTACATGCTCTAGGGCAGATGAGAAGAAATATCTCGTCTGAAGCTCGCTGCGCGTCTGTCGGAGTGAGGGTAAATGTGTGGCGGTGCAGCTCAAGATCCATGCTGAATTCCTGATGCCTGGGCACCTGCTGGAGAGGCTGCACAACAGGTGACGTCGCCGACGAGCAACAAGTGAGCCAGGCAGAGCGAGGGGAGAAGTGGGGGAGAGGTGGGGGTGACAGAGGGGCGAGCGTGAGGGCGAAACCCCGCAGTGCAGTGAGCGCAGGCCCAGACTCGCCATGCTTTCAAGGCCATGGACTGACTGGTGAAAGCAAACTCATCCATTAACAAACTTTTGCTATACATGCTAACCAGGGCAACAAGGTCATTCCCAGGCCACTTGTACCAATCCATGCACATGCTTTTCCCACCACCAACACCATGCTTCGTATTCTTGTTCGCACGAGGATCTATTTCCTCGTGTCAATCGTCCATGAACTGAAGTCCAGCTGAGATGCCAATGACCCATCTTTCTTCGCTCCACCAATCTCCTCTTTAGGCACCGGAGTCTTTCTCCCGCTCGACGTTCCAGGCGGCGTGTTGACACTAGTCATGGTTGCACCACCACCGGCCAGGACCTGCTTGTCAGCTGCTCTCATCACGCGCTCCTTGAGCCTCTTGAGCTGTTGCAATCGCGCTCTCCAAGCACTCGGAAACTCGGTGTCGTCGTCCTTCGTGTTCCATGTTTGACAGAACATGCTGGCGTTCAGTGCCAAGGTTCGCACAAAAGGGGCGAGCTGGGCGGCCGAGATGATCTTGGGGTCAGCTGCCGGTGATATGTTAGGCAAGTCGTCCCTCGTGATGACACGAACCCAGTAGAAGCCTGGCAGGAACTCCGGGTCTTTGGCCGCTCTGCCGCGGCATGCTGGTCGAATAACGATGTTGACATAGTTCAGCTGCGACTTGAGGTTGTTCATGTCCCATTCAAGTCCAGATCGGTTAAAGATAATGTTAACGTGACAATTGCCAACATGTGCCTTCTTGTTGATACAGTGAGGATCGTCCTCCATATCTGTCGGCATCATTGTCGGCACAAAGTAGATGATCTCTTCAACCCGATCTCGCCAGGCAATTGTGCGTTCACCGTCCCGAGGATACTCGAGCCCCTGGGGTTTGAACTGCAGCGGTGGTTCTAGTGACACCACGTAGCCGAGACCATCGAGAAGCCGGTCAAAATCTGCAGAGCCGCTGGTATTGGGAAGATATTCAGACTCATTAGTTTGTCCTTCGTCAATGAAAAGCACGCCGAATTTGTGGCTAGTAACCGTTGGTATTCGGTCGAACCCTTCAAGAGCTCGTTGGACATACTCTTCCTGTGGTAGGAGAAGTGGTTGATCAGCCAGGTTGGTGATTGCTGCACTCGCTACTCGTTGGAGCATGACATGCTGAGGTAACACCTCAGTCGTGATCTCTTGCTGCCGGATTTGTGTATACCCAGGTCGATGATGTGAAGGTAAAGGCGCCGTCAACTGTTGGTACATGGCATACGTTGTGCCTGAAGCTTGGCGTTTGGTGATATGCGTCTTGCCGGTATGACCGGCCGTCTCGACAGTCACGATGCTGAGACCAGCGATCCATGAAGCCGAAGATACCGGTCCGTCTTCCGAGGCCGCGAAGTCGTGGTTGGGTGAAGTTTCGCCCAGGTCAGAGAATGCTGTTCTTTGCATCATGTCAATAAGCACTTCACCCTGTTCATCAATGGCCTCCTCTCCTCGGCCATTTTTCCAGACCAGTCGCGGAACAATCCATTGTACGTATTTGGCCCTGAGATCCAGCCGAAGTGATAGGAACCAGAATAGGATGTTGTGGTATGCCAGCGCAGCAGCATATTGAGGCAATCCGATATCGATCAGCATGGCGGCACGATATGGCGGTCGTCTGAAGTTCATTCCGCTGTGCCTTGACGGCGCGTTGACCCGGCCTTGTGGCGCGGTATTGGGCGACTGTTGCTGCGCCCGCGTCTTTTCAAGGTATTGGATGCATATCCCGAATATCATCTGAATCTCATCCGGGTTCAAGTTGGAGTGCATTTCCGGGAGCAGAGCAACTTGGATCAGGAATTCGAGGATGTGTGCTGTAAGATGCCCTTGCGTCATGTTCTTGGACATTTTGTCAATAATGGTGGGATACAATGTGGCCACAGACGACGGAATCTCGAGACTGCAGAGTGACAGCGCATGGATGCAGCCACGGCTTGTCCCCTCCCAAGCTCCCCCAATACCGGCGATAAAGGCTCGGACCATATCGTCTCCGAAACCTTTTTGAATTTCCTCGGATCTCATGGTCGCGAAGGGTGTTAGATTGACCAAGATCTCGTACATACACAAGGCGACGTCGGATCTCTTCAGTCCGGTGGACGACGGTGGTTCTCGGAAGGAGTTGTTGACAATTTGCTCGCACAACACTTGCCGAAGCTTCACGACTGCTTGTATCGAGTTGAGCCAGAGAGCGATGTTGCTTAGTTGCGCAGCAGCATGGATGACCGTGTAACCGTATGTCTCCCAATCTTGATCAGCTTGCAGGCATTGGATGATGCTCATAAGCCAGGTGTTCATGTCCAGTCCCTCTTTCACCTGCGGATAGGCAGTCTTGCTCACATTGAGAATGCTTGATGCTCGTCCAGCGAAAGGGTAATTAACATCTTCCGTGTCAGGGTACATCCACAGCGGATCGCCGGCTTCCGATCTCGCTGACAGGCTAGTGCTGCTCGCGGAATCTCGTTGCGAGGGAGGTTCAAGCTTGAAGGTGTCGGCAGACTCTCTGGTTCGCACAAGCGCACTAGCGATGTGGTGGCTCTGGCCCCCAGGTGCAATGTAAATGAACCCGGCGTCATCTGCTCTTATCCTAAACAAGAGGCGTTTGGCGACAAGACGAGCCGGGCGGGATTGGCAGCGAGAACCAGCTGCTTCGACCAAGGCCTCGAAAACCTTGACAGCAGCATCGACATCGGTGTGGATGCTGTAGCTGAAGATAGTAATAAGAACCTTGGTAGCTAGGATGGCTAGGTCATCGCTTAGGGGCACCCCTGCCGGCGCATCCCTTATCAGGTGTCCGCGGATTTTCTCAATTGTGCGAATTGTTGATGCCTTCTCTTTTGCAGCCTCTTCGTAGTTCGAAATCATGTGGTCCAAAGACCTGAGCAGTGTCTCAAATACGCGAGTGTCGCATTCGTTATCGAGTTGCTCGAGCAATCCGCCAAAAATTGATACGTAGACCTCGTGTGGGAAAGTGTTGGGTTCGGCCATTGTGTCGTCGAAAGGGTTTCCAGCTTGTACGAGGATTTCGATCGCTCTCAGACGCGCTGCTGAGGGTAAAGTCTGGTTCTGAACGATCTCCTTGTAGATTTTGTCAGCGTACTGGCTCTTGATATTGTCGTCGGAAGACGACAAGTGCTTGACGCTTGCGTAGTTCAGGCTCAGTGTTAACTGATTCTGATCAGCGTAGTGAGGGAATTGGAGGAAGAGTTCATGGATGGTATTCTGATCAGAGCTGGGAAGGCGATCCCAGATGCGCAGGAAATCTTGAGCCAGATTTTTCGACAGCGTTTCTCGATCTCTGGAGTGGTGCTCCCACTGCCGGTCCTCCTCCTGAGTCGAATTTCTTGGCGCAGTCGCCTGAAAACAAAGACGCATAGTTTCCAACAACATCCCAAAGTCGAAGGAAGTCATCTCTGTTTGTGATCGGTGACTCGACATGATCGCATGCAAAGCATTCAAGATGTCGTAGCAGAAGCGCGAGATACCTTGCTGTGCTGCGGGGTGTAATACTTCGAGAAAGTCCTGCAGGCTGAGAACAAACCCTCCTCCGTCCTGCCTCTCGTCGACCAGATTCTGCAAGATACGCGTTGCACCTCTGGCGTGCGAGAGGTAGTGTCTCGGGCTCTCCGAAACAGGAGTGCGTACAAAGGAGTAAAGCGTGCTCATGAATCCGGCGTGGAGTGCACCGGTAGCCAACTGCTTTGCACAATCGAGGAGGTGTCGTGGCACTTCTGATAAGCTTGTGATGGAAGCACACAACACCACGAGAGTCTGGTCCAGGCCGCTTGATGGATAGTCGAAATGCGACGAGATGATGTAGAGGATGCTTACACCGGCATCTATGTCCTCCTGGCGACTAGCGTTGAGACATAGAGCAGTGATGGCCTCTACAGTCCGAGACAATTCCTGCTGGTCGAAGCCGGTGTGTCCCAGCTCCAAATAGTCCGAGATGTACTGGAGCAACCAATCCAAGTTCTTATGCTCCTTCAGCGAAGCCGACTTGGAGTTTTTGTTGTCTTTTCGCGCCTTTCCTGCCTTCTGCGCCCAAGTAGGCAGCCATTGTATGAGTAAAGACAACAACGACGTGGTACCTTGGTCACCGTGATGGTCTTCGCGAAGATCGACAAATCTGCGTGATACATCCGTGCCGGGGTTCAAATCACCAAAGGCAACAAGCCAAGCTCGCGCATCTTCCGGACTGTTAGCAATGGAGAGGCCTTCTTTGATAACATCCGTCAGTTGTAGTGGCGTCGTATCGGAAAGGGATTTCTCTGGAGTATGTCCGCTCAGAGCATGCCAGTCAGGGCTGGGTGAGCTGCGTGAAGCGACGGGCAGATGCCATAGTGACACCCTCCTGGCATCCCTCGTATTAGGATGGGCCGGGCCTTCTTTGGGAGAACCATTATCTCTCGACATACGACACAAATATTCCTCTGGGATTGGCATGGTCAGCGAGGCTCTTCAAGGGTGGTGACCCATTGCTCTACGAACGATAGAGTGGGAAACCACGTACACGAAGCAAAAGATATCAGCCGTTGGAAAACAGACTGGGCAGATAGCAAGAGACGCCAAAAGATGTAGATGGCCGCAACGAATCGAATCATGGGAAAGAAACGACGCAGACGAGAGGCAAATGACCCACGGCGTTGGATGGGATTTCCAGCCTTAAAAAAAGGCAGATAAGGCGCAGGGCAGGGCTCTTGTGGCGAAATGCAAGTGTTTCGTACATACATACCTTGAGAACGAAGACGCAACGACAGCGAGATTCAGCCGAAATGGCTTAGGACTATCCCTCGTAAATGCAACAAGAGCATGAACACTGGCCCTTTTGCCTAGGGAAAGGGGAAACCCTGTGAGTTCGCTGGTCAAGTTGGTGGTGGTGTCGATGACAGCGACCTTATCAGCGGCATTTGGGGAAGACTAGGCCCAGCCGACAAATTAAGAATGGCCTTTGAGGGAAGAAGAAATTGACGCATCGAGCAAGGAAAGGTGAAAATTTTGGAGATGAGGAATGGCACGAATGGCCAGAATGAGACACTGCAACAACTGTTTCTGGCTCTGGACTTCAGATGCCGTGGCGCTGGCACAGATCTTTGTGCTTGGTTCAGACAGGAGGGAAATCATGCAGTCGATCCACCTTCAGACAATTGTCACATTTCTCTTCGACACCTCTCATCTCACAGCCAGAACTCCGTGCGTAACCGCTTGAGCCGAACTGCGCCCGACTGAGAGGGCACAAAGATCTCCTGTCACTCACCGTACTGACTTGGCTGTCCGATTGCTCCTCTGTATCGGAGACCAAAGGCGCAAGGCGCTCGCGATTCTGCCAAAGAAGTCCTGATGTAAACAAATGCTCGAACTTGCACAGAGGCACCGTTTACATTTCCGTGAGGTTTGCTCGTAACAATTGCAAGTCACCTTTCAGAGATTGGAGTAGTGAGTCACTGAGTGTGTTTGCCGAGACTTCACTTGTCTTGTCCTCAGCCTTGCATTTCTCTGTGCTTCAGCCTTGGACACTTGCAGCACAAAGGATCTCCCCAACAGCGATGTATTGAGGAACTGATCCCAACCACTCAGTCACCGCTCAATTTAGACGACGGTCAAAAGCGAGCTTCGACATGGGCTCATTAGCACCTCTGGCCCAGCTGCTGGATGCCAGCCTCGACCCGAGGACGAATAAAGAGGGTAAGTCGCAAGCAAGTCTGCATGCGACTCAGCTAACATTGTCCAGCCGAGCTCAAGATCCGCGCCGAAGAGAACAAGCCTGGTTTTGCCATTTCTCTGCTCCAAATCGCCGCCTCAAATGACTTCCAATACAACACCCGACTTGCCAGCGCCCTCTTCTTCAAGAACTTCATCCGTCGGAACTGGACCGATGTGGAGGGCAACTACAAGCTTCCTCAACAAGATGTCACTGCCATCAAGACAGAAATTGTTGGACTGATGATATCCGTGCCGCGGGGCCTCCAAACCCAGCTAGGCGAAGCGATCAGTGTGATCGCAGACAGTGATTTCTGGGAGCGGTGGGATACATTGGTCGACGATCTGATATTCCGCTTGAAGCCAGATGACCCGATCATCAATGCTGGCGTTCTTCAAGTCGCACACTCGATCTTTGCAAGATGGCGGCCGTTGTTTCGGTCTGATGAGCTATTCACGGAAATCAATCATGTGCTGACAAAGTTCGCCCAGCCATTTCTAACGCTATGGCAGTCCTTGGATGCCTATATTGAGAGCCATAGCAATGATAAGGCAGCTCTCCAGAATGCTTTCGCCGAGCTCGACCTTGTCCTCCAGCTGTTTTATGACCTGTCATGCCAGGACTTGTCTCCAGTCTTCGAGGACAACCTAGAAGGCATATCGGGGCTGCTGCTAAAATATCTAAGATACAACAACCCTCTCCTGCAAACCGACGACGAGTCCGAAGCGGGGCCGCTGGAGAACACAAAGTCTAACATCTTTGAAGCGCTGACTCTCTACGTTGGCAAATATTATGATGACTTTTCCAAGCATGTTCGGGGCTTCGTTGAGAGTTCATGGCACCTATTAACAACTACTGGACCCGAACCAAAGAATGATATCCTCGTTAGCAAAGCCCTCTTGTTCCTGACCTCCATTGGTGGGATCGCAGAACAGGCGCAGACGTTCGGCGATGCCTCAGTTCAGACGGAAATTGTCGAAAAAGTCATCCTGCCGAATGTGGCACTGCGAGACTCTGATATCGAAATCTTCGAGGATGAGCCGATCGAGTTCATCCGAAGAGACCTTGAAGGCTCAGACAGCGAGACCCGTCGAAGAGCAGCGGGAGATTTCCTGCGTCAACTCAGCGATCAATTCGAACAATCCGTCACGACTATCGCGATGATGTACGTCGACAAGTGCTTGCAAGAGTTCAGCGCGAATCCGCAGGAGAAATGGAGGGCCAAGGATACAGCAGTGAGCCTGTTCCATGCCTTGGCCTCCAAAGGAGCAACAACCGCCGCTCATGGAGTTACCAAAACCAACAGTCTGGTAGACATTGGTGACTTTTTCTCCAAACACCTTGCCAGCGACCTGCAGAATGAAAGCGCTCAGCCCTTGATCAAGGTCGATGCGATCAAATATCTCTACGTCTTCCGAAGTATCATCACGAGAGATCAATGGCAGGCAGTCATGCCGTTGCTTGTCAATCATCTCGGGAACTCAAACTACTGTGTCTATACTTACGCATCTGTCGCTGTTGAGAGGGTTTTGGCCATGACCGACGGAACCGGGCGACCCGTCATCGACCCTGCCAGTATACGACCGCTAGCAGGCAGTCTCGTTGAACACCTTTTCAGCCTGGTGGAGAAGGATCCGGCCCCACAAAAGGTCCAGGAGAACGAGTTTGTTATGCGCTGTATTATGCGAGTTTTGATCGTGCTGAAAGATGGTATTTCTGCGGTAGCCGAGAGTGTACTGCGGCATCTGAGCACCATCACAACCATCATCGCGTCCAACCCAAGCAATCCAAGATTCTACTACTATCATTTCGAAAGTCTAGGCGCTCTCATTCGCTTCACACCACCGGCGCAGGCGGATGCCCTAGCATCTCACCTGTTCAACCCCTTTGCAGCGATACTTGCTAATAGTGTCGAGGAGTTTACCCCCTATATCTTCCAACTGATGGCTGCGATGCTCGAGGCGGAACCCAGCAAGCCCTTACCTTCGGAGTACATACCCTTGATTGCGCCCATCCTTGGTCCTACGCTTTGGGATCAGCGAGGCAATATCCCAGCCTTGGTCCGACTTCTGTCAGCTATTCTTCCTCGCGCGGCCAATGAACTAGTCAGTGGCAACCAAGTCGAAAATGTTCTGGGTATCTTCCAGAAGTTGGTGTCGACCAAGGTGAACGAGGGCTATGGTCTTGATCTCCTGGAAACGGCGATTTCGACTTTCCAGCCCTCTACGCTTGAGCCTTACTGGGTCCATGTCTTGAACATCCTGCTCACGCGACTACAAGGCAAACACTCTCAATCCTTCCAGCTCCGATTTGTTCGATTCTATCACTTTACTGCCTCCCTCGACGACAAGGGCCTGGGTGTTGACTTCTTTGTTGCCGCTACCGATCGCGTTCAGCAGGATGTTTTCCGCCAGCTGTACCTGCAAATCATTTTGCCGAAGACGCAAGAATTGGCTCGTCCTTCTGATCGCAAGATAGCAGCCATTGCCCTCACGAAAACGTTGGCGGACTCCAAGGCCTTTGTCGAACGCTATCCGAAGGGCTGGCCGCTGACTTGTAATGCACTGCTCAAGTTGCTTGAAGACCCGCCAGTTGTGTCAAGAGGCGACGACGCCATCGCCGAGCTCGACGTGGAGGACAGCAGCTTTGGTGTGGGGTTCACTCAACTAAACACAATCCGACGTTCCACGCCGGACCCTTTCCCCGAGGTGACGGACCTCAGGAAGTGGGTAGGTCAATACCTCAAGGTTGCCGATCAGAGACATGGAGGAAGGATAGGCAAGGTGGTCAATGAGGGTTTGAGCCCGGATGCGAAGAAGGTGTTGCACGCTTACATGACCTTGTAAAAAGAGCACCGCAAGCCGTGATCCAAAAACTCGGCATTTTAATTACCCTTAGACAGCAATGGTTGGCCTGGATTGACGTGGCAGCCGCTGGGGAGCATGCTAGGATGTTCCAAAAGGCATTAGGTGTCATTTAGACGAAGAAAACAAAAGCGTATTTCGCCTTCGGGTTTTCGAGCGAGGCCCTTACCAGCACGCATTTCCAGTTGGGTAGTCACAAGTTCATCTGGCCCAACCAGACCTTCGATCTGGCCACAAGTAACAGCCCATACGGCTGTGGCAGCTGCACTAGGTCTTCATATAAGAACGAGACTGACTCTTCACACTGTTGTCCCATTTGAGCTCCCACGAGTGTCGTTCAACGGCGAACGCGAACCGCGAG
This sequence comes from Cladophialophora yegresii CBS 114405, assembly GCF_000585515.1. NCBI lineage: Eukaryota > Fungi > Ascomycota > Eurotiomycetes > Chaetothyriales > Herpotrichiellaceae > Cladophialophora > Cladophialophora yegresii. The sequence goes on along the minus strand of NW_006913046.1, from coordinate 3,757,601 downwards.
GCTGAAACATGCTTCTTGCCTTCCTATTGGTTGGAACCGCCGGCAGAAGTCAGTCCCGGGAGATTAAGGCCTCCTACGTACAGAGTAAACCTGATGCCCATGGCCGGCTGCGGACTCCCCTGTCTCCAATGTTCGGCGTGTGGGCAAAGCAGCCCTGATAACACGGAGTACGGGGTCCGTGAAGCACTATGGAGGTCCCTCAGGCACCGGTCGAGGAGATTGGGAGGGGGACACACGTGGCACGATATCCCCCGTCCCAAAAGGACACATTTGGCTGCTTCAAACAGTCTGGTTTCATCTGCCTTGATAAGGCCCCCCACTGGACACTCTAGCTTTCCAAGACGCCGTTGATGGCCACTTCTGGATCACGGATAGCCCACACAAACACGCAGTGGTAGACGCAGAGGCAAGACCACTGCGGTCTCTCAACGCCAGCGGCTGGCGATAACAATATTACTATCACCTTTGCAGGACGCGACGAGATCAAGGCGCTACCACTATCGAACTCGATCTCCTCCGCCGGCGCGGCAGCACGAACATCGATTATGTGTACACCAAGCCATCTCCCTTTGTAAGGCAAGCACGTCGTCTCCCCGAGTTACTCGATCACCGTGTTCGACAAACATGGCCTTTCTCGAACCGCGCAAGGTGTATCACCGGACACAGACAGATGACTTTGACGTTAAGCCGCCCGACACAAGCGTCGAGCTGTCGCCTTTGCGCTCCTTGTCCAGTTTTCAGAGCGGCTTCACTCGCAGTTTTCGGGATCAATCACCGCTCCTCAATTCCGATGCAGATCCTATCCGGGCCGAACAACCATTCTTCTCAAAGAAGTCACTTCGTTCAGTCAAGGCCCCTCTCGTCGTCTGGCCGACAAGTCTGTATGGATGGCGCACCGGCGCCTTAACCGCCGCGCTACTTGCGGCAATGTCCCTGCTTGTCAACCTCGCCACAGTCATCTGGCTGGGCGCTCACGGCCAAGGGGGCAGTCTTGTAGAACTTTACAATGGCGATTGTGGCAAAGTTCAGACCATGGACATCTGGGTTCATCTGGCAATCAACGTGCTGAGCACCTTGCTGCTGGGCGGCTCAAATTACTGCATGCAGTGTCTTTCAGCGCCGACACGAGCAGATGTGGATCGAGCACATGCGGAAGCCATCTTCCTCGACATTGGTGTTCCCAGCATTCGCAACTTGCTCAGGATTCCGCGCTACAAAATGCTCCTCTGGTGGGCGCTGGGTCTTTCCTCGATACCGCTCCATCTGATGTACAACTCCGCTTTCTATAAATCCCTCTCGACCAGCGACTACAACTTGCTCTTTGTCACGCAGGACTTCGTGGATGGTGAAGCATTCGGAACATTGAACTTGACGGTCTACAACCCGAACAACGCCTATGCAATCGATCCGCACGAAGTTCAGAGCTCCCTCCTTGACAACCCAGATTCCTGGGAAAGGCTCGACAAGATAGCCTGCATAAACGCGTACGCGACTAATTTCTTGGACAACCGGCGCACCTTGGTGCTTGTCGTCAGTAATTCCACCGGACAGACAAACGACAGTGTCCTAGATACGGAGCTATACCTGTTCAATCCGACCCGGGCTTTTGACTGGTGAGTGCTCTTGCTGCAGTGTGCGATCTGACTGAGTCTGAACCCTCCTCGGTCTCCCCTCGAGTGCTCGCTGCTGACTAGTCTCCGCTGTTTCAGGATCTGCACCGCCGACCCCTATATGCGATATAAAAATCCCTCGCTTAGCAAATCGATCGACTGGATGTTGCCCTGCGAATCGTACGTTGACGGAGTCCTCGCCATCGCGGACCAGTGGCAGCCGTGGGGCTACGACGTGCAATACTCTATGTCCCAGCGAGTCCCTGAGACGTGCAGCTATAGTGGAAACATCTCCATCGTGGCGGTTGTGCTTGCCTGCAACGTCGTCAAGGTCGTGGTGATGCTTTTCGTGGCGGTGCGGTTGAAAGACAATCCTCTCATCACCGTGGGCGATGCAGTCGAGAGCTTCCTCAACGAAAACGACAGGACGACGGAAGGCTTATGCCTGCTCAGCAAGAAAGGTGTCATGCGTGCCACGCGCTCACGAAAGCCCTGGTCCACTCATGGGGCCGCAAAGTACGGCGACGCTGCAAGAGGGAAACTTGCCTGTCGACAGACAAAACGTTGGGCCGCGGCCGCCAGTGGGATGCGATGGGGCCTCACCATGGGGTTCTTTCTACTGGCCCTGGCTGTGTGCTCCTTCCTCCTCCCTGTTGCAGTTCGAGCAATTGAATCGTACGGGTTCGACATCCAAACGATCGGCTTCGGAAAGGTCACTCCCGCGGCGATCATTTCGGGCTGGGATGTCGGCAAGAATGGAGCGGCAGGGCCCAAGATCCTAGGCTCGATCCTGATCGCCAATTTGCCGCAGACCATTCTGAGTTTTCTCTATCTGCATTTGAACGGGCTGTTGACGAGTATGTGGCTGGCCAGCGAGTGGAGTGACTTTGCAACGCAACGGAAGACTTTACGAGTGAGCAAGCCGAAGGGGAGTCAGCGCAGTACGCATTTCCTGCAATTGCCCTACAAGATTGCCATTCCATTGATGGTCCTCTCTGGGTTGCTGCATTGGTTGATCTCGCAGAGCATCTTCCTCGCGGTCGTCGCGGAGTATGGCCCAACGGGTCAACTCCTCAGTGCTGTTTCAATTGCGTCCTGTGGGTTTTCTCCGCTGGCAATGATACTGGTCATTGTCTGTGGAGGGTTTATCGTTGTTGCCACCTTTGGGCTGGGCTGGTTTAGGAGGTACGATGCGGGGATGCCGCTTGTAGGCAGTTGTAGCATGGCGATTGCCGCAGCGTGTCATCAGCCGGACTGGGACACGGACGCAAGCCTCAAGCCTGTACAGTGGGGGGTAATTCCTGGTGTTGTGGACGAGAAAGGGGTCGGCCATTGCGCATTTACTAGTGGCGAGGTTGAACCTCTGGTGGAGGGCAAGGAGTATGCTGGCATCAGCGACGGCCAGCCATGAAGGATAAACCCTGACGAGCAGCTTGCGTCGATAGAACAATTGACTTGAATTATGGTAAGACTGCCCATCTGAAGGTTTTTATTTGGTTTGTCTGTGCATGTGAACAACCTCGTCGGATATCCACTAGGCAGGCAAATACATGCTTGATATTTTGATATGCCTACGTGAGGACGCCGGCATGTAGCATTGAACTAAGCCCAATCTGGAATAATGTAGAAGCCCCGAATGCTTAAAATCCACTAGTGCCTCGGCCGACCTGCCCAGACCTAAGTCTTCCTAGAATTTTTGTAGCTTCTCACAGTATTCCCAGGCTTGGTGGTTGCCAGTTCTGTTGTTTTGCTTGGCTTCACGGACTCATGGCTCGATCACCATGGAGGAGCCGACAGTTCTCACAGACGAGCAGATAGATGAACTACTAAGCCAGGCTGAGGCCCGGCTGCGGGAAAAAGCTGCCGGCGCCGACGAAGGCGAGATTCTTCTGGTGGCGGACAATACAGCCCCCAAATCCAGGAAACCGTACGTATCGCGCGAACGTGAGGGAACTTTGGGCTGACAACATCTATAGACTTCCGAAGTTGCGTCATGGTCTTGCGCGATCAACCTATATCAAAGATAATCACGGCGTCGCAGAGACTGACCCAAAGGCCACAATCGTACAGCCGCAGGCCTCGCAGGCAGGAGGACTGAGACCCATCGAATTGCCTCAAAAAGCGAAGAAAGTTGTACGTGCTCTGTTCTTGTCAAGGATCGCTTTGCATGAGGAAATTTATTCCCAATTTTGTTCTTGACGCAGATCAGCGGTCCATTCTGGCCTGCCCTGCATCCGTGAGAGCATTCTATTCATAGTTACTCTGACTGCATTCTTTTGTTCTCATATCTGTTGCATACTTCGCATTCGGACGAGTGCTGACGAGCAAACAGAACGACCAGACATCTGCAGGACCGGAATGGTTCGACATGCCCAAAACCAACTTGACTCCTCAGCTCAAGCGTGACCTCCAGCTGATCGAGATGCGATCCGTCCTCGACCCACACAGACACTACAAGAAGAACAACCGAAAGGGCAAAGTCCCGACGTTCTCGCAGACGGGGACAGTCGTCGAAGGTCCGACCGAGTTCTTCAGCGCAAGAATCAACAAGAAGGAACGGGCAAAGAATTTTGTGGAGGAGGCAATAGTCACCGAGAATCAGACCGGTCGGTTCAAGCGGAAGTACGGCGAGATACAGGAGTCGAAGATGAGTGGCAAGAAGGCGCACTACAAAAAGCTCATGGCGAAGAGGAAGAAGCGACCTTGAACCTACACAAGTGAGCCTTTCACCAAAATTTTACTACGCAAAAGGACGCAACACCTACAAATTAGGCTTGCTCTCCATGCGTGGCCCCACGCCCATGTATATGGCCCCAAGGTCTGCACAACATGTATGGATGGAAGGCCGCGACAACCGAGTGAAGAGCCTCATCGGGCCAAGAGGTCCGAAAAGTGGGAGCTTGCGCTTGATCTTGACGATAGAAGGGCCGAATCTGGGGATTGTGGCAGAAACCTAACCGACTGGAATGCCTGATATGCTTCGTGCCTCACAAGCAGCTCGTGTGCATGCCCGCACACAAGACCGGGGGTTTGGGCCCCTTTTGAGGGCTAGATAGGGCTCTCCGGGGCCGTTTGTCAGAAGCGAGTGGGCGTGCTCCGTACAGAGGGTGCTGATTGTGATGGAGCAAACTGAGCGTCGAGCCATCAAGGCCTAGGAACTACTGTGGTATACCTAAGTACGGAGTACTGGTCCGTGAAATGACGGAAGGCAGAACAATGGCTTGATAGGCAAGAGAGATGGTGGTCCTCGTAATTTGGGAAGGAGCAATCGAAAGATCACCTTAGCCCGACCGGGCAATAGTGTAGCAACAATTAACAGTGGCGATCGACTCTCGCTGCTGGTGGCCTCGCAATCCCATTCCTGCACCGTTTCCCTTGGCTCATCTCACGGTGAATACTCCGTACTGTGATAAACCTGGCAAGCCCTTCTCGACTCTGGGAGTGCTGACACCTCTGACTTGGGTCGAGCCGCTCCTATCGAATAGCTTGCTGACACCTCTGACTTGGGTCGAGCCGCTCCTATCGAATAGCTAGCTGCCACCCCTTATGTCAGGCGTGATCTCGCAATCACAGCTGCGCCAGATCTGAACTCCAATATCACCGTGGGCGTCGAGTTGCGTCAGTAGCTCGTGGTGTGAGGCGCGCATTGGGCGTGCGTGGCGGCATGGCAGCGCGCCTCCCACAGCCTCCACAATCCGGATCAAACTAGCCGTGCGCTGTCCAAGAACCCGCAGTCCTCAGCCTGTTTTTGATCGAGGCTATCTCGCTACAGGAATGGACCAGCCGAAAAGAGACAGTCTCAACCGCCGTGCATGACCATGAAATCAGTGCTAGGCGACCCGAATCGGACAGCGGCCGAGCCTGCAGAGTGGTGCAAACAGGTTTGAAATCAACAGGCCAAACTCCATTCACCGAACGCGTCCGCTGAATCTTTGCGAATCACCTTCTTCACCGATGACGATCCCGTGAGTCGGTTATGGTGCGTCCGGGTTTGGTGGAAACAATAAGAAACTCCAGGTGAGACACACGCTCAACGTCAACCAGGATTGTTATCACGACCTGACCACAAAATCACCACAGGCACTGAGACCACAATTACCCGTAACTCGAGCCATCTCCTCCCTGCAGACGCCCTTAGTGCCTGTGCCTTGACTCCCGAGATTGAGCGCTGCCACGACAGCGCCGAGAAGGGCGCATCAAGCGGGCAATCAGGCCGCGCTCTAAGGTGAAGGCCCAGCAGTGTTGGCCTAAAGAGCATGCTTTCCGCTTTCCACCGCTGCTGTCCCAGAGGCGTCAAGCGCGACCGTTGATCCAATCGCATGACAATTGAGTTCGGTGGAGGGCAATACCGGCCAGTATCAGACCTGCGCCGCGACTCCGCCCCCATTGGCAAGATATCTTTAGCTGGGCGCCACAGAGCCCCTTGGGCGGGGTACTAAGCTCCTTCGAGCCCGAGGCACACGCCTGGGAAGCTGGACTGTGGACCAAGCGAGCGACTCTACGTATATGCCAGGTCGTCTCCAAGCCGGCCCCAACCACCGGCAAAAAGACACGACGACAAACGCAACACTGACCTGCCACTGCTGTATCCCAAGTCTCTGGCTTCCAACACTTCACATCTGGCCTTTAACCTCACTGTTGCCTTGGTTGCTGAACTCTGGAGCATCCATGCGCAATGTGCGCGCGGGCTAGGACATCGCTTCGGACCATCCACACAACGACGCTGTTACCGCCTCTGATTGGATCCGTGCGGTAGGAACTCGAAATTTGAAATCGCTGCATATCCGACTTCAAGATGACTTCAGTCCTTCGATTGGGAAGCAAGGATCGTTCACCCTTTCTATTTTTCAAGCGTCAAAACAATACTTCCGATATCCCAACTGATAGCCTCGCGCACTGCCTCCCGGATCTTTCTCCTCTGGACACACGATCTTTTGCCGGATTATTTGATGAATTTATGAGCAATGAGAACCACGATCTATCTCGAGCGCAGCAAACTCGCTCAACAACAACAACAACCACACATAGGACGCCCAGTGTAATCAGACATAGCGTTAGGAATCAGGCGCCACCACCTCCTGCAACGGCTGTGGATACCAAGCTCGACTACTTGAAAGTCAACATCACCAGGAATGATTCGACCACGTCGTCTTGCTATTCCCAACCAAGCCACAGAGACAGTGACTTCTCGCCCTTAGTCACGCGTCAGTCATCCAGCTCCAGCTATACTCTGGAGCCTTCTCCGTCGCCGTCAAGGACCGCAACCAGAACACCAAAGCCTTTGATCATTCCCAGACGATCGGCCCAGAATCTTACCCCTCGGCTCACGGACTCCCCAATCAGCGCTCAAGCCTCACCAGCAAGAGCAGATTCATCTCTCAAAAGGGCTGGCTCGGTGGCACCGAATCTAGATAAGCCACTCCCACCAGGACCGTGCGGCGATGCGAGGAAGCTTTCAGCCTCTGTACCCGATCTGCTTCTGCGCCATCCACCTGCAGAGCTTCCGTCTGAGTTGCCGGCCCCTCTGGTCCCTAATACACCCAACCCCATTCAGCGGACGGTTTCCCAGCCCGTGAAAATGGCCTCCACCAGAAGAGGCTCTGATGGTGATCCCGCGGTCGAAAAGGCTAGGGCCTGGTCCTCTCGATCAATTCGAGAAGCTCGGCTGGGCAAGGCTGTTGCAAATGGGCTTTACAGAAACAGGGCGGCCTCCGACACGGACGTCCCTCAGCACGGGCGGCCTTTGAACGAAAAGTCTCGGCGGCACACAGTAGATATGCAGAAGCTCGCTTCAACTGTGCCATCGTCCTCTCGCGCAACGCAAACGACGCGCAAGCACCACAACCGACCTATCACCGCAGCGACCGCAGAGCGAGTTATCTACAGAATAATGTGTAGTGTGCATACTGCACAGGACCTTCAGGCCACTGCGATGGTCAGCAAGGGGTTTTATCGGACGTTCCAGCGCAATGAATCGAAATTGGTGAGCCATTTGATGTTCAAGTCGTCGCGTGCCGCTTGGGAGCTTCGCCGAAGTACACTCGCCTTGAGAGGAGCGAACGATTTCCTTCTGAAGGACTACCGGCGCGACTGCCGCACGCTGGATGCGCTGAAAGCCTTCATTGTGGCGCATTGCAGTGCTAGCTGTAAGCCGAGCACTCTCATTGGTCTCCTTGGTCAGGACGATGTCAGGGCGGAACAGATTAACGACGCGTTATGGCGGATATGGACGTTCTGTTCTTTGTTTGGAAACACAGTCGGTCAATCCAAGCCCTCGCAGACCGAAATCGACTGGCTTAATGGCAGTAGAGCGGCTAGTAACAAGCACCTGGGTGCTGGCTTCGCCATCGGGAATGGGAAGGGCCTTACAATTCGCGAGCTCGAAGACATGAACGAGATGTGGCAGTGCTTGCAAGTGCTCGTCTCTGGATTTCATGGCAGAGAACAAGAGGCCAAGCGCTATGGAGTCTTCGACAATTGGCACCTCCGGGAAACCACTACAGACTCTCAGCACCTACATGAGTGGACAGCCTACCTGCTAGCCTTGGGCCCGCAGACTGTCTTGACATTGTCGGGCCATTCCTTCGACCAAGCGAAGATGCTGGGGCTAACCAGTTGGCCTCTTCCGCCGGCCGGCCAAACGCGGTCTTCATTTATGACTACGGCGATATCACAAGTATATCAAGAACGAATTCTCGAAGATGCCACCCGGCGAGCGTCGCAAATGTCGTTCCGACAACTTGCTCCAGCACGAGGACCATCTCATCGTCCAACTAGGTCGCTCGATGAAAAGCACCTGGGGCTTATGGCTCCGAGACACACAGACAAGCTGCAAACTCAGTCGCTTCGAATCGACACATCTGGCCAGAGGAGAAGACCTGTCTCCACGATAGCTACAAACGTGACGGGGAATGTTAGGATGGATATCCGACCAGATTGTGATCCTGCGAGCACTGGAATGCAGATTCGACATGACTGTGAACCTGGGAGCACTAGAATGGAGATTCGACCTGACTGCGATCCCGCGTGGAGGACAAGCCAGACGCCTTCAACGCTCCTAACTTCGCCTACAGTTGATCCGACTGTCTACTACTCGCTTTCTACCACGGCGACTGCGAGCGCCAAGCTCGGAGCTACATTATTCCCGATTGACTATGCTAGCCCTGCCCCACGGGTGCCTTTCCCTGCTCCCGAACGAACCATGGCTCCGGTATCTGAAGTGGTAGATCCAGTGGACAAAGCCATGAATCTGCTGGTTCGCGAGCTGGGGTTTGCCGAAACAAGGGCGAGAAAAGCTCTGGCAATGTGTGACACCGGTTCTGGGATTGACTTACAGAAGGCTATCGAATTACTGTCTGTTGACTCGAGAGATCTGAAGCCAAAGAATGTTGTGCCGGTGGAGTTGCCCACGCCGGGAGGCCTTGCGAGCCCAGCCAAGCCACAGAGGGTACAGCCACCGAAGGCGTATTGCGACGGCTACTGCAAGCGGAACTCAACTGTCTCCCACTCCCGGAACCAGTCGACGGGAACCGTAGGTACGGCAACCGACGAGTCGGTCAGCCCAATTTCGATATTCAACGATGCGGAATGGACCGACACTATTTCACCCCTAGTGGGCAGCTCGTTAGCGGGATCTCGGAAGGGCACTATGAATCGGGCTTCGAGCAAGGCGAAGGCATGGAAGGTGCTTGGTCTGGACAATTCGCCGCCCAAAGGGAAGAACTCTGTGCTGCGAATCGACGAATATCAAGCGAAGGTCGAGAGGCGCAAAAGCATGCGCGCTGCAGCCTTTGGCGAGCAGCAAAGCCTGAAGATCAAAGAAGGACTAGGGAAAAACCTGCTTAGTCTGGGTCTGGGAGTCGGGAGCAGTGCAGCAGCAAAGTCTGTGGAAGAGCAACTCGATCGCGTTCGTGCGGAGGAGAGGCGAAAGAAAGAGAAGAACCAGGCAAGCTGCATGCCTCGTTATGCATGAATCGTCCTCATGCGTGCGGACATACCAGCATGAACAGTGGTAAGAGCAACGTCCTGCCGGAAGTCGACGACACCTCTTTGGAAGGCGTGTATTTGACTGTGCGGTGTGCTCAAGTGCGGCGACATTCGCAAGTCCAGCTTCACTCTCTCGGCACGGACATTCGACCATGATTTGACTCGTGGATTCAAGCCACGAAGCCACTCCTTTGTACAATATACCGCGAATATCTGGGATCATAAATGGACATGGCATGCTAAACAGGAACCAGGAGTTGCGGGACGATAGAAACGAGGAAGAAACGATACCCTTTTTGCAGCACGAACATGCAACAATTGACGACCACAACACGCGCACACATACGGACGAAATACTTCCGACTTGACTTGGGCAGCACAGCATAGCACAGGCGGAGGCAGGGGCACAGGCACAGGCATCGCGGCCGTGTAGACCCCCGACCATGGGCGTCACATGGCTGCATGGTTCTTTATCCCCCAACGAGGTCCCTTCTGCATATATACATATGGATGTGTGTACACCAGCCACTCCTTTTTGCATGGCGGAGTTTTGCAAAGTCTTCTGCCACATGGAGGCATCGATGGGCGGCATGAGTTTCCCATTGCACATGGCTAAGGCACCTTGTCAGTCATGTCGTGTCGTGGCGTTTTATAGGCACCCACAGGCATATATACATCTTGATAATGACATATGCTTGGATCTACATGTTCTTGACAGACCTGGCTTAAACCCGTGTGGCCTGTATGGCGTGGAAGTGAGACACTCTACGCCGTATAGGCCGGCGTAGATGTATCTCGTCACTGTGGAAGGTGTCATGCGGAGCGATCAAGAATGGAGGAATGCAAGACTGGAGACCCGCAAATGTACGGAGTACTTCGCAACCAAGTGAATGATAGGCGAGTGAGTGGTAAGAATCGAGGTTTCGATGCCATCAATCTTTGCTGGCTGCGACCCATGTCCCCTCTTCCTAGGTATTTGCTTGATTCGAGGACCACCACGCAATACCGGTGTAGGATGTCCTTCCACGTACTGTGCTGCGCTGTGAATATTTTTTCATTGCGTTCCTTCCTTCTCTTTCCCCAATCCTCCCTCTGTCGTGCAGGGTTCTGTAGTGCTCGGCCACAGCACAGCACAGCACGTCCAACACAGAACGCAACGAGCGGGATGGAGGTCGAGAGCGTGATCTTGTGTGACAACAGGTTCTGGACAGCCCTGCGTTTGCGTTTTGGCCTTCTGCGGTATCATCCACTACGCGGTCCTAAGCCTACCCCTGTCTCTGGCCGGCCTCGCCTGCACAGGAGAATGAGGGGGGTTTCGTGCTTGTTGCTACTGAGGATCACGCTCTGAACGCTACCTCACCTCGCGTTCTGCGTCATAGTCCACCACCGGATTCGACCCTGTCATGTCCTGGGCCGTTCGCGCCTGCAGACGAGGCTGAGATAGGAAGGATTCGTGCTTAGTGCGTCTGTAGGATCATAGCCTGCACCGTTTTGCCTCAGAGTACCCTCGTACTTCGGTCGAGTTCGGGCGCTGTTTTGGCAACGATGCAGTCGTCGCGATCGGGTCGACAACAGTGCTGTGGAGCTGGGAATGCCGTCGTCACCTGTGCAGTGGGCGTCCTGGACGCTGATGCTGAAGGGCTTGAAGGCACTGTGGACGTTGGTGCGGAAGACCTTCAAGCCCTGATAATGTATGCGTTCCTCTTCGCTCCTGACTGAAACCCACACTCGAGATATGAATAGATTGGCTCGTCTCTTCTCCCTGCGCCCTGGCAGCTGGTATGATGACCCTGAGATGTCGTACCGTGTTCAGTATGGTTCGATCGCCTTTTCCTAGCAAGAAACATGCTTCCAGCTCTCATTTCCCCGTCTTTTCAATCCACGGCCGCAAACATGCTCAGATAGATCCCCCAGAAGAGACCGACAATAGCACCCACAATGACTCTCCTGTTCACGGGCACAAGAGTGAAATTCATGATCGCAACAAACGGCCAGACCTTCCAGCTGTTGATCATGAGGGGGAGAACATCCCTCTCCACTTCTCTCTGCACTGCCCTCGCTGGTTTTCCCTTGAAGGCGGCCATGGCGGCGACGAACGCAAATGTGTTCACGAACGCCCCCAGCGTTTGGTCGAACAGGAGCTTGCGCAAAGTATTGGGTATGTCGAGCCGTTTCTCGTAGATCACGTCCGTGGACAAGGAGGGCGCGAGCGTCTGGCCCGGGAACTTATACTCGAGGTATTCTTGCCAGAGGATGTTGGGAGGGCAGGATATCAGAGTGAAGATGACGAATTGTGCCAACGGCACGAGCCTGACGGAGAAGGATGTCTATTTGGAACAAGTGGGTTAGGGTTCAATGAAAGACGAGGTGTAAAGGCGCGCCCACCTCTTCTCGGTATGCTTTGATAGCTTGGGCTGCCAGGTTGGAGATCGCAGAGAGCGCGGCAGCTTCGAGAGTCGTGGTTATGATGTGTGATACCATGGTTGAGACCTAGGTGAGGCGGTAGTCGGTGAACTTGCAGGCGTAAAGAAACGAAATAAAACCCCCGCTATGTACAGTACAGGAACGAAGGCAAGAGAGAAACGGTATCGTCGTGATCGCCCGCTGCTGATCAACAGCAATGGCCGTCGCAATGGTGATCGATTGAGCCGATTCGCATACACAGTACGGGGTAAACTCACCTTCACACCGTGCCCGTGTAAGTGCGTAGGTGGCTTGTAAAGTCACGTGATCGTAGTGTGGCTGGTTGGGTGGCTGGAGTGGCGGGCATTTGTCGTCCCCTCCCGGTCGCTGTCTTTTGGCCCTCACGAATGGACAACGCATCAATCATGGCGGCATCGCGGCCCAACGTGAGGCTGAACCCTCCATGTTGTCGGGTCCTGTACTTGCAGCAGTACGTGACTGAATCTGTGCTGAATGTTTCGGCAGCTCGACGTCAAGCGAAGAGGAACCGAATTGATCATCAGGCACAAAGTACGTAGGTCGGATTGATGCAGAAGGATTTGCAGGAGATGAGGTGTGGGAAACGCAGCCTTACCAGCGTACAGCAGTTTGGATTTGTTCATTGATTTGACTGCTGGCGAATCCTCTGTCGCGCGTGCCTGGCCGCAGTTCGCGTCATGGTCATCATGTGGACGGCGGGAGACAAATAGAAAGCAGTACTTACTGGACGTTGGCACAGCCAAAACAAACGCTTTGTTGTCACTGGCCGCCCCGAGGCCGAAAACACGGCCATCAGTAGCGAGTCCGATTGGTTGTCCATTGTTGACATGAGCTATCTCGAAAGATGCATCGAGATTGCAATTCCATCACACGAGGAAACCGGACGCTTGCGCAAAGATGTGATGGATGTGTTTAGGGACTTGTGGTTCTGCTGGCACCGGCGCTGGCACTGGCAGCACGGATCGGTCAAGGTCAAGCTAGGCGAGCTGAAAGCGTGGACAAACCCCCGCAGAATGAATCATCTTTGACTGCAACCCTCGCCCACGCTTCCAAGGTTCTCAGTTACTGTGCTTCATCAACCTACTTACCTACACTGCTTCACTCACCGACTCTCCCACCAGCATCACATTCCCAGCCTGCTTTCCCCAGCTTTTCAAGGCTTCTGTCGTCACTTGCCCGCTGCGCTAACCTTGACCGCCCTCTTCCCTCGACGCTCTGCCCGCATCCCCGACGGCGCACAACTGAGTTGAAGTGCAGGCTGAAGGACGCGACAGCTATCACCACCGTCGCAGTCTCCCAGCGCAACCCCCACCTCAACGCCGGCGCATCTTCAGCAACTGACTACTCTTGCCGCGATCGAGTCTGAGCTTGTTTCTCGTTCGCTGCCCCCTACTCTGCTCTACCATCCAACTTGACGCGGCCGCACTGGTTGCCGGCCTCAGCCATCATGGACCAGCAGCAGAAAGCACCTGCCCCAGTGTACGATCTGTCCCAAGGTGGTCATTATGGAGCAAGCGCTGCCGTGAGTACTACAGTTTCCTATCCTGAGATGAACATCGGACCGCGGAGTCCAGAAGAGGAGGAGAATGGAGGAACACTTGTGTACACTACCTGGGGTCCATCGCAAATACTTTGTGCAAAAGGCGCTGACAAGAGGAACATAGCTCTCCGCTCAAGGATATGTGCCTCACACAGAACTGTACTCAGGGTTATGGTCAAACGTAAGTCTCCGGGCATATCCTTCTCGCGCTCATCACTTACACTCCTTTCAGATCAACCAAGGCTTGACTGGGCCATCGCGAGAGATCCTGGCAACGTACTGGCAACAAACCATCAACCATCTCGAGACCGATACCCACGACTTCAAGATCCATCAGCTTCCTCTCGCCCGCATCAAGAAGGTGATGAAGGCCGATCCAGAGGTCAAGATGATATCGGCCGAGGCACCCATCCTCTTCGCGAAAGGTTGCGATATTTTCATCACAGAACTCACCATGCGCGCTTGGATCCACGCCGAGGACAACAAGAGAAGGACCTTGCAACGCAGTGACATTGCCGCGGCTCTCGCCAAGAGCGACATGTTCGACTTCCTCATTGATATCGTCCCTAGGGAAGACAGTACCGGCCATGGAAGCTCGTCAAAACGACCAAATACCAGTGGCCAGGCCGCTGCTGCCCAGGTCCAGCAACAGCAACCTCAACCCCAGATGCCTCCGCCTGACTATGGCATGCAGCCGGGCACAATGGGACCTCCGGACCCCCAGTATGGAAGGCCTCAAATGTACCCTGCTCACATGGGCGGCGACGCACAGCACGATCCCAACCAGGGCTATGGACAGCCTCCGCAAATGTTTGGTGGCGGCGATATGTACAACCCCTACGCACAAGGGCAATTCGGCGGCACTGGGGCACAGCAGGTAAGTGACGCATCTTGGTGATAATCTCTTCGCTTCGCGAGCACGATAAGCTGACCAGTCTCGCTTAGATGTACTCGAATCTGCAAGGCCAGAGGCCGCAGAGCCAAGGATACGGCGGTCCCCGACCCGGCACCGCAGGAAGAGATCAGCAGGTCAATGAGCAGGGCTACGGTCCTGGTTAGTGGCCGGGCCCAGCCTTTGCGCAAAGAGCCTCCCACTCTCGCTCGCCGACTCCTGCAACTCCTCCACCCAACTTCATGTTTCCTGGTGCCACTCCACTAAGATTTGATGTGAAAGCACCTGTCATGCATCACCCCAAACCCTTCCGACCAATCGTCCCTAGACTTCTCGCTCCAGAGCCACCTAGCTCTCCGGACATGTACTTGGAGCAGAGTCCTGACACCGCTGGCACATCGTTAGAAGACGCGGAAACTCCAGTCGATCCCTCATTGTCCCCTCTGCTAAGAGCGTAGTGCCACTTCCGATGGAATTGATTTGTATATTGTGATCCCAGAACAAAGAAAGATATGCGAACAGCAAAGCACGGAGCATCATCATCTGTCACTCATCATGTCAGTTTTAGGAAGCGGAGTCGTCAGCACAGCATCGTTACGAACTCAGTCACAACAAAATGAAATAGCTTTGGTTCTATGATACCCCCAAACTTTGGTCTTAAGCTCCTCTTCACCCGCACTCCAGTTTGTCACCGTTTTGGAATTCGATCAATGCGATCAATTTCTGGTTGAGGTCGCAGTCCTTCCCATCACCACGTTACCGGGGAATGATCCCAGCTCATCCCAGCTACGGTCATTGGGGCACGTAGCTCATAGCAGCAGTATACTAGACATCGTCTCGTGGAAGTCGAGGCGCCTTTTATCTCATCTGAAATTTATGTAGTAGGTTGGTGGGTTTGTGGATCCCATCCAACTCAGCCGCTGGCCCGATTACACTTCCAACAACAGTGCTGCTATGATAGAGCGAGTCCTGGATTTTAATTATCAATATTTAGTCGCATGAAGAGATCATACAAAAGTGACGATGAGGTACTGGTCCGTTCAGAGTAAGCGAGCAGTCACGCGCTCGCAACTTGAGACTTCCAACTGTCAAGCCAAAAAGACATGCGTACGGTACCCTCCTGTCGTCGCAGCACGAAAAGGCCATCTACCGCCCACTATGCATGTATCTATCGCGCAAGGCCCCAAACGTCGTGCCTCCTGTTCTTGACCCGGTGCTCCCACTGTGCCCTAGGCCGGCACTCTGTTGCCCATTCGCCCAACCGGCACTTGTGGGCGACCGGCCCATATCCACGTGGACGACCTTTTCGAGCAGCATGGGCCCCTTGAGCGGGTCGACGTTCCTGTACTTTTTGTTGCGCAGGCTGATGTCGTAGAACTCGTCCGGCTGGTCCGTGCGCATGAGCGCGATGGTCTGCACGAGCTCATCGAGACTCTCGAGCAGGACGAAGTTGTTGGGCAAGGTCTCGACGTAGGCGCGGAAGTGCGAGATGTCCATGTCCATCTGGGCGATCGTGGCCGTGGTGATGCGCTCGACGCTGTCGGAGAGGGGCAGCGAGAGGATGCTGCTCGCCGTGTGGGAGATGGCGTTGAACAGCATGAGATCTTTCAGCGAGGACGGGAGCGACAGGAGCACCGAGTTGATGATGTTGGCGAGGTACCGCGTCAGGGTCAGGATGTAGTTTGAGGGCTCCGTGGGAGGGTCGCTCGAGAGCCAGTCGTATTCGGCCGTCTCGATGAGGTCCGAGACCTTGCTGTTGACGAGTTCGAAGATGCGGTTTTCCGCCGTTTTCTGGTGCGTGCTGAATTGGGCGGTGGCCTTGAGGGAGATGGACGGGCCCGTGGTGGCGGCTGATGTGGAGGTGCCGTTGAGCGAGTTGGTCTGCGACGAGGAGCGTGCGCTGGCCAGCAGGGTCTCGAGTTCGTGGCATGCGGTCGTGAAATGGGAGAGGTTAATGAGGATCTGGACAATCTGGCCGAGGTATTGGGAGGAGAGTTTGGAGACGAGGCTGGCGCAGACTTTTGTGGTGAGGAGGTCGTCTAACGACGTGAGTAGTTGGGAGTCGATCTTTTGGGACAGTGGCGAGGGCGCGTTGTCCTCCTGCGCGGAGAAGAAGTAGAATTGGTTGAGGAAGTTGCGGATGTCGATGCAGCAGAGCGGGTACATTTGCGAGAAGGGGAAGACGGTCGGGAAGGTCATTTCGTGAGCGGGTCGATCCGGCGTGTACCAGGAGACGTTGACGACTTTTTCGAACTCTTCGGCGTTCTGGATCGGCATGGGCATGTAGTCGTCCGTGCTGACGATCTCGATAAAGTCCTCGCTGAAGCGTTGCTTGAGGAGCTCGGCATACTTGTCGAACAGGACGAGCACGAAATTCGACATGGCCGCGGTGTTGAAGTTGAACTTGTTCATCGTTTGGATGAAGAGAGAGATCAGGTTCTTGATCATCAAGAGGTGCTCTGCGTTGTCGACCGCTGACAGGGCCCGGGACATGAGGGAGATGGCGGTCTGGCAGAGCGAATCCCACAGTTCTTCCACGTCCGTGGTGGAACGCAGATCGGGCACCTTCTTCATTGTGGCCCGCTCCATGATGGCGAAACCCGCGATGTCCTCGAGCAGGGTGTGCAGGTCTCCCATCTCTTCATCGACAAGAGAGATGGAGTTTGAGAGGAGTAGATCGCGTTGTGCCCGACGGCTCGCAGCATAGTCTGTCTTGAATTTCTCCATCTGCCCGAGCGAGCGGTAGATGTGTAGCGCCTCGAATAAAGGCGTGAAGTCAACCTCGAGATCCTCGCTCTTCAGAAGGTCGAATTCTTCGTGCTCGTCAGCCACGAGCTCAATTGCCGAGTTCAACTTGAAATTAGCCAGGTACGGGTTCTTTTCGGATCTCTCCTTCAGTCGCTGCTTACGCAGATCCGTGTGATAGAAAGACAGCTCTCCGAGATACTGAGACATCTCGCGGACCCGGAAAAGCCAGGTATTCAGATCGGCCATGACTGCTTCAGCAATCAACTTTTGGGTTGCTGGGACCGATTTCTGGATCAGTTCGCTCAATTGGTACTGGGTCACGCTTTGCAAATGGACACTCTGCAGTTCGTCCAGCGCTCGTAGGGCTGCATAGTGCTTCTTCTGGTCGCGGAGCTCTTGGACTTGGTTCGCAAGACGGAGGACTTCCAGACAGTCCTGCAGAGCGTGCCGGGCATCTTCGATGTTCTGTCGCACGCCTCGCGACTCCACCAATGCTTTCTTCTGGTCGACGAGTCGTTCGGTGCTAGCCTGAATGGACTGGTTTAACTCGAGTATCTCGTTCGTGAGCGTCATTGTCCCTTCGCGGATCCGAAGTAGCTGGTTGACGGATTTGACGAATTCCTGATGGTTTGTGTTGCATTGTCGTTCGATTTCGGCTTCGCGCTCCCCAGCGAGGTCGGACAGCTGGCTGAGCAGATGGGCCGTCTTATTGCCAAAGCTGTAGTCTTTGATGTAAGGAATCAGCTGGTCCAAGGTATCTGCTTCGGACGACGAAGTGACGATCTTGAAGCGTAGTCAGCTTATGATTGGTACGCACGGTAGTCCTATATACCTGCTGGAGAACATTATTCATGTCATTCCTGTATGGCGCTATAGAAGGCATGATTGCGGTGCATCTGACTCCTCAGAAGCTTCGTAGACAGTGAAGGAGTCTGCCTCTGTCCAGACGATCTCGATGGGCCTCGGAATCAGGGTGGCGCTCCCTTCCCGTATGCCTATGTAGGGAAGCGTTTCAGACAGTGTTTATCACGACCGATCATGAAGAAGATACTATCGTGCTGAGCATGGTCTTCACCCTGGTGGAGAATGGGTATTTCTGTGACGGTCCAAGGTAACAATGAGAGAACAGGAGCCATGCCATCCAGACGAGGTTCACATATACCGCTAACGCCATATGGCTAGCGCCACTTGGCCCGGGCGCTAACGACAAGTGCTGTCGATTTCTGACAAGCACCTCAAAACCTCACGACCTCACACCTCCTTCATGGTTCACTTCTCCCATGACAATGATCAGCCTTTTCAACAATCCAGAACTTCAACGGCTTCTTGACCTTTGGGTCCTGGAAATTCACACGGTTCAAGAGAGTTTGCAGTGCGCAGTAAGCAGTTGTAGGGCCAGAGGGCCAGATATCTGCAGACAATCCAGGTGAGGTGAATTGAAATTGGTTCGATCAGAGAAAAGATGCCAGACTTGCCTTTACACAACAACATCAGCAGGGACACTGTGTTGGCCAGTGTCGCAAATAGCTGTGCAAAACAGAAAGAAGAATAAGAAAGAACTAACGGCTGGTCGTGAGCTGGGGAGCCTGTGTTCTCTCTTCAGCTCAGATATGGAGAATCCTGAGGTGTTGCTAACACCCAGCCAACGACACTCGTTGCCCGCTTCTGGGACAATCTTCCAGACAGTTCTGCTTCCCCGCTGAACGATGGTGTCGCCTGCGGCTGGGGAAGTCGAGTGAAGTCCCCCAGCCGCCTTGATGCGCAATGATGTCGCTGGACATGAGTTGCAATGTGAGGCCTGGAGGCTGCGACTCTGAGCTTGTGTGCGAAGCCCATCACACGGTCGCTGCCGCTGTCGGCGCTTGTGATGCATTACCCCTCATACAGATTTGTATGTGAACGTGCACAATACATGCGAGGGGTGCGGCTGCTTGGATGTTGACATCGTCGACGTTCCCCTCGTTGATGAGCTCATTGACACTCACCTACCCCGACATCATCGTCGCCCAGCCGACTCTTCTGTCGTCAAATCCATCGTCGGACGCGTCGTTTGAAGCGGCCCATACCCGTTGTGGACGCTTTGGCAAGAGCACACAACATTGCTCCTTCCTATAAATTTTCTCCCTCTTCCCCCACCAACTCTTCTCTCTCCCTCTCTCGACAACGCTCACACTCCTTACCCGCAACACATTCCTTCAACGTTGTTCACACCTTCGAATCGTCTTGTTATTCGTCCTCACTCCATACATTCCTTACTGCAACCCACACCCTCATTGATTTCAGCACATCCAAACACCTCACCTGGTAAGTTTTTCTCATGCCTTCTGCTCACCTGTCTGCCAAAGCCAAGTGAGTTGAGGACATGAACAAACACCAACATTCCGTCCCCTGCCCCTACGCTCCCCGAACACTGCAAACTTTGCCATTATGGCCATCTGCAGCTCTGGTACAGTGGTTGCAAATGTTTCGCTTCCGCAGCATCTCGTCTGCCTAAGCACACAGAATAACCAGCCAATGTTCACTTTCGTACCCCCAATTTATCACTTCATCCTACAAGACTCTCAATCAACGCAGACAACTAACGTTCAGCTTCTGACAGCTTACAACATGTCTCCACATGGTGCAGCCATGAGTTCCTCTCCTCATTCTGTCGATGAGACCATCAATCATGGCACACCATCCACCAACATCACCGCCTTCACTCCTGAGGCTGTTTCCGTCAACAAAGGAAAAGGTCGTGCTGTTGACTCGGCTTGCCGCCCTGTTCTTACACTTCGCCCTGGTCAACTCAAGCTTGCAAAGTAAGTTCACTCACTGCCTTGCCCGCGCCTGTCATCAGCCAGCCACATGTTGATCCAGAGCTCACTTTCGGCACCTTACTGACTTGACCAGCCTTGGCGATGAGTCTGAAGAAGACATCTTCTTGTCTGCTCCGTCCACCAAAGGCACTCAGCTCTCCCCAACTGCCGAAGTCTTCACTCCTACTTTGCCAACTGTTTTCATGAAGAAGGATGCAGAAGGTCAGGCTGAGAACAACGTTCATGCTGAAGAGTAAGACGTACCTGTAAGTACATCCATACCAGACTCTTGCCTCGTTTACGGCATTCTAACACATCGGCAGATTCGTGCTCCCTACCCGTTTGAGTTCTTTCCGAACGGCGTTCCTGCATCTCGTCGAGCTGAGGTCGATGCTCACGTCCGAATTCATCAGTTTGGCCTCATCGACATCAAGCAAGTCCCCTTCAACAATGTCGCTCGTATATATGTACATGATACGACCATCACCGAGGGTGTCTTCAGCACTGACGAAAGCTTTTCTCGCTCTTTCCTCGTCGCCGGCGTCCCTCTTTGGTTTCCTTCACGAGTCATTGGCCAACACTTCACAGTATGTGTGAACCTATCGACGTTGGTTCAGCTGCTAACTATGTAGGTGGAGAGATTTCCGAGTCTCAGAGGTGTCAATGCCACCAAGCTCCCAAGTGGCCTTTTCACTGTCTCTTGCTCTGATATCCGCGACACCGAGCAAGCTGCCGCTGTCGTTAAGTCGATCCTTCCCTATGCCACGCTCATGCCATGCAGTGGCAAGACCTACGCAAAAGAGATTGGTGCAGACCCAAACCTCGCCAGTGACTACGAAGGCCAGATGATGCTCAGCATCTACTACAATCCGAATGCTACTGCCCCGCCAGTCGAGGCACAGCCAGTCATTACTGAGATCAAGCGTCTTCTAGGCCAATGTGGTGATGTCAAAGCTTTCCATACTTGCACCTCTCTCCAGACGCACGTCCGAGAGATCCGTGTCGAGTTCTACAATGCCGATCACGTTGACGTCGCCAAGGATGTCATTCGTGGCACTGTGATCCAGGTACGCCTCCAGCTTCCCGATCTTTGTCACTGCTAAGTTTCTTCAGGGTTGCGTCGTTGATGCTAGGCCATACCAGCCAGACGTGCGTGTCCCCATTTACGACGAAGAAGAGATGGAGGCTTTTCAGCAGCTTTCCATCACTGGTCGCTCAAGAGTTCCAGTCGGTGATGATGAGTATGATCGCATTGCCCATGCCATCCATCGTGATGGTCTGCATCGTGGTCGTCGCGTCGCTCAGAACATGAACCACAATGCCGTCGACGTTGCTCGCATCCAAGCTGGACTTGATGTTCGCACCACTGTGTGTATATACACCCTTGCATTTTCCAATCTCCACCTGCTGATACTTCTTTCAGATCATGCTTCGCAACATCCCTAACCGTGTCGATCAGCCGATGCTCAAGACCCTGCTCGATGTTACCAGCTGTGGTCGTTACGACTTCATGTACCTGCGAATCGACTTCGCCAACAACTGCAATGTTGGTTACGCCTTCATCAACTTCATCGACGCTCAATCCATCATTCCCTTTGTCCTTGCACGTGCTGGTAAGCGCTGGAACTGTTTCAGTTCAGACAAGGTTGCCGAAGTCTCCTATGCCAGTAAGTGCTCCCCTTTCATCACACTGTTACCTTCTGCTAACTATGCCTCAGCGATTCAGGGCAAAGACTGCCTCGTTCAGAAGTTCCGCAACTCGTCCGTCATGCTTGAGCACCCTGCTTTCCGCCCCAAGGTAAGTCCACATCCAATCATATCACGGTTCTTGACTCACAACTCTGCAGCTCTTCCTTGCTGGCAACTTCCCCAATGCAGGTCAAGAAGAGGAATTTCCCGGTCCAGACAATCAATCCAAGATGCGTCGTTCGGTTGAAAACGCGGAACACGTCGGTCTGTTTGTCCCATTCCATGCAGACCGCCAGCAATGGTACCCTCAACCCTTCGCTCCTGCCCCTGCTTTTCACCAACGCAATCCCATTGTGCGACCTGCTGGCAGATTCAATCATGAAGAGAATCGCCGCCGTGGTGTCTATCTCCCACCTGCCCGGGTTGTCAGACCAGACCCCATGGAGCCCGAGGACTTCCCCCAAGACCCCTCTCCAAGCCACCGCCGAATCCCCTTCTTGGTTGACATCAGAAGCCCCTACGACCCATTTGCCGGCCGTCCTTCTGCCTCTACGTGAGACATACTTATTCTTATCACGTTGTCCTGACAAATGTACTGATATGTCTTCCTCTTTCTACAGGTCTTTTCGCTCCTAGACAAGGTCAGGCGTACAGAGAAGAGCAACGTCGTCGACGTTCGCAATTCGACCGCGGCACACCAGGTGCTGAGCATGAGTTGGGTGTTGCACCACGTTACCGGCTTCAGGATCGGGCATTGGAACCTGTCAACCATATGCATCTTCAACACTTCTAACTCGACATTATGGTGGCGCCGGAAATCTTGCGAAGTTTCAGGTCACCGTTGGTATCATGGTCGTTGGTGATGTCTTTGTCCTGGAAATGATTTCTTGCCTCTCGGCCTGGATGGTTCCCCTGCTGGGTTCATGGAGTGCAATGGTCATGCACTTGGCGTCTTGTTGCAGAGTTGTGCATCGAAGGATGGATGTGCTGGAGTCCCCCCTTGCCCCGTCATCATTACACCCCTTATGTGTTGTTACACATCTGCCCTAATACTCCCTCATCATCCTGCAAGTTTCCCTTTGTTTCAATCAATCGATTTGCGCTGGGTTGTCATTGAAAGCAATGTGCAGAAGGACATGGTTGAAGAATGAGCGTCATCAGAAACAGTCATGTACCATCACTACTGTGCCTCGATCACTAGGAGTGATCGTAGCTATTCATCAATGGAACCCATTCATACCCTGCTTCTTCCTCTGTGGCTGTTGTCGCGTGCAAGCTGTGAGTGTAGGCCTCCGTCGCAGTTCTTAGCGCCGCTCGGTTTTCCACCAAGACAAGCGACGGACTGCTTCCCTCGAGCCCAGGAGAAGAAGAACGTCCAGGAGCTCCGTATGGTCTCAGCTCCAAGCATCATCGCGTGTGGTGATTTCCACGAAGGTCGTTCTTGTCACGTACAACCACGTGTCGGGAGGGAACAAAAGACAAGAGTATGTGATCACCCCGGCCTCCAATCGCGCTGTAGCCCAGGGGCTGTCACTTGAATTGTACTGTTTCCCCCTGCGGCCGAAGCTGACTCTGACCCACATCGAGACAACTTGGCTGAAAGGCTCGGCAGTGGCTTCATCACCACGTGGCTCGGCTGTCAAATCTAGGGCGGGGCTGCCAAACTCACCAGAGGTCCAGCCGGAGATCAAATGAAACCTAAGGCTATCGGAATTGCCCTGCTCGAGCTGCGCGAAAGAGGGGATGTTTTCACCAGTAAACATCCGCGTCAGTCGGACAGCAGCAGGCATGGTGGCAACAATAGGGCCAACCGTCGTACCACGGCTGGAGACAGACTCCGGAGGCGCTGGGGGCGCCAGCGGCTGAAAGCACGAGGAGGATGCACACATTACAACCGCTGACCCGCTTCTAAGTTCTCTCAAGTAAAGGTGAGGCGAAGGTGCTGAAAGCACTGTTGAGATTGTTTTTGGGTCTTCTCCTGTACGTGGCCCACGCGATACCGCTCTCCGGAGATCAAACGATAACATATCATATCACAAACCATTTCCCGGTCACTGATACTCTCACGGTACGTACAGTGTCTACTATTCGTAGCGGGCACTGTCCTGTAAGTCCCGATGGCGTACGTGTACACGCCAAGTGCCCAAGATGCCATGGAATCCAGCTCATATCCAATCGAGGCATCAGTGCCTCCGACGCTGGCGGCCATGTCGAAGGGCGCCAATGTCGTGGAAGGTTGTTCGCACGAACCCTGCAGCTATCAAATGCCCGGGCTCCTTGGCTATCGTGCAGAAATTGTAGAAGTACGGGAAATCCTCGTGCGTTGTATCCGTTGGTTAAGTAGACGAGACCTTCGAGATCGTCGTAGGCAGAAGGCCACGTCAGACCTGCTGAAGCCCCGGCGATGAAAGATACGAGACCAAGGGCAAGAAGCCCAAGGTTATTCGTTCTCCGCAGGATGAGCGTGTGTGTTGATCTTCTTTCTTTCTTGTGGGTACTGAAGGGGTTGTGGGTGGACGGAACGTCCAATGGACGAAGACGGTGAAAACGAGCAAATAAGATGTGGCCAGATATAAGCGAACTGACGACTGAAGGTGCGTTTGGCTATAAGGGTCAAGAGCAAGATGTTCGCTTACCGGCAGCTAGCGAGCATTGATCAGAGGCTGAAGCTCGTGTACATGCCTTATTCTGGGAAAAGCATTGCCTGCCTTGATTCCACGCCTGTTTTCCGCGAGCAAGGTACTGCGCAACATTCTTGAGCATGTACTGGCACAGTCCTCAGTGAACCGTCTTCGGACCAGCTTGCTACCCTCTCGGCAGAACTTTACAGATTGCCTACTACTCGGCCCAACGGACTCGTGCACGTTCCTATCGTCGTATCCTGCAGGCCCACTAACCTTCGAAACTGGATGAAGGTTAGGGCCGATGAAATCCTTCGAAGCCAAAGGGGGAGTTCACGGACTCCGCCGAGAAGATGCAGCCACACAAATGGAGTTGTGGATGATTGTCCAGCAAGATCTTGGTTGACCCCATCCTTTCGTCAATGTAGAGGCTGGAGAGGCTTAGTCGCAGCGGGCTCAAAGGCGCGCCCCGGATGACGGGGCCTTCGCTATAAAAATATCACCAGCCAAAGTCGCCCTGACGGCGGATATACGACCCCGGAGGATCCATACACTTGAATGGGATAGAAGCGATGTTTCAGAGTGGTGCTTGGTACCCGAATCAGTCTTGGCAATCTTGCTCGATGTATTATCTCAATTGACTCGAATCTGCTCACCATCTTCCTGCTCGGCGAGTCGGCCAACAATGTAAGCTGACATCCACACTCGCTGAGTGGTAGGTGTAGCGGACATCATCATTAACAAGTGTCTACCTGGCGGAAAAGCTACTCCGCCAGCAGAAGTGCGAAGGGGGGAGTAGGTCGGTACTGAAGATTGCCAGAGAGTACCTGTACAGTGAGTGACTGGTGAAGCTGTTCTGATCTGATTGACTCGAGAAACAGTTGAAATTGAAGGAGTCGCTGTGTAAAGAGCTAGTAAGGAGCTATTCCAGATTTGTACTAGCTCAATTGCTGCTCAGCCGCAAGCGTCAAATGAAGCTTTTGCATTTTTGCTTGTGCCTTGCGAATCGTGGCTTTCGAGACATTGGTGTGGCAATGGGCCATCAAGAGAGTTTCTCAGTCGTGGTGTGATATGCGCATCAGGGCTATGTGACGATATTTGTGTAGGCACGCGAAACACCCGCGTAGCCCGAGAAGCTTGGGTCATTTAGTTCTCTGTCGCCGAGAAATCGGCAGACGAGAGATGCCCGACAGTGTCAAAAGGCCGAGAGATGGGCCACGTCCGTCGGTCGAGGCTTCCGCCGCTATTACTGCCGAGATGAGATCAAGAAATCCGAAGAGGAAGAAGCTCCGTCACGGGCCCCTTCCGGGTGGCTTCCACGCACGTTCGCGATCACGAGGGAAGACACCAACGGCTGCAGTGAGGAAGAAGCATGTCCGTCCTCAACCGCCACGTGAGCTTCGCTCATCGGGAATAAAGCATCGACAGGCGAACGGAAAGGGGACTGGAGCAGATGTCAAGACCAATATCAGACACTCAGCTAGGCCTTTGACCTCAGATTCCGAGGGCAACATTACCACTCTATCATTCGCCAAAAGTCTGCTCGGCAAGATCTGGGTCCGGAACAAAAACCAACACCGTACGCAACCTTGGTGGAGGACGCTTTCCTCCCTCCGGAAAGCCACATCTCGCCTTACGGCACTGGAGGATGAAGAGCGACGACTCAAATCCGAGACCCAATTGGCAGGCAGCCACACCAGTGGCCAGCATGCGAGAAAACGATTTGAAAGGGAAAGCCAACTTCGCACCGAGGAGGAGGCCTGGATGCAGTGGATACGTGAAGTCCTGTTGCCAAAGGCGTACCTTGGCTTCTCGAGTTTGGTGGGAGACACTCAGTTCGCAAATCTGGGGGTCGTGTTGGTAGGCGTGCTCGCTGATATTGTGAGTGTGACTGGTGCCCCCGAGCCCGTTAAAGGGCGCGGTGACGGTCCAGGAGATGCCAAGATGACGGAGACACAGAGGCTCCAGGAAATGGTTGCTACTGGCGAGGCGAGGAGGCTGGAGGCTACGAGTCTACGGGTGACGGGACTCCAGAGCGGTGAGCTAGTCGAGAGACAATATGATAGTGATGACTTAGGAGAAATCGTGGAAAGGGATACGAGCGAGGGGGACGCAAAGAAAAGGCAAATCCTCCGCTCCAACGAGAACAAAAAAGTCACAAACACACCGTCTGACAGGGGAGACCTGAGAAGGCCCAGTCCGGCAGCAGTCATACCGAAGATGCTGAAACAAGAAAACCTGGCAACACAAAAGATAGAGGCAGCGTCTGCTCGCCGCCAACCTGATGTTGGAAGAACGATGCTCCCCAACGAGACCTTCCCTAGGGGAAAGAGCGAGAGCGCCACAAACGGTGCCGGTAAGGTCGGCAAGCCCAAGCAAGGGAAGCCCAGGAAGAAAAACAAGAACGCGATAGATGATCTATTCGCTGGCCTCACCTGAGACAGTGACGACTGTAAGGACTACTCTTTACGGCCTCGAAGGTTGAGGCATTGGTTGGCCTGGCCCGTCGATTAGGTGGCTACACAATATATCCTTTAGACAACTTTCGAAGTTTCGTGTTGCTAAAAGATTACAGGATTAGATGAGAGATATATCTGTGCACGAGCTGGCCACATCCTCCCTGTTCAAAGCTGCCCAGGAGACCTGAAAATCGAAGGGGTATCGAGTTTTCTGGGCGCCTCAATCGCACATTCTTGATACGTTGCGCCCATTGTCCATCGCTCATGGTTCGGGTGCTTCGAGGGAGCGAAGCACACAAGACCCTGATAACCATGCGCCATACGCCAGAAGGAAAGCTTCCGTCTTTCGGCAACCGGGGCCTGTCTGCGCCGATTGCTATGCATATGCAAGAACCATCCCTTCAGTCCCATTATCGTTCCAAATTGCGCCATTCAAGGCCCAGCCACTGTTGATGCTAGGGCTGCGTCTGCCCAAAATGCATGTACTGATAGTATTCGGCAAGGTCGTGTCTTCTCCCACTACCCTTGCCAGGACCACCATGACCCGAGGCCGGATTTTGACCCGAACCTCGTCGTACCTAGCGACGGTACGGATCCTGTCCGCCACCGCCATACCCTCGGTCTCTGTCGCGATCTCTGTAGTGCCTGTCTCTGTCCGGATCACGATCCCTGTCTCGTCTGTCCCGGTCCCAGTCCCGCACTGGACTTCTACTCCTTGGCCGTCTTTCTCGGTCTCTGTCTCGATCATGCCCTTCTCGACCACCGGACTCATCATACCGGAGTGGTTCGCCATGGTCAGGTCCAGCATCCCTGTACGGTGGCCGGTCATCTCTCCATCTCTGTTTCGGTGGAACCACGTTGGGATCTGCGCTCGAATATGATGGAATATAAGTATCCCGATGACCGCCTGCTGGAGCTCCACCGCCCGATCCGACAGGGGGTGCTCGAGATCTTGGCGGCGGTGGACCACGCCCATCGTCGCGATAGGGAGGGAAATCCGGCGGACCATAGCGATAAGGATCGACTTCTGAGGGCAGCGGACGAGGCGGCAACGAGTGCTCCGCAGGAGGTCGGCGTGGGTAAGCATCGTCGTAGGGTGGAGGACGATGATGTTGGTCAGAAGGTGGCAAGTCTCGATGTGGAGGATGATGAGAGATCGGTCCACGATGATCAGGGCCGCCACCATAGGCGCCATTCGGACCAGGAGGGCCAGGAGGTCGGCGACCATAGCCTTGGTTGTGACCGTTGGCATGTGGTGGCCTGCCGCCAGGAATACGAGAAGGAGGACCATGATTCACAGGGCCTCTGCCATCGTACGGCGGAGGCCGTCCGCCGATGCCCCATTCGCCTTGCGGACCGATACCCACGGATCCGCCAGCAGGTGCAGGTGGTCGCTTTGATTTCTGATCTCTAAATTTTCGTCGATCCAATTCATGTGAATCCTCGAATGAGGGCAATTCTTCGGGTCCCGCAGGGTAGGGCGCGCTATGAAAGTAGGGGTGTTTCAGTGCGTCAATAGCATTGATACGTTTCCGCCAGTCGAGCTTCAGCAGTTCGCTCAGCAATGACATAGCCAGGGGTTCGAGATCGCGAAATTGGCGATTGAGCGTTGGCGGTGTCGGTTCAAATTCTGCGATCGCCTCGGCACCAGGGAGTTCTCGCCAGCCCGGCATAGTATCATCATTTGGCGGTCCCAGCAGTTCGAATATCAGCTTCGCTTGATTGAGATCACTGTCTCCGGTCAAGATAGGCTTGTGCTTGAACATTTCCCCAAAGACGCAGCCAACCCCCCACATGTCGATGGCAGTCGTGTACTTGCGCAGCTGAAGCAAAAGTTCAGGCGGACGATACCATCTCGTGACCACAAGCGTGGTGTATTCTCGTGTGGCCTCGCCTCCTCCGTGGCCGGGCCTTGGCGGCTCATCGTCGTAGGGCCGTGCCAGGCCGAAATCGGCGATCTGGAGGATTCCTCGGTTGTTGATGAGCAGGTTGGCGGCTTTCATGTCGCGATGTAGGATTCTGTTCTCATGCAGGTATGCGCATCCCTGGAGTAGTTGCTTCATATAACACTTGATTTGGGGCACGGTGAAGTGCACATCGGGATTCTCAAGGAGGCCGGAGAGGTCGTGGTCCATATAAGGCGTCACCATGAACATGCTCGTCTTCTTACTCGCATTCTTGGGCCGCTCAACCGCCATTTCTTCCAGCTTCAGGATGTTGACATGGTCCAGTTGTTTCAAAAGTTTGATTTCCCGCAGCGCAGTAATGGGAAAGCCATCCTTCTCGTTGTGCATCAGAATCTTCTTCAGCGCCACCAACTGTCCGGTTCTCTTTGACCGTGCCTTTGAAACCTCGCCAAAGGTACCCTCTCCCAGCTTGCCCAAATACTCATACTCGGTGATTTTCGAACAGCCACGGAATCGCGGCCTGCCATCGTCAAGCCGTTCCAGCGTCTTCTTCGAACGTTGTGAATCGCTCGACATGGCGCTGCAGTTCCCCAGGCCTTACACCCAAGCGCAGGCGAATACTGTTGTGCCTCACTCCACCGTTTATCACCATATGTCTGAAGACGTGCCAGGCGCAATGCGTTTGCGCTCGTCGATCGTGAAGTTGCTTTAACGAAATGCTACTGACAAGCCCGCGGCCACAATGGGAGCACTTGATTCGTCATGAGGCTCAAAATGGGGACAGGAGGGAGTTGTGGCTCGACACCGTTGACGCGCGAATTGAGAGTGGAGTGAGAGAAGGTTCGTGGGAGGCAGGAATGCGCCTTGAATGAATGGGTAGATGAAGCTCAAGTCAGACGCGATCTGGGGTACAAGACTGGTCGGTGTCTCTTCCTGCGCCAGACTCAACCAAGTTTCATTCTCACAGATCCGATGTTGAGCGCAAGCCGGATTCCACGCGCACAAATGTTCTGCTTCGACAACATGGCAGATATTTCGTAATTAGGTGGCACTTAACACCCCTGCAGATTCAGTAAGATTCACCCAGATTGCATCGATCCTCGCTTGTCCCCCGCCTGCTCGAAAGACCACGAGTACTCCGTACAGATCGGAACCTGCAGCTGATGCCGAGTATCTCACCGTAGTCCTCCGGTGGGCCATACGGTCAATTCACGCGGACGTAGATCACGTGCGACGTGTCTCAAGGCGTCCAGCTCCCGACAACATGTAGGTAGCGTTACCTTCGCTTCCAAGCTCGGGAGCACATGTACAAGGCAGGTACATGATGTCCAAGGGCGTACAGATGTTGTCTCTGCGCCGGTAGGGTATTCTGTCGCGAGCATATATAGGCGTGTTGCTTACTGCCCGTACTTGTTCCACACTCAATCACATCCCATCGTGACCCTCGTACTCCGTACTTTCGCTTCCTTCCGTTGCAATGACACCCGAACGCCCTGCACCCGTGGATGACACGATCAACTCGGTTGGAGCGGCAGCGATACAGCAGCCACACGGCGAGGTTACCTCGAGAAGGGATGATGACCGGGATGGATTGGGGTCGTCTCCAGAGGTCGCGCCCGACGCTGACGCCATTCAACGACGAAGCACATTCAGGACATTTACCGTCATGGTTGCTCTTTTTGTGAGTAGGCATAGGACGCGTAGATGTATTCACCCCGGCTCATTTAGGGGTCACGCGTTCTGCATAAGGGACTGACTTGCAATCCTGCTTCAACTTCCAGTCCACACTCTTTATCGGTGCTCTCAACACTACCGTGGTAGCCACCGCGATTCCCACAATATGCTCCGACCTCGAATCAGCAGCAGGCTACTCCTGGATCGGTGCCTCGTATGTCATTGCCACGAGTGCCTGCAGTCCTGTGTGGGCGAAACTCTCAGACATATGGGGTAGAAAGCCGATCCTCCTACTGGGAGTTGCCCTATACTTCGGCAGCTCCGTCATGTGTGCCCTGTCCAGCAGCATGGCTATGCTCATCGTGGGCCGTTCGCTCCAAGGCATATCTGCAGGCGGGTTCATGACGCTCATCAACATTGTTGTGTCGGATCTGTTTAGCATGAGGTTCGCCCATTATCCCTTGGCATGGTTTCCCTTGCCGTATGATTGACGTCTATCGCAGGAGTCGAGCACTATTTCTGGGCCTACTTCACACGACCTGGGCTGTTGCTGGCGGAGTCGGCCCAGTATTGGGAGGTGCCTTCACGCAGCTTTTGTCCTGGAGATGGATCTTCTGGATCAACCTTCCGATCTGTGGACCGGCGTTCTGCCTGTTGCTCGTTTTCCTGGATGTGCATAACCCAAGGACCAAGTTTGCCGCAGGCATCAGAGCCATTGACTGGACGGGCAGCGTCTGCATGGTAGGTCTGATGGTGATGCTGCTGCTTGGTCTCAATTTCGGGGGCGCAGCCTACCCCTGGGACTCTCCAAAGGTCATTTGCCTCATCGGCGTCGGTGCTTTCATGGTCATCCTGTTTGTGTTCAACGAGGGCCGTCTGGCACGCCATCCGATAATGCCCCTGGGAGTATTTCGAAACAAGTCCAACGTCGCGTGCCTTACCCTTGGCTTCATCCAGCATTTCGTAAGTGCAATCCAACCGAGTTCCGTGGTCGAATGACAAGCCTCAACGCTGACTGCGACCAAGGTTCTCAATTCGGCAGAGTATTATCTACCTCTATATTTCCAATCCGCGAAAGAAGCATCGCCGCTCCGCTCCGGACTACTCCTCCTCCCACTGATACTCACGGAAGCATCCACCGGCGTTGCTGGGGGGATCTACATCCACCAATTTGGACGCTACATCGAACTGATCTGGGCGGGCGTGGTTCTGCTCACAATAGGCAATGGGCTCTACATCCGTTTTGACGCCACCTCTTCCATCGGCTCAATCGCTGCCTTTAAAGTTCTTTCGGGGCTGGGCGTAGGTCTACTGGTAAGTCGTCACTACTTCTCCAGATCAGCAGTAGCACTGGACGCACGTTCTAACGTCCTCCCAGTTCGACCCCCCCTACATCGCTCTCCAGGCCCTAGTCCCGCAAGCCGACATCGCCACCGCGACCGCCACCCTCGGCGTCATGCGCAACATCGGCGTCTCTCTGTCCATCGTCATCGGCGGCGTCATCTTCCAAAACGGCATGCGCCTCCGAAAATCAAGCCTCCATGCCCACGCACTCCCAGCAGATCTAGTCAACGACCTGTCCGGCCCGGACGCCGCCACGCATATCGATCTCATTTCCAAGGTCGCCAACCCAGCTCAAAGGTTGGCAGTCGAGCAGGCCTTCGCGCGGAGTCTGCGGAACCTGTGGATCACGTGTACTTGCATGGCGGCACTCGGTCTCCTCGCCGCCGGGCTTGTGACCAGGACGGAGCTGAGCAGGGAACATACCGAGACTGTGACGGGACTAGGGGACCAGAAAGACGGGGCCGTTTCTCACGACCAGGAACTCGTGCCCGTGCCTGCACCTGCTGCGAATGGTGGTAAGTAAGGACCGTGCAGAAGATAGAATCAGCGAGATATACATACACCCCTGTCAAAAAGTACAGAAGCCAAACAGTCTGGTGCATGGACGGATTTTGAAATTTTTATTTCTTGACAGATATCAATATGCATGTGCAAAGCGGCCCAGCTCAGCTCAAAGGTATGCATTGCGTTGCTTGACTTGTCCCTTGCTGCGTCATCGTCATTCAAAGGGTACGTTCGCTTCTCGTTCTGGCACAAACTAATCCTCCGTCAAGTCACCGTACTCCCACATGCCGCGCCGCTCCTTCTTGGCCTCTTCCTGCAGTTCTTTGAACTTGGCCAATGTGTCCCCGGCCTGCCTCTCCCACGGTTTCAGCTTGGTCGGCACCATGGCCAATCCCTCACGGAGGACTTCTGCATTGATACTCTCCTCAATCTTACTTGACACTTTGGGATCGAGCAGCGTGAGGTGCAATGTTCCCTCCGGGGCCACGTAGTCGACATTCGCAACGAGTTCGCGCCCGTCCGTCTGTTCCATTAGGAAGTCGACCGTGTCGCGGAGGTACTGCTCCGACGTCGGGAGCTGGAGGTAGGAAAGCATAGCGTCCGTTGCCTGGGGTTTCAGCTTCTGCGTCGAGAACTGCGGCTGTGTTAGGGATCGTAGGCGTGTCCAGGGGACGGTCTCCGAGTTGCCGTAGTCGAGGTACGTCAGATCGGCTTTCTTTCCGTCGCGATCAACTCGGCGCACGCGGGCTCGGTACCACTGGTCGTCGGCGGTGAATTTGGCGGCGACAATGTCACCGACCTTAGGAGGTCCGGCGAGCGGCTGATCGTTGGCCTTGTTCAGATGGAACGACTTGAAGGCGTTCATCAATTCCGTCAGCGCGGTTGTGCCGGCTCCGACTTGTTGGATCTTCAGCTTGCCGGACTCATCGACGTGAGTGACGACGACATCCCGATAATCTTTCTTCCTTGATACGGGCTCAGCTGCATCTCCATTCGTGCCCGTGTTGCCATTAGTAGGTGGCGCTAATCCATCGTCCTCGGCGTCTTTGCTAGGGTCCCAGTCGTGCCACATACCCTTGCGAGCCTCCTTTGCCTTTTTCTCCGCTGCGAAGAGCTCGTTCGAGTGGCCGCTTTTCTCGGCCGAATTGGCATGGACTTCTGCGAGGCCTTCTTCCAGAAGCGCTCTTGCAAAGTTTTCTCGGCCGACGTATAACGTGCCAATGAAGCCCCCGACCTTGTCTGTGTCCTCGACATCGATTTCCACATCACGCTGCATACATCTTCTGTTGGCGAAGTCATATGCCTCTTGACCAAAGGGCTCTGCTGCTTCTCCAGATTGACGCGCCGGCTTCGGCGTGCGAATGCCGGAGAGGACAAACGTCAATTTGGCGTTCTCGCGGGGGACGAGGACGACGAATCTGGAGCCTGCTCGGACAAAGTCTACAATAGCCGGGACCTTCTTCTGCCTCTGCAGCACGGAAGCTTCCATCTTGGCCTTCTGCAGACTTTCCGAATAATCCTGATATTGCTTTGCGGCGGGAGGCTTTTCCGACCACATGCCCTTGCCGTCCTTCTGTGCCGACTCCTCAGCCAGCAGCAAGGCATCGTAATCTGGCGACCGATCATCATCGTCGCGACGGTGTCGGATGACTGAGGCATAGCCGGCTTCAACCAATGCGAGAGCAACATTCTTTCCCCCTACAGACACTGTAGCCACTTCCCGCTCCTCGAAACCCTCCGACGCTGGCTTCTTACCGTCAATGGACACTTTGACATGTTTACCGATGAGGCGCTTTCTGAGAAACTCTTTCGCCTCTGCCTGGAAAGGAGCTTGTTTCGGGTCGGACGATTTAGGTTGACGGATACTTGAGAGTGTGACTTTTCGTTCCTCCCCAGATCGAGTCCGGATGAAGACAGTCTCACCATTCTGGATACGTACAACCGTGAAGTCCGCCTCCTGGACACCGGCAGCTTTCGAGGCTGTAGTACCAGTGAAGATTCCCTTTCTTGCACTCTTTGCAGCGTTCTCCGCATTTCTGAACTGGGCCATTTGATTTCCGAGCAGGGTGACGTGTTGGTCGTTGGACCGGGCAAGGCCGGCCTCGAGGAGGAACATGGCAATGTTCCCCTTTGGATGTAGTACATTTGCGATAAGTTGATTCTGCGGGGTGACTCCAAGGAGCTCGACGTTTACTTTGCGCTGGTGTAGTCTCTCCTCCACGAAGGAGTGTGCCTCGGTACCGTAAGACTCGGCGGGAACGTCCTTACCTTCCGGGGTCGTTCTCTTGGTCGCAGGAGCTCGTACTCCGGCCAGGACAAGCATGGTCTGAATATGCTTTGTAGGTGTGTCGAGGAGACGAGCGATTAGGCGGTCTCCAGTCAAGACCCTCTCGATTATGGCCTCGATCTTCTTGCCTTTGTGTTGCTCCACGAAAGCGTTGGGATCGGAGACTTCGGAGGAGTTCTCAATCTGACCGCCCTTGGCCCACAGACCCTTGCCTTGGGACTTGGCATCGCTTTCCAACGACCTGAGCTTGTCGAGGTAGGCCAGAGCTTCCTCATCGTCCTCTTTCTTTCCGGCGTCTTCCCGCACTTTGGCCCAGCCTTCCTGCACGATCAGATTGGGTAGTTCCTTGCCGTCGGGCAGTATAACTCGACCGTATTCGCGCTTCGTGGTAGGGATGGCATATAGGATCTGGAACTGTACGACCTTGCCCAGGACGAATTCTCGAATGAACTCACGGGACTGAAAAGCGAAAGGCTGCAGAGGTCAGCATCGGCTGGTGGATCTGCCAGTCCATGTGACTAACCTCGTCGCCTTCTCTCTTCAGCCGTGGTGCACTGATGTAGGCTAGCGACAGCGTTCGCTCGGCGCCCTTTTGGTTGGTGATGATCAAGGTGTCGCCTGACAGAATGCTCTTGACTCGAGCTTGCAGAAGGGCCATGGTGAGAGAGTTCTGGTAAGCTCAAAGCTTTCAAGGACAGACGGGGAATTATCGATAACGCTATGCAAAGGAAAAGCACAGGCGAGAGAGTAGGAATAGCGGTGTCTTGTGCTGGACAGCCTCTTGTGGCCAGTTTTCTATTTACCTTTTGTTCGTTGTGGGGTAAGACCCTCGTGCTTCGAGACCCTTGGTCACTATCCCGCTTAGGCATAGTCAACCAGGTAGTGTCACTGATTCATGCTCGACGTCATCTCGAGTGACAGGGTGCACGCTGCACAGTCACCCCGTGAGGGTCTCCTAGGTACTACCTTAGAACGAGGAAGACTAAAGAGGCTGAATTGTACCAGTATGAATACACAGCACCTCTGTCGGGTGAGCGACAATGCACCCGGAGAAGAGCGCGGGGCACAAGCATCGACCTCAGGCGTGGCTTCCCGTTGCCGCTGTGGCTCGCCTGCAGCCGGCCGCTCCTTCCACTTTTGGACGTGATGCTTATCGCTGCGGGGTTCAAGAATAGTTGGACTAGCGACGGCCAGCGGCGCGATGATGAGATGGGCAGAGAATCTATTTCTTCCGCTGTCAATTGTTCTTCAAGGGCAGTCATACTCGACTTTTTGATCGTCAAGATCTTGGTGTACGAGCTTTTCTGAAGAGAAACTACCGTTCCGGCGTAATTACCATATCCCTACCCCCCGTTTTCATACAGCCTCGTCGCCTTCTCGTGCTCACTCCTGGACGAGTATTCAGTACAGGCTCTATCGACATCAACATGGACAATACTGATCCAAGTCACCGAAAAGCCATCATCGGCAACCCCTCCTCCACTTTCTGGCTGTATGATTCCAAGACGGGCTTCGACCTCACTCACCCACCAACGCCCACCTCGGCCACTCCGACTCCAAATCACACCATCAAGACCAACACCCTGCCGATTACAATACATCCACCCAAATCAGCCCTTGTGATTGTTGACATGCAGAACTTCTTCCTCTCCCCGCAACTAGGCCGACCCGTGGACTCGAAGGGCCTTGTCGCTCAGCAGCAGCTGCTGAAATATGCAATTCCTGCTGCGCGCAAAGCCGGCGTGCGAGTCATCTGGGTCAACTGGGGCCTCACGCAGCAAGAAATCGACGAAATGCCACCCGCAACGTTGAGGGCTTTTGGTTTTGAGACCGTCCTTGCGTCGGAGTGGGAGTCATATGAGAAGGTCGAGAAGAAGCAAGCGGCCATCGACTCTCACGGCGTGAACGAGGGCTGCCACAAGTTTCCAGACCCGCATATCGAGACTTCGGGCAAGAATCCCAGGCTCTACAAGGGCCTTGGCCAGGAAGTTGGACCTGTTACCATGGAGGACGGAAAGACGGTCGTGCAAGGAGGTAGACTTTTGATGAGAGACACTTGGAACGCCGACCTAACTCCGGAGCTCAAGCAATCTTACGAAGAAGAAGGGAAGAAAGCGGATCCACCGGATGTGTGGATTCATAAGAATCGCATGTCTGGTCTGTGGGGGCCTGGGACCGACAGCACCGAGTTCCTGGACAAGGAGGGGATTAAGACGTTGTTCTTTGCTGGTGTTAACACCGATCAATGTGTCGGCGGAAGCCTACAGGACGTAAGTCTCCCTTTCCGTGATTTGACCATGATGTCTCGTGACGTGCATCGACTGAAATTGCATCTTGTTCCAGGCTTTTTCCAAAGGGTACGACACAGTTCTCCTCTCCGACGGCGCTGGCACAACAAGCCCATCGAGCTCCCAGGAGAGCATAGAATTCAATTGTGCGAAGACGTGGGGGTTCTGTGTATCGTGTAAGGACTTCGCCGAAGGGTTGGGTCTTTAGGAGAAGTAAGAGCTCTGTTGCTTGGTAGAGCCGAAGATGACCAGTCGATACCAGTATCCGCGTTGTGGAAGCAAAGGTTCTTGAGTTGTCACTCTGGATCCCTGAGTCCATTTCTGAGTCATAATTTTAGACTGTGGTTGAATGTACCTCAATTTCGGAAAACCCCACGACAATGTAATGTACACCTTAGCCAGCTTTTCACCCTCGTGTCACCGTATGGTTTGAACAGCCGGCGTTTTCTTCGGATGCTCGGGCAAGTCTTAGATTAAGATGGAGTCTTCAACCGGAATGTCGCCTTCTTGAAGTCCGGGTCCTCATACTCAACATTCCCAGCCGGGGGTTTGCGCTGCATCAGTGTCTGCCGCCTGTCTTGTCGTCGAAGTAAGAAGAAGAGGTTCGGAAGTGACGCGGAGAAGAGAGGCTCGTAAAGCTGTGCTGGCCCCCCTGGCGGATACTTGATCCCGGCAGCAAGGGCGAAACACAGTCTTGATCTATTACTCTAGCCTCGCCCACAAGGCTGCCAGGAGACCTTCAGACCTGTTTGTTGACAATATTGTTTCGATTCTTCGCTTGTATCCAGAGGGGTCAGTTCAACCTCCTGACGGTATGTGCACCGAACTGTCAGATACCACGCAAAGATGGGAAACCTGTATGGTGAAAAAAAGCCTCGAGTACTTACCTACCTTTGTATCGAGTGGTGCCTGCCGTCCATCAGGTCTTCAGATCTTAGGCAAGTGTGGGGCAAAGATCAGAACGAGTACTAAGTGATGACTTTAAAGTGAGGTGCAAATGAGTGAGAAGGAACAATGTGCAGGTATATTGATTCCCACAGTACGGCGTATTTCATCTTACTCTGATTCATCTCTGGTCCCCCAGGCTCGTGGCCATTTCCTGCCTCCGTCTCTATTTTCTAGTGCTTTTTAGTGCTTCGAATCGCTCTCTTCCGATCATCTTGCATTCAAAGTCTCCTTCCCGGCGGTGGGTGCTCCCTTCAAGCTTAATTGCTTGAACGTCTGAGTATACCATTGCCAGTCCCATTCCCATTCCCACGCACGATCTCCCCACTAATCTTCCCCTAGTAAACAACATTCCATGTGCCCTTTCATTCGGACCTTCATCTCCAGCGAGTCGAACAGGTAGTGTCGATCCCAGTACCCTGCTGCTGTTACTAGCGGGCGTACTTGCTTGACTCGAGCCCAATTGGTTGCTTCTGCGGCTGCCTGGCAACCTTGCTGGCTTCATGGCCAGCAGGCTGCTGTTGCCGCTGCGGAGCGTACCGGTTAGATTCAAGCCCACCACGCTGCTGCTCTTCTT
Organism: Cladophialophora yegresii CBS 114405; assembly: GCF_000585515.1. NCBI lineage: Eukaryota > Fungi > Ascomycota > Eurotiomycetes > Chaetothyriales > Herpotrichiellaceae > Cladophialophora > Cladophialophora yegresii. Next base: position 3,719,290 of record NW_006913046.1, on the reverse strand, counting down.
CGCCGCTAAATTTGCTGCCCTCCAGGCCGACAACCTGCTGCTGCGGCCGAGGGGCGTATCGGCTGGCCTCGAGGCCTCCATGCTCCTGTTCATTGGTGGCACCGCTGGTCGCTTCGACCGTACCGCCACGCTGCTGCTGTGGTTGAGGCGCGAGCCTGCTGGCTTGGAGGCCATCACCCTGCGGCTGTTGCAATCGGCGAGCATGTCTGCTGGCCTCGAGGACACCATGTTGCTGGGGTGGAGCATACCGACTGCCTTCAAGGCCTTTGCGGGGTTGCTCCTGCTGGTGCTGGCGGGCATATCGGCTGTCAGCGAGGCCAACCTCCCGCTGTTCTTGTCGACCAAATCTGCTGCCTTCAAGACCAACATGGGGACCCTGCTGCTGCTGTTGCTGGGGTGGAGCATATCGACTGCCTTCGAGGCCTGCATGCGGCCGCCCCTGTTGTTCTTGGCCAGCAGACTTGCTGCCTTCGAGGCCAACCTCCTTCACCTCTCCTTGACGATGGGGAGCTGAAGTCGGAGTGTTCAGAGCTGATGTGGGCGGACTTGCTGCGGCGACACCAGGCGCTGAGGACGTCGCTCCCACCACGTTTGAGTCTGTTTCCTGTGGTTGAACAGGTCCGGGAGCGACAGCGGCATCGCTGGTTTCAGTGGCCTCGACAACCGGGCTGGAGATGCTGGAAACGACATCGGGAACGGGAACAGGTTGCTCCGAGGATGGCGCAGGCACCTCTCTCGCGTCCTTGCTGTCCTCGGTCTCCTCGATGCCAGCTGACTCCGTGGTTGAGTTTGGAGCGGGAGCGGGATCAACACCACTGCTAGACAGCAACTCGGCGACGACCTCCGTGGCCACCCAGTTGACAAGGTCGACCTTGGGCATTGTTGGAATGCCCGTTGCCAAGTATCTGCTGGCCAGGGTGGATGCCTGCTGCGTGAAGCCTCTCTTCTCGTTGTTCAGAGCGCCGATCTTGTCTTCAAGTCGCTCCTTCTTGACCTGAGGCATCTGGTCCAGCTCTTGCTTCAGAGTCTGGACCTCATTGGCGAGAGGTCGGATCCGTACTTCCAGGCTCACCTTCTTGTCTTCCAGCCGGGCCACCTTGTGCTCCAACTTCGCGACGAGACTCTGGGTTTTTCTGACCAGCTCGGACCTATCCTTTGGAAGAAGGACCTTGACGCAGTCAGTGTCCTCTTCTTGGACGGGTACGAGCTGGTCTCCCTCGCCGAAGCACGGCCGGTTGGGATTCTGGTTGTTCTTTCGAAAGTCGAATTGCTCTGATGATTGCAGCTCCTTCTTCAGATCGAGGATCTCTTCCTCTTTCAGCAAAATGACTTCCTCTTTTTTCGACAACTCGACATTTTGACCGTTCTGCAGAAGTGTATTGGTGATTGTTAAGCTGCTGAACTTCTCCCTTTCTTGGAGTAGTGCACCGTGAGCATCTTCTAGTGACTTCTTGAGCTCTTGGATCTCCTCGTCCTTCAACTGTAGACGCTGCTGGGCCGCGTTGTCAGTGTCTTGATGCTCCGCAACCAGTAGTTCGAGGCCGTCCTTCTGTTCTCGGAGCAGCTCAGCAATGGAAGCCTTACTGGACTTCAACGACTCTTCAGAACGCAAGAGCTGTTGTTGCAGGCCGGCATTGGAGGTAATGAGGCGTTCGATCTCGTCATTCTGCCTCCTAGCCAGCGACTTCTTTTCGTTAAGCAACTTGGCGTTGAAGGCCTTACTAGCCTCCAGGGACTCTTGGGGGCCCTTGAGCTGTTGTTCCAAGTTGGCGTTGGAGGTGGTAAGGCGCTCGATCTCCTCGGATTGCTTGTTGGCTGCGGAGGTCTGCTCTTGAAGAAGCTTGTCGTTGAGAGCCTCACTGGACACCAAGGACTCCTTGCATTGCTTCAGCTGTTGTTGCAACTTGATGTTCGAGGTCGTTAGCCGCTCGATCTCTTCGCTCTTCCTCTTGGAAACAGCCGCTGATTCAGATCTGAGAATTTCGATATTATTCTCTGCTCTGATCACGTCCTCAGCCTTGGAGGCCAGTTCCAGCTTGACTTGCTTGACTTCTTCTTTCGCCTTCTCGACGCTGCCGCTCAGCGTTGCAATGACGGTGACTTTCTCTGCAGAGTCTTCATTTGTTGCGTCGAGTTCCGCCTGGAGACTTTTGACCGTGCATTCGAGCTTTGTATTCTCGTCTGACTTGGTGCGAGCAACTTGCTGGAGCTGCTCGACCTGAGTTTGAAGGTCTTCCTTGGCAGTGGTGGAAGCGAGGAGGCTGGCTTCAAGGGTCTCCTTCTCGGCCTTGAGCGCATTGGTCATGAGCACAGCCTCGAGGACCCGTTGCATGGAGATATCCATGGGTTCATCATCACTAGCTTTGCACATCGCAATGAGCTTGTCCATGAGCTCGGCGGTTTTCTCATCCTCTTCTTGCCATTTATACGTATAAGGGTTGATCTCTGCTTCGAGGACGGCAACCGGCTCGGACTCCGGCTCGGCTGAAGTGGCTGAAGCGACTGGAATGTGATGGTCCTGCTCGTTGATCTTGACATCGTCTTCGAGGGGACCAAGTTGCGGCGGACACAGAGGAGTGCAGTAATCGACTTGCTCTTCTTCTTCTTCTTCTTCTTCTTCTTCTTCTTCTTCTTCTTCTTCTTCTTCTTCTTCTTCTTCTTCTTCTTCTTCTTCTTGTTGATCTTCCAATGGTGCTGTTTGCTGCGATGACTGCATGCCTTGCTCGACGGCCTTAAGCCGCAGCGAGGATGGAGGAGTGGAATAATCGACCTGTTCGTCGTCTTCCTCTTCCGCTGGTGCTATGTGCTGCGATGTTGTCAGGCCTTGCACCACAGCCGACCTACGCCAGCAGAACCAAGCAAATATCACACATGCCACATGAAAACATACCGAGATGAGAAGTAGAATCCATGCAGACTCCGGGAAGCCAAATCTGAAAATGACATTATCGAGGAAGGGGACAAGAGGCGAGACATTGCCAACGAGGGTATTCGCTGCCCTGGTCAGCGCATAGACAAAGAGACGCACAAGGCCAGCAGGCCCGGCGGCAGGAGGTGGCGGCGCGGATAAAAAATGTGGCTCCCTCAACGGGAAAGGCGGCAACTCCGGCGCAGTCTCAAAAGGATAGATAGGAATCGTGGGCTCGAAGCCAAGCCCGCAGTATAACGGCACTTCCAGGGACATGATGAGCGCGTGGAATTCCTCCTCATCGTCACACGTCGTGTGGCCGTACGTGAGATTCGGCATGAACGGCCCGTGAACATCGATGTTGGCATGGCATGCGAAGACCGGCGAGGGGGTTGCTTCAGGTCCGGCATCGAAATCGAAGTCGAAGTCTTCTTCATGTGTCTCAGAGATTGGGACCGTCGTCTCCTCTCCGGCTGGGGCGCGGGTTTTGAACTTATACCACGCTTCGCGAACCTTGGCGAAGAAGTGCGTCCAGAGAAATTAATCTGCCATGATGAGGCACTAGCAATATAGGTCTATACCTTTCTTTGTTAGGAATTGGTGAACCTTTTTTCTGGGGAAGTAGTGAGTGAGTGATTGATTGATTGACTGATCTTGTTGATCAGGGGGTGGGATCAGGCTATAAAATTCCTGCAATGGATGTAGCAAGCGAAGAAGAGGATGGAAAGCAGCGGGTATGGTGTGGATTGGGGGAAGGGAGGCAGAAATGCGCGTTGCACTGCTTGGACGACAAAGATGTGTTAGTACGATTGTTTGTCCAAGGCTTTGTCACAGTGAAGAGTCGGAGGACGCGACACAATGCCTTTTGTCTAACCGAAGCCACCGAGATGATCGAAGTGGTTTGCAGGTAGCTGTTTGGTAAGGATGCAAGGTTGGACTTACTCCGTAGATCGCAGGTGAGCCAGGTCCGGCGTATTCGCGCCGTGCTTGCGATGAGACTCCAAGGCCTTTGCTAGCAGGGTTGCAGAAGATTGGAGGTTCGAGATGAGAGTGTAGAATCCCGTAGTATGAGCAGGCTTTGCGCGCAGGCAACATGAGAGGGGAAGGTACTTGAAGCTCTGAGAATTGAAGAAGAGTTGCGAAACGACGGATGTAAAGGAAGTCATTCGACAAAGGTTCCCTGCGCGTGAAACTGAGGGACAGTTGAAGACAAACAATTGGAAATTTTGTCTTTGTGGTTGGATCAAGGCAATGACAAAGAGAGGCAGTTGCAACTCGCGTGAATTGAAATGCGCAGCCTTGTGAGGCTCCATGATCGACGACGCTGTAACAGAAAATTGACGCTTGGAGAAATGACCACGAGGCGGATCGAACTCACGTACCTCAATCGGAGAGCAAGTCCTCGGTGACTTCGAAGCGCATCAAGGATATCGAATCTGACAAGAGTTGATTTGTAGGAGGGGTATCATGTATTGGTACAGTTTTGCCCGACGAAATTACTAACTCCCTGCTGTCCTCTCGTCGTGGAAACGAAGCCGAGCAAGACTCTCCCGTCTGCACGCTGGTAAAGGTATGCGTGTTTCCTCCATCATTGCTGAGGCATTCCGTTCATGTTGTCGCTCAAGATGAAGTCGTTATAACTTGGTTGGCCAAAGGTTTCTGCCCAGTCCCACTCGAATGTCATCGGCATCTGCCACAAGTCCTGAGGGACAAAGGGATGTTGGAAAGAGCTGGCATTGAGCGGCGACATTGTGGAACTCGGCATTTGCTGGCTACCGAGATCAGGGCTGAAGCCAGGCGCGGAAAGCATATCGACATAGTCGTTGTCAAACGCTGACATATTGAAGATTTGGTTGCTGTTATTGTTGGGAGTCATTGTGCTTGGTGAGTGGCCCCCTAGGTTCGCTGCTGCCATGCCGGCAGTCGACGGTAAGTGGCCAGGGCCCGGGCGCGGCGAGCCCCCTACGCCACTTGATCTTCGAGAACCAGCATGTCGTCCATTAAGCGCTGACTGTACTTGTGCCATGGCTGATTGGTTGACACGCATGACTTCTTCTGGCACAAGCCTGCGTTTTCGCTTGTGGCCCTCCTTCTCGGCCTTTTCGATCACCACTTTGGCGATACGAGCAAACTCGGCACAGACAGTAAGCATCCGATTGATCGATCCAGACCCCTCGTCATGAGCGACATTGCTCAGGAAGTTCACCACAAGGTCCATGAGCTTGATGTCAGCTCTTGCACGAGTATCCTGAGGATTCTGCAAGATGTTCGCGAAGAGAGTCACGAGGGCCGAAACCGGGAAGTACAGAATCAACCAAACGCAGGCGAAGTCGCCCTGGGGAATGTATTTGATGAGGTGGATAGAGGCTCGCGCAGCCGAGACACACAGTGCAGCCGAGGAGAAGACTCTTGGGTTGAGGGGCCGAGCGTTGAGTCCCTGAATAGCATATTCCGACAGTCGACTTGTCCAATAGCCATGGTGGACCGACATGCGATGGATCGTCGTCAAGCAGTTGTAATACGAGAAATGGAGGACGACAATGTGCAAGATGAGAGGAGTGTGTGATGTTTTGATCTCGTGCTCTGGCCGGAAATCGAGAGGTATGCTATCCTTCCAGGCCTCCAGCTCCCGGTCGAGCTCCCCAATGGTGTTGAGGAGCTCCCCATCGCTCTGCTTTGACGCTCTGACAGAGTACAGCTGGCGATAAACCTTGCTGGAGATGACTGCAAATTCACACATCAAGCGGAAAAGGTTGATTTTGCTCTTGCCGTCGGCCAATGGGACGTTGCCTATGTTGTCAGGAGGATCTTCTGAGGGCAACTCGACATTCATATCATCGTCGTCCTGAGCAGGTGGTCTTCCCGCCCTGAGACACGCATCTTTGTCGAGCAGATATCCGATCCAGAAAACTCGCTTGCGTTGCTCCACCTCGATGGGATTGAGGTTGAATGCCGATCCACGCTTGTGAAGGCCTATGGTGTGAGAACACCTGATGGCAGCTGCAATGAGGAAAAAGGACGGCTGAGGATTCGGAGTGCCTTGCAGGAACAAGGCCATGCCAAGAAGAGCCTGCACACTGAGCAGATCCGTGTTCCGTAAGGTCAACTCTGTGATGACCCCCATAGCGTTTTTCAGGTAAAGCCAGGCTTTTTGATCGTCTTCTTGCGGAACAACATTGCTCATGACTCTAATACGATAAGCAATGGCGAGGGCGACGTTGATGCTCGCCCACCAGCCACTACCTTCATAAGGATCTTTGGAGTATTGCTTCTCCACAAGGTGCATGAAGGTGGGTTCATGAAATAAGGGAAACATGCAGTTGAAGTTTTCGAAGAAGTCCTTGAACAGGGACAGAGCTTCCTCTTTGGGCGGCAGAGGCTTAAAGACTCGGCGGACGAAGATATCTCCGAAGATCTCGGGTTTCCAGTATTGCCATTTGGTGTCGTCTTCGTTGACAGCATTCTGTATGGTTTCTTGGAAAGAGGTGTCGCCGGTCTTCTCATTGACCCATTCGATGCCCTTACTTGAGAAAATGGAAAACGCTGATGACGATCCTAGGCAGGGTTAGGTTCCCGATTCCAGGTCCCCGGCACGGAAGAACATACCGATGTACCTGGTCTCGCCCACGTTGTTGGTCACCAATGAGCACATGGCCTCGGAAAGATTTTCCACCTCTTCCCGACCTGACTTATCGCCATCTGTGCTCGGCGACGTGACCGTGTCGCGAGGGGTCTCAGTAGAGGCCCGCGCGGACCCTAGCTGGGGCGAGTTCTCAGGTGCGATAGAGGCCGAGCTACTCTTCGAAGGGGCTGATGACTCGGTCTTCTGTGCCGTCGATTCCTTCGAAGAGGCTTTCTCGGCTAGGCGCTTCTCGAGTGTGCCCAAGTCTGTCTTGCCAGCCTCGTCTTCCGAAAGGAGGCCGGACATGCGCAGAAGCGACTCCATGCGCCCAAGTCGGTTCTCGAGGCCCTCGATGTACTTGGCTCTGGGATTGTGCATCAGTACTATTCCAATTGCTCGCCCTCCATGCCACCTACCCTTTGGGAGGATTGCGCTTCTTCTCCACTTGTGTGAAGATGCATTCCGTTTTATAATTTATGCAGTGGCCACACTTGGGCATCTTCCCGTCGCATTTAATTTTCTTCTTCCTACACATGTCACAAGCCTGCAGTCACTGTCAGAATGCTCGTACTCTTTTGGCGCAGCAGAGGGAGGCACACCCTTGCAATGCGCCGCCGCTTGGGGTCATTCTCGTCGAGTCCTCCATCGTAATCGCCAAAATATGCGCCTGGAGGCAAGGTCGGGGGTATGGGTGTGCCGTCTGAGTTATATGCTCCGAATATCTGAGGTGGCTGTTGCGGGACGAAGGAGGACATGTCATACGACAGTCCATCGATACCCCCTCGGGGGTCCATGATGTGTCGCGGTGCCACCGCTGCTGTGTCTGCCTACGCTCTTGTGGTCTCCCAAAGGAGGGTTGTACAACCCAGCGACCGCCTTGTGGAACGCGAGGTAGGTATCCGGCCCGGAAGGAAGGTCAACGGCGTGGAGGGTCAAGAACTGGTCAGCCAATGGCTCATCTTGAGGTTCCAATCGTAGTTGCTGATCGCCACAAGGATATCACCTCGACAGAACCAGGAGGGCAGATCAAGCAGGGCTGTGATGTGGGCGGCTCCAATGTGAGCCGGAGATAAAGATCGCTGGAGGACAACTTCAGGAGAAGTGCCAAACAATAATTAGTCAGGCAGACAAGAATCGAGTTGGGCAATTCAGGAAGGTACAAAGTGTATCAAGTAGTCACAGATGGCCATGGTCTGCGTGAGCAACCCTGGATAACTCCGTATTGTACGATTTACGACACCAATGGGAGGGTCCCGAGGTCAGAGTTCCTAGCCCTTGTCCGTTTATGACCTAAGGATACCAAGAGCACGCCGACCCATTATGACGAAGCGCAGGACAAGCAGGGGCGGCAACACCTTGAAACCCAGGCGGCATAGGCGTGCAAGCTATGCTGCATTGGGCGTGTCATACCGAGCCCGAGTTAAGGATCCAGGCAACAATCATTATCCCCACGCCCGTTGCTCGTATTGAATCATCTGTCATTCGACGATCAGCAGCTGCCCGTTGATCGACCCCAGCAAGCACGCAGGATGGGTGATCCGGGGATAGGTATGTAGTATGTACCGTAAACGTGTGCTCAGGTGTTTGACAGCTCACTACGAGGTAATGTCAACCTCAACCGGGCTTTACGCGTATCTCCTCCTCGTGCCTTTGACAGTGAAAGCCCGGGCCAGCCAAACGTGGGAGTGGCTTTCTCGCTTCCGGCATGGATGGCTCCCAGTGTATCAGACTACGACAAATCAGTCTCAACTGAAGGCTTCCACCTCACCTCGCTTTGATCCGGAGTCAGATCGGTTTCATCATGACAGATTCAGTAACAGCTCATTACACACTCAACTCACAATCAACACTTGCTCCTGCGCAAAAGTATGTGAGCTTTCAACCCGACTCTCCTGCTTCATATGCTCCTCGGCCAGGATTTACTCCGTGCTGCCTCGACTCTACTGGACCATTTTCATCCGCACGGCCCTTCAGTCTGGTCCGCCTGCAGCTTGCTCCAATCACGGACGCACCTTCGACCGTGAAAGCTTGATATGCTGCCGCATTCTACCATGCGTCGTATTCTCGGATTCGGCAACCCTGCGACCGTCCGGGCCCGATGAATCGTCCGAGTGAGCCCACGTCGATGGCGCTTTTCCGGCCTCAACCCACCCACCTGGGAATGGCTCTCCAAAGATGCTACCATACCACAACGGGCACTCTCCATTGCTTGGCCTCTTCGTGATCTCACTGACTCGGCCGAATCCGGGCAACAGATATCACTGGCCACCGATGTGCTTGCTTGATTTGTCTTCGTCACTGGGAATCATATCTCTGAGGGATGAGTAGCTGACGAAATGCAGCGTTGAAATTGGACAACTTGCAGTGAACCCTGCAAAATCCTGCGGAGGTGAGCCATTTTTCACGTATAATCAACCACCTTTCCTCTGTGAGCCTCGCAGTATTCTCGCTACGGCATTTCCACTGACTCTGCTGCATGAGCACAGAAAGAACCTCGCAGATCCCCTCTAGGGAAGTGGACATCGGGAACGAAAGCATCAGTCGCGTGACGACTCGTATGCCGTCGCCTTTCCATCTCTCCGTGTCTCGGTACGATATCGGACAGTCCACGGGGGCTGGAAAGGCCGAGGGCGAGGTGGGCAGGTGGCAAGAAGAAGCGCTGAGTGGAAACATTTCTTTTGACATGTCATTCGTGCCTCTCGATCTCGCATGTTAACAACAGCCTTTCGAACACGTCCTTTAGGGATTCCGCTGCTCATCTGCTCTGCTCTCTTGGTTCGCTTGTTGCTGTGTCTGATATTCGACGTACTCGTCGACGATCTCATGGCAATTATCGATCAAGGCCCACCCGTGCTCGTATCTGAAGGTGGGCCATTGAGTGTTCAACCAGGCCCGCCCTTCTGGAGAGTCGCACCAGAAAGGATTGTCGGCCACAGAGTTGAAGTGGAAGGTTTCATGGCGGTGGACAAGAACCCGTCGAGGTCGCGTAATCTCCGGCGGGGACGGCCCTCGACTTGACAGTCGATCCAAGGCGTGGAACAGTCGAGGCAAGCACGGGAGACCATCGCGCTCTTGTGACTCGAAGTCCTTCTGCGTGCTGTATGGATCGACCTCCTCTTCGTCGTCTTCTTCGTCGTATTCCTCGTCGCTCAGGTCGGCTGGGCTCTCCCAATCTTCGTTGTCGTCAACGACTTGGTATGCAATATCCCCCTGGCTGTTGTCGACACTTTTGTCCTTATGGACGTCCGCTGCATCGTAGCGATCTGTCGCATGTCTTGGTACTTCTTGTCCGTATCCCTCAGCATTTCCATACCGATATTCCTGCTCGGCCTCTGCATGGCTCTGGTACTCTTCGCCTTCTCTGTTTTGTGAGAAGCGCTCTGCGGTACCAGACGCACGATGCCGCTTGACAGGCCCATCATCTTTCTCATCCTCCCCATCATCCTCATCATTGACCCTGCCACGCTTATCGCCCACATGGAAGTTTTCCTCCGCGTCCTCTTCTGTCCCGCTCTCTTCATCTTCCTCGTCGTCGTCCATTTTGTCTACCAGTTGGTCAGTCGTTGCAATTGGCTCGAACAGGTTCAGGATTCTATGACGTACGACTGTATTCCTCGACGTCTCTCTTCATCGCTTCCTCTTCAGGAGAGTCATACAGATACTTTTCGACAGAGTCATCGAAGGAGATGTCGTCCCGGTGAGAGTTATGATCTGAAGGTGATAGCCCACCTTCAATGCTGTCCTCGCCATGCTGCGGGTTCTCAGCACTAGGAGAACCTAGGCCTTGGAGTTGGGCTAGAATCCGCCGTCGCTCATCTTCGTCCAAGTCTGGAACGTCTGAAAGATTGTCATGGTCATCGTTCTCTTCATCATGGTGAGGTTGCTCATTAGGGGCACCTGAGACTTGGAGATAGGCTGGGAGTTGGCTCTTCTCCTCTTCGTTCAAGTCCGAAATGTCTGAGAAGCTGTCATCCTCAGCATTTCTTTCGTTTTGGATGCCTCCATCAGTGTGGCCCTCTTGAGGATGAGCAGGCTGTTGGGTGGGCTGTGACGTTCCAAGTCCCTGAGTCTGGTTGTGCCTTCGCTGAAGCGCAGCTGCCAGCTCCGGGGGGATGTGGATGTCTTGAGGATTGACGATGGTGTTGGATTGTGGCTGTAACAAACTCTGGAATGGATTGGCCTGTGCAGGAGTCGTTTGCTGCGCCGCCAGTCGGCCCCTGGGCCTCAGCGTCTTTCTCTGGACATGGCCGTTGTACACCTTCTTGACTCTGTCTCCCCACACCCCCCATTCTCTCAGCTCATCTATGCTGTTCGTGGGGACGGCTTGTTCACCAGTGTAAGCAAACACCGACTGTGGGTTGGCAGTGTTCTGCGGCGATCCCGAACCTGTGCTCTGCATGTTGGCTCGAAGCCTTGCACGATCCCATGCTGTCATCTCTGGTTCGCTTGTTGATGCAGGAGCTTCTCGAGCCACATCGCTCTGCTCATGGACAATGTCCGGGGCGTTTTGTTGCCCGACTGCGTATTCACTCGGGTCGCCATACGGGAGGTCACCGGTAGCGGGTTGCATTGGTGTCGGAGCCACTTGCGATGCACGTTGGGGATATTGGGCCTCCTCTGCACCAGCACCCATCTCAACTCCCTCCATCCCAGCATGAGGATCGTGCGGGTCATACTCAGTCCTACCACCGGGTAGAAGAGAGTCCAGCAACGATCGAATCTCCGGCATCTCGCCAGCCAGATCGAGGCCTACTCCGGCTCCAGTCGCGTTCGGACTCAACCCCATCGCACTGAAAAAGTCCTCTGGGTTCGCCCAGTCCTGACCCTGCAGAACTATGGGTTGATGCTGTGGTTCCTGCTGTCGCTGGCGGTCTTGCTGGTCGATCGCTTCCAGATTGTTCCACTCTGTGGTCCCAAAAGTCGGCAAGCCGGGCAGATTAAACTGACTCGGTTGAGCCTGGTGGCTGTCTGCTTGGCTGAGAGTAACAAAGTCGAACGGCGCAGCGTTCGAAATTCCCTGCTCCTCTGCCATCGTCATCTGCTGGTCTTGAACCAGGGGCTCGCTGGACGCTGGGACCACGTTGTAGGGAGAGACATACTGCACCGACTGCTGGTGAGGCGTCGCCGATGGCTCGTCTACCGTGGTCATCTGCTGGTCTTGTACTGGGAGTTCGCTGGGTGGTGGGACCACGTTGTAGGGAGAGACATAGGGCATTGGCTGCCGGTGAAGCATCGTCGATTGCTCGAGTTGAGAGACTTTGTCTGTTTCGACGTCGTCCATTTCCTCGTCCAGATCGGGCTTCTCAATGCCTTCCATCTCTTCGTGCAGATCGACCTTCTCAACGCCGTCCCTTGCCTCGTGGACATCCTGCTTTTCAACGCCTTCCATCTCCGGCGCGAACTCAGGGGCACTCGGAAACGACTGCGCAACCGCTGGTCGCGTTGGAGCTGGAACCGGAGCGGGAACAGGAACAGGAGCTGGAGCTGGAGCCGGAGCGCCGGTGGCTTCTCGCCCTTCTCCATCGATCTCCATATGGTACGCCCGCTGAACTCGAGCAGGTGGCTCCTGCGTCCTAAAGCGGCGCGTCTGAGCAACTGGTGACCCATCATCATTCACCGCGATCCTGGCTCTACCGAGGTGTCCTAATCTTGACGGTACCTCATCTGCATCCCGCTCTCGATTGCGCAGAGCTGAACGGCGAGGGGTGCTGGCACCGACAGTGTCCGGGATGAGCCTGAAGATTCTGTCTTCATCTGACACCTGGTAGACCGGTCGTTCCGGAAGTTGCGACTGCACATTGAATTGAAAGCCACTGAAGACAGGAGCAGGCACGGTGGACCGAGTTGAAGGACCTTCGTTGCCAGAGCCGTTGTCCTCGCCACTAGGGGCGGCGGTGCTGTTGCTCTCTTCAGTGGGCTTGGCCTCTGTCGAGGAAGTCTCTGCGACAACTGCGCCTGATGATGGAGGAGGAGGGGAACCATTGTCACTGTCGTCATTGTCGTCGTCACCGTCACCTTCGGTATGCGACGTTGGTGGAAGGGTCTCCTCGGCCTTTCCGGGCTCGCTGTGTCTGTTCGCGGTGGTGCCATCGTCTCCATCAGCAACAGTCTCGGTGGACGTCGAGGTGGCTTCGGGACCAGCAGAAGCTGCAGCGGCTACTGCATCAAGGAAACTCTTGGAAACGTGTAAGTAATTGTCCTTTCCGACATTCTCCCAGCCAAACCAGTCGAGGTATGCATGCAAATAATCCTCATTCACGTTGTCGACAGCCAATTTGTCACGGATTTCAGACTGCAGATAAGTCACGAGCGAGGCGCGGTAGTGAGGATCTGTCGTCTCGGGTTGGGCAGGAGGGACATCACTCGACTCAATCTCTACTGGTTGTTGCTCTGCAGATGTATCTGGTGACTGGTCCGAAATTGAAGAAGTCTGAACATTCTCAGAAGATTCGGTCTTGCTTGTACTGTCCGTTGGGGCCGCTTCATGAGGACTGGGCACAGTCTCCTCTCCTTCGGACGCGACTACTGGCTCAGGGGCCGCCAGGTTTGTTAATGTCGGGGCAGCCTTGGCTGTCTGCTCGGCTTCCCAGGCGAACCATGCCTCGCAAACCTCGTTCAAATTTTCCAGGCTCAGTTTGTGCCAGCCGAAAATGTCGAGAAACTCTTCGACCTTTTTACTCTCGGTATCTTGGACACCAAAGCTCTTCTTCAGGCGATTTCGGAGAGTGTCTCTGAGAAGTGAGCGCTGAGCACTGTTGATCTGGGTGGGAGGAGGAGCGACATCACCCGACTGAGGCTCTGCTGTTGCGTGGGACGCTTGTGCCGTTTGAGTGGCAGTTCCAACATCCTCTTGGGGAAGCGAAGGCTGAGCGCTGCTGGCATTGAGTGGAGAGGTGACATTGCTTGATTGAGGCTCTGTTGCCTGTGCTGTTTCTGTGGCAGTTTCAATATTTCTGACAGCCCGACTGCTTTCAGCTTCGGTCGAGCTTCCTGTGGGAGCATTGACGACGTCTTGCCCTCTCTCTGCCGCGGCATTCTCTTCATAAGCTTGGAACTCGATCCACTGCTGATAGATGGCTGTTGCAGGAATGTGGTTCACTCCGTCCCATCCAAAGTAGTCAAGGAAGCGGCGCACCTGGGCTGAATCGAGGTTTTCGACACCGCACTGTTCCTGGAACCGACTCTGAAGTAAGCCCACGCGGACTTTACGCGAAGCCTCGTTCAACTTGGGCTCTGGAATAGATGTGGTGGTCGACTTGGCCTTGGCTCTCTTAATCTCGGCATCCTGGAGTGCACGCGGGAACTGCTCGTCCTTCAGCTCAGCTTTTGTCAACTGGCGCTTCGGGGGAGCAGTGTCGCTTGATCGGATCGGTGAAGGTGGTGGAACTATCGGCGAAACAGTTGCTTGTGGGGCGGACTCGGAGATGTTGCTTGCTGGAGTTTCGGGTTTCTGGACCTTACGCTCTGGAAGTTGGGCTCCTGTCTTGGGAGACACCGCCTTCGGTTGAGCTGCTGGTTGCTCATCGGCAGAGGAGGGAATCACTGCCACCTTGTCAAGTACAGGCACGGGCACTGTATCATCGGCAGCTCCGGAGCTCTTCGTCGACAGTGGCGCAGGTGCAGGTGCAGACGGACCTGCCGGGGCGGGCCTATACTTGTCGCGCAGCGACTTGCTGGAGACAACCTCGTCAGGCCGCATGTCCTCATCCTCATCCTCATCCACACGAGCCGCCAATAGGCGCGATGCCCTCTTCCTCTCTCTGAGACGGAGGATGGGTAGTCGGCGGCGAAGAGCGTGCTCGGCGATTGGCGCTGTTGAACGTGTGCTAGGGAACTCGGGGAGCTTTGGTGGCTCCGCCGATGGCTGCGACGGCGTCTCCAGCGTTGAAGCTGGTTGCTCTGAACTCCGCGGCGGCACGTCGGTGGGGACAGCAGCTGTTCCGCTGGTTGAGGCGGGCGCTTCGGTGGGAGGAGAGGTGGTTCTTGACGGCGGAGGCAACGGCCTCATGATGAAGCCCGACAGTCTCACCTGCTCCTGCTGGACAGCCGGCATTAGTCCGTCGACGCAGTCGACGTACTCTCTGTCGGAGTCCTGCTCCTCCTCTTGGTGTCCACAGTTGTGATGTTGAGGTTCAGCGACCAAGTTCGACGACTCAACAGTCTGAACAACAGCCTCGGCTTCCTCCGCTGCATCGGCCATGGATGGCTCGATCTGCGGCGGCCCTGCCTCAGGGGCAGCTTCGGTGGCAAGCTGAGGGTTTCGGAACCAACCAAGGCCTTGCAGGACGGAACCCCGACGACGTCTCCTCGTCATTCCTGGAAACCACAGGCTGACGAGCCTGACGCCCATCAGGATGAAGCCTAGCATCTCTGGGCGGACTGGCAGCAACCGAATAAGCGGACCGAAGATGGTGTTTCGTAGACCCCAAAAGAAGTTGAGCTTTCTTCTTGCTGACTCGACAAACGGCTTGAGCCTGTTGTCTTGAAGGCCGTGGATGATGAAAGAAGGCAGTCCCCATCTCGAAGAGGTTGTGTTGAGATCAGTCGAGTCAGGCGTAGGTATATTGATACCCGGGGTCGCCCCGGTGTATCCAGTCGGAGCTGTGACAGGCGAAGTCGACTTGGTGGGGGAAAGGTAGGTGAAGTCCTGAAATTTGTCATCGACGTCTGCAAGACGAAGAACAATCTCTGCGCTGACGATGGTGCTGTTGTCGGAAAGCTCCACAACGACGACTTTGGGCACGGATGGTGAACCGCGAAACAGGGTGGCTCTTTCAGGAGGATCGAGCTCGAAGACGGTGTAGTAGCTTCGAGGTTCTCGCGTGGTTGAAGACAAGAGTTCGGTCTGTGTAATGGTGGTAGTGGTAGGTGTGCCGCCTGTGGTTGCCGTGGGTGTCGGGAGAGGAAGTGCGAGAGGGGCGGGAGTGATCGAGACATCCTCTGCAAAGACCTCTTCGTCGCTACCTATGGCAGGGACTTCTGGTTGGTATTCTCTTGCTGACCGGAGCAGGTTCCAGCTAAAGAAAGTGGCGCAGCTCATGGCACCGAGGGCTCCGACCATGAGTTCGGCGCGGTTCACGTGGAAGTTCGGCACGTTGAAGTTCGGCCAGGCGCTGACCGCACCAAGGAGACCGAGGACGAAGAGGAGGAAGAGTGTGGTATTGAGGTTCCGCATCTTGACGGTTCTGGTGCGCGTCTTGCAAGCTGCGAAGTGGTAAGGGTGTATGTGTGAGAGGCAGGTTCTGTTGTTTTGCGCTGTTGGTCGCTGACCTCAAGGCAAACAGTGAGTGTGAGTTCGGTTTCGGACGAAGAAGAGGGAGGCAAACAAGTGTGATTTCGGGGGTTGAGCAAGTTGAGATCTTGCGGAAAGTATGGGAATAAGTTCTATCTCTAGCTGAGCAGACGATCGAGTCTAGCAAGCAGGAGAGATGATGGTGGTGTTGATGTTGTTGTGTGGTGTTTCTTGGAGGAAGGTTCAGAGGAAGGTTCAGAGGAAGGAGGTAGGCCTACCCAGTTGTTCGATTGAAGAGAAAGACTCACAGGTGGACAATATGCGAGCAGTGAATAGGAAAGCTTGGCGGGCTATTGTGGTGGGCAGCGGAAGTGAATGCGGTCGAAGTGAATGTATGGGTGTGGCGGTCAGGTATCGGTCGGCGCACAGCGTCGGGGGATTCATTCAGCGAGGCCTGAAAGCAAGAACGAATGGCCTGAAACAAGCAGTTCTGGAACGCTTGAGAGATCTTCGTGTTCTCTTCTACTACGCTGGTTTTTCACGGATATAGATATGTTGGTGGTATCGCAATGGCGACAAGGCTGAGTGGCTCAGGAGGAAACAGGAGCGAAAACGCAGTCTCCCAAACACATGCTGGATGATGGTCAATCTACATAGAATGAGCTCCATTGTCAACTGCGATAGATGCCATGCACCCTCAAAGCCAGGTATATCTATTTTGGCAACATCCTTTGCATTGTGTCGAGCCTTGCGCTTGTTGTTCGCTGGTGCTGTTCGTTGTCGCGAGGCACAAAGGCTGGCCGTTTGTTGTGCCAGCCAACCAATCAGATGTGTCATCTAGACTGGTATCGAACAATACAGGTAAACGGAAGGCTCCGCATAGAGAGTTTCAATGATACGTGAAATCTCAGTACCCACCCGCGGACACACAGGCTGTTCGTCGTCTTTTCGTCTTTTGAAGATCCTGCGGGCTGCGGGCTGCGGGCTGCGGGCGCACGAAGCACGAGGTGCACGATGGTATGACATCAGCTTCGGCTTGCGATCGTCAGGTTCAGGTCTGAGGTTTTAGGCCGCCTTCAAGTAAGCACGTGCGACTCGGCGAACTCTGAAAAGGTAATATGGTTTCGAAAACCTGTTTTGAATTCTCAGCCAGATGGCAGTCCCGGTTGGGTGCCTGTATGATATCTACTATGATGCCTGCAGCCCTGCAGCGTTGAGTATATGAGTCGCTTAAATTCCCAAGGAAAAAAGTCCCGTATCTCCTCTAGCCATCTCGACGTTCACTAGTACTCGTCCACACAACTGTACAATTTGGACGAATACCGTGTCCTGTGTACTCTCTGCCGAGTTCAGTCGCACAGCCACAGCCGCAGCCAAGATCATTCGCAATCTCCCGTACTCGTAGAAAATTAAGTCCAGGTCAAACCTCACGTACACGCCTTCAAGATGTCCGAGGACGCCGGCCTTTTCAAGAAAACATCCGAAGCGGTCGCCAACGCGGGAGCCTCGGTTGCGGGCGCGGTGAGCGGCTCACTCTCCATGAACGCTGGGGCCAGCCACAAGAAGACAACAACCACGAAGACAACGATCCCGGCAGACCAGCAGCAGCAACAGCAACAGCAAATAATTGCCAATGGTGGGGCGGGACAACCTGCTCAGGGCCGGATCACTGATGGGGCCAAGGGGCAGCAGAAGAGACTGACGCAGCAGGAGGCTGATGCACTGTACGACGAGCGGATCGAGGATGAGTATGCCAAGAGGGAGGGTGGCGCTTGAGAGGCGATGGACGGGATGTTAGAAGTCAGAAGTCTGCATCCATGGACGGTTTTCCATGGTGAGAGCGTGGAAGGCGTAAAAGAGTGGCTTGGTGAGACTGCAGTAGAGCCTACAGGAGCAAGAGCAGGAGCTGGGCCCCCTTCAATTACAGTTACTTTTTGTACAGTCATCATGGTTTCTGGAAGCTTGGAAGTCGCGAGCACCAGGGTGAGATGAACTTCCCAAGTTCTGTCTCTCGAGATACGGACTTGAGATGTATAGACACCTGAAAGAATACTTCGGGAGGTGAACGAGAGGTGATAGAGCTGCTGTTGCGGGGTGACATCACTTGCAGGAAAATCTTCGGCAAGGGTTCGTGGGCTCCGCAAGGTTAGAGATATGGAGATCTGGAAGATTGATAGTCAAAACACCTTTTCTTCTCTGGGCGTGCACAACCATACTACTCACAGCCCTCATCATGGCTCCTGATGTTACTAGAGCTTTGGAATTAATAGACGCAGCTCACAAAGAA
The DNA here is from genome assembly GCF_000585515.1 of Cladophialophora yegresii CBS 114405. Classification (NCBI taxonomy): domain Eukaryota; kingdom Fungi; phylum Ascomycota; class Eurotiomycetes; order Chaetothyriales; family Herpotrichiellaceae; genus Cladophialophora; species Cladophialophora yegresii. Next base: position 3,701,241 of record NW_006913046.1, on the reverse strand, counting down.
GACCCCAACGTTGTCAACATCAATGGCGAGAGGATACCCTACGAGCTCCATTACGCCCAGAAGATGACCAACTTCCTCGACCTTCATACTCCTGGCGCCGATCCTCTTGTCGCGACGGCTGCTCGAGCCCAGCACTTCCGCCGCTGGGAAATACCGCGAGACACTTACCCACGTACGAAGGCCGGTTACTTCGCCTGGCGCACGTTCTTGAAGAAGCGCCAGGCTGAACAGGTCAAGGAGATATGTTTGGACTGCTCGTACAGTGAGGAAGAGGCCAGCAAGGTGGCAGCTCTGATAGCCAAGGAGGACCTCAAGAAGGGAGAAGGTAAGGGCGACGCCGACGCACAGGTCATCGAGGATGTCGCATGTCTGGTGTTCCTAGACGATCAGTTCGACGAGTTTGAGAAGGGCCATGACGAGGAGAAGATCATCTCAATACTGCAGAAGACGTGGGTCAAGATGGGCGCGAGAGGGCAGGAGTTGGCCTTGAACATGGATCTGAGCGGAAGGGCAAAGGAGCTGGTGGGCAAGGCGTTGGCTGGGTAGGAAGCCTCCTCAAACAGGTGTCGAGCACAGATTGGTTGGGTCCCGCCAATATCGTGGCCTTCCCACCAGTCCGCTGATACTCGTACGGGACGATATGAGGCCGAGCGTGCGAAAGAGCCTCCCGTCTGTTGCTTCGTCCCACCTGTTCGCGGGTGTGCGTCGTGTCAGATTGCGGGGAGATTGCAGTCCGATCTCCACGTGCCGAACCCCGCGACACAACCGTCGTCCGTATATACAAACACACACAACTCAACGCAAAGCATTGTCCAGTCTTGGTATCCTTGGAGAGGACGATAACTTCTGATCAAGATGTCTCCGCATGGCAAAATCGACTGCCACTCCCATTACCTGCCCGCGTAGGCCCACCCTACTCACTCCAGCCTGACCGCAGCTGACACGGAGCAGTGAATACCGGAAGGCTCTCGCCGAAAATGGCCATGCGAATCCAGATGGCATGCCCGCCATTCCAGTATGCCAAAGCCATCAGACTGCCATGCCCTTGCTGACGCGGACCAGGAATGGAGCGAGGAGAGCCACCTCGAAATGATGAAGTCGGTCAACGTGACCAAATCCATCCTCAGTGTCAGCTCACCGGGCGTTCACCTCAAAGCGGGCGACCACCAGCTGGCACGGAAACTAGCCAGACACGTCAACGAAGTCGGCGCCGACCTCAAGAAACGCAGACCAGATCAATTCGGGTTCTTCGCCTCCTTGCCGTTATCCGATGTCGACGGCTGTCTGCAGGAGATCCCCCATGCGCTGGATCAACTCAACGCCGATGGATTCGTCGTCATGACCAATTTCCATGGCTCCTACCTTGGCCATCGCGACTTTGACGCCATCTTTGATGAACTGAACCGGAGGAAGGCTATCGTCTTCATGCATCCTACCACGCCTTGCTTGTCGTCCGGCACGGCAGCGACGCCGCTCCCGCAATTCCCAAGACCGATGTTCGAGTTCATGTTCGACACGGCTCGCGCCGTCATCAATCTATTCCTTTCTGGCACGGTGAAGCGTTGTCCAAATATCACTTTCCTCGTGCCGCATGTGGGAGGCACATTTCCACCGTTGATCAATCGTTTCGCCAGCGTCGCGCCATTCATGAACTTAGGCGGAGCTGCCAGTGAGATTACTCCAGCGTGGGTCAAGGAAAGACTGAACACGCAGTTCTACTTCGACACTGCTGGGTGGGCATTTCCGGAGCAGACCAAAGGGTTGCTGGAGTATGTCACGGTGGACAGGATGCTGTACGGGAGCGACTTTCCTTACACGCCGCTGCGGGGTGTTCAAGCGTTGTCGAAGGAACATGATGATCACCTCCCGAGAGTGTTTCCTAGTGAGGAGGAAAGAGAGAAGCTGTGTAGCAAGAACGCGGAGAAGCTCCTGCATCAACGAGCATAGCTGTGAGTTGAATCAATGATCGGGTCATGAGATTATACTTGGACTTCGCGACATCAAGAAGTTCAATTACGAAAAGGTCTCTCGATCTAAGGTCCAGCTTCAGAACCTGATTTATGACTCGTGCAGTTAGGTGACAGTATGCTGCTACCTTTCTCCATGGGGTATCAGAGCCGCTTCATTGTGTGAGCCGAGAACATGGCAAGGCTTGGATACGTGCCCCGTGCGCCCGGAGAAATGATCCGATGGTACCAAGCCCCTCACTGCCATAGTCGGCGACCAATGAACGTCAGCCTTCTGTCGTCAGACAATGCTAGGTGAAGTCATCGTGGCCTCAGAGTCAACAACGGCTTGGTCGCGTGCGAGATATATACTTGTAGGATGCGCGCTTGCGTTATGATGTTTTATCGTTGAGCACAGCCCGGTAAGAGCCAATCTCAAGCGAAAACAGATTGGGACAAATTCTCTAAAGAAGCCAACTTCAAGCGAAAACAGATTCGAACAAATTCTCCAAGAAGCCACCCCTTCGTATATTGCCAAAGGCAAGAGACGACCTACCCTCACCCAAGATGACAGACGCACACGTAGGACATACAGATACCTCGCCAGACGATCTAAAACCAGAGACGACCGCAACAGGCAACACGGGCTCCCACTCCGAGCTCTTCGGACTGCAAGGACAGAAACGAGCGTCTACCACAGCCGGCGCTGGAGCAGGATCAGGAGTGATCGGCACCAGCGGTCATCCTGGAGCGGGCAAAGGGCCCAACACCGACTTCGGGCAGACCGCTCAAACAGCAGGCATTGGAGGCATGGCCGAGGGCGGGAAGAGCAGTGCCATTTCTGGATCTGGCGGAGAAGCTTTCACACCAAGTCAAGGAACTGGGGATGTACGGCCTGCAGGCGAAGCGACCGGAGAGAAAAAGATTCTCGACAAATTGAATCCCTTCAAGTGATGACTGGTTGGGATCTCAAATACCGTTGAGGCAGATGGAGCGGTTACTGCGGTCGTCAGCGTAGGAGAAAAAGCCTGGCTAAGGACGAATGAAGGCATAGAAGCCATTGATGATTACTCCATATCCAATATGACGGAGGGGTGTACACACTGCCTCTGTTGGCGTTGTAGAACACGAACAAACCAAGAGAGTATCCATCAATAACATAACAAGTGCTACCGGAACGACCAAGACCAAGCAGTCGTACTGAAGCTCTTGAGGTACATGTACAGTACCGGGAGTACTTTGTACAGAGCATGTCATAGTTCGAGGAGTCCTTGAACAGGAACAGGGATGGAAATGCGCTAAGTGGCAAGCGCGAGGCCGGGGCCAATTAAAACACAGCGCCTAAGGAGTGGTAGGCGCCAAACGGCCCGCTAGGCGCCTGTAAGCAACAACAACGGACAACCCGATCAAGGAACGGGGCGCGAACAAACCCCGACCCTTGAATCTGTCCGATTCCTACACCTCATATCGAACCCAAGCCATGTTTGAACAACGACTGTTCAGCTCCGCGTGACTCAAAGATTATCCCGCTATTACGCCGATGAACTCCACGGCTTAACGGCTACACAGTACACTGCGACCAGCTTGTGTTGAGCAAGATCGATCTGCCGCTCAACGCCGTCCACCGCGACCGCGCTTGTCCTTGCTCAATCTCAAATTGCGCTTGACATTGGCCAGGTGACTCTTTGCTGCACGGCTGCGGCGCCCAATCACTCACATTGTCACTCCCGATTTCTCGTCAACAAGGCTCGCCCACCACGGCGTTGTCGAGGTTCAACAACGCTCTCGACAACGACTACGACCACGAAGACAAGATCTATCTTGCTCCGCCGCCGCATTCGCCCAGATCCGCAGCCTCATCCTCGAGTCCTCCGTCCCCACGACCACCGCCCTTCTCTTCCCTATACTTCCCAACTGACGCCGAGCTCGACCAGATTAGAGCCACTGTCACCGAGGCTGGTTGCGACTCGCTTCCCGCCACTGCCCCGGCACCCTCCTTCGAGGAGGCTCTTGCCGAAGACGAAGCCGAGTCCAAGGCTGAGCGCGAAACCAAGGCAGCTCTTCCGCCGGACACCAAGGGTCAGTCTTCGTCGGGCAAGGCACTAGACGACGGCGAGCCACCTCCTCCCTACACCGAAGGCTCTAGCCCTCTAGATTCGTTTACCTACGTCATGGCGGCAGCAGGTGGCGCGGCGAGTATTATTACACAAGTTCAACAGACAGGGCCACCAATCAATACACTGGGAGGTAAGCTCGGAAAGGTCTCAGGCATGCTTGAAAGATAGACACTGACTCTATGGTCAGCAGGAGAAGCAGCGGCCGACGAGCACATTACATTGGATTTGAGGTTGGTTTCTAGGAGTAAGGCAGGGAGCCCAGACTGGACGCTGACTGTTCGTGCAGAGGGACGCATTTCACCCTATCTCGTGATGAGCTCTTGACCTTGCCCGAATTCGTCTTGCTGTCATTATTTCCCAATGGCCTCCTTCCTGACGGCCACATGAACTCGTTTCATGAAGGCGACGTGTATCCCGTCGACGTACGTTCCGCCCAAACCCCACATCCCATCACTGTTCTGAGCAATCCTCATATCTATATTGGAGACATGACTTATTCTTCGCAGTATGACCCTGCTTCACTCCAGTATATGTTAAACTTCTTCCGAGATGTTGCCCAATCAATACCCTCAACGTCCCCGTCACCCACCACTCCACCCGAGCATGACCCCATCTCAATCGAGCCGCTGCAAGGCTCTACCAAAGATATGCTGCAAGACCGGGCAGGAATTATTGTGCTAAGGGAAGACCTTGACTTTTATGTCATACCGCCTCGCGCGGATATCGAGCAGCCGGAAATGACCGAGGTCAAGCGAGCTGCCGGCAAATCATTGCTTAAACAAGATGGCATCTTCTCGGGCCTTAAGCGGAGTGAGGAGGCCGGCACTACCGAGCAACACCTAATCGAGATGCTGACTGCTGGGTACGTCCTTCAATAAGTAGTGGACTGACAGGTTACTGATTGACGCAGCGGTTTCAACCATGACGATGCATGGGGTCACCGAGCGGGAGAACCCAACAAAGCAGTCATTTGCAGCTTAGCTCTCGCCAGATTACGGACGGACATCAAGGGCGACCTCGCGGGCAGCAATGTCGTCGGCATGGCTCAAAAGCTGTTGCTGTTCTGGCGCAAACCCGCCCGGAGGTGCTGGTGGGAAGGTGTCGAATTGACCGATGTGGAGGGCGTACAGGGCAGGTTGAAGGTGTGGATTCGAAGGGTCTGGACTCTGGAGATGGTAAGCGATCTTGATCGAACGTGACATGGTGTTTTGCTCACATCGTAACAGAGTGTTATCGGCCTACGGTGACCTCGTTACATCGCTTTGCGTTGAAGGTTTACTTATGCTTGGAGCGACGAATCAGAATCGTAAAATGGCATCACTCTATTCTTGTGCAGTGGAATACGCTGGGGCCCAGGAAATGCGGGTAGGGAACGGGCGTATGTGGGTGATCAACACAGTGTTTGGGACCTGTACAGCAAGTTGTGTCACAGAAGGAGACGAACAATGGTCCCAATAGCCAAAGCCGCGCGCACGTTCCGAAGGATGGCATCATATCAGCTTCTCGACTTGGGAGAAGGGAGGGCCTTCACGGTCGATTACTGTGCTGGAACATTGCGCGGCTGTAGAAATGAGAATGACAACCGTGAAGGCTATGTACCACTGGAGACACTCCGACTTCAGAAAAACACACCACTTGACAGTTCTTTCGCACCATAAGGGGAAGCCTTCCAGTAACCCGCTATCAAACCAAATTGCGCGACTTGGTCTAGAGTGTAATAGGAGCTTTGCGAGACACAACACCATCAAACGGAGGAAGAGCCTGCTCATAAACAATTATAGCAATCCTTGCGACGGAAACTTTCGCCATCGTGGATGTTGACCGCTCCCTTTCATTGACTTTGCTTATGCCAACGGTGGGTCATAGAGCGGCGTGAATAGTTTCTGAATCGGGGTGCGTCGCGAACAGATTTCGCTTGACTCTCAAGGGCAAGTCGCGACTTGTGAATACTCGCGGATGCCACTATTTATCCCTCCTGTTGCGCGATACAATACTTATCCTGGAAGGGGGGCAGTTATTGCTGCGTGGAACCTCGCGTTTGACCTGCTTGACCATGTCATAGTGCTATCCTCTCTCGACTCACAATGGCGCCGGCGCAAGCATATGTGACCAGTTATCCCCCGCGGATCCGTCAATACGCCAACACCCTTCTCCAACCTGTTCTCCAGACCCAGAATGTCGCGCCCGCCGGCCGCACCACCAAGCGAGGAACCACAGTTATCAACTATGCAGACGACGCCTACGATGAAGACGACTTTGAAGACAGCGAAGGCCCGCGCCGACCAACAGGTCTACGCTCCTTGCGACGAGAAGAAGTCGAGAAGAAAGAGCCGCAGAATGAAAAGCTGGGGAGAGAATTACGGCATCCCGTGGATTTGCAGCCCATATACAGAGACTGGATGATCAGGAGGACGGTGCGGCCCACGTAAGTATCTGGCTTTCCGGATGTGCCCCCGCCACAGTGTTGACAAGGCGAACAGGACTGATGCTCAAGCCCATGTTCAATCACAGCTCCCACTCACGCTGATACCTATACGCATCGATCTCGACGTACCGGCACACCAGCCAGATGCGCCGTTTTCTCTATCTCGAACCGACGTTGGAGTCAATCCTTCGCTGCCCATGTTCAAGAAACCGGAGCCCTTGCCGGGCTACAAGATTCGCGACATTTTCTTGTGGAATTTACACGAAAACTTGTTGACTCCTGATGACTTTGCTCAGTGTTTCGTACGAGAACTTGACCTCCCCAACCAGACCGCACTCGCCATGAATGTTAGCCAGCAGATACGGACTCAGCTGGAAGACTATGCTGGCGTCGCTATGCACCCGCTGTTTCATACTCAGCAGAAGCGATCACAGATGCCAGATGCGAACAATGTGCCAACACCATCGGCGATGGCTAATGGGAGCTCTCGTGGAGGGACACCGCGGCCGATGCGTGGCGCATCAATACCTCGACCCGCATCTACAACACCTGGAACGCCGGCTGTCTCCACACCGATGCCCATCACGTTGTCCAACGGCGCGTCAGTAACAGCGGCGGCTTCGCCTCTGCCACCAGTCCCTCAACCTGAACAGTCAGATGAGTCAGAGGATCCATACCTCAACCCGGATGACACCTACCGCTGCATCATCACCCTGTCGATCTATCTTTCTTCAAGACTTTACCAGGACAAGTTTGAGTGGTCATTACTCCACCCGTCTGGCGCGGCGGAAGCTTTTGCGAGGCAGACGTGTGCAGATATGGGTCTCGGCGGCGAATGGGTCATGGCCATTACACACGCCATTTACGAAGCAGTTCTTAGGCTCAAAAAGGAGGCCTGCGAAGGTGGAATGCTCATGCTTGGCGGCAACGCATTCGGCGGAGAGATTGACAACCAAGCCGTCCGACATGAGGAAGGTGCTGGTTGGAGATATGACATTGACGACTTCGGTGCTGAATGGGAACCAAAATTCGAAGCACTGAGCAAGGAAGAGATTGAGAAGAGAGAAGGCGACCGCGAACGGCAGCTCAGGCGGCTGAGACGGGAAACCGCCAAATTCTCATCCACGGCAGGAATGGTCCCGTCTGCGCGAGAACAAGAAGCTCAACAGAGAGGCAGCTATTTCGACTATGCGAATGTCGGCAATGGCGGTACGGGTGATGAGACACCGCAGATGGGTCGCGGCGAGAGGAGCAAGAAGAAGAGACGGTTTAGGTCGCTGTCTCCAGTCGCGAAGGCGCAGACTCCAGAGGCAGGAAGCTCTGCTGGCGCGGGCTGGGGAGGTGAGGGGAACAGGTTACAAGAGTATGAGAGGCAGAACTGGAGGTGTAAGCACTGCCTGATCTGGGGCAGCGCTGTGTGGGCTGTGAGGGATGGGCCATTAGGTCCCAGAGTGAGTTGCATTCTCAAGCCTCTGAGCACGCGGAAACCTGGAGCTAACCTTTCTGCAGACACTGTGCAATTCATGCGGCTTGATCTACGAGCGGGACAAGAAGCTGCCAGTATGGAACGAAGGACTGCACAAGCACACGATCCCTCTCGGTCGGTAACCTCCTTGCTGGTTGCATGATGCTTCAATTGCGGGATATCTTTAAGCACGCCCGATTCATTACATTGTTGAGGGTCAATTGGAGTTTGTAGGAACCCGACAGAGGTCTGGGAGGGAGGTTCTTTAGAGGATCATGTATGCGCGGCGTTGGCTGAGTCGGAACTTGGAGCATCAAATGTGGTGGACAAGGCTGTAAAACTATTGCTGGGAGAGTTGGCAAGGCTGCACGTGGCGTCGTGTGGCGGTGGGAGATTAGATAAGATCTCCGAGGGAGCGTCCCGCGCATTCGACTCTCGAAATCGCGGTAAAGACTAGTTGCCAGATCGCGCTTCCTGCAACCACCACCAGTATTACAAACCTGACTTGTTCCTCTCGACAACCTTGATCTGCGGACTCGAGAGATGCGGTAGTGGTGCTATTTTGCTTTTCCTATCTTCCCTCCTCACCGACCTCACCTCCATGATGGTAGGTTTCTGGCAACTCTTCTCAGCACACGCTCTGCGACTGTGTCAGTATACGTGGTGACCAAGAGCGCAGTCCGCGACATTCCTATGTTCAGATGGAGACTCGGGCTGAATTACACCATGGCTAATCATTGGTCAACAGGCGCAAGTCATAGCAAGTTCAGGCCACGATGACATGATCGTACGGACACGCTTCCCTTCGCACTCCTGCGCCGACGCTGACTCTTCACCTAGCACGATGCCGTCCTTGACTACTACGGCCGCCGGCTGGCCACCTGCTCGAGCGACAAGACGATCAAGATATTCGAGATTGAAGGGGACCAGCACCGGTTAACAGAGACGCTCAAAGGGTACGACTGACCACCACTGCCTCCGCCCAGGCCGCCTACTAACACACCATGACACATGCAGTCACGAAGGCGCGGTCTGGTGCGTCTCCTGGGCCCACCCCAAATTCGGCACTCTCCTGGCCTCCTCATCCTACGACGGCCGCGTGCACATCTACAAAGAAACCCCCGCCCAACCCTCGCAGCCTGGCCAACAGTCCCAATCGTCCTGGACGCTCGTGTGGCAGCACCCGATCCACACGGCCTCGGTGAACATGGTCTCGTGGTCGCCGCCGGACCTGGGATGCCTGCTCGCGTGCGCCTCGTCGGACGGCAACGTGTCGGTGCTCGAGTTCCGCGACAACCAGTGGGGCCACGTCATCTTCCCGGCCCACGCGATGGGCGTCAACGCCGTGAGCTGGGCCCCCTCGGCGGTTCCCGGCGCGATCGCGCGCAAGGACGGCGGCAGCACGGGCGTGGTCAAGCGGTTCGTCACGGGCGGCAGTGACAACCAGGTCAAGATCTGGGAGTGTGGCACTGGTGGGAATTACGACAACGTCCTCGTCCTGCCGCAGGGCCATGGCGACTGGGTGCGCGACGTGGCGTGGAGCCCCACGCTGCTGAGCAAGAGCTACATCGCGAGCGCGAGCCAGGACAAGACGGTGCGCATCTGGACGAGCACCAATATGACGGCGCAGGGCGTCGGGGAGTGGACGCTGGCCAAGACGCTCGAGTTTGACGCCGTCACCTGGCGCGTGAGCTGGAGTCTGAGCGGCAATGTGCTGGCCGTGAGTGGCGGGGACAACAAGGTCACGTTGTGGAAGGAGGATCTGAAGGGCAATTGGGAGATGGTCAGGGAGGTGACTGAGTAGAGTTGGCTGGCTGATTAGGCCACAGATATGGCCACGTATTGGTATGCTATCGTAGCAAACGGGCAGGGAGGCCGAAAGGGCGGAACTTTCCCAAGCCAGCCACGCACGCATGCACGGAGCTCGCGACGAAAAGGGAACCCAAAAGTGCATCAAACGGAGTACGTACCTACACTAGCTAGACGTGGAATCTGGAGACCTCAACACTTGAAGTTGAGAAACCAGCTCCCCAAGCGTCAAGAATCGACGGGCAGTCGAGCCGGCACAATGCATTCGATCTACACTACAGTAGAGTACAGTATAGTAGTACACTAAAGCTACAACGAGTAAGCCTTCCAATTTTTTTCGATCCGTCTCTTCCCCTCGGCGTTCCCTCGCCACCCTTCCGCTTTGAGGACCGGTCTGGTCTTTATTGTCTCGAGATCCCGCGCGCGGGCATTCGCGTCCTGGATCCGTCGAATACACGTGTCTCGCCCGAGGATCTCCAGCGCCTCAGCTATGCCGGGCCCTTGTCTGCCCCCGAGTATCGCCCAGCGGAGGTAGTGGTATAGTTCCCTCTTCCACGGCTTTGTATCCGTGGCGGCGTCGGCATCGGGAGGAGAGGCCTCCAACGCGCGCAAGTGGGCATGAAGCACTTCTTTTGTCCACGATGAGGCCGGGATGAGTGTGAGTGTGCTCGCTGCGACGCGGAGGGGGTGTAAGAGGGCGGGATCCGCGACGTCAAGATCCACGTTGGGCTGGACGGGGTCGAAGAACAAAGCGCATTGCTCGGCGAATTGGGCGGGCGAGCGATAGTGCAGGGACTCGATCTGGAGGAGTTGGGCGATGAGGTCACGGAGCGTTCGTTTCGGTGTGCCCGAAGCGAGGAGTTGCATCACTTGGCCGGCTCCGTATTTGTTCAGCACGGCCACGGCGACGTCGCGGATCATTTGTTCGAACTTGTCACCCCCAGCAGCGATCCTACGACGGGCGTGCTGTTCTTGCAGGAAGTTGAGCTTATCGAGGGACACGATTGTGTTGCCCTTTGTGATTTTCATGTCGAAGATGGATTCGAGCTGCGCGAGGTCCATGACGTCCCTTTTTTGCGTGTGGCTCCAGCCTAGCAGCGCGGCAAAGTTGATGAGGGCTTCGGGGAAGATCCCCTTGTTGCGGAAACTGGATATGTCCGAGTCGAAGTTCCGCTTGCTGAGCTTTTGTTTGTTCTGGTCGACGAGCAGGGGCACGTGGGCGTATGAGGGGGCAGTCCAGTTCAGAGAGTTGTACAGCGCGACGTGCAAGGGTGTCGAGGCCATCCATTCGGAGCCACGGACTACGTGGGTGATGTGCATTTCGTGGTCGTCGCAGACATTCGCCCAGTGGTATGTAGGGAAGCCGTCGCTCTTCATGAGGATGACATCCTCGTAGACCGGTTCAACTACCAGGAGTTTCTTGGTCTTTTCGGCGCCGTGGCCTTGAGCCTTGCCGTAAACAAGATCGTTGTACCTGGGCCACTCGACTGGGGACAGGAACCGGATAACGTGTGCTTCGCGGCGATGGGCTTTTTCTTCTGCTTCAGTAGGAGAGATGCTGTGATGGCATTTCCTGTCGTAGCCTAGACTTAGTCCCTTCTCGTGCCGCCGGCGGTTGAGGTCGTCGAGGCGGTCGGCCGTGCAGAAACAGCGGTATGCTTGGCCGCTGTTGAGGAGGGCTTGAATGTGTTTCTCGTAGAGCGGCAGTCGTTCACTCTGGCGGTATGGTCCGTATGGACCACCGACCTGGGGTCCTTCGTCCCATTGTAGACCTGCCCATCTAAGATCCTTGAACAGTTGGTCCTCCGCGCCGGGGATTGTTCTCTTCGCATCAGTGTCTTCTATTCGAAGGAGGAATTGACCCTTCGTCGCACGGGCGAGCAGATAGTTGAATAGTGCGGTGCGTATGGATCCCAGATGAAGGCTCCCGGTTGGAGATGGTGCGAAACGTGTTCTCGCCGGCGTAGAGGGAAGCTTGCCTCGGCGAGGTGGAGTGTGCTCAGCAGTGCTGCTTTTGCTACCGGTGGTCGACTTGTGAGTTGAGACCGAGAACGGTCGCACCCGCTTCGGCGCTGCTTGACGCGCACGACACGAATTGCATACCCATGCTGTCGTGAGGGCGACCGATTTCGTCCTCATGTGCGATGGCGTCGACAGCAAATATGCACGGTGTGGTAATCAACACCAGGGTGAAGCTCGAAAGCACGAGAAGATTCAAGCAATTAGTGACTACCAGCGCGGCGGCACAGAAGGATGCGCTGGTTAATCTTCCGCGGCACGGAACTATCGTCGACACATGCAGCCTTATTGCTAGACGCTTCTAACTGACCATTCAGATCCCATCGTCAGTCGTCTATGAACAAAAAGTCAAGCAGAAAAAGCGGGAGTCAAAAACCCCCAACCACCACAAGCGCAGGAGCCGGACACGCCTTCGATTTCGAGCCCCTCCAAGTCGCCATTCTCGACGTCGATCACTAGTCAGCCGTTGGTCGCCTTGCAGGGATTTATTTTGATTCTTTACACACTTTATCTTATTCTCATCTTCCCAGTTACACTTACAACACAGTACTTCGAGGCAACAGACAGCAACCATGAACGGCGCTACTCCAGGCGACGGTGCTCCAGAGGTCGATCTCTACGAGATCCTCGGCGTCCCCAGGGATGCCTCGCAAGCCGATATCCGCAAAGCATACAGAAAAGCCGCCCTTGCCCACCATCCCGACAAGGTCCCTCCCGAGCAACGAGAAGAAGCAGAAACCCGGTTCAAAGCCGCGTCACAAGCCTATGAAATCCTTTACGATGACGAAAAGAGACGGCTCTACGATACCCACGGAATGGCTGCCTTTGACGGCCGCGGGCCTGGCGGCATGGGTGCAGAAGTCAACATGGAGGATATTCTGAACATGTTTGGCATGGGTGGCGGCATACCGGGTATGGGCATGCCCGGCATGGGTGGAGGACCGCGCAGAATGCGAAAAAGTCCAGATGAAAACCAGAAATACGAGGTGTCGTTGGAAGATCTGTACAAAGGAAAGACGGTGAAATTCTCGTCAACCAAGAATGTCATCTGTTCAAAGTGCAAGGGCACGGGTGGAGCGGAGAAGGCCCAGGCAAAGGAATGTTCTCAATGCAAGGGCCAGGGTGTCAAGCAAGTCTTGTCACAGGTCGGACCGGGCATGCTGACCCAGCGCATGGTCGAGTGCGGCGCATGCGAAGGGACCGGGCAGGTCTACAACCCCAAGGACAAATGCAAGAAGTGCAAAGGCAAGCGCGTCACGGAAGAGAAGAAACAACTCGAACTCTACATCCCTCGCGGCGCCCGGGAAGGCGATCAGATCAGATTGGAGGGAGAGGCCGACCAAATCCCCGGCGCAGAACAGACAGGAGACATCGTCTTCCACCTCGTTGAACAATCCCACGAAGTCTTCCAGCGTACCGGCAACGATCTCAGCGCGAAACTCGACATCACCCTGGCAGAAGCATTGACTGGCTTTCACCGGGTGGTGCTCAAGCATCTAGACGGTCGTGGAATCGAACTCAATCATCCGCAAGAGCCTGGCCAAATCCTCCGTCCCGGTGAAGTGCTCAAGATCAGGGGTGAAGGTATGCCGATGAAGAAGTCGGACGCCAAGGGCGACCTCTACCTCGTCGTCGAGATCGCCTTTCCCGAAGACGGTTATTTCCTGGACAAGCCAGGCGCCCTGGAGCAGCTGCAGAAACTGCTGCCGCCGCCCGAACCACCAATTGAGGACGTCGACGAGGCCGATGAGGTGCAGTTCGAGCTTGCCGATATTGACGAGATTGGTGGCGAGGAGGCGCAAGGAGCGTGGGAGGATGACGAGGATGGACCGCAGCAAGCTCAGTGTCAGACTCAGTAGAGCAGTGGCTCTGAGACCTATGCTGGGGAGCCGGTTGTCACCCGACATTTGAGTCGAGGTGAGCCCGCCAGACATCACCCCCATACTGGATAGGCGTCCGCTGCTGGTCCAGGCATGCGACACGATGTTACGAATGAAGCCTGCGGCACGGGGTCGGCGGTAAATGACAGGATATGCATTAGACGGCGTTTGAGGATAGTGTTTGAAAAAGCATTGCTTCGGCGTTGGATAGAATGGCTCAGGCGAGAGGAGGCCCTTGAGGCGCGGCAGAAGCAGATCGCAACTCACGTTTCCGTTGCAAGACGAGCCACAATCTGAGCAGTATCTTTGGGGGGCACAAATCCCCTGTTGTTCATGGCCAATCACTTCCTATAGTACTCAGATAAGCATCTTTCTCTGTATGCGTGTTCTAGATGCCCCATTTCGGTATAACTTGTCTATAATTGTCTATCTTTACTACATGGAGCCTCTGTTTAACGCTTAATATGTTCAGTTCTCGACTGCTTGAGGTTCCGGTGCCCCTGACGCCTTGATCCTGCCCTGGAACTTCTTCCCCATCCTCTCCTCTGTGACTCGATAACAATCTGGAAACCAGCTACTTAGCTCGTCTCCATCCTTGCCCTCGATCATTGTCGTGACCGCTTTTGCGCACAAGAAACACAACACCATGCCATGCCCTTGGAAGGACGCACTTAGATATAAGCCCTCCTCCCCAGGCACGGGGCCGATGAAGGGATACCCATCGGCTGAAAAGCCCATCACTCCCGACCACGTCCTGCGGTTGTGCCCGTCCGGGTGGTCTTTGCCCCAGTTCTTCGGGCCGAAGTACCGGCGCGTGCATTCGAGCAGGTACTCTGCGCTGGATTCATCAAAAGTGGTGTCATCAGTGTTCCCATATTCGTTCATGCCGTCGTCCTTTGCAACGTGCATGCCTCCGCCAATGACAATATCCCCCTCGAACTTGCTCCCCGGCGGTCGAGAAATCATGTATTCGAAACCCTCTTTGTAGACAAACGAGTACGTTGTCTCCAATCCGCGTTGAGGCATGTTCTGGCCTGGACGTTGGGCTGTCACGACTCCTCGCAGGGGCACGATTACACCCTGTAAGCGCGGATACAGGTGTGCTGTATACCCGTTGGTAGCCAGGACCAATTTCTTGCTCGTAATGGAGCCACGCGGCGTCGAAACCGTCCAGCTGCCATTCTCATCTTTGGCGATGCTGGTTGCGGGGGTATTACACTGCAGATTCAATCCTTTGGCCAAGGCAAGTTTCAACACCCCGATCGTGAACCGATAAGCACTAAGACTTCCACTCTCGTACTCTAAGCTGCCGACACTGCCCGGCGCCAAATATTTCTCGGCCGTTTCCTCCACGTCATGGAAAATATGCTTGGGCGTTTTGTCAACGCCCATGGATTTATCCATCAACGCCACGGAGGTCTTCGCTGCTTCGAACTGCGTGGAGTCGTAGAAGACGTCGATGGTCTGGCAGCGCACGGAGTCGCAGGGGATAGAGTGCTCCCGGGCAAAAGCGTGGACGTTGACCATGGTGTTGTATTCCAGGTTCGTGATCTTGATGGCGTCCGCCGTACCGACAGACTTGGCGTTTTCGTGGAAGGAGCGGTATGTGGCAGTCTTGGTGTGACCGCCTAGGCCGCAAAGTTAGGGATCATCGAAAGCATTTGGGGATGACATGATACCAGTTCACGCAACTTTACTTTACCTACCATTTCGACCACTGGCGCCACTGGCAGCCTGGCGAGCCTCCAGAAGAACAATGTTCATACGAGGGTTGGAGGAGAGCAGGTCATACGCGATGCTCGCGCCACTGACACCCGACCCGACGATAACGATATCAGCCTCAGCCGGGAGATCGGAGGTGCTCCGACAATCAGCTATTTCATCTGGGGGATCTTGCCAGTATGACTGGATGGGGTTGTGCCTGGGGAGACCGGGAGGTATATTGCGCCTCTGATCCATCTTGGGATGCTCAAAGTCTGGATCCGGTGCCATGAAGGAGATCGATACCTACAGGTAGGTACCTAGGTATAGTGAGTGCAACTTGAGGTTACATAACACGATGCACCACCAATAGAAATTAGAGTGTTTCTGCACTAGCGCAGCACCAATAGAGTACTTTTACCACAGCCTGCACGTGACGCTCGGGGAGGGCTGCCGGCACTAACTCCGCTTGCGCCTCCCAGCGCATTCATTCATTCATTCATTGTGGTGCTGGCAAGCCGAGCCGCCGCCGCCGCCTGGGCCCCAGTTCTCACTTGTCACCTCCAGGTTGTGTATGATCCTGTCCTCGATCCTGACCTTGTCTTTGTTCTTCCTTCAAACGACCCGACGTCCAACTCTCCACTCACCACTTCACCACCTCGACTGTCACTGCGAACTCGACAATCTGCGGCTCCCGGTCTTCCTCCTCTGCACATTCCTTCCAACTCCGTTCCGCCGTCAGCGATCCGGTCGCCGAAGTCGCTACTGATACGCATCCGATTCGAGTGACGCCCCGCCTCCGTCTCGCTGGACAAACAGCCATTGCCTTCGATTTCGATCCCTCCGCCTTCAAAGGTGGCGCGCAAACCACCGCGGAAGGATCGCTTTGCGCACTTTCATGTTCCTCCCATCCCAACCGACGACCGTTCCGCCTTCTCCAACATCTCCGCCTGAGTCGGCTCTCAAGCGACGGCGCTCGTCTGACAACCTTCCACAAAGCCCCATCTCTCCTTCTTTTATGTCAGTCGCTACAAAGAGCTATGTCTCCTCTTACGGAAATACACATAATCCCGACGAGGCTACGGCCAGATCCACCCCCAGCTCACCACGGGGCTCTGCTGCGCGATCTCAACCGCCGTCACGGCCCACTCATTCTCTCCCGACTCCGGCGCACAGCGTAGCGGGCACGAATTCAGGCTTCGATTTGGTGGACGACGCTGACCAGCATCGCGATAAGCGACAGAGGCGTGACTCCGGAAGAGAAGACCAGGCGGATCAAATGGAGGTGGAGCCAATCACACACGCCACAAACCATGACCGGAACGACGTGATGGAGGTAGACGGAGGGGACAAGATTGCTGACGGTGTGAGCGCAGCACATTTAATGGTGGACGAGAAGACGCTGGAACAACTACAGGAAGACATGGGCGACGCCTTTCTTCTCTGCAGATCCAGTAAGACTCTCCCGTCCTCCACCACTTACAATCTCTCTTTGCAGGTTTGTTGACCAGTTGATTTGCAGAAGTCGAGCGTCAGAGACCCGATCCGCAGCAGCATCTGCTCGCGTTGTATGGTCTCGGTCCATTGCTACACAGCGTCGCTCGCACGGATCCCAGGACGGGCGAGAAGATCAACAAACTCCGCAAATCATACGAGGGTCAAATCAAGGGTTTCAACCTGTCTGGACGGAACAAGCCTGTCAAAGGCGAACGGAATGTCGAGGAGGATCAGCCCGGCCCGCTACGACGGATGGCAGGATCGTCCATGTGGGGCCTCCAACCGGAGGAGCAGTGGAACGCCGAGCACGCAAAGTCCAGAATCGAGGTCACGCCGGATTTCAGGGCCAAGTTGAAGCAAGCCGTGCAGATGCAGCCTGGGACAGTTCGAAACAATGCCCACTGGGAGGACGTTCTTGGGTTCGAGAGAACGAACGCGCGGCCACCTCCCCCGACTCAATCACAAAGTCAACCGGCGATACCTCGACCGCTGCCGAATGGGGTGATGCGGCCAACGCCGCAACAGAACGCGGACGCAAAACGGCAGACTCGGGGCAAGAAGCGCAGTTACGGCGATGACAGCTTTGTCGGGTACGGCGAGGGATATTCGGATCCAGAAGATGGAGATGGCGACGAGTACGGCCAGAGAAAGCGGAAGAAGTTAACGGGCACAGATTATTGATGGTTCAGCACTGGGACTGAGATCGACCATGCCTACGACGGGGTATTGCTGGACGTGGTGAGAAGCTGCCCTTGAACGTGGCTGCGGCGAGACCAGTTGCTTCCCGCACAATGCCTGATTGAGCTGGGCGGGCGGGCGTGCCTATATTTCTTGCCAAATGGGTGCACGGGCCGCATATGTTTTTCAAAAGAGATACCCTTGATGACGCGAGATCAGAGGGGCCGAGAAAAAATGGATATATGAGCGAGCGATAAATAACGGCCAAAAATGGGAGGCGCGTTTGCACGGCGGTATTCAACAACAATGGTTTTTGCACATTCTTGCCTGCCTTGCCATGGGGCCTCAAAAGGACGGGATCGAAGGCGAATGGTCAGCGCAGATGTCATTTACAGTATCCAGGTGTTCCTTACAGACTCTGCGCTGTTGCGGACTCGTACTCGGACTCGTGATCCATTCATAGTGAGTGGGAGCGAGCAGCTCAGCTCAAACCCTGAACGGGGAATATGTTTACTGTACTCCTGGATGACTGCACACACCAAAATCTCACGACAAACGAGTACGCCGTACGCCGTACACAGTACGCCTTGTGGCACGCAATTGTCCTGAGGCGCGTTCGTGTATGATACCTTAGATAATGACACGATAGTTGATGACGATGAAAAGTGCACATGATAGAGGTCAACAGTAGATGCACTGTTGGTTGCAGAGAACGTCGTTCTGAATACTAAGGGTGGTAGTCCTCGAGTTTCGGTCGTGTGAGGCAAGGTGCATCGCCACGACGTTGTGTGCCGTCGAAGGCAGTTACGTTGCTGGCGTTTTGGTCTGTCTTGTCGGGTCGACTGTTCAGGTGCATTGTTGATGCCTTTTATCTCTCTTGTCGAGTCAAGTTGTATTGCCGACGCCTTTGTCTCCCTTGTCTCGTAAAAGGGGAAGATATCGACGACGATATAGTAGCTCATACAACACGCATACTGGCAACCCGTATAAGTAACACTTGATACAGACACGCCAGACAATCGAAGACAAGACGCACCACCAGCAGCTACTCACTCACAATGTCAGCGGCGCTCCCTGGCATGCCGCCCTCTAACGGTCCCCGTGAAGCCCCATGTCCAGCTTACAACCTCATCAGCTACGACATCTACGGCACGGCACGCTCATCGACTGGGATGTGAGACCTCATCATGCGCCTCCTGCAGCCTCTAGTCGCGCAGATCCCGCCCTCGTTACCCCTCCACAACGACTACATCGACAGCATATCCCCCAATCCGCCGGGCCGGAGTCGTCTGGCCTCCAAATTAAGCGAGGTCGAGCACGTTCTCGAAGCGGAGAACCCAGCGGCAAACGTACAATACCATCCTGCATGATAGGTACCTGAGGCTCGTTCGGGAGTTTGGCGTCATCCCCGTGCCCGGTATGGAGGCCACGGCGACCACAGAGAATACGGTACCCACTGACTTGAGAGCAGCCGCCAGGCCCTTCGCCGCCAGCATCGCCACGTAGGACCCCTTCCTAGACACCGGGGAGGCGTCCCAGCGCCTCGTGTGCGCGGCGGGATTCAAGCTCGTCCCGCGGTCGAATGTGGAACGTGCGTCGTTTGCGCGAACCCTCGCCGGGCCAAGGACTTCGGGAGCTATAAAGCCCGATCTGCGCAACTTCGAGTACCTCATCAGGTCGCCCGGGCAGAAGCGGATGCCTGTGTCGAAAGGGACGAGACCCTGCATGTGGCACAAGGTGTGGTGGATGATCATGTGCCTGTCAGGAAAACGGGGTCGCGAGCGTGTGGATTGATTGCAGAGGAGCTGCTACAGGAAGCCAGGATAAAGTGGCGAGGGGGTTGCATAGGACGGGGGAAGGAGCTGGCGGATGAGGTAGATAAGGAGAAGGGGAGGGAGAAAGCGGGATGGAGGGCGGAGAGGTGTTCGTAGGGTGGTTGATCGAGGTGGTGGTAGAAAGATGCTGTACAGAGAGAGTAGGTACGTATACTCGACAGGCTAGAGTGGAGTCTGATGGGGGAGGGAGAGAGAAGAGTGAGAGAGGGACGAAGGGAAGGAAGGAGAAATGAGGATGCGGTGGCGTGGAAAGAGCTGACAGTATTGTGAAGATACTCTTACAGATGTGATATTAGAAGATATGACACCCTGCTTGGTGGAAGATGAATGGACTGGGTTGCATGTCGCAGGCAGAGGCAATGCAATGCGGTGGCTTGGATAGTTGACTGGAAGAATTCGACAACCGGGTTGAAGCTCAAAAACCAGAGGCAGAGGCGGAGACAAGGGTAAGTTGGGAGTTGCTTGATGCTCAATGAATCCTCTGCGGTACCGCTTCCATTATCTCCATCTTCACCCCTTTCACACTCACCTTAACTCTCATTCTTTCTTCTTCCTCGACCCCTCTGGATCAGCAAGAGCTTGTGCGTTCCACCTCGGATCGTCGCTCTCATTGACCGGCGCCCATCCAAGTTGAATCTACTATCTTCAGCATGCAAGACAAACCATCACATGTCAAAAGCGTCAAGGAGAAGTACATACCTGCATAGTCTTCTGGTCCCAATCCTTGGTAAAGCTTCGGATCTTCCTGTCCTCGACTTCGAAAATCGCCGCCGCACACCACGTCGCATGCTTCCCAGTGGCTTGGATGCCCTTGTATGGTTTGCCCACGTGGCTCCCCTCGGCGGTATATCGAAGCAAGACGTGCCCATTCTTCGCAAACACCTGGTCGAAGCGGATGATGTGGAGGTCGGACACGGCGGACATGACCACAGAGTGAGATGTCGCGTAGTCCATGGGCGTTTCGCAGCCGGGAAATGTTGCAGGAGCCCAAAACCAGCTGTCGGCGTGGCACAGGTGGGCGACCGAGTCACCGCCTCTGTTCTCGGTCGGGGAATATGCGATGGACATGTACTCTTTGCAGACGTTGATGTTGGCCTCTTCTTCGGGGGTTTGGTCCGTCGTCATGATGGCGGGTGGGTATTTGTGTTGCGACGACATTCCAGCGCTCTGTTTCCCTGGGGTACTCGTCAATGTAACGGATGATTGTGGTAGGTACTGTAGATGATATGCTTTCTGTGTAGGGATACTTGTGTTATTGGGACCTTCTTTGACGACGTTAACATGAGGACCCCGTTATTGATATCATGGCGGAAATACACGTCATGCACCGTCGCTTTTCCCTTAATGAGGGGTCGCAGGTAATGTACTCCGTAGTGTAACGACAGATCCACGATGAACCAAGGATACCTAGGTAAGTACTCGCGGCTCTCATCTTCACGCCGCACGCGGCTTTTGGATGATGCAGAGGGGCGGAAGGTAAGTAAGTAAGGTAGGGACGGTCGAGTGGGAGCGTGATGCACTCGGGCTAAGCTTTACAGTACAGTACACAGGTTTAACCAGTCTCGATTCTCACGATCTTGAGTTTCACTCCACTCCACTTTCCTGTTCACGACGCGACAGTTTTCAGCGCCGCATTTCCCACGCACTACTCGGTGATATGACGCCGCTGCATATGCAGCTCGAGCTCGGGCTCTATCTTACAGGCCTCAAGAAGCGCAGCTCATGTGGTCCAGTGAAGTCGCCAGTCCTTGGCGTTGATCGCGCTGCACGTTGCTGAAGCCAGTTTCGGAATCCCTCAGTTATTTACTACATAGCTCGACTTGGTGGACTGGCCCCTGCCGCGTTTCACTGTCTTGTCGCAAATGTGGAGGTGGCAGTCTCCGCGACAGGCAACAATGCGTTGCTCAACTTCTCGCTTGTCGATTCCTCGAAAACAGCTTTAGAAACAAACGTGCCGAACCTTGTCCTCTGAACACGGACTTTGTGCTGCTATCCCTATCGACCGTGTTTCGCTTCGCAGACGTTAGGTGAAGCACGGCATTTCGGACAGGCTTAGGCGGCAAATAGGCAGAACTGCCTTCCAGCATGCTACATCCTCGAGCCAGAGTCCCACACCACAAAAATACCTTACTGGAAAGCCATCACGAACACACACGCCCCTCCATAGAGTCTCCGACCGGAGCGGACGCCAAGATGGTTCTCATGTGTGTATTGAATCAGGCTGGTGCGGAGCCGCCCGATCTGGAAATCCTGCAAAACGCCACCTCCGCAGGATCCATTTAAGCTTCATTGTGCCTTCAGCCTCGCAAACCACTTTCCTACCTGTTCATCGATCTTTCATCCTTCACTTGGAGTAAGTTTCCACGTGCCCTGATGTGTGGGCTCTTTGATCGCCATCCAAGATCTTCTAATCCTCAAATTCAGTATGCAATCCGCCCAGCTCGCCCGGCGCGCAGATCCTTTCATCCAACAAGACCCGAATGATCCTCGTTACAGTAGGCGGTTGACCAAGGAACGGTGGGAGCGTTTTAGACCTGGTGTTTCAGAACTCTTCCATCGCGGTGTCAGCACGGCCGATATTATGCGGTACCTCCGAGCCCAGTTCGACATCCAGATAACACGGAGCCAGCTTGACACT
This sequence comes from Cladophialophora yegresii CBS 114405, assembly GCF_000585515.1. Classification (NCBI taxonomy): domain Eukaryota; kingdom Fungi; phylum Ascomycota; class Eurotiomycetes; order Chaetothyriales; family Herpotrichiellaceae; genus Cladophialophora; species Cladophialophora yegresii. The sequence continues at coordinate 3,679,231 of NW_006913046.1, read as the reverse complement.
CGTGAGAAAGTGGGAACTCAAACGAAAGAATGAATCCACGCAGTATGCAGCAACCTTACACCAGGGACGTCAAGTTCTTCCAAAGAGATCCTGCCGCCGACGCTTCAAGAATCTTCGTTGACATCCGAGCACCTATCTTCAACCCCGGCAAAAAAACGGGAGACCAAGCTTAGTTACACCCCATTTCATTTGCCCCCGTTTGAGCCGTCGAAAATGGTACGAAGGATATGGAATTCTACATGCTCAAAAGAAATTTGGGAGCTGCGGAGTGCTGCGTCCGAAATAGGTCTTGAAAGTCTTTCGGACATCACACGTACCGCCCTTATTCTTACCGACTTGAAGTGCTTCAGCGAGGTATTTGAGCTATGGTACCTGATCACTTCTGATCTCAATGATGTGATACAGTCAGACCAATTATGGGGTCCACAGCTGGTGTTTGTGGCAGCCACTTGCGTACGGTCTGCTTGGACTGATGAGCAATTGCTGATAGCGGATGCTCTTCTTGAGCAGCTCTGCAATTGACGAGATCGGTACTTTGATCATGATCGTGATCTGTCGCCAATTACCAGCTTGACTGGTGAAATACCGAGCCGAGCCTCCTCACCCTGGGACCCTGCTCGTCAAACTTTCAGCTTCAGCACAGCGCTCGTGCTGGTCCCTTACTCACTACTTAGCCAAAGCCTTGCTAGCAGGCGAAATAGGCAACAAGCCTTTTCTGGATGGTCTGAGGTCTGGTGGAAACGTTCTGTGGACCAAAAACCTTCGCGACTGGCCAAGAGGGATCCTAAAGTCGTTGTTCAGTTCGGCTGACATCCTGCAGTTAATTGTTGAAGCCTTGACGGCAATGGATTATCGCATATCGGAAAGGTCGCAGATGGTCGATAATCTCCTTGAAAAGAGCTGGGCCTCCTGACGAAAGCGCATTTGCTAATGCCGCTCGGTTTCTAGCGTGCTTGAACCGCAACCCCAACAGAGGGATTGCCACGTGCCGCGTCTTGTCTCATGCTCTGACTTTCCTACTGGCTCAAACATGAGCTCTAAGCTTGCGAGCTGTTCAGAATTGCTAGACGGAATCTATGATCAAGCTTTGGCGGTATTGCCTTTCGCGCTGTTGACATGGGTCCGGAAATGGAAGAAGACGGATACCACGCCTGACACTCTAAAGTATTGCTCGTACAACCTCCACTCTGAGGCGATCCGAGTTGGGTCGATGCTTCAATTTCCCTGGATTCGGGTTTTGGGGGACCCCAAGGACGGAGAATTTATTGATGTCTACATCGAACAACTGGGCTCACGCCCAAAAATCGATTCGTCTCTGATTATAACACCCAGCGACCGTCTCGTCCGCGCTGCCGCTGCCGTGGCGGGCATTCCGGTATCTCTGGACGATGAACTGCCGGATTGGTCGGTCGAAGCGTCCGACAGGGCCCTAGGAGAATTTCTCACGGCGCAGCACATGTCACAAGTAGGCCTGAAGCTCGGATCCAGCTGGAGGAGCGGGTCGCGGTCTCAAGCTCCCTTCTCGGTCCTCCTATAGCCCGGTCATACACGTCGTCCTTGAGCTCTGCATTCAGGTCGTTCAAGGGACTTTCCAACAGGCCCCAAAGCAGCGTTCCGCTTTCTCATGTCTCTGGAATTACAACTTCTACAGGCCGATGGTCTGAGCGTAGGAGCTGGAGTTCTGGCTCGGTCACCGGCTTCTTTTCAAATAATTCATTACGCGAGAGCAGCATACCTGATGTATCCATGGATGATGTAGAAGAAGAAAACTGGGAAGACATTATGGATTTAGTCAGACGACCGCCTTGACAGTGTCATGCTATGCGACCTACAGAGTCTAGCTTGTCCAGGGCCTACGACTCACACTTGGTTGGCAGTACAGCCTGTCGATGGTACACGGAGATGCGATGGAGGCGCCAACTTTGATCGTGGACGCACGGCTCTTGGGAAGATATCGGCTGACACTGAGTTCTCCTCGACGCTGACGACGGGGGAACGAAACGGCGAGAACCGAAGCTAGAAAGTTCGTTCGGCGTTGGAATTCGAGGCAAAGGATGCATGGCGGAGGGTAACTGGTTGTGGACTGGACTGGCCGAGCTGGACGTCGAATGCCGCCTCGCAATCAGAACGCCCAGCTCAGTTCGGTTGGATCTCAATCCAACCAGAGGTCGTTTTCGCAGATTCTCGCTACTGCTTTTGGAGTATATTCCAGGAAGGAGCCAAGCGAAGAGTCGAAGACTACAATACCGTTTCATTACATATTCTACCATACCACGATCTACAAGCCAATTCACAAGTACAATACCCTTTAGGAGCATGCCAGTTGGTATGAGACACGGTGCAGGAGTACTTGCTCTTCGTGCCGCTTTTAGAGCGACTGTAAGGCTACAGTCTGCTCGGTGGCTTCGCTCTCGCCATACATGATGCAAGAAGTACTCCTCACAAGAAAGGCAAATAGTCACAAATTATGTGGCAATCCCATCTCGAGACTAACCTTGGCTATAGCCTATCTTGCGTGAACCGAACACCTGGACGATACCAGGAAGACTGGCCGAGCAGAAGAATATCCAGCAAAATCAATGTCTATTGCACAAGGACACCCTACCGCGGGACAATAGAAAACTGTTGTCATCCCAGCAAGGAAAACTAAATCCAAATCCAGTAGAAAAGGGACGACCACCAAATAACACCTCAAGAACCGAGGTCCCGCAATACCGCACCACGAAATTGCACCCCAAACAGTATGACAAGTCCATGATGCACTTGTGTACATGTAGCCGAAAAAAGAACAAAGAGAAAAGAGTGAAGTAGCAAAAAAGGAAAAACAAATTCCACGACCGGGAGTTGAACCCGGGGCTGCTGGGTGATGTTGCGCACTCAGGACTTCCTAATGAAAGCCAGCTATGTTACCGTTACACCATCGTGGAGGGGTGATTGATGGGTGTTTTTTCGGGTAAAAGATCTATATCCCATCAAAAGCTGTGTGTCACGCTCGGTGCCCCGCTTGGCCAGGCTTGTGCCGAGAGTGGCTGCTCAGCATTCAACCACCGCCTACTGTACGTATTGGTCGCTGCATCGGTCGGGCTTCCATGCATGCGAAGTACACAATCGTAATCGCACTGCGAGATACAGTATCTACACAAGATATCTGTGTTTATACCTACGATGCGTCGGCGCTGGCCGGCTGCGGGGCCATGCGATATCCTGTTGGGCTGCGGTTGAGCAGTACGGCACTTACTCCTATTTGTGAACTCATGTGTACGTGCCATCTTTGCCTGTCGTTCTTTGCCTGTCGTTCACTGCCTGCAGGCCACGGAAGTGGTGGGTTTGGACTGTTTGGACTCGAAAGACCACTATACAGTATGACGCTGGGGAGCCGCGGAACAATGTACTTCGCAATCCTCTATGATTATATGACAGCGCGAAGTTTTAAATGATATGTCAAGTTCGGCAGCTTCTCTCGCTGAGTTGGCTGTATTCATGACCTTCATGACGAGAGCAACCTACACTGAGGAATTGCGAAAAACACCGTGCGATCGTGCTATATCATCCCGTTCCCGTCTAGGTCATGTATAGCATACTGTGATTGCTGAGAATACCAGCTGATAGTTCGTACAGTCTAGCGAATCTGTCAACGCTCCGCTCAAGCTCGTTACACCTTATGGTCGTTCATTCTACGTCGAAGAGGCCGCAGTTCGGGTGTAACGCGTACGTTAACCTCTGGTTCGCGCCGGCGTCGTCGTCATCGCCTTCAACAAGACCTTCTCCTCGAATCGCAATGATCACATTATCCTGGAAAAGCAGCATTAGTATCTGGTGTTGAATATGGCTGAGTGGCCAAAAAGTGAATAGAAAAAAATGAACGGACGTACCTTGACCATCTTCTTCAACACCTTCCGCGCCAATGCCCTCTCGCGCTCGACATCGTCTTCACTGCCCAGCTGCTCTTCAATCTGCTCGAGGTACCACAACAAAAGAGCATCTCGCTCGGGTCCCTCGCCAGTGCGGTCTTCTTCGTCGCGTATACGAGTGGCCAGCATGGTCCGGATGGTGTGAAACTTCTCGAATGTGATCTTGGTAGTGGGTCTTGGTGCTGGAGTAGCGGAGGCACGAGCATCAGGGGGAGCCGCTCCATCTTGCTCCTCGTTGTCACCATCCGCATTTGCCATAGGACTGTTTCCTTCCGCGCCGTCCTGCACGGCCTGGGCTTGGTTCTCGACTTCGTCATCTTCAACTTCCACGTCATCCTGTTCGACGCTGATGATCGACTGCTTCAGCAGATCGAATGCCTCGTTGACCATGAAATCGGTGATTTCCTCCACGCAGTTTGCCTTGGCGATCGCTTCACTCAATCTGATCAGAGACTCGAGCTGCCGGACTGTAATGCGGTATGAATTCTTGCCCACTACACCTCCTGTGTCGTTCGCCCTGAGCTCTTTATATCTGTCAACTAGCAATCTCTTTGCTTCTGGGGTGAACTTGGGTTTAAAGGTGCGCGCGAACTTGATGTACCGCTGTAGTTGCTCCGTGCTGAACTCGGGTTGCACGAAATCGTCTTTGAGCATGTGCAGGTTGACAATATGGTCTGCCAAATGGCGGTCCGTGGCTTCGTTACATTCGTCCAGGATTATGAAGAAGAGGTCAAAGCGGGACATGATGGGCGCGGACATGTTGATGTTTGCTCTAAGAGTTGTCTTTCTATTGTATCGGCCGCCAATAGGGTTTGCGGCTGCGAGAATGGATGTACGTGCGTTCAGGGTGGCGTGAATGCCGGCCTTCGCGATCGAGATGGTCTGCTGTTCCATGGCTTCATGGATGGCGACTTGGTCAGATATGTCCATCTTGTCGAATTCATCGATGCAGCAGGTGCCGCTGTCGGAGAGCATAAGTGCGCCGGCTTCGATGGTGTGTTCGCCAGTTTCTTCGTCTTTCACAACCGCAGCTGTGAGACCTGCTGCGCTGGATGCTTTGCCCGAGGTGTACACGGCTCGGGGGAGGAATGAGGCAATGTATTTCAAAAACTGCGATTTAGAGGTTGACGGGTCGCCAACTATGCAGATGTTGATGTCTCCTCTCAGGGCCATGCCCTCCGGAGTCATTTTTGAGACACCACCTAGGAGCTGGAGGAGAAGACCCTTCTTCACAATCTCATGGCCGTACACAGTAGGTGCGAGACTATTGACCAGCCGGCTGTAGATTTTGTCAGAGTGAACCATGTTCCTCAGTTCGTCAATTTCAGCTTGCGTTAGGGTCTCGAGATATGCTTCTTGAGCCTTGATTCCGTCGTCGTATTTCTCGAAAAGGTCTGTCTGTTGGAGCGAGTTGAGAATGTTCATGGATTGGCCGTTCAGCTGACTAGCTGACTGTCCCGGTGTGGTGGTATCAGGGCAAGAGAAGCAGGCCAGGAATGCCATACGATATGTCAAATCTCGAACACCCAAGGCTTTTAACCCTGAGACTCCTGCGCCGCCCGCGTCTGCTCCTCGGAAATTTCGATTATCTTTTGACGCCTCGGGCTTGACACCGGGGATACCTAGCTGAGAAACATCGGGTACCACTATCATCGTGCCTGTGAAGATGCACTTCTCACCGGGCTTCGTTCGTTCGACTTGTTCTCCTCGAAGAATGACATCAATCGTGCGTGGCATGCTTCCAGTTGGGATTTCTGAGCTGTTCTCTTGGATTCGACATTTCTGCCAGTCCACGAAAGTGCTGTTGCGGATGTCCAACCGCCATGCCACCTTGTTACCGCAGGTGAGATTAGGACACACTGTCGGCTCGGTGTACTTGAATGTCTGTTCAACATTGGGGACGGTGGTGTTGCATGCTTCGCAGATGAATGTTCCGAGAGCCAGCTCGGGACGAACTTCTGAGGTTCGCGTGACTGTGCCTGAGACGGAGAGCAGTTTGCCGATTTGATCGGTCCGTAATTGTCGCACTCTTGATACAAGCGGAAGATTGTAAAAAGCCAAGGTGAACAATTTGTCAGTCTGTTGGTTGAGGGTCTTTTCTCCCTGGCTGCTGCCCTCACTTGTCGCGTTTCCTGCCAATGAGGTGCCTGCCTGTGAGGCATTGCTCGTGATCTGACGGTGATCTTTGAAATAGACAGGCTCGTATTTGGAGAGCAAATTGTGTAGACTTTGGATCAAGAATGGTAGGAATCGATAGTACTGGTTCGCGATCGCGTCGGCGAGGATGGGGCCTTCCTTGTAGGATAGAAGATGCCGAAAGTCGACGTAGAGGGTCGAGAGCTGGAATTCTCGCAGACCGTGGATTTGATTGATGTAGTATTTATCTGTTCTCAGCTCGCTGGAAGGAGGCGCTGCTGAAGACGATGGCTCTTCAGTATGCGATTCAAGGAAATCTTCAAACGCTTGTTGCACCTTCTCTCCTGCCTTGTCCGTGACTTGCGGGACATTGCGATCCAGGGGGTTTCGACGCCTATTGCGCGCAGCGCCCACGACCTCATCATCTGGGAACACGTCGGCTTCTGAAGGGATGCCATTGCTCTCGGAAGGTAGAGGACGCGCTCGGGAGGAGGAAGAGATGCCGTTTTGAGCCCGTCGTGGGGATGATGGTGTTGCGCCGAAGGCGTCTGAGTTCAGTATCGAGTCTACCAGAGTCGCCATTTTGATGTTGGGAGATCTTGTCAATGCAAATGTGTCTGTTCAACTGCGAGATTGAAATCCCCTTGAAAGCTGAAGGGGCTTAAACGCGTCGAGGGCGCGACGCGTCGCAGAGTGCTGTGTACTCCGTCGAAATAAAGTGCGACTACGGAGGGGCAACTTGCCCTCAAGCCACGCAGCGAGGCAGCTACGACGAGTCAGCACAGCTTCAGAGCTCGCTCACTTTTCTCTATTGCTGCGGCAAGAGTGACAATAGTACAAGGCTCTTACCATGCGGAGTTCCAGGAGATCATCTCCCCTTGGGCTTTGCTGCTTTCTGGCCCTCTGACCAGGGAGCAAGTCGAATATTATTCACTGCATATCGCACTCTCGAGACATGCTGTATGGCTTCAAGCCTCAAGTCTCCCCCTGGGTTTGTGTGTTTCGCAATACTCTATATGAACACGAGCGGCTAGCTATGACATGGACCTCTTTTGGCCAGTGCGAAGAACCAAAAAAGCGGTCCCGTCGTTATGTGCCTGATACTGACTGCAGCGGCTCCGAGGTGATTCAAGAGTCGACCCCCAGCATGAAGAACTCAATGTTCCCCTGACCCCGAGGTACGTTTGGAGGCTACCGAGACTACATACAGGTAACCTTTTCTGCAACATACTACTCTACAATTATAGATCGCCAGCACCTACTATGTGATTCGCCTGATCCGTCTTTTCACGGTTGGGTCTGAGAAGCTACCCAAAGGCGACGGGTTACGGCCTTGGCGCCGCCTTTACGTAGGCAAATACTGCGTTGATCAGTGTGTCAAAAGCTATCTTGAATGCTCAGCCTCGTTCTCACGGCATACAGCCCGTGATCGCAAAACGCTAGGTGACAGTATTCTGCCTTGCAATTATGCAGTACTAGAGGGCCTATAGGACGCGGTCGCACCTTCCAGACAGCGAGACATGGACCCGCTATACATGTTCACATTTGAACCTTTAGTGACCCGCTCACAATGCAGCAGGAAATGGCTTCTCTCAATTACCTGATGGGAAGTTCGCATTTCGTCAACAGTCACCTTATGCAGCCATCATCTACTGTCCGAGTTACCACGTCCTCTGCTCATGTTATTGCCCATCTCCATTAGCCGCCGAGCTCGAGGCCTGATCGCCCTCCTTTTCCTCCTTGTCCTCTCTGGAATCACATTGCTTTGTGAGTGACAAGTCACCTCTGAATCTCCCCGCGCTCACTACTGGATCAATCAGTGCTGGACACCTTGGGATGGCTGCACAGAGCCAGCGTTTCGTGGAGTCAGATACCTGCCCGGCGACCACATAGCATTTCAGAGGGAGCATATCACGAACCAAAGGAGCAAAGTGACAGCCATGTGAAGAGACACGAGAGGGCACTTGCGGACGCATATCCCGCCCTCCTCTGGCTAGTTCTTACCTACGACGAGACATCATGGGGCCTTGCGCCGGGGCTGATTTTGAAAAGACAACGTTCCCTCGAGGACTTCCTGGAGCTGCTCACAGCCACGAAACTGGACCTACAAAACATCTCGCTCGGGCTCATGACCGACTCCGAGGACGAGTACAACCATTTTATACGAGCCACGAAAGACATCCCCCTCGCTCGACTCACGATCTTAATGCATCCGGGCTTCAACACCACCACGGCCCTTGATCGAAAGCACCGGCATGATCGCGATGCTCAAACAGCACGGCGCACCGAGCTGGCTCAACTGCGAAACTATCTCATGCTAAGTACCCTGCGTGACGAGCGGCACGTTGTCTGGCTCGACGCCGACGTTTAATACCTGGACGAGGGTATCATCCAGCGAATGATTTCTCACGCCGAGTCTCGTGAAGACGCTGGCATCATCACAGCCCGGTGCAAGGCGCCATGGGGTCCGAACTACGACCTCAACGCCTGGGCGGGGCCCCACAAACATGCACACAAGGTGCCGGAACTGGTCAAAGACACCAGTGACGATGATCTCATCCCTTTAACCTCGGTAGGCGCCACGCTGCTGTACATACGTGCATCGCTTGTGCGAAAGGGTGTGAATTTCCCGCCGTACTACGTGATCAATACCAAATGGGCCGAAACTGGGAATGACGGTATAGAATCGGAAGGCATGTGCTACCAGGCCAGGGGCTTGAAGGGTGGTGGGTGCTTTGTACTCGGAGGATCATGGCACACCAAACATGGAGACTGAGACTTTGGAGTCTTGTGGTCGAGAGGCTGGGTGCCGAGATTTGACTTCCTTTGCTGTTGCAAGATTCACGAATTGCTGTACTGTATGATGACTACATTCTGTACATGATGTATGATTCTATACCTCGCTGAAACCGACGATGCACAAGCAAATCCATGATATTTCTCTCCTACAAAACAGGCCGCTCACCTAGCCAGGGTCAGAAGTACTTGGCCACCCAACCCGGTTTGTGTGTGTTTTGAAGTCCTTTTTTCTGATTTACTGCGTACACTAACATTATAGGTAGTATTGTAAACTTGAGATAGGTGAGTAGGGCCAGAGTTCAGCGCCTATACTAGCTAGAAAAACAACATAATGATCTAGCTCAGGTACTATAATATACGAACAAGAGAGGTGTGAAGCGATGATTTCTATCTGTGAGAGAGGTATTTGTTAGGGAGCTACGTAGTTGACTTTCCTGGCTGAGGTGGCCGGGTAGTCTCTACACACCCTGGGTGCGGATACTGCTCCTCTAGCATATTTAATGAGCAACAGCCTCTGACATCTCAATAAACACCCTCCTGCTATGTAGCATCATCCTCCCCCTCCTCTTACCCAACATCCCCCTCCTCCCACTTGACAGGATGAAGCAACACGCTCCTCAAGCACATCCGGCCAGCACTCCTCTTGCCATCGCGTTCCCACTCCCCACCACCCTGTTCGCCATCCCGGTACCCCAACCACGTCCTCCATAAGCGTGATGCGAAGCCAGCATCATAGTAATACGTCCCACCCCGAAAATTATGCTGCAACGCCTCGGAAAACACACTGTCGCTATACCCGCCGCTCTCCCCCGTGACAGGGTGCCCATTAAACACCTCCTCAACATACTGGGAGCCAGAGTCATTCCACGCTCGATCAAAGTACATAGGGTGTGGCGCAAAGGCGGCCTTCAACCCGTAATGCAGCGCGATGCTGGCCGGGAACATCTCCCCCGCCATGCTGTGCCGCGCAAGGGACGTCTCGCGGTGCATGAGTGACAACAGGCGGCGCGAGAAGCGGCTGGCCGTGACGATGCTGGTGCGGCGGGGCGGGATCGGGAGCGCCGTGTCGTAGCCTGAGACATCGGCGCGGAAGATCCAGAATGTGCGTGCGGGTTGGAATTGTGGGAGGAAGGTGATGTAGTCGGCCGGTTCGTCCGCGCGGAAGCTTGCGTCGTAGACAGAACCAGAAGGCATTGAAGGAGGGGAGGCCGTGAGAAGGCCAAATCTCGCGCGGTAGTCCTCGCCGAAGACGGCAGTGCGCTCGTCTTCCTCCCAGCCCGGGAATGTTTGGGGGCCGGAGATGAGACCGTTATTGTCCATTTGGCTATGGTCATCTCTCCCGCCGTCGCCGCTGGTATGATTCTGCGCCCTCATCGCCGTGTCGTTGGCAAAGGACTCCCACCCGCCATGCGCAGAGGGGATGTAGAACCGGCCTGCCCGCTCCCACAGGCCCTCGCGTGGCTGGGCGTGCGACCACCGATCGACTCTGTCAAAAAGCTCGTACCAATGCCCGATATACCTAATATCCATCTCCCAGTTCCAGAACAAGTCGTACTCCGGGTGGTGGGCCGCGAACCACTGCAACGCCATGTGCATGCTTCGGCCAACGCTGTGGATCGGGCCCGGGCGGTCGAATTGCGGCTCGAAGGGGCCTGGGTAGAGCAGGCAGAGGAGGTCCTCGGACCATAGAGTCGCCATGGAGCGGTACTCGCACGGGACTACGCGGTCGAGCACGGCGTCGTAGACATCGGGAGATGCCCAGATGGGGCTGCCGTCTTTGATCTGGATGAGAAGGTGGATGTCGTAGGCCGCGCCGGCGTTGAGGTTGAGTTCCGTGACGAGCGACCGGATGTATAGGTGGGAGTAGTCTGTCCAGGTGTATTGGTCCCATAGGCGGAGGACGATGGCCGTCCGAGCGATGCCGCGGTGATTACGGCCTTGAGAAGCGTCTGGTGATGATGACGATGCAGGCTCCGGCGACGGGGCAGGCCATGTCCCTGTCTGGCGGAAATGGAAGACATCATCCAGGAGTGGCGGTGGGGTTGACGGTGAGAAGCGATGCTGATTCCTCTCTCCGCATAGGCGCTGTGCGCGGCCGAGGTCGACGCCACGCCAATCAACGCGCGAATCGTTGTTCAGGGTCATGTCCGTGCCGTCCATGTCGCCGTGGATGCCGAGGCCGGTGCCTCCCTCGTTGGCGGGATAGCCAAGCCCGTACGCCGCGTACCTTCCATACCTGTCAAAACAGACATCCTTATTGAGGCCAAGCACGTCGTGAGAGCCCAGCATGGGTTCCGGTGCTCCTTCAGGCACGCCATTGTAGGCCCAGACGACTGGTGGGATGATTGTGTTCTCTTCATCAAGAAAACACCGTTCTGCAGCTGGAGGGGCCTGTGAACCAGGTGGCGACGTGTAGGGATCGTACACGACAGGGTCGGGGTACTGCTTTCCCATGCGACCTTTGCCTGAAGAGGAGACACGCTGTGCATCCTGTTGTCCCTGCTTGGCGGGAACCAGCTTTCGCAGTCCCTCGAAATATCCCTTCTCAAGCGGAAAGTGCTGCCACGCGAACTTTGGCCGTGGCAAGGGAGTCGGTGCTCTCTTCAAGGAGAATACGGATATGGAGCACGCAACAGCAACAGCCACGGCTATCAGCGTCGCAAGCACGGCGATGGCACGATGCTTGACGCTCCATTTAGACGGATGGCGCAAACGGAGTCTGATTACCTGATGCGACTGTGAAGAATTGTTCGCGAGGTCTTCTTGCTGGTGTAGGAGCTTGTACCGATGGAAGGGCGCAGGCGTGAACCGGCCCACGACGCTCGCGACGTGTTGTCTCAAGCTGACCATATCTGTCTCGTGGCTCCGGGGCAGGCTGTTGAGCTCTATCAGGTCGGTACTTAGACGCAGTACAGTCGAGCTTTAGTGGAGGCCATGTTTTGTCCTTGTTTACCGCCACTTTTGATAAACGATCGGACTTCGCATGCGTATTGCCAGTCCGCCTAGCTTTCCATTCATCTCATGTTGCACACAAACTCTCACCTCGGGGTCACAGATTTGGTGCCATGGTCGGAAGTAAGAGGGTCGTGCCTCTACGAAATCCCATCGTTAGCGACGGACGGGGTTCGATAAAGGAAACACTGGACCACGCAAACGCTCTAGCCAACCCTCGTACCAAGTAGAGCGCGGGCAACTACGTCCATTGTACGAGAGGCAGTTAAGATTCGAGGGAGCGGCATCGGCAGTGCCACGTCGAGGCTCGAACCAATCATGTCGATTCGTACGCAGGCCATTTAGGCGGATTGGCGGAGTCGAGATCCGGGCAACGGAGCTGTTGCAGAGTAACGCGGCATGGGGAGTCAAGGCTCTGGTATTCTTTGTACACAGCACAGGGTCAGGTTCCGATATACGCTCTGGATTATGTACACAGTCAGTAGTACATACTGTGGAAACTCGGCCTTGGTAAGACGACAAGGATTATCAAGCTCACTGGGGCCAACCGTGGACCATCACGAGGCTGGCGACACCACGACGAGGCTGACTGCTAGAGCTGGAAAGGGACTTCGACCGGCTCTTCAGTGTACACAATGCCTTGTCACTGCCGGTCCGGACAGCTACACAGTATGTACAGTACAGTGCCATGCAAGAACACGCATCCGCCCGGAGTCTTCGTCACATGCGATCCACGACGCCCAGCACCTTGACCCGACCCTTGCGCAGAAGTAACCACAACGCCACCCTGGCACAAGCCAATATCATCTTCCCATGTCGACGTTGGCTTCACATTACATCCCAACCACTGCATACTGCACTAGGCAAAATGCTGGGTAAAGAACGGCATCACCTTCTCTAGACACCTCTTGACCTCCACAGCTTCCCGTTCCATCCTGGTTCTCTGCTCTCGTAACCTCTCCATTTCAGCGAGCGCCTCTCTCTTCTTCGTGGTAAGATCTTCGAATCCGCCAGCCAGCTTCTCATTCTCTCTCCTCAGCTCGAGCTTCTCCCGCTCGTGTTGCTCAACATCTGCCATCAGAGCCGAAAGCTCGCCCTCTTTCCGACGGAGATTTTCTTGGTGTTTGGACGTAGCAAGCGCCGTGGCCGTGACTTGCTTCCTAAGCTCGTCATTCTGGCCCTGCAATTCCCGGAGCAATTTCTTGGACTGATCAAGCTCATCGGCCGTACGCGCGAGTTTGGCCTCGGCGTCTTTGTCAATCTTGGAGAGTGTGCTTTCCAGATCCTGCAACTTGCGTTCCTTCTGGTTAAGTTCGTTCTTCAGGGCGCGGATTTGGACGTCAAAGTCTTCGGCTTGTCGTCTGCTCTCCTCCGTGCGCAGAGTCTCGGCGCGATGGAGCTTCTTCTCCAGGTCTCCAGTGGCACGATCCCGCTGTGCGAGCTGGCTCTTCACAGAGCGCAGTTCCTGCTCGAGACCTTCTGAGGCACGGTCGCGCTGTGCCAGCTGACTCTTCAGAGAACGGAGCTCTTGCTCGAGACTCGACGCACGGCTTTCCTTATCTTTCTCGGCCTGCTGCAAGTTTGCCTCCAACTCCGATATCTTCCGGTCCTTCACGCTCAAGTTGCTCTTCAATGACCGGAGCTCCTGGCTGATGGTTTGCAATCGATCATCGTTCTGCGTGTGCGTCTTTTCCACATGCACGAGCTCGTCTTCAAGCTTTTCAATCTGGCGTTGCAGATCTTTCTTCTCTGCCTCCAGTCTCGTTATGATCTGGCCGGCTTGGAGGACTTGCTCTCGACGAGTGGTCAGCTCCTCGTCGATTTTCTTTTTGGAATCAAGGGCTTCGTCGAGTTGGTCTTCGAGCGCTTCCTGTTCGGTCAGGGCTTCAGCTAGCTTCTCGGAGAGCTCACTCTCTCGATATTGAAGCCTCTTGAAGATCTCTTCTTTGTCCAATGCCAATGCCCGCTCTGAATCGAGTGTTTGCTGGATGCGGTGCGCTTCTATTTCGGCACGCCTCCGTTCGTCTTCAACTCGTTGTCTCTCGGCCGCCTCCTGTTTCATCCTAATCTGCAGCTGCTCAATCTTTTCGTCTCGCCTCTTGACTTCACTTGCAGTACGAGTGGCTCCAAGCAGGGGTTTCATGCGGACAAACAACCGCCACCACGGGTTGTCTTGGAGATCGAGGTAGACGTTGAGGTTTCGTTGGATTACTCTCGTGGCTTCGGCACGGTAAAGCTGCTTGAAGGCCATGCGTCGTTGCATGAAGCCTCGAGCAATCGACTGGAACCTCGACATGATCTCCCGGATCAAGGCGTCTCGTTGCTCTTCCAAGTCGGCCAAGACTCCCGCCCGGAAGAACACCTTCGTCAGACCAACTCGATAGTTGGATTGCTCCATCTGCAATCGATTAAGCATAATCTTCGCCGCTTCTTGACCTCCCAAGTATCCCTTCGGCATGTCTTTGCAAAGGACCTCGTACCGCGATCGGAATTCGGCAAACGTCAATCTGTTCGGGAAGCCTGTACGCGCAATGCGGATGCCCTCAAGCACACCGTTACATCGCAATTGATCCAGGACCAAGGGCGCCACAAATTGCTTCGGTTTCTTCTTGTGATTGGGCAGGATACACCGGACGAAGTGAGGCTGTGTTGAATGCAGCTGCCTCATCAGAATGCTCAGTTGCTCCTTGTGCCTCTGCGCAACGGTCCGAAACAAGCCCTTTTTGACTCGGCTTCTTGGACTGTAAGGCTCATCGACCTCGTCCACACAGTCGCTGAAGAGGTTGGCAATGTGCTCATCTTTCGACGCGGCAAGCAGGCGGGTTAGGTTGTCGTTGAGCGGATCTTTGTTCTTTTCCAGCCAGCCTTCCGTCGAGTATTCTACTTCGGCCGCATAGTGCGTCAGGATGAAGCCTTGCCGAGTACGCGCCGGCGCATACTTCGTAGTCTTGTTCTCCCACAAAGAGTTGAGTTTTTCGGTGAACGACTTATCGGTAGCTTTTGGCATCACCGAGTCTTCATCAAGGCAGGAGAAAATGCCGATAGGATTGGGTAGCTCGATGAGATCGATCGTAGGCTGGAGGTCTTTGCCGAAGTCAATGAACTGCCACTCGATCTGCTCACGCGCGTATTCTTCTTGTTCCAGGACGAACATGTAGTGGTTGAAGAACTGTTGCAGCTTTTCGTTTGTGTAGTTGATGCAGAGCTGTTCGAAGCTGTTGGTCTCAAAGATCTCAAACCCGGCAAGATCCAGCACTCCGATAAAGTGGCTATCATCGCTGCTAACACCACCTCGGTCAAGCTGGTTGTTGATTTTCGACACCAGGTCTCCGAACCCTCGCTCGTAAATGCCTTTGGACAGCGCATCAAGTGCAAGACGCACTTGCTCCGGTGTTTGCACTTTCTCAACCCATTCTCGGCCGGCTTTCACTCTTGGGTGCAGGAGACCTTTGACGAATGGCTCAGATTGCACACCCAATAACCGACAGGCCTTATCTACAGATGCTCGCGCTTCGGTAGTCAGTGAAGCTTGGTCTGTAGCTCTGCTCTCCTGTCGGACGCCAACATTGCCCAGGTGTAAGATCGCGGCGACGGTTCGGAAAATGGCCATTTGCTCCTTCTCGGAGAAGTTCATGATGTGGAATGCCTCAATCAGGGTATTCCACTCGTCTCGATCAGAAATCCCACCAATGGTATCATTACCGGCTCGAGTATAAGCAAAGTCCTCGACATCCATGCCGGATAGGAGCAGCGCATCTCTCATCCGTTGGTCTGCTCCGGCCAGCAGCTGGTAGAAGACGTGGTAACTTCGTTCTTGCTGGCTGACTTTAACCACTCTTGACTTTTCGAGCAGATACCAGTCGATAAAGGCGCCAGCAATTTGACCAGAGCGAGTGAATTGGATACGAATGAACTTTCCGAATCTAGACGAATTGTTGTTGCGGACTGTCTGAGCGTTACCGAAGGACTCCAGAATGGGATTGGCTCGAAGGATTTGTTGGGAGAGATTTGAGAGCTGTTTGGCTGGTGTTCTGCCTGTTATGGGCGTGTCCAAATCCGACGTCGCGACCGCAGCCAGGTACTGAATGACCTTTTTCGTATTCTCGGTTTTGCCTGCGCCTGACTCACCCGTCACTAAGATACTTTGGTTCTCTCCTTCCTCGACTAAGCGGCGGAAGGCAGCGTCAGAAACGGCAAAGATATGGGGTCGAGTGTCTTCCCTCGCTTGTCCTTTGTACATGCGAATATAATCGTTGCCGTAGATGGGCAGAGGGCAGTACGGATTGATCGCGACCAAGAATAGACCGGAGTATGTGTAGATCAGATCAGCCTGATATCGGGTGTAGAGGTTGTGGATGACTGAGCCTTCGTTCAGATGAGTGAGTTCAGCCATGTCGTCGGCTTTGTCGAACTTCGCCGGGTTGACCTTATCCACCTCATCGACATCGGCCTCTATGGTTGAGCCATTGTCGAACTGTACAGCAACCTTGTTTCCCGGTAGGTCTTCCGTTATCCATCCGCGAATGAATGCCTTTTCTGGATCTCTAACCCAGACATAACGCTTGCCAGAAAAGTCATTCTCCCCTTCGATGGCTGAGATTCTGTCCTCACTCTTGCGCATCTCTTCTGACTTGATGAACTTGGGTGCAAATGTACTGGATGAACTCGCCTGTCGCTGAAGCGAGTTGTTCCGCATATGGGAGGGGACAGAGCTGAAGGACGCCGTAGGCGAATACGACTGTTGTCGTTCATGTCTGGAGGCTGCCGTGGGGGTCGGTGTCGGGGACGCAAACAGTAACGACTTGTTGTAGCTGGAGGAAGACATTGGCGTCTGGACCGACAAATCTGAATGAACTGATCTGGTGAAAGGCCGCTGACTATGGCCGCTGAAGGGGGATGTGTCGGGACTGCGATCGTGAAGCAGCATGTTGCCGCTGGAGAGAGAGAGTTCGCTATCTCCCACAACCGGTTGTGCGCTATTGCTGTCAATACATTAGTACATGTTTGTTCAGTGGGTTTGACAGTTTCGTCCAGCCAGTGGGTAATGGTGGGTGTTGTTGTTTGGGGCTCGATTGGGCATGGCGCACCTGTACAGGGCAACCAACGCGCCACCTACTCGTACACATGAGGACCGAAGACGTAGAAGTGCTCGTCCGTAGGCACAATCGCCGCTACGGTGGGCGTCAGGAAGCAGACGATCAGTTCTGTCGTATAGCTCAGCAGTCCACCGTAGACCGGGTGCCAAGTGAAAGTCAATGTCTGTCTGTAGTGCAGAACGACACCACTCAGTCTGCGACCAACTCTCATATATCTGAAGCAGATGAGTGTTTCGACCACCACGAACTGGAAGGTAAACTCCCATCCTTCCGGAAGGAACTGTGCGATCAGACCGATTCCAGGACGGCTTCGGAGCCAGAAGGCGAAGTTGTCCGGCATCGTGACACTCACAGCTGCGTGTTTGAGGTGTCGAATGCGCGGACTGTCACAGTGATGATGATGAGCGGTTTTTTGGAGTCAGTGAGAGCGTGTTTTTGTGGGATCCCCGTTCGGCGTCGATGACATCGTCCCGGCGTCGTCTCTCTTGACTGTTTTCTACCGACTCGTGTTCTGCTGAAATGGCGCATCCTTACTCTTCCACCGCGATGTATGCGGGCATACCCTCATACGCGCCTCAGCAGCAGTCCTACTATCCCTCATATCCATCTAATGGCCTACAGCAACAGACCCAGATGCCTCCAGGCCTTCTGCAGCAGCCTGCGCAGGGGCAGGGGCAGGGTCAACCAACGACATTTCCTGCCTACCAGCAGCAGCAGCAGCAACAGCAACCGTCGCCCTCGACCAATGGTCCGAGATTCGAGCAGAACTCGCAGCTGCCCCTTCCTACGCCGCCCTTTCCTCCTTTCCCTCCTCCTCCCATCAACTTCAATACCGACTTCTTCAAACAATTTGCGAGCGGGAGCTTTCTGCCTCCACCTCCTCCCAATCTCCCTCCAGTGCCTCTTCCCAGCCCCGGATATTCCCAGCTGACTGCCGCGGTGAATACGTCCACCTCATCACCATATTCACAGTTTTCTGCAGCTGGAGTACAAGGTTTTGGTTCAGGTTTTGTTCAAAATGAACAGACGCGGCAGCAGCACGGCGACCCATACATAGGTTCACAACAAGGCGCCCATGCTGGGACGGAATGGCCAAGAGATAGCCACACATACAACGCACCTATGGCAGCACAGAGCGCAAGTGCAAGCAATCCGCGCCCCATTTCTAGGGGTGTGATAAGCCTTGTCAAGGAGAAAGGTGGGTGCACTAAGCCTGTGATGTTCCTCATCTAACCACTCTACAGATCAGTCGCTTCCCTCGTTTGGCTCGAGATCTGACCTTGACATGCTTTTCGCGACTGCCCAGAATCTGATGGGACCAGAGACGCCTGCGCACGAAACGGCTGTGCCTCACGATATGGATAGAGACGACCTTGGCGAGCATGATCCAGCAATGGATGGTGGTGCTTCCCGTAAGTAACTCTCAATTTCTGTCTGCAACTTGAACTGATCTTATTTAGCCTATGATCCGACACGCCCAGCGACCATCCAAGACCGATCGTCCGGCAGCTTCGGGCCCGCCAGCAACGCCGTTAAAGCTAACGGCCTGAAGAAGGTGGAGAGAGTCTACGACAACAAGTCACACATTGAGTTGAGACAACTCGCTAAGGGTGCAGTTCTATCTCTCGTACCTCACAAAATCCTTTACGCAGATCTGGTCAAGGAAGGCGTGAATCCGCTGATTTTGCGGGAGTTGTATGGAGAGCTTGGCCTCAAGATTGAACCGGAGCAATACAGAGAAGATATTTCCATGTCTGGCACGAACGAAACACCGCCAGCTCACTCGCCAAAGGTCGATATGTATGAATACGCCGTCACACAAACTGGTGCTCAAACTGTCATCCCAGCAGCTTCTGCTGCTACTGCTGCGTCGGCAGTGGCCGCTGAGCCTCCGCCACTGACGGCGAGCCTGGATGCGAGAAAGCAACAGCCAGCACCAAATGCCAGCCTGGAGCGCAAAGATAGGATTGCCCAGCTCCTTGCTGCGAAGGCGGGTCGGTCTACTCCTCCCCAGGTCGTTCAACCCGCCGTTTCACGAGAAGAGCCTTCCCTGTCACTTCCTGCCACGGCCCCCACAAACTCGACGGAAGTTGCTGCAACCTCTGCTACCTCCCAAGTTGCTCCTGTCACCCAGCCAGAAACTCCTGCCACTCTGTCCGTTACTGGTGTCAACAAATCGAAGGGGCCAGTTGGGCTGGTGAAGCAGAAGATGGAACAGCTGAAGCGTGAGGCACAGGCCCGGAGCGAAGCTAATGTAACACAACCTTCTTCGGCACAAGCGGCCACTCCTGACCGTAACGATTCGGTGGACGTGACCGAGTCGAGTCTTCACCTCGGAACCTTTACGCCTCTGTCGGCAAGCAAAGTGTCATCCTTCAATCAGCCCTCAATAACCTCTCTGATACCAGGGTTGTTTATGAGTTCCAGCGAGGCGCCCCGGGTCGCTGAATCAGTCAGTGTATCTTTATCGTTCCAGTCGACGTCATCCCTGATCCCAGCGAAGCGCTCCTCGGACCTAAACACCGCTCCATCAGCCTTCCAGCCACCAAACAAGAGACCGAATACGCGACAGGACCTGCCAGATACGTCTGCTATTCCACCTGCAGACAGTGACCTCGATTATGAGTCGGAGGGCGAAGTTGTGGAAGATATCGAAAATAATGGCATGGTCCTAGATCAGGAGCCTGACCAAAGTTCTCGACGGGAATATCAGCCTCAAGGGTCGTCCCTTGCCACCTCTCCCTCCTTGAACAGATCCGGCGGTGTTGACCAAGTAGCCGCGGCGTCGCTGCAGATTGCGTCTAACAATGGACCTGAGAGTGATCAACTGTACCGAGCCAAGCAGTCTGAGATAGAGGCTATGCGGCGAAAGATTGCTGAGATGGAGCGCAACAAGTTGAAGAAAACCCGGAGCCAGTTGGGATCGCCGTCGTCTTCGAAGCCTGCAACACCTCCAGTTGGTGGCGAAGAACATCAGCCGAGCAGCTCGCCAATCGCTCAGCCGCTTGAGTTGAGTGGATCTCAGCGAAAACCTTTCGGGAATAGGACCGCGTCCAAATTGACTCGCGAGCAACTTCAAGAGCGAGCTGCCGCTCTGAAGGCGGAAGTTTTAAGGCAACGATCACAACGTCAACAAGTGTTGCAAGAGGGCCTACCAGATCTTAACGCCGAAGTAAAGAAGACTGGGAGTCGGCTGGAGAATTCGCGCAAAGAGCTAAGCCGGATTCGTGGACATATCCAAAGCCTCCAGGAAGAGTTGAACCGATTGGTTGCGCAGGAGAAGGAGCTTAATGAGGAGGTTGGGCGGTTCGAACAGCAGCTCAAGCAAGGCCAAGAAGGTCAGAAGCAATACTCAGACGAGTTGCAACAGATCAAGCTCGAGAAACTTGCCGAAGAACAAGCATTACCTGCTCAGCAAGAACCGGTCATCACCCCGGCAGCGCAGCCGGCAATTAAAACAGATTCACAGACACTGCCAAGCCTGAGCAACGGAGATGGCGCCAGCCAAGGGCCTGTCCACCAAGACGACCAGGGTCTGCACGCCGTACAGCTGGGCTCTGCCACCGCTATGCTTGCCGAGGGTGATACTATAATGCGAATGGACGACAATGGCGACAGCCTAGCGCCAAACCAGAACGCGTCCTCTGCACTCGAACCCGCGATTGAGCACGAACAGGAAATGCGGATAGGCGATGTTACAGAGCCTCCTGCTCCCGACCCTTTTGAGATCACTCCGCCTGAAGAACCCGATACCGCCGATGCGCAGCTTCAGGCTGCCCTTGATGATCAACTGGGAGCAGGCGAAATGGAGATTTCGCCGGAACCTGAATATTACGAGGAACCTCACGAGACGCTGCCCAAAACCTCTGTGGGACAAGAGTTGACGGAGGAGACCATGGACGTGGACAATGATAGTAACGGAAGCGCGAGCATGTCTGGTTCAGATGATGAAGAGGAAGGGGAGTACGAGCCGGCTGCGGCCGGCTCTTCTGCGTCTATCCAAGAAGGCGAGTACGAGCCTGCCGATGTCGACACTTCTGTGCCAATGCAACAATCGGATGACGAAGACGAATACGACCCTGAGACAGCCCATATCGAAAGTGGCACCCCAACGACTGCAGTTCCAGATGATACCGACGATTTCCACAATACAACGGCAGTTATGGATGGAGTAGGAGCCGTTGCCATTCCGGCCGTGTCTGAGGCTCCTGTCAACGGTAGTTCCGCAACGGCGTTCAAGGCTGTCGGGTCTCCCATGGAAGAGCGAGCTCCGATTGATGATGTCTCTGTTGTTTCGGAAGTCCCAACTAACACCCGGGACGATCTTGAATCAGATGCCCAACTTACCGAGGTCGATGCCATAGTCAAACCGCCACCAAGACAGAGCGAAACAGCTGAAGCCGTTCCTTTCCTCGGCAGCACCAGTACTACATCCATCCACTACGTACCCTACAAAACGCCCTTCAGCTCCTTCAAGAGCTATCGGTTTCACTCTGACTTTAACGATACGGTCAAATCGGGCTACCGTTCGCTGACATACAGCAATAACATCGATCACTCTCGCCCTCTCTGTCCAACTGAACTTTCTGGCCAGACCTGCAGTGATCAGAATTGCGAAGAGCAGCATTTCAGCCAGCTGGGTTTGCCAGACGAGAAGATCCTTGTGCAAATGTCTTCGGCGAGCGATATCAAGGATAAAGCCACCAAGGATGAATTTCACGCAGGGCTGAAGCAGGTTATCGCCGAACTGAGAGCCAATGAGGTCAAGGACTTTGAGAAGGTGGCCGAAGCCCTTTCGAAGTATCGACGAGATTTCTCTGCTGCGAGGGAGGAGAAGGATAATGAGCCAGCGACAGCAACCAAGGAAGCCGAATCTATACCCGTTGAAGGAGGTCCAGATGCTTAGGGAGTCAAAGAGAGGTTCGCCTCTACCACCCTGTGCAAGCGGCTACAAACTTCCGTTCGACGCAAAACGCGATGTAATCGGGTGGTCGTCGAGGCACGAAGCTGGAGTACGATGGATGGTGGACTTGGGTTGTATCTTTCCATGATATGGATGCGTCTTGTCTTCTGAGAACGGACGATTTGGACGCGTGCGAGATCTGATGCCACTTGAAGCGTATGATCAGTATGTGTCCCCCCAAGGGTGTCCGTGGCGCTCGAAGATCTGCTGGGGTCCTCGCATACGGCGAGACGCAAGGGGTAATGCACGCAAAGCAGCCGGGAGACGGTTGGGGTTTCCACAGTGTACAATAACATTTTTTGTGATAGCAGGGAGTTGAAATGTGCTCGCTGCCTGGACATTGTCACAGAGGGAAGCTCACTCATTTGCGAGCATGGAGTGTTCGGATTGCACTTCCTTGGTTAGCCACAGCAGGGGTTTCTGCGAGGCGTGGATTCATAGCTGCGCAGGCATAGCATCAAGAGCCTTTCTAATTACCCCATAGCGAATTGTATCAAACTCTCTCACCAGATTTGGCTCCTCAAGGCTCATCGCAGCTGGGACCTGTTCACAATGCCGCTGGGCCAAGGGAAGGGTGAACAGAGGCGAGAGCAACCGCGCAACGAGGAAAGAGCGAGCCATTCAATGCCAAGGACGAGGGAGGCACGATCATCACCGTCAAGGGTCTGGCCAACAAAACTTCACATCTGCCTTATCACCAGCTTCCTACCGGTTTCATTTCCTCTCTCCACCAGTCTTCTGTCTTGATTTCAGTGCTGCTGCATCCTTACCTCCGAATTATGAGTGTCTCTCCTGATGGATTCCGTGGGCCTGTTCTTGCCGTTCGCAGACTCCGCAATCCTCAAGTCTCTTACAGTACATGACACCTGGTTCCGCGCCTGTCACACTGCGTCACACCCCTCCTGCTCGCTCGATGTCGACATATCGCAGACACGGCCAGTCAGAGGTCAGCGAGGTATGGTAGAACGAGTTTCCGCGTCTCTTGGTCATGGCAGTCTGGCAGGTAAGCGAACCCGTCTACCGTCGGATTGACTTTGGATAGGTCGATTTCCAACATTTAAGTCCTACCAGCTTGGAGATAAACGTGAAGAGTTGGAAAAATCTCGATCCAAGCTCAATCATGCCGCTTGTGCAACAAGTACCTCACGCCGGAGCTGGCAGGATGCTCGACAACCTCGACGTGCCTAAAGGCCGCCCCTTTCTCGCCTAGTAACTGCACGACCGCGTTTGAGAAAGCTGGACTCTGCATCAATCCGCCTCCCAGGACCAATACTGAACTTTGGGTATCGATCTGTCCGGAACGGGTAAGGGTGGTGAGCAGCCGCGCCAGAGCTTCTACGGCCCTGTCGACAATATCTTTGGCTTCAGGGTCAGATTTGCTAGCCTCGATGACAAGGCGAGCGACTTGTGCGATGCGTCTCTTCTTCACCAGTTCCGACGGCCACGCCAGTACTGTGCTCAGCAAGTCGAAGTCGTGCGTATGAGTGCCTAAGGGCCGAAAGTGATCAAGTACTAGGCTTTCGATCTGTGAAGCAGGCTTGTGCACGAACCCCCGGTCTCGATCGCGCGCTGTAGTGTCACCCTCCAATGCAGCCAATGCGATGCGTATAGCCCGCCGCCCGATGTCAAAGCCTGAGCCGTCGTCACAAAGCAGATGACCCCAACCTCCTGACCTTCGGGTGCGAACGAACCGACCTTCTTGACGCTTGAAGCTCATTGCAACAGATCCAGTCCCAGCTACGAGCACTACCGCTGAATCGACGTCGTCTTTCTCGGCAGCTGTAATTGCAAGAAGCTCAATATCATTTGTGATTGTCAAGCCTGTTCCTTGTGGTCGCGCGAACAAGTTCTCCAAGGCTTTGTCGACGGCCATGGCGATATGCTTTCGATCATGCCCGGCTAGCGCAATCCAGACAGAAGAGAAAAAGCTGGGTCTCCAGCTCTTGCCGCTGAGGGTGGGCAGTGTGTCGCAGGCCCGTTGTATTGCTAATGAGATGGACGCAATTGAGGCTTCGACGCCGATATCTGTCACATTGCAGCCAGAGGAGACGCCCTGCCCATATTCGCCATCGACGGATAAGACTGCTGCCGCACACTTGCTCCCCCCTCCATCGACGCAGAGAAGATATCTCTGGCTCTCGCTATTTTGTGGGAGCCATGGAGTGCTGACCTGTTCTAAGAGGTTTGCGAGGACACCACCGGTTGCATCAAGACGACGCCCCGCTTCTGACACAGACACCCCCAAGCTCAACGTTGTGATGGCGAGCTTAACGCTACCATCGCAATTGTGCAGAAGATTGTCGAGGTCCTCGTCCGATTTGGGACACCTCAGACCACAGACTGTTCGTAATATGTTTCGAGACCGCTGTTGAAGTTTGAGGTTCGTGGCTTTCAGGTCCACCATCTATTGCAATTAGCACGTCTCGGTGAGGTTCTGATTCCGGATAGCACCAACCATGTTCCCGAATGTCTTTCCCAACTTGATCATCGTCCCGGTGCTCAACATATTGAGCACCAGCTTGGTTGCAGTACCCGCCTTCATCCTCGTGCTTCCCGTGACGACCTCTGCTCCGACGATGGGGCTGATCATATAGTCGACTATGTTGGTTTTACTCATAGCGGATGGCTCCGTGCAAGCTACACCTATGGTGGCGCAACCCAGCCTCTTCGCATATGCGAGGCAGCTCAGCACGTACGGGGTGCGCCCTGAAGCGGCAATGCCAATCAACGAGTCGACCGGACCATGCAGATGGAGTGCCTCAAGGTCTTGGACCGCTGCATCGGCATCGTCTTCGGCCCCCTCTTGTGCATGTCGAATGGCTGCCTCTCCGCCTGCAATGATGCCCACAAACTGACCTTCTGGTGAGGAGAAGGTCGGAGGGATTTCTGACGCATCCAAGACTCCCAGCCTGCAAATAACGAGCCATCAGCCTCAGAAGCACAGTCACGGTGGACTAATATTGATGGCTTTACCTGCCGCTGGTCCCAGCACCGACATAGACCACCCTGCCTCCAGCACGGACCCTACCAGCTAAGCAGTCAATCGCTGCCGCTATGGCTGGGATACATTTTGCTACCGAGCCCGCGATCGTAGCGTCCTGGTCATTGATGATGTGGCAGAGTCCGAGCGTGGAGACCCGGTCGACATTGGACGAAGCCGAGTTTCTTTGTTCGGTTTGCAACTCGGCCAAGTCGTTCAGTGCTGCCATTCCGCCCTTCTTGCTTTCGAGACACTTGTGGGCTCGTCGACTTCATCCTGTCTCTCGACTAGCCCGGGAAAATGCCCTTCTTCCTTTGCAGATGTACAGTGCACACCTGCTTGCCATTCCGGATCTTCTGCCGTTCTCGTTGCAACATTCCTTCCAACACGACTAATTAATTACGCACCGAAGTTACCGAGCCGCGGAGTGAGCGGAGAAGCACGACTGCAACCCTGCAAATTTGGCCCGGGGTACCCTTTCCCGCAGGCAGCTGGAGATTACCGACACGGCCTAATCGTTACTTGTCTTTCTCAAGCTTCCCGTCCCCGAGTCGATCCTGTCCCATTGAAGACAATGCCTCCTCATTTCGCAAGCTCGTGACCTCGAGGCTTATCATGGGCTATCACGCCTATCAAGGTGAGGAGCAGAGTGCAGACGCTCGATGTAACGGTGCCTTTAGATGGGAAGAATAGTGTGCGCGAACATGTTACTGGCGCCGCCTCCTTATATGTTGGCTACGCCACCCTTTGGCGTAGCTGACACGTTTGCAAGCGGTCTTCGAGGCATCTCCTCGACATGGCCATGGCAGAGGAGACACAGGCTGTGATGCCGGTTGATACTCAACAAGGCGAATTCGAGCGGGGAGGACGCTCTCACTTTGCTCGCGTCAAGTCGTTGTACGCGCACCCATGGACGCAAATCATCTTGATTAGTCTGATATGTTTCTGCTGTCCTGGAGTGAGTAGCAAGCGGATGGCAGCAAAATGTTCTGAGCATTGACGGATGTGCAGATGTATAATGCCCTTGGAGGACTGGGAGGCTCTGGCCAAGTTGACCCTACTGTCGCCGCAAACGCCACGGTCGCGCTGCTCTCGGCAACTGCTGGCACTGCCCTGTTCCTCGTCGGCCCCTTGTTCTCCTATACGGGTCCTTGCATATGCTTCTTACTGGGTGGCTGGACATATGCTCTGTACAGCGGAAGCTTGCTGAATTTCAACCGTAAGAACATCCCTCTATTCTTGCATATTACTCTGACTGGGTTCAGACCACGACAATGGGGGCCTTTGTCATTGCGTCTGGTGCTATTCTGGGAGTCGGCGCTTCCATGCTGTGGGTAGTACAGGGGGCCATCATGACCACTTATGTCGCCGAATCCCAGAAAGGTCGTGCTATCGCCGTCTTCTGGATCATAGTCAATCTCGGAGGTGGCGTGGGCAGTCTCGCATCGTTCGGCCTCAACTTCCACTCCAAGTCAGGTACCGTCTCCGACTCGACATACATTGCATTGATGGTCATCATGCTCTTCGGCTGGGGTCTGGGGCTTTTCATTTGCTCGCCCAAGCGCATTCACCTTGCGCAGCTCCACGCCGCGGTGGAAAGTGAGAAGCACTCGTGGAAGGCCACGATCGACATTGCAGTGAAAACGATGGCCAGTTGGCGTGTCTTTTGCATGCTGCCATTGTTCTTCTGCGCCAACGTGTTCTACTCGTACCAGCAGAACCAAGTCAACGGCATGACTTTTAACATTCGGACTCGCTCACTGAACGGGTCTCTCTACTGGATCGCACAGATGCTGGGTGGCTTGCTCGTTGGCGTCATTCTTGATCTCCCTTTCCTCACACGGCCTATGCGAGCTCGCGTTGGCTGGGTCGTTCTGTTCGTCACGGGCATGTCCATCTGGGGAGGAGGATATGCATTCCAGAAATGGCAGGACAGGCGTCTCGCCGCCGGACTCAAGCAAGACATCGACTACACTCAGGGCTCCCGATCGACCGGGCCTATCTTCTTGTACATCTTTTACGGGGCGTACGACGCACTGTGGCAAGGGTTCTGTTACTGGCTCATTGGAACGGAGTCAAACTCGACCTCGCGAGCGGCCATTCTGGTCGGAGCATACAAGACCTTCCAGGCGACGGGCGGTGCCATGGCGTGGAGAATTAACGCCCTGCATAAGAGTCCCATGACGCAGCTTGGTATGAACTGGGGTTTGTCAATGGGAGCCTTGGTGATTGGCCTGCCCACAGTCTGGACCGTCACGACCAGGACGAACGAGAAGCCCGTGCGAGAGCAAGAGCTGGAGATGAAAATTCAAGAGGTCGAATCCCAGACGGGCAAGGAGTGACATTCAGGTCTTGGGGCTTGGGCCCGCTGTTGCAAGTGAAGTTGAAAACCACTTTGCTACGAACCAGAGCCAGGCCAAACAATTGACATTCCATAGCAAAATGAAGTATCCAGCTTGGATGGTCGCGTCCCACAGGAGCAAGGCCAGTCAAGTTATCGAGGTGGATGACATTTGCCTTTCCATCGTCAACTGCCAAATTTCGATGGTCCCGACGCTGGCAACAAGTCTGGCGGTACCCTACAAGCGGCCGCCAATCATGAGGTACGCTCTCTAATGTATCGTGCCGGCCATACTATACGAGGCTGAGATGGCAAGAGACGAGAACTGCTGAACAGCGAACGACTCTGTGCCGTGGGAGTGGCCTCAAGGAGGCCGCATCTCAGTGGTGGCGTTGATTTCGCCGGAGCCAAGTTGAGGCAATTACATCAATGTGTAGGAAGCCAGATACCGGCCAAGTACGGAGTACGCTATATCGTATGTACGTGGTATAGTGTCTGGGTGTACAATTCACAGTAGTCCTTTACGAGGAGGGAGGACCCGGCGAGCCTGGCCAGGCAGAGCAGCGGACAACAACGCCAAGACTGCCGGCAAGAGTTTCCGTCCCCAAGTTGGCTTTCCGCCACTGCAGGAGGCAGGTTCAGCCGAAAGGCAGGCACCAAGGCAAGTATCCCGAGTGGTGCTGATGAGAATTGGAGAACTTGTGGCACTCACCAGGACTCACTCCACCGGACGTACTCGAACTCGTACTAATACTCTACTCGTACGGAGTACTCATATCCAAACAATCGGCACTTGCTGGGTTCGCTCCTGTCGCACGTCCCACCTACCTACACCGTCCTGTCCACGCGCTGTGGAACGGAAACGTCCTATACTCCCTCCATTTACTGGCCCACGGGTCCTGCCGACCGGCGCGGCCACACCCCAAGATGCCCTCCTCATGCAAAGACATCCGTACGTCCCTTCCTCTCTGTGGCTCTGGTTCCCGGCCCAGCATTCTCTCACCGATTAACCCACCTCACACACCCACTGTAACATGGACATGAATATCAACATCATCATACTGACCCAACCCCAGGCGCCGCCCTGGCCCAGTGCCTCCAAAACTCCGACTGCATCCTCGTCGACCGCCACACGCCCCTGGAATGCCTCTCCTCCCCTTTACTCGAGACCCTCCCCACGCAGTGCCAACAGCTAAAGATCGGGTTTCGCGAGTGTCGGCGCGGGTTGGTCGACATGCGCAAACGGTTCCGCGGCAACGCGCCCATCTCGACGAGTCTGGAGCTCGAGGGGGGCGGCAGCGACGACGGCAAGGGCAAAGGCACGCAGCTTTACGGGGGGAGGCCCGCGTTTGATGTGCGGGAGAGTATGGGCAAGGGGGCCAGAGGAGAGGTGCAGGGGTTGGGGTTTGACGAGAGTAAGACGAGGGGCTTATGAGCGTTGGATTCGGTTGGACTTGGATCTGGATTTGGTCTTGAGTTCGGAGGTTGGCTGCAGCCGCGCTGGAACTCAAGTTGGGGGGACCAGCGTGGCATCGCACAATGCTGCACGGCACAGAAGGACACCGCACGGCACCGAGGTGCTGTTGAAAGATGCCAGCTGTGGTGAACCACCTCCCAGGCGCGGGAAGCCTGGTGGGGTAGCCCGACGCGGGATGCTTGATGCTGCAGACGGGTTCTCGACATGGCTATATCGGGGGTCGACATCACCGTCCATTCTGGAACTTTGAGATGACCATCATGCGGGCGTTACGGAATGATGACGAGGCCCGAGTCCGGTGAATCTGCGATGTCAAGAGCAACAGCAACGGATGATTTGACGGGAGGTATCGGTAGACCCATGTCGAGTTTGATATCAACCAAGGGTCACTGGGGGGGAAAGGTGTTGCGGTGGGATGGGTGCTGGCACGCCGCGACCTGGTGTAGTCCGGTTGAGAGTGTCGATGCTTGGAGGGGAAGGCCATGATATCATAACCATCTCCATTGCCAACTCTCCTCTTGTTCGCGGTGAGAAGAGCCCCAGGTCACTGGTTCAGGAATCCAGGCGCTGTATTTATATGGAAACGAAGAACCTGTATATAGCGTGTGCCATCACGCCTCGTCTCTACAATGTAAAAACCATCTTTCGTCAAATGTACAACGACATCATGACATCCCAACCTCTGCGAAAGGTCATCATGTCTAACGCTTCCATTGGCAGGCTACATTTTGTGCTCCATGATTCCGATCCCGCATGTCTAGAGCCAGAGCCCGATATATCGAACACCGTAAAGTACACAATTCATGTCCCCTTGCCATTGCTTTTCTTTCCATACCGGACCGTGCCAGGGAGTGCAGTGCAAAGCCGCGTGCTCGCCACGCTACCTCGAGCCCATGCTGACGCTCAACTTCCGCCGCCGTTCGGCCTCCTCCTTGGGGGGCTCGCAATACAGCCACACGACAACAAACAACAAGAACCCGACAATGACGCTCCACAAGCCACCAATCCACGGCCACGCGCCCGTGATGGCCCAACTGCGCGGCCATTCGTCGTGGGCAAAGTGGCGGACCGTGACTTGGCGTTTCACCTCGATGGGCGTGAGGAAGGGGCGTTTGTAGTTGACCTTGAACGCGAAGATGCCGTGCTGGTCGGGCGTCGTGAACGTCGTGCTGAAGATGGTGCTGTTGGCTGTGCTGGAGGTCGAATGGAGCGGAATGCGATGGAAGGGCGAGAGCATGGAGAATTCGAGCTGAAGCGCGTCGTTGGCCGGGATGGTAAACGGCACGTAATGAGTCTTGTCGTATTGGCCTATTGAAATGGAGAATTCCTAAACCACAAATATTTTGATTAGCCCGGAATCGTCCCTCCCAGCTGAGGTGTTGGAGAGCACCGAGGGAAACATACCACGTCGTTCTTGATCCGGTAGATCTCCGGGTTATATTGTTGGCCGCTGAGGGCGGTGGTGTTTTCGCTCCCACTGGGCTTGGCCGCCTTCACGATCTCACGGTGCTGGACGTGGAAGACCTTCAACACACCGACCTCTCTGAAGGTCCATTCGGTCAATTGCCTGGCAAAGTCCCTGTTCATGGTCTTGCTGTTGTCACCACGCGGCCCCTTGACGGACGCGTCAAGCCATTTATCCTGCAGCATCTCCAGGGATCCCAGCACCGTGAAGCGGGCGGAGTTGCGTGCTTGCATGGCCGAGATGAGGGCCAGCTGCGAGCCGGTCGCGAAGAGCTCTTCCGCGCTTTCTCCTTCTTCTTTCGGATTGTATGCGTATGCCGTGATCGGGGCCTTGAGGATCGGCGCGAGCAGAGGACTGGCATTTCCTAATGTCTGTCCCACTGCTTTCGGGACCGCCAACAAGCCATCACCGCCAAAGAAGTTGACCACATCCGGCCTCAGTGGTCCCGGTCGATTGACCAGTAGAACGTCATGTTTCTCAGCCGCGGAGACCGTGTCATAGTTGAAGTGGTCGACAACGACCGAGTTCTTGTCGGGAGACAATGAGATGTCGAACTCGAGGAGGAGTGACGAGACGGCTGAAGGGGTGCCCGACTGTGAGGACAGTCCAAGCAGGATATTTCCACCGCTATTCACGTACTCGAGAAGGATCTTCGGCGTCAAAGCCGGCCCGTAGCCTGCAACCATCAGTATCTTGTCTGCTCAGATCCAAGACGCCGAGCTCACCTTTCGACTTCGGAGGGGTGAGGAGCAAATGGTCGTATGCTAACTGGCCATGTCTGAATAACGCCAGGTTCTCGTCTCTCGGGGACTGGAACGACAACTTGAAGTCTCGCGCTGAATAATGCAGACGTCAGCACCCTTCCTTGACCGATCGGTCGGTGAGGCACCCATACCCTCTAAATCAGCCCAGAACTTCGAGTAGAGTCCTCTCTGCGCTTCGTCTTCAAGGACCACGAGGAGTCTGTCTCCGACTGCGCTTTTCGCCCATACAAGTTGCAATGAGGATAGAAGAAGGAGACATAACGAAGAGAGGAGCCGCATGTTGGGGAAGGAAGCGCCGCACCACCGCAGCTTGCTGTTTTGGTTCACGAAGTTGCGCTCATTACAGTCGATGCACATGCGCTGCGGAGAGGTGGTCAATATTTCTCCTCAGCCTCGTCACTGTCTGAGTTTGCGATTCGCCGTATTTTGCCAAGATGAGGAGACGGACCATAACGGCGATCATGGGGTCTGCAAGTTTCGGCATCTCCGATAAAGAGTCTGCGCTTAGGGCTGCCACATCGACTCTCAGCTGCCAGCGCGTCGAGAGCGGCGATTCCTCACGCAAGAAGACAAGTGTCACTATGCTGTCACCCTGGGTGGCTGCAAGCACTTCCTGCATCGAGGCATTCAGCGTGCCCGCCCTACTTCTGCCGGCTGTAATCCACAAAAGTGACCTGAACGCGGTCGCTATCCAGCCTTTCCATTCCGCAGCGTTCGCCTCGAATGTTGAACAAGTCGACACTCGAGCCACGACATCCCCTCCACAGCAGTGAACGAGCTGTGTGAACCTGTTGTAGGTTGCCAATCCGCCAATCGAGTATCCTCGAACCACCGGATACATGTCGCCTACCTTCTTTGTCCCTTTCGCCCCTCAATCTCGTTGGGTCTCCTATCTACTAAGCTGATGCTGACCCTGCTGCTGCTTGATCGGCTGCACTCACAATCGTCGTCCCGACGTCGTCTTGACCCTCGGCATATTGATGTTCTTTGACCCCAACTGCTAACGCTATTGGTGGATCAAAACTCGGTCCGTCGACCGTGGTGTCGTCCCAAGGAATTCGACACCATATAGAACCTCGTCCAACAGCCAACAAGGCGAGCGATCAGGTTCATTCCCAATCTGGCCCGCATCGGGAGATTCGCAGTCCACTGAACACAATTCTCGAACCATAAGGGCCCATGGTGGACAGTCATGGACTTTTCCCATCCCGATGTCCGCTAGGACCTGGCTTCCATGTTAGAACTTGGGGGTGGGGATAGCGGAAACGCAGGTACAGTGCCTGGCTTGGCGAGCTCACATGCAGCTGGGCTGCATCCAACTCTGTTCGGCTCGCACCTGGCGCATGGATAGGAGCTCCAGCCTCCGTCCCGTACTTTCCTCACTTCAGCCGCCCGTGGCAGAGGCATGGAATTCAAACGCCTGCGGAAATGTAACAACCAGCGCCGGCGAGTAATGGTCAGATGCGACTGGGGAAGCGCTCATCAATGCTGACGAGCACGAGCACCGCAAACGTTTCATATCATGATGCAGGACTTGTCGTTCCCGAACGCATCTAATACCCTGGGAGAGTTACAACTGATATGGTATAGGAGCGGCAGGCAGTCACGTATAGATGGTGCGCTGGAAAGGCCTTTTCTGATCAATCCTGAGATCCTTGGTTGAGAACACTTCACCTCCTGCGTTGAATGTCAATCTGCCAATCCAGGTACACACAATCTCGTCCCGCCGCCGATGGTGCTCTGTCGAAGTCGCTTCGCTCAACACCACCCTGCTCAACACCACCCTGCTCAACACCTCCCTGCTCAACACCTCCCTGCTCAACACCTCCCTGCTCAACACCTCCCTGCTCAACAGCCCCATGCTCAACTAGCAGTCGGACTATACCCTCGCGACCCTCTGCTATTGCTGCCTGTAGTGTACTACTCCTGAGCATTGACGTCCGCTCCATGCTCAACTAGTAGTCGGACTATACTCTCGTTACCGAGTACTACTGCTGCCTGCAGTGCACTACCATATCGGTCACCCAGAGCATTGACGTCCGCTCCATGCTCAACCAGCAGTCGGACTGTTTCCGGATGACCTTTTGCTGCTGCTGCCAGTAGTGCATTACTAAAGCCACGCTGAGTATTATTAACGTCCGCTCCCTTCTCAAGTAGTAGTCGGACTATACCCTCGTTACCCCTTACTGCTGCTGCCCGTAGTGCACTATTATAGTTATAGTCGTTACCCTGAGCATTAACGTCCGCTCCCTCCTTAAGTAGCAGTCGGACTATACTCTCGTGACTTTTTGCTGCTGCTGCCTGTAGTGCACTATTATAGTGGCCACCCTGAGCATTAACATCCGCTCCCTCCTTAAGTAGTAGTCGGACTATACTCTCGTGACTTGTTGCTGCTGCTGCCTGTAGTGGACTACCATATATGCCTCCCTGAGCATTAACGTCCGCTCCCTCCTTAAGTAGCAGTCGGACTATACCCTCGTGACCGTATACTACTACTGCCTGTAGTACACTACCATAAAAGCAATCCTGAGGATTGACGTCCGCTCCATGCTTAAGTAGCAGTCGAACTATATCCGTCTGATCTGTTTCTGCTGCTGCATGTATTGCACTACCGTAATAGCCACCCAGAGCATTGACGTCCGCCCCCTTCTCAATCAGTAGACGAGCTATTCGCTCGTGACCAGAATTCGATGCGGCTTGTAGT